>NC_133328.1:370849333-372306833 GCF_042186555.1 Aquarana catesbeiana | reverse complement strand
CGCTACTCCGGTCAGCGTACATTGGAAACTCACAGGCAGCGCGTGTTAACACGCGCGCCGCCTCTGATTGGCGGAGAGGGCTGAGAAATGCGTCATATTAACCGCCCGAAGGCTGAGCCGGCGCCATTTTGACCTCGCTAGCGACCGGGAAGGAAGCATCTTCTCGGAGTTCCTGTGACAGAGAACAGCGCCCTATAGCGGAGTCATCTGACACTACACCGCAGCTCTTTCATCGGGGAGAGATAGTAAGTGTCATTACTTTCATGTAATCTTATCAGGGGGGACAGCCAGAGGGGACTCTCTAATTTGCCTGATAGGTGTGTGGAAGAGAATGTCCCTAAGCTGGCGGGGTGAGCGGGCTGGACTGGTAAAGCGTCTTTGAGCGCTGCCTGCTGTGAGTTGTAGGCGGAACCTGTCAGGAGGGGGCGGGACGGACTGGGGGCGGGGCGGTCTCTGATGCCTCCTAAAAAAGGCCGCTCGCGCCGCACTGCTTTAGACAGGAGAGACACGCGCCGGCCCTTCCCCTCTGTGTTCTATGTGAGCGGAGCACTATGTACGTCACCAGCACACAAAGTCCAGAGCCGTCACTTGTGTGAGGCCCAGTGATCTCCACCCCACAGGAACTTTCTAGTCCCGCCCCGCGTGATGTCATACAGAGGCCGGGATGCGGGATGAGAAGGCTGAGGAGAGTGAGTGCTGCAAAGACCTGCGAGGAGCCAGTGAAGCCAGTGCAAGAGGGGGGAGGGGGTCGTTTATTTGTAATGCTATTAGTAATATGCAGCATGGAGGGGGTTAATGTACGGCCACTGACGTATTAGAGACCAGTGGCAGTTCATTAACCCCTCTGTGCTGCATTAGTGGCCCCAGTGTCAGGTTCATTAACCTCTTGTTTACTGGAAACTTAAACCCCCTCCTATCCAGACCAATTTTCAGCTTTCAGCGCTGACGCACTTTGAATGACAATTACGCGGTCATACAACACTGTACCCAAATGAAATTTTTATCATTTTTTCCTACAAATAGAGCTTTTGGTGATATTTGATCACCTTTGTGGTTTTTATTTTTTGTTAACATTTTTTTTTTTTTTTTTTTATATTTTGTTATAAAATTTTAAAAGTGGTAATTTTTCTCCTTCATTGATGTACACTGATGAGGCGGCACTGATGGGCACCGATAGGTGGCAGTGATGGGCACTGATGGGTGGCAATAATGGGCACTGCTAGGTGGCACTGATTGGCACCACTGGTGGGCACTGATAGGTGGCACTTGTGGTCATTGATAGGTGGCACTGGCAGGGGGTACTGGTGGCACATATAAGGCAGAATTGCCTCTTCCGGACCGATGTCCCTTGCTGATAAGTTGGTGATCGGCTTTTTTTTTTTTTCTCCTCGCACTGTCAGTGTGAGGAGAAAAAAAAACTATCACAGAGCTTTTGTTTTGATCATGTGATCAGCTGTCATTGGCTGACAGCTGATCACATCATAAGGGGGCGGGACCGGCCCCTTACTCGGATCGGTGATTACCTGAGTCTCAGTGACTCGGTGATCGCAGGGCGCATGCACAGGGGAGGACGTCCTATGACGGCCTCCTGGAAATTCAGGTCCATGCTGTAGTCGTCATTCGACTGTAGCGCGGATGACAAGTGGTTAACTCCTGTATGTTGCAGCATCAGTGCCATTTTTGTGCTACCCTAGGCAAACTAAAATTGAGTGCCCACCATCTAAATGTGTCCCCCCCAGGTGCAGTATACTGGTATTGTCTCCGGGTCTGATGGGAAGACACAGATATTCACAGTGATCAGCTGCGGCTTCCTCATCAGACCCCGAGACATGAGGGCAGAGGATGGGCTTAGCAGGACAGAGGTTGTGACAGCACTGGTGGGCACGGATATGCGGCACTGGTTGGCACTGATAAGGAGGCAGTGATGAAGCTGCTCTGATATGTGGCACTGATTGGCACTAATACACAGCACTGATGGGCACTGTTGGGGCTGCACTGATCATCTGGACACGGACGATCGGTGTCCTGGTTATCAGTGTAGATGTCCCCTTTTACACTGGCCGTTTACTGGCTCTCTCCTCTTTTCACGCTGTGACAGCAGGAGGAAAGGAATGTCGATAACCGGCAAGTTTACATGGTGATCAGCGATGATTGAACTCAGCTGATCACGTAGTAAAGAGCTTCTGTGATTGGCTTTTAACCCCAATTTTTGATCAGCTGTTCTGAAGGACACAGTGATCGGAGTGCATTGGGTGTGTGCCACACCTGGATGACTACATTGTAGCCGTCATTCTGCTACATGCGACCACTCCAGGCAAATGCCTTGTTTGCCTCACAGCAGATACTCCCCTCCATGCTGCCTATTACAAATAGCATTGTAAATTAAATAACCTCCACCCCCCTAAACAGTTAAAATGGTTATAAAGCTGGCCATACACTATACAATTGTCTTATTCAATTTTCATTAGATTTATCTTTAACTATGTAGTGCAAGGGCCTGCCTGACTGCATACAAACTGAAAGTGTTTAGATTTGACCTCCTAAAATATATAGTAAATCTAAAGGAAAGTTGTACAAGAAAATTGTATAACGCCTTCCCGCCGAACGTACACAGATGTGCGTACTCGGCTTTTGGGCGTTATACAAGGATGATGCCCACAGCAGCAGGCATCATCCCGGTACCGTTTTTTAGAGCCGGCGATCAGCTTTCCAGGTATAAATACTGATGTGGCTAAAAGCCGATCGGCTGTTATACCAGAGGAGCGGGAGGGGACGCCCTCCCGCCGCTCTTACCGGGCCTCCCGATCCACCAATCCGCCGCCTCCGGCGGCTAGTGACAGTCTGGAACGAAGACGTAAGCAGCTTCATTCCAGCCTCCTAATAGTAAACACGGAAGCGACATCATGACGTCACTTCCCGTTTACTCGGCTGCCAATGGCGTCTGTTTTAAAAAAGTATTCAGAATCGCAGAAAACGGCGATCTGAATACTTTGAAATGCAAAGGAGGGATCGGTCTTTTAGACCTCCAATCCCTCCATAAAGAGTACCTGTCACCACCTATTACTGTCACAGGGGATGTTTACATTCCTTGTGACAGCAATGAAAGTGATCAAATTTTTTTTTTTTAAACACAATTTATAAATATAAAAATAAATAAGAAAAAACATTTTTTATTTACAGCGCCCGCGTGCTCGCACGGCAAAGAAAATGCTTAGGGGTGTCGCGCCCGCATATGTAAACGGTGTTCAAATCACACATGTGAGGTATCGCCGCAATCGTCAGAGTGAGAGCAATAATTCTAGCACTAGATCTCCTCTGTAACTCTAACCTGGTAACCGTAAAAAAAAATTTAAGTGTCACCGATGGAGATTTTTAGGTACCGTAGTATGTCGCCATTCCACGAGTGCGTGCAATTATAAAGCGTGACATGTTTGGTATCTATTTATTCGGCGTAACATCATCTTTCATATTATACAAAAAATTGGGCTAACTTTACTGTTTGTTTTTTTTTAAATTCATGAAAGTGTCCCTTGCGTTTAAAACACCGCTGCACAAATACCGTGTGATATAAAATATTGCAACAATCGCCATTTTATTCTCTAGATTCTCTGCTAAAAAAATATATATAATATTTGGGGGCTCTAAGTAATTTTCTAGCAAAAAATACGGATTTTAACTTGTAAACACCAAATGTCAAAAATAGGCTTAGTCATGAAAGGGATAATGTATGGCCAGCCTAAAAGATGTAGGTTTTTATCTTTCATCCATTTTATGCATGAAAATAAAAACGATTTTGTGTGCTGCCCCTTGATACTTACCTGAGTCCTTTCCCAGTACTGTGCACAGGAGCCTCAACTCTCTGGGGTCTCTCTCTCCTTCTACACTCTGCACTCCTCTCATCTACATACTACCCGCCATCATACCCTCCACTTTTCTTTTCCTACTCAGGTTTACTGCCATTGTAGAATGCCATCATAATAGCATCATGGGCAAAGTAATGCATTGGGGCCCCTACTAGGGAGTTGGTGGCCTGTGCATACACAGAGCACCACAGAAAACAGTGAGTGTGGCTAAATGATGCTTCATATTGGGCATGGCTTTTTAGTTTGAGTAGAAATTTTAGATCACATTTTTTTAGTTTTTTTTTATTATAATTTTTAAAATGTTTTGTTTTTTGGTGAGATATCAGGGGTCTTTACAGAGCCCTGATATCTTTCTTTTAAAACCAAGAAAGGGACTGAGAACCCAGTCCTTCTCTGTAGCCTCAGCTGTACTGCAGTTTAATGAACAGGAGACAGAGGCTCCTGTTAATTTATAAACAAAAGCATAGTAAACACAGTTTACTATGCTTCAGTTATGAATGAACACAGTGAGTGATCAGTACCGATCACTCACTGTGTTCATTTAGAAAAGGAAGGGGTTTGTAAATTACATTTACCAGCCCCTTTTCCCGGCCTCCATCCTAAAGATCCTCTATAGCAGTCAGCGGAGAGAAGCCAGCAGAGCTGTGGGGGAGGGGCACACAGTTATTTTTTATCGCTTTTATTATTTTTTCCTATTATGGGCAGTGAGTGGGGCCTCATGTCTAAGTTTTGCCTAAGGCCTCACAAAGCCTAGAGCCGCCTCTGGGGACAGCCAGTACAGATGTAGGGGGCCCGAGTGTCTCCAGGGGCCCCATGAGACTCTTCTGTCACCTCTGTCCTGACGAGTTTGTGCTGAATAAAGTCTGGAGCCCAGTGCAAGTTCTGACACTGAGCTCCGGTAACCGGCTGGCCTAAAGGGGGCGCGCTAGTGTGGTCACCCCGGACACCTTCCCCCGTTCCCCGCATCTCTTGTAGGATGCCTGGACCCCCACACACAGCAATCGACCCTCCATCCCTCCTCCCCACTGACAGGCTGTACACCAAGGAACCCCCTCCGATCTTCTCATCTACACACCCAGAAGGAGGGGGAGGGGACAATGATCGGAGGTCTGTCACTGTGTATAGTTTATGGATGGATACATGGGGGGGGGGGATTTGTGCAGACGGAATGAAAGATATTCAGTCTGCCACAGAGAACCAATGGGTATAGGACATGTCAGAAGGTTCCCTCTGTGTCCTCATCACAGGGGCCCCTCTTTTTACTTATCACAGGGGTCCCTCTCCTGCCCCAGACCTAAAGTTGTGTAAGGGGCCCCAAAATTTCTGATGGGTCCATGTGTGTCTGGGGGGAGGGGGCAATAGAGAGCTGGACCCGGCTTGTGCTGTGATGACCTGTCAGTGTTTTCTCTTCTCTCCTCCTTTCTGGTTTGAGGGAAGAGGGATTACTTTTCACACTCAGGATCAGAGCTGTCATTAGAGATCACAGGGGCCCCGAACACCCTACCTGACAGGGGCCCCTGAACACCCTACCTGACAGCCTCCCTCCTTGCCAAGTTCAAATGTTTGCCTCCCCAATCCCAACTCACATCATCCCAATTTCTCCCTCCTAGCAGGAATCTACTCCCCAAAATTCCCCATAACAGCACAAATCCTTCCCAACCCCACCTACCAGCACAAATCACTTCTAGCGCAGATCCCATTAATTCCTCCAACCAGCACAAATCCAACCAATCCCTCCTCTTAGCACAAATCCCCCTCCCCATCCCTCCTCTTAGCACAAATCCCCCTCCCCATCCCTCCTCTTAGCACAAATCCCCCTCCCCATCCCTCCTCTTAGCACAAATCCCCCTCCCCATCCCTCCTTTTAGCACAAATCCCCCTCCCCATCCCTCCTTTTAGCACAAATCCCCCTCCCCATCCCTCTTCTTAGCACAAATCCCCCTCCCCATCCCTCTTCTTAGCACAAATCCCCCTCCCCATCCCTCTTTTTAGCACAAATCCCCCACCATCCCTCCTCTTAGCACAAATCCCCCCCCCCCCCCCCCATTCCTTAGCACAAATCCCCCCATCCCTCCTCTTAGCACAAATCTGTGTGGATATTAGCACCCCCTGGATCCGCCTTGTCTGTGTCTCTCCATCCAGCAGCTGAAAGCCGGCGACAGAGGGAGAAACCGGCTTTAAGTTGCTGCAGAGAGCAGCACAGGGCATCATTCTGAAATTGCTCTTACCCACCCCACCGTCCAATCTGCCTGCTGTCTGAGCCCCCTACAGGAGAACCGTGGTACAATTCTGATGACGGCCCTGCTCAGGATCATTCAGTGACGCAGTATAAAGTCACATACAATAATAAGTTACTAAGAATTACACCTAGCATAGGGGACAAGAGAAGTGGTGCTGTGCAGGGTGCATACATGCAAAATAATAAATACTGAGAATTATGCCCAGCCATTAAAATTACCATAGTACAGTTTAACTGCTTCAGATCTGCGCTATAGCTGAATGACGGCTACAGCGCAGACCTGCTTTGCCGGGCGGGCGTCTATTGACGTCCTCCCATGCCTGAGTGGCCTGCGCACCTCCTGCAGGTCGCGTGGCGCTTTGTGATCAGCGAGTCCATGAGACTCGCTGGATCACAGATCAGAGTAAGGGGTTGATCCCGACCCCTTACAACGTGATCAGCTGTCAGCCAATGACAGCTGATCATGTGATGTAAACAGAGCCGGTAATAGGCTTTTTTCTTCTCCTCGCACTGACAGCATGAGGAGAAAGAAAAAAGCTGATCACTGGCGGCTGTGAGAGGGACAATCACAGAGAGCTGCCGCCAGCTCCTCAGTGCCCACCTGTGCCACCCGTCAGTGCCACCTAGCAGTAGACAACAGTGCTGCACATTAGTGCCACCTATCAGTGCCCATCAGTATCGCCTTATCTGTGCCTATCAATGAAGGAGAAAAATTACCTGTTTGCAAAATTTTATAATAAACTATGAAACATGATTTTTTTTTTTTTTTTTTCTAATTTTCCATTTTTTTTGTTTGTTTAGCAAAAAATAAAAATTCTAGCTGTGATTAAATACCACCAAAAGAAAGCTTTATTTGTGTGAAAAAATGATAAAAATTTCATTTGGGTACAGTGTTGTATGACCGCGCAATTGTCATTCAAAGTGTGACAGCGCTGAAAGCTGAAAAATGGCCTGGGCAGGAAGGGGGTGGAAGTGCCCGGTAGATAAATGGTTAATTATATGTAAAATCTATAAAAGGATAAATATTTATTTGGCTACAGCGTTACTTAAAGAGAGAGAGAGGGCGGGGCTGAACCGCGGCTCCATGTCTGAATGGACACACAAAGCAGCGGCTCGGGTGCCCCCCATAGCAAGCTGCTTGCTGTGGGGTCACTCGATAGGAGGGAAGGGCTAGAAGTGCCAGCAATGGACCCAAGAAGAGGAGGATCTGGGCTGCCTTGTGCAAAATCACTGTTATTTTTAACCACATCAATACTGGGCACTTTTGCCCCCTTCCTTCCCAGGCCAATTTTCAGCTTTCAGCGGTCTCGCATTTTCAATGACAATTGCGCGGTCATGCTACGCTGTACCCAAATGAAATTTTTATCATTTTGTTCGCACAAATAGTTTTCTTTTGGTGGTATTTATTCACGACTCAGTTTTTTGCGATATAAGCGAAAAAAGAGCAGAAATTTGGAAAAAATAAAAATATTTTCTTTATTCTATTTTAAAAGAGATCCAATAAAATCAAATTTTGTCATAAATTTCAGTAAAAATTTATTCTGCTACATGTCTTTAGTAAAAAAAATCCTGTTAAGTGTATAATAGTTGGTTCGTGTGATCACGGACAGATGTGCGCAGGTGATCACGGACATGTGAGTGCAGATAATCGTTGGGACATGTAATTTTACTGGAACATATGTGTTTTGGGGACATGTGTTTGTTTTGGGACATTGTGTTTTACACTGTGTGTTTGTATGCTGGTGATCAGTGTGTAAAAAGCTTTAGGCCCCTTTCACAGGGTCGGACCGTTTAGCCTAAGGAGCGACGGATGTCAGCGGAGACATGTCCGCTGACATCCGACCCGGTCCGATCCGATTCGCTAAAAGCAGACGGATGGCTCTACGTTCGGATCCGTCGCTGGTGGATCGGATCGGGTGAGATCTGATGAAAACGGACATGCTGTCCATTTTCGTCCGATCTCTCCATTGGCAGCAGCAGCGCTCGACAAGCCCCTCCCCGCTCAGTGAGCAGAGAGGGACCTGTCATCCGCCGGCTCAGCAGAGATCAACGGAGAGATCTCCCGCTGAACTGGCGGAGTCCGCCTTGTGTGAAAGGGGCTGTAAAAAACAGCTCATACACAACGAGACTTTAGTATCACTTTAACCACTTGCTGATGGATTAGCTGAAGGATTCTCTGCTGTGCAGACAGACTCCATGTGGAAGGGGCCCAACACATCTTAGTGCATTTTGCAGTTTAGACACTAGGGGGAGCCCTCAGTGGCTCCGTATTATTACTCTGCTTTAACTTCTGAGACAATTTATACCCCACATACTCCCATACTAGCATTGTGAAACAAAGCAGTAGAGCACAATTATTGCTTCAAGAATGCATTCAGGAGGTAAAGCAGAAGTCCCACTGACCCGGTCACCCAACAAATACTAGGGGTGAAATCGTGTATAGAGCCAACCAGTTCCACACACAAGTACACAGCACAAGAATATACTTCACCCCATTCTCTGGAAGGTGGTGCTGCAGGCAGATTCAGGTTCACGGTTTCGCCATGTGAACAAGCAAGCTATCGCTTGTGAAACATCTACCATTGCCTGTATCTGTCTGACCCTTTTTTGACAATAAAGATGACATCGAGATAATTTGGAGTTCCAGTGTGCAACCAATTCCTTGTCTTGTTCGACTCCCACCACCATGCTTGACTGTAGGCAATACACACTTGCCTTTGTACTCCTCACCTGGTTGCCGTCACACACGGTTGACACCATCTGAACCAAATAAGTTTATCTTAGTCTCATCAGACCACAGGACATGGTTCCAGTAATCCATGTCCTTAGCCTGCTTCTCTTCAGCAAATTGTTTGCAGGCTTTCTTGTGCCTCATCTTTAGAAGAGGCTTCCTTCTGGGACGAAAGCCATGCAGACCAATTTGATGCGGTGTGTGGCATATGGTCTGAGCACTGACAGGCTGACCCCCCCCACCCCCTCAACCTCTGCAGCAATACTGGCAGCACTCATACATCTATTTCCCAAAGACAACCTCTGGATATGATGCTGAGCACGTGCACTCAACTTCTTTGGTCGATCATGGCGAGGCCTGTTCTGAGTGGAACCTGTCCTGTTAAACCACTGTATGGTCTTGGCCACCGTGCTGCAGCTCAGTTTCAGGGTCTTGGCAATCTTCTTATAGCCTAAGCCATCTTTATGTAGAGCAACAATTCTTTTTTTTAACTTCCTCAGAGAGTTCTTTACCATGAGATACCATGTTGATCTTCCATTGACCGGTATGAGAGAGCGAGAGAGATAACACCAAATTTAACACACCTGCTCCCCATTCTCACCTGAGACCTTGTAATACTAACGAGTGGGATTTCCCTATCAGAGTCAAATGACACCGGGGAGGGAAAAAGGCAAATTGGGCCCAATTTGGACATTTTCACTTAGCGGTGTATTCACTTTTGTTGCTAGCAGTTTAGACAGTAATGGCTGTGCGTCAAGTTATTTTGAGGGGACAGCAAATTTACACTGTTATACAAGCTGTACACTCACTACTTTACATTGTAGCAAAGTGTCATTTCTTCAGTGTTGTCACATGAAAAGATAGAATAAAATATTTACAAAAATGTGAGGGGTGTACTCACTTTTGTGAGATACTGTATGTGCATGAACCCAGAGCTGGTATTGCAAAGCATTTCCTTGTTTCCATAATGCTTGTTATGACATTCTGATTTGTGAGGTGTAATGAGTCCTAGCAGTGCTGAGAGCCTACACCCGGGGGAATGTATTCCTTACCTCTTGCTGCTCATCTTATACACAAGATTTAGTACTCGTGGTGTGGAAGAAGAAGGGGCATCCATGAGGTATCTGGGACACTTTCTCCCAAAGGAAACCGTGAACCTGAATCTGCCTGCAGCACCACCTTCCAGAGAATGGGGTGAAGTATATTCTTGTGCTGTGTACTTGTGTGTGGAACTGGTTGGCTCTATACACGATTTCACCCCTAGTATTTGTTGGGTGACCGGGTCAGTGGGACTTCCGCTTTACCTCCTGAATGCATTCTTGAAGCAATAATTGTGCTCTACTGCTTTGTTTCACAATGCTAGTATGGGAGTATGTGGGGTATAATTTGTCTCAGAAGTTAAAGCAGAGTAATAATACGGAGCCACTGAGGGCTCCCCCTAGTGTCTAAACTGCAAAATGCACTAAGATGTGTTGGGCCCCTTCCACATGGAGTCTGTCTGCACAGCAGAGAATCCTTCAGCTAATCCCCACTGAGCAGGCAGATGGCTGGTCCATGTCCGCTCCGCTTATGCAAATGTAAACAGACCGTCTGTCTGTCTAACCCAACTGTTATCTGATCCGCCAGATGGATGGGGAACAGATCCCGCCTGTTTTTAGCGGATCGGATGTCCATAGAGCAGACTGGAGGGTCCAATTGAGTCCACCCAATAAACTGACAGGTGGACCCGATTGGTCCCCTAGTGTGAAAGGAGCCTCAAAATATCCTATGTCAGATTTTTACACAAAAAAATAAAAAGATATGCAAATATGTGCTCAAAAATAAACCCATGGCAAAAAGTCCCAGCAATCTTTCATGCATGAAACCCAATGTGTTATTGTGCTGCCATCCCAGTAAGTGGGAAATGTGGTGGGAAAACATAAAGGGGTCTGTCTATATATGTTGCATGAATGTAACAAGAATTTGCCCATCCTTCACAAATTCTGACTGTATTTTGCTTAATTCAGTGACCTCATCAGCTCCATCTAGCAGCCATAATGCCGTATTTTCCTGATTGAAGTATTCCAGGAAAAATATCACATTATGGGCACTAGATGGTGCTAATGATCATAGGAAATCAACGTATTAACCACTTGACCACTGGGCACTTAAACCCCATTCCTAACCAGACCAATTTTCAGCATTCGGTGCTCTCACACTTTGAATGACAATTACTCAGTCATGCAACACTGTACCTATATGAAATTTTTGTCCTTTTTTCACACAAATAGAGCTTTCTTTTGGTGGTATTTAATCACCGCTGGGTTTTTTATTTTTTGTGCTATATATCAAAAAAGACTGAAAATTCGGTAAAAAAAAAAAAATCTTTGTTTTTGTTCAAATTTATTGGCAGAGTATTGGCACTGAGCAGCGCTATGGGCACTACAGATCCAGCCCACAGCGCTGCTACAAAAGATCTCTCCCCCTCTCCCCTCGCACTGTACATATCGGTACAGAGAGGGGAGGGAGGAACCGGCGTCATTTGACGGAGCGATCACATGGTAAACGGCCGCTACCAGCGGCCATTTACTGTGATGCGCCAGGTCTTCCGGACCCGGCGGTCACGGTTATTTCGGGGAGCGCGTCCCAGGGGGCGCGCGAGAGCAGCATTCTGGGAGGACATCCTCCCAGAATAAGCCGACCGCGCTGTAGCCGTCTTTTGGCTATGGCCTGGTCAGCAAGTGGTTAAAGTGATACTAAAGTCTCGTTGTGTATGAGCTGTTTTTAATTTGGAGTTCCAGTGTGCGACCATTTCCTTGTCTTGTTCGTCTTCCACGGTGGTGAGCCGAGGTCTGCACCTGTGATCCATCCTGCACCTGAGTTTGCCTGGAGCGGTGTGATTCTCTCTGTTCTATGGTGGTGGGAGTGTCATGGTCTGGGGCTGCATGAGTGCTGCCAGTACTGGGGAGCTACAGTTCATTGAGGGAACCATGAATGCCAACATGTACTGTGACATACTGAAGCAGAGCATGATCCTCTCCCTTCAGAGACTGGGCTGCAGGGCAGTATTCCAACATGATAACGACCCAAAACACACCTCCAAGATGACCACTGCCTTGCTAAAGAAGCTGAGGGTAAAGGTGATGGACTGGCCAAGCATGTCTCCAGACCTAAACCCTATTGAACATCTGTGGGACATCCTCAAATGGAAGGTGGAGGAGCGCAAGGTCTCTAACATCCACCAGCTCCATGATGTCGTCATGGAGGAGTGGAAGAGGACAACAGTGGCAACCTGTGAAGCTCTGCTGAACTCCATGCCCAAGAGGGTTAAGGCAGTGCTGGAAAATAATGGTGGCCACACAAAATATTGACACTTTGGGCCCAATTTGGACATTTTCACTTAGGGGTGTACTCACTTTTGTTGCCAGCGGTTTAGACATTCATGGTTGTGTATTGAGTTATTTTGAGGGGACAGCAAATTTACACTGTTATAAAAGCTGTACACTCACTACTTTACATTGTAGCAAAAGCTGTGTGAAGTTGGCACCCCATGTTTGTAAAACCTGAATAAAAATATACCATTCGTTTGTGCCGCGTTTGTGCTGATTTGTGCCGCAAAAATTAGCGTTTGTGCCGGTTCGGTTTCTGAGATATTAAACATTCAATATAATGCAAGCCCCGCCCACTTTGCACCCCATGTCCCTGAATTTTAAAAACAAACGCGCCATTCGTTTGTGCCGCGTTTGTGCTGCAAAAATAAACGTTTGTGCCGCTTTGGTTGCGGAGATATTGTGCGTTATAGTTGCTGTAACCCCGCCCATTTTGCACCCCATGTTCCTGAATTTTAAAAACAAACGCGCCATTCGTTTGTGCCGCGTTTGTGCTGGTTTGTGCCGCAAAAATAAAAGTTTGTGCCGCTTTGGTTGCGGAGATATTGTGCGTTATAGTTGCTGTAACCCCACCCATTTTGCACCCCATGTTCCTGAATTTTAAAAACAAACATGCCATTCGTTTGTGCCGCGTTTGTGCTGGTTTGTGCCGCAAAAATAAACGTTTGTGCCGCTTTGGTTGCGGAGATATTGTGCGTTATAGTTGCTGTAACCCCGCCCATTTTGCACCCCATGTTCCTGAATTTTAAAAACAAATGCGCCATTCGTTTGTGCCGCGTTTGTGCTGGTTTGTGCCGCAAAAATAAAAGTTTGTGCCGCTTTGGTTGCGGAGATATTGTGCGTTATAGTTGCTGTAACCCCGCCCATTTTGCACCCCATGTTCCTGAATTTTAAAAATAAACACGCCATTCGTTTGTGCCGTGTTTGTGCTGGTTTGTGCCGCAAAAATAAAAGTTTGTGCCGCTTTGGTTGCGGAGATATTGTGCGTTATAGTTGCTGTAACCCCGCCCATTTTGCACCCCATGTCCCTGAATTTTAAAAACAAACGTGCCATTCGTTTGTGCCGCGTTTGTGCTGGTTTGTGCCGCAAAAATAAACGTTTGTGCCGCTTTGGTTGCGGAGATATTGTGCGTTATAGTTGCTGTAACCCCGCCCATTTTGCACCCCATGTCCCTGAATTTTAAAAACAAACGCGCCATTCGTTTGTGCCGCGTTTGTGCCACGTTTGTGCCGCAAAAATAAACATTTGTGCCGCTTTGGTTGCGGAGATATTGTGCGTTATAGTTGCTGTAACCCCGCCCATTTTGCACCCCATGTTCCTGAATTTTAAAAACAAACGCGCCATTCGTTTGTGCCGCGTTTGTGCTGGTTTGTGCCGCAAAAATAAAAGTTTGTGCCGCTTTGGTTGCGGAGATATTGTGCGTTATAGTTGCTGTAACCCCACCCATTTTGCACCCCATGTTCCTGAATTTTAAAAACAAACATGCCATTCGTTTGTGCCGCGTTTGTGCTGGTTTGTGCCGCAAAAATAAACGTTTGTGCCGCTTTGGTTGCGGAGATATTGTGCGTTATAGTTGCTGTAACCCCGCCCATTTTGCACCCCATGTTCCTGAATTTTAAAAACAAATGCGCCATTCGTTTGTGCCGCGTTTGTGCTGGTTTGTGCCGCAAAAATAAAAGTTTGTGCCGCTTTGGTTGCGGAGATATTGTGCGTTATAGTTGCTGTAACCCCGCCCATTTTACATCCCATGTTCCTGAATTTTAAAAACAAACGTGCCATTCGTTTGTGCCGCATTTGTGCTGGTTTGTGCCGCAAAAATAAAACTTTGTGCCGCTTTAGTTGCGGAGATATTGTGCGTTATAGTTGCTGCAACCCCACCCACTTTGCACCCCATGTCCCTGAATTTTAAAAACAAACGTGCCATTCGTTTGTGCCGCGTTTGTGCTGGTTTGTGCCGCAAAAATAAACGTTTGTGCCGCTTTGGTTGCGGAGATATTGTGCGTTATAGTTGCTGCAACCCCGCCCACATTGCACCCCATGTTCCTGAAGTTTAAAAACAAACGCGCCATTTGTTTGTGCTGGGTTTATGCTGGTTTGTGTCGCAAAAATAAACGTTTGTGCCGCTTTGGTTGCGGAGATATTGTGCGTTATATGTTGTCAAACCACATTGACTTTACACCTTGTTATTAAAGCTTACATACAGAACCTAAACTCAGCTTGGGTTTCCTTAATGTAAAGCTCCTCCCACTGTACTGGCACTGCACTTCATATTGTACCCTGAAAAAGGCACCTCTGCCGGGTTAGCCCCCCCATATCAAAAGTTTTGAAAAAATCTTATGCAGTTTGTTAGATCTTTGTTAGATCAGGTTAGATCAACCGTTGTTTGCGTTAGATCTCACACAGAAGAAACGATATTAACAGTTATTTGCTGGGGGGGCTAACTCGTCATCAGCCCCCCCTTATCAAAAAATTGACCAAACAGTTAGCTATTTTGGAAGCAATTTGTTGGATCCGGTATGATCAAGTGTTTTTAACGTTAGATCTCACATAATTGGAGACTGATTAAGTGATTAATGTGGGGGGGGCTGGCCCCCCCTTATCAAATTTTCGGCCCAAAAATCATTCAGGCTAATAGCTATTCGTTAGATCCGGTAAGATCAAGTGGTTTTAACGTTAGATCTCACATCATTTCAGAGATATTCCACATCAAAATAGAGATATTAGGTGGTACATATGGACGGGCTGGCCCCCCTTATATTCAGCGCAATGAAAATCACACCCAACTTTTGCTGCGGCGCAAAAACTTTTCCTCAGCTGCGGGGGCCCAACTTATGATCCTGCACACAAGCCCACTGCTTTCAGAAAATACCCCTGACCTGAGCTCATCATTGCACATCCATTACAGATGCTCGTATGTGACATCACATACATCCCATACATCACATACATCACATACATGAACGTGGGCTGGATGCGAGAGGTGAATCAGTAGGATGAGTGTGCCAGGACAAGTAGATGTGTCTCATCTCTGCTTCCTTTTACCACTCTGCATATCACACATATCATAGATGAGAAGAGGGTACAGTGGTGGGAAAAATGAGCAGGAGGGGTTTAGATGTGGGACAGAAGAACAGGAGGGTACAGCCGTGGGGCAGATATGCAGGGGGGGTTCAGTTTTGGTGCAGATGAGAAGGAGGTTCAGTGGTGGGACAGAAAAGCAGGGGGGGGTAGAACAGTGGGGCAAATGTGAAAGGAGGTGTATTGGTGGGACAGATGAGCAGGAGGTTACAGTGGTGGGGCAGGAGAACAGGGGGAACATAGGTGGGGCAGAAGAGCAGGGGGTACAGAGGTGAAACAGATGTGCAGGAGGTACATTAGTAAGGCAGATGAAAAAGTGGGTTACAGTGGTAGGGCAGATGAGAAGGTGATTCAGTAGTAGACAGAAGAGCATGGGAATATGGCGGTGGAGCAAATGTGCAGAGAGGTACAGTGGTGGGGCAGATGAGAAAAATGGTACATTGATGGGGTAGATGAGCAGGGGGGTTACAGTGGTGGGATAGAAGAGCAAGGGGGTACAGTGGTGGTGCAGATGTGCAGAAGGTGCAGTGGTGGGAGGGATGCGAAGGGGGTTCAGCAGTGGGACAGAAAAGCAGGGGGGTACAGTGATGGGGCAGATGAGTGGGGGAGGGGTTTAGTGTTGGGCCAGATGAGAAGGGGGTTACAGTGGTGGGAAAATGAGCAGGAGGGGTTCAGTGTTGAGGCAGATGAGAAGGGGGTTTAGCGGTAGGACAGAAGAGCAGGGGGGTACAGCGGTGGGGCAGATGTGAAAGGAGGTGCATTGGTGGACAGATGAGCAGGGGGTTACAGTGGTTGGGCAGAAGAGCAGGGAGAACAGAGGTGGGGCAGATGTACAGGGGGGTACAGTGACGGGGCAGAGGAGAAAGGAGGTACATTAGTGGTACAGATGAGCAGGGGGTTACAGCGGTGGGGCAGAAGAGCAGGGGGAACAGAGGTGAGACAGATGTGCAGGAGGTACAGTGATGGGGCAGAAGAGAAAGGGGGTTACAGTGGTGGGGCAGATGAGAAAGGGGGTTACAGAGGTGGGGCAGATGAGAAAGGGGGTTACAGAGGTGGGGCAGATGAGAAAGGGGGTTACAGAGGTGGGGCAGATGAGAAAGGGGGTTACAGAGGTGGGGCAGATGAGAAAGGGGGTTACAGTGGTGGGGAAGATGAGCAGGGGGAACAGAGGTGGGACAGATGTGCGGGAGGTACAGTGGTGGGGCAGATGAGAAAGGGGGTTACAGAGGTGGGGAAGATGAGCAGGGGGAACAGAGGTGGGACAGATGTGCAGGAGGTACAGTGGTGGGGCAGATGAGAAAGGGGTTTACAGTGGTGGGGCAGATGAGAAAGGGGGTTAGAGAGGTGGGACAGATGAGAAAGGGGGTTACAGTGGTGGGGCAGATGAGCAGATAAGTTCAGTGTTAGGACAGATGAGAAGATGGTTCAGCAGTGAGACAGAAGAGCATGGGGTACGGTGGTGGGGCAGATTTGCAGGGGGTTACAGTGGTGGGGCAGTTGAGCAGGGGGGTACAGTGGTGGGGCAGATTTGCAGGTGATACAGTGATCTGAGGTGTGAAGGTGTATGAATTGGGGTTGATCTGAGGCGTGAGAGTGCAGGATGTTAATTTCTCACTACTAAAGTAGTTTACAGCATTTACTTTATAAAAAATCCTTTTCGTGATTGAGATTGTGAAGTTGACTTTTTTGTTATAAAATCGGCATGCTCAATTTCTTTGAAAACATTTTTCGGCACACTGCTCAAAAGGCTGCTTACCTCCTGGTCTATCAGTTTTTATTAAAGATGGAAAATGGGCTGTGGAGCAAGACCCGCTGTCGCCCAAAACTATTTTCTCATTTTCAATAATCAAAGAAGGTAAGGAAAAAAGGATGGAAAAGGTAAGAGGAGAGAAGGGGGGGAAGGTAAGGCTGGGGGGTGAAATGGCGTTGGTTCAGGATAACTATGGTGAACGGGCTCCAGAACTTATCTGTGACATTAAGTCCCAAGAAGGGCAGTACCCTCTGCGGAAACGACAAACTGGTTCCATAGTCCCCAAGTGTTAGAGTATTTTTCCTGTTGGTGTTGTGCAGTGAGTACTAGATCTTCCATCTCATTTGGAATGGAGTTTTTATAGAGTTTGGCTCAGATGGAGGAGACATGTAGCAGGAAAAAGCTGGATCACCAGGAACCTTGTATTCCGTAAATTTTTGCGTGGTTTATCTGTCTCCCAGAAGTGGATCAATTTAGGACACGACCAAAATATGTGAAGTCGTGTTCCTCCATCCCCCTGGCATCTCCAACATTGGTCAGTAGTTGCAGGGTGAGGTACCACCTTGTTAACAGTTTATAGTTGGTCTCTTTAATTTTCGTACAAACCGATGATTTCAACGAAAATCTGAGGACATGTTGTATCTGAGCAAATGTAAATGTACGCCCCAGCTTACTTTCCCATTTGTTCAAGAACGGTAAGTGTGGTTGTTCAGCCGGACAGTTCAAGAGGGCGTATGTTTTGGATAGAGCCTGTAGAAGGGAACCCTCTTTGGAACAGTATGCTTCAAAGGACGTCAGGGGACGATTAAATCCCTGTGCATTAGGCAAAGTATTGAGAAAGTGTTGTAATTGTAGCGCTGTCCACAAGGAAAGTTTGTAGGGCTCATTAGCACTACTGTGGAAGGCCATTGGCCTCCCGTTAGGAAGTGGGATGCCTGGAACCTACCTGTTTGGCTTAGGGTCCGAAACATTTGCGGTTCCAGACCAGGGAGGAAGCATGGTTTTTCTATGATAGGGAGCAATGGGGAATCAGGGAAGAAAGCCGGTTCTGTGTGCTGACCTGGGAGCATATGTGGAGTGTCGTACCCATTATGGGGTGTGACTTCAGCACAGGCGGTAGTTGGTCATAGCACCACAGAGCCCCTGGCAGCAGAATGTCAGTCTGGGCCTGTTCCAGTTGTGCCCACAATTTAGAGCAGCGATGCCAAAATTTATTAATTTTAAGCTACTGCCACAGGGGCCTAACTTCTCATATAAAATAACGAATTGTTATGTATTTATCATAGATTAAATAAAACATCTCACTGATCAAACTGCAACAAGCTTTTATCCCTACTTACATTGCGATTATTACTGATTTCTGCCATGTGCATGCTAGGTTTAATGCAATAATAACTTCATCTAACAATTAACTACTAACTTGGATGTTGTTATTGGCAAAGAATATGAAATCTCTGAAATGATGTGAGATCTAACATTAAAACCTCTTGATCTTACCGGATCTAACGAATATCTATTAGCCTGAATGATTTTTGGGCCGAAAATTTGATAAGGGGGGGCCAGCCCCCCCCACATTAATCACTTAATCAGTCTCTAATTATGTGAGATCTAACGTTAAAAACACTTGATCATACCGGATCCAACAAATTGCTTCCAAAATAGCTAACTGTTTGGTCAATTTTTTGATAAGGGGGGGCTGATGACGAGTTAGCCCCCCCAGCAAATAACTGTTAATATCGCTTCTTCTGTGTGAGATCTAACGCAAACAACGGTTGATCTAACCTGATCTAACAAAGATCTAACAAACTGCATAAGATTTTTTCAAAAATTTTGATATGGGGGGGCTAACCCGGCAGAGGTGCCTTTTTCAGGGTACAATATGAAGTGCAGTGCCAGTACAGTGGGAGGAGCTTTACATTAAGGAAACCCAAGCTGAGTTTAGGTTCTGTATGTAAGCTTTAATAACAAGGTGTAAAGTCAATGTGGTTTGACAACATATAACGCACAATATCTCCGCAACCAAAGCGGCACAAACGTTTATTTTTGCGGCACAAACCAGCACAAACGCGGCACAAACAAATGGCACGTTTGTTTTTAAAATTCAGGAACATGGGGTGCAATGTGGGCGGGGTTGCAGCAACTATAACGCACTATATCTCCGCAACCAAAGCGGCACAAACGTTTATTTTTGCGGCACAAACGAATGGCACGTTTGTTTTTAAAATTCAGGAACATGGGGTGCAAAATGGGCGGGGTTACAGCAACTATAACGCACAATATCTCCGCAACCAAAGCGGCACAAACATTTATTTTTGCGGCACAAACCAGCACAAACGCGGCACAAACGAATGGCGCGTTTGTTTTTAAAATTCAGGAACATGGGGTGCAAAATGGGCGGGGTTACAGCAACTATAACGCACAATATCTCCGCAACCAAAGCGGCACAAACGTTTATTTTTGCGGCACAAACGCGGCACAAATGAATGGTGCGTTGGTTTTTAAAATTCAGGAACATGGGGTGCAAAATGGGCGGGGTTACAGCAACTATAACGCACAATATCTCCGCAACCAAATCGGCACAAACGTTTATTTTTGCGGCACAAACCAGCACAAACGCGGCACAAATGAATGGCACGTTTGTTTTTAAAATTCAGGAACATGGGGTGCAAAATGGACGGGGTTACAGCAACTATAACGCACAATATCTCCGCAACCAAAGCGGCACAAACGTTTATTTTTGCGGCACAAACCAGCACAAACGTGGCACAAACGAATGGCACGTTTGTTTTTAAAATTCAGGAACATGGGGTGCAAAATGGGCGGGGTTACAGCAACTATAACGCACAATATCTCCGCAACCAAAGCGGCACAAACTTTTATTTTTGCGGCACAAACCAGCACAAACGCGGCACAAACGAATGGCACGTTTGTTTTTAAAATTCAGGAACATGGGGTGCAAAATGGGCGGGGTTACAGCAACTATAACGCACAATATCTCCGCAACCAAAGCGGCACAAACGTTTATTTTTGCGGCACAAACCAGCACAAACGCGGCACAAACGAATGGCGCGTTTGTTTTTAAAATTCAGGAACATGGGGTGCAAAATGGGCGGGGTTACAGCAACTATAACGCACAATATCTCCGCAACCAAAGCGGCACAAACGTTTATTTTTGCGGCACAAACCAGCACAAACACGGCACAAACGAATGGCACGTTTGTTTTTAAAATTCAGGGACATGGGGTGCAAAATGGGCGGGGTTACAGCAACTATAACGCACAATATCTCCGCAACCAAAGCGGCACAAACATTTATTTTTGCGGCACAAACCAGCACAAACGCGGCACAAATGAATGGCACGTTTGTTTTTAAAATTCAGGAACATGGGGTGCAAAATGGGCGGGGTTACAGCAACTATAACGCACAATATCTCCGCAACCAAAGCGGCACAAACGTTTATTTTTGCGGCACAAACCAGCACAAACGCGGCACAAACGAATGGCACGTTTGTTTTTAAAATTCAGGGACATGGGGTGCAAAGTGGGCGGGGCTTGCATTAAATTGAATGTTTAATATCTCAGAAACCGAACCGGCACAAACGCTAATTTTTGCGGCACAAATCAGCACAAACGCGGCACAAACGAATGGTATATTTTTATTCAGGTTTTACAAACATGGGGTGCCAACTTCACACAGCTTGTAGCAAAGTGTCATTTCTTCAGTGTTGTCACATAAAAAGATATAATAAAATATTTACAAAAATGTGAGGGATGTACTCACTTTTGTGAGATACTGTGTGTGTGTGTGTGTGTGTGTGTGTGTGTGTGTGTGTGTGTGTGTGTAATATATATATGGGACCTGTCAGTGTCCCAGAAGACTGAAGGGGGGAGGGAGGAGAACTTCCGTTCAGAGCGCCGCAGGAACTCGGAACGGAAGTGGAAAGCGGGTACCTGTTCAAAATCAGGTCATGCTTCCCACCTCCTCCCCAAAAGTGCCAATTGTGCAAGAGGAGCGCTGGGTGGAGCTCTGCATTAAGGACCGCCCCATGTACATATACTGCAGCAGGGTGGCCCTTGAGCGCAAAATCAAGTGCCTGTACTTGATTTTTTCATTTGGCTCCAGGGTGCGCATCCATACAGGAAGAGGGGGGGCAGGGATGAGACACACACAGGAGGAGGGGGGGCAGAGATGAGACACACACAGGAGAAGGGGGGGCAGAGATGAGAGACATATGGGGGGGGGCAGATAATAACACACACAGGAGGGGGGGCAGAGATGAGACACACACAGTGGGGGGGAGATGAGAGACACACCCAGGAGGGGGAGGGGACATTGCAATGCAATGATCTGAGATCTGTCACTGTATAGTTTATAGATGGATACATGGGGGGGGGGGGGGCAGGTAACATGGATGGACATCACACATGGTGTGCACAACCCCCCCAATCCCTCCTCTTAGCTCAAGTCCCCCCCCCCCAAAAAAAAAACCTCCCCATCACAATTCCCTCCCCCCCAATCCCTCCTCTCAGCACAAATCCTCCCAATCACTTCCTTTAGCACAGACCCCCCCCAATCTCTCTTCCCAGCACAGATCCCCCAAATCCTTCCTCCCGGCACAAATTGCCCCAATCCCTCCTCCCAGCACAAATCCCCCCCCAATCCCTCCTCCTAGCACAAATCTCCCCCCCCCCAAAAAAAAATACCTCCTCCCAGCACAAATCCCCCCAATCCCTCCTCCCAGCACAGATATTCCCAATCCCTCCTCCCAGCACAAATCCCCTCCAATCCCTCCTCCCAGCACAAATCCCCCCAAACCCTCCTCCCAGCACAAATCCCCCCAATCCCTCCTTTTAGCACAAATCTCCCACCCCCCAAAAAAAAACCTCCTCGCAGCACAAATCCCCCCCAACCACTTCATCTAGCACAGACCACCCCAATCCCTTCTCCTAGCCCAAATCTCCCCCATCACTTCTTTAAGCCCAAATCCCCCAATCCCTCCTCCAAGCACAAATCCCCCCCTATCCCTCCTCCCAGCACAAATCCCCTCCATTCCCTCCTCCCAGCACAAATCCCCTCCATTCCCTCCTCCCAGCACAAATCCCCTCCATTCCCTCCTCCCAGCACAAATCCTCTCCATTCCCTCCTCCCAGCACAAATCCCCTCCATTCTCTCCTCCCAGCACAAATCCCCTCCATTCCCTCCTCCCAGCACAAATCCCCTCCATTCCCTCCTCCCAGCACAAATCCCCTCCATTCCCTCCTCCCAGCACAAATCCCCTCCATTCCCTCCTCCCAGCACAAATCCCCTCCATTCCCTCCTCCCAGCACAAATCCCCTCCATTCCCTCCTCCCATCACAAATTGCCCCAATCCCTCCTCCCAGCACAAATTGCCCCAATCTCTCCTCCCAGCACAAATCTGCCCCAATCCCTCTTCCCAGCACAAATCCCCCCCAGTCCCTCCTCCCAGCACAGATATTCCCAATCCCTCCTCCCAGCACAAATCCCCCCCAATCCCTCCTCCCAGCACAAATTGCCCCAATCCCTCCTCCCAGCACAAATCCCCTCGAATCCCTCCTCCCAGCACAAATCCCCTCGAATCCCTCCTCCCAGCACAAATCCCCTCCAATCCCTGCTCCCAGCACAAATCCCCTCCAATCCCTCCTCCCAGCAAAAATGCCCTCCAATCCCTCCTCTTAACACAAATCCCCCCAATCCCTCCTCCCAGTACAAATCCCCTCCAATCCCTCCCTCTAGCACAAATCTCCCCAATCACTTCTAGCATAGATCTCCCCCAATCCCCCTCCCACTAGCGCAAACCCCCCCCATCCCGCCCCCTAGAAACCCCCCCAATCCCTCCGCCTAGCACAAATCTTCCCCAATCCCTCCCCCTAGCAGAAATCCCCCCCAAATCCCTCCCCCTAGCACAAATCCCCCCCCCAGCACAAATCCCCTCCAATCCCTCCTCCTAGCACAAATCCCCTCCAATCCCTCCTCCTAGCACAAATCCCCCCAATTCCTCCTCACAGCACAAATCCCCCCAATTCCTCCTCACAGCACAAATCCCACCAATCCCTCCTCACAGCACAAATCCCCCCCCAATCCCTCCTCCTAGCACAAATTGACCCAATCCCTTCTCCTAGCTCAAACCCCCCCATCACTTCTTTAAGCTCAAATCCCCCCCAATCCCTCCTCCAAGTACAAATTGCCCCAATCCCTCCTCCCAGCACAAATCCCCTCCAATCCCTCCTCCCAGCACAAATCCCTCCTCACAGCACGAATACCCCCCAATACCTCCTCCTAACAAAAATCCCCCCAATCCCTTCTCCTAGCCCAAATCCCCCCAATCTCTCCTCCCAGCACAAATATTCCCAATCCCCCCCTCCCAGCACAACCCCCCAAATCACTTCTTCTAGCATAGATCGCCCCCAATCACCCTCCCTCTAGCACAAATCCCCCCCAATCCCTCCCCCTAGCACAAATCCTCCCAATCCCTCCTCCCAAATCCCCCCCAATCACTTCTAGCACAGATTCCCCCAATCCCTCCTCCCAGTACAAATCCCCTCCAATCTCTCCTCCTAGCACAAATCTCCTCCAATCTCTCCTCCTAGCACGAATCCCCTCCAATCTCTCCTCCTAGCACGAATCCGCTCCAATCTCTCCTCCTAGCACGAATCCCCTCCAATCTCTCCTCCTAGCATAGGTCCCCCCAATCCCTGCCCCTAGCACAAATCCCCCCAATCCTTCCCCCTAGCACAAATCCCCCCAATCCTTCCCCCTAGCACAAATCCCCTCCAATCCCTCCTCCCAGCACAAATCCCCTCGAATCCCTCCTCCCAGCACAAATCCCCTCGAATCCCTCCTCCCAGCACAAATCCCCTCGAATCCCTCCTCCCAGCACAAATCCCCTCGAATCCCTCCTCCCAGCACAAATCCCCTCCAATCCCTCCTCCCAGCACAAATCCCCTCCAATCCCTCCTCCCAGCAAAAATGCCCTCCAATCCCTCCTCCCAGTACAAATCCCCTCCAATCCCTCCCTCTAGCACAAATCTCCCCAATCACTTCTAGCATAGATCTCCCCCAATCCCCCTCCCACTAGCGCAAACCCCCCCCATCCCGCCCCCTAGAAACCCCCCCAATCCCTCCGCCTAGCACAAATCTTCCCCAATCCCTCCCCCTAGCAGAAATCCCCCCCAAATCCCTCCCCCTAGCACAAATCCCTCCCCCTAGCACAAATCCCCCCCCCCAGCACAAATCCCCTCCAATCCCTCCTCCTAGCACAAATCCCCCCAATTCCTCCTCACAGCACAAATCCCCCCAATTCCTCCTCACAGCACAAATCCCACCAATCCCTCCTCACAGCACAAATCCCCCCCCAATCCCTCCTCCTAGCACAAATTGACCCAATCCCTTCTCCTAGCTCAAACCCCCCCATCACTTCTTTAAGCTCAAATCCCCCCCAATCCCTCCTCCAAGTACAAATTGCCCCAATCCCTCCTCCCAGCACAAATCCCCTCCAATCCCTCCTCCCAGCACAAATCCCTCCTCACAGCACGAATACCCCCCAATACCTCCTCCTAACAAAAATCCCCCCAATCCCTTCTCCTAGCCCAAATCCCCCCAATCTCTCCTCCCAGCACAAATATTCCCAATCCCCCCCTCCCAGCACAACCCCCCAAATCACTTCTTCTAGCATAGATCGCCCCCAATCACCCTCCCTCTAGCACAAATCCCCCCCAATCCCTCCCCCTAGCACAAATCCTCCCAATCCCTCCTCCCAAATCCCCCCCAATCACTTCTAGCACAGATTCCCCCAATCCCTCCTCCCAGTACAAATCCCCTCCAATCTCTCCTCCTAGCACAAATCTCCTCCAATCTCTCCTCCTAGCACGAATCCCCTCCAATCTCTCCTCCTAGCACGAATCCCCTCCAATCTCTCCTCCTAGCACGAATCCCCTCCAATCTCTCCTCCTAGCACGAATCCCCTCCAATCTCTCCTCCTAGCATAGGTCCCCCCAATCCCTGCCCCTAGCACAAATCCCCCCAATCCTTCCCCCTAGCACAAATCCCCCCAATCCTTCCCCCTAGCACAAATCCCCTCCAATCCCTCCTCCTAGCACAAATCTCCTCCAATCCCTCCTCCTGGCACAAATCCCCCCATTCCCTCCTCCCAGCACAAATCCTCTCAATCCCTCCTCCCAGCACAAATCCTCTCAATCCCTCCTCCCAGCACAAATCCTTCCAATCCCTCCTCCCAGCACAAATCCTTCCAATCCCTCCTCCCAGCACAAATCCCCCCAATCACTTCTTCTAGCACAGATCCCCCCAATCCCTCCTCCCAGTACAACTCCCCTCCAATGCCTCCTCCTAGCACAAATCCCCTCCAATCACTCCTCCTAGAACAACTCTCCCCAATCACTTCTTCTAGCACAGATCTTCCCCAAGCCCCCTCCCCCTAGCACAACCCCCCCCCCCCATCCCCCCTAACACAAACCCCCCCAATCCCTCCCCCTAACAAAAGTCCCCCCAATCACTTCTAGCACAGACCCCCCCAATCCCTCCTCCCAGCACAAACCCCCCAATCCCTCCTCCCAGTACAAATCCCCTCCAATTCCTCCTAGCACAAATCCCCTCCAATCTCTCCTAGCACAAATCCCCCAATCACTTCCTCTAGCACAGACCCTCCCCCCCAATTACTTCTTCTAGCATAGAACCCCCAACCCCTCCCCCTAGCACAAATCCCTCCCCCTAGCACAAATCCCCCAATCCCTCCTCCCAGCACAAATCCCCCCAATCACTTCTAGCACAGACCCCCACTCCAATCCCTCTTCCCAGTACAAATCCCCTCCAATCCCTCCCCCTAGCACAAATCCCCCCCCCCAATCCCTCTTCCCAGTACAAATCCCCTCCAATCCCTCCCCCTAGCACAAATCCCCCCCCCCAATCCCTCCTCTTAACAAAAATTCCCCCAATCCCTTCTCCTAGCCCAAATCCCCCCCAATCCGTCCTCCAAGCACAGATCCCCCCCCCCCCTATCCCTTCTAGCACGAATTCCTCCCTCCCTTCCCTCCTAGTAACAATCCTCCCCCCTAGCAACAATCCCCCAATCCCTCCCCAAGCACAAATCCCCCCCAATTACTTCTTCTAGCACAAATCCCCCTCAATCCCACCCCCCAGCACAAATCCCCCAATCCCTCCTCCCAGCACAAATTCCCCCAATCCCTCCTCCCAGCACAGATCTTCCCAATCCCTCCTCCCAGCATGAATCCCCCTAATCACTTCTTCTAGCACATACCCCCAATCCCCCCAGTAGAAATCCCCTCCAATCCCTCCTCCCAGTACAAATTCCTCCCCCTAGCACAAACCCCCGCCTAATCCCTCCCCCTAGCACAACCCCCCCAATCCCTCCCCTAGCACAAATTGCCCCAGTCCCTCCTCCCAGCACAAATCCCCTCCAATCCCTCCTCCCAGCACAAATCCCCTCCAATCCCTCCTCCCAGCACAAATCCCCTCCAATCCCTCCTCCCAGCACAAATCCCCTCCAATCTCTCCTAGCACAAATCCCCCAATCACTTCCTCTAGCACAGACCCCCCCAATTACTTCCTCACAGCACAAATACCCCCCCCAATCCCTCCTCCTAACAAAAATACCCCCAATCCCTTCTCCTAGCCCAAATTCCCCCCCCCATCACTTCTTTAAGTCCATATCCCCCCAATCCCTACTCCAAGCACAAATCCCCCCATCCCTCCTCCTAGCACGAATTCCTCCCTCCCATCCCTCTTCCTAGCACAAATCCCTCCCCCTAGCACAAATCCCCACAATCCCTCCTCACAGCACAAATCCCCACAATCCCTCCTCACAGCACAAATCCCCACAATCCCTCCTCACAGCACAAATCCCCCCATCCCTCTTCCTAGCACAAATTCCTAGCACCAATCCCCCATTCCTCCCCCAGCACCAATCCTCCCCAATCCCTCCTCCTAGCACCAATCCCCTCCAATCCCTACTCCTAGCACAAATCCCCTCCAATCCCTCCTCCTAGCACAAGTCCCCCCAATCACTTCTTCTAGCACAGACCCCCCCAATCCCTCCTCCCAGCACAACCCCCCCCCAATCCCTCCTCCTAGCACAAATCCCCTCCAATCTCTCCTAGCACAAATCCCCCAATCACTTCCTCTAGCACAGACCCCCCCAATTACTTCTTCTAGCATAGATCCCCCAATCCCTCCCCCTAGCACAAATCCCCCAACCAATCACTCCCCCTAGCACAAATCCCCCCCCCAATCCCTCCCCCTAGCACAAATCCCCCAATCCCTCCTTCCAGCACAAATCCCCCAATCCCTCCCCCTAGCACAAATCCCCCAATCCCTCCTTCTGGCACAAATCCCCCCAATCCCTCCTCCTAGCACATATCCCCTCAAATCCCTCCTCCCAGCACAAATCCCCCCAATCACTTCTAGCACAGACCCCCACTCCAATCCCTCCTCCCAGTACAAATCCCCTACAATCCCTCCCCCTAGCACAAATCCCCCCCCCCCCCCCCCAATCCCTTCTCTTAACAAAAATCCCCCCAATCCCTTCTCCTAGCCCAAATCCCCATCACTTCTTTAAGCCCAAATCCCCCCCCCAATCCGTCCTCCAAGCACAGATCCCCCCCCATCCCTTCTAGCACGAATTCCTCCCTCCCTTCCCTCCTCCTAGCAACAATCCCCCCCCCCCCAGAAACAATCCCCCCATCCCTCCACAAGCACAAACCCCCCCCCCCCCATTTACTTCTTCTAGCACAAATCCCCCTCAATCCCTCCTCCCAGCACAAATCCCCCAATCTCTCCTCCCAGCACAAATTCCCCCAATCCCTCCTCCCAGCACAGATCTTCCCAATCCCTCCTCCCAGCATGAATCCCCCCAATCACTTCTTCTAGCACATACCCCCAATCCCCCCAGTAGAAATCCCCTCCAATCCCTCCTCCCAGTACAAATCCCTCCCCCTAGCACAACCCCCCCAATCCCTCCTCCCAGCACAAATCCCCTCCAATCCCTCCTCCCAGCACAAATCCCCTCCAATCCCTCCTCCCAGCACAAATCCCCTCCAATCCCTCCTCCCAGCACAAATCCCCTCCAATCCCTCCTCACAGCACAAATACCCCCCCCCCATCCCTCCTCCTACCAAAAATACCCACAATCCCTTCTCCTAGCCCAAATTCCCCCCCATCACTTCTTTAAGTCCAAATCCCCCCAATCCCTCCTCCAAGCACAAATCCCCCCATCCCCCCTCCTAGCACGGATTCCTCCCTCCCATCCCTCTTCCTAGCACAAATCCCCCCCCCCCCTCAATCCCTCCCCCTAGCACAAATCCCCACAATCCCTCCTCACAGCACAAATACCCCCATCCCTCTTCCTAGCACAAATTCCTAGCACCAATCCCCCATTCCTCCCCCAGCACCAATCCCTCCTCCTAGCACAAATCCCCTCCAATCCCTACTCCTAGCACAAATCCCCTCCAATCCCTCCTCCTAGCACAAATCCCCCCATCCAAAGCACAAACTATTATTGCCCCCTCATTGTGTACAATTTCCCTGTAACCTTCCCCTCTTCACCCTCTCCTGTCACTACAGCACTCCTCCAGCACATGAGAGAGGATCGCTCTTAGATGGCAATCTGACTGCACACACACACAGTTTGATTACCGCCCCCCATCCACATTTCTTACTGCTGGGAGATGAGCAGCCCTTGGAGGAGATGGGGGGATGGTAATCAAACTGTGTGTGTGTGTGTACAGTCTGATGCCATCTCCCCACTCTGCCACTTCTCTTCTCACTGCTCCAGGATGCCATTCCCCTTTCCCAGCTCTGAGTGCGGGCGATGATGGGGGGGGAGATCAGCAGCCACTCAGGCATCACATCGAAGGAAGGGCTGGGGAGGGGGCACAACTGAAATCTGGGTGGAAATTAGCAGCCCCCTCGATCCGCCTTGTCTGTGTCTCTCTATCCAGCAGCTGAAAGCTGGCGAGAGGGAGAGAGGTTGCTGCAGAGAGCAACACAGGGCATCGTTCTGCAATTGCTCTTACCAACCTCACCATCTGATCTGCCTGCTGTCCGGGCCCCCTATAGGAGAACCGTGGAACAACCCTGATGACGACCCTGCTCAGGATCATTCGGTGACGCAGTATGAAGTTACATACAATAATAAGTTACTAAGAATTACACCCAGCATATGAGACCAGAGAAGTGATACTGTGCAGGGTCCATGCATGCAAATAACAGATACTGAGAATTATACCCATCATACAGGACAAGAGAAGTGGCACTTAGATTCAATACATACAGAATAAGAACCAATACCGAGAATTACACTCGGCATACAGGACAAGAGAAGTGGTACTGTGTAGGGTCCATACTAGACATGTGCATTCGTTTTCGTCCGAATGCATTTTCGTCCGAATTTCAGGTATTTTCGTTATTGTTTTAACAAACGATAACGAAAGTGCAGAGTCCGAAAAACGAAAGATCCGACATAAACAAATGCTTTATTTTCGTTTTCGTTGCTACAACAGTTCGATATAGATAGGAGATTCGACATGATGATGACAATAACAGTCTGTGTCCATCAAACCTGTGGTCAAATGTGCCTAAGCTTAGCTCTATTAGTCCAAGATTATTCTACATAGAGAGAAAAGATTCGACGTAGGGGAGGAAAGATTCGACGTAGGGGAGGAAAGATTCGGCGTAGGGGAGGAAAGATTCGGCGTAGGGGAGAAAAGATTCGACGTAGGGGAGAAAAGATTTGGCGTAGGGGAGAAAAGATAAATAAAAATGATGATGATGATGAATGTTATTGGCTGATTGTAACCAAAGAGGAGGAGCAGTAAAATAGCTAGAACTAAGTACACACGTACTTTGGCTTATGGTGTCTGTTGAAAGTTCTAAGAAGATTCGACGGAGCAAGTGAACTATACGGCGTTGTACAGTTTAGCTGCTCCGTCGAATCTTCTTTGCAAATTCGACAGACACCATAAGCCTTCAATGACAGATTCGACCTTAATTTGGATTTTCGGACGAATGCAATTTTTAACGAAAAACGAGTTAATAAAAACGAATTTCGGGAGTAACTAAATACATTTATTTTTCGGACGAAAACGAAATTCCGAAACAAAATATTTCAGTGTGCACATGTCTAGTCCATACATACAGAATAAGAACAGATACTGAGAATTATGCCCAGCATACACAGCCATTAACCTCTTCCCGAGCGCTGCACGCCAATGTACGTTGGCAGAATGGCACAGGTGTGCTAAAGGTCGTAACCATACGTCCCTTCGTAATCCTGGGCCGGTGGTGCATGCCCATGGGTCCTGCGGACTCGATGTCCACCGGCGGCCTGCAATCATGACAAGGAGAGGCAGAATGGGGAAATGCCTAGGAGAGACGAGGAGAGGCAGAAACAAGGCATTTCCCTGTTCTGCCTAGTGACATGACAGGGATCTACTGCTCACTGTCATTGGGAGCAGTGATTTCTCTCATGTCCTAGGTAGCCCATCCCCCCTACAGTTAGAACATGGTGAGGTAACACATTTAACCCCCTGATTGCCCCCTAGTGTTAACCTCTTTCCTGCCAGTGACATTTACACAGTAATCAGTGGCTATTTTTAGCTCTGTATAAATTTTAACGGTCCCAAAATAGTGTCAAAAGTGTATGATCTGTACGCCACATTGTCGCAGTCCCGATAAAAATCGCAGATCACCGCTATTACTAATAAAAAAAAAAAATAATAATAAAAATGCCATAAATCTGTCCCCTATTTTGTAGACGCCATAAGACCCCTTTCACACTGGGGCGGTTTGCAGGCGGTATTGCGCTAAAAATACCGCCTGCAAACCGCCCCTAATCAGCCTCCGCTGTTTGTTCAGTGTGAAAGCCCGAGGGCTTTCACACTGAAGCGGTGCGCAGGCAGGACGGTGAAAAAAGCGCTTTTTTGGAGCGGTGTATTCACCGCTCCTTCACCGCTCCTGCCCATTGAAATCAATGGGACAGCGCGGCTATACCGCGGCTATAGCCACGCTGTACGAGGGATTTTAACCCTTTTTCGGCCGCCAGCGGGGGTTAAAACCGCACCGTTAGCGGCCGAATACCGCTGCAAGAACGACGGTACAGCAGCGCTAAAAATAGCCCTGTTGTACCGCCGACGCCCCCACCGCCCCAGTGTGAAAGGGGCCTAACTTTTGCACAAACCAATCAATATACACTTATTGCAATTTTTTTTACCAAAATTATGTAGAAGAATACATATCAGCCTAAACTGAGAAAGAAATTCATTTTTTAATATATTTTTTTAGGGATATTTATTATAGCAAAAAGTAAAAAAACATTACTTTTTTTTTCAAAATTGTCAGTCCTTTTTTTGTTTATAGCGCAAAAAATAAAAACCGCAGAGGCAATCAAATACCACCAAAAAAAAAACCTATTTGTGGGAAAAAAAGAACGTTAATTTTGTTTGGGTACAAAGTCGCACGACCACGCAAATTTCAGTTAAAGCGACACAGTGCTGAATCGCAAAAAATGCTCTGGTCATTAAGGGGGTGAAATCTTCTGGGGCTGAAGTGGTAAAATGACCATAGTACAGTTTAATTATATGTAAAATCTATAAAATGATATAACATTTATTTGGCTACAGTGTTACATGACCGAGGTATTCCCAGTCAACGTTTCCAGGCCTGAAAAGTATTAGTTGGTATGATCAGTTATTAGCACTTTATTAATAGCGCCCCCCATCACTGTTAAATATTACTCAAGTTAGCGTTGTCTACACTTTGAGGGGAGCAGCTTTTATTAATCACTAATTCTTAATTTATTATAGAGCAAGATTCACACTTAATTTTCACATTGTCAGATTGTGTTTCCTGCAATTATCAGCGTTTTTATTAAAGTTTTTTGCTATTATCATATTATTATTGTATATATTACTATTATTATTCATATTAAATATTTTTAGGTTTTTTTTTTTCATTTCCAAGTACACCGGCATTAAGATGCCACGACCCTCACGTCAATGGTCCCGTGGAAGGCAATCGCGTCAGGAGGGAAGAGAGGAACCCATCGCCCACCGGACGCGAGGACAGCGGAGGAGGAGATGGGAGGACGGAGCCAACAACATGCGCCATCCTCCTGGAGACCACAACCGGGATCAGCAACCAGCGCCTCAAAGACCACCGGCAATGGAACAGCCTACCTGTTCCATTTGCCTCAGTGAGTATGGTGCAGAGGACTGTACTGAATTACATTGTAATCATATATTCCATTCTGATTGTATCCACAGATGGGTACAACAAAATGCGACTTGTCCCCTATGCAGGGCATTTGTTCCATATTATTTAGTTGCTGCATATGAAGACAATGTGTACATGTATGCCGTCCTGGGGCATGATGAAAATGGAGTCCCCATCCTTATAATCTAGAATGTGTAGTATTCTCTTTCAGATCCCCTGAAAACAACATGGGGTAATGTATAACAATATGTATATTTTGTTTGCTGTTTCTGCTTATAGTAGATGATGCCTAAAAAGATATACACTTCAGACATTTACCACTGAAAAGGAGTCGCTTCACCCTGATTGAACTACCACCTCTCAGGTGAACACTCCAGACACTTACCACTGAAAAGGAGTCGCTTCACCCTGATTGAACTACCACCTCTCAGGTGAACACTCCAGACATTCATCACTGAAAAGGAGTCACTTCACCCTGATTGAGCTACCACCTCTCAGGTGAACACTCCAGACACTTACCACTGAAAAGGAGTCGCTTCACCCTGATTGAACTACCACCTCTCAGGTGAACACTCCAGACATTCATCACTGAAAAGGAGTCACTTCACCCTGATTGAGCTACCACCTCTCAGGTGAACACTCCAGACATTTACCACTGAAAGGAGTTGCTTCACCCTGATTGAACTACCACCTCTCAGGTGAACACTCCAGATGTTTACCACTGAAAAGGAGTCACTTCACCCTGATTGAACTACCACCTCTCAGGTGAGCACTCCAGACGTTCACCACTGAAAAGGAGTCGCTTCACCCTGATTGAACTACCACGTCTCAGGTGAGCACTCCAGACATTCACCACTGAAAAGGAGTCAATTCACCCTGATTGAACTACCACCTCTCAGGTGAACACTCCAGACATTCATCACTGAAAAGGAGTCGCTTCACCCTGATTGAACTACCACCTCTCAGGTGAACACTCCAGACATTCATCACTGAAAAGGAGTCGCTTCACCCTGATTGAGCTACCACCTCTCAGGTGAACACTCCAGACATTCACCACTGAAAAGGAGTCAATTCACCCTGATTGAACTACCACCTCTCAGGTGATAACTCAAGACACTTACCACTGAAAAGGAGTCACTTCACCCTGATTGAACTACCACCTCTCAGGTGAACACTCCAGACATTCATCACTGAAAAGGAGTCACTTCACCCTGATTGGACTACCACCTGGAGGTGAACACTCCAGACATTTAAAACTGAAAAGGAGTCGCTTCACCCTGATTGAACTACTACCTCTCAGGTGAACACTCCAGACATTCACCACTGAAAAGGAGTCACTTCACCCTGATTGAGCTACCACCTCTCAGGTGAACACTCCAGACACCACTGAAAAGGAGTTGCTTCACCCTGATTGAACTACCACCTCTCAGGTGAACACTCCAGAAATTCACCACTGAAAAGGAGTCACTTCAGAGTTTAGTGTCACTTTATTAACATCTTAGAAAAAAGGAGAGGAATTGGCCGGCTATGGGGATTGGAGGAGGCTGGATTTATTTTTACACTAAACAATATCTTTATTTGCTGAAAAGGAGTCGCTTCACCCTGATTGAACTACTACCTCTCAGGTGAACACTCCAGACATTCACCACTGAAAAGGAGTCACTTCACCCTGATTGAGCTACCACCTCTCAGGTGAACACTCCAGACACCACTGAAAAGGAGTTGCTTCACCCTGATTGAACTACCACCTCTCAGGTGAACACTCCAGACATTTACCACTGAAAAGGAGTCGCTTTACCCTGATTGAACTACCACCTCTCAGGTGAACACTCCAGACATTCACCACCGAAAAGGTGTCACTTCAGAGTTTAGTGTCACTTTATTAACATCTTAGAAAAAAGGAGAGGAATTGGCCGGCTATGGGGAGTAGAGGAGGCCGGATTTATTTTTACACTAAACAATATCTTTATTTACTGAAAAGGAGTCACTTCACCCTGATTGAGCTACCACTTCTCAAGTGAACACTCCAGACATTCACCACTGAAAAGGAGTCAATTCACCCTGATTGAACTACCACCTCTCAGGTGAACACTCCAGACATTCATCACTGAAAAGGAGTTGCTTCACCCTGATTGAACTACCACCTCTCAGGTGAACACTCCAGACATTCATCACTGAAAAAGAGTCACTTCACCCTGATTGAGCTACCACCTCTCAGGTGAACACTCCAGACATTTACCACTGAAAAGGAGTCGCTTCACCCTGATTGAACTACCACCTCTCAGGTGAACACTCCAGACATTCACCACTGAAAAGGAGTCAGTTCACCCTGATTGAACTACCACCTCTCAGATGAACACTCCAGACATTCATCACTGAAAAGGAGTCACTTCACCCCGATTGAACTACCACCTGGAGGTGAACACTCCAGACATTTAAAACTGAAAAGGAGTCGCTTCACCCTGATTGAGCTACCACCTCTCAGGTGAACACTCCAGACATTCACCACTGAAAAGGAGTCACTTCAGAGTTTAGTGTCACTTTATTAACATCTTAGAAAAAAGGAGAGGAATTGGCCGGCTATGGGGATTGGAGGAGGCTGGATTTATTTGTACACTAAACAATATCTTTATTTGCTGAAAAGGAGTCGCTTCACCCTGATTGAACTACTACCTCTCAGGTGAACACTCCAGACATTCACCACTGAAAAGGAGTCACTTCACCCTGATTGAGCTACCACCTCTCAGGTGAACACTCCAGACACCACTGAAAAGGAGTTGCTTCACCCTGATTGAACTACCACCTCTCAGGTGAACACTCCAGACATTTACCACTGAAAAGGAGTCGCTTTACCCTGATTGAACTACCACCTCTCAGGTGAACACTCCAGACATTCACCACTGAAAAGGAGTCACTTCAGAGTTTAGTGTCACTTTATTAACATCTTAGAAAAAAGGAGAGGAATTGGCCGGCTATGGGGAGTAGAGGAAGCCGGATTTATTTTTACACTAAACAATATCTTTATTTACTGAAAAGGAGTCACTTCACCCTGATTGAGCTACCACCTCTCAAGTGAACACTCCAGACATTTACCACTGAAAAGGAGTCAATTCACCCTGATTGAACTACCACCTCTCAGGTGAACACTCCAGATGTTTACAACTGAAAAGGAGTCACTTCAGAGTTTAGTGTCACTTTATAAACATCTTAGAAAAAAGGAGAGGAATTGGCCGGCTATAAGGGGTGGAGGAGACCGCATTTATTTTTACACTAAAAAATATCTTTATTTACTGAAAAGGAGTCGCTTCACCCTGATTGAAGGTTTCTCTTGGGTTCTTTGAAACCTTTACAAACCTTTGCATGCGTTTTCAGTCCATGCATTACTAGAAAGGCTTATTCCGCTGAATGGGATCATCCAGATAAGCATTGTTTCCCTCCAATGAGATTCTCAGTTCTCTATCCCATGGAGGAAAAGACTAACAAAAAGGTGGAAAGTTCCAGCAGTTGACGCTGCGATTCCAGTTTAAATAAAAGTCTAACTTGTCCGGGAGATAATGTACAAATGTTTAAAGATCCAACAGATAAAAAGTTGGAATTCCCGTTAAGATCCTCTTTTTCTTTAGCAGGGACTGTTACTCAGCCTGCAGTTGCAACAATAGGTATCTGTCAGTCCTTAAAGGACCAATTCACAAATGCTCTTACAGAGCTCCCTGCACAACAGGCCCGTCAATTGGCCGAATTACCAGAAGCATTATGTTTTGCCATAGATGCTATGTAAGATTCTATTCACCAGGCGTTCCACCTTGCGCTTGTGCTAATACACATACGTAGAACCCTTTGGTAAAAGGTTGGTTTGCCGAAGCACCTTGCAAGAAGCTTCTGACTAGTTTCCCTTTTCATGGGGAGCGACTATTTGGCGATGATTTGGATAAATACATCCAGACAATTTCTAGTGGAAAGAGTACTCTTTTGCCAGTCAAAAGAAAGTAATAAACGTCCTTCATTAAACTGACTTTTTTCTCCTGCGCCAGGGGCATACCTCTCTAGGCAGTGGCGACGGTTTTCACCGTCAGACTCTAGAGGAAGGCCTCAGGGTCAGGTCCAGTCACAGAAAACATTTCAGCCACTATATACATGATTGAAAATGCTTTTCCTCCGCCCTGCAGGGCCTAGAAGGAAAATTAGTGACTTTAATCGCATCCGCTATCCAAAAGGATTGGAAGCGTGTTAGATCCACCTTAGACCCCTTATCAATGGGAAAAGTGGGTAGAGGATGAGGGGTTACCCTCAGGTGAACAAGAAGAAAGGCAATCCGATTAATCCTTACAACTGCAGTTGAACCTTTTTCAGCCTTGCAATCTGAGATATTGCTGGTACAAATCTCTTACAGAGATGGTTCGTGTTTTTTCAAGCTACCTCTAGTAGTCAGCTGATAGTTCTGTTTCTTCTTAGGTTCCTTAGAACCTTCATTGCCTTTTTTCATGCGTTTCTTGTACATGTACAGATCCACACAAAAATTCAACAGATCGATTCGAGATCTAAAAGAATCGAAATCAGTTCCTGAAGATCCACTCTTTTCTATGAAGTCAATCAGATCAGTAGTTTCTATCCTACAAGGGGGAAAACTTCTGGAGCCTATCTGCATCAGGGATGCATATCTGCATGTCTATATATTTCCCGCTCAACAAAGGTTTCTGTGGTTCGAAGTAGAACAGCAGCATTTCAGTTTATAGCCTTGCCCTTTGGGCCAGCTACAGCACCCTGAGTGTTCACAAGAGTGCTAGCCCCACCTCTAGCCAGGTCAAGGGCACAGGGCTTAAACAGTCTTGGCATACCTAGACAATCTATTTCTAATAGACCAATTGGTGTTTGGAGTAAGGTATATGCATTACAACCAGTTACCTGGTTGCGTTCTCAGCCTAGTAAAATCTCCCTTAAAAACCGCTAAAAAAAGCAGGAGTATTTGGATCTGATCATAGATACAGCCCAGAAAAAGGGGGTGTTCTTGCTCAGGCGGCAAAAGACAACTTCATAAGAGAGTTGGTGCGGATGGTCAGGTCAAAAGGAGATCCCTTCATTCACCTTTGCATGAGGTTGTTAGAAAGGATGGTGGCTTCATTCGAAACAGTTCCCTATACTCAGTTCCATTCGAGACTGTTGCAAAACAGTATTCTATCTGCTAACAAGACGATCCAAGCTTTGGACTTGCCAATACGGCTGTCCCCAAGGGTGTTCCAAAGTCTCAATTGGTGTTACTAACCAGAATCTGCTGAAAGGAAGATCCTTCAGACCTGTTATCTGGAAAGTGGTAACGACAGATGCCAGCCTTTCAGGCTGGGGAGCAGTAATAAAGTAGACAACTGTCCAAGGACAGTGGTCAAGAACCGAAAGAGCCTTGCCCATCAACAGCCTAGAGATTTGGGCAGTGCGTCTGGCTCTAAAGACCTGGACTTCCAGGTTAAGGGATTGTCCTGTCAGGATCCAATCTGACAATGCCAGAAAGGAAAGGAAGAAAAGAATATCCCATACCTATCAGCAGTCTTCATTCCAGGAATAGAGAATTGGCAGGCGAATTACTTAAATCGCCAGCAGTTATTCCCAGGGGAATGATTTCTTTACCCGACATAGTTTCGGGCTGTTTGTCAAAGATGGGGAACTCCAGACGTAGATCTTCTAGTGTCCAGTTCAGCATAAAGTTAGTCAACTTTGTGTCCACAACAAAGGATCCATTCGCATGCAGAACAGATGTGTTGGTGATACCGTGGGATCAGTTTTCACTGATCTATGCATTTCCCTCTATTCAATTGCTGCCTCGATTTCTTTGCAGGATCAAGCTGGAAAGAAAACCGGCAATTTTGGCAGCCCCAGCGTGGCCTAGAAGGTCATTGTATGCAGAAATCATAAAGATGGCAGTGGAGGATCCATGGTCCCTTCCACTAAGGCTAGACCTTACATCCTACTTTACGAATGACAAATGTAACGGCCTGGCTATTGAAACCCTCATTCTGAAGAAACGTGGGCTTTCCGGGTCAGTTATCTCTACTTTGATTAATGCAAGGAAACCAGCTTCCAGAACTATACATTATAGAGTCTGGAAGGCTTATGTTTCCTGGTGCGAATCCAAGGGTGACACCCTCGGAGATATATCATATCATAGGCAGAATTCTTGCCTTTCTACAATTAGGCGTAGAGATAAGGTTGGCCTTGAGTACTATTCAAAAACCGCATTCTTAAATCAGGGTTTTATGCAAGGGGTGATGCGGATTAATCCGCTAGTTAAATCACCTTTAAGCCCTTGGGACTTGACTTTAGTCAGTCTAGTCTAGTTTTGTTAGTTACAAAAACAGCCATTTGAACTGATACAGCATATTCCCTTAGTCCTTCTGTCAAGGAAGCTAATATTTTTGTTTGCTATATCCTCAGCAAGGAGGGTTTTCAGAATTGGCTGCTCTTTCTTATAAAGAGCCATATTTGATTATTCATCAGGACAGAGTGGTGTTACGCCCTTGTCCAGGCTTTTTGCCAAAGGTGGTTTCAGGTTTTCATCTGAACCAAGATATTTTCCTGCCATCATTTTTTCCAAAGCCATGTTCCAGGAAAGAAAAAGTCACTACATTGTCTTGATGTGGTGAGAGCAGTGAAAATCAATTTAAAGGCAACTGCTCAAATTTTTAAGACTGATGTCTTATGTATTCTGCCAGAGGGTCCTAAGTGGACAGGCAGCATCGAAATCCACTGTTCCTAAGTGGATTCGGCAAGTTATAATTCTAACTTATGATTTAAGGGGGAAGATTCCCCCTTTTCAAGTTAAGGCGCACTCTACCAGAGCGGTTAGTACAATCGGATTTTCCGCCAATAAATGTTGGCTAGCAGGTTCTCAAATTTTCCGCCAACAAATTTTTGTCTGACTTTCCGATCGTGTGTATACAAGTCCGTTGCACAAAAGTCCACGCATGCTCAGAATCCAGTACGAGCCGGAAGTGCTCGGTCTTGTAAAACTAGCGTTCGTAATGGAGATATCACATGATTATTGAACTTCCTTTTTATCAGCTCGCCGTACATCTTGTACCTCACAACGTTCGTAATTGTTGGCCAACATTTATGTGACCATGTGTATGCAAGACAAGTTGGAGCCAACAACCTTCGAACAAAATTCCACGTTTTTTTTTTGTCGGAAAGTCTGATCGTGTGTACGGGGCATAAGGCTCGATTCACATCTACGCATGTTGCTTTTGAGCTTTTCTGCAGTACTTTTTGTGGTGCTTGCCACGTTTTTTGGACACGGGTATTTACCGAGATTTCACCGCAATTTTGCAGCGATTTGCGTCTTGGCATGGGGGTCCCCCCAAAATCCATGTCAGGCCCTTATCAGAGCTTGCAGCCCGGCAGGCCAGGAAAGGGAGGGGACAAGCGAGCGCCCCCCTCCTGGACCATACCCGGCCGCATGCCCTCAACATGGGGGGATGGGTGCAAAGCACAAAGCACCTTGCACCCATGTTGATGGGGACAATGGCCTCTTCCGGACAACCCTTGCCAGGTGGTTGTCGAGGTCTGCGGGTGGGGGTGAACCACTACCTCTCAGGTGAACACTCCAGACCAGACTACAAAATGTAGCAACAAACTCAAAATATAAGCAGCAAAACACATTTAAAAAAAAACAAAGACAGAGTTTAGTGTCACTTCATTGACATCTTAGAAAAAAGCAGAGGAATTGGCGGGCTATAAGGGGTGGAGGAGGCCAGATTTATTTTTACACTAAACAATATCCTTATTTTTCAGTAAAAATTCATAAACCTCCATTCGTTATTGGTACTCCTACACCCCTCCTTTTTCCCCTCACGCCTGTTTGGAACAAGCAGTGCACGTTAGTTGCAGTCATGTACACTGCAAAGCCCAGAGCTCATAGCCCAGAGCTCATAGCCCATAGCATATAGCCTAGAGCCCAAAGCTCATGGCATAAAGCCCAGAGCCCAAAGCTTACAGCCTAGAGCCAAAAGCTCATAGCATAAAGTCTAAAGCCCATATCCTTATTTTTCAGTAAAAATTCATAAACATCCATTAGCTAATGGTACTCATACACCCTTCCTTTTTCCCCTTACATCTGTTTGGAACGAGCAGTGCACAATAGTTGCAGTCATGTACACTGCAAAGCCCAGAGCTCATAGCCCATAGCTTATAGCCCTGAGCCCAAAGCTCATAGCATAAAGTCTAAAGCCCAAAACACATAATTCATAGCCTAAAGTTTAAAGCCCATAGCCCAAAGCCCTTTTCGGGAAGTTGGATCATAAAAAATAATAAATGGACCGGAGTTTAGTGTCACTTTTTTACCAACTTACACAAAAGAAGCGTGATTGGGTGGCTAGGAAAGAAGGAAGCCCACAGCCCAAAAGCCCATAGCCCAAAGCTACTTTTTTGGTTTAAGAAAACATACTTAAATGTAATATATTTTTTAAACCAGAGTTTAGTGTAATTTCTTTAACATCTTACAAAGGAGAGTGATTGGCTGACTGTAATGCAGTGTACACACGATTGGATTTTCCGACAACAAATGTGGGCTTGTTGGCGGAAAGTCCGACCGTGTGTATGCTCCATCAAACATTTGTTGTCGGACTTTCCGACAACAAATGTTGGCTAGCAGGTTCTCAAATTTTCCGCTAACAAATTTTTGTTGTCGGACTTTCCGATTGTGTGTACACAAGTCCGTTGCACAAAAGTCCATACATGCTCAGAATCAAGTACGAGCCGGAAGCGCTCGGTCTTGTAAAACTAGCGTTCGTAATGGAGATATCACATGACTATTGAACTTCCTTTTCTTTAATCGTACATCACGGGACACAGAGCCATAGTAATTACTATGTGGGTTATAGGCCACCTTCAGGTGCTGGACACTGGCACGCCCTAAACAGGAAGTTCCCTCCCTATATAACCCCTCCCATAGCGGGAGTACCTCAGTTTTTTCACCAGTGTCTAAGGTGTTGGTCAGGAGTAAAGATGTGCTGTGCTGAGCTCTGCTGGAGCAATCCTTGCTGGGGCTAGCCATGCAGCTGGATCCATTCAAAGTGTCTTTTAGGCCGAATTGAATGGCACCCGGGCTTCGTGTCCGAAGAAACAAGGTTTTGCCTGTAACGCTTCTCTTTTTAGAGAGCTGGACCCCGGGATCCAATGCTTTGGTATTTTCAGCCATAAAGTTTTACTGGCGGGGTCCAGGAGTGTGGGTTCCCCGAGGGTCCCCGGTTCCTGAAGGTTTGTTAACAGAACCCACCGTGAAGGGTGAAGATTGGGTCTGTTGGTTTTACCACAGAAAACCCTGCGGCGGGAAAGGTGAGTGGAGTTTTTCTAAGGAATTTTTTAATTTTCTTATGAAACGTCTCCTTTAACCACTTGCCGACCGCCTAACGCATATATACTGCGGCAGAATGGCACGGGCAGGCAAAATCACATACCTGGTACGTGATCTGCCTCCCGCGGGCGGTCGGCTTCGTTAGGGAAGCGATACAGGCTGAGAGGGAGGCCACTCATTCGTGGCCACCCCCTCGCGATCGCTCCCCACGAATGAAAATCTTCCTCTGCTGCTGTAATGTAAACAGCGGCAGAGGAAGTGATGTCATCTCTCCTCGAGCCGGTCTTTTCGTTCCGGCGCCGAGGAGAGAAGACATCAAGTAAGTTTGCACCAACACTACACTTACAGTAGAACACGCAGGCACACGAGTGGTAAGGCAGTTAGGGTTAGCCCCCTTTAGGTCTAGGGTACCCCCCTAACCCCCCCTAATAAAGTTTTAACCCCTGCTAGCACCTGCGTTTTGCCCCTCGGCCCAGCCCAGCCCACCCAAGTGCAGTATCGATCGATCACTGTCACTTACAAAACACTAAACACACATAACTGCAGCGTTCGCAGAGTGAGGCCTGATCCCTGCGATCGCTAACAGTTTTTGTTGGTAGCGTTTTGATACAGTCACTAACAGTCAGGAGCTTTTTTGCTCAGTAGTGTACCACTAAATTTAGAGCCCAAATCGAAGGTACACTAGTGAAGAGGCCTACACGTTTCTGAGCATGACAGATAGTGAAGAGGAAGTCACTCATCTGTCAGATTCAGGCTCAGAATACGATCCTGTAGACGACAGCGGCTCCATGACAGAAAGCTCTAACGACGGAGTTGTGGTCCCTGACAAGGTCAGGCTTACCAGACCCCGAACTTCTTCTGTCCTTGATGTACAAGAACCGCAGGTCCCTCGTATGGAGCAGAGAAGTACTAGCGCCGCTATTCCTTCTGGTGAACTGGCAAGCACCAGCGGCCTAGTACACCTTGGTCATACATCCAGCACTGCAGTAACACTTGGTGACGTGGTAAGTCCCATAAGTGCAGTTCAAGCTGGCAAGCACAAGTAGTGTCCCGTTGACCAAGAAAACGAACACAGGCCCGTCGTGCCCATAGTGCCCTTCCTGCTGCATTCGCCAATCCGAATAGGGAACCCACCACTTCTGTAGCACCCGTACTTCCCCCCCCCCATTCACTGGCCAACCCGGCATTCAGGTGGAAACAGTTGATTTTACGTCACTGGATTTTTATTCGCTATTTTTCACCAAAGATCTCTATAGATCTATTGTGGATCAAAGCAATTTGTACGCTGGTCAACACATCGCCACTATTCCCCAGTCCTCCCTTGCCAGAGATTGAAAACCAATTACGGTTTCCGAATTAAAGATCTTTCTGGGCCTTTCCTTCCTCATGGGCATAACCAAAAAGAGTGAGTTGCGGTCATATTGGTCCACTGACCCAATTCACCATATGCCCTTGTTCTCTGCCTCCATGGCCAGGGCACGATACGAGCAGATTTTGCGGTTCATGCACTTCAACAACAATGAACTCTGTCGTCCTCGTAGAGACCCTGGATACGATCGGCTCTACAAAATTCGGCCCCTCGTAAACCACTTCAACCAACGTTTTGCAGACTTGTTTACTCCCCATCAAGTTGTCTGTGTTGATGAGTCCCTGTTTAAGTTTTCTGGCCGCTTGTCATTCAAACAGTACCTTCCCAGCAAGCGTCCTGACAATCCTGGTCTTTGCATTGGTGAATGTTTTGAACTCTACCATACACTAGTTGAGTATTAGCGTAGGGTACAGCACTGCACAGACTAGGACACACTTTCACAGGTCTCCCAAGATGCCATCGCATTTTGAGAGACCCAAACCTGGTACCAGTTACAAAAGTTAAAATTACAAAAAAAAGTAAAAAGAAAAAAAAACAATAAAAAATAAAATAAAAAAAAACAAAAATAGTTGTCGTTTTATTGTTCTCTCTCTATTCTCTCTCTATTGTTCTGCTCTTTTTTACTGTATTCTATTCTGCAATGTTTTATTGTTATTATGTTTTTATCATGTTTGCTTTATAGGTATGCAATTTTTTTTATACTTTACTGTTTTTTTTTGTTTAATATATTTTTATTAATGACAGGAAGTCCAGTGCACAGAAAGAAATACCCATCACATGCTTGGGCATACTAAGCATACATAAAATGTTATAAATTCCAGAGTATACTGGGGCACAATATAAAGATATTTATGCAGGGCATGGGTAATCGAAAAAGACTTAAAGTATATCATTTGAAACAGGACCTAATCCCGACATATTTTTCGCTTATATAAACATCTAGACATTAAAAGTAAAAAAGAGAAATAGAGAAGAGAAGAAAAGTACAGGGATGAAGCAAGATAGAATGGGGGGGGGGGGGGGGATGGAAGAGGGGGGGGGGGGGGAAGGAGGGATAGGAAAGGTGCCCACCCCAGCCAGGGCATTGCATTTTAATATACGAGCACATTACGTATTCAAAGCCATAATTTCCGCATATGCCGCGGAATACTTGAAGGCGAACCACCGGGACCATATTTTCCTCCCTAAGTCAGATTTGTTTCTGAGGGAGAAGGTTAAATCCTCCATATAGTACGTGTGGTCTACCTCACATAACCATTGGCACAGGTAAGGTATCCTTGGAGTTTTCCAGAACCTAGGTATGAGGGCTTTGGCAGCGTTTAATAAATGTGGTGTGATGGATTTTTTATATGGTCCCGCTGGCTCGTCTGTACAATGCAATAATACCTGCCAGGGGTCATTAGGAATCTCCGAACCCTGGATTTCTTTTATCCAATGGAGAATGGTAAGCCAAAAGGGCCTAATAAGTGGGCAGGACCACCAGATATGAGCATGCGTCCCTCTCTCTCCACATCCCCTCCAACAGAGAGGTGAGTCCTGAGGAAAGAGCTTGTGGAGTACAGCAGGAGTGTAGTGCCACCTGGTCAAAAGTTTATAATTAACTTCAGCTGTTTTCGAGGACATAGATGATGCGTGAGAGAGTTGAAGGATAGAAGACTTCTGGGTTTCCGTTAGGGTCTTGTGGAGATCCTTCTCCCAGTTGCGAAGGAAACTAGGATATCCTGCAGTGCCCAATGATCTTAGTGATTTATAAAAATAGGAAAGGGGTTTCTCCACTGGGTGGTCATCTACAAAGGCTGCTTCTATCACCGTTAAGTTAGACACATTGCGCAATGGCTTAGGGAGGGTTTTAATGAAATCTGATAATTGCAAATATCTCCATAGATCCATAAGCGGTGGGTTCGGAACCGTTGTGAGCATGGATAGAGGCAAAATGTCAGAGTCTTTAGTGACTTGATGTAGTAAGACTGAGTTCCCAAGGTTCCAGGAGTGTAATCTGGGGTCAATGTTCCCAGGAGGAAAATACATGTGACCAGTTATTGGCATGAGGGGGGAGTTGCATTGCCAAGCGTGCCTTTTACAAAGTAAGTCCCAGACCCGTGGGGTATAAGACGTGAGAGGAGACGCTCCCCCAGATAGATGCCTGGCTTTCTTCGGGATCCAGATTAAGGGATAAAGGTTAGAGCCCCCCAATGCCACCTCCAGTGACACCCAAAGTTTCGAATCTTTATGATATTTCCAATCTGAGATTCTGGATAAAATGACTGCCAAGAAATATTGTTTGATGTCCGGAAGGGCCAGACCTCCCTCCGCCTTTGACCTAGTAAGAAGCGATCTGGTCAACCTGGGACGACGTCTACCCCAGACATATCTACAAATCATAGTTGTTATGCGTTTAAAGTACTCCGCTGGAATTTGAAACGGTATCATTTGAAACAGGAAGAGCAACCTGGGCAGTATGTTCATTTTTACCACCCCTATCCTCCCCAGCCACGAGTGTGCAAGTTGAGACCATTTTTGGAGATCGGATTTGACCAAGTTTAATAGAGGCATAAAATTGGTTTGGAATAAAGAGGACAATGAGGGAGTAAGGAATATACCTAGATATTTCATGGCTTTTTTTTGCCAACTAAAAGGGAAAGATTCCTGTAGGTGGGTCGCGGTTTCTTTGGGGACTGAGATATTCAAAATTTCGGATTTTGTCATATTAATTTTAAAGTTTGAGATTTGGTTAAAGGTCGAAAAGGCCTGCATTAAATTGGGAAGCGTAATTCTAGGCTGTTGAATGTAAAACAAAATATCGTCCGCATATGCGGCATACTTATGTTCAAAAGAGCCCACAGTAATGCCGTGTATGTTCGGGTTGTGTCTTATAGTTGATAAGAAGGGTTCTAACGAGAGGGCGAATAAAATCGGTGAAAGGGGGCATCCCTGACGAGTGCCGTTATGTAGTACGAAAGGGTCACTAAGAGTGCCGTTAATTCTAAGTTGGGCTGTAGGATAATTATAGAGGGCTGCTATTTGGTTCAGGAAAGAGGGGCCCAGCCCCAGATGGGCCAGGGTCGCCATTAGGAACTCCCAGTCCACCCGGTCAAACGCCTTCTCGGCGTCTGTTGACAGCAGCAGGGTGGACTGGGAGGACCCGTGCACATGTGCAATCAGGGAGAGGGTACGCAGAGAGTTATCGCGTGCCTCTCTTCCGGGAATGAAGCCCGTTTGTTCATTCGAAACCCATTTTGGGACTAAGGGAAGAAGTCTATTAGCTATTAGTTTTGCGTATAATTTAGCGTCAATATTCAAAAGGGAGATGGGGCGATAACTACCACAGCAACTAGGGTCCTTTCCTGCTTTGGGGATAATAGTGATGTGTGCATGCAGAGTTTCTGGTCTAATGGGGTCTCCGGAGGGAATTGAGTTAGCATAGTTAGCTAGTCTTGGGAGTAAAATGTCCGCAAAAGAGCGATAATATGAGACCGTTAGCCCATCCGGGCCCGGAGCCCTGCCCGATGCCATGGCCTTAAAAGCTCTACGTAGCTCTTCCGAGGTGAATTCACCGTCTAGGGTTGTCAACAAATCGTCTGCCAATCTTGGGAGTTTGGCTTTTGCAAGGTATTCTTGTATAGCCTGTTTGCGGGTTGCTTGGTCGGGTATATTGTGTTGAACGTGGTATAATTGTTGATAAAACATTCTAAACTCGGCCGCTATTGCAGGGGTGTGGTGTACTAACCCATCTGTGCTAGATTTAATTTTAGCAATGAAAGTTGCAGCTTTTTTTTGTTGCAGAGAGCGAGCCAGCAATCTACCAGGTTTATTGCCCCATTCGTACCTACGTTGGGCTATAATGCGAAATTGCTGTTTTTGTTCGATGTGAAAGAGATTGTTTAGATCTTCTCTCTTTTTAGTCAGGGCCTCAAGCACCTGTTTTGCGAGGCCCGCTTTGTGCTGTCGTTCAAGGGCGCCTATATCTCTGAGAAGTTCTGCTTGCTGTGTCGCTCTCTTTTCTAGCCCCTAGTTCAATAAATTTTCCACGTATGAAGGCCTTATGGGCCTCCCAAAGTACTCCTGGGGAAATCTCCGGGCAGGCATTGTCCCTGAAGTATTGTACCAGCTCCCTGGAAATAGCGGTGGTATCTGTCTTCCGTGAGTAAATGATCATTCAGTTTCCAGTTAACATTCTTAATTGGGATAGATGGGATTTTTATCTGAAGGATAATTGGTGCGTGATCTGATAATGTGGAGGTTTCTATCTTTGAGTCCATGATAAGGGGGAGATGAAAGTGATCAATAAAGAGGTAATCGATGCGCGAATAGGAGTGATGTAAGTGTGAGAAATGAATATAATCTCTCGCCTTAGGATTGAGGATTCTCCAGACGTCCATTAACTGGGCGTCGTGCAGACGTTTACGTATGAGTGTTAATCGTCTGTGTGTGATACAAGATGTGCCTGTGGACGTGTCGATAGGGGGCTCCAAGGGGGCATTAAAGTCCCCTGATAGTAGGACACATCCCTGGGCAAAATCTGTCAGTTTAGTAGGGGTGGCGGCCAAGAAGCCAGTTTGGTCTCGGTTGGGAGCGTATAGCGTGGCGATAGTGCATAACATACTGCCCAGTTTGCCCCTAATAAATAGAAATCGCCCCGAAGGGTCGCTTACCATAGATTCGAACGTGAACGAGGTACCCCTGTGAAAGCCAATGGCCACACCTTTGGACTTGTGAATATCAGAGAGGCTGTAGTACCACGTGGGGTACCTTGAGGAAAGAAGTTTAACTGTTGTTGTGTGTGTCAAATGGGTCTCCTGCAGGCAGACAATGTCAGCCCGCAGGCGATCCAGCTCTCTAAATAAATTGTGTCATTTACCTGGAGCGTGCAGTCCTCGGACATTGAGTGAGAGTATGTTGAGCTTAGCCATTGACTCCGTCAGGGGGAACCCGCTCCATCCATTCTACAAGCCCATCGGATCTGAGGTAGACACCAATAAGAAGGTTAGGGATGGGATAAGATGGGGCAGGGGAAAACCAGGAGAGAAAAGAGAAGGGAATAGACAGAGAGAAGGAAGATAAGAAAGAAGGAGGTAGATTACCAACTTGCATCGTCACAGTCACCACCCAATCTGTACTTAGGCGGCAATCAGCACGCATAACACTGCAGTGCATGATAGGGGTAGATCGCGAGCCCCGCACACTCGGAGCCCCAACCCCCAGGGGGACGGGCTCGCGAGTGCACGGGACCCCCCCGACACCCCCAGGGGGACGGGTCCGCCGCCCGGAACGACAAACAGAGAGCGCTCAATGTGGCGCATCTGTCCGTCACAGAGCTCCGGAGCCGGCACAAACAAGATGTTATAACACAAAACCCAGGAAGCATTTTCCATACATCTCAAATTTAAATTTAACCTTATAAAACGGTAAACTAAGCAACTCCGTTAGGGTTACTGTCCCGGCAGCCTTTAGCTATGTTTCTCTAAACAAAGGAGCCAAAGAAGAATCCATAACGTCAAAAAAAAAAGAAATGCGCAAAAATTCAAAAAAAAAAAAAAGAAAGAAAATTAGTTTTTTAGTAGGCAAAACACAAGAAAAAACACTTCTTCTTTGTACGGTGCGATAAAGATAACAACAGATGAGAACAAGATCCGTTATATCGGATCAAATATCTAAATACTTGCGGCTACCACAGAGGACATGATGTTGCAGGCCATAGCAAGGATCCTTTTGCTTCCAAATAGGAGTCACCCAACTTGTGGAGGAGGTGATCCGGAAGAGCCCGATCTGCGCTTGTGGTCCACTTTCTGCCACCGTGGTTCTGCAGAGGGGGTAGGGGAAGGGATGAGATCTTGCCATCCTGGAAGCTCTGGTGTGGGTATATTGAGATCCGAGCAGAACTTTTCCAGGTCCTCTGGGAAGCGAAGTGTCACTGTCTTGCCCTCCTTGTGTGCAATAAGTGATGCAGGGAACCCCCAGCGATAGTTAATCGATGCTGTACGGAGCTGTTCAGTTAAGGGACGCAGAGCCCTGCGTGGGTCCAACGTTTCCCTGGCTAGGTCTGGGAAGAATAAGAGAGAGGCCCCGTCAAAGTCCAGTGGTGATTTTTCTCGGGCCTTCTTCATGATTATTTCTTTCTCCTCAAAATAATGCAGCCTGCATATCACATCACGCGGGACCTCCGATGACATGTTGCGGGGGCGGAGGGCCCTGTGAGCTCGATCTATTTTTAGAGGAAAGTCCGCAGCCTGACCGAGCAGGCCATTAAATATACCTCGCAGTGAGGGGAGGAGGTCGTCATCGCCCGTGGCCTCTGGCAACCCTCTTATCCTGATGTTATTCCGCCTGTTGCGGTTCTCTTGGTCCTCGATCTTGTAGAGGGCCATTCTGTGCGCAATAGAGAGGGTGCGGGTGGTGTTCTGCAAGGCCCTAATGGCGGCCGCGTGACGATCCAACCGTAGCTCGGTCTCCTCCACCCGCTCTAACACGTGCGTAAGATCCGATCTCACCGCGGAGAGTTCCTTTTTAATCGAGCGCTCCAGCCCTGCGAACAAGGAGGCCAGCTCTGTCTTGGTGGGGAGATCACTCACGAGCGCCGCAACCCCAGGATACTTGGAGGCGCCTTCCTCTCCTTCTGAGCAGGCCGAAGTGGCTGGGGAGTGTCTCCTGGGCTCAGATCTGTGGTGGGAGGCGGGGCACGAACCGCGAGGAGAGCGGCCTAGTCCATCCATATCAAGGGAGTCCTCTGGATCGGTGGCCAGGTATCGTTTTATGGATCCCGAAGGGGTTCCTTTTTTAGGCAGGGACTTGCCTGATCTCTTCCGCATGGCGTGGAGGTTTGAACCGGGTGGAAATCTTGGGTTAAGCCGATAAATAGTAGTGCCAGCGCCGGAGCTCGAGGAAGACACGTCCTTACCGCTGCATGCCGAAACCACGCCCCCCTATACTTTACTGTTTACTGTGTTTTATTGTTAACCATTTTTTTTGTTTTCAGGTACGCCATTCAGCTGCAGAGCGGATTTATCTATCTTGACAGCAACAGCGTTTGCTCCCACGATACATGAAGCCGTGACTCCAGCGCTGTCGGAGGTGATTTCACCGCCACAGTTACATACTTCAGCATATATGCCGAAGCGTGGGGGCAGCAGTGGGTGGAGGAGCGATTTGCTCCTACCTTTTGCGGGAGGATGCCCCCATGCTTCGGCATATATATATTTTAGGCACAGGTTGCGTTAAATGTTTTATTTTTTACTATTTTTTTTGTATTTGCTTTGCAGGTATGGTAAGTCTTACTGTTATACTGTAATGTTACTTTGTTTTATTGTTAACCATCATTTGCTTAGCAGGTACGCCATTCAGTTGCAGCGCGGATTTATTTATCTTGATAGCAACAGCGTTTGCTCCCACGATACATAAAGCCGTGACTCCAGCGCTGTCGGAGGTGATTTCACCACCACAGTTACATACTTCAGCATATATGTCGAAGCGTGGGGACAGCAGTGGGTGGAGGAGCGATTTGCTCCTACCTTTTGCGGGAGGATGCCCCCATGCTTCGGCATATATAAACGGTGCATGTATGCCCATCATTAGAAGTGGGTGGATGAAGGGAGGTATTCTAATGGTGGGCATATCCACCGATCAATCTCTTTTTTCGTTCAGCCCACAGGCTGCATGAAAAAAAAGTTTACAATATATGCCCAACAAGGACCAGCAACATACTGGTATGTTGCTGGACTTTGAGTGGTTATACCAGAATGATGCCTGCAGGTTTAGGTATCATCTTGGTATCATTCTTTTTCAGCCAGCGGTCGGCTTTCATGTAAAAGCAATCCTAGCGGCTAGACTTTTAGAAGCAGTGGGAGGGAATGCCCCCCCCCCCACTGTCTTCCATGTTTTTCTCTGGCTCTCCTGTCCCAACAGGGAACCTGAGAATGCAGCCGGTGATTCAGCCAGCTGACCATAGAGCTGATCAGAGACCAGAATGGCTCCAATCATCTCTATGGTCTAAGAAACCGGAAGCTATGAGCATTTCATGACTTAGATTTCGCCGGATGTAAACAGCGCCATTGGGAAATTGGGAAAGCATTTTATCACACCGATCTTGGTGTGGTCAGATGCTTTGAGGGCAGAGGAGAGATCTAGGGTCTAATAGACCCCAATTTTTTCAAAAAAGAGTACCTGTCACTACCTATTGCTATCATAGGGGATATTTACATTCCCTGAGATAACAATAAAAACGATTTAAAAAAAAAAATTAAAGGAACAGTTTAAAAAAAAAAAGCACCCATGTCCCCCCCTGCTCTCGCGCAAAGGCGAACGCAAGCGTCGGTCTGGCGTCAAATGTAAACAGCAATTGCACCATGCATGTGAGGTATCACCGCGAAGGTCAGATCGACGGCAGTAATTTTAGCAGTAGACATTCTCTGTAAAGCTAAAGTGGTAACCTGTAAATGCTTTTAAAAATGTATTTAGTTTGTTGCCACTGCACATTTGTGCGCAATTTTAAAGCATGTCATGTTTGGTATCCATGTACTCGGCCTAAGATCATCTTTTTTATTTCATCAAACATTTGGGCAATATAGTGTGTTTTAGTGCATTCAAATTTTAAAAGCGTGTTTTTTTCCAAAAAAATGCGTTCGAAAAATTGCTGCGCAAATACTGTGTGAAAAAAAAAAAAATGAAACACCCACCATTTTAATCTGTAGGGCATATGCTTTAAAAAATATATAATGTTAAGTAATTTTCTTGCAAAAAAAAAAAAATTTTAATGTAAACAAAAAGTGGCAGAAAGGGCTTTGTCTTCAAGTGGTTAGAAGAGTGGGTGATGTGTGACATAAGCTTCTAAATGTTGTGCATAAAATTCCAGGACAGTTCAACCCCCCCCCCCCCAAATGACCCCATTTTGGAAAGTAGACACCCCAAGCTATTTGCTGAGAGGCATGTTGAGTCCATGGAATATTTTATATTGTGACACAAGTTGCGGGAAAAAGACAATTTTTTTTATTTATTTTTTTTGCACAAAGTTGTCACTAAATGATATATTGCTCAAACATGCCATGGGAATATGTGAAATTACACCCCAAAATACATTCTGTTGCTTCTGAGTACGGGGATACCACATGTGTGAGACTTTTTGGGAGCCTAGCCGCGTACGGGACCCCTAAAACCAAGCACTGCCTTCAGGCTTTTTAAGGGCGTAAATTTTTGATTTCACTCTGCACTGCCTATCACAGTTTCAGAGGCCATGGAATGCCCAGGTGGCACAACCCCCCCCCCCCCCCAAATGACCCTATTTTGGAAAGTAGACACCCCAAGCTATTTGCTGAGAGGTATAGTTTTGAAAATTGAAAAAAGAAAAAACATTTTTTTTCTTGTCTTTCTTCATTTTCAAAAAACAAATGAGAGCTGCATAATACTCACCATGCCTCTCAGCAAATAGCTTGGGGTGTCCACTTTCCAAAATGGGGTCATTTGGGGGGGGGGGTTGTGCTATCTTGGCATTTTATGGCCTTTCGAAACTGTGATAGGTAGTGAGGAGTGAATCAAAAATTTACGCCCTTAGAAATCCTGAAGGTGGTGATTGGTTTTCGGGGCCCCGTATGAAGCTAGGCTCCCAAAAAGTCCCACACATGTGGTATCCCCGTACTCAGGAGAAGCAGCAGAATGTATTTTGGGGTGTAATTCCACATATGCCCATGGCATGTTTGAGCAATATATCATTTAGTGACAACTTTGTGCAAAAAAAACAATTTGTCACTTTCCCGCAACTTGTGTCAAAATATAAAATATTCCATGGACTTTACATGCCTCTCAGCAAATAGCTTGGGTTGTCTACTTTCCAAAATGGGGTCATTTGGGGGGGGTTTGTGCCATCTGGGCATTTTATGGCCTTCAAAACTGTGATAGGTAGTGAGGAGTGAAAACAAAACTTTACGCCCTTAGAAATCCTGAAGGCGGTGCTTGGTTTTCGGAGCCCCGTATGCGGCTAGGTTCCCAAAAAGTCCCACACATGTGGTATCCCCGTACTCAGGAGAATCAGCAGAATGTATTTTGGGGTGCAATTCCACATATGCCCATGGCCTGTGTGAGCAATATATCATTTAGTGACAAATTTGTGCAAAAAAAAAAAAGTTTGTCATTTTCCTGCAACTTGTGGCAAAATATAAAATATTCCATGGACTTAACATGCCTCTCAGCAAATAGCTTGGACGTCTACTTTCCAAAATGGGGTTATTTTGGGGGGTTTTGTGCCATCTTGGCATTTTATGGCCTTCAAAACTGTGATAGGTAGTGAGGAGTGAAATCAAAAATTTCCCCCCTAGAAATCCTGAAGGCGGTGCTTGGTTTCGGGGCCCTTTACGCGGCTAGACTCCCAAAAAGTCCCACACATGTGGTATCCCCATACTCAGGAGAAACAGAAGAATGAATTTTTGTGGTGTAATTCCACATATGCCCATGGCATGTTTCAGCAATATATCATTTAGTGACAGCTTTTTGTAATTTTTTTTTTTTGTCATTATTCAGTCACTTGGGACAAAAAAAATAATATTCAATGGGCTCAACATGCCTCTCAGCAATTTCCTTGGGGTGTCTACTTTCCAAAATGGGGTCATTTGGGGGGGTCTTGTACTGCTCTGCCATTTTAGCACCTCAAGAAATGACATAGGCAGTCATAAACTAAAAGCTGTGTAAATTCCAGAAAATGTACCCTAGTTTGTAGACACTATAACTTTTGCGCAAACCAATAAATATACGCTTATTGACATTTTGTTTTACCAAAGACATGTGGCCGAAGACATTTTGGCCTAAATGTATGACTAAAATTGAGTTTATTGGATTTTTTTTATAACAAAAAGTAGAAAATATAATTTTTTTCAAAATTTTCGGTCTTTTTCCGTTTATAGCGCAAAAAAAAAAAAAAAAACGCAGAGGTGATCAAATACCATTAAAAAAAAGCTCTATTTGTGGGAAGAAAAGGATGCAAATTTCATTTGGGTACAGCATTGCATGACCGCGCAATTAGCCGTTAAAGCAATGCAGTGCCAAATTGTAAAAAGTGCTCTGGTCAGGAAGGGGGTAAATCCTTCCGGGCTGAAGTGGTTAAAAAAAAAAGTAAATGTTGTCATGCCTAAGAGTCACCACTGGGGGCTGTATAGAGCACGTACCTTGCATGCTTCCTCAGAGATCACGCTGTGTCAGAATCAGCAGGCTTTTCCTCCGGCTAGCAGCTCAGACCTCCAGTAGGGGGGATTTTCTTCCACCAAACACCCCTCACCTGGACAGAGCTCTCCCCCTCTCTCTAGAAAGGGGAAGCCAAAACGTCTCCTCGCCATCCACCCCACACACGCCAATCCCGACGGATCGGAGGCCCGCGCTCGCGCGGGAAAAACTCTTTTGAAAAGAGAGAGGGGGGTGCGATGTGCGGAAGGGGCGGGGCTTAGCGCGGCATTGGCGTGCAGCAACGCTTAGCGCGGGAGTATGTTTTAAAGCTCCAATTTTGCTAGCTGCAAATGTCAGAGGCACATAAGAGTAAAAAGTGGCAGGTAAGAGGTTGGTGACACAGGTTTTTCCTTGGCACATTTACTAAAAGCATCAGGCTGAGCGTTAATAGTTACATAGTTGGTGAGGTTGAAAAAAGACACAAGTCCATCAAGTCCAATAGCAGCGGCAGTTTCTGGAATCGCATCCTGGAATATGCTATAATCGCAACCGCTGCTCAAGCAGTGGATGTGATTTCTTCTGGTAGTACCTCTGCAGTTATGCATCGGGCTATGGTCAGAAGGGGAGGTAGAAACACACCAAAAAAGGGCTAAAAGGGTCTCCCTCAAGTTCTGAAAGCCTAAAACTCATCTCTGCAATGGATCCTCCCCTGGGAGGGGGTGGCTGGTTAGAGTGAGCCATCAGGGGCCATGAAATGTTTGCAACTGTTTACAACATTGCAGCCCCTGTCTATATTAAAAAAAAAAAGTTATTTTTTTCCTAAGCCATGATAGGATTGGGAAAAGGATTAGCAGCTTTAATCGCATCCCAGTATAAGATAAATTGCGACAGGTTCCCTTCCATTACCCAGGACCTTCAAACTGAGGATCTGGGGCGGGAGTAAATGTTTTTCTCTCAGGGGACCGTGAAGAGGCTGATGACTCCTCTTACTCCTCTTCTGAGGGGTCAAATGTGGAAGGATCAGCTTCACAATCTGAGATTGTGGGTGCAATTTCTTACTGAATTGGTCCGCTCCACATTTTTGTTACCCTTAACTGAGTGTCCACTTCTTGTCTGGGTTCGCTACAAGCCTCCTCAAGCTGCGCATGCCTTTCCCGTCCATTCATTGCTGGAAAGACTTATGTATTCTGAGTGGGATCACCCAGATAAGCATTTTTTTCCCCCTCCTAAAAAGTTTTTCACACTTTATCCTTTATCAATTTTATCCTAAAATTGACTCAAGGTGGGAGATACCAGCAATTGACGCTGCTATATCTTCTGAATAAAAGTTTGACTTGTCTGGTAGACAAAGCTCAAATGCTTAGGGATCCAACAGATAAAAAGTTGGAATTCCTATTTCAAAAAACCAAAAAAAAATATTGTTTTCTCTGACAGGTTGAGTGTCTCAGCCTGTGCTGACAGTAATTGGTATATGTCAATGCTTAAGAGACCAGTTTTACCAGGCGCTAAAGGTTATCCCTGTTCAGCAGGCCCAGGATCTAGCAAGTTCCAAGTATAGATGCTATGAGAGATTCAATCTTTCAGGCCTCACACATTTCGCTGGGCTGGTACATATGACATATGTATAGAATACTATGGTTGAAAAATTGGTCAGCTGAAGCGTCATGCAAAAAACTCCTGGCTAAGTTTCCTTTCTGCGGTGAAATGGCTGTTTGGGATATCTTGAGATAATACATCCAAAGAATTTCTAGGGGAAAGTACCCTTTTGCCATTTGAGAAAAGGAGTAAAGATATTTCGTTTAAACAAGCTTCTTCTCCAGTGCCAGGGGCATCAGCCTCCAGGCAGTCACGATGTCTTCCGCCGTCAAGTTCAAAAGGTAATCCTCAGGGTAAAGCCTCCTTATGAGGGGGCGCCCCCGCTCGCTCGAGTGGGGGGAAGACTTCTGCAGTTCTCAAGGGTCTGGCAGAAAGAGTGTCGAGACAGATGGGTGGCTCAATAACTCTAGGGTACAAACTGGATTTCTGAGAGTTCCTCGTTTTCTCAGATCAGACGTTCCTAAAGATCCAGAGAAAATAAGTCTCTCTTTCTAGCAGTGGACCATCTTTTGGCAAAAAGTGGTCATGGTGGTCCCCATGAAAGAGCAGGGGGTTTTATTCAAACCTTTTTTGACGGCAAAACTGAATGGAGATGTCAAACCCATTCTGGATCTCAAGAATCTAAACCGGTTCCTGAATATCCGCTCTTTTTTGCATGGAGTCAATCCAATCAGTTGTCTCTATCCTACAAGGAGGAGAACTTCTGACGTCAATCGACATCAAGGGTGCATACCCCCATGGGTCTATTTCCCCGCTCACTAGAAATATTTACTTTTTAAGGTAGAAAATCTTAATTTTCAGTTTGTAGCTCTGCTTTTCGGTCTAGCTACTGCACCTAGAGTGTTTACCAAGATTCTGGCCCCTCCTCTAGTTAAGGGCCCAAGGTATAAAGATTATAGCTTACCTAGACGATCTGCTTTTGATGGACCAATTGGTAGCCCGCTTAGACCAAAGTATGGTCACCACAGTGGACTACCTGGGATACCTAGGATGGGTTCTCAACCTAGAGAAAGATCAGCGCCATAAAGGGACTGATTCAGGTGGTCAAAGCAAAAAGGAATCCTTGATTCGGCTTTGCATGAGGTTGTTGGGAAAGATGGTGGCTTCAATCGAGGCCGTTCCTTATGCTCAGATTAATTCAAGGCTGTTGCAAAACAGTATCCTATTGGCTTGGAACAAGTAGGTCCGAGCTTTAGATTTCCCAATGTGTCTCACTCCAAAGGTGCGCTGGAGCCTCAGTTTGTGGTTGATAACCAAAAATCTGCAAAAGGGAAAATCCTTCCTACCAGTTGGAAAGTGGTAACAACAACACCAACCTTAGGTTGGGGAGCAGTCCTGAAAGAGGCAACTGTCCAAGAAAAGTGGTCCAGATCAGAAATGACCTAGCCCATTAACATTCTAGAGATTCAGGCAGAGCGCTTGGAGGGCCTGGACGTTTCGTTTACGGAGATGTCCTGTCAGGATCCAATCCAGCAATGCCACAGCAGTGGCCTATATCAATCACCAAGGCGGCACAAGAAGTTGAGCAGCCCAGAGACAGGTGAATCATATCCTATCTTGGGCAGAAAACAATGTACCTTGCCTATCGGCAGTTTTTCATTCTAGGAATAGAAAATTGGCAGGCGGTCTATTTGAGTCGCCAGCAGTTGTTCCCGGGAGAATGGTTCCTTCACCCCGATATCTTTCTGACAATAGATCAAAGATGGGGGATCCCAGATGTAGATCTGTTTGCGTCCAAGTTCAACAAAGAGATTGACAACTTTGTGTTAAGAACGGTGTTCCCGTGGAATCAGTTTTACTGATTTATGCATCCCTCTTTTTCTGCCTGCATCCACGACTTCTTCGCAGGAAGGGAAGTCGGTGATTCCTGTGGTCCAGAAGATCTTGGTATGCAAAGATCATAAGGATGGCGGTAGGGGTCCCATGGACCCTACCACCATGTCCAGACCTTCTCTCGCAAGGTCCGGTATTCCATTTTACTTTTTCAAACGCTAAATTTACCAGTTTTGCTATTGAGACCCACATTCTGAAGAAGCGTGGGCTGTCAGGTTCAGTGGTATCTACCTTGGTTAATGCAAGGAAGCCAGCCTCCATAATCATATTATGGAGTCTGGAAAGCATATGTCTCCTGGTAGGAAACCAGGGGTTGGCACCCCAGGAAGTAGGTCATGGGTACAATCCTTGACCTTCTGCAGATGGGGTTAGAAATAAAGCTGGCCTTGAGTACTTTCAAAGGACAGGTCTCGGCCTTATCGGTATTATTTCAATGACCACTTGCTTCGCATTCTCTGGTTTGTAGCTTTATTCAGGGGGTAACGTGGCTTAATCCTCCAGTTAGGTCACCCCTGAACCCTTGGGACTTGAATTTAGTTCTATCGGCATTACAAAAACAGCCTTTTTTTGAGCCGATACAACATATTCCCTTGGTCTTTTTTAACAAGGAAAACTAGTTTTTCTGGTAACCATATCTTCTGCAAGAAGGGTATCAGAGTTGGCTGCTCTTTTCTTGTAAAGAGCCATATTATTATTATTCACAAGCAAAAGGTAGTATTGCGTCCTCATCTTAACTTTTTACCGAAGGTAGTATCAGGTTTTTTTTTATCTAAACTAGCATATTGTTCTACCTTCATTTTTTCCAGAACTCTGTTCAATGGAAGAAAAATCACTAAATTCTCTTGATGTGGTGAGAGCAGTCAAAGTCTACTTAAAGGCAACTGCTCAGATTCAGAAAACGGATGTTTTGATTCTTGTTGCCTGAAGTTCCTAAAAGAGGACAGGCAGCATAGAAATCTACTACTTCTAAATGGATTCAACAAGTAATCGTTCAAGCTTATGGTTAAAGAGGTAGATTCCACCCTCTCAAATCAAAGTGCACTCCTCTAGGGCTGTAAGTGCTTCATGGGCAGTGCATCACCAAGCCTCCATGGCTCAAATCTGCAAGGGCGCAACTTGGTCTTCAATCCATACATTTACCAGATTCTATCAGGTGAATGTGAAAAGACATGAGGATGGGCGCAGTGTACTGCAGGCAGCAGTATAAGTCCTCTGATCTCATGGTGCCCTACTTTTTTTGTCTCCCTCCCCTCAGCTGGCATTGCTATGGGACATCCCACATAGTAATTACTATGGCTCTGTGTCCCGTGATGTACGATTAAAGAAAATAGGATTTTTATAACAGCTTACCTGTAAAATCCTTTTCTTTTGAAGTACATCACGGGACACATAGGTCCCGCCCCTCTTTCTAGTATACACGTGTATTGCTTTGTTACAAAACTGAGGTACTCCTGGTGTAGGAGGGGTTATATAGGGAGGCAACTTCCTGTTTAGGGCGTGCCAGTGTCCAGCACCTGAAGGTGGTCTATAACCCACATAGTAATTACTATTGCTCTGTGTCCAGTGATGTACTTCAAAAGAAAAGGATTTTACAGGTAAGCTGTTATAAAAATCCTATTTTTATCAGCTCGCCGTACATCTTGTACGTCACTACGTTTGTAATTGTTGGCCAATATTTATGTGACCGTGTGTATGCAAGACAAGTTGGAGCCAACAACCTTCGAACAAAATTCCATGGTTTTGTTGTCGGAAAGTCCGATCGTTTGTACGGGGCATAAGGCTCGACTCACATCTGTGCATGTTGCTTTTGAGCTTTTCTGCAGTGCTTGCCGCATTTTTGGACACACTTTTTTACCTCGATTTCACCGCAATTTTGCAGCAATTTGCATCTTGCATTTTTTGGGTTTTTTTTACACTGTATATAGCTGGTTGCTAAGGAAGGGGCTGGGAAGACGGCCGCCGAGTCCTTAACCACTTGCCGACCGGGCCATAGCCGAAAGACGGCTGCAGCGCGGTCGGCTAGTTCTGGGTGGACGTCCGTGGGACGTCCTCCCAGGATACTGCTCTCGCGCGCCCCCCTGGGGCGCGCACCCGAGAACTTCCGTGACCGCCGGGTCCAGAGGACCCGGCGCATTACGGATCACGGTAAACGGCCGCTGATCGCGGCCGTTTACCATGTGATCGCTCCGTCAAATGACGGAGCGATCACATGTCAACAGACCGGCGTCATGTCATGACGCCGGTTCCTCCCGCCCCTCTCTGTACCGATCGGTACAGTGCGAGGGGAGAGGGGGAGGGATCGGATGGCAGCACCGCTGTGGGCTGTATGTGTAGTGCTCACAGCGGTGCTCAGTGACAAATACAGTCACATCCATCCATCCCTGCATGCTCAGCCATCCCTGCAATATGCCCAGCAATACTCTGCATAATACGCTGCATAATACCCTGCAATACTCTGCATAATACCCCGCAATACTCTGCATAATACCCTGCAATACTCTGCATAATACCCTGCAATACTCTGCATAATACCCTGCAATACTCTGCATAATACCCTGCAATACTCTGCATAATACCCCGCAATACTCTGCATAATACCCCGCAATACTCTGCATAATACCCCGAATTACTCTGCATAATACCCCGAAATACTCTGCATTATACCCTGCAATACTCTGCATTATACCCTGCAATACTCTGCATTATACCCTGCAATACTCTGCATTATACCCTGCAATACTCTGCATTATACCCCGCACTACTCTGCAATATACACGGCACTACTCTGCATAATACCCCGCAATACTCTGCATAATACCCCGCAATACTCTGCATAATACCCCGCAATACTCTGCATAATACCCTGAAATACTCTGCATAATACATACAATACTCTGCATAATACCCCGAAATACTCTGCATAATACCCTGCAATACTCTGCATAATACCCTGCAATACTCTGCATAATACCCCGCAATACTCTGCATAATACCCTGAAATACTCTGCATAATACATACAATACTCTGCATAATACCCCGAAATACTCTGCATAATACCCTGCAATGCTCTGCATAATACCCTGCAATGCTCTGCATAATACCCTGCAATACTCTGCATTATACCCCGCAATACTCTGCATTATACCCCGCAATACTCTGCATTATACCCCGCAATACTCTGCATTATACCCCGCAATACTCTGCAATATACACGGCACTACTCTGCAATATACACGGCACTACTCTGCAATATACCCCACAATACTCTGCAATATGCCCAGCAATACTCTGCAATATACCCTGCACTACTCCGCAATACTCTGCAATACCCCGCAATTTTTAACCAGTTCCCGCCCACGGTCATATGACGTCCTTGACTTTGAGCGGGGATATCTGAATGATGGGTGCAGCTACAGGCATCATTCAGATATCAGCTTTTTCAGCCGGCGATTTCCTACACCATAAGAATGATCATAGTGGCTGTTACACTGCTTGATCGTTCTTACGGGAGGCGAGAGGGGACGCCCCCCCCTTCCCGCCACCCTCCGGTGCTTCTACCGACTCACCGCTACGATCGAAGCCAAGATCGTTTTTTTTTTTTTTATTTCAGGCTTCCCAGCCTAGAGGTGAGATGTGAGGTCTTATTGACCCCATATGTCACTGTAAAGAGGACCTGTCATGCCATATTCCTATTACAAGGATGTTTACATTCCTTGTAATAGAAATAAAAGTAATCAAAAATTTTTTTTTGGGGGAAAAAGTGTCAAACTAAAATAAATAAAGTAAAATAAACAATAAAAAAAAAAAAATGTTTAAAGCGCCCATGTCCGTGTGCTAACATGCAGAAGCGAACACATACGTAAGTCCCGCCCACCTATGAAAACGGTGTTCAAACCACACATGTGAGGTATCACTGCGAACGTTGGAGTGAGAGCAATGATTTTGGCCCTAGACCTCTTCTGTAACTCAAAACATGTAACCAGTAAAAATTTTTAAAGCATCACCTATTGAGATTTTTAAGTAGCGACGTTTGGCACCATTCCACGAGCGTGTGCAATTTTAAAGGGTGACATGTTAGGTATCTATTTACTCGGCGTAACTTCATCTTTCACATTATGCAAAAACATTGGGCTAACTTTACTGTTTTATTTTTTTTTTAAAGCACAAAACTGTTTTTTTTCCAAAAAAAACGCGTTCGAAAAATTGCTGCGCAAATACCGTGCGAGATAAAAAGTTGCAACAACCGCCATTGTATTCTCTAGGGTCGTTGCTAAAAAATATATATATAATGTTTTGGGGTTCTATGTAATTTTCTAGCAAATAAATTATTATTTTTACATGTAGGAGAGAAATATAAGAATTGGCCTGGGTGCTCCAGAACGCCTGGAGGTGCTCCGTGCATGTTGGGCCTCTGTATGTGGCCACGCTGTGTAAAAGTCTCACACATGTGGTATCACCATACTCGGGAGTAATAGCAGAATGTGTTTTGGGGTGTAATTTGTGGTATGCATATGCTGTGTGTGAGAAATAACCTTCTAATATGACAATTTTGTGAAAAAAAAAAAAAAAAAAAAAAAATCTTGATTTTGCAAAGAATTGTGGGAAAAGATGACAATTTCAAAAAACTCACCATGCATCTTTCTAAATACCTTGGAATGTCTTCTTTCCAAATAGGGGTCATTTGGGGGGTATTTGTACTTTTCTGGCATGTTAGGGCCTCAAGAAATTAGATAGGCCGTCAGTACTTCAGGTGTGATCAATTTTCAGATATTGGCACCATAGCATTTGGACTCTCTAACACTCACAAAGACCAAATAATATACACCAAGTTGTACTTATTTTTACCAAAGATATGTAGCAGTATAAATTTTGCCCAAAATTTACGAAGAAAAATTACTAATTTGCTAAATTTTATAACAGAAACAAAAAAAAATTCATTTTTTTACCAAATTTTCAGTCTTTTTTTCTTTTATAGAGCAAAAAATAAAAAACCCAACGGTGATTAAATACCACCAAAAGAAAGCTCTATTTGTGTGAAAAAAAGGACAAAAATTTTATATGGGTACAGTATTGTATGACTGAGTAATTGTCATTCAAAGTGTGAGAGCACCGAAAGCTGAAAATTGGTCTGGTTAGGAAGGGGGTTTAAGTGCCCAGTGGTCAAGTGGTTAACAACCAATGAGTCATCAGCTGACAGCGGACTTCCCCGCTGAATGTAAAAAAAAATAATTGCCGGGAAAAAAAAATGGTGAAAAAACCCAGCTTGGGGTCCCCCCAGGTCCATACCAGGCCCTTGGGTCTAGTATGGATTTGGGGGGGACCCCACCCAAGCCAACATTTTTTTAAAAAATGGCGTGGGGGTCCCCCCAAAATCCATACCAGACCCTTATCCGAGCATGCAGCCTGGCAGGCCAGGAAAGGGAGGGGATGAGCGAGCGCCCCCCCCCTCGTGAACCATACCAGGCCGCATGCCCTCAGCATGGGGTGGGTGGGTGCTTATGGGGCAGGTCGGACTTTGCCGGTTAAAAAAAAAAATAGTGAAAAAAAAAACAGCATGGGGTACCCCCCAGGTCCATACCAGGCCCTTGGGTCTAGTATGGATTCAGAGGGGACCCCCCATGCCAACATATTTTTTTAAAATGGCGTGGGGGCGTCCCCGCCAAAATCCATACCAGACCCTTATCAGAGCATGCAGGCCAGAAAAGGGAGGGGATGAGCGAGCACCCCCCCCCCCTCCTGAACCATACCAGGCCGCATGCCCTCAACATGGGTGATGGGTGCTTTGGGGCAGGGGGGCTCTGCGTCCCCCAACCCAAAGCACCTTGCCCCCATGTTGATGGGGACAACGGTCTATACCCGACAACCCTTGCCTGGTGGTTGTCAGAGTCTGCGGGTGGGGGGCTTATCGGAATCTGGAACCCCCCTTTAACGAGGGTGCCCCCTGATCCCGGCCTCCCCCCTATGTGAATGAGTATGGGATACATTTAGGGTTGCCACCTTTTCTTTGAGCCAAATCCCAACACTTCAGCGGGGCTTGGCATTTTTTTTGTAGCATACACTATTGAGATTGTAAAATACCTGGGACACCTCTGTGTGCCCTAGGGGAGTAGTAATGCAGCACGTGCAGCGGTGAACAGTGGGTGTAGCCACCGCTACATAGTGTACATAGTGCAGGTGTGTGTAATGTACAATATAGTGTAAATAGTGCAGGTGTGTGTAATGTACAATATAGTGTATGTAGTGCAGGTGTGTGTAATGCACAATATAGTGTATATGTAATGTGTAATTACTGCAGGCGTGTGTAATGTACAATATAGTGTATATGTAGTGTGTAATGTGCAATATAGTGTATATACTGCAGGAGTGTGTAATGTGTAATATAGTGTTTATAGTGCAGGCGTGTGTAATGTACAGTATGGTGTATATAGTGCAGGTGTGTGTAATTACAATGTAGTGTGTAATGTACAAGATGGTGTATATACTGCAGGTGTGTGTAGTGTGCAATATAGTGTATATATAGTGCAGGTGTGTGAAATGTACAATATAGTGTATATGTAGTGTGTAATTTTGGGGGGTTGGGGGAGGTCTCCTGGTGTAGTATGGGGGGGAAAGGGGAGTCCTCCTGTAAGGCATTGGCTGAGGATAGTTAACCACTTGCCGACCGCCTAACACAGATATACTGCAGCAGAATGGCACGGGCAGGCAAAATCACGTATCTGATACGTGATTTGCCTCCCGGTGCCCGAGGCGGTCGGCATCGTTAGGGGAGCGATCCGTGCTGAGGGGGAGGCCACTCATTCGTGGCCACCCCCTCGCGATCGCTCCCAACGAATGACAATTTTCCTCTGCTGCTGTAATGTAAACAGCGGCAGAGGAAGTGATGTCATCTCTCCTCGTGTCGGTCTTTTTGATCCGGCGCTGAGGAGAGAAGACATCCAAGTAAGCCTGCACAACACTACACTAACAATAGAACACTCTAGGCACACTTTTCACCCCCCGATCACCCCCCTGCACCCCCTGTCACAGTGACACCAATAGCAGTTTTTTTTTTACTGATTACTGCATTGGTGTCATTTGTGACTGTTATAAGTGGTAGGGCAGTTAGTGGTAGGCCCCTTTAGGTCTAGGGTACCCCCCTAACCCCCCCTAATAAAGGTTTAACCCCGTCATCACCCCCCGTCGCCAGTGTCACTAAGCGATCATTTTTCTGATCGCTGTATTAGTGTCACAGGTGACGCTAGTTAGGGAGGTAAGTATTTAGGTTCGCCGTCAGCATTTTATAGCGTCAGGGACCTCCATGTACTACCAAGTAAAGGTTTTAAGCCCCTGATTGCCCCCTAGTTAACCCTTTTACCAGTGTTCACCTTATAACTGTTACTGGTGACGCTGGTTAGTTTATTTATTTTTTTATAGTGTCAGGGCACCCGCCGTTTGTTACCTAATAAAGGTTTAACCCCCCAATCACCCGGCGGGTGATACAAGTTAGGTTTTAGGGTCAGATAGGGTCTGCGTCGCGCCAGGCAGCGTCAGGTTAGTGCCAGTACCGCTAACACCCAGGCACGTAGCATACGCCACCCGTAGTGGTATAGTATCTGAACGGATCAATATCTGATCTGATCAGATCTATACTAGCGTCCCCAGCAGTTTAGGGTTCCCAAAAGCGCAGTGTTAGCGGGATCAGCCCAGATACCTGCTAGCACCTGCGTTTTGCCCCTCCGCCCACCCAAGTGCAGTATCGATCGATCACTGTCACTTACAAAACACTAAACACACATAACTGCAGCGTTCGCAGAGTCAGGCCTGATCCCTGCGATCGCTAATAGTTTTTTGGTAGCGTTTTGATACGGTCGCTAACAGTCAGGGGCTTTTTTACCTGTGAGTCTCACTAGTGTACCACTAAATTTAGAGCCCAAAATGGCAAATCGAAGGTACACTAGTGAAGAGGCCTACACGTTTCTGAGCATGACAGATAGTGAAGAGGAAGTCACACATCTGTCAGATTCAGGCTCAGAATACGATCCTGTAGAGGACAGCGGCTCCATGACAGATAGCTCTGACGACGGAGTTGTGGTCCCTGCCAAGGTCAGGCGTACCAGACCCCGAACTTCTTCTTCTGTCGTTGATGTGCAAGAACCACAGGTCCCTCGCACGGAGCAGAGAAGTACTAGCGCCGCTATTCCTTCTGGTGAACTGGCAAGCACCAGCGGCCTAGTACACCCTGGTCATAGTCAATCCAGCACTGCAGTATCACGTGGTGACGTGGCGAGTCCCATAAGTGCAGTTGAAGCTGGTGAGGTGGCAAGCACAAGTAGTGTCCCGCTGCCACCAAGAAGACGAACACGTGCCCATAGTGCCCTTCCTGCTGCATTCGCCAATCCTAATTGAGAACCCACCACTTCTGCAGCACCCCTACTTCCCCCATTCACTGGCCAACCTGACATTCAGGTGGAAACAGTTGATTTTACGTCACTGGATTTTTATTTGCTGTTTTTCACCGAAGATCTCTATAGATCTATTGTGGACCAAAGCAATTTGTACGCTGGTCGACACATCGCCACTATTCCCCAGTCCTCCCTTGCCAGAGATTGGAGACCAGTTACGGTTTCCGAATTTAAGCTCTTTCTGGGCCTTTCCCTCAACATGGGCATAACTAAAAAGAGTGAGTTGCTGTCATATTGGTCCACTGACTTACCGTAATTCACCATATGCCCTTGTTCTCTGCCTCCATGACCAGGGCACGATATGAGCAGATCTTGCGGTTCATGCACTTCAATGACAATGAACTATGTCATCCTCGTGGAGACCCTGGATATGATTGGCTCTACAAAATTTGGCCCCTCGTAAACCACTTTAACCAACGTTTTGCAGACTTGTTTACTCCCTATTAAGTTGTCTGTGTTGATGAGTCCCTGATTAAGTTTTCTGGCCACTTGTCATTCAAACAGTACCTTCCCAGCAAGCATGCCAGATACGGGGTCAAGATGTATAAGCTCTGTGACAGGGCCACAGGCTATACATGTAGTTTTATGGTTTACGAGGGAAAAGATAGCCACGTAGACCCGACAAACTGACCTGACTACATAGGAAGCACTGGTAAGATTGTGTGGGACTTGGTGTCACCCTTATTCGGAAAGGGGTACCACTTATATGTGGACAATTATTACACGAGCGTGCCACTTTTTAGTCACTTGTTTGATCAGCAGATTGGAGCATGGGGCACTGTGCGACCTATTCGCCGGGGCTTTCCCCAGCGGCTTGTAGATTCCCGTCTTAGGCTGGGGGAGAGAGCCTGCTTGAAGTGTAATAACTTGCACGCTATGAAGTGGAGGGATAAAAACAATGTTTTCGTTCTTACCTCCCTTCATGCAGACACAAAGGTCAAAATTACTACGGCGACTGATGTGGAGAAACCCCTCTGTGTCCACGAATATAACCAAAATATGGGAGGGGTGGACCTCAATGACCAGTTGTTGGCACCGTACCTAGTTGCCCGTAAGACCAGACGCTGGTACAAGAAAGTGTCTGTTTATTTATTTCAATTGGCTTTGAACGCTCATGTGCTATACAGAGCTTCAGGATGGACTGGATCCTTCCTTAAATTCCAGGAAGAGATCGTCAGAGCCCTTCTGTTTCCAGACGGTGCTCCACCTCACCTTTCCCAACCAAATGCAGTAAGCTGGCTGCATGAGAGGCATTTTCTTTTGTCCTCCCGAGTACCCCTACCCAACGAACCCCCCAAAAAAGATGTCGTATCTGCAGCAAGTGCGGATATAGGCGTGACACCCGCTATTATTGTCCCTCCTGTCCTGACAATCCTGGTCTTTGCATTGGTGAATGTTTTGAACGCTACCATACACTAGTTGAGTATTAGCGTACAGCATTGCAAAGACTAGGCACACTTTCACAGGGTCTCCCAAGATGCCATCGCATTTTGAGAGACCCGAACCTGGAACCGGTTACAGTTAAAAAAGTTAGTTACAAAAAAAAGTTTAAAAAAAAAAAAAAAAAAAAAAAACACAAAAAAATATATATAAAGAAAAAAATAATAGTTGTCGTTTTATTGTTCTCTCTCTATTCTCTCTCTCTCTATTGTTCTGCTCCTTTTTACTGTATTCTATTCTGCAATGTTTTATGTTATTATGTTTTATCATGTTTGCTTTTCAGGTATGCAATTTTTTTATACTTTACTATTTACTGTGTTTTATTGTTAACCATTTTTTTTGTTTTCAGGTACGCCATTCAGCTGCAGAGGGTATTTATTTATCTTGACAGCAACAGCATTTGCTCCCACGATACATAAAGCCGTGACTCCAGCTCTGTCGGAGGTGATTTCACCACCACGACTCAAAAAAGAGCATATATGCCGAAGCATGGGGGCAGCAGGGGCGGAGGAGCGATTTGCTCCTACCTTTTGCGGGTGGATGCCCCCATGCTTCGGCATATATATATTTTAGGCACAGGTTGCGTTAAAAAATGTTTTATTTTTTACTATTTTTTTTGTATTTGCTTTGCAGGTATGGTAAGTCTTATAGGGCGTACACACGGTCGGACTTTGTTCGGACATTCCGACAACAAAATCCTAGGATTTTTTCCGACGGATGTTGGCTCAAACTTGTTTTGCCTACACACGGTCGCACAAAGTTGTCGGAATTTCCGATCGACAACCACACGGTCACGTACACCACGTACGACGATACTAGAAAAGGCCGGTTCAGAACCAAGCGCGGCACCCTTTGGGCTCCTTTTGCTAATCTCGTGTTAGTAAAAGTTTGGTGAGAGACGATTCGCGCTTTTTCAGACTCGTGGCTTTCAGATCGTTTTCTGCCGTTCAGTTTGTGCTTGTGGGTTTGTATCTGCTCTTCAGTGCGTGCAGTCAGTTCGTATCAGAGTTTTCTGTGTGATCTTGCCTGCTCGTTGCTGTTTTTCAGGTTGCTCTTCAGAGGCCTTGCTGTTCTTCAGTGCGTTCTGTTACTTCGTTCTGAGCAGCCGACCGTTTTCTAGCCATGTTTCGTATGCGTACTCCTCGTAGAGTTCGTGCTGTGCGGGGGCTTGGTGTTGGGGTCCTGACCTTGACACAAGTCCAGTCCATGAACAGGGTGAGGAGGAGTTCATGGACCAAGAATTGGTTGCTTCAGCGTGACCAGTTCTGTCATATGCCTTTGCTCCGTGAGATCCGTGAGAATAATCCTGATGATTTCAGGAACTTTCTCAGAATGACGGACCCCGTGCTTCACCGTCTGTTGGCTTCGCTGACCCCCTATATCAGCAGGCAGGATACCTGCATGAGGCAAGCCATCACTCCGGAGCAGAGGTTGGTCGCTACCTTGCGGTACTTGGCCACAGGGAGAAGTCTGCAGGACTTGAAGTTCTCGACAGGCATCTCCCCCCAGGCTCTGGGGATCATTATCCCAGAGACCTGTTCTGCCATCATCCAGGTCCTGCAGAAGGAGTATATGAAGGTAAGATTTTTATCCTTTAATATCACATTTTATTGTATTGAATGTTTGATAATATATTGTATTTCTTTCCTCATTCCCTAATTACCATGATTGTAATATGCTGTGAATGTCCCCTTTGTCCTCATGCATGCTGGATTGTTATGTAATTATTATTTTAGGTCCTTCATACATATTTCCCCTTCAATAACCTCCCCAGCATGGTGTCTCCTGCCCTATATTCACCTCATGTAGTCACTTAACAATATTTTTTTTAGCTCCATAGTAGTATGTTATTTTTGATTTAAATTCAGGCAGAGTGCCAGAGGCTTTTTTTTTTTGGTGTCCCCAAATAATTTTTAGTAACCCTCCCTCCCCCAACTGCTAAGTCAGCTGATCCCAATTCTCTATCCTCAATCATCTATCTGCTGACTTTGCCAAACCCATACACACTATACCCATCTCTTTTGTGCTCTGATTTATGGATGAATTCCCCAAAGCATGTAGTGCAAGGGCCTGCCTGTATACTTTCCAATGGTACTGTTTAAAGTTTTTGTATCCTATTATTATCTTGATAGGTAATAGCAGAATGTCCAAATGTCCTCAAATGTGTACAATGTGTATTTATATCTTTGTATTATGACACTTCTTACCTGTCCAGTGGTCTGCCAATAGTGTAACTAAGGAGGGGCTGTTCCAAGTAATACCCATTATTTAGGCATTCATCTCTCAATGAAGTGAAGAGGGTTACCTGTCCAAGATTTACACACACCCCCTATAATGTTAGAAATGGCCCATGAGGGGGGGGGGGATATGATAGGTGTACCTTATACTTTGGCCTTGTTAAATTCCCCTTAATAAATGCTATCTGGAGGTTGCCCCAGAATGTTTGTGTCTAATCTGCTTGCCATGTTTCTGTGAAAAAATAGTAATGTTTATTGTTTTTTCCTCAACAGTTTCCTTCCACGCCACAGGAATGGCAGACTGTGGCCTCCCACTTTGCCCAGCGGTGGGACTTTCCTAACTGCGGAGGGGCAATTGATGGGAAACACGTCCACATCGTCCCACCACCTAACTCGGGGTCATACTATTATAATTACAAGGGGTTTAATAGTATAGTGATGTTGGCGGTGGTGTCGGCTAATTACGACTTCTTGTATGTGGACGTGGGGAAGAATGGCCGGATGTCCGATGGTGGAGTCATCGCCCAGACGGAGTTCTACAGGCGTCTCCAGAATGGCAGCTTGGACTTGCCAGCTCCAGAGGACAATGTGGAAGGTCTCCCATTTGTGTTCGTTGCTGATGAAGCGTTTGCGCTGGGGGACCACCTGATGCGGCCATTCCCGATGAGGACCCTCACCCCGGAACAGAGGGTTTTTAATTACCGGCTGGCCAGAGCCCGAAGAGTGGTGGAGAACACATTTGGAATCCTGGCCAGCCGGTTCCGACTATTTCTGACACCCATCCATATGGCGGAGTATAAACTGAACCATATAATACTGGCGTGCTGTGTTCTCCATAATTTTTTAAGAAAACATTCTGCCAACTATACTGGCTCAGTTGGGCCTGAGGAAGGAATCCTACATCCAACAACACTGACGGCGCTTGAAAGCGGCCGTCCTGGCTTGCCCTCCCTGAGTGCCCGTGATGTCCGGTTACGATACCTGGAGTTCTTTGCGGGTAGGGGGGCTATCAATATGCCAGACAATATGTGAAGCCTTTTTCAAATAAAAAAAAAGGAAATTCTTTGTGGACATTTACTGCTTGTGTTTGTTTTAGCTGACCCTGACAGAAATGTGTTGAGTCCAGAAAATGTCGTGATTGGGTAACCTTATACAAAGCACTGTTGGCTGGTATTTCCTAAATGCAAAAACACATTTCACTACAAGTGCACTTGCAACTGCACTGAACCTGCACTTGTAGTGCAAAGTGGATTTGCCCTTAGGAAATAACCCCCACTTTTGCATAAAACAGCTATTACATCACCCCAAAAGTGTTGTAGTGTTGAGACAATAATCCACACATTCTTGAGTAAGCCACTTTTTTATACCTGCACAATCACATGTGCATTTACCAAAGGTTTTTAAAACAAACCAACATGTTTGTTGTATAACAATTTTTGCAGTAGCATTATCAAAAATCGAAATGTCCATTTAAGATAAAACAGGCCTGTGTAAAACCAACAAGAAAGCCAAAAAAATAGAACTTACAAAGTTCACATATGGTAAAACCTGAAGGCTATATCAGACATCAGTATTTAGGAACTGGGTTTGATATAGCGTTCAGATGGGGGGAAATCACCCCAGGAAAAGCCAAATTTGGAAGATGCACACCAATTTACGAATGTCAACATGTGCTATCTGCCATCAGGGGGGATCAAGGGACGTGTTTTGGGGGAGCAAGCCCTTCCTCAACGCGACTTTATAATTGAGGAAGGGGTTGCACCCCTAAAACGCGTCCATTGATCTCCCGTGATGGCTGATAGCACATGTTGGCACACTGTGTGCATCCTCCAAATTTGGCTTTTCTAAACATTGCAAAAAAATTTAAAAGATTGAACCACAATACAAAAAGTGATTTTGTGGGGTTTAAATTCGCCCCAAAACATCAATGATGTTATTATTTTTTTTAATAACATCATGGATTTTTTGCTGGATGTTTTGCAGTTCGGCATTACACCCCATGATCTCCCTGATCAGGATCTGGGCACTTTCAGAAGTAAAGCGTTGGGGATCCACAACCTCACGATCACCTAAAAAGAGATAAATAAAAAAAAAAAATAGGTCTCAAAAATCTGCCACCATCCATCTCTTTTACCTGAGTCTGTGGTCGCAGACACTCACTTGTTGTAGTGCCAGTCTCCACCACATCTTCTTCTTCCTCCTGCTCAGCTTCGTTTGGGGGTATTTCACCTTCTTCCATAGGTGGGGGGTCTGTGGTCTCCTCGGATGAGGGGTGTCCTCCGAGTCTTTTCTCCCCTATGTAAAACAAAAATGGTATAATTAGCACACAGATATTTGATGGCCGAACTAGAAATAGGAAACATTGCTTGGAAGTGGGGTAAAATTGTCTATTTTAGCAGAGTTCCAAGATGTATATTTTTTATTGGCCTTTGTCAAGCTGCAATACTTTACCTGTTTCGTACAAGCTTCACAGATGTAGCCCCCCCTGTAGTATACACTGGAGCACCTGTGTGGCCCCCTAATAAAAATGGTGTTCTTGTGTCCCACACTAGTGCTCCAGTGTCCAGATGTGAAAACAGCTGCTCAGTGTCCTCTCCTTAAACACAATCTAGTTGGCATTTCATTCTAGTAACAAACCCATCTACACAAACAAATATTTGGCATCCAAGTAGGCCCAAAAAAAATGTGTGAAAATGCATATGGCCTAAACAATGGTGTTCTAGAGGCCGAAAGAAAAATGTTTGATACAAACGAATAATGGGCCCATGAACATTAAAGTTGCCCTTTTAAACGTTACAATTAATAAAAGCATATGGAGCAGAACGAACGGAATAAAGACAGAAAGAATAGGAACACAGCACAACTACTTACTTTTTTGCAGCACTCTCCGGATCTTTCGGTACTGCTCTGGCTCTCTCAACTTCAGGTCCGACCACCGCTTCCTGAGCTGATCTTTAGATCTTCGTACCCCGAAATACCTGTGAAGGCTTTTGACCACTTTAGCTGTGATTTTGGCCTTTCGGATGTTGGGGTGGGGGTAAGGCCCATATTTTCCGTCATAGTCGGACTTCCTCATGATGTCGACCATCTCCAACATCTCCCCAAAGGACATATTTGTGGCCTTAAAACGTCTCCTTCTGGATCGGGACGTGCCTGGATCCGGGCTTTCCTCCTCCTCCTCCTCGTTGCTAGAATTAGCATGCACCTGCTGTAACTCCGCCATGTGCTCTTCACCCACTGCGCCGAACAAAAAGGGGCGGGGAATAGACTAGAAAGAACGTCAGGGGCGGGCGGAGTTACACGCATGCGCAGTGTGTATAAAGCGTAACACGCGTGCGTATTACGTACGATCTGTGAGCGGAGGAAGGAGCATTGGACGCGCCGATCGTAAGAACGAAGGTAAGAGACAAACTTGTGCCTATACTGCTTCTAGATTGAGGCCTATATTGTAACAAGATTAGGAGAGTTTTGTCTGACATTAGGCTTTGTCTTGTGTTGTGTCTTGCAGTGAACATGGATATGGTACTCAAAGATAATGACTTCATGTCAGTATTCCTAGAGATGCTAAGGGAGCTGCCATGTCTGTGGGAGATTAAACACCCCCATTTCAAGAACCAAGCAAAGAGGAAGGCAGCACTGGAGCAATTGTGTGAAATTGTGAAGCAGGTGATCCCCACGGCAGACATCACTTATTTAAAGATATTAATTGGTTGCCTGAGGAGCACATATCTGAGGGAGCGCAAGAAAGTCCAGGATTTACAGAGATCCGGAGCAGCAGATAACATCTATGTCCCCAGGATGTTGTACTACGACAGGCTGCATTTTCTGGCAGGCCAGACTGAACCCAGGCCATCCCTCTCCAGTCTTCCTTCCACGCTTCCTTCCCCCCCGGCTGAGGCTTCTGACGCCCAACCTGGGCCTTCCAGGCCACATGTGGAGGAGCCCAGATTGAGCCAGGTATAGCATTCCTCTAAATATTTCTGCTTGTCCAATCAATGATGTTAACTAGATGTTAGTTGGGAGTACTAATTTAGGATTGTGATTGATGAAGCAACAACTAAAACCATGTCCTTTTTTCATACACAGGGAAGTCTCAGCCAGGAGGTGGCCGGGCCAAGCCGGCTGGCTGATCTGCAGGTCCCTCCACCCCCACTGAAAACAGAAAGTGGCAGTAGGAGGAGTGCCCTAGAGGAGGCTGCTATAGGATTCTTTTAGAGGGCTACAGAGGTCCTGGGAGCACCCCACACCATGGAGGAGAACATTGCTGCCTTCATTGCATATAAAATGCAGAGGATGGAGAAGGGCCAAAAAGTAATGTGTAAGGCCCTCATATCGGAGGCTCTGGAGAAAGGTATGAGGGGCCAAATTACACCTCAGACACACCTTCGCGATGGTCCTCCTCGTCCTCCTCCAGGTCCTCCCAGTCCTCCTCCTCCTGCAGGTCCTCCTCCTCCTCCTCCAGGTCCTACTCCTCCTCCTGCCACATCTCCAACTGCACAGCCACAGCCCGGAAGGAAGCGTGAAAGGAAGACCAGACAGTGATTGCCCTGGGTTCAGTCTGGTCGGCCAAAAGATGCAGCCTCTTGTGGTACCACAGCCTGGGGACACACGTCATCTGCTGCTATCCGGATCTCTGCGAATTCTGGACCAGACTGCCCTCCCTTACATATGGACTCCTCAGGCCACCAATTTTAATGTTCAAGAATTGATGTCTGCCGTGGGGGTCCCAGGCTTCGCTAATTTCTCCTGTTGATCCAGTGTTACCTTCCTCTTTGTTTGGTTCTGATCCCTTAATAAAGGATTTTTGTTTTGAATTATACTCTCCTATGTGTTTTACTTCAAAAAGGACGGTTTTTTTGTGAGGATTCAGGTACATTTCAAATATACAATGTGAAATGAACAAGGGACACCAACAACAAACAATCTCCTGGAGATTAAATAATAAAAGATATCAATGGTGTTGGGGTAACTTGACACACAAAACACACCCAAAAATATTCTGGAGTAAAAATAAAAATAACATTGAACAAAGATCAGCCTTGGAAAAAATCCAAACATTAAAAAAAAAAAAGGCTGAAAATCCAAAAAAAAAAAAAAAAAAAAAATATATAAAACTGTCAGATGTGACAACTAATAACAATATATTCAGGGAATCCCACTAAAAAAACACAAATAAAACTTTGTGAGAAGTGTGTGTGAATATGAGCAGCAAAACGACTTAATTCTTGTCACATTATAAAGAAGAAGAGAGTGCGCTGTATTAAACCATTTTGAACATTGCAGCGTGACGAAAGTGCTGTATCCATTGCGAACGCTAAGTTTACCAGAACGAGCTGTCCCGTCTCGGAATTTCTTCTGAGCATGTGTGGCACTTTGTGCGTCGGAACAGGCCACACACGGTCGGAATTGACGCGATCGGATTTTGTTGTCGGAAAATTTTATCTCCTGCTGTCCAACTTTGTGTGTCGGAAAATCCAATGGAAAATGTCCGATGGCGCCCACACACGGTTGGAATTTCCGACAACACGCTCCGATCGGACATTTTCCATCGGAAAATCCGACCGTGTGTACGGGGCATTACTGTTATACTGTAATGTTACTTTGTTTTATTGTTAACCATCATTTGCTTAGCAGGTACGCCATTCAGTTGTAGCGCGGATTTATTTATCTTGACAGCAACAGTGTTTGCTCCCACGATACATAAAGCCGTGACTCCGGCGCTGTAGGAGGTGATTTCGCCAGCACAGTTAAAGAAAAAGAGCATATATGCCGAAGCATGGGGGCAGCAGCTCCTACCTTTTGGGGCAGATGCCTCCATGCTTCGGCATATATAAACCGGTGCATGTATGCCCATCATTAGAAGTGGGTGGATGAAGGGAGGTATTCTAATGGTGGGTATACCCACCGATCAATCTTTTTTTCATGCAGCCCACAGGCTGCATGAAAAAAAAAGTTTACAATATATGCCCAACAAGGACCAGCAACGTACTGGTATGTTGCTGGACTTTGAGTGGTTATATCAGAATGATGCCTGCAGGTTTAGGTATCATCTTGGTATCATTCTTTTCAGCCAGCTGTCGGCTTTCATGTAAAAGCAATCCTAGCGGCTAATTAGCCTCTAAACTGCTTTTACAAGCAGTGGGAGGGAATGCCCCCCCCCCACTGTCTTCCATGTTTTTCTCTGGCTCTCCTGTCCCAACGGGGAACCTGAGAATGCAGCTGACCATAGAGCTAATCAGAGACCAGAATGGCTCCAATCATCTCTATGGTCTAAGAAGCCAGAAGCTACAAGCATTCCATGACTTTGGTTTCGCCGGATATAAACAGCACCATTGGGAAATTGGGAAAGCATCTTATCACACCGATCTTGGTGTGGGCAGATGCTTTGAGGGCAGAGGAGAGATCTAGAGTCTAATAGACCCAAATTTTTTCTAAAAAGAGTACCTGTCACTACCTATTGCTATCATAGGGGATATTTACATTTCCTGTGATAACAATAAAAATGATAAAAAATAAAAATAAATGAAAGGAACAATGTAAAAATAAAAAAGCAAAAAGAATAATAAAAAAAATAAAGCACTCCTGTCTCCCTCATGCTCGTGTGCAAAGGCGAACGCAAGCGACGGTCTCGTGTTGTATGTAAACCGCAATTGCATGCATCTGAGGTATCACTGCGAATGTCAGGTTGAGGGCAGTAATTCTAGCAGTAGACCTCCTCTGTAAATCTAAAGTGGTAACCTGTAAAGGCTTTTAAAAATGTGTGTAGATTGTCACCGTTGCACGGTTGTGTGCAATTTTTAAGCATGTCGTGTTTGGTATCTGTCCCCGGCATAAGATCATCTTTTATATTTTACCAAACTTTTGGGCAATATAGTGTGTTTTAGTGCATTAAAATTCAAAAAAGTGTTTTTTCTCCCAAAAAATTGCGTTTGAAAAATTGCTGCGCAAATACATTGTAAAAAAATTGCAACACCCACCATTTTAATCTGTGGGGCCTTTGCATTAAAAAAATATATAATGTTAGGGGGTACAAAGTAATTTACATGAAAAATTTTATTTTTGCTAGAAAGCAAAGTGTCAGAAAGGGCTTTGTCTTCAAGTGGTCAGAAGAGTGGGTGATGTGTGGCATAAGCTTCTAATGTTGTGCATAAAATGCCAGGACAGTTCAACACCCCCCCCCCCCCCAAATTACCCCTTTTTGGAAAGTAGACACCACAAGCTATTTGCTGATAGGCATGTGGAGTCCATGGAATATTTTATATTTTGCCACAAGTTTTGGTAATATGACACTGTAACGAGCCCCTTGCTCGCTCGGTTCCACTCTCCCGACACTCCTCTGCAGCTATTGAATCAGATTGCAACGTCTGATGGTTCAGTCATCCGATGCTCCGGGACTAGAACTACAGCTCTGTGCCGTTCTAGTCCAGTTGTGATAGCTCAGAACAAACACCAGGCAGGCTGTATGTAAGTTCAAACAGGAATCTCTTTTATTGCAAAATACAGGCTTTTATACACTCAAAGTGGAGGTGCAGACCTCCTGCTCATATTACTCTAACAATACAGCTGTAACCTAATTAACCTAATTAACATGGGCTAATTAACTAATTCCTTTAGACAGCCTAGATGACTCAGACATGACCGTTAGGCCAGACTGGCCGTCTTGTAGTTCAGAAAATCCAATCAACATTATCATAATCAACATAGACTCTTCTTCACACAATAGCAGAGTTAATTAACACAAATAACAATGGGGATCTAATGACTCTTAGATCCCATAGTAGACTTATTTACAATACACATTTTAGCAGACAATAGACAGACAGGTGTTGGAATTTACCTCAGCATCTCCTAACAGTATCTGTCCCAGCATTATGAATCGGCCACTATTCCAATATGGCAAATCCAGGGTCCCCAGAGTCTGTGTGTCCTGGGGGACCAGGACCCGAATCCACAGTAATACCACCTCAAGGGTCCCCAGGCATACAGCTCACAAAGAGCACCGTTCCCCCAAATGCAAGGGCCCCCGATCGATCGGCAAGAGGCTAGCATACAGTCCCCTCCAAAAGTCTCTCTCTCGGCTAGGTCTGTCACAGACACTTTTTTTTTTCTACACAAAGTTGCCACTAAATGATAAATTGCTCACACATGCCATAGGTGAATGTGAAATTATACCCCAAAATACATTCTGCTGCTTCTCCTGAGTACGGGAATACCACATGTGTGAGACTTTTTGGGAGCCTAGCTGTGTACAGGACCCCAAAAACCAAGCACCGCATTAAGACCCCTTTCACACTGGAGGCATTTTTCAGGCACTTTAGCGCTAAAAATAGTATCTGTAAAGCGCCTAAAAAATGCCTCATCTGCAGTCCCAGTGTGAAAGCCCGAGTGCTTTCACACTGGAGCGCTGCGCTTGCAGGACGTTAAAAAAAGCCCTGCAAGCAGCATCTTTGGGACAGCACAAGGACCTTCCTCCTCCACCTAATCCTCCTCCCCCTCTATCCTCCTCCTCCTCTATTCTATATCCTCCATCTTCCTTCTTCCTCCTCCTCTATACCATATCCTCCATCTTTCTACTCCTCTATCCTCCATCTTCCTCCTCCTCTATCCTATATCCTCCATCTTTCTTCTTTCTCCTCCTCTATCCTCCATCCTCCTTCTCTATCCTCCATCTTCCTCCTCATCCTAATCCTCCTCCCCCTCTATCCTTCATCTTCCTCCTCCTACTCTATCCTATATCTTCCTCCCCCTCTATCCTCCGTTGTCCCCCTCCTCCATCCTATATCCTCCATCTTCCTCCTACTCTACCTTCCATCTTCCTCCCCCTCTATTCTCCATTGTCCCCCTTCTCCTCTATCTTCCATCTTCCGCCCCCTCTATCCTGTATCTTCCTCCTCCCCCTCTATCCTATATCCTATATGTTCCATCTTCCTCCCCCTCTATCCTCTGTTGTCCCCCTCCTCCTCTATCCTATATCTTCCATCCTCCTCCCCCTCTGTCCTCCGTTGTCCCCCTCCTCCTCTATCCTATGTCTTTTATCTTCCTCCCCCTCTATCCTCCATTGTCCCCCTCCTCCTCTATCCTATATCTTCCATCTTCCTCCTCCTCTATCCTATATCTTCCATCTTCCTCCTCCTCTATCCTCCATCTTCCTCCTCCTCCCTCTCTATCCTATATCCTCCATCTTCCTTCTTCCTCCTCCTCTATCCTCTATACCATATCCTCCATCCTCCATCTTCCTCCTCCTCCTCTATACTATATCTTCCATCTTCCTCCTCCCCCTCTATCCTATATCCTATATCTTCCATCTTCCTTCTCCTCCTCTATCCTATATCTTCCATCTTCCTCCCCCACTATCCTCCGTGGTCCCCCTCCTCCTCTATCCTATATCTTCCATCTTCCTCCCCCTCTATCCTCCATCTTCCTCCTCCTAATAATCCTCCTCCTCTATCCTCCATCTTCCTCCTCCTCTATCCTATAACTTCTATCTTCCTCCCCCTCTGTCCTCCGTTGTCCCCCTCCTCTTCTATCCTATATCTTCCATCTTCCTCCTCCTCTATCCTCTATCTTCCATTTTCCTCCTCCTAATCTATCTTCCATCTTCCTCCTCCTCTATCCTCCACCTTCCTCCTCCTCTATCCTATATCTTCCATCTTCCTTCTTCCTCCTCCTCTATCCTCTATACCATATCCTTCATCTTCCATCTTCCATCTTTCTTCTTCTCTATCCTTCATCTTCCTCCTCCTCTTCTATCCTACATCCTCCATCTTTCTTCTTTCTCCTCCTCTATCCTCCATCCTCCTCCTCCTAATCCTCCTCTATCCTCCATCTTCCTCCTCCTCCATACTATATCTTCCATCTTCCCCCTCCTCCTCCTCCTCCATCCTATATTCTCCATCTTCCTCCTCCTCCATCCTATATTCTCCATCTTCCTCCTCCCCCATCCTATATCTTCCATCTTCCTCCTCCCCCCTCTATCCTATATCTTCCATCTTCCTCCTCCCCCTCTATCCTATATCCTATATCTTCTACCTTCCTTCTCCTCCTCTATCCTATATCTTCCATCTTCCTCCCCCTATATCCTCCATCTTCCTCCTCCCCCTCTATCCTCTATCCTCCATCTTCCTCCTCCTCTATCCTCTATCCTAGATCTTCCTTCTCCTCCTATAGAAAGTAAAGAATGGGGTGAATGGCGCTCCCTGATTGCGGGGTATGTGATCTATATGTGCAACAACAATGCTACCAAAACCACTATAATGATATACACATTATGTGAAACCCCTTGTAAAGTATAACTAGATCTAATCAAATCAATCAATACTGAAAATGAGTGGTCTATTGTACCATAAATCATAAAATCATAAATAACAACGTGTAAAACTCAGTGATATACAGTTATATGCAGTGCTAGGCATATATGCAATGTTGTGCCAATCTGTTACAAAATGTGCATCATATAAAAAAAAGGAATGAAACTCCAAAAAATGACACTGGAATATTTCAAAAAAGTAGAATATTTAAAAAAGGTGTTTCAAAAAAGTTCAAACAGTCTGGTGACTGACCAGTGACTTCTGTGCTCCCCCTATGGCTCCCCACTCACCAGCTCCTTATACCCCTACAGGGGTGACAGGCAATATGGAACATCATAGGTAGTCTTCATGGATGGTCTCCTGTGATCCCTCTATTAATGGCCCGTGCTTCCACTAAAACAGGACGTCCGGATCGGTCAGCCGCACATCACAACCTCTGCCACCATATCCAGAAAAGGGATCTTCAGGGATAAGTCCTCATTGGAAGAGATGGCACTCCCATAGTGTAGTATTTTAGATAAAATTACTTTTATTAAAATGACATAAAAAACAAAAAATTTTTTCCTAAAGCAGTAATAAAAGCTCCAAAAACACTACAGCGTATGTGCTATAGGTAACGAGGAAGAGCCGCCTCGCAGCGTGCGGTCCAGCTGCGTTCCAAGCTCCCTGTCTCCGTACTGGAAGTGACATAAGTGCGTAGCCCCCACTTTTTTGAAATATTCCACTTTTTTGAAATATTCCAGTGTTTGTCATTTTTTGGAGTTTAATTCCTTTTTTTTTTTTTTTTTTTTACCATACTGGACTTGATATGATACATATTTTGCAACAGATTGGCACAACATTGTATATATGCCTAGCACTGCATATAACTGCATATCACTGAGTTTTACACGTTATTTATGATTTTATGGTTTATGGTACAATAGACCACTAATTTTCAGTATTGATTGATTTGATTGGATCTAGTTATACTTTACAAAGGGTTTCACATAATGTGTATATCATTATAGTGGTTTTGGTAGCACTGTTGTTGCACATATAGATCACATACCCCACAATCAGGGAGCGCCATTCACCCCATTCTTTACTTTCTTTATACATACTAGCCCCCTTGGGAGTCTATCAGGGGAGGCTGCATACCTTCTTCTCTTTTGTAGTCCTAAGCGCAGAGTTTCTGTGTTCTGTTCCTTCTCCTGTATCCTATATCTTCCATCTTCCTCCCCCTCTATCCTGTATCTTCCCCCTCCCCCTCTATCCTATATCTTCCATTTTCCTCTTCCTCTATCCTCCATTGTCCCCCTCCCCCTCTATCCTCCATCTTCCTCCTCCTCTATCCTATAACCTTTATCTTCCATTTTCCTTCTCCTCCTCTATCCCAAATCTTCCATCTTCCTCCCCCTCTATCCTGTATCTTCCACCTCCCCCTCTATCCTATATCTTCCATCTTCTTCCTCTATCCTATATCTTCCACCTTCCTCCCCCTCTATCCTCCTTGATCCCCCTCCTCCTCTATCCTCTTCCTCCTCTATCCTATATCCTCCATCTTCCTTCTTCCTCCTCCTCTATCCTCTATACCATATCCTCCATCTTCCATCTTTCTTCTCCTCTATCCTCCATCTTCCTCCTCCTCTATTCTATATCCTCCATCTTTCTTCTTCCTCCTCCTTATCCTCCTCCCCCTCTATCCTCCATCTTCCTCCTCCTCTATCCTATACCTTCCATCTTCCTCCTCCTCTATCCTATATCCTCCATCTTTCTTCTTTCTCCTCCTCTATCCTCCATCCTCCTCCTCTATCCTATATCCTCCATCTTCCATTATCCTCCTCCTCTATCCTCTATCCTCCATTGCACACCTCGCTCTTCCTTCGCTTGCTCTTCCTCGCTCTTCTTTCTCTCTTCGCTCACTCTTCTCTCGTTCGCTCTTCCTCTCTCGCTCTTCCTCTCTCGCTCTTCTCTCATTCGCTCTTCCTCGCTCGCTCTTCTCTCGTTAGCTCCTCTGGTGGCTCCTCTCTCTCTCTCTTTTTATCTCTCTTTTTCTCTTCCTCGCTCGCTCTTGCTCACTCTTCTCTCGCTCACTCTTCTCTCGTTATCTCTTCCTCGCTCACTCTTCTCTCATTAGCTCTTCCTCGCTCGCTCTTCCTCGCTTGCTCTTCTCTCGTTAGCTCTTGCTCGCTCTTCTCTCTCTCGCTCTTCATCTTGCTCGCTCTTATCTCTCACTTTCTCTCCCTCTCTCTCTCGTTTTCTCGCTCGTACTTGCTTGCTCTTCTCTCGTTATCTCTTTCTCTCTCACTCTTCCTTGCTCACTCTTCTCTCATTAGCTCTTCCTCTCTCGCTGGCTCTTCCTCGCTCGCTCTTCTCTCGTTAGCTCTTGCTCGCTCTTCTCTCTCACTCTCTCTCTTTGTCGCTCTTCCTCTCTTTTGCTCGCTCTTCTCTCTCTCTCTCTCTTTCTCTTGCTCTTCCTCGCTCTTCTCTAGTTAACTCTACCTCTCTCGTTCGCTCTTCACTCTCTCTCTTCCCTCGTGCTCTCGCTCTCTCTTCCCTCGCTCTTTCTTCCCTCGCTCTGTCTCTCAGTCGCTCTTCTCTCGTTCGCTCTTCGTCTCTCGCTAGTTCTTCCCTCTCTCTATCTCTCTCTCTATCTCTTTATATTTTTTTCTTGATCGCTCTTCGCTCACTCTTCCCTCGCTCTTTCTCTCTTGCTCGCTCGCACTTGCTCGTTCTTCTCTCGTTATCTCTTCCTCTCTTGCTCATCCTCGCTCGCTCTTCTCTCATTAGCTCTTGCTCGCTCTTCTCTCTCACTCTCTCTTTGTCGCTCTTCCCTCTCTCTCCCTTTCTCTCGCTCTTCCTCGCTCGCTCTTCTCAGCTCTACCTCTCTCGCTCACTCTCTCTCTCTCCCCTCGCGCGCTCTCCCTCGCTCTCTCTCGATCTTCTCTCGCTCTCTCTCGATCTTCCCTCGCTCTCTCTCGTTCGCTCTTCATCTCTTGCTCGTTCTTCCCCCCCCCCCTCTCTCTCTCTCTCTCTCTCTCTTTATATTTCTTTCTTGGTCGCTCTTTGCTCACTCTTCCCTCGCTGGCTCTTCCTCGCTTGCTCTTCTCTCATTAGTCCTTTCTCTCTCTCTCTTTCTCGCTGGCTCTTGCTCGCTCTTCTTCCCCCTCTCGCTCGCTCTTCCTCCCCCCTCTCGCTCTCTCTTCCTTCCCTCTCTCTCTCTATATCTCACTCTTCCCTTGCTCTTCTCTCGCTCACTCTTCTCTCGTTAGCTCTTCCTCTCTCGCTCTTCTCTCGTTAGCTCTTCCTTGCTCGCATTTCTCTGTCGCTCGCTCTTCTCTCTCTTTATATTTCTTTGGTCGCTCTTCACTCGCTCTTCCCTCACTCTTCCTCTCCCCCTCCCTTTCTTTCCTTCTTTCTCTCCTTCTTTCTCTCTTTCTTTCTCTCTTTCTTTCTCTCTTTCTTTCTCCCTCCCTCTTTATCTCGCTCTTCTCTCGATCGCTCTTCCTCGCTCATCCTCTCTCGCTCTTCTCTCGTTGGCTCTTCCTCTCTCAATCTCTCTCTCTCTCTCTCTCTCTCTCTCTCTAAAAACATTTTTAATTTTATCATTTTTAAATTATATTTTTACTGTTTATGCTTTTTATTTTCTATTTCATTTTTATTTAATTTTCTTTTGGATTTTATTTGTTTTTTTTTTTTGTTGAATATTTTCATTTTTGGATTGTTAGTAATCTTTATGTAAAATTGTAATAAACTTATTAACATATTTTAAGATTGTGTCTGTCTTTCTATTTTTATGTCATTATCATTACATTTCAATGAAAAATTGAATCCAAAATCCAAAGTTCTCACTGAAGACTTATATGCAAGTTCTTTGCCATAAAAAGTGTATAGGGACCTGGGTCCTGCCCCAGGGGACATGTATGAATTGGATCAAATGTTTTTAAAGCGGACGTTTTTTTGGGAGCAGTGATTTTAAAAATGCTTAAAGTGAAACAATAAAAATGAAAAATTCCTTTAAATATCGTGCCTGGGGGGTGTCTAAATTATACATGTAAAGTAGCGCACCTTTCCCATGTTTATTATTGTACCGCAGAAAAATGACATTTCTAAAGGAAAAAATTCCACTCAAAATTGCTTGCAGCTGTAATGTATTGCCGGTTCTGTCGAATAATGCCTCCCATCGAAAAATTCATCCTACGCACTGCGCATGCACAGTATGTCACGTCACTTCAGCTGATTTCCTGATCAGCTGGCGTGACGTTTCGACTGGGCATGAGCAGTTCATCGGATTCATTTTCCAATGGGAGACAAACCACAGGGAGCGCGCAGAGGGAGAGAATCTGAATGTAAGATTCTGCCTCGCTCTCTGTGGTGTGAGGTATCGACTGGGCATGCGCAGTTCGTCGGATGCATTTATCGACGAGAGGCAAGCCACAGGGAGCGCGCGAAGAGAGAATTTAAATTTAAGATTCTGGCTCACTCTCTGTGCACCTCAACACTGGATGTAAGGGAGAACTCTGCAGAGAACACTGGATGTAAGGGAGAACTCTGCAGAGAACACTGGATGTAAGGGAGAACTCTGCAGAGAACACTGGATGTAAGGGAGAACTCTGCAGGGAACACTGGATGTAAGGGAGAACTCCGCAGGGAACACTGAGGTAAGCGAGAATTCCGCAGGGAACACTGGATGTAAGGGAGAACTCCACAGGGGACACTGGATGTAAGGGAGAACTCCACAGGGGGCACTGGATGTAAGGGAGAACTCCGCAGGGAACACTGGATGTAAAGGAGAATTCCACTGGGAACATTGGATGTAAGGGAGAACTCTGCAGAGAACACTGGATCTAAGGGAGAACTCCACAGGGAACACTGGATGTAAGGGAGAACTCGGCTTGGAACACTGAGGTAAGGGAGAACTCGGCTTGGAACACTGAGGTAAGGGATAACTCGGCTTGGAACACTGAGGTAAGGGAGAACTCGGCTTGGAACACTGAGGTAAGGGAGAACTCGGCTTGGAACACTGAGGGAAGGGAGAACTCGGCAGAGAACACTGAGGTAAGGGAGAACTCGGCAGAGAACACTGAGGTAAGGGAGAACTCGGCTTGGAACACTGAGGTAAGGGAGAACTCCGCTGGCTTAATAACATCAGCGGCAGCAGCGCAATCAGTCCCACCCCTAGGCTGCTCTAGAGAAAGGGTCAAGCCCCATGCATAAGCAGTGTATTTGTCAGGGAAGTTTGGATTGACACAGCGGTGGCAGTGGTAGGGCCAAGTGTTGGGTGGATACTTATTGGTGTATTGATGTCATTACGGGAAGTGATGTCACCAGCTGGGAATGCACTTCCCCTGGTTCTTTCTGATAACAGTGTATAGACACTTACCCTAGGTTCACAATAGTGCTGCATGCTACATTTTTGCAGTGCGATGTTCATTTTTCGTGCTGATACATTTTTTTTGTAGGAGGAGCATTTTTTATTACACAAAACTCAGGTGAAAACGCACTAAAAACGCATGTTCATACACTTTCCATGCATGCCCATTGACATCTATGGAATGAAAAAAGCTTTGCACTGCACCAAAAGAAACGTCTGAACCTTTTCAAACAACACGCTGCACTGATGTGATCGGGCACCATAGAGGATAATGTGATTTTCATTGTCTTGCAGCATGACAGCAATTGCAGGACAAAAAGTCACTAATAAGCTACATACACACTCGTGCGTTCTGAAAATGTGTACAAAACTCACTCTTTTTGTGCACGTTTATGAAAAACGTGTTACGCCCCATCAGGATGTACGGTCATTATCAGCTGAAAGGCAGTAACAGCACGTGATTACATCATCTAATGCCACGCCTCCCAACTTTGTGAAATGGGAATGAGGGACACCTATTAGCAAAGGTATGTAGGTATAGGACACGCCCCCTTAAAGGAGAATTGTACAAAAAAAATTAGGAAAACCCACAAGTGCTTTTATGCTAATATTTCTTTATAATGGCTTTTGTAATTTACAAATGCAGCAATTATAAATTGGATGAATGGTTTAGCACTGGAAAACACTTTTTTTTTCATAGATAAGTAGTGCATTTTATATACAACTATATAGATCAGACCCAAATGAGGGACAGTTGGGAGTTATGTTAGTCTAATGCTATGAGAAGTCTATAGCAGTGTCTTTATTGTGTAAACTCTACAGAGGATGAATGATGTGTGTCCGGCTATATCAGGGGTCTCCAAACTTTTCACTTCGAGGGCCACATAGTATATTTTACACATACTCGCGGGCCGAAAAAAATCATTTATAAACAAATCTGCAGCAGTGGAATAGAATAAAATGTGTCTGGCTGCATGGTGCACCTGCGTCCTCTGCCCAGACCTACATGCCATAGCCTCATGCCTTCCATCTGTCTTCCCATCAGAGTCTCCCTGCACATTTCTGTCCCCATCAGCTTTCCTCTGCCAAGTGATGTCCCCATCAGAGCCCCCCACACACTTTTTTGTCACCTTCAGAGCCATCACCCTCCCCCCACAACTGTGTCCCCATCACAGCCGTAACCCCCTCCCCCATAACTGTCCCCCAATAGAGCCATCCCCCCTCCACATAGGACGGTGTCCACACAGGGCCGGTGCTACCACTAGGCAAACTAGGCAGCCGCCTAGGGCGCCCGGCCACTGGTGTTCCCACTCTCTTCTTGCTGCAGCAAGCAACTAAGTCTCAGCATCAGGCAGCCACTGTTCCATTCGCACATAGCATCAGGGGTGCTGCAGTGGCGGAGAACTGTGTCTGTGTCCCGACTCTCAAATTAATGGTAGCAAGCGAACATTCATTGATGGGCGCTGGTGAGGCTGCATTGATGGGCGCTGGTGAGGCTGCATTTGATGTGCACTGGTGAGGCTGCATTGATGGGCATTGGTGAGGCTGCATTGATGGGCGCTGGTGAGGCTGCATTTGATGGCCGCTGGTGAGGCTGCATTGATGGGCACTGGTGAGGCTGCATTTGATGGGGGCTGGTGTGCTGCATTTGATGGGCATTTCGTTAAAAAGGTGGGGTATACATGGGCAGGGTAAAGAGGGTGGAGTCAGGGGTGGAGCCAAGGGGGGGCGTCAAAATTAGGTTTCGCCTAAGGTGTCAAAAATCCTTGCACCAGCCCTGTGTCCACATCAGAAACAATCCCTTCCTGTCCGCACATTTGTTTCCTCCCCACCGCAGTCTCTGTGCTGTATAGTGTGCGGACCTTCTGCACCTCCTCGCCCCGCCCCACTGTATGCAAATATACAGCTTAAGGACACCAATGGAAACAGCGAGGCCACCTGCCCTCTAGTGGTCACACACAGGCATTGCTGGCTTCTAATGTACATTGCGACCAGACTCCTCCAGTGCGCTTGTGTGAAGTCGTATTACGTGCCCTGAGCAGGCGCACTCCGCAATCTATGTCTAGGGTGCAGTGAGGGGTTGCCCCCGAACAGACCGGAGCAGAATGTTGTCTGTACTGGACACTCTATGGGAGGACCGCGATGTCCGCTTTGATATCTCTCCGCAGTGAGTTCTGTGTGTGTCCAGGGTGTACTGATGGAGCACAAAGGATACCGAGCAACTGGAATAGTGTCAGCAATGGGGAGGATTCCAAGCAACTGGAATAGTGTCAGCAATGGGGGGGTTCCGAGCAACTGGAATAGTGTCAGCAATGGGGAGGATACTGAGCAACTGGAATAGTGTCAGCAATGGGGAGGATACCGAGCAACTGGAATAGTGTCAGCAATGGGGAGGATACCGAGCAACTGGAATAGTGTCAGCAATGAGGAGGATACCGAGCAACTGGAAAAGTGTCAGCAATGGGGGATACCGAGCAACTGGAATAGTGTCAGCAATGTAGGGGATACTGAGCAACTGGAATAGTGTAAGCAATGAGGAGGATACCGAGCAACTGGAATAGTGTCAGCAATGGGGAGGATACCGAGCAACTGGAATAGTGTCAGCAATTGGGAGGATACCAAGCAACTGGAATAGTGTCAGCAATGGGGAAGATACCAAGCAACTGGAATAGTGTAAGCAATGAGGAGGATACCGAGCAACTGGAATGGTGTCAGCAATGGGGGGATACCGAGCAACTGGAATAGTGTCAGCAATGGGGGGGATACCGAGCAACTGGAATAGTGTCAGCAATGGGGAGGATAGCGAGCAACTGGAATAGTGTCAGCAATGGGGAGGATACTGAAGTAGAATAGTAAAGTATCGAACCAGGCAGAACTTCAGCAATGCAGGTTTATTAACAGCTGATAACATACAGGTTTGTGTTCAAAGTTTTACAAGATACAGGTCTCATTTATACAGTTTCTTACAATGCAAGCATATTGGATATAGATATTCTTATCCTCTAACCAAATTGAAACAGTTGTGAATTGTTCTCACCTTGAACCAGAATAGGTCTTTTCTGTCAATTCTTGGGAACCCGTCACCTGATAGGGACCAGTCGATCGGCCGGTGGTCTGGTCCCCTCACAGAGTTCTGGGTTCCAGCTCGACCAAGTTTGTGAGGGAAATTCACCTGAGACCACATTCTGGAACAAGTTAAAAAGTCTTCTCTGACTCGTACGAGGAGACAAGTTAGGGACAGATACTTGCCCATTGGTTCTGACCTCTATGACCCGTGCAATAGGGCAGCATACACAGAGTTCAGCCTTATGAGCTCCTATCTGACTTGTCTGTCTAACAAGAGCTTGCATTTATATACCCTTTTACAAGTCTTATCTCAATCATCTCTCTTACATATGATTGGTCGCTAAGATCTACGTCAATGTAACTAACCATAAATCTGACACCTGTTCTACAACCAGATAAACTTAATTATTCCCAAAATTCCTATATGTTCATTAAAGTGATTTATAACTGGTTTTGTCCAATTAAAAACACCTGTGTAGAGACAGTCTGGCACCCAGCTGTGTTATCAAACTCTCCTCATCTTGATAAGATTTAATTAAGTTCAGGAATTACAGATTTATAACTTTTGGGAGAAAGAACTTTCAATAACCCCACCAGATGTTTTATATGTTTCACTATATGCATGTATTTTAACAGTTTTAATGAGGGCATAAGCAGACCTTTGTTTGACCCTGACAAACTTAATTTAATGTGCTGTACATAACTTTAATAATTTCTAAACCACCTGTTTTCTTATCTTTATCTGTCTGATTTATATGCATTTCAAACTTGAGACAATTCTATATAACTTGAATCTATCCTAATGAACTTTCACCCAGTAGACTATCTTAATACATTTTCGAGAACACCTGTGTACAAGTACTTGTCATAAAGCAGAGGTCATTTAAAGTTCAACACTTAAAAATGAAGACTTTCTAAATCTGGAAAACACAGTATACATTATTAAAGATTAATAATTGTTGCTTTACTTATTGAATAATAATATTGATAAAACCACTACTATATAATATTATGAATAATAATAATAATGATAATAATAATTATCAGTAAAATATATGCGAATCAATATGAATAATATGAAATACATTGGCTAATATGAGATTCTACAACAATACCGAATAACTGGAATAGTGTCAGCAATGGGGGGGGATACCGAGCAACTGGAATAGTGTAAGCAATGGGGAGGATACTGAGTAACTAGAATAGTGTCAGCAATGGGGAGGATACCGAGTGTGACAGACTCACCCGGGACAGAGGCTTTTGGAGGGGACTGAATGCTAGCCTCTTGCCTACAGATTATGGGCCCTGGCATTTGGGGGACCCTTGAGGTGGTGTTACTTTGGATTCGGGTCCTTGTCCCCCAGGACACACAGGGGTTGATTTACTAAAGGGAAAAAGACTGCACTTTGCAAAGTGCGGTTTTCCTCTTCAAGAGCAGCTGCTCCAGAGCTTGATAAATGAGCAGAAGCTCTGCTGACTTCTATCATCCAATCATGTGCAAGCAAAAATGCCGTTTTTTTAATTTTCCTTGCACGAAATTGGGTACTCTTTGCAAAGTGAAGCCTTACCTCATTTACTAAGCTCTGGAGCAATTGCCCTTGCAGAGGGCAACTGCACTCTGCAAAGTGCACAGTTTTTTTTTGCCTTTAGTAAATCAACCCCACAGACTCTGGGGACCCAGTATTTGCCATATTAGAAATAGTGACTGATTCATACTGTTGGGACACATACTGTGAGGAGATGCTAATATCATCAACTACAACTACCTGTCTTGTTGTCTGCTATAATGTGTATATTGTAAATAAGTCTAGTCTGGCTTACCACAGCTTCTAACGCCCTGTACACACTGTCGGATTTTCCGACACAAAAAGTGCGATCGGATTGTGTTGTCGGAAATTCCGATCGTGTGTGGGCTCCATCGGACTTTTTCCGTCTGAATTTCCGACACACAAAGTTTGAGAGCACACTACAAAATTTTCCGACAACAAAATCCGATCGGTTAAATTCCGATCGTGTGTACACAAATCTGACGCACAAAGTGCCACGCATGCAGGGGCGGCGCCAGGTGGGTGCTTGGGTGTGCTAAAGCACCCTCAAAAATTGTTTAAGCACCCCCAAAATCTACACACTTGAATTTCCAATATATGTCACTGAATTCTTTTAAATAAATTTTTACCTGTGTGCTCTGTGTGAGAAAAAAAGTCTGGGGACTCTTTCATATAGAGGAGGGATACTGCAGTTCTGGCCGCATAAGCCGCTGATCTTCAGTGAGTCCCGGCATCATTAGTGGCGGATTGATCTCAGTACTGTACAGAGGCGCCTGGTTTTGAAAGCATTGGGACATGTGGCGCCTCTGTACTTGCCAGCCGCACTAAGGAAAGGAAAGAAGGAGAAGCTCTCAGCCCAGCTGAGCCGTGGAGGAAGGAATTAGTCTCTCTCTCTCTCTCCTTGCATGGAAGCCACGCCCACCCCTCCTCCTCGTCACCACCAAGCAGACAGGAGCTATGTGTGCTTCTATGGAGCTGCTGTGGGCTGAGCCAAGATCAGGAGAAGAGGGAAGGTTCCTATCCCAGCCCCAGAGGAAGAAGGATTTCATCTCTGCCGGGTTAGCCCCCCCATATCAAAATTTTTGAAAAAATCTTATGCAGTTTGTTAGATCTTTGTTAGATCAGGTTAGATCAACCGTTGTTTGCGTTAGATCTCACACAGAAGAAGCAATATTAACAGTTATTTGCTGGGGGGGGCTAACCCATCATCAGCCCCCCCTTATCAAAAAATTTACCAAAAAGTTTGCTATTTTGGAAGCAATTTGTTAGATCCGGTAAGAGCAAGTGGTTTTAACGTTAGATCTCACATAATTAGAGACTTATTAAATGATTAATGAGGGGGGGCTGGCCCCCCTTATCAAATTATCTGGCCAAAAATCATTCAGGCTAATAGATATTCATTAGATCCGGTAAGATCAAGTGTTTTTAAAGTTAGATCTCACATCATTTCAGAGATATTCCACATCAAAATAGAGATATTAGGTGGTACATATGGACAGGCTGGCCCACCCTTATCAAATTTTTGGGCCAAAAATCATTCAGGCTAATAGATTTTCGTTAGATCCGGTAAGATCAAGTGGTTTTAACATTAGATCTCACATCATTTCAGAGATATTCCACATCAAAATAGAGATATTAGGTGGTACATATGGACGGGCTGGCCCCCCCTTATCAAATTTCCTTGTCAAAAATCATTCAGGCTAATAGATATTCGTTAGATCCGGTCAGATCAAGCGGTTTTAACGTTAGATCTCACATAAGTAGAGATTTATTAAGTGATTAATGAGGGGGGCTGGCCCCCCCTTATCAAATTTTCTGGCAAAAAATCATTCAGGCTAATAGATTTTCGTTAGATCCGGTAAGATCAAGTGTTTTTAACGTTAGATCTCACATAATTTCAGAGATATTCCACATCAAATTAGAGATATTAGGTGGTACATATGGACAGGCTGGCCCCCCCTTATCAAATTTTCTGGTCAAAAATCATTCAGGCTAATAGATATTCGTTAGATCCGGTAAGATCAAGCGTTTTTAACGTTAGATCTCACATAATTAGAAACTTATTAAGTGATTAATGAGGGGGAGCTGGCCCCCTTATCAAATTTCCGGGCCAAAAATCATTCAGGCTAATAGATATTCGTTAGATCTGGTAACATCAAGTGTTTTTAACGTTAGATCTCACATCATTTCAGAGATATTCCACATCGAAATAGAGATATTAGGTGGTACATATGGACGGGCTGGCCCCCCCTTATCAAATTTTCTGGCCAAAAATCATTCAGGCTAATAGATATTCGTTAGATCCGGTAAGATCAAGTGTTTTTAACGTTAGATCTCACATCATTTCAGAGATATTCCACATCAAAATAGAGATATTAGGTGGTACATATGGATAGGTTAGCCCCCCTTATCAAACTTCAACCGTCTCTGGATGTTCTCTGGAACCTTCTTTGCATGGTTCTTCAGCGGGTGCCTGTAGTCTCTCCTCACACCTCCGTTCACCTCCCTGACTCATGGTGATCTCTCCTCAGACCAACAAGCTTAAGTCTTTAGCTAGCCCCCCCTTCTTGCAAAGCAGGCTGGGCTTGGTAGTTCCACCCCCTGTAGAAATCAATGGGGCTGCATTGTGGACCGTGGTCCTCTGCTGCTGCTGCTTGATTGGCTCCCTCTCCCTGCCAATAGGGACACAGTAAGAGGAGAGGGAGGGGGAGAAATCCCCCACAGGGACTGACAGGCATGCTCTCCCTCAGTGAGTGCCTGTGTCAGTGTCTATTCAGTCCGGCGGTCGCTGGCAGGAATGGCGGGAGGTGCGGGACCATGGGTGATAGAGTAGCCCCCGCTACACACTCCCCCCACCAAAGAACCTTTGGTCCGCCAAAGGAGGTAAAGAGTCTATGACTTGTTACATGCTTTTGATATACACACGGAAAAAAAAAACAGGTTAGTGTGCACAGGAAACTATACAATTTACATCTGCATAAAACCCTGGCAGAGGAACATCCCACCAATTAGCATAGGAGGGGAGGTTAACTGGAATGGCCCAGCTAGATGTGCCAGGGGCTGAGTGTCAGAAACCAAGAAATCAGGCCGAGACAGAAGTACAGTTAAATCACACTTGTTTAATAATAAAAGTAAAAAGAACAAACGTAGTCAAAACATATCCAAAGTTCAGTAACCGGAACGGATAGTCAGCCAAGCCAGAAGTCAGGGATCAATGTAGAGGAACAGCAAGCAGGATCTGGAGCCAGAAGGGATGTCAGCAAAGCAAGTCTTGAACAGGATCGCAGGAGATTGTTTCTGTGATGTTGACCAAGGCGAAGGCAGAGATCCTCTGGACTGGACGGCTTAAGTAGGCAGGACTGACGAGCAGGATATCATCAACAGCTGAGTAACTGTGGAGAGATAGGAGCTGGCAATTATCCGATAGCTGAGTGGCCAGCTCAGAGAAGTTAGGGCTGAGCCCAGCCCTGACAGTGAGTTGGGATTGTCCACCACCAAATCTGCGGTGGAAGGGTCAGTTTCTTCAAGAGTCCTTTTTGCAATGAGAACGACCTCCTCAGAGCTTCCACCCAAAGTATCATATGTTAGTCTTTTGGGTGGGTGAATAACCCTTCGCTCTCGCTGTTCTTTAGGTTCTGGGGTTACAGGCAAACTGCTCTCTTCTTCTTCCTGCATATCAGCTTCGGCTTCCTCAATGAAGGATGGAAAGTCTTAGGGGTCTCTTGTCAGCAGGGAAGATTGAGGGTCTTCCAACTCTTCAAAAGGTGGACTTTGAGGTACAAACTCAAGAGCCTCTGGCCTGAGAGTCACCTCAGTCACCTTGGGAGGAGAAGAAAGAGCGTGGGGGTGGGTGGCAGGCCCTGGCATTTGAGATGGCCACAGACAATCTTCTCTTCATCCTTGCTGTTTTCATCTTCAGCAGAGTGAGAGTGGTACAGTGTGGTACAGAGTGAGATCTAGTCACTGGCCAGGATCTTTGAGAGGCCGTGGGTGTGGACTGTAAATCTGGCTGTGGTGGCACATGAACTGCTTCTGACAGAGGCAACAGATGATTGTGATGCTAAGTCTTCAGCAGGCCTGTGCTTCCCTCTGGCCGGATTTGATATACTGGGTGTCTGGGCAGATGCTTGCAAACGACATAGGGCTGTGACTTTCAGCGGTTAGCCAACTTGTGCTTTCCAGGGACACCCAGGTTTCTCAGCAGTACCTTGTCATCCGGCTGTAGGTCCTGCACTTGTACCCTAAGGTCAAAGTTTATTTTGTTTCTCTGTCATCAGGCATATGAGGCAGCTTGAGCCTTATCAAAGGTGGTTTTCAGACGTCTCTGCAGGCGATCCACATACCCTCTGTGGAAAGTTGCTAAGGTATGGTCGAGGGATGTGCCAAAGGCCAAGTCTACTGGCAGCCGGGCCTACGGTCCGAACATCAAACTATAGGGAGAGTAACCTGTGGCATCATTGGCGGTGCTGTTATAAGCATGCACAATAGCCACTATATGCTTGCTCCAGTGCTGCTTTTGTTCTTAACTTAGAGTTCCAAGTATATCCAGGAGGGTTCAGTTGAATCTCTCTGGTTGAGGATCTCCTTGAGGATGATACGGGGTGGTTTTAGACTTCCTGATGCCCAACAGGTCTGAAAGTCTCTTGATGAGACTACTCTTTAAATCTCTCCCTTGATCAGAGTGGATGCGTTGGGACAGACCATAGTGCACAAAGAATTTCTCCGCGAAGATCTTGGCCACCATGGATGCTTGTTGGTCCCTCGTGGAAAACGCCTGGGCATACTGAGTGAAATGGTCAGTCACTACCAGGATATTTCCCTGCCCACTCAGATCAGGCTCCAAGCAAAGAATGTCAATGCACATCAGCTCCATGGGTCCTTGACTCTGAAGATGGTCCATTGGGGCAGCTCATGAGGCAAAGTCTTTCTTTGGATACATCTGATGCAGGAGTGGCAATAGTCTTCAACTGCAGCCTGCATGCAGGGCCAGTACAACCGGTCCCTCACCAGGAGAAAAGTCCTCTTGGGCCCTAGGTGGCCATGGTTGTCATGTAGGTGTCAGGGCTGGGCTCAGCCCTTCCTTCTCTGAGCTGGCCGCTCAGCTGTCAGCTAATTGCCAGCTCCCATTTCTCTCCACAGTTACCCAGCAAGTCGTCCAGCTCACTTGATCTCTTCCTTCACCTTTGTCAACATCACAGAGTCTATCTCCTGCGTTCCTATTGAAGACTTGCTAGGCTGACATTCCTTCTGGCTCCTGATCCTGCTTCCTGTACTACTACGTTTATCTCTGGCTCTCTGACATTTGCTTGGCTGACTACCCGATACGGTTACTGAACTCTGGCTTGTTTTGACTACTCTTACTCTGTTTACCTTATTATTATTATTATTATTATTATTATTATTAATAAACAAGTGTGATTTAAAGGGGTTGTAAAGGTAAAAATTTTTTCACCTTAATGCATTATATGCATTAAGGTGAAAAAACTTTTGACAATACCGCCGCCCCCAGCCCCCCCGTTTTACTTACCTGACGCCTCGAATCTCCGCTGCTCGTTCTCGTCATCTCCATTGCAGCTCAGCCTGGTCGCTGATTGGCTGCAGTGGATGGATTGAAAGCAGCGCAGCCATTGGCTCGCGCTGCTGTCAATCACATCCGATGACGCGGCGCGCCAGGGGGCGGGGCCGAGTGATACAGCGAGCGGCTATAGCCGCCGGCTGTATCATGGGAGCGCACCCGCAAGCACTCACCACCATGCGAGGGAGCTCGCATTAAGGTGGTTAATGCTTGCGGGGAGGAGCTGAAACAGCCGCCGAGGGACCCCAGAAGACCAGGTTCGGGGCCACTCTGTGCAGAACGAGCTGCACAGTGAAGGTAAGTATAACATGTTTGTTATTTTTTTTTAAAAAAAATTTGACCTTTACAACCCCTTTAACTATACTTCTGTCTCGGTCTGATTCATGGTTCCTGACAGTAGGGCAGTTAATATTGTCTCCGTATGTTTTTAAGGTAGGAATAGCTGCCATTTTTCTTCAGAATTGTCAGAGGGGCCCCTTCGATAGACCAGCCCTCTGTGCACCTGAAACCGATCCCACTCTCGGTGCAGCAGATGGGTTTCCTTCAGGAAGTCAGTGAGGAGTAAGTCCGGACATTGGCTCTCCAAGGCCTTCAATGCCAAGTTACAGGGAGGGTCCTCCAACTGGTCCCTCCGCAGGTCTTTGACAGCTTGGGCAGACCTTCATCCCCGACTTGGGCGACATTGCAATAACATCTGGGGACACCAACGGCTGACACTCCAACCTCTTTGCTCCTGGATCCTACTCCAGGTTGATGTTTCGCTCCTTGACATAAGGCTCGTACCCTTCAGGTGTCAGTTGGGCCTATTCTTCTGGAGGGTCTCTGGAACAATGGGGCCTTCTTGACAAAGCATCAGCGTCTTGTTTCCTGACCCCAGTCGATACTTCAGGCTGAAAATAAACCCTGATAGAGCAGCCAACCATCTGTGACCCGTGGCGTCCAACTTGGTGGAAGTGAGGATGTAGGTGAGAGCATTGTTGTCGGTCTTGATCACGAACTCCGCTCCATACAGTTAATCCCTCAGCTTATCCACCCACTTCAAGGCCAGGAAATCAAGTTTGTGCATGGGATAGTTCTTCTCGGCGGGGGCCAAGTTCCGACTCACGTAGGCAACAGGCCGTAGATGGCAGTCATGCTCTTGATATAGCACCCCACCTAACTCATCTCGACTGGCGTCAAAGTGTACCTCGTATGGCTTGGTTGGATCTTCATAGGCCACGACTGGAGCGGTTGTTAGGCTTCACTTCAGCTGCCTAAAACCTCTTCACACTCCAGAGTCAATTGTTCCTGAATTAACTCTCTGGGTTTTCTGGGCCCTCCAGCTGGTCTGACAGGCTTTGCCAGATCAGGGTCAGCGTCTTAGCGAATCCCTTGACAAGAGCAGAATCCCAGAAATGATCTAAGCTCAGTTACGTTGGTAGGCCTCGGCCAGAAGGGCAGTGGCCACTTCATCAGCAGACACAATGTGACCAAGGTAGCTGACCGACGGTTGATAAAACTGGCACTTTTCCAGAGACAGATTCAACCCCCTCACCATGGAGTCTCTTAGGACCTTCTGCAGAAACTCTTCATGCTCTTCCAGGGTCTTGCTGAAAATGATGATGTCGTCTAAGTACACCAACACCTCGATCGGTTTCATGTCACCCATGGTCTTCTCCATTAGCCTTTGGAAGGTGGCTGGGGCACCAGACAGGCCTTGATGCATACGGTCAAATCCAAACATCCCCTGAGGGGTAATGAAAATGGTCTTCTCCCGATCCTCAGGGTGCATGGGGATTTGCTAGTACCCATTCTTCAAATCCAGCATGCTGAACCACTTCGCTCCTGACAGGCTCTGCAAGGCATCTTATATCCTTGGAGTGGTATATTGGTAGGGAATGGTCCTTCAGTTCAGCGCCCGGTAGTCAATACCCAGCCTCAGTGACCCATTCTTCTTCCGTACCACCACTATTGGGGAAGCGTATAGACTCTGGGACTCTCGGATGAGACCTGCCTCTTCAACTCTGCCAGTTGTTCATGCAGATCCTCCAAGTCCCCTAAAGGAATCCATCAAACTCTTTCCCTGAACAGCTTATGCACTCGAAGAGATGGATCTGGTATTGGGCACTTTTTGTACACCCCACATCAAATTCACTCTTGGGGAATACAGCCTGCCATCTCAGGAGCTGAGTCTTGGCCCTTTCCTTCCATTCAGGCAAAAGGGGAGTATTTTTCGGATAGAGCTCCTCCACAGAGATCCCATCCTTTGCTCCCCCCACCAAATCAGACGGCGGTGACTTCTTTGCAACCCTTTGGTTGAAACCACCTCGGGAATTATCTCCACTCCCATGTCTTCTCTCTGTCCGACTGATTGAAGGACAATGAAAGGGCCTGCTTGCTTGATGTAGACTCCCTTTAGTTGGATGGGAACAACAGTAGAAGGTCCCACCAGCTTGTCAGGGAGCATGGAGGAAGTGGTGGCCCTGGCCTGTTCGGTGGTTTGTATCTGCTCTCCTTTCTGCGAGGTTCTGATTGGGCTTAAGTATGCGCTAAGTTCTGGGAGTCTGGTGTGCATTGACTCTCCGACACCAGGCAGCATTTGTCAAAAGAAACAGGACACTGGGTTGCTTGGAGGCAACAACTGGGGGCCCTCTGCAAAGTTTTCGACTTTCGCTGCTGTCTCTTCGTGTCATTGGTTTTGAGCCAGCTACCGTAGATGGGCACCCGGTTGGCTCCTTCACCAGAGCCCTCCGAAGTTTCCCTCTGGCTTCTGGCACTGTGCTTCAGGCTTCACTGGGCTTGGACACACCTGTTGATTAATGTCCCACATAATTTCAGCATACCTCGGTATGCTCAATGGGACTCCTCACTGGTACACATGAAAATGCTCATCACCGCCTCCAATATAGACACTAGTATGGATATACGTGCATCGCTACCAAATATCCATAATATCCCTGTAATTATAGATAATCAAACATTAAAATCACTTGATCCTATCGGATCTAATGAATATCAATTAGCTGGGGTGATTTTTTTGGCCAGAAAATTTGATAAGGAGGGGCCAGCCCGTCCGTATGTACCACCTAATATCTCTATTTTGATGTGGAATATCTCTGAAATGATGTGAGATCTAATGTTAAAACCACTTGATCTTACCGGATCTAACGAATATCTATTAGCCTGAATGATTTTTGGCCAGAATATTTGATAAGGGGGGCCAGCTCCCCTCATTAATCACTTAATAAGTCTCTAATTATGTGAGATCTAACGTTAAAACCGCTTGATCTTACCGGATCTAACAAATATCTATTAGCCTGAATGATTTTTGACCAGAAAATTTGATAAGGGGGGGCCAGCCCGTCCATATGTAACACCTAATATCTCTATTTTGATGTGGAATATCTCTGAAATGATGTGAGATCTAACATTAAAACCACTTGATCTTACTGGATCTAATGAAAATCTATTAGCCTGAATGATTTTTGGCCAGAAAATTTGATAAGGGGGGGGCAGCCCGTCCATATGTACCACCTAATATCTCTATTTTGATGTTTAATATCTCTGAAATGATGTGAGATCTAACGTTAAAAACACTTGATCTTACCGGATCTAACGAATATCTATTAGCCTGAATGATTTTTGGCCAGAAAATTTGATAAGGGGGGGCAGCCCCCCCTCATTAATCACTTAATAAGTCTCTAATTATGTGAGATCTAACGTTAAAACCGCTTGATCTTACCGGATCTAACAAATATCTATTAGCCTGAATGATTTTTGAAAAGAAAATTTGATAAGGGGGGGCCAGCCCGTCCAAATGTACCACCTAATATCTCTATTTTGATGTGGAATATCTCTGAAATGATGTGAGATCGAACGTTAAAACCACTTGATCTTACCGAATCTAACGAAAATCTATTAGCCTGAATGATTTTTGGCCCAAAAATATGATAAGGGTGGGCCATCCCGTCCATATGTACCACCTAATATCTCTATTTTGATGTGGAATATCTCTGAAATGATGTGAGATCTAATGTTAAAACCACTTGATCTTACCGGATCTAACGAATATCTATTAGCCTGAATGATTTTTGACCAGAAAAGTTGATAAGGGGGGCCAGCCCCCCTCATTAATCACTTAATAAGTCTCTAATTATGTGAGATCTAACGTTAAAACCACGGATCTAACAAATTGCTTCCAAAATAGCTAACTTTTTGATCAATTTTTTGATAAGGGGGGGCTGATGACGGGTTAGCCCTCCCAGCAAATAACTGTTAATATTGCTTCTTCTGTGTGAGATCTAACGCAAACAACGGTTGATCTAACCTGATCTAACAAAGATCTAACAAACTGCATAAGATTTTTTCTGAAATTTTGATATGGGGGGGCTAACCCGGCAGAGGTAGTTTCCCTCATATTTTGTTCCCTTGACAGTGGTGACTAGGAGGAACAGAGACAGTAAATTTATATCTAAAACTTAACTTTAGATACATCTTTTTCACTCACTTCATTCCATAGCCGTTTGCTGAATTTAGTCAAAAAGGGTAATAAAGTAAAACAAAAATGACCATAGTTTGCAAATATTTAGGCTTGGCACTTACAACCCCCCACTTCCCCTGTCCTGCCTTGCCATAAAAACTGCCCACAAGTGTTATTTTAGAAAGGTTAACAATCTTATGGACAAATAGGTTGATATCCAAATGTACAGTTTTGCTCATAAGTTTACATGCCCTGGCAGAATTTAATGATTTCTTGCCCATTTTTTGGAGAATATGAATAACAAAAACTTTTCTTCCACTCATGGTTAGTATTTGGATGAAGCCATTTATTATCAATCAACTGTGTTTACTCTTTAAATCATAATGAAAACAGAAACTACCCAAATGACCTTAATCAAAAGTCTACATACCCCAGTTCTTATTACCGTGTATTGCCCCCTTTAACATCAATGACAGCTTGAAGTCTTTTGTGGTATTTGTGAATGAGGCTCTTTATCTTGTCAGATGGTAAAGCTGCCCATTCCTCTTGGCAAAATCCAGTTCCTGTAAATTATTGGGCTGTCTTGCATGAACTGCACGTTTGAGATCTCCCCAGAGTGGCTCAATGATATTGAGGTCAGGAGACTGAGATGGCCACTCCAGAACCTTCAGTTTATTCTGCTGTAGCCAATGGCAGGTTGACTTGGCTGTGTGTTTTGGATCATTGTCATGTGGGAATGTCCAAATATGTCCCATGCGCAGCTTTCTGGCTGATGAATGCAAATGTTCCTCCAGTATTTTTTGATAACATACTGCATTCATCTTGCCATCAATTTTGACCAAATTTCCTGTGCCTTTGTAGCTCACACATCCCCAAAACATCAGTGATCCACCTATGTATTTCACAGTAGGAATGGTGTACCTTTCATCATAGGCCTTGTTGACCCTTCTCCAAATGAAGCGTTTATGGTTGTGGCCAAACAGCTCAATTTTGGTCTCATCACTCCAAATGACTGTGCCAGAAGGTTTGAGGCTTGTCTCTGTGCTGTTTGGTGTATTGTAAGTGGGATACGTTGTGGCATTTGCGTAGTAATGACTTTCTTCTGGTGACTCGACCATGCAGCCCATCTTTCTTCAAGTGCCTCCTTATTGTGCATCTTGAAACAGCCACACCACATGTTTTCAGATAGTCCTGTATTTCACCTAAAGTTAATTACAAGCAAACAGATCACAGGTGAGGATGGTTACCTTTAATAGCCATTCAAACCCCTTTGTGTCAACTTGTGTGCATGTTATCAGGCCAAAATGTAAACCAGGGTATGTAAACTTTTGATCAGGGTCATTTGGGTAGTTTCTGTTTTCATTATGATTTAAAAAGAGTAAACACAGTTTATTGATAATAAATGGCTTCAGCCAAACACTAACCATGAGTGAAAGAAACGTTTTTGTGTTATCATTCATATTCTTTGAAAAATGGCCAAGAAATCATAAATTCTGCAAGGGTATGTAAACTTATGAGCATCACTGTAGATAAGTTACACACAGGTTAAATGTATCTCATACCTAATGGGCTGCTGGGGAAGCTGCAAAATCACTCTAGTAGTTAGTACCACTACTGTGATCGCTTTATTCTTTCAGTCCCTGCTCAGCTTCTGTGTGCCTGGTTTCCCCTCTGAACACTGACAACAGATTCCTGACCACTTCTTAAAGCTGTATTAACCACTTAGGCATTTACCCCCTTAATGACCAGGCCATTTTTTGCGATACGGCATTGCGTCGCTTTAGCTGACAATTGCGCGGCCGTGCAGGTTAGGCCAATATGTATGTAGCACTAACTCTCGGTGGAGCTGCTGGTTTAAGCGGGCTGTTACCTTCACTCTCGATACCTCTGTTTCACCGGTCTAGGGTTCCGTTGAGTTTACCTCTGGACAATATAAGCACTAACACTTGAGTACGTTTTCAATGCTTTATTAAACCAAGTAACGAGGGAAGTAGCAGGAAAGAGGCAGGAGGAAAACTGCAGGGAAGCTCAATTACCTTTCTTTAGGTTTCTTTAGAACATCCTTTAAGGTTGAATACTGTAATTGAAAGCAATCCCCTTTTTGTGGGACACGATCTTTGCTCGCCTGGATAGGCCTCTCTCACTTGCCTAGCAGCCAGTACGTAGCACAAACAAAAGTCTCTGCCACAGACTTGCTTGAAATAAACCCGTACGATCCTCTGCCACAGGATGTATTGGTTCACAATGAATGTCAAACACAGTACTTGGACCTCTAAGCCAACCCGGCAGTACCATGTAATAAGACTACTTCAGGATACGTCCTCCAACCGAGTCACCAGGCCCCTCTCCAGACCAGCACTCTGCATGATTCTTCCATGACGGGTCCTCCCCTGGGATCTCCTCGGTTGTCCAGCTTCTTCACTCTGGATAGACAGCTCAGGACCATTCCTCGGCTGCTGTGGTAGGCCCCAGACAGGCTTCTGGGCCCACCCATGCGCTCCGGAACGGAGGACCACGAGATGGTACTCTAACACATACCTGTCGGCCAGGAGGGCCAGCAGGTGGCTGAAAATGAACCCCTAAAGATGGCGTCCATCCCATAAATACCCTCTCCCAGAATGCAACTCGGAGGACCACCTCCACCGAGTTGTCTCCAGGACAGAGGAGCACTCATCTGCTTTAACACGTTGCTTTTCCAACACCCGCCGATGGTGACAACGACACCCACCGGCACAATGTGGAACCACACGCAACATCAGCCAAGCTGGAACAGAGGCAAATCTAACTTCCTATAACGAGCAATTCACTAAATTTACCTATCAGATGGTAGATCACAAATCTACCAGCGCTACATGTATTTTTCTACATATTTTTGGTAAAAAAAAAAAATCGCAATAAGTGTGTATTGATTGTTTTGCGCAAAAGTTATCGCGTTTACAAAATAGGGGATAGATTTATGGACTTATTTCTTTTTATTGTTTTTATTGGTAATGGCAGCAATCTGCATTTTTTTTTAGCGGGACTGCGCCGGACAAATCTGACCCCAAGTGACACTTTTTGGGGACCAGTGTCATTATTAGTGATCAGTGCTAAAAAATGCACTGATCAATGTATAAATGACACGGGCAGGAAATGTGTTAACACTAGGGGGCAATCAAAGGGTTAACTGTGTTCCCTGGTTGTGTTCTAACTGTGTGGGGTATGGGCTCACTGGAACAACACAGAGATCGCTGTTCCGGATCACTAGGAACAGCAGATCTTAGTGTTGTCTCCTTTCAGAACGGGGATCTGCCCATGGGCGTCCGCAGAACTTTTTTCAGGGGGGGGCATCATTTTAAGGTCACCAATGCTCCACCGCGTTTCAATAATGTCATGAAGGGGAGGGGCTTAGTCATTATCACATAAAGCGTGATAACTGCCACTGCCACATTTGGCACATTTTGTTTCTGCAGTAATAATCCCCAGTATTGGTGCCAGTTTCTGCAATAATAATCCCCAGTATTGGTGTCAGTTTCTGCAATAATAATCCCCAGCGTTGGTGCAGTAGCTGCAATATTAGCCCCAGCATAGATGGTCAGTGGTGATATGCTAATTTAAAACCATGCAGCATGAAGGAGCTAATTAACACTGACATTGGCCACTAATTCAGCTCAAGGGGTTAATGAACACTGCTATTGATCACTAATGGGGTAGCGGCCAGTGGCAGTGTTAATTACCCCTTTGTATTGCAGCAGGAATAGGTTAACACTGACACTGGCCACTAATGCAGCACAAAGGGGTTAATTAACTGCTACTGGCCACTAATGCATTAGAGATCAATGGCAGTGTTCATAAACGCCTTGTGCTTTTGTGGCCAGTGTCAGTACATTAACCCCTTCATGCTGCATATTGCTGGCTAATGGCTTAATTAACCCCCAATCACAAAACCCACCACAGTTCCCAAGACATTAACCAGTCCAGTGCACTGGAAAAGCGTCACTGCAACATTACACTGTTAAGCAACATATATTCCCCTCTGTCTGCCATTGCTCACTTACCTAATTGACATCATGTCAGAGGCGGGGACTAGAAATGATCTGTGGGGCGGAGTTCACTCCTCCTGACAGAGAAGTGTAACTGATGTCTTCTCAGCTGAGTGTAGGAGCGCAGGGAGCATTCCAGCACTCGGCACCCTGCTGCAGCTCTGCAAGGACACTTTAGGTCTGACTTGGATAGTGATCTGTGACTGTGTACTGATGTGCATATTCATCTGCCATCGAGCACAGTTTAGCCACGTTGCCGATTCCAGGGGGGCGCACTTGACCCCCCTTGCCCCCTGCTGCGGACGCCCATGGATCTGCCTGTCCTGCCTCTTTGTGGAGCAATCGCTGGTGGTGCGTGCCCAAAGTATCTATTGCATGAAACAACGTAACGTAACATTTCGCTCAATAGAGCCGCCCTGCCCCAGTATATGTCTGGTGGGCGGTCTTTTAAGACGTTAAACTCCAAAACAAAAATGGTTATTAATTGCAACTCACCAGTTTTTAGACGTAGTGGTTGCATTCATTTTCTTTTTTTTTGTCTTTTTTCCTTGATGTTCACCTAGTGATCTGCCCAGTAAGTCTGTTATTTTTCAACTTACTTTACCAGACCAAGCTTTCCAGACAAAGTAGCAGTTAGAGGGTTGAGACAAACCATTTAACACTTACAGGGGTGCTTACAATGATGAGTTTTATTCATTTATGTAAAACTTTTATCCCAAAATGGAGAAAAAAAAAACATTTGCGGTGTAGCGCTTACCTCGGAAGGAGCCGCTGAATGTATTGGATGCTTTGACATTGCAAACAGCACCACACACTCTGACACCTGGCTGGGTGTGGAATATATATTGCAGATGTCTATGGGATACCCCGGTAGTTGAAGAGATATAGAATAACAGCAATGATAAAGCAAACGGGTATAAAGCAAGGAATATATTACAAATAGGTGAACAATAGAAGCAAATATACTATTTAACCACTTCAATACAGGGCACTTTCACCCCTTTCCTGCCCAGGCCAATTTTTAGCTTTCAGCGCTGTCGCAATTTGAATGACAATTGCTCATGCAACGCTGTACCCAAACAATTTTTTTATCATTTTATTTAAACAGCTAGAGCTTTCTTTTGGTGTTATTATTCACCATTTTATTTTTCCCTAAACAAGTGAAAAAAGACTGAAAATTTTGAAAAAAAAAAGTTTAAATTCTGTTATAAAAATTTTGTAAATAAGGAAGTTTTCTCCTTCACTGATGTGCACTGATGAGACTGTACAAACAAGCACTGATGAGGCGGTACTGATGAGGTGGCACTGATGGGCACTGATGAGGGGACACTAATATGCAGCACTGATGGGAACTGATAGGCGGCACTGATGGGCACTAATATGCGGCGCTGATATGCAGCACTGATAGGCACTGATAGGTGGCACTGACGGGCACTGATGGGCAGCCTTTATGGGCTCTAATGAGGAGGCACTGACAGGCATCACTGGTGGGCACTGATTGACATCACTGGTGGGCATTGCTGTTGGGGCTGCACTGATAATCATTGCACTGATTATCAGTGCAGACCTCCCCTGTCAGGAGAGCCACGATCGGCTGTCCTCTACACACTCCCTGTCAGCGTGAATAGAGGAATGCCGATAACGTCACTTGCTAGTTACACTGTGATCAGCTGTGATTGGACACTGCCATCATTTTGCTATAGGCCGGGCGGGGTGTGGTTAAAACAAGCAGTGGGTGTGGGGAGCAACTTCTCATAAACCCTATACTGGGGTAATCCTGACTAAGGAGAATTATGCCACTCTAATGTAGCAAGAGAGTTCTCACCGCACTAGTATAGATCCACACCAGGTGTAAAATGAAGAGTTGTCTCCGAAAGTAAAGAGCCCCAGGTGCTGGCTAATGCTGAATCATGTTGAAGGTAGATAAGAAAATCCGGACAGCCGCACTCCAGGAGGATATTGTCCATAAATGTTTATTATAAACTCAGGAGCATATGGAATACAGGACACCGTGGCAAAGAAGTACAGACAATCAGCTAACACGTTTCGCACGGACGCCGACGGACCAAATCCGGCGGACAATCCGATCGTGTTTGGGCTTCACCGGACCTTCAGCGGACTTTTCCAGTCGCAAATCGTAACTCCGCCGGACCCAGAAATCCGTTCGTCTGTATGCTAGTCCAACGGACAAAAACCCACGCTAGGGCAGCTATTGGCTACTGGCTATCAACTTCCTTATTTTAGTCCGGTGTACGTCATCACGTACGAATCTGTCAGACTTTGGTGTGATCGTGTGTAGGCAAGTCCGGTCGTTAGAAAGTCTGTTGAAAGTCCGCCAAAAGTCAGTCGAAAGTCTGTCGAAAGTCTGTCGGACGGGCTGTCGGACTTTTGTAGCTGAAAAGTCCGACCGTGTGTACGCGGCATAACTGTTGTCAGAGTGCTTGGAGAAATGTCTCTTTGGTCATTGATGATGACACTGACTCTGATCCCTTTAAGCACTGATAATGTCACTGGCTCTGTGATACTCACAGGCAACACTGTCCCTCTTTTGTTAGTGTCATGTGGATTTGGCAAGCGGCCTCGCACTAACTTCTTGTGTTAGCAGATGGTCCCCCTCTGTATACTGAATAAAACACAGCCAGTCTGTATCTACAGCGTCCTTCTTCTTGATCATGCAGCAAGCTCTATCAGCATTTGTGATGCTCTCTGATGTGCCAAGATGTCTTTTGATGTGCTGCTGTCTCTCCCTCAGATACAGCCATGAGAAGTCCGCTGGCTAGTAGCAAAACCTGCTATCAGTCTTTTCAGAAACAGCCTTCACACTTCTCAGCCCAGGAAAAGGGCAGGGAATCACCTCTCTCTTTGCCTCAGTGTCTTGTGAGATTTGCAATCTCCTCTTTTCTTTTTTTCAAATATAAGTTTATTCAGCCATAAGAAAGGGCATTGCCCCAAAGTAACATCATGAACAAAAATAACATTCAAGGACGCAGCCTCTCACAACATCATAACTGAGAACACAACAATATTTTCTTCCAGTGCATAGACATATACATTCTGCTGAGCTATGTATACAGTGTTCAACATTGCCGCAGTTCTTATATATATCTGGACGTCCCTTTCCTTCTGCCATTTTCCTTGTTCAGAACAGTAGATAAAGGCGAGTAATAAGAATATAAAGAGAAAGGAGAGGGGTGAGGTAAGGAGGGGTGTAGAGAATGGGGAAGAGGAGAGAGGGGAGGGAGGGGATGCACGGAGACGGCGAATGTACTTGCCTCGGGGCATATGTGTCAATTTAGAGGGTCGGATGCCTTCAGTCACCCGCCAGGAGACTCTGTCCCTCGTTGGAGAATATAAACATCAGCCAGTTCGACCAGATTTTGGTGTATATCTCATTTTGATGTCGAGGAATATACGTGCCTAAGTATTTAAGGGCTGTGTTAGTCCATTTAAAATTGAAACTATCCCTGAGAGTAGTGAGAAGGCATGAGGGCAGTCCCACGCTCATGGCTTCGGACTTGTTAAAATTGATCTTCAGGTTGGAAATAATACCATATGTTTGGAATGTGAACAACATGTCATCTGCATAAGCAGCAATTTTCTGCTGTGTCTCTCCCATGGTCACTCCGGTTATATCCGGGTGGGCACGTACGGTTCGCAGGAAGGGTTCCAGTGACAGGGCGAAGAGAAGTGGGGATAATGGACACCCCTGGCGAGTTCCATTCTTAATCGTGAAGGGGGCTGACAGGACTCCATTCACATAAACCCGAGCTGAGGGGTCAGTGTAGACTGAGTCAATCCACTTAAGCATCCTATCTCCCATTCCTACATGTCTTAAGACAGAGGTCATGAAGTTCCAATCCACCCTGTCAAAGGCCTTCTCTGCGTCCGTGCTTAGGAAGATACAGGGAGTCTTCTTCTGATTCACTACATGTAGTATGTTAAGCACTTTGGTTGTGTTGTCCCTGGCTTCTCTTGTGGGGACAAACCCCACCTGATCCAAGTGGATCAAAGATGGGAGGTACGTTTGGATCCTGGTAGACAGTATTTTCGTGAATATTTTGAGATCAAGATTAACTAGTGAGATTGGCCTATAGCTCCCACAGGCCGTCATGTCTTTCCCTTCCTTGGGGATCACTGTAATATGCGCTGTTAGGGTATCTCTAGGTATATGTATTCCAGAGTCCAGTGAGTTCAAGAGTTTGTGCATGGGTTCTCCCAGGGACGGTAGTAGGATTTTGTAATATTGGGCTGCAAAGCCATCTGGTCCCGGTGCTTTCCCTAATTTCATGGATGCCACTGCCTTCTGTATCTCTTCCAAGGCGATGGGTTCGTCTAACAACTCACTGAACTCTGCTGGTAGTTTAGGCATGTCAGATTTAATTAGGTAATCCTCTATCTGCGGTTGCGGTGTAGGTGTCTTTTGTAGGTTGTAAAGGGAAGACTAAAATTCCCTAAACTCAGTCGCTATCTTCTGTGGGTGTGTAATCTTCTGACCAGAAGACGACGTAATACGGGGGATATAATTAGCAAGGATCTGTTCCTTCAGTGATTTGGCAAGTAATTTGCCACATTTGTTTCCCGATTCGTATGTTACTCGAAGACAAATTTGTAACGCGGCTTTCGCCCGAAACTGCATTAAATCTGTGATTTTGTTTCGTAATTGCTTAAGTTCTGCCTCTCCAGCTGGAGTCTGAGCATGTTTGTGTCTTGCTTCCGCTAAGTGTAAGTCATGGAGAAGAGATGTCATCTGTATCGAACGTGTCCGTTTAATGCGTGCCCCGTGCTTAATTAAGACGCAGCGGATCACCGCCTTATGGGCTTCCCACACGATTCAGGGGTCGCTGCCTGGAGTGTTATTGGTTTTGAAATAGTCGTCTAATTCCTTTAAGACATCTTTAAGTACCTCTTCGTCCTGTAGAAGGCTTTCGTTTAGTCTCCATGTCTTTGATCTAGTGGTGGTGTTATCGGTCAGTGCGTACGTCAACAGAACAGGGGCGTGATCAGACCATGTAATGGACCCTATCTTTGAATCTCGAAGGGCGTACAATTGGGCATGTGGAAGTAGGAAGTAATCAATCCTTGAATAGTGTTTGTGTGGGGTCGAGTAAAAGGTGTAGCCACGCTCAGTCGACATCAATCAACTGTGCCCTGTGTAGTGTCCTGGATTTCCTAATGTTAGGCGTGACTTAAGAATTCCGCGAGGAATTGTCCTCAGAGGGAATTAGCGGGACATTAAAGTCACCGCCTACTATGAGGTGACCTCCAGTGAATTCTAATAGGGCATCCATGATTTTGTGGAGGAATTGGTCTTGGTGACAGTTGGGTGCATAGATGTTTGCAAGGATCACCTGAACTCCACCAATCTCACCCTTAAGGAACAGAAATCTTCCCTCTGGGTCAGATTTTATATCCATACACTTCCAGGGGACTCTATTTGAGATGAGTATGGACACTCCACGGGTCTTAAAAGACCCGTTAGTAGAGTGGTATACCATTGGGAAGAATTTATTTTTCATTATGGGAAGATTACCACTTTTGAAATGTGTCTCCTGGAGTAGTGCCAGGTCTGCCCTATGATGTTTTAGGTCGTGTAAGAGCATCCTTCTTTTTTCCGGCACGTTTCGTGTTTAATGAAAAAATATTCACCGTCTCCATGTCTCCCGGGGAAAAGGAGGGACGGGGTTCAGTAGGTACAAAAAGTGGGAAGGGGACCAGCAAGAGGGGAGATTTGAATAGTAAGAAAGAGTTAGTGTAAGAAGGAAAAGTAGAAGAGAGAGAAAAAGTGAACTAATATCTAAAGCACACTAACTGGGTGCACTAGCTATACTCCAGAGGAGTGGCACAATCGTGCTATATTATCCTCCATTGTTCATGTACATAGATTCGGAGATTCTAGACAATAGAGGATGGCGGTGACCGTCCCCCCCCCCCCTCCCACTGTCGTCTACCCGACATCACACTTAATGCAATTTTAGACGAGAGGAGGGAGGGACGAGCACCCCCAACCAGGCACAGACAACAAGTAAACTGGAGACAATCTAGATGTATGCAGCACCGTCCTGAATATGGTTTAGTGCTATTCATGTTAAAGGTGCATAAGACACCATTTTATAGGAACTTCCCCCCAGCCGGGGGTAGCCCAGTTACCAGACTATAATCATGTTTCTCAGGTTATACTCAATATTAGAGGCCACAGGGCCATATAAAAGTGAACCGTGTGCACCATCCAAGTATCGGTAAGTCTCTTGGGACTCTCCGCTTAGAAGCTGTGTCTGAGGGTCATCCATCAAAAACATATCTCGGCCTGGCCGAGGCCCACCCCCCGCGTTCTCCTAAGTTGATGTTTCTTGGTGTGTTCCGGTAACTGTCCGGGATTACCTGCACTGGTGTGTAGAGGACAATGAGAAGTCTGTGCAGTAATATATTTCGGCTCCATTGACTAGCAAGAGAGAAAGGGGGGGGGGGTCCACTAGCATTGCTGGGTAAACGGCACAAGTAAGTGGATCACAAAAAACTAGAGAAGGGCAAAGTGAGCTGATTGAAGCTAAATTAAGGTTTGGGCTGGGAGAAAGCTCCATGTTCACAACTCACGTGTCCCCTCATCAGGAGGTGCCCAGCTTCTCCTCCAGGAGCTCTGCTGGCGGGGAGGTGCGGGGAGTCTCTGCGTGCATGGCGGGTCCCGGACGGCCCGTCGGTCTCGGAACAAAGGCAATCCAGTCTGGGACCGGGATTGGCTCAGTGGCCAAGAAATCAAAAAAGGCTGTATATCCATCGGGGTACGCAGGGTGAAGGAGGCAGATCCATTACGAAATGTAACCCCTAGGGGATAACCTCGGCGGTATGTACAACCCTGACGTCTGGCCAAATCCAGGGCCGGTCTCAGAAGTGCCCTTCTCTGGAGCGTGGCTCTCGACAGGTCTGGGAGAATTTCGATTGCCGCTCCATCTGGGTGTACTTGTGGAGCCTGCAGAGAACATCCCGCGGTCTATCCGGGTCCGAGGACTTAGGGCCTAGAGTTCTGTGAACCCGATCTAGCTCCAGTTCAGGTGGTGCTGTTCCCAGGACTTTTTGAAATATGGCCGTAACCGACACCGCCAGATCCTCTGACCCCGTCGCCTCAGGAATGCCCCGCAGCTGCAGGTTGTTGCGGCGGTGGCTGCAGTCTTCCAAATCTTCTATATGGAGTTGCAGGTCTATGGTCTGGGCAGCGTGCAGCTCCTGTGATCGTTCCAGGGCAACGACCCGCTGGGAGAGGGACGAGATCGTAAGATCGCTAGAGTCCACACGTTCTGTGAGTTCATGCATCTCGGTCCTGAGCTCCTGAATGTCGCGACTATGTGCTTCCTCCACCCGGAGTATTAGGGACTCCATGTCTGTTCTAGAAGGTAGAGCTTCAATGTCCGCCTTGGTGGGGAGGGCCAGTAGTATGCTCCGTAGGTCATCAGGTATGTCCCCAAGACGTTGGGACGGGCCAGCCATGTCTTCCCGGAATACCGCTGGAGTCTCCGAAGGAAAGTCCGAAGCAGCTGAAGAGTTGGTAGGTGGCGGCGAGTCTGGTGTGCTTGCCCCCACCATAGACTGTACACGTGGTGAAGTCGCAATGGCGCCCAGTGAGGTCGTCTGCGGGTCCTTAAAGTATCTCTTTATGCCGCTCCAGGGAGTCAGTGACCGCGAGCCTCTGGCCGATGAGCGTGTCCTGTACCTTTTGGTAGTTATCATGCCTTACATTTGCTTAGTGGAAACCGTCAATTTGTGGGAAGGAGAGGGGTAATGCCGGGAGCTCTCAAGAAAGTCTTCCTCACTCGGCCATTGCTAAGCCACGCCCCCGCAATCTCCTCTTTTCAGCTCATCAAGACAGTTTAGTTTGTCAGAACGACACCTCCCACAATCCTTGCAGTCCTCATCCTATGTGCACCCTTATTCAGTGGAGGGCAGGCTTGAGACCAGCTGCACAGTCCCACAATAACATTAATGTCCTCTCTAAACTGTGCCTGTGTAAAAGTCTGCTATGCCGCACAGACACAGTGTTCTTTTCCCACCAGAGCTGCAGAATGGGCTACAGCTGTAACTGCTTATACAGTGTTAGCTCATTTGCAGCTTCAATTTGTTAGTCAAGTCATCTAAATCTGCTAGCCTAAAGCCTTGTACACACGATCGGATTGTTGGCCACTAGAGAGTCAGATTTTTGTCCAAAGGGCATGTGCCGGCAACTTGTCTTGCATACAAACGGTACACAATTGTCAGCCAACAAACACGAACGTAGTGACGTACTATGTGGAATTTCAGCTCTTGAGTGCCACCCTTTGGGCACCTTCTGCTAATGTCGTGTTTGGTGAGCACTGATTCCGAGCATGCGTGTTTGTACTTTGGACTTTTGTGTGACAGACTTGTGTACACACGATAGGAAAATCTGACAACAGACCGTTGTCCGCCAAAAATTTACTAGCCTGCGATCCAACATTTGTTGGCGGAAAGTTGGACAGCAATTGTCTGATGGAGCGTACTAACAGTCGGATTTTAGGCAAACAGTCTCATCACACAATTCCCTACTGAAAAACCGATCGTGTGTACGAGGCTTTACACTACACTTTCCCCAGACTGACAATGCTGCTGTCCGAAGGTGTCTGCTTTACTATTTCATCCAGAATGCAGACATCCTAATGCCCTGTACACACGGTCGGATTTTCAGACGGAAAATGTTTGATGGGAGCTTGTTGTTGGAAATTCTGACCGTGTGTAGGCTCCATCAGACATTTTCCGTCGGAATTTCCGACAAACAAAATTTGAGATCTGGATCTCAAATTTTCCGACAACAAAATCCATTGTTGGAAATTCCGATCGTGTGTACACAATTCCTATGCACAAAATTCCATGCATGCTCGGAATCAAGCAGAAGAGCTGCACTAGCTATTGAGCTTCATTTTTCTTGTCTTGTCATACGTGTTCTACGTCACCGCGTTCTTGACGTTCGGAATTTCCAACAAGATTTGTGTGACCGTGTGTATGCAAGACAAGTTTGATCCAACATCCATCAGAAAAAATCTATGGATTTTGTTGTCGGAATGTCCGATCGTGTGTACGGGGCATTATGGATTTTCCAACAACAAATATTCGATGGGAGCTTGTTGGGAAATTCCAACATTTGTGTGACCGTGTGTATGCAAGACAAGTTTGAGCCAACATTTGTCGGAAAAAAATCCAGGATTTTGTTGTTGGAAAATCCTATCATGTGTATAGGGCATCATTGTGCCACTAAGTTGCTTGATAAATGTCTCCCCTTGTATTTTTGAGTACAAAGCATTCTCTAATTTGAATAGATAAGGCCCATAGACATGATCGGACTTTTTGACAACAAACATGCAAATTAGCTGTTCTACATCCGACTGTGTGTATGCTCCATCGCTCCAAACTTTTTCGGTTTTCATCGGACAAATGTTGGCTGTGCGAACAGACAAACTTGGCGGCAACAAAAGTCCGACGTCGGCAAGTCCGATAGTGTGTGCACAAAACCATCGGACTTTAGTACAAAGTACAAACACGAATGCTCAGAACCAATGCAAAAGATCAGACAACAATACAGAAGTTGTCCAAAGGGTGGTGCCGGAGAATTGAACATCCTCTTTTGAAGTGTCCTCAGTACGTTGAAACATCACTACGTTCGTGTTTGTTGCCTAAAAAGTCCTGCCATGTGTATGCTTAACAAGTTCACGGCCAACGCCCTTTGTACAGAAATCCACGGGAAAGTTTGTATAAAGTTCGATCATGTGTATGAGGCTTTAGAGCAGCCAGGGGGGGCGACATTAGGATCTCCACCTCGTCCATTTAAAGAATGTCTTTGTATTCATTGAAAAAATACAGATCAACCGCCTGTATTCTGTGTGCAGATGTCACTGGCACAATACCTGAGCAGGAAGATCACAGCTATCACTATCACTGTGCAGCGCTGACTACTACAGTGATATTCAGCTTCCCCAGTGGCCCATCAAGTACAAGATAAACATAGTTATATTGTGCAAAGCCCCTCTTTTGGGAGGGGGTTGTAAGGGTTATGAGAAAAGACCCTCCCCAAACAGGATAGCGCTCTAAACCTGTAGGTAAATAGGGGAACCTGAATCTTCTCCAATGCCGCGTACACACGATCGGAAATGCCGCCAGCAAAACTCTGATGAGAGCTTTTTGTCGGAAAATGCGACCGTGTATGCTCCATCGGTCTTTTGCTGGCGGAATTCCAGCCAGCAAAAGATTGGGAGCATGTTCTCTATTTTTTGTTCGGGAAAAGTTCCTATCCGAAAATGCGTTCGTCTGTATGCAATTTAGACGCGCAAAAAATCATGCATGCTCGGAAACAATTTGACGCATGCTCAGAAGCATTGAACTTCATTTTCTCGGCTCGTCGTAGTGTTGTACGTCACTGCGTTCTTGACGGTCGAAAGTTCAGAGAACTTTTGTGTGACCATGTGTATGCAAGGCAAGCTAGAACGGAATTCCGTTGGAAAAACCATCCAAGTTTTTTCTGACGGAAATTCCGATCGTGTGTACGCGGCATAAGTGGAAGAGTGGATTTGATAATAAAGTTGGCAGTGCTGCTGTTTCCTTTCCTGGGAAATTAACCAGTAACCTAATCAAAATAATTTGATGCAGAGAAGCTACTGCAACCAGCATATTACACCATAGTTGCCAACATTGCAAAAAAAATTTGTGGGACACTTTTTTGTCTGTAGGCGGAATCGTATAATAATTATGTCCTAGCCATCAGGTGCCCCCAGCAGAGTCTGTCCTTGCATCAGGTGTCCCCAGCAGAGTCTGTCCTTGCATCAGGTGCCACCAGCAGAGCCCATCCTTTCATCAGGTGCCACCAGCAGAGTCCATCCTTGCAACAGGTGCCACCAGCAGAGTCCGTCCTTGCATCAGGTGCCCCCAGCAGAGTCCATCCTTTCATCAGATGCCCCCAGCAGAGTCAGTCCTTGTATCAGGTGCCCCCAGCAGAGTCCGTCCTTGTTCCAGGCGCCCCCAGCAGAGTCCGTCCTTGCATCAGGTGCCCCCAGCAGGGTCCCTCCTTGTATCAGGTGCCACCAGCAGAGTCTGTCCTTGCATCAGGTGCCCCCAGCAGAGTCTGTCCTTGCATCAGGTGCCCCCAGCAGAGTTCCTCCTTGCATCAGGTGCCCCCAGCAAAGTCAGTGTTCCCAGCCTCAGTCTTTACATCAGTGTCCCAGGCAGAGCCCCCCTGTACATAGTTACCTCCTCCCCCTGTACATAGTTTCCCCTCTCCCCCTAGTTACCCCCTGTACATAGTTACCCCCCCTGTAAATAGTTAACCCCCCTGTACATAGTATCCCCCCTGTACATAGTTCCCCCCCTGTACATAGTAACCCCTCCTGTATATAGTTAACCCCCTCTCCTGTACATAGTTAACCCTCCCCCTCCTGTATATAGTTACCCCCCCCTCCTGTATATACAGTCAGGTCCATAAATATTGGGACATCGACACAATTCTAATCTTTTTGGCTCTATACACCACCACAATGGATTTAAAATGAAACGAACAAGATGTGCTTTAACTGCAGACTTTCAGCTTTAATTTGAGGGTATTTACATCCAAATCAGGTGAACGGTGTAGGAATTACAACAGTTTGTATATGTGCCTCCCACTTTTTAAGGGACCAAAAGTAATGGGACAATTGGCTGCTCAGCTGTTCCATGGCCAGGTGTGTGTATTCCCTTATTATCCCATTTACAAGGAGCAGATAAAAGGTCCAGAGTTCATTTCAAGTGTGCTATTTGCATTTGGAATCTGTTGCTGTCAACTCTCAATATGAGATCCAAAGAGCTGTCACTATCAGTGAAGCAAGCCATCATTAGGCTGAAAAAACAAAACAAACCCATCGGAGAGATAGCAAAACCATTAGGTGTGGCCAAATCAACTGTTTGGAACATCCTTAAAAAGAAAGAACACACCGGTAAGCTCAGCAACACCAAAAGACCTGGAAGACCACGGAAAACAACTGTGGTGGATGACCGAAGAATTAGTTCCCTGGTGAAGAAAACACCCTTCACAACAGTTGGCCAGATTAAGAACACTCTCCAGTAGGTAGGTGTATGTGTGTCAAAGTCAACAATCAAGAAAAGACTTCACCAGATTGAATACAGAGGGTTCACCACAAGATGCAAACAATTGGTGAGCCTTAAAAACAGGAAGGCCAGATTAGAGTTTGCCGAACAACATCTAAAAAAGCCTTCACATTTCTGGAACAACATCCTATGCACAGATGAGATAAAGATCAAATTGTACCAGAGTGACGGGAAGAGAAGAGTATGGAGAAGGAAAGGAACTGCTCATGATCCAAAGCATACCACCTCATCAGTGAAGCATGGTGGTGGTAGTGTCATGGCTTGGGCATGTATGGCTGCCGAGGGAACTGGTTCTCTTGTATTTATTGATGATGTGACTGCTGTCAAAAGCAGCAGGATGATTTCTGAAGTGTTTTGGGCAATATTATCTGCTCATATTCAGCAAACTGCTTCAGAACTCATTGGACGGCGCTTCACAGTGCAGATGGACAATGATGTGAAGCATGCTGCAAAAGCAACCAAAGAGTTTTTTAAGGGAAAGAAGTGGAATGTTATGCAAGGGTCAAGTCAATCACCTGACCGGAATCCGATTGAGCATGCATTTCACTTGCTGAAGACAAAAAAAGGGAAAATGCCCCAAGAACAAGCAGGAACTGAACACAGTTGCAGTAGAGGCCTGGCAGAGCATCACCAGGGATGAAACCCAGCGTCTGGTGTTGTCTAATTACAGCCTGAAGTCTGTGTTCCAGACTTCAGGCTGTAATTGACTGCAAAGGATTTGCAACCAAGTATTAAAAAGTGAAAGTTTGATGGATGATTGTTAATCTGTCCCATTACTTTTGGTTCCTTAAAAAGTGTGAGGCACATATACAAACTGTTGTTATTCCTACACCGTTCACCTGATTTGGATGTAAATACCCTCAAATTAAAACTGAAAGTCTGCATTTAAAGCACATCTTGTTTGTTTCATTTCAAATCCTTTGTGGTGGTGTATAGAGCCAAAAAGATTAGAATTGTTTTGATGTCTCAACCCCCCCTTCTCCTGTGTATAGCTAACCCCCCTCCTCCTGTACATAGTTAACCCTCCCCCTCCTGTATATAGTTACCCCCACTCCTCCTGTATATAGCTAACCCCCCCTCCTGTATATAGTTAACCCCCCCTCCTGTATATAGTTAACCCCCCACCTGTATATAGTTAACCCCCCTCCTGTATATAGCTAACCCCCCCTCCTGTATATAGTTAACCCCCTCCTCCTGTATCTAGCTAACCACCCTCCTCCTGTATATAGTTAACCCCCCCTCCTCCTGTATATAGTTAACCCCCCTCCTCCTGTATATAGCTAAACCCCCCTCCTGTATATAGTTAACCCCCTCCTCCTGTATATAGCTACCCCCCCTCCTCCTGTATATAGTTAACCCCCTCCTCCTGTATATAGTTAACCCCCCCTCCTCCTGTATATAGTTAACCCCCCCTCCTCCTGTATATAGCTAACCCCCCTTCTCCTGTATATAGCTAACCCCCCTCCTCCTGTATACAGCTAACCCCCCTCCTCCTGTATATAGTTAACCCCCCTCCTCCTGTATATAGCTAACCCCCCCTCCTCCTGTATATAGTTAACCCCCCCTCCTCCTGTATATAGCTAACCCCTCTCCTCCTGTATATAGGTAACCCCCCTCCTCCTGTATATAGCTAACCTCCTGTATATAGCTAACCCCCCTCCTCCTGTATATAGTTAACCCCCCTCCTCCTGTATATAGCTAACCCCCCTCCTGTATATAGCTAACTCTCCCTCCTGTATATAGTTAACCCCCCTCCTCCTGTATATAGTTAACCCCCCCTCCTCCTGTATATAGTTAACCCCCCCTCCTCCTGTATATAGGTAACCCCCCTCCTGTATATAGCTAACCCCCCTCCTCCTGTATATAGCTACCCCCCTCCTCCTGTATATCGCTACCCCCCTCCTCCTGTATATAGTTAACCCCCCTCCTCCTGTATATAGCTAACCTCCCCTCCTCCTGTATATAGCTAACCCCCCCTCCTGTATATACTTAACCCCCCTCCTCCTGTATATACTTAACCCCCCTCCTGTACATTAAAGTTAAATTGCTGCAGAGACAAGAGCAGAAGGAACATGGCATGAGCGGCCGGCGCCGTGTGTTCAGTGGAGAGGGGAGGGGCCGATCCGTGCAGCTAACCCCGCCTTCAGTATTATGAGAGGAGAAGCCGATTCATTGGCTGCACGGATCAAGCCCCCTTCCTCTCTCCACTGAACACAAGGGGGAACAATCTAGCGGCGGCGCCGGCAGGCACTTTGCTGAAGCCAGCTGCTCCAAAAATGAAAAAGCAAACATTCTTGATTTCTCTGGGCAAAATCCCAAAACATGACAGCCTCCGTTCGGGACGAGGGTTCCAAAATCGGGATTGTCCCAGGAAAATCGGGACTGTTGGCAACTATGTTACACTAACCATAAGTATACACAATAGGTGCACACCAGTATGGAAATAATACAAGCTTTATATATTAAAAGATTAATAATAGTACATGCATCCAATGTTCAAAGAGGTAATAGCAGCAAAAGGCCCAACAGGAGTCCTGGTGAAATTGTGCACATATACCTGAGTATATAAAGTATACTGTAGTTATTAATAGAGATACAGGGGGCCTTGAGCACGATCACAATACAGTGTACATCCTGATGTTGAATACAGTGGTGTAACTAGAACCTTCAGGGACCCGATGCAAGAAACCATGAAGGGCCCCCCTGACCCCAGGACAGGGCTCTTTCCTCCGAGCCCGGTGGCGGAACAACAGGGCCCGGTCGCAAGTGGGTGGCTACATATAAAGGAACCGATTTCTCCATTTCCCCCTGCTTCTCCTCTTCTCCCTCCCGCAGGCATTCAGCGGCTGCAGGAGGAAAATGGGGAGATTGGTTCCTCTATGCCAGTGTTTCCCAATCTCTTTCAAGTCAGCCCTTGAAGTCTACCCCTAGGTGAATGGGGCTGCACTGCAACCACCCTGCAACTGTGTGCATTGCATGCAGTTGCAGCATAGTGATGATGCATTTAAGGGGTTAAAACAGGCGGTCAGGAGGCAACATATTGCCTCTTTCCTGGCTGTCAAATGCCTCTGAAAAGCGATCTGAGCGTGAATAGCTTTTCAAAGGAACAACATTTTTTTGCTGGTACTTTGAACAAGCAAGAAGAAAAAATCAGTTCTAATTGTACACATATAGGGGGTCAGAATTAAATGCGCATACATAAAATGTGCATACATACATCTAAACACACACACACACATACACATATATAAACACACATACATATACTGTATATAAATACACACACACACAAACACACACATATATAAATGCACACACATGCAAACACACACATACATACACATACATGCGCATACATGTACATACACATACATGTACATACACATGCACATAAAAATGTACACACATACACACATACAGATAGTCTTATAAAAAAACGGCCGTCCTTTACCTTACCTCTTTCTGCCGGGTACTGCACTGTAGGGGGAGACAAAGAGCACAGCACACACTGTGCTTTCACTTTGGGTCAATCAATGTGACGAGCTCCCTGCACAGTGCCGATTACAGTTCGGCTGAGGATTGGGGAGCTCGGTCTCAGCTGCCCCTGCTGCTCCTTCTATCGAGATATACAGGGAGCCCCCAACTATTTGTATTTAAAGTGGAGCTCCAGGCTCCTTCAGAAAAAAATTAAAAGTCAGCAGCTACAAATACTGTAACTGCTGACTTTTAATATAAGGACACTTACCTGTCCAGGGATCTCACAATGTCCTCACCCAAGCCGATTCTTCTGTAGTAAAGAAAACAAGAAGTGAAGCCTAGCTGCTCCACAGCCAGTTTCCTACTGCGCATGTGCGAGTCGCATGGTCCCGTAGTCTGTGATGTGTCCCAGAAGACTGCGGGGGAAGGAGGGGGCCGAACTTCTGGCTCAGTTCGCCATGGTGGTCTGAGCCAGAAGTGAGAGCGGGTACCTGTCAAAATTAGGTACCTGCTCCCCCTCCAATCAAAAAGTACCAAATGTGGCAGTGGATGGTACAAACAAGCGAAGCTTCCCCGTTTGGGTGGAGGTCCACTTTAAGCTTAGCTGAAATTATTCTCACCTTTTTACATTTGCTGTCTTAAAATCAAAAGTATAAAACAATAGTTATTTAGAGAATATATATTGAAACTGGTATCATATCATTACAATTTTATGGTATGAACCATTTCAGATACCACACGCACCTAAAAACTGGTTAAAAAAAAAAAAAAGACAAAAAATAGTTTCTATACTGGGCATTCATCATTTTATAATGGGCACAAAAAAAAAGTACAGTCTGACTGGTCCCTATGAGCATGAAAATTTTTTTTTTTCAGGTTTTTTTTTTTTTAAATGGCTAATGCAAAGCAGTTTGGGTGCTGTGAAACATTGCCATCTAGTGTGTACAGTATACATTACTAAAATTCTTAAAATAGCTTTTATCAAGGAAAAAATGTCTATAGCATTAAACAAGCTTGGGGAACATACAGTACATCTATTTCCTTTATTAAAGATGAAATCTTCCAACAACTTTCACTTCCAGCTATTTACTCAGCAGCATTGATTTTGGCTTTGTCTGCTTTAAATTAGGTCTCACAATTTGCAGCAGACCAGTCTCCTGAACATGCTCCAAACTTGTCCTCAGGTTGTTAGCAGGTCTTAAAAGTGATTCTAAGCCAAACTTGTTTATACTTACCTGCTTTGTGCAACGATATTATACAGAGCCATTCCCTTACCTTTTTTTTTTTTGGTCCCTTGCCAGTGCTGTCCTTTTCTTCTCCTTGCATGTGCCCCCATAGCAAGCCATGTGCTATGGGTGCACTTGTGAAGGTGTGCTCCTGATCTGGTGATCTGGGCTTTGTGCGTCCATAAGCACATGCAGCGTGGCTTGGTCACGTCCTCCTTTCTCACAGGATTTGCCTGACAGTGTGGGGCTGTCGACGGGGAGGGCGCTGGATCAAGGGAGATGTCAGGTAAGTGTTTAGGAATGGGTAGGTGGGTCTATCTGCAGAAGAAAAAGCACACATCAGCATTAGGAGGAAGAACATTCCCCTCTGAGGGAAGGAAGCCATGAGCCCTGAGTCCTGGAGAGGACACTGAGAACCCTGCTTAGTAAGTAGCACGACAGCACCCCCTCCTGTGTAGTCAGTGGAAGTTTAATTATATTACAGCCAGATTGTGGAGAATTTCTTGTATGACCCTTCTGTTTGGGATCCGTTCATACCATGCTCAATGGATTTCAATACCAGCTATTGGAACGGTTTGTTGTTCTTTTGTTTGTAGCGGGTGCCTTGCATCTCCCACGACCATGTCAACCTCTCACTGAAGGGAGAGATATAGCCTGTAAGTTTCTGCAAGGGAATTCCCCCCTCCCTCTCCTCTCACTGTACATGAATCAGAGGCATATTCACAAGAAAGGCTGCCCATTCTGCTCTTTCTCCTGTTTCTTCATTGGCAGAGGGAAGCTGGCCAATCAAGGGAGGACTGGAGGAGCAGCAAGGAACTCTGGGATGTGGAGTTCTGAACACAGACCGTTTAATTGTAATCAGCATAGGGAGGACTACACATCCCAGCAGCCATGGCTGGAGAGGAGGAATCTTACCCCAGAGGCTTCCTGGGAAAAGTTAGAGTTACCATGAGGTGAGAGGAAGACTGGACACTGGGCTCTGGAGAAGGGTGCTGCGGTTCTGAATCTGTGTGATTGTTCCTGCTACAGCTCCGAGGTTGGCAGCGGGCATCCAGGGCTACAGGGAGGACTCGGGGTGCATCTCCAGTTGTCCCTGTCAGGATATGGTGTTTCCGTGTGGAGGTGGTCAGTCGGGCAACCGGAAGGATCGGTCCCAGGATATTTCCCTTTTGGGACTGGGCACTTGCCCAATCTTTCTAAGCCAGAACACTGAACTGCTGTTGTTACTCTGCCCCACTTAATCAGAAGAAACTGTAATGTTTTTACACTCTGCTTGGCAAAGGTAGTACCTGCCTGATTTAACTGAAGACTACCAATACCATTTGAGTCCTGGCTATCAAGTCCTCTTTGGATGTACTTTTTTTACCCCATTAAAGAAAGCCAGCAAGTGCACCACCATTAAGTCATATAAAGTCTGAAGAGCCCTATCTACACTCAGGACTCTAGTCATTATACGAGCGGGTTCAGGATGTAGGTTAATTCAGTGCACTGAATGAATCAATTATTGTGTAAAACAGACCTGTTGGGACTGTGGTGCTGGGGTGAAGAAGGAAGAGAACTGACAGAGAACAAAGTCATTCCTCTGCCCTCCTCCTGCCTGGACTCATATAGCCCAATTTAAGCAGAGTTGGCAGTTAATTCACTGAAGTAATATCCTGACTATAATTTGTTATTCTTGTGTTTACCTCTACTCTTGGGGTTATTTCACTTAAAGTCAAGGTGACCAAATTTTTATTATACCAGCCCAACCACATGACGTCATTATTTTCTTGTTCATAAACGGGAAAACCATGCATTTTAAAGCACATGTGAAGAGTGTATTATACTCACCAGTGCCCATCCAATGCCGCCTCACCACTGCCCATCCAATGCCACCTCACCAGTGTCCATCCAATGCCACCTCACCACTGCCCATCCAATGTCGCCTCACCACTGCCCAGCAGCCCAGCCTGTTCACTTCCCAGCAGCCCAGCCTGTTCACTGTCCAGCAGCCCAGCCTGTTCACTGCCCATCAGCACAGCCTTACCTGTAAACCAGTGCATAGCCAGCTAGGAGAGGAGATGGATTATACAGAGCGGGGATCTCCTGTTTACCCCGTGTGGCCGCTGTCCTCAGACAAAGTCCTGCCTCCTATAATAGACGTCACCAGTGTGCTGCCTATCATAGGAGCCAGCCCAGGAGGTGGGACTTCAGCCGGGAAAGCAGGAGATCACTGCTCTGTATAATCCGGTTGTGGTGCTTGCCCCCTCCCCCCCAGAGACAGACAAGCGGGACTCATGGTAGGGCCGACCCTGGGCGTCGCCCCCCCCCCCCCCGCACAAGCACCCGCCAAAGATCGGCCCTGCAATCCGGGGACAAACCTCCTCCGGGGACAGTCTCCTCAATCCGGGCACTGGGGATGTCTGATCATCCTACTTAACCACTTTAATACCACTTCAATACCAGGCCCTTATACACCTTCCTACCCATACCAATTTTCAGCTTTCAGCGCTTTCGCAAATTGAATGACAATTGCGCGGTCATGCTACACTGTACCCAATCTAATTTTTTATCATTTTGTTCCCACAAATAGAGCTTTCTTTTGGTGGTATTTGATCACCTCTGAGATTTTTATTTTTTGCGCAACAAATAAAAAAAGACCAAAAATTTTGAAAAAAATAAGTTTTTCTTTGTTTCTGTTAAATTTTTTTGTAAATAAGTAAGTTTTCTTCTTGATGGGCACTGATATGGCTGTACTGATGGGCACTGATAAGGCCGCACTGATGGGCACCAATGAGGTGGCACCAATGAGGTGGCACTGATGAGGTAGCACTGATGGGCACTGACAGGTGGCACTGATGGGCACTGATAGGTGGCACTGGTGTGCGGCACTGATGGGCACACATAGGTGGCACTGATGGGCACTCGTAGGCGGCACTGATGGGTACTTATGGGTGGCACTGATGGGCACGAATGGCCACTCATAGGTGGCACTGATGGACACTGATGGGTGGCACTGATCATAATAATGGGTGGCATTGCTGGGCATCACTGTTTTTTATTGTGCCACAGAGGTGCCAGTCAGTGCCCATTTGTTGGCACTGATTGGCATATGTTATGCATCAATTTTCACATGTGGATGGCCATGAGGGATGTACCTGGCCATCCACATGTTGGGTGCTTCCCTGGTGGTCCTGGCGGCTTCCCTGGTGGTCCAGTGTGGGCATCCGATAAACAATCAGCGCAGACCCCGCCTGTCAGGGGAGCTGCTGATCAGCTCTCCTCTACTCGCGTCTGTCAGATGCAAATGAAGAAAAGCCGATCAACGGCTCTTCCTGTTTACATTGTGATCAGCCATGATTGGACACGGCTGATCACGTGGTAAAGAGCCTCCGCCGTCATTCTGCTATAGGCCGGGTGGGAAGTGGTTAAACCAGTCCCCTGAAAGCAGACAGATTTGTATCTTTGAGGTTTCTTCAATAGCCTTTATTCTTTGTTTCACACCTACATATCTACTTACCAATCAATATTATTGTCACTGTTGTTTTCATTCCCTTCAATAACGGCCTATTCTGGCACTTCTCTCCTACATGTAAAAATCATCATTTTTTTGCTAGAAAATGACTCAGAACCCCCAAACATTATATATGTTTTTTTAGCAGACACCCTAGGGAATAAAATGGCGGTCATTGCAACTTTTTATCTCACACGGTATTTGCGCAATCATTTTTCAAACGCCTTTTTTTTGGTACAAAAAACGGTTTCATGAATTAAAAAATTAAAAAACAGTAAAGTTAGCCCAATTTTTTTATATAATGTGAAAGATGATGTTACGCCAAGTAAATAGATACCTAACATGTCACGCTTTAAAATTGTGCTGCCAAACTTCAGTACTTAAAAATCTCCATAGGTGACGCGTTGAAATTTTTTACCGGTTACCAGTTTAGAGTTACAGAGGAGGTCTAGTACTAGAATTGTTGCACATGGTCTAACGCACGCAGCGATACCTCACGTGTGGTTTGAACAGCACTTACATATGTGGGTGGGACTTGCGTGTGCATTCGCTTCTGAGCACAAGCTACTGGGGACAGGGGCGTTTAAAAAAATTTATTTCATTATTTTATTTTTTATTTTACTTAATTTTTTTATTTTTACACTTTTTTTTACATTCTTATTTTTTTGATCACTTTTATTCCTATTACAAGGAATGTAAACATCCCTTATAATAGGAATCTATGTGACAGGTCCTCTTTATGGAGAGATGCGGGGTCAATAAGACCCCACATCTTTCCTCCAGGCTGGAAAGCATGAGATTGTGAAAAAAAATTCACAGATCTTCATGCTGACAGCCGCGATCGCGGCTTTGTTGACATCCGGGATCCCGGGCGTGACGTCATAACGACGTGCCCGGGCCTCCGACGGTCATAGAGATGACAGGTGACCATATGGTCACCAGAAATCTCCATCGTCGTCATCCGACGCTGGCCGATTCTTTCTCCGGGCCCACGGGAGAGCCCGGAGAAGCACTGGATGGCGGCGGGAGGGCGTCCCCTCCCGTCGCCTATAAGAATGATCAAACGGCGGAACTGTCGATATGATCATTCTTATTGTGCACAGAATCGCCTGCTGGAAAGAATGGTATCTGAATGATGCCTGTAGCTACAGACATCATTCAGATATCCACACTCAAATCAAGGACTTTTTTTTACTATGGCCCAGTTTATTAAAGGAGTTATAAAGGCAAAAGGTTTTTTATCTTAATGCATTCTATGTCAATGGTTCCCATGGCTCCCTCTGGCAGCTCTTAAAGGAACTCCGTACCCATACGGGGTTTCGTGCAGGGGAACCATTTTGCCCGGTAATGCCTTTTCAAGTCTAGGAGTACAGGAAAAGTGACACAGTGGGTTCATCCAATACCTGGGGAGAAGTGTAAATGTGTATATTTAGATTGTAAGCTCTAATGAGCGGGGCCCTCTGATTCCTCCTGTATTAAATTGTATTGTAACTGTACTGTCTGCTTTCAAATTGTAAAGTGTTGCGCTATATAAATCCTGTATTATTATTATTATTATTATAATACAGGATTTATATAGCGCCAACAGTTTACGCAGCACTTTACAGTATAATAATAATAACAATTTGCGCAAACCTGAACAGCTGAAAAGGAGGATGATGAATGGAACTTTCACTTTTAAGTGAAGTTCCCTTTAACTTCCCAGAAACTGTTGTGTTGTGCCCCATCCTATGCCAATTCATACCTGGAGGGGTGGGAGTACAGTACATGTTTGGATAATGGTCTTGCAATATACCTGTGTCAAATACTTTCAAGGCACAGGTACATTAAAGTGGTTGTTAAGCCACTCTAACCTGTATACACCATCAGCATTGTCTCCTATGGTAGTATTCCCCTCTGTGTGTGATTTATAAAAATAAATGCTGCGAATACCTAATTTCACTGCTGGAATTGCGATCACATGACTGGCCAGCTTTCTCCTTTCCTCCTCTGAGAGATGCAGTGGGCGGGGCAGAGATTCCTCTGCTGATGTCAGTCTGGAGGGGAGGAGGAGGGGAGGAGGAGAGGAGGAGAGAGCTGGCTGGTCATGTGATCTCAATCTCGGCTCTTAAATTAGGTATTTACAGCATTTATATTTATAAATCATTCACAGAGGGGGACACTGCAATAGGAGGCAGTGCTGATGGTGTATACAGGTTAGTGTTATGAGAGCAGCAGGAGGGGGGAGGGGAGGCTCACACACAGGCAGAGAGGGGAGGGGGGAGGAGGACATGCAGAGAGCAGAGCAGATAGCAGGCTGCTGATGACAGAGGCACGTAAACTGACCACTGTGTCTGGTCTCAGCAGTCATGATACACCGTGGTCAGTTTACAGAGGGGTGGGGAGAAACTGTCAGGATCAGGTTTTTTAGGTGTTACAGGAGGCCAAATGACACAGGACAAGCACTGTGTCATATAACATGCTTTAAAGGAGCAGGATCCATTCTTTTGAGGCTAACAAACGCTTTAACAACATTTTCATCGTCTGGGATGGAAATGAGGAATTCCTGAATAGTTTCATTAAACAATTAAACTCCAATGCATAAAATTTATCATTTACCATATCTTGCAACCAACACAGGATTTATTTTCTTGATGGAAAGATCTACAGTATGTGGATCCAGATGGAAGTCTGGCAAGTAGGCTACATAAAAAAAAAACAGCTAAAAATACAGTGCTATATGTTAACAGCTCCTACCCATTACCCCTTGTTAAATCAATTCCGTATAGTTAAAACTTCTGTATTAGTCGTAATTACTTTGATTATGTATATTTCCAACAGGAAGCAGAGGCACTAAAGAAATGTTTATCCACTTCAACTCCAGAAGATTTACCCCCCTTCCTGACCAGGCCATTTTTTGCTTTTTGTCACTGCGTTACTTTAACTGACAAATATTGACAGTCATGCAACACTGTACCAAAATGAAACTTATATCATTTTTTTCACACGAATAGAGCTTTATTTTGGTGGTATTTGACCACCACTGTTTTTTTTATTTTTTGCGCTATAAATGAAAAAAATAGACAGATAATTTTGAAAATATATATATATTTTTTACTTTCTGCTATAAAACAAATCCCATAAAAAAAAAGTAAAAATCTTTTTTTTTCATAAATTTAGGCCAATATGCGGCTACATACATAAACGTTTATTGATTGGTTTGCGCAAAAGTTATAGTGTCTACAAACTATGGTATATAAGCTGGGGTTTTTATTTATTTTTACACTAGTAATGGCAGTGATCAACAACTTATAGCGGGACTGTGATAGTATGGTGGGCAATCTGACACTGACACTTTGTGGGAAACAGTGACACTGATACAGTGATCAGTGCTAAAAATATACACTGTCACTGTACTAATAACACTGTCCGGAAGGGGTTAACATCTAGGGCGATCAAAGGGTTAAATGTGTGCGTAACCAGTGTTTATGTGTGTATCGGGAGCTGCTTCTATTAAGGGACGTAACCAATTTTATTCCTTGCTCTGATGGGAAACAAACTGGCACATTCCCGATGACAGGACAGAACTCTGTCCTGTCTTCCTCCTCACCGATCAGCACGTGCCGGCGGTCAATCATTGACTGGAATCTGCTGATTGGCTTGTGCTGTGACTAATCACAGCACAGCCAGCACGCAGGTGCCTCTTTACCCAGAAGTGCTGGATCACGTGTTACAGTGGTTCTCAACCTCAGTCCTCGAGTACCCCCAACGAGCCATGTTTTCAGATTTTCCTTTACTTTGCACAGCTGCTATAAATCAATATCTTTGACATGGTATTAATAAGAGCTATTTTATCGAAGGCTGGGTTCACATATGAGCCGCATGTGGCTCACAGCAGGGGTCCGGTGTGTCCTGGTTCACCGTTTCAGGTCCAATTTCAGCCCGAATTTTTGGCTGAATTCGGACCTGAAACAGACCAAAAGACACACAGCGTTTTTGTGCAAATCGCACCAGACCCGCTGCGGAGATATTGAACTGGCTCCATAGAGAGCGGGTCAAAATCTCCTGCTATTGCGAAATGGATGCGGGTTCCCCGCATTCAATACACATTTGTGTGAACCCAGCCTAATGCCCTGTACACACGGTCGGATTTTCCGACAGAAAATGTGTGATAGGACCTTGTTGTCGGAAATTCCGAACGTGTGTGGGCTCCATCACACATTTTCCATCTGAATTTCCGACACACAAAGTTTGAGAGCTTGCTATAAAATTTTCCGACAACAAAATCCGTTGTCGGAAATTCCGATTGTGTGTACACAAATCCGACGCACAAAGTGCCACGCATGCTCATAACAAATTAAGAGATGAAAGCTATTGGCTACTGCCCCATTTATAGTCCTGACGTACGTTTTTTACGTCACCGCGTTTAGAACGATCGGATTTTCCAACAACTTTGTGTGACCGTGTGTATGCAAGACAAGTTTGAGCCAACATCCATCGGAAAAAATCGGAATATCTGACCAATGTCCGATCGCGTGTACAGGGCATAAGGGAAGTTCCCAAAACATGGCCCATTAGGGGTATTTGAGGAATGCGGTAGAGAACCACTGACATTTTAGGCCTAGAGAATTTTGGGGTAGAATCTATGATCGTGTACATACTTTTGAAACTGAGGATATGAGCTCTTCAATACGAAGACATGTGTCAATCTTCGAAAACTATAATCTAGTGTGTGTAAATGTTAAAGTCTTAGTTTATGTACTTATAGATCCAAGGGGTGGTGACTGGAGCTACAAAATATTGCAGGTAGAAATGTAATGGATTTACTCAACTCATCCTAGTCTTAATAAACCTACCAATTTCAAATCCTTTTTGTGAACATGGACAATTATCCAGCTATTGGCTAACTTATGTAATAAATATATTGATTATATTAAATATTGTTGTATTTATGTGGTTTAAATTATAATTTGGCATATGATATCTAACCAGTTGGCCTACAACTCTAGCATAGTGGGCCATTTGGTCTGGCAAAATAGGACAGAATTTGTTTATTCTTTTAAGATATGTTTTCATCAAGACTATACACTTGACCCCATGGACAGGATGAAATTGTGTTATTTGTGTTGCCTTTCTAAAGAAGACAGGGAACTAGGTGACTTGTTAATTGAATTTTGAGGTAAGCAAAGCTAAAGGGGACCTAAAAGGACTTGCATTCCTTCACACAGGCGTCAATCCTGTTTTACAAACGATCCCTTGTAGCTTGTAAGCACAGTGGATCACACATGGCTTCAAATATAGAATATGGTACAATGTTTTGTTTTCCCCTTTTCTATAATTGTAGACTTTGTGTACTAGCAATGTTAAGACAAGAAATGATCCTAGTTTAAAATGAACACTGTCATGTGCTGCTCCTTCACATCTCCTAGCTGCTAGCCTCTCTTACCCAGACTGCAAGTTCAAAAATCCTAGTAGAGAGTGCCCCTTGCACCAGTTATTGCATCTTCTCCTAAAATGCAGACCATTCAGGAAAAAGTCCATGGAGGACTGTAATATTTTCTTGAAAGGAAACAGCATCTGCAACAAGTGTGGCTTGTCAATACTTTGCTTCCCTAAAGATTTAAGTTCAGGGTAAAATGCACAGAATGTGACAGCTCAGATCTCATTACAGCTTTACATCCTGGGCCAACCCCATGGACTTTAAGACACACTAACAATGCCATGGAGGATGGTAAGGAGGAGGGAAAAGTACAATACTAGGGAGGAAAAGCACACTACTACGACAACCACAGAAATCACTTCACAAAGGTTTGCAAATGAGTCATAGGTGGCAGGATCTGCTCCAAAATGAATTTAGTCAGACTGTATTCAGCAGTGCCAAATTCAAGGGCAAATCCCTAAACAATGTACTGGTCCAGACCTCCATAACAAATGTCTAGGAGTGCTCCTCCATTTTTACAGAGACTCTGTTGCTTCCATGGCTGACATCCAGTAGATGTTTCATTGCTTCCTTGTTAAGAGAAAAAGACAGACATTTCTTGGGATTACTTTGGTTCAGTTCCCCCATAAGAAAATAGAGTACAGAGTAGGAGTGTCAGGGCTTGGACTTGAACCCAGGACCTCTGCTGTGTCTGGCAGTAACTCTTCTCATTGAGTTTCCTGAGATGCTGGACAGCACCCTTTCTGATCTATTGGATAACCCTGCCTTGTACCTTGACTTTTGAACCTTGACCTTCTTGACCTCCCATAAACTTCCTGATTTAAGCCATGTCTTTGCACTTCCTGTTTGCCAGATTATTGTACTTTCTCAACCAGTATCTCGCTCTTGTCTTCCCTGCTGCCGTCCATATTTTTATGCCACTCGTTATTGACCTTTGTCTTGTTCCTCAACTATGCTTCTGCCTGATCCCAACCTGCAACTACTCGTTACTAACCTTTTGGCGTGTTTACTGACTACAATTCTGTTTGATCCTTACCTGCTTTATTGGCTACTGGACTATGGCTTGCTCCCCTCCTGGTGGGGCAATCCTAAGGACCACGACCTGGTGCTAATACGCAGCAAAATCCATCTCCAACATCAGGAGCTCTGGTGAATACCGATTAGTACTTAGACTACGCACCTTAAGTGAGCGCATGTTATCTGCCAGGGTGACCTGCCTGTGTACCTATCCTACTGTGTGCGCTTCCCACTGCTATAGCAACTGGTCTCCGAACCTGACCTCTGATCGTGACAATGAGAGTACACATCTTTGGCAACAGCCATTCTCGTGCAGTTGTCTACTGACTCAAGTGTTCTACCACAGAGGGTGAAACAAAGTATGGTTCATGCTAGACAATTTAGAAAAACAGACTTCTAGGTAGATTACTGAACTCCTTTCCTTCAAATGAGAACCCGATCAGTCTCTTGAAAGAGCACAGAACATGCTAGCCTACTCAAATCTCAGGCTTCACAGGGATTTCTTATAGTACAAAAGTTTTCTTTTTTCCCTTCCCAAGACCAGGCTGATGATCGAAGAAACTTTGATTAAGAGATAAACCCTTCACCTGTATAACACAGTCTTGAACTGTCTTAATCGTCTTAAAACAGTCTTAAAATCCAATTCCTTTGCGAATACACACCTTACAAGGAAGTTGGAAGAGGGCACTTCAAGGGTGAATTTTTTGAAATTGGTCTTTAAAGCTGAACTCTAGGTATGATTTGTATTGCATAGTTACATTGGTCCAGCTTGAACCAATGCAAATATACATTTTGCATACCAGTGGGACCGCTGTGGAAGTAGAGAATCACTCCACTAGTCTGTACTACTACAGTGATCGCCACGTTCCTCCAGGTCCTGTGCTGAGTAGCTGCCCTCCTACACAGAGGGTTGTATTGTCTGATTGGATAAGGTGGAGATTGTGATATCACCAACCCACTTCTGCCAAGCGAGCCACCCCCTGCATTCACTATGCAGAAGGGCAGCCGCTTGGCAACAGACCCGTAAAACTGCGGCCACCACTACAGTGATTTTCTGCTTCCACAGCAGTCTCACAGTTATTGAATATGTATACTTACATTGGTCCAGGCTGGACCCTTGTAACTATGTAATAAAAACCATAATTGCAGTTCAGCATTAAATCTCACAGATTCCGTCTCAATCTGGAAGTTCTGTGGTCAAGCTACAACTTGCCTCACCCACAAAACTCATTCCTGATTAAGTGCTACACATTAAAATGAGAGTAACTGTAATGACTGTAATCATTTCTAAAAGCCTAGCCCAGCCATTAAACTCCAACTAACTCAAGATTTCATCATCCACCCTGTACATACAAGGATCAAAATTCATCTGGTTCAGAGGTTCTGTTAATTGACTTCTCATGAACGGTCCTCCTGGAAAATTGTCATACAATCAGCACTTGAAGCCAGTTGGCTGCATTACTGATCAGCGCATTCTGGCAGTGGGGGAATGCCAGCGCTGTCTACTCCCTCTTCTTATGAGTGCCCCTTCAGTAAGCCAGGTGCTAAGGGGGCAATGTGCACGCGCAGGCCAGGCTGTATGCATTCATAGACACACACAGTACCAGCAAGCCACAACCCCACTGCCTCCTCATAGGAGTTTGATGGACAGCAGCAAGAGCCTATGGCTTCCACTGCTCTTAGAGTTTCCTGTGCATCCAGGAAGTGAAGAGATTGGTGCTACTGTTGGGACAGCTGCCTGCGCTCAAGGTGGTAGATGTATCACAGGTCCTTTGTAGTTCCAATAAAAGCACTGGCTTTGAGGTCCTCTAAGGGTCGGGGGAAAAAAACCCAATGGAAACACTGAGGAGGAGGGGATCTCCCCTTGAAAGGCGTCAGCCATCTGGAAGGTCATCTGGCTTGCTGGGAACAGTCTTGGTGACCTGGTTGCTTTTTGTCTACTATGGACCCTAATATGCTTTTATCATGAATTTGTTTGTGAGTATTATTATTAAATATACTTATTAAAGATACCACTTGGGTAATGCACAAGGCTGGTTATCTTCTAGTCTTTGTTTTAAAGTGTTTAGAGATATTTGGGGGGGGGGGAGTTAGTGGGGGTTTTTTTTAATGCATTTACTGTAAACTGCCGTAGCTGTACGTCGGTACTTTGACATTGAAAACTGGGATTATGGTAGCAGATAGCTGCCATAACCCCGCTATTTTCTGCAACGGCGGGCGGTCCTCCTTAGGATAAAAGTGGTCTCTGCAGCGAGATCACTTTTATCGGCAGAGGGAGAGGTGCCCCCCCCCCCCACCGCGATTCGGTCATCTTCGCCACTTGGCGGCAGAGACGATCCGATGCTGTCCCTCAGTAGCATGGAGCTGAGTGAGGGGAAGATGGCCCCCACTCTGCTCCATAACATTGGATGACGGAAGCAACATCAAACCTCACTTCCGCCCAATGGCCCTAAAGGGGACATTTTTATTTATTTAAAAAAAACAAAACATTTATATATTTATTTTTTTATTGCATTTAAGTGTAAATGTGAGATCTGAGGTCTTTTTGACCCCAGATCTCACATTAAAGAGTTCCTGTCATGCTATTTTTTTTCTATTACAAGGGATGTGTTCATTCCTTGTAATAGGAATAAAAGTGACCCAATTTTTTTTTTTTTTAAAGGGCAGTGTAAAAATAAAAAGTAAAATAAATAAGAAAAATTTTTTAAAGCGTCCCGTCCCGCCGAGCTCGCACGCAGAAGCGAATGCATACATAAGTCGCGCCCGTATATGAAAACGGTGTTCAAACCATACGTGAGGTATCACCGCGATCGTTAGAGCGATAGCAATAATTATAGCACAGACTCCCTCTGTAACTCAAAACTGGTAACCTTTTTTTTTAAGTGCCAAAGTTTGTCGCCATTCCACAAGCGTGCGCAATTTTGAAGCATGATATGTTTCCTATCAATTTACTCAACGCAACATTATCTTTCTCCATATAGAAAGAAATTGGGCTAACTCTACTGTTGTCTTATTTTTTAATTTAAAAAAAGTGTATTTTTTCCAAAATAATCACTCTTGTAAGACAGCTGCACAAATACGGTGTTACATAAAGTATTAAAATGACCGTCATTTTATTCTCTAGGGTGTCTGAAAAAAATATATATAATGTTTGGGGGTTCTAAGTAATTTTCCAGCAAAAAAAAAAAAAATGATTTTAACTTACTTAATAACAAATCTCAAAAAGTTTAGAACCTGCTTTAGGTAAAGCCATAAAAGCCATTGTGATTTTTTTTTCTCTCAAAATTAATTCCTTGCCTTTCATTACATGATTATTGTCTTTAAGTAGTTATAGCTGCAAAGGAAGTTTAGGCAAACAGATGCTAACCAGGAAGGACATCTGGTACTTATCAAGCCATCTGGGTGTAACAGTGGAAGAAACACTTCTAGAACAGAAGGAACTAGAAAACACCTTTCGAAACATTTCACCTACTTCCTCTTGGTGTGCTGCGTATGTAAAAATTAGAAATCACTGCATTTAAGAAGATCTGATTATACTCATGCATCAAGGACATCAATCTCTCCCACACGCTTATCTGCTTCCTGATTTCACTTTCCCTTCTTGTTATGTAACATTGCCCCCACTCGTGCCAATACCACCCACAATACAAACTCATTTCATGCACTTTAACAACCAAATTTGCATCTTTCAATTATAGCACAGGTAGAATCCTTTGGTGTGACCTTTGGTATTACATTTACCTGTGTGTGAGGGTAATGGTTGAATGATAAACCACACCTAACACCATCGAAGCATGTAAAGGGAAATTTTAGTGGTTGATAATTTTTCATAAAATGATATACATTTGAAGTGATAAATCAGAAATTAATTCTTTAATGATATTACCAGCACTAGACTGACAACAGTTATTAGGATGATGCTTAAGTAAAAGCAGATTTACTTTGTTTACTAAGAAATGTATTTTGTGGCTGCAGTGTGAAGGTGCCATTGTGATGACTAGGATGACATTACTACATGTGGAGGCTTCTGGTAAGTGAAGGCTTCTACAGTAAATATATAGCCTGCCCAAGGCATGATACATGATTCATTTTCTTTCGTTCAACCAGTGGGTTGAGCGAAAGAAAATTAAATGATTCTCCCATCCACATATTCGAGGTGGATGGGGGAATCCCTTCTGTGAAGAGATTTTGAATTATTACAGCAGGGAGGATTCCCTGCCGTCAGAATACACTCATCACCAACGCTATAGCCGACGGCACTGATCGAGCAAAAATTTTACAACAGGCTGGTTGTACAGAAGTCGATCGAAAGATGAAGGTTGCAGTAATGGACATATGTGTGTTGCAGTGTGATGCTTTTAAGACATTCATTCTGAATGGCAAACGAATGGAAATACATAATAAAGAAAAATGCACCTGCACCTGGGATTTTGTAGGATTAAGCCTTGTACACAGGGTCTGGTTGTTGGATGACCGAGCGTCTGATTTTTGTCAAAAGGGCGTGTGCAGGATTTTTTCATACTAACTATCCGCAAATTGTCATTTGACAAACACAAACATAGTGACGTACTATGAAAGTATAAAGACGAAGTTCATCTTTCAAGCACCACCCTTTGGGCCCCTTCTGCTAATTTCATGTTAGTAGGTAGAAGTTTGGTGAGCGTTGATTCGCAGTTTTCAAATCGTACAAAACAAATGCCTTTTAAAATACGTTTGGCATAACTACATGCAAAGCAGCTTCATTATTATCCCATTAAAGAAGATGAGAATTTGGACATTTCATCAATTGCCACGTCACGAATGTTAATTCTAGATTACGAACGGTAGTTTACAAGACCGACCGCTTCCGGCTCGTTCCTTGGTTCCGGTCATGCGTGTTTGTACTTTTGACTTTTGTGTGACGGATTTGTGTACTGACCACCCAAAAATCAGACATGGAGCCGTCGTTCACCAAAAATTTACTAGCCTGTCATCCAACATTTGGAAAATTGGACAATTGGACAATTGGACAATTGTCGAAAGGAGTGTACTAACAGTAAGAATTTCGGACAACAGCCTGTCCCCCTCCGAATTTCGCATCGTGTGTACGAGGCTTTAGAGTCAGGGGTATGATTAATCATGTGTTTTTTAGTGCGCTTTGTGTTTTGCTGAAATGTACTACAGTCCATTTATCATGGTTTTCTATGGATCTAGTTCACATCTGTGCATTTTGAGCTGGTGAATTTTTTGGAAAGGGTCAAGGACTTTTTCTCTCGCAGCAGATTGCGTTTTGCCTGCAGACTTCAATGGACCAGCACCAAAAACGCAAGCGTTGATTTTTGATGCGTTTTGCGGGTTTTTTTGGCTAATAGGAAAGTATGACAGTTCTGTTCATGGAGCGTGACTTTGCTGCAACTTTACTTGCTCTGGCAATCAAGTCTCATCAAAGAAGTGCAAATGTGTCCAAAGTAGCATGTTAAGGGTTAGGATTAAATGTTAGGGTTAGCAGTAATTGTAACTCTACCAATTACTGCTAACTCTAAGGATTGTTGCTAACTCTAAGCCTAACCTTTAGCTTTAACTCTAACCCTAACCCCAGCTCTAACCCTATCTCTACCCCTAACCCTAACATTTAACCCTAACCCAAGCCCTAACATGCGACTTTGGATAAATAAAGGTGCCTGCACTACTTTGATGCAACTTTTATGCAACTTGAGTGACAGGGTGTAAAGTTGCACCAAAGTTACACTCCATGAGTAGAACTGTCATACTTTCCTGTTAGCCCCCTATAAGAAATTGGTTGCAGTTCCAAGTAATGGCCAGCAGATGGCAAAAGCTCAAGGCTGATTGTTACAAGCTTATGCCCCGTACACACGGTCGGATTTTACAACTGAAAATGTTTGATGGGAGCTTGTTGTTGGAAATTCCGACCAGTGTAGGCTCCATCGGACATTTTCCATCGGAATTTCCGTCACACAAAATTTGAGATCTGGATCTTAAATTTTCCGACAACAAAATCCGTTGTTGTAAATTCCAAGCATGTGTACACAATTCCAACGCACAGTTCCACGCATGCTCAGAATCAAGCAGAAGAGCCGCACTGGCTATTGAACTTCCTTTTTCTCAGCTCATCGTACCGCGTTTTTGACGTTCAGAATTCCGAAAAGATTTGTGTGACCGTGTGTATGCAAGACAAATTTGAGCCAACATCCGTCGGAAAAAATCCATGGATTTTGTTGTCGGACTGTCCGATCGTGTGTAAGGGGCATTAGAGATCACAAAATTACAGATCTTATAAATTGGTTAGAAAGTAAAACAGGATCAAGCAGAGGTGGGCAGAAAAATGTTACATCATTGCAAGCCATTGGAATGAAAACATTTCCATAAAATATTTTAAGGGTTTTCAAGTTGGTCAATACATTTGGATAGAGATAAGTGGCAATAACCCTAAATCTCTGATTGTGCTACCACACTTCATTATTTGTAAACTGCAAAAAAAAAAATCTTCAAGGTGTGCACTGGCAGATAGGCTGCTGCAAGCAGCTTCCAAGACATGGGTTGGGAGCATATAATTACAGAGATTCTGGCAAATTTTTAATGATTATTTTGCAAACACTCATTACACTCATTATCACACGTAATCAATAACTTCTAAACTTCAGACAATTAAATATTAAGATATTTCACATGAGGTAATTTTCTGTATCCGTACGTCATTTTGACACCTGTGTGCAACCCCTTGCAAAAAAAACCCCACACAACTATTGTATATGGGTTTCCCCAGAAATGCTGATTATCCTTCCAAATCCACCACCGCTCAGACCAACACCTGTCTTCAGCAGTTCCCCTCTGAATATTAAAGGTTCTCCTCCAGTGGTTCTCTAGTCACCCACCCAGTACTTCCTGTCACTGACCACACTACACTAACCAAGCCTGCCTTTTTATATACCTTTTTCTATGCACGCATACAGTAACTCTGTTGGTTATGTCAAAAGCTTTGAGATTACTTTACTGCTATGATCAGTGCTGGAGCTATAAAGTTCCCAACTACTTTTTCATATAGTATTTTAAATAATAATGGATCCGGTGCCCACAAGTAATTTGCCATTTCAAAATGCTCATGCTTGCACATTTGTTGCATGGCTTGTAAAAAATCACATAGTGAATGGTGGATTTTCAATTTTCTGAATGGCAGGGCCTCATTTGGAAGCTATGTAAACAAAGTCCACAGAGATCGCTAGACCAATGAGCAAAGAGTCCAGAAATGTTTAATCACACCTCCCAACTTTTGAACTTCAGAATGAGGGACACTTGAGGAAGGAATTAACCTTGAATAGCTTGCCATGGCAAATGTGGGCATGGTCAAACTTCTGACAGTGGGAGGAGCTTAAGGGCATCATTAAACAAAACTTGGGCTTTCTTGTACCTATAAAATATGCTTTTGTCAATGTTCCACAAGCAAGAGTCTCATGGATACATACAAACCCCAGCACATTCATTTAAAAAAAAAGGATAAAAGCATGCAGGGTTTGGAGTGCATTACGAACAGAGTGCAGGGTTCTGGGATGAGCTATGAACAGAGTGCAGGGTTCTGGGATGAGCTATATACAGAGTGCAGGGTTATGGGATAAACTATGTACAGAGTGCAGGGTTCTGGGATGAGCAATGAACAGAGTGCAGGGTTCTGGGATGAGCAATGAACAGAGTGCAGGGTTCTGGGATGAGCTATGTACAGATTGCAGGGTTCTGGGATGAGCTATATACAGAGTGCAGGGTTCTGGGATGAGCTATGTACAGAGTGCAGGGTTCTGAGATGAGCTATATACAGAGTGCAGGGTTCTGGGTTGAGCTATGTACAGAGTGCAGAGCTCTGGGATGAGCTATATACAGAGTGCAGGGTTCTGGGATGAGCTATGTATAGAGTGCAGGATTCTAGGATGAGCTATATACAGAGTGCAGGGTTCTGGGAGACGATAAGTACACAGTGCAGGGTTCTGAAATGAGCTATGTACAGAGTGCAGGGTTCTGGGATAAGCTTCATACAGAGTGCAGGGTTCTGGGATGGGCTATGTACAGAGTGCAGGGTTCTGGGATGAGCTGTGTACAGAGTGCAGGGTTCTGGGATGAGCTGTGTACAGAGTGCAGGGTTCTGGGATGAGCTGTGTACAGAGTGCAGAGTTCTGAGATGAGCTATGTACAGAGTGCAGGGTTCTGGGATGAGCTATATACAGAGTGCAGGGTTCTGGGATGAGCTATGTACAGAGTGCAGGGTTCTGAGATGAGCTATATACAGAGTGCAGGGTTCTGAGTTGAGCTATGTACAGAGTGCAGAGTTCTGGGATGAGCTATATATAGAGTTCAGGGTTCTGGGATGAGCTATGTATAGAGTGCAGGGTCTAGGATGAGCTATATACAGAGTACAGGGTTCTGGGAGAAGATAAGTACACAGTGCATGGTTCTGGGATGAGCTATGTACTGAGTGCAGGGTTCTGGGATAAGCTGCATACAGAGTGCAGGGTTCTGGGATGGGCTATGTACAGAGTGCAGGGTTCTGGGATGGGCTATGTACAGAGTGCAGGGTTTTGGGATGGGCTATGTACAGAGTGCAGGGTTCTGGGATGAGCTGCATACAGAGTGCAGAGTTCTGAGATGAGCTATGTACAGAGTGCAGGGTTCTGGGATGAGCTATGTACAGAGTGCAGTGTTCTAGGATGAGCTATGTACAGAGTGCAGGGTTCTGGAATGAGCTATGTACAGAGTGCAGGGTTCTGGGATGAGATAAGTACACAGTGCAGGGTTCTGGGATGAGATAAGTACACAGTGCAGGGTTCTGGGATGAGTTATGTACAGAGTGCAGGGTTCTGGAATGAGCTATGTACAGAGTGCAGGGTTCTGGGATGAGCTATGTACAGAGTGCAAGGTTCTGGGATGAGCTATGTACAGAGTGCAGGGTTCTGGGATAAGCTATGTACAGAGTGGAGGGTTCTGGGATGAGCTATATACAGGGTGCAGGGTTCTGAGATGAGCTATATACAGGGTACAGGGTTCTGAGATGAGCTATATACAGGGTGCAGGGTTCTGAGATGAGCTATATACAGGGTGCAGGGTACTGGGATGAGCTATATACAGGGTGCAGCAGAGGTGTAATTAGAACCTTCAGTGCCCTGGTGCAAGAAACCATGAAGGGCCCCCGACCTCCGGCTTGGGCCATTCCCCCCAAGCCCAGAGCCCACTAGAGCAGTGGAGATGGTAAGTAGAGCAGTGGACATGGTTAGTAAAGCAGTGGACATGATCAGTAGGGCAGTGGATATTGTCAGTAGGGTAGTGGACATGATCAGTAGGGCAGTGGACATGGTCAGTAGGGCAGTGGACGTGGTCAGTAGGGCAGTGGACATGGTCAGTAGAGCAGTGGACATGGTCAGTAGGGCAGTGGACGTGGTCAGTAGGGCAGTGGACTGGTCAGTAGAGCAGTAGACATGGTCAGTAGAGAAGTGGACATAATCAGTAGGGCAGTGGACGGGATCAGTAGTTTTACATTTTTGTTATTTTATATTATTTTTTACCATTATATTTTATTTTACAATTTTATTTTTATAGTTTTTTTTTACAATTTTTGATGGGAGAGGGTGGCAGTGGAGGGCAGTATGATGGGAGGGGTGGCAGAGGAGGGCAGTATGTTGGGTTGGAGGGCAGTATGATGGGAGGGGTGGCAGTGGAGGGCAGTATGATGGAGTGGAGGGCAGTATGATGGGAGGGGGTGGCAGTGGAGGGCAGTATGATGGGAGGGGTGGCAGTGGGCAGTACGATGGAGTGGAGGGCAGTATAATGTGAGGGGAGGCAGTGAGGGCAGTATGATGGGAGGGGTGGTAGTTGAGGGCAGTATGATGGAAGGGGGTAGTGGAGGACAGTATGATGGGAGGGGGTAGTGAAGGTCAGTATGATGGGAGGGGTGGTAGTGGAGGGCAGTATGATGGGAGATGGTAGTGGAGGTCAGTATGATGGGAGGGGTGGTAGTCAAGGGCAGTAGGATGGTAGGGGGGTAGTGGAGGGCAGTATGATGGGATGCTGAGTAGTGGAGGGCAGTATGATGGGAGAATGGGTAGTGGAGGGCAGTATGATAGGAGGGCAAGTAGTGGAGGGCAGTATGATGGGAGGGGGTAGTGGAGGGCAGTATGATGGGAGGGGTGGTAGTGGAGGGCAGTAAGATGGGAGGGGTGGTAGTGGATGGCAGTATGGTGGGAGGGGGTAGTGGAGGGCAGTATGATTTGAGGGGGGTAGTGGAGGGCAGTATGATGGGAGGGGGATAGTGGAGGGCAGTATGATGGGAGGGGTGGCAGTGGAGGGCAGTATGATGGGGTGGAGGGCAGTATGATGGGAAGAGGGGTAGTGGAGGGCAGTATGATGGGAGGGGTGGCAGTGGGCAGTATGATGGGGTGGAGGGCGGTATAATGGGAGGGGAGGCAGTGAGGGCAGTATGATGGTAGGGGGATAGTGGAGGGCAGTATGATGAGAGGGGGTAGTGGAGGGCAGTATAATGGGAGGGGTGGTAGTGGAGGGCAGTATGTTGGGAGGGGTGGTAGTGGAGGGCAGTATGATGGGAGGGGGTAGTGGAGGGCAGTATGATGGGAGGGGTGGTAGTGGAGGGCAGTATGATGGGAGGGGGTAGTGGAGGGCAGTATGATGGGAGGGGGTAGTGGAGGGCAGTATGATGGGAGGGAGTAGTGGAGGGCAGTATGATGGGAGGGGGTAGCGGAGGGCAGTATAATGGGAGGGGTGGTAGTGGAGGGCAGTATGATGGGAGGGGGTAGTGGAGGGCAGTATGATGGGAGGGGTGGTAGTGGAGGGCAGTATGTCGGGAGGGGTGGTAGTGGATGGCAGTATGGTGGGAGGGGGGTAGTGGAGGGCAGTATGATGGGAGGGGGGTAGTGGAGAGCAGTATGATGGGAGGGGGATAGTGGAGGGCAGTATGATGGGAGGGGTGGCAGTGGAGAGCAGTATGATGGGAGGGGTGGCAGTGGAGGGCAGTATGATGGGGTGGAGGGCAGTATGATGGGAGGGGTGGCAGTGGAGAGCAGTATGTTGGGGTGGAGGGCAGTATGATGGGAGGGGGTGACAGTGGAGGGCAGTATGATGGGAGGGGTGGCAGAGGAGGGCAGTATGATGGGGTGGAGGGCAGTATGATGGGGGGTGGCAGTTGAGGGCAGTATGATGGGAGGGGTGGCAGTGGGCAGTATGATGGAGTGGAGGGCAGTATAATGGGAGGGGAGGCAGTGAGGGCAGTATGATGGGAGGGGTGGTAGTGGAGGGCAGTATGATGGAAGGGGGGTAGTGGAGGGCAGTATGATGAGAGAGGGGGTAGTGGAGGGCAGTATGATGGGAGGGGGGTAGTGGAGGGCAGTATGATGGGAGGGGGGTAGTGAAGGGCAGTATGATGGGAGTGGTGGTAGTGGAGGGCAGTATGATGTTAGGGGTGGTAGTCGAGGGCAGTAGGATGGTAGGGGTAGTGGAAGGCAGTATGATGGGAGGCCGAGTAGTGGAGGGCAGTATGATGGGAGGCTGGGTAGTGGAGGGCAGTATGATAGGAGGGCAGTATAATGGGAGGGGGTAGTGGAGGGCAGTATGATGGAAGGGGTGGTAGTGGATGGCAGTATGGTGGGAGGGGGGTAGTGGAGGGCAGTATGATGGGAGGGAGGTAGTGGAGGGCAGTATGATGGGAGGGGGATAGTGGAGGGCAGTATAATGGGAGGGGTAGCAGTGGAGAGCAGTATGATTGGAGGGGTGGCAGTGGAGGGCAGTATGATGGGGTGGAGGGCAGTATGATGGGAGAGGTGGCAGTGGAGAGCAGTATGTTGGGGTGGAGGGCAGTATGATGGGAGGGGGTGGCAGTGGAGGGCAGTATGATGGGAGGGGTGACAGAGGAGGGCAGTATTATGGGGTAGAGGGCAATATGATGGGAGATATGATGGGAGGGGTGGCAGTGGGCAGTATGATGGAGTGGAGAGCAGTATAATGGGAGGGGAGGCAGTGAGGGCAGTATGATGGGAGGGGTGGTAGTGGAGGGCAGTATGATGGAAGGGGGGTAGTGGAGGGCAGTATGATGAGAGAGGGGGTAGTGGAGGGCAGTATGATGGGAGGGGGGTAGTGAAGGGCAGTGTGATGGGAGGGGGTAGTGGAGGGCAGTATGATGGGAGGGGGAGTAGTGGAGGGCAGTATGATGGGAGGGGTGGTAGTCGAGGGCAGTAGGATGGTAGGGGGTAGTGGAGGGCAGTATGATGGGAGGCCGAGTAGTGGAGGGCAGTATGATGGGAGGCTGGGTAGTGGAGGGCAGTATGATGAGAGGGGTAGTAGTGGGGCTGTGATTTATGTCCCTAGAATGCCTGATGGTGCTCCCTGTATGTTGGGCCTCTGTATGTGACCAGGCTGTGGAAAAGTTTCACACGTGGTGGGGGATTTGGGGGATATCCTTGTGTTAGTGTCTCAAGAAATGAGGCCATCAGTATTCAGTGATTGGCACCATAGCTTGTAGACTCTATAACTTCCACAAAGACCAAATAATATACAATAATTTGGGTAATTTTTTACCAAAGATATGTAGCAGTATACATTTTGGCCACAATGTATGAAGAAAATTACTAACTTGCAAAATTGTATAACAGAAACAAAGAAAAATGCATTTTTTTTTTTTTGAGGAGTACCTTTATAGAAAATCTGAGCACAACCAGGAAAATACATCCATCCAATATAATATATGTCAATTTTTTGCATGCCAAAGGATTTGTAATTTTTTACAGCTAGTCTTGGAGTTTATAGCCAAATACAAAACTATTGTGCGGTGCCCAAATAATAAACAAAAAAATGCAAAAATGAATTATTAAAAATATTAAATCAGCAGGTACCTCATAAATAAGATAAATGCAATGTCAAATCCATAGCAAAGGAGCACCTACTTAAACCTGTGCAAATTTAAAGATGTGAATTTCATGCCAGGAAATATACATACTTTTTACAAAACATCCATTCTTTTTATTTTAATTCTTTTTATTTGAAAAATATTTGAAAAATGTTTTCCCATTACAAAAAAGGAGAGAATACCAGTAAAAAAAAAGGAAGGTATCAACGTCAATCTATACATAATAACACATCCTTTACCCCTCAAATCAAGGCACCTATATTCATTACTTTTAGAAAAATTATAACTTTCTACCCATTAACCTCCATACCCCATCTCCCATCCCCCCCAATAATCCCACCCTTCCCAAGGTCTTTTACCACATTCACCATCACACTTCCCTATCAGCCACACCTACCCACACCTACCCACCCTCCCCTTTTACCTACCCCCCATCCATTCTAACCACATCTCGATCCAACCATTTCCAAATTTTTTAACATTTCTTATAATTACTTTTCTTTGCTTATCATCTCCCTTACACCTTTCACCCAATCTGCTATCGTCGGTGGGTCCTTTCTCTGCCAATACTGAGCAATAAGTTTTTTACCCTGAAACAGGTATCTAAGCCTTGCAGTCTGTATGTCCTTCGGGATCTCTTTGCCCTCCACCAAGCCCAGTAAGCATGCCCTGGCCTCCAACCTCAGCGAAGCCCCAAACACAAAGTTTATCTTATCCACAATCCCTTTCCAATATCTGTAAAGCTTGGGGCAACGCCAGAACATATGTATCAAATCACCATTCTCCCCTCCACATCTTTGACATTTCGCATCAGGCTTCTTACCAAACCTAAACAACTTCAGTGGTGTGTAATATGCCCTATAAGAAAAATAGTAATGAGAAACCATTTGTGAGGGGGGAAAGGGTGCTCCTGAGCCCCAGAGACAGAACATACTCCCACTGGTCATCCGACAGTGGACCGACATCTGCCTCCCATTTAATCCTGTTTTTACTTTCCGCCATACCCTCCTGAGCTGATACATTCAGACTACCATATATGTCAGAGATTAGGCCTTTCATAGATACGGCATTGATCAACTTTCTCAAAGAGGACATTTCATACCACACTGGTGCATTCCCACCAAATTGTGCCTCTAAGGCATGCCTAGTTTGCAAGTACCTGTAAAATGACCCATTGGAGATCGCGTATTCTACCACCAATTCTTGAAATTATTTTAACCTCCCTGCCTTGTATAACTGTATCAAACAGTGAATACCCTGACGGTCCCATTCTTCAATACGTCCCGTTTTTTAAAGTTCTTTGAGGTTATTATCATCCCATAGTGGGGAGAACTCCGCAAAGCCGGTGTAGCCAAGTCATTTTTTAACATGTACCCAAACTTTAACCATCATCTGGATGGTAGGACATTTGGTATCAAATGAATCTGCCTCCAACGCCTCTACAATTGTATTGTGTTTGGTGTCATTCAACAAGATATTACATCCTGCGCCTATACCCTCACCTCTATTACTGCCCCCCACGTGCTGCACTTGAGATGCTAAAAAATAGCAACGTGGGTCCGGCACAGCCATGCCACCCTGCTCTCCCGGTCGTCGCAGCGTCTGCAGTCCGATCCTTGCTGCCCCATTTTTCCAAATGAACTCTCTAAACACACTATCCAGTCTTTTAAACCAGTGCTTGGGAATCCATACTGGAGAGTTGTGTAGAATATATAGAATTTGGGACAACCAAACCATCTTGATCAAGTTGCAGCGCCCGGCGACCGAGAGAGGCAAACGGCCCTAAAACCGACACTTCTGCTTCAGTTTTTTCACGAGTGGAACCAGATTTCCATCTATGAATTGTCCTGGGTCTCTTGTTATATTGATGCCCAGATATTTTATTTGACTAGCTACTTTAATTTGGGGTAGTTGATATGGGAGAGGTACAATAAGCGGGTCTATTGGCAGAATAACTGATTTTTCCCATTTGATCGATAACCCAGAGAAAAAGCCAAATTCCTCAACTATCCCCATAGCTGTCTGCAAAGAATCCTGTGTATCCGCCAGGAATAGCAGAATATAGTCCGCATACATAGCCACTTTCTCCTCCCCTCTCTTCCTTTTTAAACCCCTGTACCCCCTGCGCCATCCTCAAAGCTGTAGCAAGGGGTTTCATTGCCAGGGCGAAGAGCAGGGGTGATAAAGGGCACCCCTGTCTCGTTCCCCTACACAACTGGAACCAGTCTGAGCACTGACCATTAATTTTCACCTTGGCCCTCGGGCTATTATATAATAGGCTCAGCCAGCGAGTAAACCCAGGGCCAAACTGGAATTCAGCCAAATAATGCCATTCCAGGCAATCGAATGCCTTGGCTGCATCTAGTGAGAGGACAGCTCTCTTACCGCTGTTTTCTATGGATATTTGCATATTTAGATACACTCGTCTTATGTTCGTGCTTGTTGATCTGTCCGGGATAAACCCGGTTTGGTCAGTATGTATTATTTTAGAAATTATTTTATTCAGTCTTGTGGCCAGCGCTTTTACCAAGATCTTCACGTCCGAACACAATAACGAAATAGGCCTATATGAGGACATATCTAATGGGTTTTTCCCTTCTTTCAACAATATTATTATAATCGCTTCTGTCAGAGAGACGGGCAGTGTCCTGTCCTCCCTAGCCCCATTAAACACCTCCAGGAGTAGGGGAAGTAAAACCTCCTCATATTTTTTAAATATTTCTATGGGTAAGCCGTCAGGTCCCGGTGCCTTCTGATTTGCCATATCCCCCACTACCCTTTGTAACTCTTTAAGGGACAGTGGGGCATCTAGCATTTCCCGGTCTTCTTCTAATAATGGAGTAAATTTCAGTTTTTCAAAAAAATGCCACATTTCCCCCTCCACATTTCTTTGCGATGAGCAATATAAGTTCTTAAAATATTTTCTAAATTCCCCAAGTATTTCAGAAGTGGCTTTTTTGATTAACCCATCCCTACCCTCAATTGCTGGTACAATACTCGAGGGGCCATAAATAATCAGAGACAGGGCCCTCCCGACTCGCTCTCCTTCACCAAAAAGACTCTGTCTCTGAAATAATCTCTTCTTTTCCACCTTCTCCAGGAGTATTCTGCTATACTCATCCTGCCTCTCCACCCACTTTTTATATCTAGGTAAGGTTGGCATCTCCACGTACTGCATTTCCACCTTTCTTACTCTCTCTTTAGCCTCTAGTTCTTCAGCTTGTGATTGTTTTTTAGAGTATGAGATTTTCTGAATTAGGACTCCCCGGAGGTAAGCCTTCAGGGAGTCCCACACTACCCCTAGAGAAGCCGCTCCCAGATTTAGATTGATAAACTCTGTCAATCCTTTCATCATTTTCTCTGTATCGTCAACTAGCTCGAGCCAAAAGGGATTTATTTTCCAGTCTCCTCTGCTACAATACCTCCCCACTTTTATAATAGTGATTACCAGAGCGTGGTCCGAAATCCATCTTGGCTCGTAGACTATCTCTTCCACTACATTCAGTGCTTCCTCATTTCCAAGTACAAGATCGATTCTGGATAAGGTGGCATATGTCCTGGAGTGGCATGAATATTGCCTCTCCTCAGGATGCCTCCTCCGCCAGATATCTACCAACCCAATCTCATCACAGTATTGTGCTAAAGGGCTCTTAGGGGTACCACTGATACTGGTTTTCGATGGAAACCTGTCCAAAGCCTTGTTCTTTGTCATGTTGAAATCACCGACCACTATGGCCGGGATCCCCGGGGCATCTGCCATGAAACTAGTTAACTCATCTAGTATTTCCATATTAAATGTAGGAGGAGTATAAACATTGGCTAGTACATATCTATTGTTATCTATTAAACATGAGAGAAAGACATACCGTCCATATTCGTCCACCTTACTCTGGCTGCAGGAGAAAACCAAGACCTATCAGTACACTCACCCCTCTTGAATACGAGGGTAGGTGGAATGAAACTGCCTCCGATAATACTTATGCTCTAAAGCCCTGATAATATCTTTTACCAGGTGCGTCTCCTGCAAAGTATCTCAACATTCCCCTTATTGGCCACCGAAAAAATTGCGTGTTTTTTAGATCTATCTTTTATCCCCCTAACATTCCATGAACATATTCTGACCCATTTTATTAAATCTGGGGATTTACTACAACCCCTTACGGTACCCATAGTTTCCCATAGTTTTACAAAATTTTCAGTTTTTTTTATTTATAGCGCAAAAAATAAAAAAGCCAGTGGTGATTAAATACCACCAAAAGTGAGCTCTATTTATATGAAAAAAAAAGAACAAAAAATTCATATGGGTACAGTGTTGCATGACCGTGTAATTGTCATTTAAAATGTGACAGCACTTAAAGCTGAAAATTTATCTAGTTAGGAAGGGGGTTTAAAGTGGTTGTAAACCCTTGCAGACCACATTTCCCTACAGGTAAGCCTATAATAAGGCTTACCTGTAGGTACTGGAAATATCTTCTAAACTTGTACAATTTAGAAGATATTTACCATATACGCTTGCACCGGCGTCATCGGCACATGCGTACTGAAGAAAGGGCACGAACGTCTCGCTTCTATAGTGCCCGTGCCGTGACCTTTGGCTCCCACGCGCATGAGTGGGAGTGATGTCATGCAACTTCAGCCAGTAACAGAGTCGGAGTCCGCAGCACTGGAAGGAAGAGGGGTGAAGATGGACGCTTCCTGCAGCGGGGACAGCGCGGACTTCCTTTGTAGGTAAGTATCACATAGTGGGCTAGTATGCAATGCATACTAGCCCATTATGCTTTTACTTTGCAGGGTTTGCAGTAAACGAAATAGGAAGTAAAACCCATCAGGGTTTACTTCCTCTTTAAAGCCTGGTTCACACCTATGCAGGTTGCAGTTTGCATATTCCAGGTGCATTTTGCGTTTTTCAATACACGCTTTTGATCCATTGAAGTCTATGGAACCAAAAACCAGATAAAAGTCCCTGGCCTTTTCCATAAAATGCACAGATGTGAACTACATCCTTAGGAAACCATGTTAAATGGACTGTAGTGTGTTTCTGCAAAACTGAAAATGCACTAAAAAATGCAAAGGTGTGAACCAGGCCTTAGTGCATTTTCAGTTTTGCAGAAACACACTACAGTCCATTTAACATGGTTTCCTAAGGATGTAGTTCACATCTGTGCATTTTATGGAAAGGGCCAGGGACTTTTTTTCTGGTTTTTGGTTCCATATACTTCAATGGTTTAAAAACGTGTATTGAAAAAACGCAAAATGCACCTGGAATATGCAAACTGCAACCGTCATAAGTGTGAACCAGGCCTTAGACTCGATTCACATCTATGCATGTTGCTTTTGAGCGTTTCTGCAGTGTTTTTTGTGGTGCTTGCCGCGTTTTTGAGCAGTGTTTTTACAGCGTTTTGCGTTTTTGTTTTTTTTACAGTTTTTTGTAAAAAACGCCAAAAACGCAAAACGCGTCAAAAATGCCACAAAAACGCCGTAAAAAAGCTGCAAAAACGCTGTACTTGCGTTTTTGATGCTGGTCCATTGAATTCTATTACATGCAAAACACTGCATTTTGCATGAAAAAAAGTCCCTGACCCTTTCCAAAAACGCAGAGGTACAAAAATGCATTGACGTGAACATGTTCCATAGGAACCCATGTTAAAAATTCCCATGCATTTCTGCAAAATGCATAAAAAAACGTGTTAGTGTGAATGGAGCCTTAGTGCTCAGTGGGCAAGTGGTTATACAGCCAATGCATTTTGGGGATTCAAAGGTAACTCCCTTCTTTGGGACTCAGATAGTATATAAACCTGCACATGACCCTTGTACTTTGACAATATTTACTGATACCTGAGTTCAACTTTAATTGTTTGATGAAAAAATAAATTACACAGTGCCCAGGAGCAAAATAGCAGCAAAAATGTGTATATCCAACATCTAATCCCTGAAGAAGGGCGGTATGTATGAAGCCCCTGAAATGCATTGGATGTTTTACAATGTTCTCCCGAATGAACTCTAAAATAAAATATTTTTGGACCCTTAGCTCATTAGTCTGGCACTTTTTTTGGACTTTGTATACATCCAAAACATTGGTTAAATACAGCAGCACCACACTCATGAGGCCTTCAAGCTGCTATCTCCTTCAGTCATGTTTAATGTCAGCACACTGAACCACTGGATTTTTTGTCCCCCTATTCCTGCACAGCCAGGCAACATGCAATTTCCAACTTCCACGCATAGTCAGTAACCAGTCCATGGGCTTGTTTTTGTTGCTTTATTGAGGGAAATCAATTTGGATAGGGATGAGGGGTTATGGGATGCCCAACTTGAACTTGATAAGAAAACTTGGACACACTTCCTTCTCTGTCTCTGGGTTTCTCTTTTCAGGAGCTCTAAGGCTCGATTCACACCTATGCATGTTGCTTTTGAGTGTTTCTGCAGTGTTTTTTGTGGTGCTTGCTGCGTTTTTGAGCAGCGTTTTTACAGCATTTTTGCCGCGTTTTGCGTTTTATTTTACAGTTTTTTTTAGACTGTATACAGTCTAAAAAAAATGGCAAAAACGCAAAACGCATCAAAAACGCTGTAAAAACACTGCAAAAACGCTGCACTTGCATTTTTGATGCTGGTCCATTGAATTCTATTACATGCAAAACGCTGCATTTTGCATGAAAAAAAGTCCCTGACCCTTTCCAAAAACGCAGAGGTACAAAAAGGCATTGATGTGAACATGTTCCATAAGAACCCATGTTAAAAAATTCCCATGCATTTCTGCAAAATGCAAAATGCATCAAAAAACGCGCTAGTGTGAATGGAGCCTTAGTCCCCTTGGTGAAACTTACAAAGTCCCAAACTTGCAAGAGCTCTATGTGCTCTTGGTGAACTCTCAAAGTACCAACACTTGCAGAAAATACCAGTGTAGCGCTGGTAGATTTGTGATCTACCATCTGATAGGTAAATTTAGTAACTTGTTCGTTAGGAAGGTTAGATTTGCCTCTGTTTCAGCTTGGCTGACGTTGCGTGTGTTTCCATACTGGGCCATGGGTGTCGCTGTTACCGCTGGCTAGTGTTGGAAGGGCAATGTGTCTAAGCGTATGGATGCTCTTCTGTCCCGGATACAACTCGGTGGAGGTGGTCCTCCGAGTTGCATTCTGGGCGAGGGTATTTATGGGACAGACGCCATATTTTGGGGTTCGTTTTTACAGCCACCTGCTGGCCCTCCTGGCCGACAGGTATGCGTTAGAGAGCTATGTCGTGGTCCTCCGTTCCGGAGGCCCATGACGCTGCGGCACAGGGGTGGACCCAGAAGCTTGTCTGGGGCCTACCACAGCAGCCGAGAAATGGTCCCGAGCTGTCTATCCAGAGTGAAGAAGCTGGACAACCGAGGAGATCCCAGTCATGGAAGGATCATGCAATGTGCTGGTCCGGAGAGGGGCCTGGTGACTCAGTTGGAGGATGTATCCTAAAGTAACTATACAGCATAGTGTTGCCGGGTTTGGCTTAAAGGTTCAAGCACTGTGACTGACATTCATTGCAGAAAAAACTTATACATCCTGTGGCAGAGGATCGTACGGGTTCATCCCAAACAAGTCTGTTGCAGAGACTTTTGTTCGTGCTATGTACTAGCTGCTAGGCAAGTGAGAGAGGCCTATCCAGGCGTGCAAGGAGTGTGTTCCACCAAGGGAGTGCATTCTATTGAAATATCCATCCCCAAGGGACATTTGTCAAGAATCTTACTGAAAAGGTATTTGAGTTTTCCCTGCAGTTCTCCTTCTGCCTCTTTCCTGCTACTTCCTTCGTTGATGGTTTAATAAAGCAAAAATGGCAAAACAGGGACACTCACGGGAGTACAGACAAATGGGCTGCGCACCCCACAAGATGCATAAAAAAATATACGAAAACCCCCTAACGGGGCTTTAAAGCAGCCAATAAATTCAAAGTGAGTGAGTAGTCAAAAAATAATTTTATTAGTACAAAAGGTTGTATAAAACAGGTGGGTTCTGACCTACAGAGTCAGGACATGAACTGGAGTATAATATAAGATAAAAAACAACGGACAGTGCCCGTAATCAGGAACAGTGTACAATACAGAGTATTTTAGACAACAAGATCATAGATACTAAAATCCTGACGCGTTTCGACCCTAACTGGGTCTTCTTCAGAGGATGGTTGTGAGCTGTAGGAATGTAAGCATATATCAAACATAGCACAAAAACACCAACAACAATGGACTTGTGTATATGTCACACAACATATCTGCATAAATTGCATAATTACCAGTCACAAAGTTCCTGATAGCTCCGAATGTTCGCGATGAAAAAGATATGGTCCCTCCTATGTCCTTTGCCTCCCCAATGACGCGTTTCGACCCTAACTGGGTCTTCTTCAGAGGATGGTTGTCAGCTGTAGGAATGTAAGCATATATCAAACATAGCACAAAAACACCAACAACAATGGACTTGTGTATATGTCACACAACATATCTGCATAAATTGCATAATTACCAGTCACAAAGTTCCTGATAGCTCCGAATGTTCGCGATGAAAAAGATATGGTCCCTCCTATGTCCTTTGCCTCCCCAATGACAGGCCAGCTCCCCGGAGAGTGGGTAATAGGCCAACATGCCTTGCAAGGGATCACGCATACACTACCCCTGCGGGGGGGGGAAGCGGATGGTGGGGGGCACACACTGCACCCAAAGTGGAACAACGGTGATGCTAGAATCAAATTAGCGGCAAGGAATCATTAGTTCCCCCAGAAGAATAATAATTTCCCCTAGTTCAGGACAGTTTTACTCGTGTGGGAATATAGATCCATGGGTATGCAGGGGACAGGGTACCAAGGCGTGAAAGGAAAGGGGGGGAATGGGGGGGAAGGGGGGGAAAAAGGGGGGGAGGGAAAAGGAGGGGGGGAGGAAGGGGAGGATAAGGATGAAGGAAGGATTATGGAGAGGAAAAAAAAAAAAAAGGAAAGGGGGGGAAAGGAGGGGAGGGAAAAGAGGGAGGGGGAAAAAGGGGGGGGAGAAAAAGGGGGGGAGGGGGAAGGAGAAAAAGGGAGGAGGAAAAAGGGAGGGGGGAAAGAAGGAAAAGAGGGGGGGAGGGGGGGAAACCAAGGGAGGAGTGAAAGGGAACAAACGAAGGGGAAAAGAACGGTGAAAACCAGAAAGTGAAAAAAGTGGAATTGTGACTTGCAGTAAACGAGTGCCCTGCTACCCATTGAGGACCATACAACAGTGGAGGTATAGGAAATAATAGTACTTGCCGTACACCAGTGAAAGGGACCAAGGTGCAAGGTGAGGAAGACCAGTCGTGAGCTGGAAAGGGAGGAAAAATGGGGGTAGTGCGGTAGTGAAAGTGATGAAGTGAAGGGAGATGACTAGAGAAGGAAAGGAAGGGAGGAGAGGGAAAGGCACATGTATGTGAAAAAAAACCCACAGCAAGACAACAACAAACAAAACCAAAACCAAACGAAGCGTGATGCATAGACACAAGGAATAGGAGAGTGCATAAGGTGACGGCAGCGCTAATTACCTAATACTGAAGACAGGAATGGCTTAAATCAGATTGCCCGGGGTTCTGAAAGGTTATAATATGTCAGCATCAGACATCACTAGATAGAAAAAATGAATGGATTTGCATCCCCGGAATTAGCGGCTCAGTGGTTGGACAATTATGAACGGTCAAACAAACTCCCAAAAAGGAAAACTTTTTTTTTTGGGGGGGGGGGAGAATGAATAAGAAATTTTGGGAAGAATATGAGTAAAGGGAAAAGGGCAGAGAGAGCACCATTTTTTTTGTGGCCCCCTTAATCAGATAGCCCCTATGTGTGTGTAGGTGATCTTGTTTTGTTATGTTAGTCATGTCCTTGTCTGTGTATGTTTGTCCTGTATGTTGATTTATGTGCACCTATTCGATTATATTTTTACCTCCCCATTTCTTTCCTCCCCTGTCCATGCTTTTTCCCTCACCTTCATAGGGAGGACCTACAGTATGAGGGATTGGGTGATGGGGATGGCGGATTGGGGGGGGGGGGGGGGGAGTAAGGAAGTAGGGAGGCATGGGTTGGAGTGAAACATTTTGAATTTATCGTATTAGGTTTGATTTTTTTTGGCTAATTTATTTGAGATTAGTTTGACAAGGCTCCCTTGAGTGAAGTACTAATCTCATGGAATGTTAGGGGTCTTGGTAAAGCCCTTTTAAGCAGCAAGCAGTGTTTACCTCACTAGGGAGATTTTCACCATCAATAATATGTCTCCAGGAAACTCATTTCAATCCTGACATTTTGCATTACTTAAAAAGGAATCAGTTTAATACCCAATATCACTCTATATATACATCTTACTCCAGAGTAGGGATGAGCTTCGTGTTGGAATCGAACATTGCCTGGTCGGCCGAATTCCGAACGATATGGGCCGTCCGCGCCAAATTCGAGTAGCGCGTCACGGCCCATAATTCACTGCGGCATCGCAGTGCATTGATGGCTGATAATTGGCCAAGCATGCACTATGACCCGCACGCTTGGCCAATCACAGAGCCGTCTGTACAGAGAGCCGTAAGTGGCCAAAGCCAGGGTGGCTTTGGACAATTATGGCTCAGGGGGTTTAGTACACGCCCCACGCTATATAAGGCCGCCTGCACGGCGGCCCTGTGTCGTGTGTTCCGGCGTTGAGAGAGGGATAGAAAGACAGAGAGACAGTGTCATTTGATTTAAGTTAGATAGAGTAGGCAGGCGAGTCAGTTAGCTGCACTTACAGTGTATTGTGTATATATATATACATCCTAGGTGTTGTATATATATATATATATATATATATATATATATATATATATATACACTGTATTCAGTTTAGCTGTTATTCTCTTCCTACTACTGACAGGCAGGCAGGTGTTTTTACAGTATTTATAGCTACCTGAAGAAAATTGCTGGTGTTCTTCTGATCCTATTAGTCCTATTAGCTACAGTATTTACAGTTAGTGTAGTGCGTCCTCTGCACAGTGTGCACCTAAAGCTACCTGAGGAAACTGAGTGTTCTTCTGATCCTATTAGTACAGTACCGCAGGCAGTATATACAAGTTAGTGTAGTGCATCCTCTGCACGGTGTGCACCTAAAGCTACTTCAAGAAAATTAGTGGTGTTCTTCTGATCCTATTAGTACAGTACCGCAGGCAGCTGCAGTATTTACAAATTAGTGTAGTGCATCCTCTGCACAGTGTGCACCTAAAGCTACCTGAAGAAAATTAGTGGTGTTCTTCTGATCCTATTAGTACACTACCGCAGGCAGCTGCAGTATTTACAAGTTAGTTTAGTGCGTCCTCTGCACAGTGTGCACCTAAAGCTACCTGAAGAAAATTAGTGGTGTTCTTCTGATCCTATTAGTACAGTACCACAGGCAGCTGTAGTATTTACAAGTTAGTGTAGTGTGTCCTCTGCACAGTGTGCACCTAAAGCTACCTGAAGAAAATTAGTGGTGTTCTTTTGATCCTATTAGTACAGTACCACAGGCAGCTGTAGTATTTACAAGTTAGTGTAGTGCATCCTCTGCACAGTGTGCACCTAAAGCTACTTGAAGAAAATTAGTGGTGTTCTTTTGATACTATTAGTAGAGTACCACAGGCAGCTGCAATATTTACAACTTAGTATAGCATGTCCTCTGCACAGTGTGCACCTAAAGCTACCTGGAGACAATTGCTGTTGTTCTGCTCCTATTAAAACCACAGGCAGGCAGCTACAGTATTTACAGTTAGCGTACTGTGTCCTCTGCACAGTGTGCACCTAAAGCTACCTGAAGAAACTTAGTGGTGTTCTTCTGATCCTATTAATACCACAGGCAGGCAGCTACAGCATTTACAGTTAGTGTAGTGCGTCCTCTGCACAGTGTGCACCTAAGCTACCTGGGGACAATTGCTGTTGTTCTGCTCCTATTAATACCACAGACAGGCAGCTACAGTATTTACAGTTAATGCACTGTATCCTCTGCACAGTGTGCACCTAAAGCTACCTAAAGAAAATTAGTGGTGTTCTTCTGATCCTATTAATACCACAGGCAGGCAGCTACAGTATTTACAGTTACTGTACTGCGTCCTCTGCACGGTGTGCACCTAAAGCTACCTGGAGACAATTGCTGTTGTTCTGCTCCTATTAATACCACAGGCAGGCAGCTACAGTATTTACAGTTAATGCACTGTGTCCTCTGCACAGTGTGCACCTAAAGCTACCTGGAGACAATTGCTGTTATTCTGCTCCTATTAATACCAAAGGCAGGCAGCTACAGTATTTACAGTTAGTGTACTGTGTCCTCTGCACAGTGTGCACCTAAAGCTATCTGAAGAAAATTAGTGGTGTTCTTCTGATCCTATTAATACCACAGGCAGACGGCTACAGCATTTACAGTTAGTGTAGTGCGTCCTCTGCACAGTGTGCACCTAAAGCTACCTGGAGACAATTGCTGTTGTTCTGCTCCTATTAATACCACAGGCAGGCAGCTACAGTATTTACAGTTAGTGCACTGTGTCCTCTGCACAGTGTGCACCTAAAGCTACCTAAAGAAAATTAGTGGTGTTCTTCTGATCCTATTAATACCACAGGCAGGCAGCTACAGTATTTACAGTTAGTGTACTGCGTCCTCTGCACGGTGTGCACCTAAAGCTACCTGGAGACAATTGCTGTTGTTCTGCTCCTATTAATACCACAGGCAGACAGCTGCAGTATTTACAGTTAGTGCACTGTGTCCTCTGCACAGTGTGCACCTAAAGCTACCTGAAGAAAATTAGTGGTGTTCTTCTGATCCTATTAGTACAGTACCACAGGCAGCTGCAGTATTTACAACTTAGTGTAGTGTGTCCTCTGCATAGTGTGCACCTAAAGCTACCTGGAGACAATTGCTGTTGTTCTGCTCCTATTAATACCACAGGCAGGCAGCTACAGTATTTACAGTTAATGCACTGTGTCCTCTGCACAGTGTGCACCTAAAGCTACCTGGAGACAATTGCTGTTATTCTGCTCCTATTAATACCAAAGGCAGGCAGCTACAGTATTTACAGTTAGTGTACTGTGTCCTCTGCACAGTGTGCACCTAAAGCTACTTGAAGAAAATTAGTGGTGTTCTTCTGATCCTATTAGTACAGTACCACAAGCAGCTGCAGTATTTACAAGTTAGTGTAGTGCGTCCTCTGCACAGTGTGCACCTAAAGCTACCTGAAGAAAATTAGTGGTGTTCTTCTGATCCTATTAGTACAGTACCGCAGGCAGCTGCAGTATTTACAAGTTAGTGTAGTGCGTCCCCTGCACAGTGTGCACCTAAAGCTACCTGAAGAAAATTAGTGGTGTTCTCCTGGTCCTATTAATACCACAGGCAGGCAGCTACAGCATTTACAGTTAGTGTACTGCGTCCTCTGCACAGTGTGCACCTAAAGCTACCTGAAGAAAATTGCTGTTGTTCTGCTCCTATTAATACCACAGCCAGGCAGCTACAGTATTTACAGTTAGTGTACTGTGTCCTCTGCACAGTGTGCACCTAAAGCTACCTGAATAAAATTGGTGGTGTTTATCTGATCCTATTAATACCACAGGCAGGCAGCTACAGCATTTACAGTTAGTGTACTGCGTCCTCTGCACAGTGTGCACCTAAAGCTACCTGAAGAAAATTGCTGTTGTTCTGCTCCTATTAATACCACAGCCAGGCAGCTACAGTATGTACAGTTAGTGTACCTTGTCCTCTGCACAGTGTGCACCTAAAGCTACCTGAATAAAATTGGTGGTGTTTATCTGATCCTAATAATACCACAGACAGGCAGCTACAGTATTTACAGTTAGTGTACTGCATCCTCTGCACAGTGTGCACCTAAAGCTACCTGAAGAAAATTGCTGTTGTTCTGCTCCTATTAATACCACAGGCAGGCAGCTACAGTATTTACAGTTAGTGTACTGTGTCCTTTGCACAGTGTGCACCTAAAGCTACCTGAATAAAATTGGTGGTGTTCTTCTGATCCTATTAATACCACAGGCAGGCAGCTACAGTATTTACAGTTAGTGTACTGCGTCCTCTACACAGTGTGCACCTAAAGCTACCTGAAGACAATTGCTGTTGTTCTGCTCCTATTAATACCACAGGCAGGCAGTTATAGTATTTACAGTTAGTGTATTGCGTCCTCTGCACAGTGTGTACCTAAAGCTACCTAAAGACAATTGCTGGTGTTCTCATACTAATAATACTACAGGCAGGCAGTTGATTCTGCTAGCTGCAGTATTAGTATATATATATACATCCCAGATTTGTGCAGCTACATCCCACTGCAGGCCATTAGTATGGCTGGAAGGCCAACAAGGAGAAGCAGACAGTCACAAGCCAATAAAAGAGGGCAAGCAGGCTCTGTGTCTAGAGGCAACAGTACTGGTTGTGGAAACGGTGCATCCTCATCAGCACGTGACCGTGGGACACGCTTGTCCTTTTTTTTGGCAGCTGGTCGTGTTGAGCGCAACATGCGGAAGACTTGGTAGAGTGGATGACCAAGCCGTCCTCATCCTCCTCATCCTCTCTCACCCAGGCTCAGGGTACTTTGTCTGGCAAAGCAGCTGCCAATGCGGCCTCTTCCCTTGGCTCAATGGCATCAGTCACTCCTTCCCTAGCCCCACCATGTCCTCCTGAGGAGTCCCCCGAACCGTTTGACCACACCGTGGGACACGCTTGTCCTTTTTTTTGGCAGCTGGTCGTGTTGAGCGCAACATGTGGAAGACTTGGTAGAGTGGATGACCAAGCCATCCTCATCCTCCTCATCCTCTCTCACCCAGGCTCAGGATACTTTGTCTGGCAAAGCAGCTGCCAACGCGGCCTCTTCCCTTAGCTCAATGGCATCAGTCACTCCTTCCCTAGCCCCACCATGTCCTCCTGAGGAGTCCCCCGACCTGTTTGACCACAGTGTTGGGTACATGCTCCAGGAGGATGCCCAGCGTTTTGAAGGCTCCGATGAAGGTACCCAGCTAGAGGAATGCAGTAACGTGAGCCCAGAGAGAGGGGGTGCCCAAGAAGGACAGCAATCTGTCAGTCATCTTCCCCCAGCTGCAGCATACTGCCAGCTTAAGGGCAGCACACCGACTGCATCACACCGCAGAGCTCCGCATGTGCAGGGCGCTGCTGTCGCCGCGCGTTATTCCAAAAGTTCTTTGGTGTGGGCCTCTTTTGAGACGAGTGCATCAGATCCCACCGCTGCTATTTGCAACATATGTCTCAAGCGTATCTCTCGTAGCCAAAATATCTCCCACTTGGGCACCACATGCTTGACCAGACATATGTTGACCTGCCATGCAGTTCGTTGGCAAGCATACCTAAAAGACCCACACCAAAGAACAAAGTGGACCTCTCCTTGCTCCTCATCAGCTGGGATCTCCAACCCCACTATACCTTCAGTCCTCTCTGAGACCTGCACTGAGAGGAATGAAGGTGTAGAATTAGGTGTGTCACAGCCAAGTACTTGGGGGCAATCTGCTATCGGTACACCAACGTCAGATTGTACCAGGCAAATTTCCCTGCCCCAGCTGCTGCACCGCCGAAAGAAGTTTGCTCCCAGCCATCCACATGCCCAGCAGTTGAATGCTAGCTTGGCTAAATTGCTAGCACTTCAACTGCTGCCTTTTCAGTTGGTAGACTCTGCCCCCTTCCGTGAGTTTGTGGAATGTGCGGTTCCTCAGTGGAAGGTTCCCAAACGCCACTTTTTCTCACGAAAGGCGATTCCGGCTCTCTACCAGCATGTGGAAGGCAATGTCTTGGCCTCACTGGACAGGGCAGTCAGCAGTAAGGTGCATATTACCGCTGACTCATGGTCCAGCAGGCATGGACAGGGACGTTACCTATCTTTCACCGTGCACTGGGTGACTCTTCTGGCAGCTGGGAAGGGTGCAGGACAAGGTGCAGTAGTGTTGGAGGTTGTTCTGCCACCACGCCTCCAAAATACTACTAGTGGTGATTCTGCCACAACTCTCTCCTCCACTCCCTCCTCTTCTTCTTCCTCCATGGCCTCTTCCTGTGCTGATTTGACTTTGGAACCAGCGGTGCTTTGTAGGTGTTCAAGGGGCTACGCAAGCACGCAGGCCAAAATATGCCATGCGGTGCTTGAGCTGGTGTGCTTGGGGGACAGGAGCCACACTGGGGCAGAGATTCTGTCAGCTCTGCAGGGGCAGGTTCAGAGGTGGTTGACGCCATGCCAGCTTAAGGCAGGTATGGTGGTTTGCAACAATGGCACCAACCTCCTCTCCGCCCTCCGACAGGGACAACTGACCCATGTGCCCTGTTTGGCTTACGTCCTTAACTTGGTGGTGCAGTGGTTCTTGGGCAGGTACCCGGGCTTACAGGATGTCCTGAGGCAGGCCAGGAAAGTCTGTGTGCATTTCCGCAGGTCATATAATGCCAGTGCTCGGCTGGCTGACCTCCAAAAGGAATTTAACCTGCCCAAGAACCGCCTAATCTGTGACATGCCCACCAGGTGGGCAGAGGGCCATCAATGAGTACCTGTGCGACTATGCCACCAGGACAGGGTCAGGGGAGCTTGGTTTTTTTTCCCCATGCCAGTGGCCCATGATCAGGGATGCATGCACTGTCCTGTCACCATTTGAGGAGGCCACGAGGATGGTGAGCAGTGACAGTGCATGCATCAGTGACACTGTTCCCCCTGTCCACCTGTTGGAGCACACGCTGAGTGGAATAATGGACAGGGCACTTGAGGCAGAACAGAGGCAGGAAGAGGAGGACTTCCTTAGCTCTCAAGGCCCCCTTTATCCAGACAGTGTTCCTGCGTGCCCGCCGATCACACAGGAAAAGGAGGAGGAGGAGGAAGAGGAGGATTGTGTCAGCATGGAGGTGGAGCCTGGCACTCAGCATCAGCAGCAGTCTTTAAGGGATCATTTACAGTCCCAAGAAACCCATGGACTTGTACGTGGCTGAGAGGAGGTGGCTGCGGATCATGTCGTCCTTAGTGACCCAGAGGACTCCGGACTGAATGCCTCAGCAAACCTACGCTGCATAGCCTCCCTGATCCTGCAAAGCCTGCGGAAGGATCCTCGTATTCGTGGTATCAAGGAGAGGGATCAATACTGGCTGGCAACCCTCCTTGATCCACATTACAAGGGTAAGGTTGCGGACCTTATCTTGCCGTCACAGAGGGAGCAGAGGATGAAACATCTTCGGGAGGCCTTACAGAAAGGTCTGTGCAATGCGTTCCCAGAGACTGGGAGGTTACAAACTCCTGTTCCTGGACAACGTGTTGCTGAGGCTTTGGTCAGTCAAAGAAGGAGCGGTGGAGAAGGTGGCCGTCTGACCGATGCCGTTCAGACAATTTTTTAGTCCCCAAGGTATGATCGGTTCCAGCAACCATCGCCAGTGTCTGTTTTACATGGTGCAGGAATACCTAGGAGCAAGATCTGACTTGAACACCTTTCCCACCGAAAATCCTCTGGGTTACTGGGTCTTGAGGATGGATCACTGGCCAGAGCTTGCACAGTATGCAATTGAGCTACTGGCCTGTCCTGCATCCAGCGTTCTTTTGGAGCGCACATTCAGTGCTGCTGGAGGTTTTATAACCGATCACAGGGTGCGCCTGTCCACCGACTCGGTCGATCGACTGACCTTCATAAAAATGAATCAGTCTTGGATCACCACCAGCTACCAAGCACCTGATGCTGATATAACCGAATAATTTTTTTTGAAATGTCAGATCCCTTGAAGACTGCCTATGCTGATGCTGAGTGACTATCTTGTTATGCTGAGTGACTATCCTCTTCCTCCTCAATGATCATGCTGATAGGTTGTAAGAATATTTTTGGTTCTGGGCGCCGCCACCAGTGGCTAAGGCCCAATTTTTCTGCCCCTGTTTAACAGGGGAGTGTAATTACAATTTTTGATGCAATACTTTGCAGCAGGGCTTGTTCCTGCGCTCCAACTAGAGTATCTGTGAGGGGTTGCAGTGCTGTGGCACCAGCACCAGTGCCTAAGGCCCAGTTTTTCAGCCCCTGTTTAACAGGGGCGTGTAACTACAATTTTTGATGCAATATTTTACAGGAGGGCTCATTCCTGCGCTCCAACTAGAGTATCTGTGAGGGGTTGCAGTGTTGTGGCACCGGTGCCCAATTTTTCTGCCCCTGTTCAACAGGGTCGTGTTATTACAATTCTTGATCTAATATTTCACAGCAGGGCCCGTTTCTGCGCCTACCAAGAGTAACTGTGAGGACTTACAGTGTTGTGGCACCAGCACCACCACCACCACCACCAAAGGCCCAATTTTTCTGTCCCTGTTCAACAGGTGCATGTTATTACAATTCTTGATCTAATATTTCACAGCAGGGCCCGTTTCTGCGCCCACCAAGAGTAACTGTGAGGACTTACAGTGTTGTGGCACCAGCACCACCACCACCACCACCAAAGGCCCAATTTTTCTGACCCTGTTCAACAGGGGCATGTAATTACAATTCTTCATCTAATATTTCACAGCAGACCTCTTTCCTGCACCCACCAAGAGTAACTGTGAGGGCTTACAGTGTTGTGGCAACACCAACACCTAAGGCCGCAATTTCTGCAGAGTATATAGGGCAGGCCCCTACTTTCAAACATCCAACTTACAAACGACTCCTACTTGCAAACGGAAGGAGACAACAAGAAGTGAGATGAAATCTACCCCTAGGAAGGGAAATTCTCTCCTGTAAGAGTTAATATGGGAAAACGTGTCTCCTCTCCACTGATGCTTTATCACCAATCCTTGTTTCACTAAAAACCCCAAATTGTCAAAAAACATTTGTCATTGGGACAGAAAGTGAGGTAAAATATTCTGAAGAGTTGCACAGACAGCAAAACAAATGTCACAGGGGTGATAACCCTTCCCTATGTTTTCCAAAAAAGCTTAAAAATAGATTTTTTGGCTGGAGCTACACTTTAAAAATGTACCAGTTCAAAATTACAAACAGATTCTACTTAACAACAAACCTACAGTCCCTGTCTTGTTTGCACCGCCTGTATACTGCTGTTCAGAGGGCCTGGGGCCCCACGCCTTTCCTTTTTTTAATTTGGTTGCGGGGTTCCCCTTAATATCCATATATCCATACAAGACCCAAAGGGCCTGGTAATGGACTGGGGGGGGGGGCCATTTGTCTCACTGATTTTCATCCATATTACCGGGACCGGACATTACACTAAAGCCGTAAGCAGTTTTAAATGACTTTTATTACTTTAAAAATGTCATTTTGTGCAGGGACCGTTCTAAGCACGGGAAACACGCGCCACTTTACAGGCATACTATAGACACCCCCCAGGTACGATATTTAAAGGAATATTTCACTTTTTTTTTCACTTTAAGCATCATTAAAATCACTGCTCCCAAAAAAAACTGACATTTTTAAAACTTTTTTTTGCATTGATACATGTCCCCTGGGGCAGGACACCAGTCCCCAAACCCTTTTTAGGACAATACCATGCAAATTAGCCTTTAAAATTAGCACTTTTGATTTCGAACGTTCGAGTCCCATAGACTTCAATGGGGTTCTAACGTTCGTGCGAATTTTCGGTCCATTCGCAGGTTCTGGTGCGAACCAAACCAGGGGGGTGTTTGGCTCATCCCCACTCCAGAGGAGTTTCTATACTTATATCTAATGGATTAGATCTTACATTTGGACACATTAACCACTTCAGTCCCGTAAGATTTGGTTGCTGAATGACCGGGCCATTTTTTGCCATTCAGCACTGCGTCGCTTTAACTGACAATTGCGCGGTCGTGCGACGCTGCACCCAAACAATTTGACGTCCTTTTTTTCCCACAAATAGAGCTTTCTTTTGGTGGTATTTGATCGCCTGCGGTTTTTATTTTTTGCGCTATAAACATAATATTACAAAATACAAAATATTTTGTACTTTTTGCTATAATAAATACCCCCATTTTTTTTTTTTTTAAAAAGCAAATTTTTTTCTCAGTTTAGGCCAATATGTATTGTTCTACATATTTTTGGTAAAAAAAATCACAATAAGCGAATATTGATTGGTTTGCGCAAAAGTTATAGCGTCTACAAAATTGGAGATAGATTTATAGCATTTTTATTATTATTATTTTTTTTTACTAGTAATGGCGGTGATCTGCGATTTTCATCGGGACTGCGACATTATGGCGGACACATCAGACACTTTTGACACATTTTTGGGACCATTGACATTTATACAGCGATCAGTGCTATAAAAATGCACTGATAACTGTAAAAATGTCACTGGCAGGGAAGGGGTTAACACTAGGGGGCAATCAAGGGGTTAACTGTGTTCCCTGCTATGTGTTTCTAACTGAAGGGGGAGGGGACTGACTAAATGAAGTGACGGATCATGGTTCCTAGCTATTAGGAACACAGGATCTGTCACTCCTCTCAGAACAGGGAAGTGTGTGTTTACACACACTCGTCCCTGTTCTGTCTCTTGTGCTCGCGATCGCTCGTGGCCAGCGGTAATCATGAGCATCGGCACCCCCGCTGTGCACGCACCTGCTATCCCGATCCCACGAGCCGACGTCAAATGAAGATACTAAAAAAGAATGGCATCATAACCAACTGCATTATGCAGCAGTGCACCAGAGGACATACATAAAAAATATGGGGATGTATTGCTACCTGAATTTCTGGATGTCTTTAATTATGCCATGGAGGTGGGATCATTACCCCCCTCTATGACTGAAGCAGTAATTATTATCTTATCGAAACCCGGTGAGGATCCAAGTAATCCTGATTCATACCGTCCAAAATATCTTTGTTAACGTCAGACATCAAGTTGCTGGCAAAGGTATTGGCGACTAGATTAACAAAATGCATTAGAAAATTAATTAATTGTGATCAATCAGGCTTTATTCCTAATAGATCCACAGCGAATAATATCTAGTGATTATTTTTAAATTTACAACTCCCAACAGACAACATAGGGAATAGAGCTATACTGTCACTTGACGCAGCTAAAGCATTTGACAGTATAGAGTGGGTCTTTTTGTGGAATTGCTCAAAACGATATGGGTTTGGCCCTAGATTTATAAAATGGATACAACTTTTATATAATTCCCGAAGTGCACGGGTACAGGTGAATGGATGTGTATCGGCCCCTTTTTCATTGACCAGAGGAACGGGGCAGGGATGTCCTCTATCCCCGCTTCTTTTTGCTCTGGCCATCAAACCATTGGCGGAGGCTATTCGTTCTTCTACAAATATTGTGGGATTCCGTAGATCTACAGGTGAAGATAAGATAGCACTATATCCTTTTCATGATTTAATATTAATTGGGAGAAACCCGTTATGCTGCCTCTGGACCCTGTGCGTGTGGAGCTTCCACACCAGGCCCATCAGATGGCCCTGGTCACATTTAAATATCTGGGAGTGGTAATTACACCGAATATTACAGAATATGCAGATAAGAACATACTCCCTCTTATTGCTAAATTTAGACAATTGAGCAAAACCTGGAGTAAATTCCCGTTGTCCATGGTAGGGAGAGCGAATCTGGTGACGATGGTGTGGATGCCCCAAATGCTTTATGTACTACATAACTGCCCCATATGGTTGACGTTGCGATTATTTAGGACTATCAACTCGGTTTTCATTGATTTTGTATGGAAGGGTGGAAAACCTAGAATTAGATTTGAAACATTACAACTGGAGTGCGGCTCGCTGAGAGGCTGAGCCAGCTGCCGGTCCAGGCTTCTGGGCCATATGGTCAGGATCTTTTCAGAGCCTGGGCCGGCGCTGTGACATCATCCGACAGCTGTCAGCTGAAAACGGGTCACAGGAGTGCAAAACGAACTGCATTCCTGTGATCCATTTGTAGCGCCACTTGAGTATGTATGTCTCTGCCCCTCTGGCACAACTGACAGTAATGTTACTGCAAGCACCACAGTAAATAGACACAAATTGTGATGAACACAAAAATGATCTTTACTGTAAAATATCTTTAGGAATGAAACAAACAGTAGCAATATAATCAAATGATCAACAGATAAAAAAAAAAAACTCAGTTGAGTGTCACTGACTGAAATATTAGGCGTAAGGAAATACTGTAATCTGTCTACTTCCAGGGGACTCCTCAAGGTGAATAGCAGAGGTAACCACAGAAACAATGACATATTGCAATATGATAAAACACTTTAACATATTGACCACCAACTCTACTTAAAGAGGAAGTAAAGCCTCTGAAGAAAAAAAAAAAAACATGCACCCTGCAAGACAAAGGCATAATGAGCTAGTATGCATAGCATACTAGCTCATTATGAATTACTTACCTGAGATCGAAGCCCCTGAAGTGACCCTCGTTCACGTCCTTCATCTGCGCCGACAGCATGCTCGCCTTCACTAACGGCATGCTCAGTGCGCCGTAGACATCGGTACAGTCTTTTTTGCAAATATCTCCTAAACCGTGTGGGTTAAGGAGATATTGCAAGCACCTACAGGTAAGCCTTAATCTAGGCTTACCTGTAGGTGAAAGTTGTCCCAGAGGGTTTACAACCACTTTAAGTTGAGCTCTATGGGTTTAGGCAGGAGGAGGGCAGTGAAATGACCAGGATTATGTCAGACAACTCACCACAGTCCCAGTAAACCGCTCTTATGCCCCGCACACACGGTCGGATTTTCCGACGGAAAATGTGCGATCGGAGCGTGTTGTCGGAAATTCCGACCGTGTGTGGGCTCCATCGGACATTTTCCATCGGATTTTCCGACACATAACGTTTGAGAGCAGGCTATAAAATTTTCCGACAACAAAATCCGATTGCGTCAATTCCGACCGTGTGTGGACAATTCCGATGCACAAAGTGCCATGCATGCTAGGAAGAAATTCCGAGATGGAACAGCTCGGTCTGGTAAAATTAGCGTTCGGAATAGATACAGCACTTTCGTCACGCTGCAATGTTTTAAATTGTTTAATACAGCGCACTCTCTTCTTCTTTATAATGTGAGAAGAATTAAGTAGTTTTGCTGCTCATATTCACACAGACTTCTCACAAACTTCTTTCTTTATTATTTATCGTGATTCCCTCAATATATTTTGATTTGTCACATCTGACCAAATTTCTTTTCTGTTGTTTTATTTTTGTTTTTTGTTTTTTTCAAGGCTGTTTTTTTTTTTTTTGGGTTTGTATTTTTTTCAAGGCTGATCTTTGTTTTATTTTATTTTTAGTTTTACTGCATAATATTTTTGTGTGTGTTTTGTGTGTCAAGTTACCACAACACCATTGATATCTTGTATTATTTAATCTCAAGGAGATTGCTTGGTGTTGGTGTCCCTTGTTAATTTCACATTGTATTTTTGAAATGTACCTAAATCCTCACAAACAAACTATCCTTTTTGAAGGAAAACACACATAGGCGAGTATAATTGAACCAAAAATTCCTTTATTAAGGGCTCAGAACTAAACAAAGAGGGAGGCAATGCTGGAGAAACATCATGAATTGGCGAAGCCTTGGACCCCATCAATTCATTTACTGCAAAATTGGTGGCCTGAGGAGTCCATATCTAAGGGAGTGCAGTCTGGTCCAGAAGTCCCAGAGATCATGAAAGCAGCAGATGACATCTATATCCCCAGGTTGTGGTACTACAAGAGCCTGCATCTTTTGCCAGACCAGACTGGACCCAGGGTCATCACTCTCTGGTCTTCTTTCCACGCTTCCTTCCTGGCTGTAGTTCTGGTGTTGGAGATGTGGCAGGAGAAGGAGTAGGACCTGGAGGAGGAGGAGTAGTAGGACCGGGAGGAGGAGGAGGACTATGTGTGAGGATACAAATGTGGGTAGCATATGTTATTTGGCCCCTCAACCCCTTATTGAGAGCTTCCAAAATTAAGGACTCACACAGGAGTCGTTGGCCCACCTCCATCTGCATCGTTTTGCAGGCAGTTATGCCAGCAAAGTCCTCCTCCACACTGTGGGGGGGGGGGGGTTCTCAGGGCCTCTGTAGCCTTCCAAAAGAGGCCTATGGCAGCCTCCTCCAGGTTACTCCTCTTCCTGCCACTTTGTCTTTAAAGGTGGAGGAGAGGGACCTGGATATCAGGCAGCCTGCTTGGCCCGGCCACCTCCTGGCTGAGACTTCCCTGTGTATGAAAAAGGGACATGGTTTTAGTTTTTGCATCATCAATCACAATCATAAATTAGTACTCCAAACTAACATCTAGTTAACATCTTCGATTGGACAACCATGAAGATTTAGAGGAATGCTATACCTGGCTCAAGCTGGGCTCCTCCACATGTTGCTGCCTGGAAGGCCCAGTTTGGGCTTCAGAAGCCTCAGCTGGGGGGGAAGGAAGCCTGCAAGGAAGATTGGAGAGTGCTGGCCTGGGTTCAGTCTGACCTGCCAGAAAATGCAGTCTGTCATAGTACCACAGCCTGGGGACATAAATGTCATCTGCAGCTCCTGATCTCTGGGAATCCTGGACCTTCTTGTGCTCCCTTAGATAAGTGCTCCTCAGGCCACCAATTAGGATCTTCCGTGTCTGCCGTGGGGATCACCGTCTTCACAAATTCCAACAAATTATCCAGCACTGCCTTCCTCTTTGGTTCTTATATTCAGGGTGGTTTATCTTCCATAGACAGGGCAGCTCCCTGAACATATCAATGAAGATTGGCATAAAGTTCTTATCTTTCAAGATATCCATTTTCACTGCAAGACATAACACAAGACAAACCCTAATGTCAGCCTAAAGTCTTCTAAACTTGTGCAAATACAGGCCTCAATCTAGAAGCAGTATAGGCCCAATGTTAAATCTTACCTTCGCAATCACGATCGGGGCCTCCGTTACTCCTTCCTTCGCTCACATATCTTACATACTACGCACGCGTGTTACGCTTTATAGACAGTGGGCATACGTGAAACTCCGCCCGCCCCTGACGTTCTTTCTAGTCTATTCCCCGCCCCTTCTCGTTCGTCGCAGTGGGGAAGAGCACATGGCGGAGTCAGAGCAGGTGTCTGATAATTACACCAACGAGGAGGAGGAGGAAAGCCTGGAGGCAGAAACGTCCCGATCCAGAAGGAGACGATTTAAGGCATCAAATATGTCCTTTGGGGAGATGTTGGAGATGGTCGACATCCTGAAGAAGGCTGACTTACCCCAACCCCAATGTCCGAAAGAAGATCATGGCGAAAGTGGTCAAAAGTTTGCACCGGAATTTCGGGGTACGACGATCGAAAGATCAGCTCAGGAAACAGTGGTTGGACCTAAAATTAAGAGAGCACGAGCAGTACAGAAAGATCCGGAGAGTGCTGCAAAAAAGTAAGTAGTTATGCTGTGTTCCTATTCTTTTTATGTTTATTACGTTCGTGCTGCTCCATGTGCTTTTCTTAACTGTTATCCAGTTTAAAATGTCAACTTTCATGTTCATGGGCACATTATTCGTTCGTATCAAACATTTGTCTTTCGGCCTATAAAACACCATTGTTTTGGCCATATGCATTTGCCCACATTTTTTTGGGCCTACTTGTGTGAAACTAATTTGGTTGTGTAGATGGGTTTGTTACTAGAATGAAATGCAAATGAAATGCAAACTAGATTCTGTGTAAGGAGAGGACACTCAGCAGCTGTTTACACATCTGGACACTGGAGCACTAGTGTGGGACACAAGAACACCCTTTTTATTAGGGGGCCCACACAGGTGCTCCAGTGTATACTATAGGGGTGTCTCCATCTGTGAAGCTTGTACAAAACAGTTAAGTATTGAAACTTCACAAAGGACAAGAAAAATGCAACATCTTGGAACTCTGCCAAAACAGACAATTGTACCCCACTTCCAAGCAATGTTTCATATTTATAGTTCTGCCATCAAATATCTGTGTGCTAAGTAAACCTATTTTTTTTTACATAGGGGAGTTTTGGAGGTGCAATCCCTTCCTCAATAATAAAGTAGCTGTGAGGAAGGGGTTGCACCCCCAAAACACGTCCCTTGATCCCCAGTGATGGCAGGTAGCACATGTTCACATTCGTAAATTTGTGTGCATCTTCAAAATTTGGCTTTTCCTGGGATGACTTTACCCCATCTGAACGCAATATCAAACACAGTTTGTAAATACTCATGTCTGATATTGCCTTCAGGTTCTACCAAATGTGAACTTTGTAAGTTCAAGATTTGTGTCTTTCTTGTTGGTTTTAAACATGCCTGTTTTATCTTAAATGGACATTTCTACTTTTTCTAATGTGATCCCAAAAATTGTTATACAACAAACATGTTGGTTTGTTTTAAAAACCTTTTCTAAATGCACCTGTGATTGTGCTGGTATTAAAAAGATTGATAATCAAGAATGTGTGGATTATTGTTTCAACGCTACTACACTTTTGTGGTGCTCTAATTGGTGTTTTCTGTGACAATGGGTGTTATTTCCTAAGGGCAAATCCACTTTGCACTACAAGTGCAGTCTCAAGTGCACTTGTAGTGCAAAGCAGCTTTGCCTTTAGTAAATAACACCCAACAGTGCTTTGTAAGGTTACACAATCACGCCCTTTTTCAGGACTCATCACATTTCTGTCAGGGTCAGCTAAAACAAACACAAGCAGTAAATGTCACCAAAGATTTGAATAGTTATTTGTTTTTTTTATTTGAAAAAGGTTTCAGACATTGTCTGGCATATTGATAGCCCTCCTACCCGCAAAGAATTCAAAGTATCTTAGCCGGACATCACGGGCACTCAGGGGGGGCAAGCTAGGATGGCCACTTTCAAGCGCCGTCAGGGTTGTTTCATTTTAAAGTCCAGCCTCAGGCCCAACTGAGTCAGCATAGTTGGCAGAATGTTGGCGTAAAAAGTTGTGTAGAACACAGCACGCCAGGATAATATGATTCAGTTTGTACTTCGCCATGTGTATGGGTGTAAGAAATAGGCGGAACTGGCTGGCCATGATTCCAAACGTGTTCTCCACCACTCTTCTGGCTCTGGCCAGCCGGTAATTAGAAAACCCTCTGGTCCGGGGTGAGGGTCCTCATCGGGAATGGCCGCATAAGATGGTCCCCCAGCGCAAACGCTTCATCTGCAACGAAGACAAATGGGAGTCCTTCCACATTGTCTTCTGGAGGTGGAAAGTCCAAGCTGCCATTCTGGAGACGCCTATAGAACTCCGTCTGGGCGATGACTCCACCATCGGACATGCGGCCATTCTTCCCCACGTCCACATACAGGAACTCATAAGTAGCCGACACCACCGCCAACATCACAATACTATTGAACCCCTTATAATTATAATAGTACGACCCCGAGTTGGGGGGTGGGATGATGTGGACATGTTTCCCATCAATTGCCCCTCCGCAGTTAGGAAAGTCCCACCGCTGGGCAAAGTGGGAGGCCACAATCTGCCATTCCTGTGGCATGGAAGGAAACAGTGGAGTCAAACAAAAAAAAAATTTAGTCATTTTGCACATAAACAGGGAAAGTTGATTAGACAAACATTATTGGCCAACATCAAGATAACATTTATTTAAGGGAGTTTTTAAAGGCCAAAGTATAAGGTACACCTATCAGATTCCCCCCCTCATGGGCCATTTCTAACATTATAGGAGGGGGTCTCTTGGACAGGTAACCCTCTCCATTTCATTGAGAGATGAATGCCTAAATAATGGGTATTACTTTGAACAGCCCCTCCTTAGTTACACTATTGGCAGCCCACTGGACAGGTAAGAAGTGTCATAATACAAAGATATAAATACACATTGTACACATTTGAGCACATTTGGACATTCTGCTATTACCTATCAAGATAATAATAGTATACAGAAACTTGAAACAGTACCATTTGAAAGTATACAGGCAGGCCCTTGCACTACATGCTTTGGGGAATTCATCCATAAATCTGACCACAAAAGAGATGGGTATAGTGTGTATGGGTTTTGCAAAGTCAGCAGATAGATGACTGAGGATAGATAGAGAATTGGTATCAGCTGACTTAGCAGTTGGGGGGAGGGAGGGTTAAAAATCATTTGGGGACCCCCCAAAAAAAGCCTCTGGCACTCTGCCTGAATTTAAAGCACAAATCACATTTGAAAACATTTTAGGGGGTGTTTGGGGTAAAGCACTACTATGGAGCTCATAAAATACATTGTTAAGTGACTACATGAGGTGAATCTAGGGCCAGGAGACCATGCTGGGGGGGTAAGTGAAGGCAAATATGTATGAAGGACAAAAAAAATAATTACATAAAAATCCAGCATGCATGAGAACAAAGGGGACATTCACAGCATATTACAATCATGGTAATTAGGGAATGAGGAAAGAAATACAATATATTATCAAACATTAAATACAATAAAATGTGATGTTAAAGGATAAATCTTACCTTAATCTACTCCTTCTGCAGGACCTGAATGATGGCAGAACAGGTCTCTGGGATAATGATCCCCAGAGCCTGGGGGGAGATGCCTGTCGAGAACTTCAAGTCCTGCAGGCTTCTCCCCGTCGCCAAGTACCGCAGGGTGGCGACTAACCTCTGCTCCGGAGTGATGGCTTGCCTCATGCAGGTATCCTGCCTGCTAATATAAGGGGTCAGCAAAGCCAACAAACGGTGAAATACGGGGTCCGTCATCCGGAGAAAGTTCCTGAAATCATCAGGATTATTCTCACGGATCTCACGGAGCAAAGGCATATGACAGAACTGGTCACGCTGAAGCAAACAATTCTTGGTCCATGAACTTCTCCCCACCCTGTTCATGGACTGGACTTGTGTCAAGGTAAGGACCCCAACACCAATTCCGCGCACAGCACAAACTCTACGAGGAGTACGTATGCGCAACATGACTAGAAAACGGTCGGCTGCTCAGAACGAAGTAACAGAACGCACTGAAGAACAGCAAGGCCTGTGAAGAGCGACCTGAAAAACAGTAACGAACAAACAAGAACAGAATGACAAGAGTCACGCGTCACTTGCTGCACGCACTGAAGAACAGATACAAACCCACAAGCACAAACTGAACAGCAGAAAACAATCTGAAAACCACGAGTCTGAAAAAGCGCGAATCGTCTCTCACCAAACTGTTACTAACACGAGATTAGCAAAAGGAGCCCAAAGGGTGCCGCGCTTGGTTCCGAACTGGCCTTTTCTAGTCTCGTCGTACGTGGTGTACGTCACCGCGTTTTTGGCGATCGGAAATTCTGACAACTTTGTGCGACCGTGTGTACGCAAAACAAGTTTGAGCCAACATCCGTCAGAAAAAATCCATGGATTTTGTTCTCGGAATGTCCGATCAATGTCCGATCGTGTGTACGGGGCATAACTCTTGAGTCTTACAACCTGTTCACTTAACATATCCTGAGTCCCGGCTGTATATATGGGTCCGTATGGCAACAGTGACTTTAATCCCTTGAGGGGAAATATTGTAGTCCCTTGGAAGAAAAGGCCTTGAATCTTCAGCTAGCTATTTTGGAGGTGCACTGGAGATATGTGCAGTAACTTAGGCTGATGTGTCCTGGCAATCCAGGGGGATGTAAAATATGCCTGTGGTGTCTTTGGGTAGGATTAACCCTGTCTCTGCTAATCAGAGAGTAAGTATAGCACAGGATTCTAAAGGTTTAAGTGAGAAAAGGACAACGTTGTCTGCATGCAGTGTCTCTTGTGATAAGGGGGTGGGCAAGTGCCCGCTCACCAATCCTGCGAAGAAGGTCCAAAAGAGAGATGTCCTGGAACAGGCTCTTCAGATTGCCCGACTGGCTACCAGGCAACCAGAATGCCTCACACTTTCAGAAATGCACCTGGAGATGCACCCAGGGTCTCTGTTTGGTGAGATGTCTGTGACCGACCGTGGAGCTGTGGCGGGAAACAATCACACTGACCCTGGATGGCAGCAATTCTTCCTCTGCGTCTAGTCTTCTCACCTTGTGGTCTCTGCCCTTCTCCCGGGCAGCCTGTTGGTGTCTCTTCCTTCCCTCTTGAGTGTGTATCCTGGGGTGTGTAGTCTGTCCCCAGGAGATTACAATGGGACTGCCTCAGTTGGGGACTACAAGATCCTCTGGTTGGTGATTGGCCCTGCTTCCCCTGCCAATGAGAAAGCAGGGGAGGGAGCAGAACGGACGGCTGCCTGTGTGAGTGCCGCTCGCATGCTGTACAGTGAAGAGGGGAGGAAGGGGGGGCAATTCCCCGCAGCTACTGACAGGCTCTGTGTTCCTTCCAGCGAGCCTGTCAGTATGTGTGTGTTGGAGCGGCCGGCAGCACCCACTACACACCCCACTACCAAAGAATCTTTGGTCCTCCAAAGGTGGTAGAGTCCAGAACCTGTTACATGCGTTTTTCATACATGAGCAGAGAACAGGTTAGTGAAGCAAACAATTTACATGGGTATAAGAGTCTTGCAGAGGAACCTCCCACCACTTACCATAGAAGGGAAGATTGTCCTGCCTGCAGGCCACCTTTATTGGGACAGTCCAGCTAGATGTGCCAGGGGGTGAGTTAGGGTCACCCCCCACCAAATCTGGGGTAGAAAGATCAGGCCCTTCAAGAGTCCTCAGTACAACAAAACAAATACTCTTGCGCACAAATGTGTTAGCCAGACAGTTCAGAGTTCAGGATGGACAATAGCTTTTGGCATTGCTGCCCTCCAGGATAGGGATATCCTAGCAATCAAACAAGAAAACAGAAAAGAGAGGGCGCACCGGCCTTGTGCATTATCCTTTAACAAATTTATTTAAGAAAAAACATAGTGAAACTACTCTCAAAGGTAGATGGAAAATCACGCTTAAAATAGTCTTTGACTTGTGACAGTCTGTCCACTGATAGCAGTCTCCAGATCCTAAGAAGAGGACGTGCAAACTGCTGCTGGCTGACGCGTTTCGAAGGTTGCACCGTCTTCAGAGCCTAAATCTTATCTCTCTTAATCTTCATAATATACTGTGCACCATCGTTTACCTCAAAGGATGCCTTAACTTTGAGGAGTGCTGCAATACCTATAGGTGGCGGATGGCACACGCTATGTTTGTTGTTACTTTGTGCAGTCCAGACAGAGGAAGTAGAGTCTGGACATCATTTCCTGTGGGCCCGCTGTTGCGCTGAGTCTATGTCAGCAGTTTTGGATTGTTGGAGGTGTACTGTAGAGGTCAAAGGCAGACAAGTCTGTCATTACACATAAACCAGTGGCACAAGGAGGGAAAGGGAGAAAAGACTTCTGGCCTAAAAAAAGTACCGTATTTATCGGCATATAACACGCACTTTTTTCCCCTGAAAATCAGGGGAAAATCGTGGGTGCGTGTTATAGGCCGATCCCCGCCGATTTCTGTGTCATCGGAGCGATCGCGGCAATTGCCGCGGTCGCCGCCGACATACACAGCCGTGGGTAGATTTAAATATGGCGCCGAGACGTCAGGGAGCCGAGATACACATATCCGAGTGTTCTCGGCTTTTTTCGGCGGCGCCGTCACGCCCAGTCCCGCCCCTGGACCTGTGTTATGTCCATCATAGGGCGGGACTGGGCATGACTGTGAGCGGCGCCGAAAAAAGCCGAGAACACTCGGGTATGTGTATCTCAGCTCCGACAAGAGCTGAGATACACATACCCGAGTGTTCTCGGCTTTTTTCGGCGCCGCTCACAGTCACGCCCAGTCCCGCCCTATGATGGACATAACACAGGTCCAGGGGCGGGACTGGGCGTGACGGCGGCGCCGAAAAAAGCCGAGAACACTCGCGTATGTGTATCTCGGCTCCCTGCAGTCTCGGCGCCATATTTAAATCTATACCGAGTGCACAAAGCTGCACTGACATGGCTGGACTGGGGCAAACCTGCACTAACAAAGCTGCACTGGGGCAAGGCTGCACCTGCACTGGGGCAAAGCTGCACTGACAAGGCTGCACCTGTACTGGGGCAAAGCTGCACTGACAAGGCTGCACCTGTACTGGGGCAAAGCTGCACTGACAAGGCTGCACACTGACAAGGCTGCACTGGGGCAAAGCTGCACTGACAAGGCTGCAATGACATGGCTGCACTGACAAGACTGCACTGACAAGACTGCACTGACAAGACTGCACTGGGGCAAGGCTGCACTGACACTGAAAAGGCTGCAGATGGACAGATAAGGCTGCATTGATGGGCATTTTAATGTAAGTTTTTTTCCTTAAACTTCCCTCCTAAAAGTTTTTTTTCCTTAAAATTCCCACCTAAACTTGGGGTGCGTGTTATACGCCGGCGCGTGTTATACGCCGATAAATACGGTATTTAGTATATTGTGTCTAAATACAGATGGGGACAAAATACATCTGTGCACTCGTATACAATAGCACTAACACATGCAAAGTGTGTATACATGTGTACGCAAAAGGGGCATAGCTGTCAGTGTATTTATGTACAAAGTATTTCCCAAAAGTAGGTGAATACATAATATATAGATAAATAATATTAAAATAATACCATTATACACTGAAAGCATGTGCCTATAGCTAAAGGGGCTAGTGAAACATGCACATCAAAATATGACTGTGTCTGCACATATGTACAAAGGTGCACATGCCAGGGCACATACATAGATAAGAGATGAATACATGCACATATAAATATAAATAGTGCATATTTAGTAAAGGCATAATTGTGCATTTTAAAATGGTATGAAAAGTATTATATAAAAACAACATTTTTCCATAGATATAACTAAGGTTAAGGATTTTCGATCTTTAAAAAAGTATTTTAAAAAATATATATATTTTTCAAAAAGACTTAAAAATATAAAAGATCACAATTGATAAACTATTAGAAAATATATATGTATTTTTGATGGTAGAAACACACATATATTTATGGGACAAAAATATGAAGAAATGTGAATATGAATATAAACGTGCAAATTGTGCGTATTTCTGAGTATCATGTGTACAAAATGTAGTGGGTATTTTATAATGGTGGGTATTTATTATTTAAAAACAATAAAAACTATTAGTATATGTATAAAAACACCCAACTAAGAACCTCTAAATTCTAAATTTTACATTGGGGCCAACCTGAGTCAAAATCCTACATAAACGGTAAGGCACCTCATATAAGATATGCTAGATACAGTGAGTGGACGAACATGGGCCTATTCTACAGTAAACTCTATACCACTATCACATTATTTTGTTTTTTTTTTAATTCAAAACAACGTTTATTGAGCATAGAAAAAAGTATATAGACATACGGGTGAATAGTGCAACAGGCACTACATTTACGAATCAATCCAAATGACATACACATCAGATGTTGCATTTATGACACTATACAGCTGACAGATACAGGAACATGACTTTGAGGTTTGGGGAGGAGGTGTTTGCATATCGGAGCCCAATGGGTAATTAGGCAGTATGGGGTCAAGGAGAGGGAGGAGTCAATGGGGGAGCCATTGAATTACCAAACAAATAGTGCATTTAGTCCCTTGCATCACAGGTGGAGGTATCCTCAAGCCATCTATCCCATATTTTGTGGAATTTGTCGGGGCAGCCCCTATGGATATATAGTATCTTTTTGTAGGGGAGAGTGATATTGACAGCTCTAGTCCATTGCTGCAGTGTGGGAGGGGTCCCCCTCATCCACGTTCTGGCGATCTGCAACCTGGCGAGGAATAATGTTTCTTGCAGAAATATATTTAAATATTTGTCGCCTTCAGAGAGTGAGAGGAGCCCCAGCACGCACTGACAGGGGCAGAGAGACAATGGCGAGCCCATGCGGTCGTGTAGGATCCTTACTACCTGGGTCCAGAACCCCTGTATGGATGGACAGGCCCATAGTAGATGGAAGGAGGCTTTGTGGTGGCCGCAGCTTGGGCAGTTGGGGTCATGTCCATGTCTGTATTTGGATATGCGGTATGGAGTCAGATATGATCTGTGGAGGATATATAGATGGGAGAGGCGGTCGGAAAGTTTAGGGGAGACAATTTTGCAGTTGACAAGGGCCTCCTCCCAGTCCTCATCCGTCAAGGTGCCCAGGTCCGACTCCCATCATGATTTCAATTGATGAGCAATGGTGTTAGCTGTGGGCAGCATGAGGTATGTATAGATTTGGGAAATCAGTTTCTTGGAGTCTTTTCCCAAGACTATGTCCACTAATAGTGGAACCTCGAGGGCTGGGTTAGGGTTGCCAAACTGTGTGTTGAGTGCGTGCCGGAGTTGGAGGTATCGAAAGAACATCTGATTGGGTAAAGCGAAGTTGTCTTTGAGTATTTGGAATAGTTTAACTGACCCGTGAGCTACAACTTGCGACAGGTAGATGACGCCCCTGTCGATCCACAGACCATGGTCAGGGATGGAGGCAAGTTCAGGCAGGTTTGGATTGTCCCAAAGAGGAGTGTGGGAGTGAGGAAAGGGTGCTCAACCAAGGCGCATGGCAGTTCACCAGATCTTGCAGTGGTGTAGCAACATGTGTCTCCCGTCGCTAATACGGGGTGGGCCACGGGGTCCGCAGAACAGGATTTGGAAGGGGTGGGACAATGGGCCGGGAGTTTGTGAGCAAACCAGGTGCGAGTAGTGGGTTCTGTCAGAGTGATTGAAATGGAAGAAGTAAGAGAGTTGAGATGCTATGTAATATGTAGAAAGGTCAGGGAGTGCGGTGCCGCCTAGGTCAGTCGGGTATTTCAGGACCTTCCACGACAATTTGTGATGGGAGGAGCCCCATATGAAAGTGTTGAGAATAGATTCCATAGATTTGAATATACGCGAGGGAAGGTATACTGGGGCCTGCCAAAATATATAAAGTAATTTGGGAAGAAGGATCATTTTCACCAGGCTGATTCGGCCCATAACCCCTAAGGGGAGTCGGGACCATATGTGGTAAATAGTGGCTCAATGTTAAGGGTAATAAAATGGAGGAGGGATCGGGAGATGTGAACACCCAGGTACTTGATGGTGCTTGCTCTAACTAGGGGGAGCACGGCTTGGTCGGTCGTAGGGGCGCCTATATCTAGTGGGAGGATTTGGGACTTAGCCCAGTTTATCTGGAGCCCAGAGAATGCCCCAAAGGCTGTAATAACACATAGAGCAGTCTGGAGTGAGGGACCTGCTTCAGCGAGGTAAAGGAGCATGTCGTCAGCATAGAGGCTTATTACCTCTGTTATCTGGCCACAACGGAGACCCTTAATGTCGGGGTGGCATCTAAGGGCTATCGCGAGGGGTTCCACTGCCAGAGTGTAGAGCAGAGGTGAGATGGGGCAGCCCTGACGCGTGCCGCGAGGTGGGAAGGAGGGGGAGATTCTACCATTTACCTGAATACATGCTGTGGGGACCTGATAGAGGAGTTGGAGCCATTTTATGAATTTTGGGCCAAAGCCAAATCTTCTGAGACACTCCCATAAATAGCTCCACTCCACAGAATCAAACGCTTCGGCGGCATCTAAGCTGACCACTACTCTGGAGCCTATATCTGTGTGCTGAGATTGGAGATTCATGTGGAGCCGTCTAAGATTAAAGGCCGTGTTTTTGTCTGGCATGAAGCCAGTCTGGTCGGGGTGCACTAAGCTAGAGATTACTTTATTGACACGCAGGGCTAGAATTTTGGCCAGTATCTTGACGTCGAGTTGGAGGAGGGATATGGGTCTGTATGATTCGGGGAACAGCGGGTCTTTGCCCGGTTTAAGTATGAGGACGATAAGGGTTCACTCATGGATGCCGGGAGAGTGTTTATGTCAAATATATGTGTATATAGGTTACAAAGCTTGTGGATTAGAATCTCACTGAATTGTTTGTAGAACTCAAGGGGGAGCCCATCGGAGCCAGGTGCCTTGGATGTAGGGAGTAGTGCCAGAGCCTCTGTAATGCAATCTGTGGTGATAGGTGCTTCCAGTTGGGCAATTTGCAGGGGTGAGAGTGTAGGGAAGTCAATGTCCTGTAGGAATGCTGAGAGCTCAGCTTGAGAGTGTTGGGCGGTGGAAGAATAAAGTTTGGAGTAGAAGGACCTAAACTCCTCAGCCACCTGGTCAGGATCTGTTATCCTGGCCCCGGAAGTCGACTGGAGGGAGACCACTACCAAGGGTTTGTGATCTAGGTGGGCCATGTAGGCAAGGAGCTTGCCATCTCTTTCACCATGCTCAAAGGTGCCTTGCTTACTGAAAAAAAATACCTTGTGTAGCCTTCTCGAAGTGTAGCTGATTTGTGAGCCTGGACTGCATGTGTACGAGAGAGGCGTTGGCGGCTGTTGGGTCATTCTGGAAGGCTTGCTCTAGGGTATTGAGGCAGTCCTCTGCCTGGCAGAGCAACTGTTTGGAGGTGTCCTTGTGTCGATTGATATGCGTGGAAAGGATCATACGGGCATGTATTTTGAAGGCCTCCCATATGGATCCGACCGGGGCAGAGCCATCGTTTGTACGAATATAGTGATCCCACTCACGCTGGATGGTGTCCAAATCAGGGAGGGTGATGAGCCAAAAGGGGTTTAGCCTCCAGATCCGGACAGTAGCTGGAGACGGTAGTCGTAGTTTGATCCAGTAAGGAGAGTGGTCGGAGAGCACTCTAGCGTCAAAACCTACATCGAGGAGGTGGGGGAGAAAAGGGGAGGCAAGGAAAATAAAGTCTATAAGGGGCATAGATGATCGCGAGGGAGTGAAACAGGAGAAGCGTGATTGTGACGGATAGATATGTCTCCATGTGTGAGGGCAAATTCTCTAAGAAATTTTCCAAATCTAGTGGTACTAGGTGTAGAAGGAGGGGGTTAGCAGGGCTCAGTCTATCTAGATGTGGGGTTATGACCATATTAAAATCCCCTGCCCAGATTGCCGGCACTGACGGGTGTTGGGACATGAAAGCGACACCCAACTGCAGCATGGCAAATTGAAATGGAGGGGGGATGTTGAAGGCCATAAGGTGGATCTCCAGGCCCCCTATGGTGGCATGCAAAAACAGTGAAGCTGAAATTGCACCGTTTTGGCAATAAGAATTGCAATCCCACGGGAGTTAGAGGTGTGTGGGGCTTGGTATAGCCAGCCCGCCCACGGCTTTTTGAGACACATCTGTTTCTGACCTGCAAGGTGAGTCTCTACAAGGATGGAAATATCCGCCCATTGAGATTTGAGATGTGAAAGACCGCGGTTCGTTTAGCCCTCTCACCGAGACCCTGGACATTCCAGGTTACAATTTTAAGTGAAGTCATAGCATATGGGGGGGGGGCTAGTGGATGCAGTCGGACTCCCAGGGAGCGGCAAACAGTGCAAAACAATACATGCATCATGATACAATTTCTAACGAAGTATGCATGCATACTGGGTACCCATGGGACGTAGGAGCCATCAGGGGAGTTCCAAGCCTGCGATATGAATCCTCGATGGGCAGGGGGCCACCACACCCTAATCTGGGGTGCTCTAGATCCGGAGAGAAAAGTCAGACCCATCAGTGACAACTGCGCAGTTAAAATAGGATTATGCATATGGTATATCAATATGGACACCAAAAAGAAAAAAAAAACACGATATACACGATATATGTAAGAACAGAAACTAAACTAACTGCATATACACTGAGCCAGCAAGGCAGATTCAACACACTGCCGTCCATTACGGTTGAGGAGGCAGAGGCTGGACAGGGAAACATTTGTAGAGAGGTGGTAGTCAGGGTTGGCAAGTATGCCACAGTCTTGAGGTGACCAACAAGGTCAGGGGGGGCGATCAAGCTGGAGAGCGCACGGTGATGCGGGAGAGGCGTTCAATCTCGGGGGTTGCGGGCAGTGGCGTCTCTCTCATATTTAGGGGGGGCACATGGGGGGACAGGGACAAAAGTAGGGGGGCAACTATCAAATGCAAATATAATATATATATATATATATATATATATAAATAAATATACATATATATATATATATATATATATATATATATATATATATCCTGGGGCCCTTTACTATGATCCACCCCCAGGGTGGCAGAAAACAAGAGATATATGTCACCAGCATAAAAATATAAGGGTCCAAAGCAGTGGGAGAACTATCAGGGTTGCAAAGGTTGTCTTGCCACCGGGCCCTGGTGTTCTGCCACTGTGAGGTTCGCCAGCCTCCTCTTGCTGTCCTGCCCCTGCTATTGACAGCGCTGGTCTGGCATCTCTTGGAATTTACAGGCTGGTTCTCCTGTCCTAAGGATGGGAGAAATCAGTCTGTTTTTTCAGTAACTGAGAGTCCTGGTGGAGTCCTTCCTGCAACTCTCTCTTCTCTCTGCCAATGAGGATGCAGGGGAAGGAGCAGATCGGGCGGCCGTGGTTGTGTGAGAGCTCACATTATGCAGTGTCAGCGAGCAGAGGGAGGGGGGAGGAATCACCCGCAGGAGCTGACTGAGGACGCTCTCCCTCTTAGACATTGCCTTTTTGTAAAAAAAAACAAAAAACTTTTTTTTTTAATTGGGGGGCACATGGTGGGGCACAGCATAATGTTGGGGGGGTCAGGGCCCTCTCTGCCCCCCCCAGGGACGCCATTGGTTGTGGGCGCAGATGGGCCGCCCAAGACACTGAAATCAGACATAATGGTGGGGGAAGGGCAATGTCTTGTAATGCGGATATGGAGGAAGCGGAGAGGGCATAAGGGGCATAAGGGGGTAAGGAGTGTGAAAAAGCAATATTGTACAATATATAAGGCCAACTCACAGTCTGAGACAGCAAGATATAGCAGGCAGAACATAGGGAGCAGTTTTCCAGCTTCAGGCAGCCAACGGCTGCGGTGCATATGGGATGAAGGTCTATGCGGGGCCCGGATCGGACATGCCACGTCGTTCCAACCAGGAGAGAACAGCCTGCGGGTCTTCAAAAAACTGCACCTTGCCATCACTCACCTCGCGGAGTTGTGCAGGGAAGAGCATTGCGTATGATAGGTGATGTACGCTTGTAAGTGCAACTTGTCTGTTTGGGGGCTTTGAATAAATTTGTATACGGAGAACACTATGGTCTCTATACTTATTATTTACATGTCCTGAACTCATGGAATCTTGAGCCAAGCTGGGAGATGATCTACTTCTTTGGATATTAATGAGCTGAGTTACCATTAAGAAAAGAGCCATCTGGATTACCCACCATTGATTGGGAAGAGGAAGTGAGAGCAAAGAGCTTGTGGGGAGATCCGCATATGAGTTTTGACTCATCTGGAAGGTGAGCACGCATTTTTACTGGTGGTGGTGTGCACTCCTTTTGAGGACGAACAATCACTGTGGTGGAATTGTGTGGATACACTGATCACAAGAAGAGTTTTTCATGTTTTATTTCTTCATTCTTTCATTTTATGGACTATTCATTTATATGTAGGATTTATTTATTTTAGAGATTTGCACTTTATATTTATAATTTTACACATAGCGCTACATTTATTTATTTACTATCCATTTTGAAATTAGTGTGGTGTACCACTTGGAATGTTTAGCAGCTGTGCACGTTTATTATTAGGTTATCTTACTTAAACATCACAATATTTTTTACTTGTGGCGCTGATTGTTTCATCTTATAATATTGTACAATGTATAAGGCCAACTCACGGTCGGAGACAGCAAGATATAGCAGGCAGAACATAGGAAGCAGTTTTCCAGCTTCAGGCAGCCAACGGCTGCGGTGCATATGGGATGAAGGTCTATGCGGGGCCCGGATCGGACATGCCACTTCTTTCCAACCAGGAGAGAACAGCCTGTGGGTCTTAAAAAAACTGCACCTTGCCATCACTCACCACGCGGAGTCGTGCAGGGAAGAGCATTGCGTATGATAGGTGATGTACACGGAGCTGCCGTTTTGCCTCTGTGAAGCGCGCTCTTTTCTTTTGGACTTCAGCGGAGAAGTCCGGGTATACCGCCACGGTCACATTACCTAGAGGGATGTTACCGCTTTCACGAGTAAGCCTGAGGATCGCATCCCTGTCACGGTAGTTCAAGAACTTGGCAATAAAGGTTCTTGGTGGGGCTCCTGCAGGTGGAGGTTTTGCTGCGAGGCGGTGGGCGCGCTCCACCACGAATGTGGAGGAGAAGGCCTCTCCGCCATAGGTCTTGACGAGCATATTTTCTAGATACGTGGGGGGGTCCGCGTCTTTGGACTTCTCGGGGAGTCCCACAAAATCTTCTGAGACGGTTCTCCATGTTGTCTTGTTTGGAGAGAACCGTGTTCAGTTGATATTGCAGCTGTTCAGTGGTGATCTGAAGTGGATGCAGGCCCTCCTCCACATGGCCAACGCGGCGCTCCATCTCGGTCACCATTTCCCGGAGCTTATGGACGTTCTGCCGGATCAAGGAGATGTCAATCTTCACCTCCTCAATCCTGGAGGTGAGGGTGGATTGGCAGAGAGCGATGACCTCCAGCACTCTAGCTGTGTCTCCGGAGGTCTGGTCGTCATTTGTGGGAGGCTGTGCGGCTCCATCTTCCTCTCCCAGGTCCCGCTTATCATGGCGGTATTGAGCTAATTTCGCAGCGGCTTCGGAACTTTTAGGAGGAGACATGCCGGCGAAGGGAGAAGCAGACAAGCTAGAGCCTTTAGGCGTCTGTCAGCGGGGAATATAGCTCCCAGGATCGATGTAAAAGATTGGGTCTCGAGCAGAGCTCTCACGCTTACTCCATGCAGCTCCAGACCACGCCCCCACTATCACACTATTTTGTGTATTTCGGGGTCTTCATTGAGGCCTCTGGGGGCAAGGCTGCCAAGGGTGAAAATCCAGTAGGCCTCTCGCTTACATAGCCTCTGGTGTTTCCTCCCCGAATCTAGCTCACCCTCCGATTGACTCAATTGCAAAAACTTTCATACTTGCAGGGTCTCCTTGATGAGCTTCTAAAAAATGCCGGGGAACTGGATATTTATCTCTTAGATTAATGATACCACATTTGTGTTCTCCTATTCTGACCCTCATGGGGCGCTGAGTACGGCCTACATAGAGACGACCACAAGGGCAAACAATACCATAGACCAGTGATGGTGAACCTTGGCACCCCAGATGTTTTGGAACTACATTACCCATGATGCTCACCTACACTGCAGAGTGCATGAGCATCATGGGAAATGTAGTTCCAAAACATCTGGGGTGCCAAGGTTCGCCATCACTGCCATAGACTATATATTCTGTCCCACAGTTCATAAATTGTTTAAGTTTATGGACCCTTCCGTTGCTCCCTACTACAGTTTTCTTTCTGTGCCACATGTACATGCATGTGCCACAGTTTTTAACACCACGCTTGTAGCTCCCTTTTTGGTCGAATATTTTTGACCAAATACTAGTTAATTTGTTGATGTTTTCACCCTACTACATCTTTAAGTAGCTGTAATGCCACATACACACGACCGGGCTTTACGGCATACTTGGTTTGGAGGACTTTTCAACGGACTTTACGACGGACTTTCAGAATGAACGGACTTGCCTACACACGATCAACCAAAGTCCGACGGATTCGTACTTGATGACATACGACCGGACTAAAACAAGGAAGTTCATAGCCAGTAGCCAATAGCTGCCCTAGCGTCAGTTTTTGTCCGTCGGACTAGCATACAGACGAGCAGACTTTTCGACCAGACTCGAGTCCGTCGAAAAGATTTGAAACATGTTTAATTTCTAGGTCCGTCGAACTTTTGGGGGGGAAAAGTCCACTGGAGCCCACACACGATCGAATTGTCCAACGGACTCCGGTCTGCCAAACCAAGTATGCCGTAAAGTCCGGTCGTGTGTACGCGGCATAAGAGATGAACACTGTTAGGCTCTGAAGAAGAAGGTGCAACCTTCGAAACGCATCAGCCAGCAGCGGTTTGCGCGTCCTCTTCTTAGGATCTGGAGACTGCTATCAGTGGACAGACTGTCACAAGTCAAAGACTCTTTTAAGCGTGATTTTCCATCTAACTTTGTGAGTAGTTTCATTATGTTTTTTCTTAAATAAATTTGTTAAAGGATAATGCACAAGGCCGGTGCGCCCTCTCTTTTCTGCTTCCTTCAAGAGTCCTTTGAGAGGTGAGAATGACCTCCTTAGAGCTTTCACCCAAAACATCATACGTCAGTCTCTTGGGTGGGCGAATAACTCTTCTCTCTCTCTGCTCTTTAGGCTAAGGTGTTACAGGCTCACTAGACTCTTCCTCATCCACAGTCATTTCTGCCTCCTGCAGGTCAGTTTCTTCCTGTTCCACAACAGGTCCTTCTTCATCCACTATGGAAGAGTTAAAGTCTTTGGGATCTCCTGCCGACAGAGAAGATTGAGTGTCTTCCAGGTCTTCTAGGGGTTGAGAATCCTGGTGTCTGTTTTTCTTGGGAGGAGGAAAAGGAAGTGTGGAAGGCCTTGACATTTGAGACGGCCACAGCCAATCTATTCCCATCTCTTCATCCTCACTGTCCTCATCCTCTGCGTTGAGGGGTACAGAGACCTGGTCACTGAACAGGATCTCTTTGAAACAGTGGGTGAAGACTGCAAGTCCGGCTATTGTGGCACACAAACGGCTTCTGACAGGGGCAGCAGATGATTGCGGTGCCAAGTCTTCAGCAGGCCCTTGCTTCCCTCTGGCTGGATCTGATACACTGGTAGTCCTGGCAGCTGCTTGCAGACGACATAGGGCTGTGGCTTCCAGCGATCTGCCAACTTGTGCTTCCCCGGGACACCTAGTGTCAGGGAAGTCGTTTGCGGAGTACAGCTGCTGTACTGGCTATTTAAACGCAGCTTCAGTACTGGCTAATTGCTGCTTGGTCTACAGCGTTTACCTGAATCCTGATTCCTGTGTGTGCTGACTTCTGCTACCAATCCGGCTTGTTCCTGACTACCCTTCTGCCTGCTGTTTATGTCTGATCTGCCCGTCTGTTGCCAAAACTTGCCTGTGACCTGACTACGCTTCTGCCTGCTTCTTTTGCCTGATCTGCCCGTCTGTTGCCAGAAACCTGCCTGTGACCCGACTACGCTTCTGCCTGCTGCTTTTGCCTGGTCTGCCTGTCTGTTGTCAACCCGCTGCTTCTGACCCTGCTCCTTGCTATTCAGCCTGCTACAGTTCCTGCTTCCTGTGGTGCACCTCTGCTTGCCTATTGCCAAGTCTGCCAGCCTTTCTACCACTCCGCCTGCCCGTTCCAGTTTAGTGGGTTCCTGGCTACTACTTGCAGACTTCCGGACTGGTCATAGGCACTCTTACTTCACTGCACTCCTGAGTCTGCTGTCCCACTATCAGTGGCTCACTAGCCGGAGCTGTATGAGAGGCCTTCCTCTACACGTCAGGCTCACCACCAGGTACGTGACACCTAGGTTCCTCAGCAGCACTGTCACCAGGATGCAGGTCCTGCACTCTCATAAATAGAACAGGAGAGGACGATGGGTCCTATAAAAGTATATCCACAAGTACATGTAAATTGTGTTAGCCCTTATGCTGCTCACCCCTATAGGGTGTTGTTGCCATAGCCAAACAGGCTAGGCATACAAAAAAGTAGCCCAGGTAAGGTTACCCGGCAAGAAAGTGGCTACTAAGGCAACAATGGGCAGTAATAAAGGCTGATAAAAAGTACAAAACATTTTATTTATTCAAAGTGGAGGGTTAAAAACATACTCAGTATACAGAGACAATAATGGCATCTTCATTGGTACTGGTTAACTGGATCCCACACAAAAGAAAAAGTGTGAGGAAAACAGACAATGGACACAAAGACACACAAGGAATGACATACCAATAACAAAAAAATCAACAGAATGTTGCACTCTCACCCTGAGGTCGAAGTTTCTCTTGTTTCGCTGTCTTCGGGCATCTGAGGCAGCTTGGACCTTGCCATAGGCGGTCTTCAGACTTCTCCTCAGATGATCCACGTACCCTCTGTGGGAAGTTGTTGAGGTATGGTCTAGGGACGTGCTGAAGACCAAGTCAACCGGCAGCCGAGCCTCCCGTCCGAACATCAGCCCATAAGGAGAGTAACCTGTGGCATCATTTGCGGTACTGTTGTAAGCATGCACAATGGCCGCTATATGCTTGCTCCAGTACTGCTTTTGTTCCAAAGCCAGAGTCCCAAGCATATCCAGGAGAGTTTGGTTGAACCTCTCTGGCTGAGGATCTCCAAGGATGATATGGAGTGGTTCTTGACTTTTTGATGCCTAACAGGCTCAGGAGCCTCTCGATTAGGGTACTCTCAAAGTCTCTTCCTTGATCGGAGTGGATACGCTGGGGCAGACCATAGTGTACAAAGAACTTCTCCACTAAGATCTTGGCCACAATCGATGTCTTTTGTGGGAACAGCCTGGGCATACCTAGTGAAGTGATCAGTCACCACCAGGTTGATTCCCTGTCCACTCAGATCAGGCTCCAAGCACAGAAAGTCAATGCACACCAGCTCCATGGGTCTTTGGCTTTGAAGATGGCTCATTTGGGCAGCTTGTTGAGGCAAAGTCTTCCTCTGTATGCATCTGATGCAGGAGTGGCAAAAGCCCTCGGCTTCAGCCCGCATGCACGGCCAGTAGAACCGGTCCCTCACCAGTCTGAATGTACTTTCAAGCCCTAGGTGGCCATGGTTGTCACGTAGGGCAGTTAGCACCATCTCCCTATGCTTCCCGGTTAAGAACAACTGTCATTTCTCTTCAGGATCGTCATGGGGGCCCCTTTGGTAGACCACTCCACTGTGTAGCTGCAACCGATCCCACTCTCTCTGTGCAGCAGACGGACATCCTTCTGGGAGTCAGTAAGTAGCAAGTCAGGGCGTCGCCTTCAATACCAAGCTACAAAGAGGGTCTTCCATCTGGTCCCTTCTCAAGTCAATAACAACTAGGGACACCAACCGCTGAGACCCCAATGTCTTTGGCCCTTGACCCGCCTCTAGATAGATGTTTTGCTCCTAGATAAAAAGCTCGTACACCTCCTGGAAAGTCTCTGGAACTGTGGGGCCTTCTTGATGAAGCGTCTGCATCTTTGTTCCCGACCCTGGTCGGTACTTCAGGCCGAAGATGAAACCTGATAGGGCAGCGAACCCCCTATGACCAGTGCGTTCCAACTCGGCAGTAGTGAGGATGTACGTGAGGGAATTATTGTTTGTCTTGATCACAAATTCTGCTCCATACAGATAATCCCTCAGTTTATCCACCACTGCCCACTTGAAAGCCAGAAACTCAAGTTTATGTGTGGGGTGGTTCTTCTCGGCGGGTGCCAAGCCCTGGCTCACATAGGCAACAGGCTGCAGGTGCCCATCATGCTCTTGTTATAGCACCCCGCCTAACCCATCTTGGATGGCATCAACCTGCAGTTCGTACGGCTTTGTTGGATCTGCATAGGCCAGGACTGGAGCAGTTGTTAAGCTCCACTTCAGCTGCCTAAAAGCCTCCTCACACTGGGCAGTCCATTGTTCCTGAATGGTTTCCTGGGCCCTCTAGCTGTTCTAACAGGCTAAGACAATTCTGGGTTGTTGTCTTCCTCTTCGCTTCTCAGTAGCTCATTGCGTGGGTGAGCTATTTTAGTGAATCCCTTGATTCACGATATGGGCAAGGTAGTTGACCCCTTGTCATGGAGTCTCTTCAGGACCTTCTCCAGATGCTCTTTGTGCTCCTCTAGAGTTTTGCAGAAGACGATGATGTTATCTGGGTACACCAACACCTCAATCAGGTGCAAGTCACCCACTGTTCTTCTCCATCAACCTCTGGAATGCGGCTGGAGTGCCAGACAGGCCTTGAGGCATTCAGAACCACACTGGGGTAATGAAAGCCATCTTCTCCTGGTCTTCAGGGTGCATAGTATTAAATCAGGTTAGGGAGTCTCCAAACAAGACATTCAGATGAGATAGTAGACCCAGATCTTTGTAAAATATAAGTAGGTAGGTGCTTTATTCATACACTGTAGTGGAGAGACACAACACACACACTGATATTCAGCACTACTAGGCCAAATGAAGAAGGAAGTGTCTCTGACTTAAAAACATCAAGTTTAAAAATATATACTTTATGAATATGCAAAAGCACTATTAGTGTTATAGGTGTGATTCTATAGTTTAGTCCAAACAGCATTCATATCTTTTTAGTAGCAAGGGAACAGTTAAATGGGTGGTTACATCATGTGGCTGATAGGAAGTGACAGAAAACATGGGCGCCGCCATGATGATACTGGATCAGACCAGCTAGATAAGACTGTCCATTTCTCTGAGAAAAAAGGGAATAAACTGTTTCTTCTTATCTGGCGGTGAAGGTCATCATAGACTGAAAATTCTGTGTCTAAGAAGAAGCAAGAAAGTGTATTACAAATTCTTAAAGTGATAGTTTTACACATATATATATATATATAAATATAAACTCAACATTATCAGACCCCTATAATTCTACTCCTTTCCCTCCTCTTGACCCCTATGGAGAGGTCACTACCATATCTTCCCTACCTAGTATGATACTAGAGGGTCCACAGTACTACTTCACATCTATGTGGAGTAAAGTTCTTCTTATGCCGCGTACATACGATCTGGATTTTGGTCGGAAAAAGATATGATGGCTTGTCCGACGGGATTCCGCTGAAGCTTGCCTTGCATACACACGGTCACACAAAAGTTTGCTGAACTTTGGACCGCCAAGAACGCGGTGACATGCAACACTACGACAAGCCAAGAAAATGAAGTTCAATGCTTCCGAGCATGTGTCGAATTGTTTCCGAGCATGCGTAGGAATTTTGCGCATCGGAATTGCTACAGACGATTGCATTTTCGGATGGGAACTTTTTCAGACCGAAAAACTGGGAACATGCTCTCAATCTTTTGCTGACTGGAATTGGGCCAGCAAAAGTCCAATGGAGCATGCACATGGTCGAATTTTCCGACCAAAAGCTCTCATCGGTCTTTTGCTGGCCGAATTTCCGCTCGTGTGTACGCGACATTAGGGTGTATGTGGATACATATCTTTACTCATTCACATCACCCATCTCGGCATCATACAAATCTGCTAATCTGACTATTTGTTAACACTCTATCTCTTCCTTGGGGTCATCTTCCTCAGTTCTAACTGCCATTGTAGTAATCCTTGTATTTCACATTTAGCACACCTGAAAAAAACAAATAAACAAGCAATTCTATAACGATGATTCCTATGAGGACAAAAAATATCTGTTGAATCCATGAAAATTTACCATTTCTAAACAAAGTGTAAGCTGGGTTTGTCATATTTCCTATCACAGTGTCACATTGTATACCTCTTTCCCTTACTGAACAAGTGGATATTCCCAAAGGCCTTAAGTTTTATTTAGCATAAAATGTATTTTCACAATAATAGAACATCTGAGGTATTTCTAGACATACTGCTATTTTGGGCAGCTTTAAACTCAAAATGAAAGTAAATGGGTACCAGGTTTATGCCTTTTTTTGAACTGTCTAGCCTGTGTGAACAGATCTAGCAAGTACTCAAATTACTCCTTATGCCTGTTAGCATGTATCATTTATACAGGTGATTTTCCCCTATAGCCTTGACTGATAAGATCAAGCAAAGGCATAACAGTAGTTTACTCATCTTTTGAAATTAGCTGTACTTTCTTGCAATGGCTGGCATATATCCAGGTCACTTTACAGCTGTAGCAGTTGTCAGGAACACTTGGTAGTGTCCTTCAAACTTTGGTCCCAAAGATACTTTTACATGTTCTTATACTAGGACCCAATCACCTGGCTGTAAATCATGTGTTCCAGTTACTTGATCTGGATCTGGAATTGAATTGAAAACAAACTTGTGCATCGCAGTTAGTTGCTTGTATTAGACAATTACATTATAAAACATAATCATTATACATTACAGCAGTCTGATGTGGAAAATACAACCCTGTCTTAGGTGGGCCCCCAAACAAAATCTCATAAGGGCTCAAGTTCTCTGACCTATAAGTAGGGGTAATCCCGATGTTGTAAAGAACCCGAGGCAACGGTTCTGGCCACTGTTTCTTTACTGACCCTTCCTCTCGTTCCTGCATTAATTTAGCTAGCCTTTCTTTAATGATTCCACTATAATTTTTCTACCTTCCCTTAACTCTGAGGATGATAGGGGAATTACCAAGTCCTTGCATATAATTTGCATGATCTTTCCAGTGAAATGTGTTCCTCTGTCACTCTCTATAGTTTTAGGGACTCCAAAGCGCCATATTAATTCGGAAAGGAGCTTCTTTGCTGTTGTCTTGGCATCTGCATTAGCCACCAGGCAGGCTTCTATTCAGCTTGAAAACATGTCTACGCACAACAAAACATATTGATATTGGCCTGATATGGGCAATTGGATGTACTCAATCTGAAGTCTTTGGAAAAGGAAAAGTGACTTGGCCAAATGTCTTTGTGTTACTCTGGTCTGTTTTCCTGGGTTAGTTTAAGCACAGATTATGCATCCCTCAACAAAGTCTTGACATGAATTTATGGAGTATGGAATAAACCATCCAGCCTTGCTTATGTTTCTCTCCATTGCCTTAGAGCCTACATGACTCGGGCCATGGGCTAGTTGCATGATCATCTTTTCCGTTTGAGGTGGGACCAGTGTTGCCAACCTACCAGATTGAAATTTACTGACACAACACCCAAAATTTACTGGCACAGCCACGTTTTTACTGACATTTCCAAAAGTTACAAAACTACAGTTTTAAGTGCAAATGAGAGTATTTAGGCTACAAACAAATACAATATGCAATTAGCAATATGATTTATAGTAGATAAGGCAAAAAACATATTTCTTATTTTATTTTTGATATAGTAAGTAAGTAGCTCAGGGACAGGACTCAGGAGGGCAAGAAATTAGAATGGGCGACACACACATAAAATTCACTCTCACAGTGACAGCAGTGTGCAGCAGCACAGATGATTATGAGACCTCACTGACACAACATGTCCCCTCCTGAGTCACAGTGACAGTCTCTCTCCAAGCCAAGCACTCCCTCCAGTCTAAACAGCACTGACGGTCCCGGTCCCAGCCTGCCTTGCTTCCATACCGCAGACCCGCACACGAGGCTCTGGCCACTCTGGCTCCATTGCACCATGACATCACACGACACGCTCAGGCACCGCCTCCGCCAGAGCCACCCGATCATAGCCAACTCTGGACCAAGCCGAGAGTTTACTGGCAACCTTTTACTTTTACTGGCATTTACTGGCAGGAGAAAATTGCCTGTTTTTTACTGGCTGCCAGTAAAAATACTGACGGTTGGCAACACTGGGTGGGACCCATATTCCATTTTCCTTGCACAAGAGTCCTTCTTGGTTCTTATTTGCTCTGTCCCTTTCCATGATTTCATTCCAATCATCAGGTGCAGATTCTTGCAATTTCTTAATCAGTTCTTTTACTTTGAGTATTTGTTCTCTTCCTTTTCTTCAATCTGTTACGGGCTTCTTATTCCTTTGCAAAATCAGTGATTAGTGTCATGGTTGCTTCCTTTGGTGTTTCAGCAGTCTTCCTGGCAGTAGGCAGTAGGCAGACTGGTTTTCTTTTTCTTCCATGGGTTGTCATCCAGTATGTGCCTTGACTTTTAGGATGGCTACGTCCTTTGGGAGGGTGGCTGCTTCAAAATGTTCTTGAACATCCAGTTTTGAATTAGTTCTTTTGCAGCAGTTGTGAATCTTCTGTTCTTCCTTATGGGTCCATAACCATGGACTACTTTGAGAGCATACTTACTATCAGTGTAGATGTTGGCTGTTTGCTCTTTTGCGGCCTCGCAGACTCTGGTAAGTGCTACCACTTTGGCAACCTGCGCTGAAAGTGATGAAGGGAGTAGTTGGATCTCAATCACTTCCTCCAATGTTATCACCGCATATGCCATTCTTGGGTACTCCATCTTTGTACAGGCATGAACCCTCTGCAAACAGGATCAGATCAGAATTTTCAAGAGGAGTGTCTTTTAAGGGGGAGATTTGCTGCATTTCTTCTTCCATAAGTTTTAAGCAGATGTGGTCACCCTCTTCTTCGAGGTCTTCTCTCTCTAGGAAAAAGCTGGCAGGATTGATTGTAGTACATCTTTTCACTTCTATTTCTCCTAATTCAAGCAGGATTGCTTCATACTTGCTCAGCCTTGCTGATGACAAATGTTTTGTCCTTGCTCTTTTCAAGATTTAATTTGCAAATTTCTTCATAACATCCGTTCTAAAGCATATCTTCCCTTTTGTACAGCACCACTGGCACAGGTTGCTGCAGTTTTCTTTTTGTGTTCTTGCCAGGACATGGATCTTGGTGCATCCACCAACCGGATCTATTTTATACACTGTTTGAAAGGGATTGCGGTCAACAGGGCAGGATGAGGAGGTTTCACACCATTTAAAGATGCAGGATATACAGAAAATGTAAAAACATACTTCTGGAAAGCCAGCCCCCAGGGAAAGACTGTTCAGACAAATTGGACACCTCTCAGTTATACTTAATGCTAAAGTACTAAATCAATCCGGTCTTATCATTGAGTGGAACCTTTTCCCATTTCACGCTCAGTAGGCTAGAATGGATAGAATGGAGAACTAAACATTTAAATATTTATAATAATCATGGCTACCTTTTAGGGATGTATATCAGCCTTTTCTTTCTTTGTTTAAAATGAATCCTAGAGTACATCGAAGAAGGAGAATTAAGGGGGGGGGGGTCAAAGGGGGAAGCTGGAAACCCGTCTTACTTCTCTCCTCTTCTACAAATGATTTCTCAGTTAAACTTACAAAGACTTTCTTACAAAGGCTTCTATCTTTCTTATATACCATTTTTTATAGTACTTAGATGTTAAAAATCTCTGGCTTCAGACGGGCATCATCTTTTTAAGAAAATATCTGCAAACCGCCAAATACACAATTTTACACAGGAATGTGAAGGGGAGGGGCACCGCACTCCTTTCTTACACAGAAACACAAAAGGTGGGAGGTGAGAAAGCTTCAAAAGACGAGCGGGCTTCTCTCATCAGTATCTTACAATCATCCATACGTAGCATTATTTTTATGCTTCTCAAACATTTAGATAACACTTGCATTGCCTGGTCTAATTTTTCTTTTGCTAGACCCATCAGTGATATGAATTAGAAAAACTTTGACAGGCTCATAATTAGTTAAAGTTTCATTACGTTTCATACTTTCAAAAATCCAATATTGTACACATTTAATCACCTTATCCAACTCTGTCAATCTGCCATAAAAATTAACATTACACAGAAACCCAAACTGATCATAACTCCTTCTGTTAGTGATCTGGTCTGTTTTGGTCCAGCCTATAATAGTCTCGGTGTCATTTCTTAACCACTGTCCATATCTTTCTGTCTGTCATGTCAGTCATGTCAGTCATAGGACTTACTTGTGCCACCTCTACCTTTCCCAGCTTGAAAGGTCAAAGGTTTTTTCTTTCTCCAGGCCACACACAATAGCCGTCAAATGGGACTTTATTACACTTGGCCACACAGGCCTGTACACTTGTCACATAGGCATTACTCGCCACACAGGCTCACTACTACAGTCCTCTGATCAGACCTTCTCACAAGTCTCATACATATATTGACACCCCAAGCATAGAAACAAAACATCAACATTGATAATTATTATCAACTCTATTTTTTCTGCAACAGGTAAAGTAAAGGAGTTATTTGGGTCAAACTGTGTAACATCAACATTACTCTAGTTTACACTTAATTTTACCTTAATCTCACCATCTCATTAACAGCATAAGACTCCTTCAGCCAATGGACCCCAGACACCGACTATTTACTCGCCACGGAGAGCAGAATAAGTAAGAATAACAGTTTCTTACCGTGGCCACTAGTCAAAAGGCACCATTCTGTTAAATCGGGTTAGGGAGTCTCCAAACAAGACATTCAGATGAGATAGTAGATACAGATCTTTTTAAAATATAAGTAGGTAGGTGCTTTATTCATACACTGCAGTGGAGAGACACAACACACACCGATATTCAGCACTACCAGGCCGAATGAAGAAGGGAGTGTCTCTGACTTAAAAACATCAAGTTTAACAATATATACTTTATGAATATGCATAAGCACTAGGCGTGTTATAGGTGTGATCGTATAGTTTAGTCCAATCAGCATTCATATCTTCTTAGTAGCAAGGGAACAGTTAAATGGGTGGTTACATCATGTGACTGATAGAAAACGAAAGAAAACATGGGTGCTGCTGTGACAAACCTAGCCGGGACAGAGGCTGTTGGAGAGGACTGAATGCAAGCCTGTTGCCTTTTGATTATGGGCCCTGGATTTTCAATGGAACAATACTCTTTGTGAAGTGAATTAGAAATCCAGTCTGAACTGTACTAATCGGACTCAGTCGTGTATATATGTATATATTATATGTTGTTTGAGTCTGTTGGGGACTCCTTACTGTAGATTTGTGTCCCTGAAGAGGGAGGGGGGATTCCTCCAGCAGCCCCCTGCTGATAAGACTGATTCATACTGATGGGACACATCCTGTGAGGAGATACTGGTGTCATCAACTCCAACTACCTGTGTTTATGTTAATTGAAGGAGCTGATCACATTGTCCTCTATACAATGTAGGAGACGGGACGACTCCTATTGGAGCTGCAGCTATTGTGTTTATACTACTGTGTGAAGCTCGGTGCCCACAAGTCTGTCATCTGTTCTGGGTAAATTTTTTTAGTTAATTAGCTCATGTTAATTATGTTAATTAGGTTACAGTTGTATTGTTAGAGGAGGTTCCAACGGCATATAAAGTCTTGTAACTTTGATTCTAAATAAACAGTTCATGGTAGCAACAAGCAAGTGTCGCCTTGTTTTGTGATCAGAGAGGTTGGAATATCTGATATCTGTATACAGACTGGGAGAAAGTGGTATATGACGGAAGCACTCAAGCGGAGTGTGGGACGTTCCGTGACAGCTGCCATGACAGTACTGGATCAGACCAGCTAGATAAGACTGTCCATTTCTCGGAACAAAAAGGGAGTAAACTGTTGCTTCTTATCTGGCGGTGAAGGTCATCATAGACTGAAGACTGAAAACTCTGTGTCTAAGAAGAAGCAAGAAAGTGTATTACAAATTCTTAAAGTGATAGAGATATATATATATATATATATATATATATATATATATATATATATATATATATATACACATAAACGCAACATTATCAGACCCCTATAATTCTACTCAATAGAGATTTGGTACCCACTCTTCAAATCCAACACACTGAACCACTTCACCCCTGACAGGCTCTACAGGGCATCTTCTATCCTTGGGGTGGTGTATTGGTCGGGAATGGTTCTTGGGTTGAGCGTCCGAAAGTCAATGCACTTCAGTTCAGTTCTGCCAGCTGTTCATGCAGGTCTTCCAAGTCCCTTAAAGGAATCCATCGGACTCTTTCCCTGAATGGCTTATCCTCTTGAACATGGATCTGGTGTTGGGCTCTTTTTGCACACCCCACATCGAACTCACTCTTGGAGAATGCAGTCTGCCATCTAAGGATTCTTGACCTTTTCCTTCCATTCAGGCGAGAGGGGAGTATTCTTTGGGTAGAATTCCTTGACAGGGATCCCATCCTTTGCTACCCTTACCAAATCAGACGGTGAGACTGGGGTGGTGAGATTTACTTGTCCCAAGAACATCCGAGCTGGTATCTTCACAGGTGAGGCTGTGATGTTGCGGACACTAACCGGAATCTTCTCGTGACTTTGCTGCAACGTCTTGGTCGATATCACTTCTGGGATTATCTCCAGCCCCGTGTCTTCTTCAATTGAGCTTGACAGACGCTCGTAAACAAGCCACCTCACCAGGCTGTAACACCTTCCCACACTGGTCCAGGTGCCATATCTTCCCCACTCCTTCACCTGGGGCCTTCCGCTCTTGCACCAGGCACTGGTAGGCTTGTCTCAGCATGGGGTGTACACCCGTGGTTGAAGTGCAAGGCTCCAGGACAAAAGGGGTCAACAGCCTTGTCCCCTCTTGTCCTCCCCCAGGGCAGCACAGTGGTGTAGTGGATAGCACTTTCACCTAGCAGCAATAGGGTCACTGGTTCAAATCCTGACCACGACACCATCTGCCTGGAGTTTGCATGTTCTCCCTGTGCCTGCGTGGGTTTCCTCCAGGTACTCTGGTTTCCTTCCACACTCCAAAGACATGCTGGTAGGTTAATTAGATCCTGTCGAAAAAATTGGCTATATATGTGTATGTTGTATGTGTATGTGTTTGTAAGCGTGTCGGGACCCCATGGGGCAAAAGGACCAAGCTATACCGCTGATGGACGCCGGCGGCAAAAGCGTCCTGAGGCGATTCAGTTCGCATAGGTAGCGCTATACAAGTCGTTCATTCATTCATTCACAATATCAGTATTGGTCTCTATGATCAGGGAACTCTTGCTGGCCCCTGGTGAGTGAGGACAAACCACTGCCAGGATGTCGAACGTCTCTGTCTTTCCAGCCACAGAAGCTTCAAAGGTCAGCTTTAGCCGTCATAGAGGAAATTTTAAGTCCCAATGCCCCATATCTCTTACTCCTCCAACTTCTGCAATGGCAGGTGTTTAAGGTGCTTATCGTAGAAGTCTCGTAGAGAAGGTTCATTTGGGCCCCAGTATCCAGGAGGACTTTGGTGTAGATTCCATCTACTTGGATAGATACAACAGGAGAAGGTCCAAAGAGCTTGGCAGGGAACTTGCAGGACATGGTAGCCTTGGCTTGTCCTGTGGCCTGTATCCATGCTCCTTTCTTGTGGGAATTCTGATCTGGCTTGGGCCTCCGTTGAATTCTGGGAGTTTGGTGTGCACTGCCCTTCTGATGCCATGCAGCATTTGTCAAAGGGAGCAGGACACTGCTACTGTAGATGGGCACCTAATTGGCTCCTTCTCCGGGGGTCCTCTGAAGTTTCCCGCTTTTGGTGCTGGGCTTCAGGCTTCACTGGGCCTGGACACACCTGTCAGTAATGTCCCACTCCTCTGCAGTTGAAGCAGACTCCTTAATTTGCTGGCTTCTCAACCTGAGCAACCGTAGAGTTTGAGGACTTTTTCGGCTCTGAAACTTCATCACTGGGTAGAACAGTGGGCTTGGCGTTCAGCGGGGCCATCATCTCTATTAGCTGGGACACCTGAGTCTTGAGAAGCTCGACCTCGGTGTCGCCATCAGCTGTACTGGCCACTCTGACTCTGGCAACAGATTCTGACCAGTGCGGGGGGGTGCGGGATGCACCGGGTGACACCCGCAAGACGGGTGACACCAGAGCCTGGACAAAGGGGATGACAGAGTGCAGGCTGTGATGGAATTGGCTAAAGTCTGTCTGATGGCGGTTGAGCATGCACAGCATTGCACAGATCACCGCTGAAGTCCAGGTGAAGAGACCCTGCACAGTACCCTTGAAGAGTGCATTGGGATGCCGAGTGCTGGAACGCTCCTGTGCTCCTGCATTCAGCACTAGTACACATCCATTAGTGCACTTCCACTCTGCCCGACAGATCATTTCTAGTCCTCGCCTCTGGGACAGGAAGAGAGAGAGGCGCCATGAGGGGGAGTCTGAGAGTGCATGCCTTCTTGGATAAGATAAGTGAGCAGAGGAGAATATACTGTATGTTGCTTAACAGTGTTATGTTACAGTGACTCAGCCATATGGCTTTTCCAATAAGAAACAATGGTTCCGCGCTTAGGAGGAAAAAAGAACTGCAGCCCCCCCCGACACAGAATATCACCTAAGTGAAATTCAAAACAAACAGAATTCTATAATGAGGGAATTGGCGCTGTTCAGCTTTATATGCACTGGATATTGATCATAAATATATAAGTGTAAAAAATGAGTGTAAAAAAATTTTTTGTGTAAAAAATAGTGGTGAAAAAAGGAGCTAAATATATAAGTGGAATGCTCCTACAGCCATATACTATACATTAAAGTGCAACGTGCTATGACATATATAATCTAATACATCAATAAAAATCTGCAAACAATCCAAACTGTGATGAAAAACAAGTGGTAAAAAATTATTTAAAAACAACTAAAAACCACTACAGTAAAGTGCCCAGCGTTAATGTGTAAAATGTCTAATTGATAAACAAATGTATATGTTACAAATGTAATGTAAACAAGCATTTCCCGTTCTGCCTAATGACACTGACACTGATCACAGCTCCCGATTACAGTGTCATGTCACACATAGCTCATCCCCCCACAGTTAGAATCACTCCCTAGGACACACTTAACCCCTACAGCGCCACCTAGTGGTTAACCCCTTCACTACCAGTCACATTTACACAGTTATCAATGCATTTTTAATCGCACTGATTGCTGTATAAATGTGAATGGTCCCAAAATAGCGCCAAAAGTGTCCTATCTGTCCGCCATAATGTCGCAGTCATGATAAAAATCGCTGATCACCGCCATTACTAGTAAAAAAAAATATTAATAAAAATGCCATAAAACTATCCTCTATTTTGTAGACGATATAACTTTTGCGCAAACCAATCAATCAACGCTTATTGCGATTTTTTTTTACCAAAAATATGTAGAAGAATACGTATCAGCCTAAACTGAGGAAAAAAAATGTTTTTTTATATACTTTTAGGGGATATTTATTATAGCAAAAAGTAAAAAATATTGCTTTTTTTGAAAAAAAAAATGCAGAGGTGATCAAATACCACCAAAAGAACACTCTATTTGTGGGAAAAAAAGGACGTCAATTTTATTTGGGAGCCACGTCGCACAACAGCGCAATTGTCAGTTACAGCGACGCAGTGCCGAATCACAAAAAGTGCTCTGGTCTTTGGCCAGCCAAATAGTCCAGGGCTTAAGTGGTTAGACGTCGCCTATGGAGATTTTTAAGGGTAAAAGTTTGTTGCCATTTCACGAGCAGGCGCAATTTTGAAGCGTGACATGTTGGGTATCAATTTACTTGGCATAATATTATCTTTCACAATATAAAAAAAATTGGGCTAACTTTACTGTTGTCTTATTTTTTAATTCAAAAAAGTGTATTTTTTCCAAAAAAAGTGCACTTGTAAGACCGCTGCGCAAATACGGCGTGACAGAAAGTATTGCAACGACCACCATTTTATTCTCTAGGGTGTTAGGAAAAAAAATGTATACTGTTTGGGGGTTCTAAGTAATTTTCTAGTAAAAAAAACTGTTTTTAACTTGTAAAGAACAAATCTCAAAAAGAGGCTTGGTCCTTATGTGGTTATTGTACTTATGCTGGCCACTGATGCATTAGTGATCCATGGCAGTGTAATTAACCCATTTGTGCTGCATTAGTGGCCAGTATCAGTGTTAATTCACCCATTCATGCTGCAATACAAAGGGGTTAATTACCACTGACACTGGCCATTACTGCATTAGTGATCCATGGCAGTGTATTGCAGCATGAATGGGGTAATTAATACTGCCATGAATAACTAATGCAGTAGTGGCCAGTGGCAGTGTAATTAACCCATTTGTGCTGTATTAGTGGTCACTGGCAGTGTTAATTAGCTTCTTCATGCTGCAGAGTTTTAAAGTAGCATATCGCCACTGACCACCTTTGCTTGGGGTTATTATTGCAACTACTGAATCACTGCTGGGGATCATTGGAGAAAATGACACAAAGGCTGGGGGCTATTATTGCAGAAAATGCCACCAATGCTGGGGGCTATTATTGCAGAAAATGCCACCAATGCACCAATGCCGGGGGCTATTATTGCACACAATGGCACCAATGTTGGGGGCTATTATTGCAGAAACTGGCACCAATGCTGGGGGCTATTATTGCAGAAACTGGCACCAATGCTGGGGGCTATTATTGCAGAAACTGGCACCAATGCTGGGGGATATTATTGCAGAAAATAGCACCAATGCTGAGGCTATTATTGCAGAAAATGGCACCAATGCTAGGGGCTATTATTGCAGAAAATGGCACCAATGCTGGGGGCTATTATTGCAAAAAATGGCACCAATGCGGGGGGCTATTATTGCGGAAACTGACACAAATGCTGGGGGCTATTATTGTGAAAACTGGCACTAAATGCTGGGGGCTATTACTGCGGAAACTGACACCAGTAATGGGAGTTATTAGTGGGGAAACTGACACCAGTGCTGAGGGTCATTATTATGTACACTGATACAGATGCTGAAGTTTTTATTCTAGAAATCTGCACCAATGTGGGGGGATATTATTGCTGGTGATATCAACCCTAATGACGCCACTGATTCTGACCTCCCACATAATCCGGATCAAATCGGGATACTTCAAGATGCCACCATCTTGCCAGGTTCTCAACTGGATTGTGATGGGGTCCAAAGGCTGGGCACCCCTCAAGACTTGACAGGCACGGACCTCATCCACTTTCCGAGGATCCAAACTTTTTTTGAGTAAGATTTGGTACATGATCTTGTCCAAACACCTCATGTAGTCGAATAATTTCTCTCCCTCATTTTGATAAGTATGCTCCAACTGGTTCATGAGGTCAGAAGCCTTCTCTGTGTGCCCAAACACATCCTGCAGAATATTCAGGTAGTCGGACTCCCAGGCAGCACAATCTTGCTTGCTGAGCCTCAGATTGCAGATGGCCTCTGAGGCAGGGCCCCTTAAACTCTGTAATTCTTTGTTTCTTGAATGTTCCACTCATCCAGGGCTTGTGTGGCCTGCTCCAGCCACTCTTCAAGGTTGTCCTCTCCTGTAGGCACTGGTTGTCTTCCAGAAAAGGCTCTGAGTTTCAGGTACCCAGTTACAGAGTACATTGGAGTGTCCTTCTGGCATTTTGACACAAAGTCTCCAAGGGCAGCGAAGAATTTCAGCCCAATCATGACCAGGGGTGCCATAGAAGAGATTTCTTCCTCGTCTGACACTTGTTGACTGGAACTCACTGGATGCAGGTCTTGTGTGCTCAGCTGGATTAGGGGAGTCTCAGTCTTGTTAACCAGTTGTACACTGGTACCCTCAGAAACTGTCAGGGATTCCTTGCTTCCACTCTAGCAGCACATGGGTGCGGGAGGTCCTGCGGTCGGGTCTAACATCAATCACCCACACCTTTCTCTCTGGGGACAATGTCTTTACCGCCTGGCTGATCTGCTCTTCAGTCTTAACTTGATCAACATGCTTTAATCTAGGCGGGCGCCTTCTTCTTCTCACCACTAGATCGCGGTAGCAGGGTACATCCTGGTGCTTTTAGTTGTCCTGTCTTAAGGAGTTGATAGCAGAGTAAAGGTATATCCCGGACGAGCCCCCATGTGTAGTACCACCCCCGAAGGTGCCGCTTGAGTATGTTTGGTTTTGTACTCTGCCTTTTAACCCCAAGAACAGTCTCTGCCCCTCTGGCGCACCTGGCAGTAATGTTACTGCAAACACCACAGTAAACAGACACAAATTGTGACATACACAGAAATTATCTTTACTGTGAAATTTCTTTAGGAATGAAACAAACAGTAGCAATATAATCAACTGATTGACAGAGGCATGCACACAGAGTGTGCCAGATGTACCTGGGCACATCATAATCCCCTTGTGCTTAACAGATTTCCCCTGCTGCTTGGCTGGGGAATCTCTGTCCTCAGTCCCTTTCTCTGTCCCAAAAGTGAGACATCGAGGTCTGTTTAGACCCCTGATATTTCCCCAAAGCCTCCCAATGGGGCTCCTAAAAAAATTGTAAAAAATAATAACAAGTATTGTAAAAAAAATAAAAAACATTTAAAAACATTTATATGTGAGAAGAATTAAGTAGTTTTGCTGCTCATATTCACACAGACTTCTCACAAACGTCTTTCTTTGTTATTTATCGTGATTCCCTCAATATATTTGGATTTGTCACATCTGACAAAATTTATTTTTTGTTGTTTTATTTTTTTTTTTTTTCAAGGCTGTTTTTTTTTGGGGGGGGGGGGTTCTATTTTTTCAAGGCTGATCTTTGTTTTATTTTATTTTTAGTTTTACTCCATAATATTTTTGTGTGTGTTTTGTGTGTCAATTTACCACAACACGATTATTATCTTGTATTATTTAATCTCAAGAAGGTTGCTTGGTGTTGGTGTCCCTTGTTAATTTCACATTGTATTTTTGAAATGTACCTAAATCCTCACAAACAAACTGTCCTTTTTTAAGGAAAACACACATAGGCGAGTATAATTGAAACAAAAAAATCCTTAATTAAGGGCTCAGAACCAAACAAAGAGGGAGGCAACGCTGGAGAAACATCAGAGATTGGCAAAGTCTTTGACCCCCAGGGCAGACATCAAATCTTTTTCTGCAAAATTGGTGGCCTGAGGAGTCCATATCTAAGGGAGTGCAGTTTGGTCCAGAAGTCCCAGAGATCCGGAAAGCAGCAGATGACATCTGTGTCCCCAGGCTGGGGTACTACAAGAGGCTGCAACTTTTGCCAGACCAGACTGGACCCAGGTCATCACTCTCTGGTCTTCTTTCCACGCTTCCTTCCTGGCTGTGGCTCTGGTGTTGGAGATGTGGCAGGAGGAGGAGTAGGACCTGGAGGAGGAGGAGGAGGAGGAGTAGTAGGACCTGGAGGAGGAGGAGGAGTAGTAGGACCTGGAGGAGGAGGAGGACTATGTGTGAGGTTACAAATGTGGGTAGCACATGTTATTTGGCCCCTTAACCCCTTATTGAGAGCTTCCATCATTAAGGACTCACACAGAAGTCATTGGCTCTCCTCCATCTGCAGCATTTTGCAGGCAGTTAGGCCAGCAAAGTCCTCCTCCACACTGTGTGGGCTTTTCAGGGCCTCTGTAGCCTTCCAAAAGAGGCCTATGGCAGCCTCCTCCAGGTTACTCATCTTCCTGCCACTTTGTCTTTGAAGGTGTAGGGTAGGGACCTGGATATCAGGCAGCCTGCTTGGCCCGGCCACCTCCTGGCTGAGACTTCCCTGTGTATGAAAAAGGGACATGGTTGTAGTTTTTTCATCATCAATCACAATCATAAATTAGTACTCCAAACTAACATCTAGTTAACATCATTGATGGGACAACCAGAAATAGAGGAATGCTATACCTGGCTCAGTCTGGGCTCCTCCACATGTTGCTGCCTGGAAGGCCCAGGTTGGGCGTCAGAAGCCTCAGCTGGGGGGGGGGAAGCGTGGAAGGAAGAGTGGAGAGTGCTGGCCTGGGTTCAGTCTGACCTGCCAGAAACTGCAGTCTATCATAGTACCACAGCCTGGGGACATAAATGTCATCTGCAGCTCCTGATCTCAGGGAATCCTGGACCTTCTTGTGCTCCCTTAGATAAGTACTCCTCAGGCCACCAATTAGAACCTTCAAATAGATGATGTCTGCTGTGGGGATCAACGACTTCACAAATTGCAGCAAATTATCCAGCGCTGCCTTCCTCTTTGTTTGGTTCTTATATTCAGGGTGGTTTACCTGCCACAGACAAGGCAGCTCCCTGAACATATCAATGAAGATTGGCATAAAGTCCTTATCTTTCAAGATATCCATTTTCACTGCAAGACACAACACAAGACAAACCCTAATGTCAGCCTAAAGTCTACTAAACTTGTGCAAATACAGGCCTCAATCTAGAAGCAGTATAGTAGGCCCAATGTTAAATCTTACCTTCGCTATCACGATCGGCGCCTCCGTTACTCCTTCCTCCACTCACAGATCGTACGTACTATGCACGCGTGTTACGCTTTATAGACACTGCACATGCAAGAAACTCTGCCCGCCCCTGACGTTCTTTCTAGTCTATTCCCCGCCCCTTCTCGTTCGGCGCAGTGGGGAAGGGCACATGGCGGAGACACAGCAGGTGTCTGATAATTACACCAACGAGGAGGAGGAGGAGGAAAGCCCGGAGCCTGAAACATCCCAATCCAGAAGGAGACGATTTAAGGCATCAAATATGTCCTTTGGGGAGATGTTGGAGATGGTCAACATAATGAAGAGGGCCGACTATGACGGGAAGTATGGACCTTACCCCAACCCCAATGTCAGAAAGGCTAAGATCATGGCGAAAGTGGTCAAGAGTCTGCACCGGAATTTCGGGGTATGTCGATCGAAAGATCAGCTCAGGAAGCGGTGGTCGGACCTAAAATTAAGAGAGCACGAGCAGTACAGAAAGATCCGGAGAGTGCTGCAAAAAAGTAAGTAGTTGTGCTGTGTTCCTATTCTTTATTTTTATTACGTTCGTGCTGCTCTATGTGCTTTTCTTAACTGTTGTCCAGTTTAAAATGGCAACTTTCATGTTCATGGGCACATTATTCGTTCGTATCAAACATTGTTCGTTCGGCCTAGAAAACACCATGGTTTTGACCATATGCATTTGGCCACATTTTTTAGGGCCTACTTGTCTGAAACTAATTTGGTTGTGTAGATGGGTTTGTAACTAGAATGAAATGCAAACTAGATTCTGTGAAAAGTGAAACTCAAAAAAACTGCGCCCTCCTTGAGTCCCCACCACTGCGCTCAAAGCCAAAGAGGTGTTTTTACCCCTGTGTGAAAAGTAAGTGTGATTTTGAATGTGACTCTGTAAAATTTATCCAAAGCAGCCACTTTAAATATAAAAACTGAAAAACCTCTATTAACTTACAAAAACCCAAAAAATTATTGCAAATCAATATAAGTGGCGCTAGTATCAGTGATGACATCACCTGGTGTTCAAAATATTAAACCCTTTGTGCTATAATGTTCTAGTGATATTGCGTGATAATAAAGTATACCATACACAGAACAATCTATGCCAAAAATTGTATCAAAAGTGAAAACATATAAAAAAAAAAAACAAAACAAAAAAAAACAAAACTATAAGCATTTCATCCATGAAGAGTCCATAGAGAGAACACCGTGAAAAAAGTGTGCGATTTTCTGAAATGTCCACCAGTTCACTCAGTGCCAGTGATTCCTCTCCCTTTGAATTCAACACTCACCGACTCAATATGCCTCACACTCTCGTGTTTTGGCAATCAAGCATAATCAACTAGATGGTCAGATGAAGTTAACATCCCCAAGTTCCATCCATTCCAGTATCATATTTGGATTGCTGTGTTGTTTTGGCTTTATTTAACGAGGTTATCATGTAAGTGCAATGATTGAAGTTGTTCACAAGTTTAATAAATTTTATGTTTTACGGTATCACACTATCTGTGCATCTTTATTTTTATATGGAATGAGATGATACTGGAACAGATGGAACTTGGGGCTGTTACCTACCAATATGCCTCACGAGAGTGTGAGGCATATTGAGTCGGTGAGTGTTGAATTCAAAGGGAGAGGAATCACTGGCACTGTGTGAACTGGTGGACATTTCAGAAAATTGCACACTTTTTTCACTGTGTTCTCTCTATGGACTCTTCATGGATGAAATGCTAATAGTTTTTTTTGTTTTTTTTTTTATATGTTTTCACTTTTGATACAATTCTTGGCATAGATTGTTCTGTGTATGGTATACTTTATTATCACGCAATATCACTAGAACATTATAGCACAAAGGGTTTAATATTTTGAACACCAGGTGGTGTCATCACTGATACTAGCGCCACTTATATTGATTTGCAATAATTTTTGGGGTTTTTGTAAGTTAATAGAGGTTTTTAAACTAGATTCTGTGTAAGGAGAGGACACTCAGCAGCAGTTTTCACATCTGGACGCTGGAGCATTAGTGTGGGACACAAGAACACCCTTTTTATTAGGGGGCCCACACAGGTGCTTTAGTGTATACTATAGGGGTGTCTCCATCTGTGAAGCTTGTACAAGACAGGAAAAGTATTCAAGCTTGACAAAGGACAAGAAAAATGCTACATCTTGGAACTCTGCCCACAAAAAAAATTGTACCCCATTTCCAAACAATGTTTCATATTTATAGTTTTGCCATCAAATATCTGTGTGCTAAGTATACAATTTTTTTTTTATATAGGGGAGAAAAGACTTGGAGGACACCCCTCATCCGAGGAGACCAGAGACCCCCCACCTCTGGGAGAAGGGGAAATCCACCCAAGACAAACAGAGCAGGAGGAGGAAGACGTGGTGGAAATTGGCACCACAACAGGTGAGTGTCTGCGACCACAGGCTCAGGTAAGAGATGGATGCTGGCATATTTATAATACATGTTTTTTTTTGGTTTCTATCTTTTTAGGTGATTGTGATGTTGTGGATCCAGATCCTTTCACCTCGGAAAGTGCACAGATCCTGATCGGGGAGATCATGGGGTGTAATAGGGACTTGGAAAACATCAAGAAAAACATCAATGATGTTCTTCAAAAAAATAAGAACATCATTGATGTTTTAGGGAGAGTTTAAAACCCCTCCAAATCCCTTTGTTTTTTGGTGTGCTACAATTTTTTTTACATTTTTTGACAAATTGGAGAAAAGCCAAATTTTGAAGATGCACACAGTGTGTCAACATGTGCTATCTGCCATCACAGGAGATCAATGGACGCGCTTTGGGGGTGCAACCCACAAAGAATTCAAGGTATCTTAGGCGGACATCACAGGCACTCAGGTGGGGCAAGCCAGGACGGCCACTTTCAAGCGCCGTCAGGGTTGGTTCATTTTGAATTCCGGCCTCAGGCCCAACTGAGCCAGCATAGTTGGCAGAATGTTGCCGTAAAAAGTTGTGTAGAACACAGCACGCCAGGATAATGTGATTCAGTTTGTACTCCGCCATGATTCCAAACGTGTTCTCCATCACTCTTCTGGCTCTGGCCAGCCGGTAATTAAAAACCCTCTGGTCCGGGGTGAGGGTTCTCATCGGGAATGGCCGCATAAGATGGTCCCCCAGTGCAAATGCTTCATCCGCAACGAAGACGAATGGGAGTCCTTCCGCATTGTCTTCTGGAGGTGGCAAGTCCAAGCTGCCATTCTGGAGACGCCTGTAGAACTCGGTCTGGGCGATGACTCCACCATCGGACATCCGGCCATTCTTCCCCACGTCCACATACAGGGACTCATAAGTAGCCGACACCACCGCCAACATCACAATACTATTGAACCCCTTGTAGTTGTAATAGTGGTGGGACGATGTGGACGTGTTTCCCATCAATTGCCCCTCTGCAGTTAGGAAAGTCCCACTACTGGGCAAAGTGGGAGGCCACAGTCTGCCATTCCTGTGGCATGGAAGGAAACTGTGGAGTCAAAACCAAAAAAAAATAGTCATTTTGCACATTGCAAACAGGGAAAGCAAAAGCAGATTACACACAAACATTCTTGGCCAACATCAAGATAACATTTTTTGGAGGGAGTTTTTAAAGACCAAATTATAAGGTACAACTATCAGATTCCTTCTCCCCCCCTCTCATGGGCCATTTCTAACATTATAGGGGGGGAGCTCTTGGACAGGTAACCCTCTCCACTTCATTGAGAGATGAATGCCTAAATAATGGGTCTTACTTTGGCCAGCCCCTCCTTAGTTACACTATTGGCAGCCCACTGGACAGGTAAGAAGTGTCATAATACAAAGATATAAATACACATTGTACACATTTGAGCACATTTGGACATTCTGTTATTACCTATCAAGATAATAATAGGATACAAAAACTTTAAACAGTACCATTTGAAAGTATACAGGCAGGCCCTTGCACTACATGCTTTGGGGAATTCATCCATACATCTGAGCACAAAAGAGATGGGTATAGTGTGTATGGGTTTGGCAAAGTCAGCAGATAGATGATTGAGGATAGATAGAGAATTGTTATCAGCTGACTTAGCAGTTGGGGGGAGGGAGGGTTCCAAATGATTTGGGGACCCCCAAAAAAAGCCTCTGGCACTCTGCCTGAATTTAAAGCACAAATCACATTTCAAAACATTTTAGGGGGTATTTAGGGTAAAGCACTTCTATGGAGCTGACAAAATACATTGTTAAGTGACTACATGAGGTGAATATAGGGCCAGGAGACCATGCTGGGGAGGTAAGTGAAGGCAAATATGTATGAAGGACAACAAAAATAATTACATAAAAATCCAGCATGCATGAGGACAAAGGGTACATTCACAGCATATTCCAATCAGGGTAATTAGGGAATGAGGAAATAAATACAATGTATTAGCAAACATTAAATACAATAAAATGTGATATTAAAGGATACAAATCTTACCTTAATCTACTCCTTCTGCAGGACCTGAATGATGGCAGAACAGGTCTCTGGGATAATGATCTCCAGAGCCTGGGGGGAGATGCCTGTCGAGAACTTCAAGTCCTGCAGGCTTCTCCCCGTCGCCAAGTACCGCAGGGTGGCGACTAACCTCTGCTCCGGAGTGATGGCTTGCCTCATGCAGGTATCCTGCCTGCTGATATAGAGGGTCAGCAAAGCCAACAAACGGTGAAATACGGGGTCCGTCATCCTGAGAAAGTTCCTGAAATCATCAGGATTATTCTCACGGATCTCACGGAGCAAAGGCATATGACAGAACTGGTCATGCTGAAGCAACCAATTCTTGGTCCATGAACTCCTCCCCACCCTGTTCATGGACTGAGCTTGTGTCAAGGTAAGGACCCCAACACCAAGCCCACGCACAGCACGAACTCTACGAGGAGTACGTATACGCAACATGGCTAGAAAACGGTTGGCTGCTCAGAACGAAGTAACAGAACACACTGAAGAACAGCAAGGCCTGTGAAGAGCGACCTGAAAAACAGTAATGAACGAACAAGAACACAATGACTGAGTCACGCATAGCTTGCTACACGCACTGAAGAGCAGATACAAACCCACAAGCACAAACTGAACAGCAGAAAACGACCTGAAAACCACGAGTCTGAAAAAGCGCGAATCATCTCTCACCAAACTTTTACTAACACGAGATGAGCAAAAGGAGCCCAAAGGGTGCCGCGCTTGGTTCTGAACTGGCCTTTTCTAGTCTCGTCGTACGTGGTGTACGTCACCGCGTTCTTAGCGAGCGGAAATTCAGACAACTTTGTGCGACCGTGTGTACGCAAAACAAGTTTGAGCCAACATCCGCCGGAAAAAATCCTAGGATTTTGTTGTCGGAATGTCCAATCAATGTCTGATCGTGTGTGTACGGGGCATAAGACCTCTCACAGTGCACTGCTCCCCGCAGGCCCCTCCTCTCTTCTCGTCCATCCCGGGTGATGTAATGTACAGTACAAGCACCTGGGGTGGATAGGAGGGAAGGAGGGGCCGGTGGGAAGCAGTGCGCTGTGAGAGGTCTTATTACAGCCGCTGCCTGTGCTAGACTGTATGTGTTGCAGTCTTGCAGAGCCTCTTATGAACACTCCCAGTCCCAAATCAAATAACCAGGCCCAGCCTAAAGCACAGGCCTGGCTAAATTTACCTGCACTTGCGCCCTGAGCTAAAGAAATACTATTCTAGCACCTACCTTTAGGTAGAGGGTGCTACAATAATAAAAATGCTATAAATTTATCCCCTATTTTGTAGACGCTATAACTTTTGCGCAAAACAATCAATATACACTTATTGCGATTTTTTTTACCAAAAATATGTAGAAGAATACATATCAGCCTAAACTGAGAAAAAAATTTGCTTTTTTTTTTAAAAAAAAAAAGTGGGGATATTTATTATAACAAAAAGTACAAAATATTGTGTTTTTTTCAAAATTGTGGCTCTTTTTTTGTTTATAGTGCACAAAATAAAAACCGCAGAGATGATCAAATACCACCAAAAGAAAGCTCTATTTGTGGGGAAAAAAGGACGTCAACTTTGTTTGGGTACAACATCGCACGACCGCGTTATTGTCAGTTAAAGCGACGTAGTGTCGAATCGCAAAAAACGCTCTAGTTAGGAAGGGGGTAAATTCTTCCGGGGCTGAAGTGGTTAAAAAAAAAAAATTCTCAGTTTAGGCCGATATGTATTCTTTTACATATTTTTTGTAAAAAAATTGCAATAAGTGTATATTGATTGGTTTGCGAAAAAGTTATAGCGCCTACAAAATAGGGGATAGATTATGGCATTTTTATTATTATTATTTTTTTTTACTAGTAATGGCGGTGATCTGCGATTTTTATCGTGACTTTTTACATTGCGGCGGACATATTGGACACTTTTGACACTATTTTGGGATCATTCACATTTACACAGCGATCAGTGCTATAAAAATGCACTGATTACTATATAAATGTCACTGGCAGGGAAGGAGTTAACTCTAGGGGGCGATCAAGGGGATAAATGTGTTACCTAGGGAGTGATTCTAACTGTGGGGGGAGGGGACTGACTTTGGGAGAAGACCGATCAGTGTTCCTATATACAAGGAACACGATCAGTCTCCTCTCCTCTGACAGGATGTAGATCTGTGTGTTTACACACAGAGATCCACGGTCCTGCTCTGTAATTAGCGATCACGAGTGGCCAGCGGTCATCGCCATCACCCCAATACCGCCGGGAAGCCAAGGACGTCATATGACATGATGGGACATCCCGTCTATGGGCGGGTAGGGAAGTGATTAATGCTATAGGCTGCGCAGACCTACGTCGACAGATACAGTGGCTTGAAAAAGTATTCACACCCCTTGAAAATTTCCACATTTTGTCATGTTACAACCAAAAACATAAAAGTATTTTATTGGGATTTTACAGTATGTGATAGACCAACACAGAGTGGCACATAATTGTGAAGTGGAAGGAAAATTATAAAAATGGTTTTCATATTTTTTTACAAATAAATATCTGAAAAGTGTGGCATGCATTTGTATTCAGCCCCCTGAGTCAATACTTTGTACAACCACCTTCTGCTGAAATTACAGCTGCAAGTCTTTTTGGGGATGTCTCTACCAGCTTTGCACATCTAGAGAGTGAAATTTTTGCCGATTCTTCTTTGCAAAATAGCTCAAGCTCTGTCAGATTGAATGGAGAGCGTCTGTCAACAGCAAATTTCAAGTCTTGCCACAGATTCTCGATTGGATTTAGGTCTGGACTTTGACTGGGCCAGTCTAACACATGAATATGCTCTAAACCATTCTCTTGTAGCACTGGCTGTATGTTTAGGGTCGCTGTCCTATTGGAAGGTAAACCTCCACCCCAGTCTCAAGTCTTTTGCAGACTCTAACAGGTTTTCTTCGAAGATTTTTCTTTGAAGAAGCTTTTCTCGGGTCATTATCCACAATATTTTCCTCCTAGCTGCTATTATGGATGTTTTTGGCTGCTTCCAAGCTTTGGCGATTGTGAGCTTTGCTCCTATAAAGATAAAGTGGATTTGTTTTTGTGTAGCCTTGGGGATCTGAGGTATGTGAGCATTTAGCAGGGCCACAGATGGGGATCTGGGGACCTGGCATTTGGTCACCTTGTAGATCATCCCACCAGATATGTGCCATCGATCCCAAAAGTTGTCATCCTCTAAAACATAGTGGATCTGCTGAGGGGTAAATGGCTGCAAGTCATGGGTGTCCTGTGGAGACAAGAGCTGGAAGGTTTCTAAGACTGTCCCATAGAGCACAAGAGTGGGATAAGGCGGCGGCTAGTATGGGGGGGGGTCGGTTTTTCTGCCGGCACCAAAGGAGGTAGTCTAAGGTGAAGTAAGGAACTGCCTGTCTTTCGATTATTACCCAATCCGATTTTTCAATCTGGAGTAGATCGTGGAGAGCTGTGCCAGTCTTGCCGTTAAGTAGTATTTGTGTAAGCTGGGAAGGACGAGGCCTCCCTTGCGTCTGTGGAGAAATAAAGTGTTTTGGGGATTCGGTATCCAGAGATTCCCCAGGTGTATTTGAGTATTTTACTCTGGAGTGATTTTAAGTGGTCTTTCCTAATTGGGATGGGGAGGGACCGGAAGAAGTAGAGGATTCTCGGGAGTAGGGTCATTTTAATTGAGTTAATCCTGCCTAACCAGGTGAGCTCATTCTTGGACCAGTTCTTCAGGTCAGATTCTAGTTTTCTGTACAGGGGTGGGTAGTTGTGAGTATAGAGAGTTTCTGTGTGGGCCGTCAAGGTGATTCCTAGGTATCTGATAGAGCTATTGCTCCATTCGAATTTGAATGACTGCTTTAAAAGGGAAACTGTCAAGGGGGGAAGCGATACATTGAGGGCTTGTGATTTTGAAAAGCTGGACTCGAAGGCCTGATATCTTGGAGAAGTCATCTAGGACTTGGCAAAGGTTAGGTAGAGAGGTAAGGGGGAAGTTAAAAATAAGAGGATGTCATCTGCCTAGAGTCCGCATTTATGGGTCTGGTCTCCACAGGATACCCCTTTAATGTTTGGGTTTTGTCGAATAGCAATTGCCAGGGTTTCAATGGCTATGGCAAATATGAGTGGGGAGAGCGAACAGCCTTGTCTAGTGCCTCTAGCTATGTTTATTGGCTTAGAGTAATGTCCCTGTAGTCGAATGTGTGCTTTTGGTTGTGAGTAGAGGGCTTGTAAAAGTCCCATGAGGCCTTCTGGAGGTCCAGTGCAAAAAGTAGCCCCTGTTGTTTTGTCTCCCCCTCCCAGTTAGATTGCAATATTGAGATCACATCTATTGCTCATCTGATTTGATCTGGGCCTTGTCTGCCTGGGATGAAGCCCACCTGGACTTTATGTATATGGGAATTGATGAAGGAGGCGAGTCAGTTTGCCAGGATTATGCTTAGTATTTTCAAATCATTATTTATGAGGGAGATTGGGCGATAATTGCTGACTTCTTTGTGGTTTTTGTCTGGTTTGGATATGACCGTGATGTATGCTGTGTTGAGTTGGGTATCTAAGGGGTCGCCCTGGGTTTTGGTCTTGAAGAACTTAGTTAAGTGTGGGATTAGGGTGCTTGCGAAGGTCTAATAATAGGGGATTGAGAGGCCATCTGGTCCCGGTGCTGACCCCTTTTTGAGGCCCTTGCTGAGCTCCAGCACCTCCTCCTCTGTGAAGGCAGCTTCCAGGAGATTCTTGTGTGTAGCATTGAGGTATAGGATGGGGAGGCCATCAAGGAACCGAGAGACTGAGTCTTTGTTGGGCTGTGAGGGGGGGCTGTAGAGTTTTGAGTAGAAATCCTGGAATGCATCGAGGATTTTAGTTGGGTTGGCTGTAGGCACTGGAGCAGGTAGATACAATCACTATTGAGTGGTCCGACAGGGCTGTGTCTCTGATGTGGGCGCTCAGTACTAAGGGGAGAAGGGATGTTGGAGTTAGAATATGATCTATCCTGGAATACGTGTTCTGCGGGTGTGAGTAATGGGTGAAGTCCCTTTTGGAGGGGTTTAGTTCTCTCCAGGCATCTGCCAATCCTTGGGCATGGAGTAGTTTGGCAATTTTATGGCTTTCCTTAGTTGGACGAGTCAGTTGGGTCTTGGGGGGTTTGGATTTGTCCAAACCCTGATCGAATGCTACATTTGAGTCCCCCCCCCCCCCCCCCCGAAAATGTTTGTGCCTGCTAGCATAGGGTGCAGGGTGTCCATTAGGATTTTGAAAAATTTGGCTTGTCCTTTATTAGGGGCGTAGTAGGAAACTAGAGAGTAGAGGTGTCCTTCAATTGTGCCTTTAACTAGAAGAAACTAAAAGAAAGTCTTCTCAAACTTATAGGATTTTGATAATATAATTGCTACCTCCCTGGTTTTGTTTTCTGCGCTGGCCAAGTAGAATTGAGGGAAATGCGGGTGAATGAATTTGGGACTATATCGTATGGGAAAATGTGTCTCTTGGAGCAAGAGAATGTCAATCTTGAGTGATTTATAGTAGTCTAAAACCTTCCTCCTTTTGACCGGAGAGTTCAGGCCCTGGACATTATGGGATGCTATTTTGAGATTGTTTTTTTGTGCTATCAGCCATGGAGCCTAGGAGGTGCAAAGCTGCTTACCCCGTCCTCACTCAGCCTTAGACGTCTTCTGTCCGGGGGGGATCTCCTTTGTGGCTGGGTAGGTACATGGTGTCCATCTCTGGGTAGCAATGTCGGTGGGCTGCAAAAGATGAAAGTATTAGGTACATGGGTGGAAAGGCAAGAGCAGGGGAGGAGGGAAAGGGGGGAGGGGACAGAGAAGATAGAGGTAGGTCTCCTTGCATGAAAAAACGGGGTTCGGTTTTTCTTATTGTTCTTTAACAAAGAACAATAAGAGTCTGCCCTGTTTGGGTACAGACAACCTAGCCCTCAGTGACCCTCGGATGTCTAAGGGGTAGGTGGCGGCACATGTGGTCCACCCCCAAACAGGGTGCCCATGGAATATTTGCATATGAGTTATAGCACGGCGATTTAAATCTTTGACCAGTATGTGGTTATAGCCTCCCTGGCTTGTCAGATCGATCCTACCTCCCCTGACCCCTATGGGGGGGGGGCTCATGGCCCCTATAGGCAACCCTCAAGTTTTCGTGTGGTAGTCCTAGAGGACATTTTCCTGTCCCTGAGACTCCGTAGTGGAAGGGGGAACAGTTCTCTTCTTCTGTGTTCAGCTACTGCTCGGCTGTCAAAGGTGGTGAAAACTGTGGAGGTTTACTGGGCTTACCCGGGGATAACCCCCAAATGATGGATTCAAAAGAGTCTGAACTCTGGGTCCGAGAAAAATAGAAAAATCTGGGGAGAGGGTCAGAATTCAGGTTGGCCCATTATCTTTAGACCCCTTTCACACCAAGGGCATTTTGCAGGCGCTATAGCGTTAAAAATAGCACCTGCAATCCGACCTCATACAGCTGCTCCATTGTCTCCAGTGTGAAAGCCCAGGGGCTTTCACACTGGAGCGGTGCACTGGCTGGACGTCAGGAAAAGTCCTGCCAGCAGCTTCTTTGGAGCGGTGAAGGAGCGTTGTGTTTACCACTCCTCCACCGCTGCTCCCCATTGAAATGTAACCCTGCCCTGCTAGCAGCCGAATAGCACCGGTAAGCGGTGCTAAAAATAGCGCCGCTTTACCGCCGATGCCCCCCGCAGCTCGGTGTGAAAGCCCTCTTAGCTTTCTTCACTTTTCCTTTGTTCCACAGGGGGGGTTGTGGGCTGGTAGGTGTCGGCCTTTTGGTTGAGCCTGTACTGGTGTTGGAGGTATCCGTGTCAGCTTCCTGGGAGATAAACTGCAGATATAGGAGGAGTTTCTCCCCTTCTGAAAGGTTGGAGAAGGAGTAGTTTCTCCCTTTGTCAGTAAACTTGACCACGAAAGGAAAGGCCTATCTATACTTTATGTCTCTCTGCGTCAGTGCAAGCAGTAACGGTTTCAGTGCTCTCCTGCACTGTATCATGGAGGGGGAGAGGTCCGCGAACATCTGTACTGGGTGGCCTTGGCACATCACTTGGGATTAGGATCTTGCCTGTTTCATGACCTGTTCCTTCACCAAGTGGTAATGGGGTTTGGCGATGATGTCTCTGGGTGTGCTGTCTTTCCTAGGGGGTCCCCGGGCTCTGGGGGTTCTGTCTAGTTCTAGACGGTGTTGGGGAATTTTGGGAAGTAGGTTTTTGATTATTTCTTGCACCGCAGCTGATACATTAGGTATGGTCTGCGGTAGCCCCCGGATTCTGATGTTGTACCTCCTTGACCTGTTCTCCAGGTCATCGATTCTGGAAATGGCAAAATCCAGTTATTCCTGCACTGTGTGGATATGTTTCGAATTTTGATTTGTCGCAGCAATAGTTTCTTCCAGTTTGTGTTCTATTGTGGCGATTCTGGTGCCCAGGTTTTGGAAGTCGGCCTTTAAATCTCCTGTAATTTTGGCTGCTGTTTGCGCTAGGCCTCTGTCTAGGAGGTCTGCGAACTTCTGGAAACGTTCCACCATCTGGTAGGCCGAGTCCCTGGCCTGGTTGTCAGGGGGGGTGTGCCGGTCTGAGCCGCTGTGTTAGGCCCCATGGGGTAGAGGGCGAAGTCTACCATCGTGCGGCCTATAAGGGACTCTGTGGAGGCAGGGGAAGGGGTGATTGCCTATTGGTAGCCCACCTGTAAGCCTGGGGTGAAGTTCAGAGTCGCCGGGTGATCATTTGCCTGTGGTCTGGGAGACTGTGCTTGTGGCATGACGCTGTGCCGTGGCCGCCATCTTGGATGTCCCGTTCGTGACCAAGGACTCAAATTGCAGCCTAAATCCCTCTTTACCGTCGCTTTGGACATAGGGGGGTGTTCCCGGGTGTGTGGAGATGCTGCTGTAGCGATGTGATGGTTCCGGAATCGCCGTGCGTGGTGCTGCAGGTGCCACTGTGCTGGGATGGTGTGGAGCTCTCGGCTCAGGTGGCCATCTTCAGAACTAAACTGTATATATATATTAATACACCGCCTGAAGTATATTAGAAATAGTACACCACAGAATGCACTGTAGTTTTAGGCTACACTGGATGCAGAGTATATATATACAGTGGGGACGGAAAGTATTCAGACCCCCTTACATTTTTCACTCTTTGTTATATTGCAGTCATTTGCTAAAATAATTTAGGTTCATTTTTTTCCTCATTAATGTACACACAGCACCCCATATTGACCGAAAAACACAGAATTGTTGACATTTTTGCAGATTTATTAAAAAAGAAAAACTGAAATATCACATAGTCCTAAGTATTCAGACCCTTTGCTGTAACACTAATATATTTAACTCAGGTGCTGTCCATTTCTGCTGATCATCCTTGAGATGGTTTTATACCTTCATTTGAGTCCAGCTGTGTTTGATTATACTGATTGGACTTGATTAGGAAAGTCACACACCTGTCTATATAAGACCTTACAGCTCACAGTGGTCAAAGGTACTGCCTGAAGAGCTCAGAGACAGAATTGTGGCAAGGCACAGGTCTGGCCAAGGTTACAAAAAAAATTCTGCGGCACTTGAAGTTCCTAAGAGCACAGTGGCCTCCATAATCCTTAAATGGAAGACGTTTGGGACGACCATAACCCTTCCTAGAGCTGGCCATCCAGCCAAACTAAGCTATCGGGGGAGAAGAGCCTTGCTGAGAGAGGTAAAGAAGAACCCAAAGATCACTGTGGCTGAGCTCCAGAGATGCAGTCGGGAGATGGGAGAAAGTTGTAGAAAGTCAACCATCACTGCAGCCCTCCACAAGTCGGGGCTTTATGGCAGAGTGGCCCGACGGAAGCCTCTCCTCAGTGCAAGACACATGAAAGCCCGCATGGAGTTTGCTAAAAAACACCTGAAGGACTCCATGATGGTTAGAAATAAGATTCTCTGGTCTGATGAGACCAAGATAGAACTTTTTGGCATTCATTCGAAGCGGTATGCGTGTAGAAAACTAGGCACTGTTCATCGCCTGTCTAATACAGTCCCAACAGTGAAGCATGGTGGTGGCAGCATTATGCTGTGGGGGTGTTTTTCAGCTGCAGGGACAGGACGACTGGTTGCAATCGAGGGAGAGATGAATGCGGCCAAGTACAGGAATATCCTGGACGAAAACCTTCTCCAGAGTGCTCAGCACCTCAGACTGGGCCGAAGGTTTACCTTCCCACAAGACAATGACCCTAAGCACACAGCTAAAATAACGAAGGAGTGGCTTCAAAACAACTCTGTCAATGTTCTTGAATGGCCCAGCCAGAGCCCTGACTTAAACACAATTGAGCATCTCTGGAGAGACCTAAAAATGGCTGTCCACCAACGTTTACCATCCAACCTGACAGAACTGGAGAGGATCTGCAAGGAGGAATGGCAGAGGATCCCCACATCCAGGTGTGAAAAACTTGTTGCATCTTTCCCAAAAAGACTCATGGCTGTATTAGATCAAAAGGTTGCTTCTACTAAATACTGAGTAAAGGGTCTGAATACTTAGGACCATGTGATATTTCAGTTTTTCTTTTCTAACAAATCTGCAAAAATGTCAACAATTATGTGTTTTTATGTCAATATGGGGTGCTGTGTGTACATTAATGAGGAGAAAAATAAACTTAAATGATTTTAACAAATGGCTGCAATATAACAAAGAGTGAAAAATTTAAGGGGGTCTGAATACTTTACGTCCCCACTGTATATATATATATACTAGACTGTATATATATATATTAATACACCGCCTGAAGTATATTAGAAATAGTACACCATGGAATGCACTGTAGATATAGGCTACACTGGATGCAGAGTATATATATATATATATATATATATATATATATATATATATATATATATATATATATATAGACAGATATATCTATCTATCTATATATAGATAGATATATCTATATCTATCTATATATAGATCTATATCTATATCTATCTATCTATCTATCTATCTATCTATCTATCTATCTATCTATCTATCTATCTATCTATATATCTATATCTATATATATCTATCTATATATATATATATATTAGACTGACTGTATATATATATATATATATATATATATATATATATATATATATATATATATATATACAGTATATATATATATATATATATAGTATATATATATATATATATATATATATATCAAATACTCTGCCACTAACTGAATAAACTGCCTGCTTAATCTAAATCAAGCTACAGTATCTCTCCGTTCACACCAACAACACTACACAGGGCCGCCGTGTAGGCAGCCTTATATAGTGTGGGGAGTGGACTTAGTCCCCCTGAGCCATGATTGGCCAAAGGGCGCTGGGATTGGCCAAAGCATGCAGGTCAGGTGCATGCTTTGGCCAGTCATCATACAGCAATGCATTGCGATCTTGCAGTGCATTATGGGGCGTTTCGCGGCGCTCGAATTTGCTGCGAACGCTCCATAATGTTCGTTCTTCGGCGAACATCCGATGTTTGAGTTGAACTTATGTTCGACACGAACATCGAGCTCATCCCTACTTAATACCATATTCAACCAGGGGGCCTGAGGACATTTTGCCGAAAGGATGCTCAGATTGCAGGTGAGTATTGCCGCAATCTGATTTTTGTTATTTGGCTGGAGTTCTGCTTAAATATGTGCATGTTAACTGACTACATAATAAGTATTTGAAATATGTTTTTGATATGATGATCACATTTCTTGAGACAGGATATTGAACACAACTATTTCTGGTTGGAAGTTTTCAGAAAGTATTTTCCTGTCAATGATCATGACAGTCCGCATTAGGCTGCAGGACTGTAAGACTTTCATTATTCTTGTAAACACCCACTGACATTTCACCTTATGAAAAACCACTGATACATACAGCAAGAAACACTGCACACTTGTCAGACACAGAGAGAAATATAGATTTTCCAATTGAGCAGTTATATGACCAGGCAAAACAAGAACACAATATGATTAAAACTGAACTCTGGGAAAGTACAAATCCTTACTTGCAGTGGGGTTGCCCCTGCACTGCAATGGGTTTAATACTCTTTTACATCTGGGAAAAGCAATTTTACTTACCTGATGCATAAATCAATGAACAAGAGCAAACCAGTTTAAATTGTAAGTTGTATTAGATAAATGACCAATGCCCTATAAGCTGGCAAAAACTTTAACTGTAGCAATGTTAAACCATATTATAATTGATGCAAACAGGGTTAAAGTATTTGGCATCAACTAAACCAAGAAAGTAAGGTACACCACACATACAGCCCCAATAGCAGGTTGGTGTTTGAGTTTCTGACAAAGGTGTACCCCTGAAGCTTGTTGAAAGTACCTGGCGCCTAATTGTCCGCGTTGGCCAGCTTTAGTTGGGGCCTTACTGTGGGTGGTGCATGTGTAGCTGTCCCTTAGAGTGTGTAATTAAATGGCTGATGGGCTGCTAAGTAGAGACCAGTCTCTGTTGCTTAGACTGTGTGTGTGTAAAGGGTTAAGTATTGTAAAGCTGCTCACTACTCCTGGCACGTGAGAAGTCTGGTCCCATAGGCCTGGTGGTCAGCTGTGCCAGGAGTCCTAGTCCTCACGATTGGTCCCTCATTGGCTTGGTCTTTCAGGTCCGATGTAGGCACTCACATGGCAGCAAGTCTCAAGGCAGAGCAACGCTCTGTGGCTCAGTCTCTCACAGGCTTAGTCTCCAAGCTCCACAATGCACAGACTGCAGCGATAGATCTGCACTGTACTATTCCCCGCAGTGGTTTGCCTGGTAATTTTGCCTTTGGAAAAATGCTATATTGCTCCTCCTCCTCTATGCAGAGAATTCTGGGCCTGTAGTTCTGCAGCCATTAGCCTCCATTCACTTGTATTGAGCAGCGCCCCTTAAGGACTACATATCCCCTATTCCTTAGCGGCTTCTCCACACTTGCCCCTGATTGGATCCAATATGATGTTGCCAGCAAAGGGGGAGGGGAATCAGGAAATCCACACAGATTCACGCTGTACAGAAAAGGGCAGCAGCAGTAAGGAAGTGAAAGGAGAGAGGTGGCTGAAGGGCACACAGCCCGGCACTCCTCTCACATTCCAACATTCCAACACAGAGGGAAGGGGGGGGGGGGTTGAGCAGGTACTGGAATACAAACAGATGGCAGCTCCAGCAGGGAGGAGGAACTGGGGATTTCACAGCTTCTCCAGCCACTGCTATATATACACAAAAGTGAGTACACTCCTGACACTTTTGTAAATATTTTATTATATCTTTTCACGTGACAACACTGAAGAAATGACACTTTGCTACAATGTAAAGTAGTGAGTGTACAGCTTGTATAACAGTGTAAATTTGCTGTCCCCTCAAAATAACTGAACACACAGCCATTAATGTCTAAACCGCTGGCCACAATAGTGAGTACACCCCTAAGTGATAATGTCCAAATTGGGCCCAAAGTGTCAATATTTTGTGCGGCCACCATTATTCTCCAGCACTGCCGTAACCTTCTTGGGCATGGCGTTCACCAGAGCTTCACAGGTTGCCACTGGAGTCCTCTTCCACTCCTCCATGATGACATCACTGAGCTGCGCTCCTCCACCCTCTGTTTGAGGATGCCCCACAGATGCGCAATGGGGTTTAGGTCTGGAGACATGCTTGGCCAGTCCATAACATTTACCCTCTGCTTTTATAGCAAGGCATCGGTCGTCTTGGAGGTGTGTTTGGGGTTATTATCATCTTGGAATAGTGCCCTGCGGTGCAGTCTCCGAAGGGAGGGGATCATGCTCTGCTTCAGTATGTCACAGTACATGTTGGCATTCATGGTTTTCTCAATGAACTGTTGCTCCTTAGCGCTGGCAGCACTCATGCAGCCCCAGACCATGACATTCCCACCACCATGCTTGACTGTAGGCAAGACACACTTGTCTTTGTACTCCTCACCTGGTTGCCGCCACACGTGCTTGACAACATCTGAACCAAATAATTTTATCTTGGTCTCATCAGACCATAAGACATGGTTCCAGTAATCCATGTCCTTAGTCTGCTTGTCTTCAGCAAACTGTGGGCTTTCTTGTTTATCATCTTTAGAAGAGGCTTCCTTCTGGGACGACAGCCATGCAGACCAATTTGATGCAGTGTGCGGCGTATGGTCTGAGCACTGACAGGCTGACCCCCCACACCTTCAACCTCTCCAGCAATGCTGGCAGCACTCATACGTCTATTTCCCAAAGACAACCTCTGGCTATGACGCTGAGCATGTGCACTCAAGTTCTTTGGTCGACCATGGCGAGGCCTGTTTGGAGTGGAACCTGTTCTGTTAAACTGCTGTATGGTCTTGGCCACCGTGCTGCAGCTCAGTTTCAGGGTCTTGGCAATCTTTTTATAGCCTAGGCCATCTTTATGTAGAGCAACAATAATTTTTTTCAGATCCTCAGAGATTTATTTGCCATGAGGTGCCATGTTGAACTTCCAGTGACCAGTATGAGAGAGTGAGAGCGATAACACCAAATTTAACACACCTGCTCCCCATTCACACCTGAAACCTTGTAACACTAATGCCCCATACACACGGTCGGATTTTCCGATGGAAAATGTCCGATCGGAGCGTGTTGTCGGAAATTCCGACCGTGTGTGGGCTCCATCGGACATTTTCCATCAGATTTTCCGACACACAAAGTTTGAAAGCAGGAGATAAAATTTTCCGACAACAAAATCCGTTGTCGGAAATTCCGATCGTGTGTACACAAATCCGACGGACAAAGTGCCACGCATGCTCAGAATAAATAAAGAGATGAAAGCTGTTGGCCACTGCCCCGTTTATAGTCCCGACGTACGTGTTTTACGTCACCGCGTTTAGAACGATTGGATTTTCCGACAACTTTGTGTGACCGTGTGTATGCAAGACAAGTTTGAGCCAACATCCGTCGGAAAAAATCCTAGGATTTTGTTGTCGGAATGTCCGAACAAAGTCCGACCGTGTGTCCGGGGCATAACGACTTACATGAAGACGGGGGGGTGGGGGGGGGGTGGAATTACTAATTGAGCCAAAATTATGACATTTTCACTTAGGGGTGTATCTACTTTTGTTGCCAGCGGTTTAGACATTAATGGTGATTAATGGCTGTGTGTTGAGTTATTTTGAGGGGACAGCAAATTTACACTGTTATACAAGCTGTACACTCACTACTTTACATTGTAGAAAAGTGTAATTTCTTCAGTGTTGTCATGTGAAAAGATATAATAAAATATTTACAAAAATGTGAGGGGTGTAGTCACTTTTGTGAGATACTGTATGTACCGTATATATTTATATTATATACACACTGTATATATGATTTATAGGCAAATCCATGGAAGAATCAGATTTTTGTGCTTTTGACTAGTGATTCATCTCACTCTTAATGCTGGTTGAAATTGGCTGCGTAATTAGATTTCTGAAACTGAGAGAATGAGATTGTAAAACTGAAAATATTGGCAAGTGATTTTGTTTGTAGTGTATAAAGTGTCTATATGTTTGTACCAAGTAGACTTTATAGCATATGTTACTTCAAATGTAAAAACGTGTATGGCTGCACACTTTATTAAAAAGTAATTGAACAATAGGATTTTTCTCTAAGGCTAGGCTTACATCTATGCATGTGCGGTTGATGCGTTTCTGCAGCACAGATTTCTGGCGTGTTTTGCATTTTTCATGCACTTTTTTATGTGTCTTTAGTGCGTTTTGTGGTTTTTTGGGAAGTGTTGATGTTGCTAGTAGGTGTCTGTTGTCATGCAGGAAAACACACCAAAAACACATGTACATGCATTTTTCATGTGTTTTTTTTTTTTTTATACAATTCTATTAAAGTCTATGGAGCCAAAAACACACCATGCTGCATGTGAACAGGACCCATAGGAAATAACGTTAAATGGATTGTAGTGCTTCTGTGGATCTGCAAGCGCACTAAAAAACGCATAGATGTGAACCTAACCTAAGGCCTGGCAAACACCTTTGCATTTTATGTGAGTTTTGGAAAGCACAAAAACGCATGGGTCATAAGAATACACTGATTCCAATGTAGTTACATTCTATGTATGTATTCTTGTCTACACTATATTATCAAAAGTATTGGGACACCTGGCTTTACATGCACATGATTTAATGGCATCCTAGTGTTATGCCCCGTACACACGGTCGGACATTGATCGGACATTCCGACAACAAAATCCTAGGATTTTTTCCGACGGATGTTGGCTCAAACTTGTCTTGCATACACACGGTCACACAAAGTTGTCGGAAAATCCGATCATTCTGAACACGGTGATGTAAAACACGTACGTCGGGACTATAAACGGGGCAGTAGCCAATAGCTTTCATCTCTTTATTTATTCTGAGCATGCGTGGCACTTTGTGTGGCGGATTTGTGTACACATGATCGGAAATTCCGACAACAGATTTTGTTGTCGGAAAATTTTATAGCCTGCTCTCAAACTGTGTGTGTTGGAAAATCTGATGGAAAATGTCCGATGGAGCCCACACACGGTCGGAATTTCCGACAACACACTCCGATCGGACATTTTCGGAAGATTTTACCCCCTTCCTGACCAGAGCACTTTTTGCGATTCGGCACTGCGTCGCTTTAACTGACAATTGCGCAGCTGTCCGACATTACACCAAAACAAAATTGATGTCCTTTTTTTCCCACAAATAGAGCTTTCTTTTGGTAGTATTTGATCACCTCTGTAGTTTTTATTTTTTGCGCTATAAACAAAAAAAGAGTGACAATTTTGAAAAAAAAAGAATATTTTTTACTTTTTGCTATAATAAATATCTCCCAAAAATATATAAAAAAACCCAAATTTTTTCCTCAGTTTAGGCCGATACATATTCTTCTACATATTTTTGGTAAAAAAAAAATCGCAATAGGTGTATATTGTTTTGTGCAAAAGTTATAGCATCTACAAAATAGGAGATAGATTTATGGCATTTTTATTATAAATTTTTTTAAATTAGTAATGGCGGCGATCTGCGTTTTTTTATCGTGACTGCGACATTATGGCGGACACATCGGACACTTTTGACACTATTTTGGGACCATTATCATTTATACAGCGATCAGTGCTATAAAAATGCACTGATTACTGTGTAAATGACACTGGCAGGAAAGGGGTTAAACACTAGGGGGCGATCAAGGGGTTAAGTGTGTCCTAGGGAGTGATTTTAACTGTGGGGGGGATGGGCTACCACTGACATGACAGCAATCACTGCTCCCGATGACAGGGAGCAGTAGATCCCTGTCATGTCACTAGGCAGAACAGAGAAATGCCTTGTTTACATAGGCATCTCACTGTTCTGCGGCTCCATGACACAATCACGGGACACCGCGGGCACGGTCACGCTGTACGCAGCAGGCGCCCACTAGCCCCACCAATTAAAGGGGACATACAGGTAGGCCCGTTTGCCCACCACTGCCATTGTGCCAATGTATATCGGCGTGCAACGGTCGGCAAGTGGTTAATGCACAATAAAAAAATTGTGGCGAATAATACTTGGATATGTGTTTTTCTTCAAATGACAGTTTGGGAGTAGGCAGTTACATTTAAAAAAAGATACAATGTAAAATTGATAAGGGACACCAACATAGTTGTATCTTTGATCTTAAAAACTACGGGATAATGGTGTTGTGGTGTTGTGGCAGCTTCATTATTATCCCAATAAAGAAGAAGAGAATTGTGCGCTGCATTTCAAGATTTCATAATTTGTCACGAATGTTAATTCTCCATTACGAGCGCTAGTTTACAAGACCGACTATTTCTGGCTCGTCCTTGCTTGCGAGCATGCGTGTTTGTACTTTAGACTTTTGTCCAACGGACTTGTGTACACATGCTCGGAAAATCCGACAACAGACATGTGTTCGCGGAAAATTTTAAAACCAGCCATCCAACATTTGTCCGCGGAAAATCTGACAACAATTGTCCGATGGAGCATACAAATGTTCGGATTTTCCACTAACAGCTTATCATCACACATTTCCCATCAGAAAATTCGATCGTGTGTACGCGGCTTTAGACTGGGATGCCATTAACCACTTTAGCCCCTGAAGAATTTACCCCCTTCCTGACCAGAGCACTTTTTGCGATTCGGCACTGCGTCGCTTTAACTGACAATTGCGCGGTCATGCGATGTTGTACCCAAACAAAATTGCCGTCCTTTTTTTCCCACAAATAGAGCTTTCTTTTGGTGGTATTTGATTGCCTCTGCGTTTTTTATTTTTTTCGGTATAAACAAAAAAAGAGCATCAATTTTGAAAGAAAACACAATATTTTTTACTTTTTGCTATAATAAATATCCCCAAAAATATATAAAAAACTATTTTTTTCCTCAGTTTAGGCCGATATGTATTCTTCTACATATTTTTGGTACAAAAAAATAGCAATAAGCGTATATTGATTGGTTTGCGCAAAAGTTATAGGGTCTACAAAATAGGGGATAGATTTATAGCATTTTTATTATAATTTTTTTTATTAGTAATGACGGCGATCTGCGATTTTTATTGTGACTGCGACATTATGGCGCACACATCAGACAATTTTGACACATTTTTGGGACCATTGGCATTAATACAGCGAATAAACAGAAAACTGCCTGGATCAACCTAGACTAAGTACATTTAGAAAAAGTATGGCGAGTTTGTATGTAACATTCACCCATATGATATCCTCATAGGATGCAGTTCTGATAGCCCTAGGGCATACAAGAAAGACAAAGAGAATAAAGTTCTCTTAAGAGGGCAAAAACAGAACACTATAGTTACTTCAAAACTAGCTTTATTTATACAAAGAATACCACTGCAAATAATTAAACAAAAACAAAAAATAGAATCACGGGTAAATGGCTGACAAAGACTATTAAAAAATTGGACAACATTGTCAAATTGTTAAAAACATAGGAAGCCGCGACTGCATATCCCACACATACACATCAGACATCACCATAACCACTTGCATACACTAGTGCGAAGGTAGGACTAATTAGGATATAGAAATAATCATGGAGATTCCTTATAAAAGCTCAAATGTTAAAGTCCATTATAAAGGCCACATAGGTTAGGTGCTGGTAGGTAGGTGGGCAACTTGAGTGTGTTAGTCCTGTTTACATGAAGATAGCCATATAGTTGGGTCTATTAGGGGTCAGAACACAGACCATCAGCATAGATATGTAATCAGGCAGTGTAGCAGGTGTAACAGGCAGCTTGACTTTGGATATTCATAAGCAACGGAGGAAAGGAGCAGAGGTAAGCATAGCATTGAATCATTCAAGGTAGATGTCATAGGGGGAGTGCTATAAAGAGTAAAGCTGGCATCCAAATTATAACTTGAAATTGAATTGTGGATACTCTCACCAACTGTGTGGGATCCAACGTACTCCTGCAGCGTGACTCTACCCCTAGATGAGTGGATGGATAATGGCTACAAGCTCCGTTCTGTGTTGATAAACAGAGGTGTTCGACCGGGATATTCGACCGGAAAGGGAGACACCTCATAGAGTGTTCGTTGCCTCTGTATGTTTCGACGTGGATCTGGAAGAAACAAAACAAGCCAAAAATTAATACAGCGATCAATGCTAAAAATTGCATTGATTACTGTAAAAATGTCACTGGCAGTGAAGGGGTTAACACTAGGGGGCTCTTGCAGGGTTAACTGCTATCCTGACTGTATAGCTATGACGGCTCGTGCAGGGGAGCCAACCTGCTGCAGTGTAACTGCGGCGGTTGGTCGGAAAGCGGTTAAAGTTCATGTGCGTGTAAAGGCAGGTGTCCCAAAACTTTTGGTAATATAGTGTATGTGTTGCGTAGGTAAAAAATTAAGCATGTCCCTTTTTCTGTGCATTTTAATGCACTGCGATTTCCAATAGAGTAATGAAAACCTGAGAAAACACTACAAAGCACATTAAAAAATGAACAAAAGAAATAGACAACAGTGGGCATGGATAGATGTGAACCTGACCTAAAGAATAATGAAGGTAAAAATCTCCGGGATATTCGACCGGGATATTCGACCGGAAAGGGAGACACCTCATAGAGTGTTCGTTGCCTCCGTATGTTTCGTCGCGGATCCGGAAGAAACAAAACAAGCCAACAATTAATACAGTGATCAATGCTAAAAATTGCATTGATTACTGTAAAAATGTCACTGGCAGTGAAGGGGTTAACACTAGGGGGCGCTCGCTGGGTTAACTGTGTTCCCTGGGAGGTGATTCTAACTGAAGGTGGAGGGGACTGACTGGAGGAAGTGACAGATCGTGGTTCCTAGCTAATAGGAAAACACGATCTGTCACTCCTGTCAGAACAGAACAGGGAAGTGTGTGTTTACACACACTCGTTCCTGTTCTGTGTCTCCTGCTCACAACCGCTCGTGGCCGGCGGTCATTGCTACCGTCGGCCACAAACACCGGCAACCCCCGCTGTGCAGTGGGCGCACGCGTCTGCTATCCCGACTGTATAGCTATGACGGCTCATGCAGGGGAGTGTAACTGCGGCGGTTGGTCGGGAAGCGGTTAAAGTACATGTGCGTGTAAAGGCAGGTGTCCCAAAACTATTGGTAATATAGTGTATGTGTTGCGAAGGTAAAAAATTAAGCATGTCCCTTTTTCTGTGCATTTTAATGCACTGTGATTTCCAATAGAGTAATGAAAACCTGAGAAAACACTACAAAGCACATTAAAAAATGAACAAAAGAAACAGACAACAGTGGGCATGGATAGATGTGAACCTGACCTAAAGAATAATGGAGGTAAAAATCACTTACAATCTCAAAGTAAGTAGTTGGCACAGCATTTTTCCTGCCAAATAGCTTTTTCAATGGCCCTTCGATCCAATGGTGCTGTGGATGGGCATGGGCAATATACAACAACTATAAAAGTAAAATTTACTGATCAATGAATTCACACTATCAGTCATTCCAATTTTAAGTACCAATTTTAAGTAGTGTATTTCTTTACCAAAAATGTAGCTTTGGTAAACTGTTGTGCTAATGTCACATGACATAAAATTACAACTACCACCAATTTATCCTTCAGGGTCTCTACTTTGGGGATTTGGGGATTCAGGAATATAAAAGCCAAAAGTTTTGGGACACCTGCCTTCTTCCCCTTCTTTACTTATATAAAAGACTCTTTAAAAGAGAAGTATGGGATTTATTTTCAGAGTCATACTTACCTACAGTAGATGGATGCAGCATTGGTCCCCCACTTGCTTTAACACTGAGAACCCAGTGATCTAATACCGCTGATCGATTGGCTCTCAGGGCTCCGTGATCAGAGAGCTGGTGACTGTTAGTCACTGCTCTCTGCTCTGCCCCCCCCCGTGCTCAATGGAGTGCTGAGCTGTGGAGGGGGTGGGTGCGGCCAGCTCAGCCTCTCAGCAGCTCCCTGAGAGACTGAGCTGGGTGCCGCTCCAGGCATGTGGGCGGATCCTGACTCCATTGTCACGATCTTGCTGTCTGCTGAAAATGGGCCACAAGAGTGCAGAATGAACTGTACTCCTGTGATCCATAGGAGAAGTACAGCCAAACGAGCTTTGGCTGTACATCTCCTTAAGGCTGGATTCACACTTGTGCGATGACAGACATTGCAAGTGATTTGCACCGCACTGTTGTGCAAATCACATGCAATGTCTGTGCGATGCAAATTCAGCCGTACAAACTGTATGGCTGTAATCGCATTGCATGCGCATCAAAATGGAGCAGGACCCTTTCTTTGGTCCGCACAGAAATCAGATCGCATGGGTGTTCACATCTATGCAATCCAATTCCTGCACCATTTGACAGTTCGCACTGTGATCTGCGAACCGATCTGGGGGTGCCAATAACTTTACATTGACACCCCCAGTGGTTCGCAGATCTTAGTGTGAATCAGTTTGCCACTCGAACTGTCACTGAATCGCAGGGTTTCCCGCATAAGACCAGTGTGAACCGGGACTTAATGTACAGCAAGAACGACTAGAGTAATAGATGGCAAAATGTAAATTAGACCTAGTTGGCGAGACCTTGTATATATTATCTGCTAATTATATGCCCTTCTGTGAAATGCCACTTGTCTATGTATATTCACTGTTGTTTATTTCATGTGGTATGCCATATGTCTTGTTATATTTTATTCTTTTCCTGTTTCCCCACCCATCCCAGTTTTTGCCAGGACATTCACTCTCAGGCTTGAGAGTTCAAAATATTTTTCTGCAAACTCCGAGACGTAGTTTTCCTAGGCAGGGGGAGGATGTAGCGCCCTGATGTTTAGGCAGGGTTGCTATTAAATCTAGTTAGTCAGGCGATAGTTGCCTTGGCCAATTGTTAGGAGTTCAATTGATTCCCCTCTAAATCTGGACTTGTTGCACCCTTTCTCTTCCATCACTGGGTGGCACTGTGCTAGTGACATTAGATAAGACAGGGGCTTTGCAAGCTCAGACATGAATGGATGGGGTGTCTCAGCCAATGGGCATGGATTTTCTTTGGTCCCTTGGCCTGCTGAGAGAGCCTATTTATTTGGGTGGAGTCAGGTGATCGGGGTTCTGTGCCACCTGGACAGCTGTGTGGGTGGACGTGTGTTATGCTGCCCCGGGCTGCTAGTGTTAGGTACCTGGTAGTTGAGCCCGACTGGTAGAAGAAGACCTCTCCTAAGCGCTGGTTCAGGAGCCACTGGAGTGGGAACAGTGGTCTCTTGAGCACAGTGGGTAGGAGTGCCTGGTGCGAGTCCTTGCGGTGGCCGACACAGGAGCTGGGAAGACGTCCCTCCGGGATGGCTGAGCTGTAGATGCAGGCAGGTAGAAGCTGATAGTAAGCAGGCAGGTAGATGATATGGCCGCAGCGGAACCTGGAGCTGGAAGGGCAGGCGAGTAGCAGTGTCGCAGGACACAGGCAAAGCAGAGTCAGACAGTCCGTTTGGCAGGAGATCAGGCAGGTATATGGCAGGAGGGATGATCACAGAATGGTCAGGCAGGCAGGCAGAGGTTCGGCAACAGGTCACAAGATATAAGCAGAGTCAGGCAAGCCGGGTCGGGTTGGAGATAGAAGAATAGTCAGACGTAGCCGGGTCAATAGCAAATAACAACAACAGGCAGAGCTGCAGACGAACAGCACCTGATGGAAGCATCTGACAACCCTTTAAAGAGTCCTTGGCGCCAAACAGCGCTAGCGTGCATGGGCGCGCGCACGCGACTGCGCCCCCCGGGGGAATTCAGCTGAACTGCCCTGGAAAAGCCCCTCGTGCGCACGCGCGCACGCATGTTCGCCCGACGGGCACCTGACAGCTAGGCTGAAAGCCTGAGGCCTATCCCAGGGACATCTGCCTTCTAGGCTGTCTGAGGCCTATCCAGAAGCAGGAGAGCAGCATAGGGTTGGGACTGCTGGCTTGCAGTCCAACCAGAAGTAGCGATTCAGCCGGACAACCAGCTGTGTTCCAAGGTAGAGGGGAAGCTGTCGCCACTAAGGGTCCATCCACCTTGTTACCGGAGACCACTGTGAATAATCTGAAGTCAGTACCTGAGCAGTCTTCTCAACAGCTGGGGACGGTGAAGAAGTGGGAAAGCTTCAGCGAGTGCCAAGCCAGGGACCCAGCGGGACAGCAGAGGTGACGCTTGCGGAGCATCAGTGGGTGTCAAGCCAGGGACCTAGCAGTTCAGCAGGGGTGACGCTTGAAGAGTATCTGTGAGTGCCAAGCCAGGGACCCAGCAGAGAAGCGGGGGTGATGCTTAAGGAAGATACTGAGTGCTAATAGTGGAAGAACTCAGGGGATCCAGTGGCTATTGGATCCAAAGTCTAGTGAAAGACTGGGAGTTCATTGAGTGAAGATCCTTAGTGAGTGATTGTGGAGTAAGCGGAGAACTATTTGTGTTGCCAATAGTTGAATATACTACCGTTAGTAACTACTACAAGACTGTTGCCATAGCAGACAGCGGTCCTACCTATACAGAAGTGGTGTCCGGCTGGAGGCCTTCACCAGTATACAGTTGTGCCCATAAGTTTACATACCCTGGCAGAATTTATGATTTCTTGGCCATTTTTCAGAGAATATGAATGATAACACAAAAACATTTCTTTCACTCATGATTAGTGTTTGGCTGAAGCCATTTATTATCAATCAACTGTGTTTACTCATTTTAAATCATAATGGCAACAGAAACTACCCAAATGACCCTGATCAAAAGTTTACATACCCTAGTGATTTTTACCTGATAACATGCACACAAGTTGACACAAATGGGTTTGAATGGCTATTAAAGGTAACCATCCTCACCTGTGATCTGTTTGCTTGTAATTAGTGTGTGTGTGTGTGTGTGTGTGTGTGTGTGTGTGTGTGTGTGTGTGTGTGTATAAAAGGTCAGTGAGTTTCTGGACTCCTGACAGACCCTTGCATCTTTCATCCAGTGCTGCACTGACATTTCTGGAGTCATGGGGAAAGCAAACTAATTGTCAAAGGATCTGCAGGAAAAGGTAGTTGAACTGTATAAAACAGGAAAGCGATATAAAAAGATATCCAAGGTATGGAGAATGCCAATCAGCAGTGTTCAAACTCTAATCAAGAAGTGGAAAGTTAGGGGTTCTGTTGAAACCAAACCACGGTCAGGTAGACCAACTGAAATTTCAGCCACAACTGCCAGGAACATTGTTCGGGATGCAAAGAAAAACCCCAAAATAACAAGATGCACAATAAGGAGGCACTTGAAGAAAGTACTTGAAGAAAATACGCCAAACATCAGCCTCAAACCTTCTGGCACAAAGTCATTTGGAGTGATGAGACCAAAATGAAGCTTTTTGGTGTTTGGGTGCCGGACACAGTGCACTATGGGAAGCGAGACGCCAATGCAATCCCATGATTGGAGGCGAGACGCTTCATTTGTGGGGTTTTCTGATGCTTTGTAGCCCACTGCAGAGCGCCTCTACACTCCCTTATGTGTCATTCTTCTTCATGTCTTTTTTTTGCTTGACACCACCGTAGGAAGTGAGCGGTGCTTTCCCCGGGCGGCGGTGTCACTTCCAGTTTCGGCTTTGTGCATGGAGAAGCCAGGTAATGTGTTCTATCAAAACCCTATAATTGTCTGTCCACCCCACCCACATACAGCAGCACATTGTGCTGTATGTAGTCTTCTAATCCTGTGATCGAACTGAGGGTGGAGGGAGTGGGAGGGCACCCTGCTTGACCTCTGCCCCCTGGAATCAACCACCGCTCCAGCCCTTCACCCAACAATCTGCTGGAGCATTTCATTACACATCTCCTGCATGTGTATACCATGAGGGATCCCAGCACTGTGTCCTAGAGCCATGGTTTACAGGTCTCTGTTCTCTCATCTATCTGTATCTGTCTAACTATCTTTCTTTTTTTTTCTCTCTCTTCTTTTTTTTTTTTTTTCTTTTCCTTTTCTTTCTTTTTTTTTTTCTTCCCACTTCAGTGTTTACCTTTGAGAGACTTATTTCAACTTAACTTTCAAAACCTGTCCCTTCTCGAGTTCACATCATTGTGGTAGCATTATACTTAGGAAAAAAAGAAAAAAAAACACAAAGGGAAGGGAAAAACTCAAAAACACAAAATTCCTTTCTTTTATTTATACAAAAGACTTAAAAAATTTCTAATTTCTAATTTCTACCCCCCCCCCCCCCCCCGCCGCCTCACCATTGAAACTTTTCCTTCGTTTCCCAGATGTTATTTCTCCTTAAGATCTTATACCTTCCAACACCTTCTGCCAATAGCTGTCCGAGGTTTTATATCTTTCCCACCCATTCCAGATGGAGATACATTTATCTAGTTGCCCTTTATCTTTACAACAAAGTAATTCCATTTTATGATAGTACTCCACTTGATTGAACCATTCTCTTAAATCTGGGCTTTCACTCTTTAACCAATTTTTTGGGATCAGTCCCTTTGCAGCATTTAGTAGTTTTGATGTTACTTTTTCATGTATTGATTTTTGGGAAGTTTGGCATCATGGAAAAGACAAGTCAGTCTATTGTTTTCTATTTTCTCTCTCGTAATCTCCTTTACACATGTAATTACTTCCTGCCAGAATAAGCTGATTTTCAGGCAATCCCACCATATGTGTATCATCGTGGCTTTTTTTTCCACAATTTCTCCAACATAATGGTGATTTTTCTTGGTTGATTCTATGGAGTCTCTCCGGGGTCATATACCACCTAACCAGGAATGTATAGTTCATCTCAGTGGTGTTTACATCCCATGCTTGATTGTATCCTCCTGCAATCATTTTCTCGATTTGTTGCTCTTCCAAATTTGTCTCTAATTCTTTTTCCCACTTTTCTATGAAGGAAGGCCTTTTTTAACCTTCAAGATCCGATAGGAACTCGTAAACTTTTGAGATCCCTCCCTTCAATGGCATTGGTGTCGTACAGAGCTTTTCCAACCAGTTTAAATCTTCTCCATTTCTAAACGGGTGTGGTGATGTAGTTACTAAGTGGTTTAATTGAAAATATTCCCATTCATGCAATTTCCCACCAAATTTAATCTCCAATTCTTGTACAGATTTCATCTTCCCTTTCCTAGTGATATCTTTGATTTGTGGATTCTTTATTCTAAGTCTTCAGAATATATCCTCACCCGGTGTAAAAAAATTTGTTCCCATAAGGGCAATTAACGGTGAATTGTGTACCCATTTTTGCTTCCGGTATAGTGCATCCCAAGTTCTGAATACATTTTTTGTCAAATCATGTGAGTTAAAGTCTAATGTTCTATATGTATTTGAAATCCAAATATTTTTGTGAAGCGTGGTTTTACTTAAAGTGTTTTCTATCTCTATCCATTTTTTTTCTTTGTTTTCTTTCGTCGACTCAATCATACGTGCTAGAATTACTGCTTTGTAATACCTAAAAATATCAGGTGCTGCTAAACCCCCGTGCTGTCTTTTCCTGGCAATTAATGCAAATTTTAATCTTGTTTTTATATTTTGCCAGATAAATTTTGTCAATATTTTTTGTATAGTTTTGAAGAAACTCTGTGGGATCCCTATTGGTAACATTTGGAATTTGTACATTATTTTTGGTAATATTACCATTTTAAGCGTGTTGACTCTTCCAATCCAAGATATTGATTGTATGTTTATCTTCTTAACTTCTGCCCTGATCTCGTTTAATAATGGAATGTAATTTGCAAGGTAAATTTTCTCAGGTGATGGTGTTAATTTAATCCCAAGATAGGATAGCTCCCCCTTTACCCACGTAAATGGGAATTCTTTTTGAAGGGCCAGAATATCTTTTTTTCCTACTCCGAGGTTCAATATTTCTGTTTTTATAGGGTTTATTTTAAAATTTGAAAGTTCACCACACTTATCTACTTCCGTCAGGATATTTAACAGAGTTTCTCTAGGCTTAGTCACATACACCAGGATATCGTCGGCGTAAGCCGCAATTTTATGTTCTTTTTCCTCTACTCTCACCTCCTCTATCCCAGGGTTGTTTCGCAGGGTCGCCAGGAAAGGCTCCAATGACAATACATATAGAAGAGGCAAGAACAGGCATCCCTGCCGCGTTCCGTTGAACATTTCGAACACTGGCGACATCTTACCATTTACCCTTACTTTTGCCGTAGGCCCATTATAGAGATTGTTTATCCACTTCATTATTTTAGTCCCCAATCCAAGATGTTGTAACGTAGTCATCATAAATCCCCAGTCTACCCTGTCAAACGCTTTTTCTGCATCAATTGACAGGAGTAGATCTGGGGAAATGTTGATGTTCTTTCTTCTCAGCATCAAGATTGTTTTTATGCTGTTGTCCCTTCCTTCTCTACCCGGAACGAACCCAGTCTGGTCCGGGTTTATCCAGAGTGGCATCAGACTTTTTATTCTGGTGGCTAATATTTTGGCATAGAGCTTCGTATCCGTGTTCAATAAAGCGATGGGCCTGTAGCTTGAGCAGTTGACTTTATCTTTTCCTTCTTTAGGTATTATGGTAATATGTGCCAAGAGTGACTCTTTTCTGATATCTTCCTCTTCTCCTATTTTGTTTAGATATTCGCACAACTTTGGAATCAATTGATCTTGAAATTTTTAATAGTATCTAATCGTAAATCCGTCTGGCCCGGGACTTACCAGTAGAGGTTTCTTTTAGTGCCATCTTGATCTCTTCTTGTGTTATCTCCTTTTCTAGGTCCTTTAAAAACTCGGGTTTAATTTTTGGTAGATTAGCTTTTTCTAAATATATTTGGATCATCTTCTTCTTTCTTTCTGCTTGTTGGCTTGTTTCTTGCTTTTTTATTGCGTACAAAGAGCTGTAATATTGTACAAAAGCTTTTGCTATATCCGTAGTTTTGTTTTTTATTTCTCCCTTTTCATTTTTTATCTTCTCTATGTAGTTTAAGGTCTTCTTTTTTCTTAGGATGTTCGCGAGATATTTTCCTGCTTTATTACCCATCCTAAATCTCTCACTTACTACCCTATTAATTTGCTTTCTATCTTCTTTTTCCAACAGTTCTTTTAGTTGTTCTCTTTTTAGGATCAGGGACCGATATATTTCCTTTTTAACTTTCTTTTTATGTCTTTGTTCCAGGTTATGGATTTCGTTTTGGAGTTTCAGCATATTCCTTCCCTTTTCCTTCTTCTTTCTCGTTCCTATAGATATTAATTTTCCCCTAATAACAGATTTATGTGCCTCCTATAGGGTTGCTCTTGACAGGCCAGGGGTGTCGTTTTCCTGAAAATATTTTTCAATCTCGTCTTTTATAATTTTTACAGTATCTCCGTCTTCCAGTAATTCTTCATTAATTCGCCATGTACCTCTTCCCCTAGACTCTCCCCGAAGGTTTATCTGCATAGAAACTGGGGAGTGGTCTGAAAATACTGATGTTTCAATTTCTGTCTCAAGTACTTCCTCCAGTAGTCTATGTTCCAACATGATGTAGTCCAGCCTAGTATGGATTTTGTGTACTGTTGAGAAATATGTGTAATCTTTTATGCCTGGATGCTGTATTCACCAAACATCCACTAATTGCAGTTCATATAATTTTTTTTTAATTCTCCTTAATTGTTTTCTTTCTCTATCTAGTACAGTAGATGTAGAGTCTAGATTGTGATCCATGATGAAGTTAAAATCGCCCGCTACTATTAATTTGCCCTGTTTGAATTCAAATAGCTCTGTCAGTTTCTCTGCTAGAAATTTTTTAGGGTTTTTATTGGGACAGTAAATATTTGCTAATGTGTACTGTGTATCCTGTATTGTCCCTCTGAGGAAGAGAAAACGTCCTTCTGGGTCAGCTTTCATCTTTTCGATAACAAAGCCACTATTTTTTTCCAAATCCGATTGCAACGCCTTTTGATGCTCTGCTTGGTGAATCTCCATAGAACCAGATTGGATTTTTTTTTTAGTATATTTTAACTTTTGAGTCTTGCGTTATATGCGTCTCCTGTAGGAAAATTATATCAGCCTTAAATCGTTCCAATTCCCGCAGGATTACATGCCTTGTTTGGGGTGAGTTCAGCCCTTGGACATTGTATGTCAGAATTTTGACTTTATTTATTTCTTCCATTTACGGCTCTGGCTACCCACCCTGCCCCCCTCAAAGGAGGGCCCCCCTCCCACGCCCCAATAGGGGGCACGGGGGGGAGGGCCCCCATCCAAGGGCCAACCCCCGGGCAAACCCCACCGTCCAAACGGTCGGTCAGGCAACACAAATTTCTTAGTGAGACAATCCCAAACCCTTCCCCATCCTCCCTTCCATTCACTTTCCTAATTCCCTTCCCCCAATCCCCCCCTCCCATTCCCCCTCCTCCACCCCCCCAAGATCCCGAACCCTTGCGCGCTTAATCGCAAGGTCATGAGTAGGTACCCTATGATCTTAAAGGGTTTCTTATTCCTACTCCTTTACCTGAGGTGGAAATCTATTTGGCCCCTTAAACCACCCACTCCCCACAGGCTAGGATGGTGTCAGTAGAAAGCGCCCTTTCCTCCAGGTCCCCACCCCGTGTACCCCCCCCCGATGCCTCTTTCCTTTATTCTTTTGTTTTAACCCTCCATCTAATCCCCCCAGCCCCTCACCCCCTCTTCCTTTACCTCTTAACCTATTTCCTGTGCACTAGCTGCCAGTGTGCTTCATCCCCAGTCTGCCTGTCTAATTTTTTAGCTGTTTCATCCAAGTTTTTTGGCAGGGGAATTTCCAAGATCATACAGAAGTCTGGGATTTCTTCCGGGAATCTCAGTTTTGTAGTTCTTCCATTTTTTTTAACAATTAAGCATGCTGGAAAGCCCCAGTTATATTGAAGGCCATTTTCTTGCAATGTTTTTAATAACGGTTTTAGTGTCCTCCTTCTTCTCAGAGTATCTTGGGATAGATCCTGAAAAATCTGAATTTCCTTTCCCTCATATACAATTGGTGGTTTCCCCTTTAAACTTTTCCAAACTTGAATCTTTCCTTCCATGCTACCGAAACGGACTACAATGTCTCTCGGGGTCTCATTCGGGAGACCCAATGGTCTTCTTGTTCTGTGAGCTCCTTCGATCGTTAATTCATTTATTGCTTCGTTAGTGCTTGTTGGGTTGAGAACTTGCCAGATTACCTCTATTAGATTTTCTGTTTGGGGCGATTCTGGGAATCGACGGATTCTTAGATTTTTCCTCTTCTCCTTATTTTCCTGGTCCTCAAGTCTATACGCCTTTTCCTGGTGTTCTTGCTTTAAAATTTTAATTTTTCCTTTTAACTCTTTTATTCTTCTTGTATGTATGTCCACTTTTTTTTCTACCTCCTCAACTCTAGCGAGCATATGTCCCTTATCTTTATGGAGTTTTGTCATTTCTGATTTTAGTGAATTTTCCAGCGCTGCAAACATCCTTTCCATGTCTGTCATTGTTGGTAATTGGACCGCTTTATGATCTCTTGTTGTTCTAGGGAGGGTCTCAGGTTCAGTTTCTTGCTCTGTTCTGTTATCTGGGGTTATACTGTTGTCCATGCTTGTTTTTATCTGACTCTTTTTATCTTTTTTTTCTTCAGTTTCCACTAGTGTTTCTTTAATATTTTGCTGCTTTTCCCCAGCCATAGCTACCCCTTCCTCTTCTCCTCCCTGAGTTACATATCTATGCATTGGGCCAGGAGTGGGACTTGTACTGGGGCGCGGGGATTTTGCCACTACCCCTCCACCCCTCCAACTTTTGCCCCTCATGAGAAAGAGGAGGGAGAAAAAAAAAAAAAAGGAAAACAACGCAACCGAGATTTAAGCTTCAGACAATTTTCCCTACCAGTTTCTTTACCTAAAACCGTCCCCTTTAATTGTTTTGTTGTAGAATGTTGTGGGATATAGAAAAGTCTCTATCCAGCTTTCAATACAGTACTTTACCTAAGTGGCAGCTGTTGTTTACTCATTCATATCCTTATTAGCAATCATATCCTTATTAGCAACCATCTTAAAAACTTGTCTCAAAGTTTGTCACATCCAAAACAGTGTTCGGGTACCGAAAGTCAGTGGTGTCTCTATTTCCTTTCTTGATAGCAGATATATATACAATCAAATGCTATTCACAGCTTTTTACTTATTACTTGTTACTTATCTGGGGGTAGATGGTAATGCGCTTCTGTTTTAATTATAAACATCAAAGGCTGCAATCAATGAGGGAACACCAGAGTCCCCCTTTACATCCTCTAATTCTCACATTGTCTCACATTGTCCCGTACATATCCATTTAGAAAAAATAAACATTATAAAATAAATGCGATAATTCACTTATCTTGAGGGGAGGCTAGGATCTTCCTCCTTTTCCAGCGCAGGTTTCTCTTTTTTTCTGTTGCTGTGTTTTTAAGTGATCTCCCAGCAAGAAACCCTGGGTCATCACACACTCTGTGCCACAGACATCCCACTCAGCGATGCGGCCAGGGGACAGGTGCAGGAGAGGGAAGAGAGCGAGGAATCTCACAGCACTCTCGATGCTCCGATCCGACACTCACCCCCCCCTCACACCACCTCCCGTCTTATACCTCCCGGCTGGATCCGAGCGTGCAGTCCACTGCGTCCTTTGCGAAGACTCCGGAGGAGAGTGGGGGAAGGTGAAGCCGCACCGGCCGTTCACGCCGCCGCCGGGATCCACCACTGCATCTCCGGGTCTCAGCTTCGATCTCTCACTCCTCTCCCCACCTCCGACACCACAGGAGAGCTTCCTACCTTACCTCCCACGTAAGTCCTGCATCGGGGGGGTCGATGTCAATCTGCTGGGAGGCCGGGCTGGCTGGGCTGGCAACTATAGCATCGGCGAGGACTTGCAGGGTTGGAGACCTGGGATCTTACAGCGCTCCCTCACTCGGCGCCATTAACTGGCTCCTCCCTCCATCCAGATCCTACTGTCTATCTATCTATCTGTCTGTCTATTTATCTATCTGTATATCTATCTGTCTATTTATCTTATCTATCTGTATAACTGTATACCCATCTATCTGCATATCTGTATATCTATTTATCTATCTGTATGTCTGTCTGTCTATTTATCTATCTGTATATCTATCTGTATATCTGTTTGTCTGTCTGCATATCTATCTATCTATCTTATCTGCATATCTATCTATCTATCTATCTATCAATCTATCTATCTATCTATCTATCTATCTATCTATCTATCTATCTATCTATCTATCTATCTATCTATCTATCTATCTATCTATCTATCTATCTATCTATCTATCTATCTATCCTATCTAATCTCTCTGTTTGTCCTATCTAATCTATCTCTCTCTCTGTCTGTAGGCCCCATCACGGGCGAGTGATGTTGAGGGTGGGGGATTGGTTGGGGCTTTGTTTGCACCCCCCCCCCAACAGTTGATTGATAATGCATGGCTTCAGCCAAACACTAACCATGAGTGAAAGAAAAGTGTTTGTGTTATCATTCATATTCTCTGAAAAATGGCCAAGAAATCATAAATTCCTGCCAGGGTATGTAAACTTATGAGCACAACTGTAGCTGTCTTCCTATAGAAGTCTCGGAGTCTGCTAATTATCATTGCATCTGCTTAAGGGTGCCCTGGCCCTAACCCTCTCTCCCACAGTTCTGTTCAAGAGACAATAAATCTCTTTGCATTCAAAAAGTATCTGGCGCCCATCATTTCATCTTGCATTACACCCACCATGCCTTGCAATCCACTCTACACTGAAGGATGTCAGCTGTCCCTAACTCTGGAGGTCATCATTAGGCCTCAAGGGACTCAGGACTTTGCTACATTTGGCACCCAACGTGGGACAAAGGCGTTATTCCTACAGCAGTCACCAATAACAACCGGCTACAGCTACATCAGGATTTTGTCTGGCTCCGTGGGAAAGTGGCATCTTTACTTCGTATAGACGGTGTTATTGTGCATGCCAACAATGTGGGGAAGAACCAGCCTGTCTCATCACTCATGGGAAAGTATCGGCCTGGTCTTTTGACACTTTACGCCAGTGCTGCAAGGGTTAAAACAGACTCTATTAAAGTTTTGACGCGCCACGAAGAGAAAGAAGTGGGTGCTGAAGTTCCCAGAAAGTGTCTGGACCAATCCTTAGGCAGGGGGAGGAGCCCCCACTCTGCAGAGGAGGATAAGGAAGTGCTGCCACATGCGCTGGGTTGTGCAATGGAGAAGATGTCGCAGTTTGGAAGTACTATGGTGGATTGAAAGAGGTATGCTCCAGGTGTTGGCCTTGGTCTGAGCGAGCCCAAGGACACTCTTACTGACACCGGAGTGTGCTATTCACCTAAGGGTAGTCTTGCCCTGTACACAGCTGGAGGCTATGAGGCCTTGGATCATCTGTGGACGCTGTGGGGAACCCCTGCTTGAAGTAGTCTCACTAGCCCAACCTCCGTGGACATCTCTTTGCATTCAAAAAGTGTCTGGCGCCACCATTTCATCTTGCAGTACATCTACCATGCCTTTCAACCCACTCTACACCGAAGGATGTCAGCTGTCCCTAACTCTGGAGGTCATCATTATGCCTCAAGGGACCCGGACTTTGCTACATAAATTAGCACATTTAAAAAGCCTGCCTATGTGACCAGTAGGGATGAGCCGAACACCCCCCTGTTCGGTTCGCACCAGAACTTGCGAACAGGCAAAAAATGCGTTCGAACACGCGAACACCGTTAAAGTCTATGGGACACGAACATGAATAATCAAAAGTGCTAATTTTAAAGGCTTATATGCAAGTTATTGTCATAAAAAGTGTTTGGGGACCTGGGTCCTGCCCCAGGGGACATGGATCAATGCAAAAAAAAGTTTTAAAAACGGACGTTTTTTCGGGAGCAGTGATTTTAATAATGCTTAAAGTGAAACAATAAAAGTGTAATATTCCTTTAAATTTCGTACCTGGGGGGTGTCTATAGTATGCCTGTAAAGGGGCGCATGTTTCCCGTGTTTAGAACAGTCTGACAGCAAAATGACATTTCAAAGGAAAAAAGTCATTTAAAACTACTCGCAGCTATTAATGAATTGCCGGTCCGACAATACACATAAAAGTTAATTGATAAAAACGGCATGGGAATTCCCCACAGGGGAACCCCAAAATAAAAAAAATAATGACATGGGGGTCCCCCTAAATTCCATACCAGACCCTTCAGGTCTGGTATGGATATTAAGGGGAACCCCGGCCAAAAATTTTTTAAAAAATGGTGTGGGGTCCCCCTCAAAATCCATACCAAACCCTTCAGGTCTGATATGGATTTTAAGGGGAACCCCGTGCCAAAATTTTTTAAAAAATGGCGTGGGGTCCCCCAAAAAATCCATACCAGACCCTTATCCGAGCACGCAACCTGGCAGGCCGCAGGAAAAGAGGGGGAGACGAGAGAGCGCCCCCCCTCCTGAACCATAGCAGGCCACATGCCCTCAACATTGGGAGGGTGCTTTGGGGTAGCCCCCCAAAACACCTTGTCCCCATGTTGATGGTGACAAGTGCCTCATCCCCACAACCCTTGCCCGGTGGTTGTGGGGGTCTGCGGGCGGGGGGATTATCGGAATCTGGAAGCCCCCTTTAACAAGGGGACCCCCAGATCCCGGCCCTCCCCCCTGTGTGAAATGGTAAGCTGGTGCAAAAGTACCCCTACCATTTCACAAAAAAACTGTCAAAAATTTTAAAAATGACAAGAGACAGTTTTGACAATTCCTTTATTTAAATGCTTCTTCTTTCTTTTATCTTCTATCTTCCTTCGGTTTCTTCCTCATCTTCTTCTTTTTCTGGTTCTTCTGGTTCTTCCTCCGGTGTTCTCGTCCGGCATCTTTCTCTTCCCTTCTTCTCCTCGGGCCGCTCCGCATCCATGATGGCATGGAGGGAGGCTCCCGCTGTGTGACGCTTCTCCTCTTCTGACGGTTCTTAAATAACGGGGGCGGGGCCACCCGGTGACCCCCCCTCTGATGCACGGGGACTTGACGGGGACTTCCTTGTGGCATTCCCTGTGACGTCAGAGGGGGTGGAGTCACCCGTTACGTAACCCCGCCCCCTTCTGACGTCACGGGGAATGCCACAGGGAAGTCCCTGTCAAGTCCCCGTGCGTCAGAGGGGGCGGGGTCACCGGGTGGCCCCCCCCCATTATTTAAGAACCATCAGAAGAGGAGAAGCGTCACACAGCGGGAGCCTCCCTCCATGCCATCATGGATGCGGAGCGGCCCGAGGAGAAGAAGGGAAGAAGACGCCACGGAGGAAGATGCCGGACGAGAACACCGGAGGAAGAGCCAGAAGAGCCAGAAGAACCAGAAGAAGAAGAAGATGGAGGAAGAAACCGAAGGAAGATAGAAGATAGAAGAAAGAGGATAGAAGATAGAAGATAGAAGAAAGAAGAAGCATTTAAATAAAGGAATTGTCAAGAACTGTCTCTTGTCATTTTTAACATTATTGACAGTCTTTTTGTGAAATGGTAGCCATTTCACACAGGGGGGAGGGCCGGGATCTGGGGGTCCCCTTGTTAAAGGGGGCTTCCAGATTCCGATAAGAACCCCCGCCCGCAGACCCCCACAACCACCGGGCAAGGGTTGTGGGGATGAGGCCCTTGTCCCCATCAACATGGGGACAAGGTGTTTTGGGGGCTACCCAAAAGCACCCTCCCAATGTTAAGGGCATGTGGCCTGGTATGGATCAGAAGGGGGGGCGCTCTCTCGTCCCCCCTCTTTTCCTGCGGCCTGCCAGGTTGCGTGCTCGGATAAGGGTCTGGTATGGATTTTTGGGGGGACCCCACGCCATTTTTTTTTTAAATTTTGGCGCGGGGTTCCCCTTAAAATCCATACCAGACCTGGAGGGTCTGGTATGGATTTTGAGGGGGACCCCACGCCTTTTTTTAAAAAATTTTGGCACGGGGTTCCCCTTAAAATCCATACCAGACCTGAAGGGTCTGGTATAGATTTTGAGGGGGACCCCACGCCATTTTTTAAAAAAATTTTGGCTGGGGTTCCCCTTAATATCCATACCAGACCTGACGGGCTTGGTATGGAATTTAGGGGGACCCCCCCACGTCATTTTTTCAAAAATAATTTTGGTTCGGGGTTCCCCTGTGTGAAATTCCCATGCCGTTTTTATCAATGAACTTTTATGTGTATTGTCGGACCGGCAATTCATTAATAGCCGCGAGTAGTTTTAAATGACTTTTTTTTTCCTTTGAAATGTCATTTTGCTGTCAGACTGTTCTAAACACGGGAAACATGCGCCCCTTTACAGGCATACTATAGACACCCCCCAGGTACGAAATTTAAAGGAATATTACACTTTTATTTTTTCACTTTAAGCATTATTAAAATCACTGCTCCCGAAAAAACAGCCGTTTTTAAAACTTTTTTAAACCCAGGTCTCCAAACTCTTTTTATGACAATACCATGCATATAAGCCTTTAAAATTAGCACTTTTGATTGCTCCCATAGACTTTTAAAGGGTGTTCCGCGGCTTTCGAATTTGCCGCGAACACCCCAAATTGTTCACTGTTCGGCGAACTGGCGAACAGCCGATGTTCGAGTCGAACATGAGTTCGAGTCGAACTCGAAGCTCATCCCTAGTGGCCAGAGCATATATTTTACAATTAAATGCCAGGTAGGATTGATAAAATACTGCACAGCCTAGCAATTAGATGAACAGGTGATAACATGTGTTATTTGCCATAATGATCATTGTTTTCAGCCATTTAATTGATATTTTCGGATTTCACTCACATTGCTGAACATAATAAATGTTCTGGCAAATAACTGTTATAGCGTAGAGCAATGAATTGTTTAAAAACGATCTACTTGCATGGACATTATCTGCACTGTTTTAAATAAATCGAAAGAACTATATCATGAGAAGATAAATTAGTCATGATTGGAAATAAATAATAAAAATCCCACTTTTTCCCCTGTACTGCAGGCATTCAAATACTAAGGATGTGAGTTTCAATATCAGGTCATCAATGATGTGTGGGGCAACTACAGATGTAGTACTTTGAAATAATGGTGAAAAGAAGAACAATCAGTTTCTGTACAAATCAGGCAATCCCCATTGTCAGTGGTCATAATACACTCTCAGTACATGGTGAAAGTGCTGCATTGCACCCATCATCCAACTGCATGCATGTGTAAATACCTTTCATGTGATAGTAGGCTAAATTCTATGATTCTATAAACACAGACAGTTTTTAAAAACAATGACCTCTCTGTTTCATGGGTTTGGTTCCATTCTTTTTGCTAGGCAGAACACCAATCAATTTGTTACAACTGGGGAGGGGCAATTTTGAGTTCATTTCACCAAGGGTTCAGCGAATCCTCTGTGGGGATCTGCGCCCTCTACTGATAGCTGCTAATATCACAGTGTTGTGTTTCTGTTGTTGCCAGTAGCTTCTGGGTGTATATATACAGTATCTCACAAAAGTGAGTACACCCTCACATTTTTGTAAATATTTTATTATATCTTTTCATATGACAACACTGAAGAAATTACACTTTGCTACAATGTAAAGTAGTGAGTGTACAGCTTGTATAACAGTGTAAATTTGCTGTCCCCTCAAAATAACTCAACACACAGCCATTAATGTCTAAAACGCTGGCAGCAAAAGTGAGTACACCCCTATGTGAAAATGTCCAAATTGGGCCCAATTAGCCATTTTCCCTCCCCGGTGTCATGTGACTCCTTAGTGTTACAAGGTCTGGGGAGCAGGTGTGTTAAATTTGGTGTTATTGTTCTCACTCTCTCATACTGGTCATTGGAAGCTCAACATGGCACATCATGGCAAAGAACTCTCTGAGGATCTGAAAAAAAGAATTGTTGCTCTACATAAAGATGGCCTAGGCTATAAGAAGATTGCCAAGGCCCTGAAACTGAGCTGCAGCATGGTGGCCAAGACCATACAGTGGTTTAACAGGACAGGTTCCACTCAGAACCTAGCCATGGTCGACCAAAGAAGTTGAGTGCATGTGCTCAGCGTCATGTCCAGAGGTTGTCTTTGGGAAATAGACGTATGAGTGCTGCCAGCATTGCTGCGGAGGTTGAAGGGTAGGGGGGTCAGGCTGTCAGTGCTCAGACCATACGCCGCACACTGCATCAAATTGGTCTGCATGGCTGTCGTCCCAGAAGGAAGCCTCTTCTAAAGATAATGCACATGAAAGCACGCAAACAGTTTCCTGAAGACAAGCAGACTAAGGACATGGATTACTGGAACCATGTCCTGTGTTCTGATGAGACCAAGATAAACTTATTTGGTTCAGATAGTATCAAGCGTGTGTGGCGGCAACCAGGTGAGGAGTACAAAGACAAGTGTGTCTTGCCTACAGTCAAACATGGTGGTAGGAATGTCATGGTCTGGGGCTGCATGAGTGCTGCCAGCGCTAAGGAGCAACAGTTCATTGAGGGAACCATGAATGCCAACATGTACTGTGACATACTGAAGCAGAGCATGATCCCCTCCCTTCGGAGTGTCATGGCCTGGGGCTTCATGAGTGTTGCTGGCACTGGGGAGCTACAGTTCATTATGGAACCATGAATGGCAACATGTACTGTAAAATACTGAAGCAGAGCATGATCCCGTCCCTTTGGAGACTGGGCCGCAGGGCAGTATTCCAACATGATAACGACCCCAAACACACCTCCAAGATAACCACTGACCTGCTAAATAAGCTCTGGTGAACTCCATGCCCAAGAGGGTTAAGGCAGTGCTGGAAAATAATGGTGGCCACACAAAATATGGACACTTTGAGCCCAATTTGGACATTTTCACTTAGGGGTGTACCCACTTTTGTTGCCAGCGGTTTAGACATTAATGGCTGTGTGTTGAGTTATTTTAAGGGGACAGCAAGTTTACACAGTTATGCAAGCTGTACACTCACTACTTTACATTGAAGCAAAGTGTCATTTCTTCAGTGTTGTCACATGAAAATGTATAATAAAATATTTACAAAAATGTGAGGGTGTATTCACTTTTCTGAGATACTGTGTATATATACTGTATATATATAAAGACCTGTGACAAAAGCATTTCTGTCCTGTTGTTATTATCTCACATGCACAGTGCCAGATAGCTAGCTCTGTGTGTAGAGGTCACCTTCCAGCATATTAGTAGGCATACCTCCTAACCATCCCTGATTCGCCAGGACCGTCCCGGGATTTGATGCATGTCCCGTAGTCCCAGCAAGTCAGGGCTTGTGCGGGGTTGTCTAGGGTCACACCTGCTGCAAGCAAAGCTTTGTATGGCAGCAAACATCATTCCCTGCCAGCTGCCTCTGACATACACACACACACAGACACAGTGCATAGCAGAGTGCACTGAACCAACCTCTCTGCCTGAGCAGCGCTGATCTGAGGTCTGTAATGAATTATTTATACATGAGACTTGCAGAGGAGAGGGGCATGGGAAAGAGGGTGAGGGGGACAAGTCTACAAAGTTCACTTGGAGTGATTCGGGGGAGGGGGGAGAGGACATGTGCTAGGGGGCCCTTTAGGATTGGATAGGACTTGTGCTAGAAGATGGGTTGGATATGAAATCCATCCCTGTTCACCCCCCCAGCACAAGTCTTCTACCTTCTTAAAGTGCACCCTAGCACATGTATCCCCCCCCCCCCACAAATCATGAAGATGCTGGCTGCCACAGAAGGAACGGCCCCAGGCACCCCACAAGAGATGTACATAAAGAAAAGGCAGAGCGAAGCGGCTCATTGTGCAATACAATTTTTTGTGTGACTACACGACAATTAAAAACAAGTTGCACTCACAAAGGTAGTGTGATAAAGAGCATTCCCGCAGAAACTGTGGCATATGGCAAGTAATCCTCAGGACAGTGGGAAAGCAGGGGCTGAGGAGAGAAGGAATCCAGCTTGCAGCAGCGAGCAAGCTGCACACAACCTGATCCTTCCGGCCAGGGAGTTCCAATCCTTGGTGAGGCTGGTCCCCCCTCCACAATCACATGACACGGAGCCATGCCAGCTGACAAAGGACGCTCTAATGGTAGCTATGACAATGCGTGGTCTCCTTCAGGTCTGCCCACTGCTCTTCCAATGGTCCTTTTATTTGGTGTGGGTGGCGCTGGAGTTATTAACCCTAATTGCATCCACCAGCGGACTAACATGGGATACACATGTAGCGCCCAGCCCATTCAGGTGGGTGCTTAGTGTGTTTCTGTAATTAGTGATAGGTACATTTGGCCAAGGCTTTGCATTTTTTCCTTGGGCCTGTTAGTTTATTTGTGGATGTGAGTGTTAGAATAGAGGGGGGTGTGGCCACCTACACTCTGGCTCAAGGATGTCCCCTCCTTCTTTCAGTGGAATTGTTCTGGGAGAGAGGCAGGATTTGGGACTTGAGTGGCAGGCAGCTTGTATGGAGAGCTCTGGACCAATCATTAATTTTGTATTGGCAGGGGTAGGACTCGCATATAAACTTGGGTCACATGCTTCCTGGGAGGAGTTGTTGGAGTAAGAGTTTGGAAGTTGGAGAGTCAGGAGCTGCAACCATGTAGGAGCAGCAGGAGGAGGCCTGAAGGCCTGGGTGGTTCAGAGACCTTAGTGCTGGATGGCGGAAGGAGCCTTGAAGGCCTGGGTGGTTCAGAGACCCCAGAGCTAGATAGCAGGAGCAGTCATCACCATGTAACTAGAGGAGAAACCGGGCGCCCCAGCCAGCTACTTCCACCACCATGAGGAGGAGGAAGTAGCAGCAAAGAGGACAGAGGAAACTGAGAATTGACTTTCCGTGAGTACCATGGACTGTTAATTGGGAGTGAGCAAAGGGAGTGCAACCCAGTTAGTGCTAAACCGTCAAACTTGCTATGTGTCCAAGGACCTAGTAAAAGACATTTCCCAGAACTGGCAGGGATTGATGACAAGAATCCAGAATTAGGCGGTGGAGGCCTGGGATTTTGGAATCTCTTATCCACGGCATTATTTAGAGTGATGCTGGCCAGTTCACATATGGGGAATATATACAAAGCCAGGAACCAGAAATCATAGGGGCATCTCATATCCTCTATTCACTTGTTGCATCAACCTGAGTTCAAGAATAAAGTTACAGTTTTATTAAATACAAAGACTGTCTGGCGTGTTAAAGTTGCATGGGAAGGAAGATCGGGGTAATTGACATAAAGGTAATGAACAACACAGCAGCTCCCAAGGGAGTAGTGCGCTAAACACACAAGTATAATTCAACAAGCAGCAGACTGTGAGTGCAACTTGTTTTTAATTGTTGTGTAGTCACTTAATAAAACTGTATTGCACAAGGAGCCCCTGCACTCTGCCTTTTCTTTATGTTTTCACAGTTTCCAGTGTCCCGCTGGCTGATGGAGCTGCATGGCCCTGTGCACCAGTAGTGTTTTTAATCCTTGCTTGGGCGGACTAAAGACTTTACTTTTTGACCCCATAAACTGTGCTCATTCCACATTTGGGGCTATTCAGAAAGTGGGGTCACCCTAAGACTATAGCGCTGATACTGGAGCTTTCTTTTTTCATTTATTTTGTTTACCCCACAAGAGATGGAGTGCAATTGCCCCAGATGCCCAAGCTAGTACCCACCCCCCTGCCAGGCAAGTTAGTGGAGCCCTGTGTGGGCTCCACGACACAGAGCTGGTTCACACTATAAATTGCACAGGAACGCACTGTGCATTCTGTGCGATTCACGTGTGACCCGGGTGCAGTGCGATTTCAGCCCAATAGTGAATGGGCTAGAATAATGCCAGACCGCAACAAATGTTGTGCATGCACTACTTTATAAAATGTACAGCAACCAGATCGCATGGTATTACTGTACCATGTGAGCAAACGCACTGCATTTGCGACTGGCTTTTGGGGTGTCGTTAAGTTAATATTCAAATAAAACAAGAGTCTTATGAGCCACAATAATCCAGTGCCCAAGAAAAAACCACAGATGTAGGTACCCAGCAGCAAACGCAGACCACGTTTCATAACCGTGCAAATCAATATAGAACAAGATTGCGCTGCACTAGAGTAAATCACATTATCATATGAACTTCTCAACGTGACTATAATACCAGAAAAAATATATAACTAAAAGATTATAAAAAGTGCTTTCACAAAATCGCATAGAAGTGCGATGTGCACATAAAACTAAGTATGAATTTTCCAACATGTAATCATGAAATCACATACAAGTGTACTGTGCAAATAAATGTAGATACATAAATGTATACATAAATTCATAAAAAACGTGTAATGATTCTTATAAGGTGCAACATGCATATACTATTGTATAAATAAAAGACAAAAAATTATAATAAATAAAAATACACAAAAGTGCCCAGTGAACCATATATAAATTAAATAGGCCTGTAAAAGTATCTGTGAAAAAATCGCCCAAAAAAGTGCATATAACAGTGTCCAAAAATTGCATTTAAAATAACCAAAAAAAATGTGCATATATCAGTGTCCAAAAATTGCATTTAAATGTCCATATTGAGTGTCATCCAGCGTGCTTGATCCAAGTGTTGCAAAACCATGCTCCGGTGTGCCTCTGTGACCCCCCAAAGTGATTGCGCTCACCTTGGAGCGTGTGACACAGTGATTAGCTGTGTCAAAACACACGCTGTGGAGCCACCCTCGGGCTCTATATAGCTAATTAGATGCGATCTCCAACCTGGATCAATGCAGCTCCATAGGCTCCATACCATAAAATAGAAAGAGACTGTATAGTGTAATACTATAAAAAAGCCCCCTGATGAAGACACATGACCCCTGTTTCGAACACACGTAGGGGAGGGGCCAGGACGGAGTGAGCAGCACTGAGCATAGCTGGGAGAAGCGCATACTATACTACACGCCGACCGGCGGTTTTTATGAAGTTTGTACAGAACAGTGCACTCACACACCAGGGAAATGTGAGTACCCCCCTTGTGGGGAGTGGGTTTATGTTTGAATAAAGACATTTTTTACAGTATTACACTATACAGTCTCTTTCTATTTTATGGTATGGAGCCTATGGAGCTGCATTGATCCAGGTTGGAGACCACATCTAATTAGCTATATAGAGCCCGGGGGTGGCTCCACAGCGTGTTTTGACACAGCTAATCACTGTGTCACACGCTCTAAGGTGAGCGCAATCACTTTGGGGGGTCACTGAGGCACACCGGAGCATGGTTTTGCAACACTTGGATTAAGCACGCTGGATGACACTCAATTTGGACATTTAAATGCAATTTTTGGACACTAATATATGCACATTTTTTTTGGTTATTTTAAATGCAATTTTTGGACACTGTTATATGCACTTTTTTGGGCGCTTTTTTTCACAGATACTTTTACAGGCCTATTTAATTTATATATGGTTCACTGGGCACTTTTGTGTATTTTTATTTATTATAATTTTTTGTCTTTTATTTATACTATAGTATATGCATGTTGCACTTTATAAGAATCATTACACGTTTTTTATGAATTTATGTATACATTTATGTATCTACATTTATTTGCACAGTACACTTGTATGTGATTTCATGATTACATGTTGGAAAATTCATACTTAGTTTTATGTGCACACCGCACTTCTATTCGATTTTGTGAAAGCACTTTTTATAATCTTTTAGTTATATATTTTTTCTGGTATTATAGTCACATTGAGAAGTTCATATGATAATGTGATTTACTCTAGCGCAGCGCAATCTTGTTCTATGTTAAGTTAATATTGACACCTGCTGCAGATCACAACTGCAGTTCACTTTCAACGCGGTGTGGGAAGCGAGCATGGAAAGTAGAGGGAGGGGGGGTTTGGGGGTTGGAAGAAGATTTGTCCTGGGATAAAAACATATAATTAACCTACCTTAAAAGTTGACAGGGTAAGTCAGTAGAGCAGTGGATGGTGTCAGTAGTGCAGTGGACAGTGTCAGTAGGGCAATAGACAGTGTCAGTCAGTAGAGCAGTGGATGGTGTCAGTAGAGCAGTGGATGGTGTCAGTAGAGCAGTGGATGGTGTCAGTAGGGCAGTGGATGGTGTCAGTAGGGCAGTGGATGGTGTCAGTAGAGCAGTGGATGGTGTCAGTAGAGCAGTGGATGGTGTCAGTAGGGCAGTGGACAGTGTCAGTCAGTAGGATAGTGGATGGTGCTGATTTAAAAGGATAGTTCACCTTTACAAAAAACCTGCCTATGCAGGTAAGGGATGTTTGTAGATGAAATCAAACTGTGTAGCTCTGACTAAAGGTGAATAATACCCATGCTATAGGTGTAGGCCATTTACTGTACATACCTTATGAAGCCTGACTGGAATACTTTCAGGACATTGCTAAGGACTCCCAGGACGTTGCTAAGTGAGGCCTAGCTACAGCTGCACACCTCCACCATCACAGTAGTGAGCTCTTTCTCTGATTCAAACCCCCTCACATACTCTTTCTCTCCCCTCATGCAGTAGCTCTGAGCTGAGCATTTGAGAGCTTACTCCTGTGATAGTGGAGGTGAGCAGTGATGACTAGGCCTCACTTAGCAACGCCCTGGGAGTACTTAGCAAAGTCCTGGGAGTATTCCAGTCAGGTTTCATAAGCCGAAATCCTTGGAAAAATTCCAAGCTCTATTTACCAACCAGCCTGCGACCAACCAGATTAACCTGTCTAACAGTATGCATTTAAAAACGGGTTTGTTGCACAAATTTGCATTTTTGTATCCTTTATCTGAATAGGCAGTTTTGTGGTAAAAGTGAACTATCCCTTTAAGTTGATGGTAGATCTAAAGGAGATTGAACAGTAAGTTTGTACAAACAAATAAAACCCCTGCGCACACCAATGTAACGAAGTAAACCAATAAAGTGCTGCCACTAGAATCTGAGAGTACCACTCTGTCACGTACCTGGTGGATAGAGCCTGGGTTATGCAGAGGAATGATTCTCTTGCACCTCTGACTCAGGGACCCTGATAGAGTATACAGGTGGCGCAGGAGTAGGGATGAGCCGAACACCCCCCGGTTCGTTTCGCACCAGAACCTGCGAACGGACCGAAAATTTGCACGAACGTTAGAACCCCATTGACGTCTATGGGACTCGAACGTTCGAAATCAAAAGTGCTCATTTTAAAGGCTAATTTGCATGGTATTGTCCTAAAAAGGGTTTGGGGACCCGGGTCCTACCCCAGGGGACTTGTATCGATGCAAAAAAAACTTTTAAAAACAGCCGTTTTTTCGGGAGCAGTGATTTTAATGATGCTTAAAGTAAAAACAAAAAAAAGTGAAATATTCCTTTAAATATCGTACCTGGGGTGTGTCTATAGTATGCCTGTAAAGTGGCGCATGTTTCCCGTGTTTAGAACAGTCCCTGCACAAAATGTCATTTTTAAAGGAAAAAATCTCATTTAAAACTGCTTGCGGGTTTAATGTAATGTCGGGTCCTGGCAATATGGATGAAAATCAGTGAGACAAACGGCATGGGTACCCCCCAGACCATTACCAGGCCCTTTGGGTCTTGTATGGATATTAAGGGGAACCCCGCACCCAAATTAAAATAAGGAAAGGTGTGGTACTTTGAACAGCAGTATACAGGCGGTGCAAACAAGACAGGGACTGTAGGTTTATTGTTAAGTAGAATCTGTTTGTAATTTTTAACGGGTACATTTTTAACGTGTTTAGCTCCAGCCAAAAAATCTTTTTTAAGCTTTTTGGAAAACATAGGGAAGGGTTATCACCCCTGGGACATTTGTTTTGCTGTCTTTCCTCCTCTTCAGAAGATTTCACCTCACTTTTTGTCCCAATGACAAATGTTTTTTGAAAATTTGGGTTTTTTTGTGGAACAAGGATTGGAAAGCATCAGTGGAAAGGAGAAATGTTTTTCCCATATTAACTCTTACAGGAGAGAATTTCCCTTCCTACGGGTAGATTTCATCTCACTTCCTGTTGTCTCCTTCCGTTTGCAAGTAGGAGTCGTTTGTAAGTTAGATGTTTGAAAGTAGGGGCCTGCCCTATATACTCAGCAGAAATTTGGGCCTTAGGTGTTGTTGTGGCCACAACACTGTAAGCCCTCACAGGGCCCTGCTGTGAAATATTAGATCAAGAATTGTAATTACATGCCCCTGTTGAACAAGGGCAGAAAAATTGGGCCTTTGGTGGTGGTGTTACTGATTTGTACTGATACTGCAGCTAGCAAAATCAACTGCCTGCCTGTAGTATGAGAACACCACCAACCTTCTACAGGTAGCTTTAGCTGAACACTGTGCAGAGCTCGCAAAAAACTAACTTGTAGCTTTTTTAGCTGCCTGCGGTAGTGATAGGATCAGGAAAACACCACCAACCTTCTACAGGTAGCTTTAACTGAACACTGTGCAGAGCTCGCAAAAAAATAACTTGTAGGTTTAGCTGGACACTGTGAGGAGGACGCACCACACTAACTTGTAGTTTTAGCTGAACACTGTGAGCAGGACGCACAGCACTAACTTGTAGGTTTAGCTGAACACTGTGAGGTGTACGCACCACACTAACTTGTAGTTTTAGCTGAACAGTTTGAGCAGGACGCACTGCACTAACTGTAAATAGTCTAGCTGCCTGACTGTGGTACTAATAGGATCAAAAGAACACCAGCAATTTTCTTCAGGTAGCTGTAACTACTGTAACAAGACAAGCCTGCCTGTCAGTAAGAAGATAACAGGAACGGATCTAGCTGAACACTGTGAGCAGGATGCACTGCACTAACTTGTAGCTTTAGATGAACACTGTGCAGAGGTCTCACTACGCTAACTTGTAGGTTTAGCTGAACACTGTGAGGAGGACGCACAGCACTAACTTGTGGTTTTAGCTGAACACTGTGAGCAGGACGCACCGCACTAACTTGTAGGTTTAGCTGAACACTGTGAGGTGGACGCACCCCACTAACTTGTAGTTTTAGCTGAACACTGCGAGCAGGACGCACCGCACTAACTTGTAGGTTTAGCTGGACACTGTGAGGTGGACGCACCACACTAACTTGTAGGTTTAGCTGAACACTGTGAGGTGGATGTACCCCACTAACTTGTAGTTTTAGCTGAACACTGTGAGCAGGACGCACTGCACTAACTGTAAATAGTCTAGCTGCCTGACTGTGGTACTAATAGGATCAAAAGAACACCAGCAACTTTCATCAGGTAGCTGTAAATACTGTAACAAGACAAGCCTGCCTGTCAGTAAGAAGATAACAGGAATGGATCTAGCTGAACACTGTGAGCAGGACGCACTGCACTAACTTGTAGCTTTAGATGAACACTGTGCAGAGGTCTCACTACACTAACTTGTAGGTTTAGCTGAACACTGTGAGCAGGACGCACAGCACTAACTTGTAGTTTTAGCTGAACACTGTGAGCAGGACGCACCGCACTAACTTCTAGGTTTAGCTGAACACTGTGAGGTGGACGTACCCCACTAACTTGTAGTTTTAGCTGAACACTGTGAGCAGGACGCACTGCACTAACTGTAAATAGTCTAGCTGCCTGACTGTGGTACTAATAGGATCAAAAGAACACCAGCAATTTTCTTCAGGTAGCTGTAAATACTGTAACAAGACAAGCCTGCCAGTCAGTAAGAAGATAACAGGAACGGATCTAGCTGAACACTGTGAGCAGGACGCACTGCACTAACTTGTAAATTTAGATGAACACTGTGCAGAGGTCGCACTACACTAACTTGTAGGTTTAGCTGAACACTGTGAGGAGGACGCACAGCACTAACTTGTAGTTTTAGATGAACACTGTGCAGAGGTCGCACTACACTAACTTGTAGGTTTAGCTGAACACTGTGAGGAGGACGCACAGCACTAACATGTAGTTTTAGCTGAACACTGTGAGCAGGATGCACCGCACTAACTTCTAGGTTTAGCTGAACACTGTGAGGTGGACGCACCGCACTAACTTGTAGTTTTAGCTGAACACTGTGAGCAGGACGCACCGCACTAACTTGTAGGTTTAGCTGAACACTGTGAGGTGGACGCACCCCACTAACTTGTAGGTTTAGCTGAACACTGTGAGCAGGACGCACCCCACTAACTTGTAGTTTTAGCTGAACACTGTGAGCAGGACGCACTGCACTAACTGTAAATAGTCTAGCTGCCTGACTGTGGTACTAATAGGATCAAAAGAACACCAGCAATTTTCTTCAGGTAGCTGTAAATACTGTAACAAGACAAGCCTGCCTGTCAGTAAGAAGATAACAGGAACGGATCTAGCTAAACGGAATACAGTGTATATATATATATATATATATATATATATATATATATATATATATATGCAACACCTGGGATGCATATATATACACAATACACTGTAAGTGCAGCTAACTGACTGACTGTTCTGCCTAATCTATCTAACTCAAATCAAATGACACTGTCTGTCTCTCTCTCTCTCTCTATCTATGAATGCCGGAACACACACTACACAGGTCCGCCGTGCAGGCGGCCTTATATAGTGTGGGGCGTGTGCTAAATCCCCTGAGCCATAATTGGCCAAAGCCTCCTTAGTTTTGGCCAATTGCGGCTCTCTGTTCAGACGGCGCTGTGATTGGCCAAGCATGCGGGTCATAGTGCATGCTTGGCCAATCATCAGCCAGCAATGCACTATGATGCCGCAGTGAATTATGGGCCATGACGCGCCACACAAATTTGGCGTGAACGGCCCATATCGTTCGCAATTCGGCGAACGGGCGCACAGACGATGTTCGAGTCAAACATGGGTTCGACTCGAACACGAAGCTCATCCCTACGCAGGAGTGCAGTCGCACGAGTGGCAGTAGACATGCTTGCTGCTGGGCTGCTGATCCAGTGGCCTGCCAGATGGCAGAGGATCTTTGTGGGCAAGAACAGGCTGGTACTTAGCCGAAGAGCAGGTCCCAGAGGTTGCTGGACAGGTGCTAGCAACCTGGTAGCTCTGGAGGGGCTGGAACGTAAGCGGAGTCAGACATACACAGAGCAATCAGATCAAGTACAGATGCGGAGGCAAGAGAATGGGCAAAGAACAAGCTGTGGTCAATGCAGGTGGAAAGCAGGAATAGTCAGGAACAAGCTGGGTCAATAATTCAAGAGCAGATGAAGGTAACAGGAAACGGGACAATCGCAGAACGCTGCAGACGAGACAGCACTGATCCTGGGTGCTGATCCAGCTTAAATAGTCTATTTGGCGCCCTAAACTTTGCATTTGCATTCCCGAGCATGTGCATATGCATTCACATGGTAGCATTTTTGCACATATGCGTTTGCACGTTAGCACGCGCTAACGCACCTCTGCTTCCAGGCATTCAGGGAACAGGGATTCTTCTGCAGCTATTATTCTGTCTTCTGACAGAGCCTTCCTGACACACTCACTCCCAAGTATCAGAATATTTACAAACAATAGTGATTCAGCACTACACCTGTACATAAATACATGAATATACACAAACAAATAAAGTCTTCAATAACATCCAGTGTATAAGTTCAATGTGGGATGAAACCATTTCATGAACAGTCCAAAAAGAATGATATATATATATATATATATATATATATATATATATAGTATATATATACATAACATACAACATAAATATGCGAAAATGCCCACATGAATGTGCTCTTCCACCAAATCTGAAATCTTTTCAATGCGTGCTTCTTCTTAAAAATTCTTCACACCCTGTGTAACCTCACCATTGGCCACTCACCTCATATTTTGACCTATAGGCAATAGGTCTAAAAATGATTGTCCCTTTAAGCACAATATCTGGGTTGTATTTTCCTCTATCTTCTTCCTGGTCCATGTTCACCAGATAACGCTCACCCCAATCATACTAGGAAGCCCAGAAAAAATACATGGACCATAGTGCTTTCCATAAAACCAACTATGTTTATTATTAAAACTATATCCCACCAACTCACGTTTTTCAGTGCACTCGAACTGGTGCACAGACCGACAGGAACATAGTACAAAAACCTCCAGGTGGCACCTCTGCTGAAGGCTGCAGCTTGTATATGCTCGGAGGCTATTCACTTCAGGTTATCTTCCAACTAATTACTGTGACACATACGTGAAAATCGTAAGTTGTTGGCTTTTTCCCTTAAGCGTTACGCCACGGACGAGGCTTCAGAGAGTACTGGGGTAGCCAGTACTCTTACAAACAATCACTATTGTTTGAAAACAATAAGTTTGTAGTTTATGGTCACCTTTTAAAATTTCTAAAACTATGTAATATGGGTGCAGATCAGGCAGTTTCATAAACTTCACAGTTAATGGTAGATCCAAAGTAATTTTAAAACTAAATAAATAGTAAATTGCTTAAAGGAGAAGTACTGTCAAAGCTCATTTGGCTGTACTTCTCCTGTAGATCACAGGAGTACAGTTCATACAGTTCTGTGCACTCCTGTGACTCGTTTTCAGGAGACAGCGGGCTGACATCACAGAGTCGAACCAGGCTTGGGAAGGATTGCGACCATATGGTTGGGATCCGCCCACATACCTTTACAGGCACCCGACTCAGCCTCTCAGAGAGCTCCTGAGAGCCTGAGCCAGCCGGTCCCACCCCCTCCACAGCCCAGCACTCCGGCGAGCTGATGGTCACCGGCTCTCTGCTCACAGAGCTCTGAGAACCAAGTGATAGGCTGTGTTTAATCACTCGGTTATCAGTGTTAGAGGGGAACGATGCAGCATCAGACTGATGCTGCATCCAGCTAGGTAAGTATGATTCACAAAAAAGAAAATCCCATACTTCTCTTTTTTTTAAATTGTCACTAGGTCAAACAATTGAACAGCAAGCAGCTACTTAACTAATTGTGATACCAGCTCATGCCAGATACCGTATATACTCGAATATAAGCCGAGGCACCTCATTTTACCACAAAAAAACAGGAAAATTTATTGACTCGAGTATAAGCCTAGGGTGAGAATGCAGCAGCTACTGTAAGCGGAAAAGAGGGTCAACAATGCCCATCTGCAGCCTCACTGTGCCCATTTGCTGCCTCACTGTGCCCATTTTCAGCCTCACTGCGCCCATTTTCAGCCTCAGTGTGCCCATTGCATGCCTCACTATGCCCATTGCAAGCCTCACTGTGCCCATTGCATGCCTCACTATGCCCATTGCAAGCCTCACTGTGCCTATGTACCTTATAGGGAAGAGATTGTGAAAAGGGGAAGCTTTAGGGAAGTGTGTCTGTAGTAAGGGCACCTTGACAACTAGGTAATCCTAGGAGCCTGAAAATGTAATAAAAGCCTTTACAAACGTTTTTTTTTTCATTATCCACTTTTTTTCTTACCAATTTCCGCTGGACTGATCCAACCCCCAAAAGCTCCTGCCACCATTTCAGTACTGATGCGGAGGGAAGGAAAGCCATATTACGCCATACATTGCCCCCTCTGATTCACAGCAGGGCTGTGTGTATAGGAAGTGTGCGCCGTCCACGCCGGCTTGCCTCCTCCTCGTCTGTCCGTGATGAGGAGGAGGTGGAGCTTTGTTACAGTGGCTGTGTGTATAGGAAGTCCACGCCGCCCACGCCGTCCCGCCTCCTCCTCGTCCATCCGTGACGAGGAGGAGGCGGAGCTTTGTTACAGTGGATGGCGCGGACTTCCTATACACATAGCCACTGTAACAAAGCTCCGCCTCCTCCTCATCACGGACAGATGAGGAGGAGGTGGGACGGCGCAGACTTCCTATACACACTGTCACTGTAACAAAGCTCCGCCTCCTCCTCACCACGGATGGACGAAGAAGAGGCAGGATGGCGTGTATGGTGCAGACTTCCTATACTCAGAGCCCTGCTGTGAATCGGAGGGGACAATGTACGGCGTAATATGGCTTTCCTTCCCCCCGCATCAATACTGACATGGCGGCAGATAATCTGACTCGAGTATAAGCCGAGGGGGGCATTTTCAGCACAAAAAAATGTGCTGAAAAACTCGGCTTATACTCGAGTATATATGATATAAATAAAAATAAGCAGTGCTAATAATAAATGCAATTAAACAAATTAAATAAATAATATTAAATGTAGTTAATAACCACATATAAAGTGCAAGTGCAACAAAATTAGTGCATAGAAGGTGAGCTCACAAACATGCAGAACCAAGTAAGGTCAATATAAAATCCATAAAGCTACAAACAGCCCGTTAAATACACATCAATGACATCTAGTAATCCAACTGTGCAATGAAGATAAGGGGAAATCCACCACCAGGCATTAGCAGTTGACAGACACCTCTTACCAGATAGGTTGGACCAAAATTATAATGGTCAAACTTGTGTCACAGTGTTTGGCTCGATTCACATCTATGCATGTTGCCTTCGAGTGTTTCTGCAGTGCTTTTTGCGTTTTTGTAACTGCGTTTTAACAGCGATTTGGGTTTCGTGTTTTTTTTTACATTCACTTTATATAGCTGGTTGCTAGGGAGCGGGCCGGGAAGCCGCGTCCTTAACCAATGAGTCATCAGCTGTCAGCGGGCTTCCCTGCTGACAGCTGAATGTAAAAAAGAAAATTTCTGGCTAAAAAAACTCACGAAAAAAATGGCATGGTGCCCCCACCCCCACCCCAAAGATCAAGGAGGGGACACCCCCAGGCCAAAATAAAAAAAAAATGGCGTGGGGTCCCTCCCAAAATCCATGCCAGACCCTTATCCGAGCATGCAGCCCGGTAGGTCAGGAAAGGGAGGGGACGAGTGAGCCATACCAGGCCGCATGCCCTCAACATGGGGGGGGGGTTGCTTATTGGAATGTGGAAGCCTCCTTTAATAAGGGGACCCCAGATCCCGCCCCCCCTACCCATTCACCAAAAAAACAGTGACAGCTGATGACTCATAAGGGCCAGTTTTTGACAAGTCCTTTATTAAAAAAATACCCCTGAGATGTTTTCTCCCTGAGCCGTCTCTCCCGGTGCCAACTTTCCTGTGTCATCTTCTTCCGGAGCTGTCTTTTCCCGTGCTGCTGTCTTCTTCCTTGCCGCCGCTGTCTTCTTCCTCGCCGTCGGTTACCCGCTAAAAACAAAAAAGGCCACTCTTGTCCTGAGGCTGTTTTCCTCCATTAGGACGTCCCCCACTGTCTGAAATCTCTTATATAGCCATGGGGCATGGCCATCCGATGATGTCACCCGGAGAGAAGACAGTGGCGGCAAGGAAGAAGACAGCGGTGGTGAGGGAGAAGACAGCGGCGGGAGAAGGCGGCTCGGGGAGAAGACAGCTTGGGGCACACTCCATGAACTCCAAGAGGTCACTATTCAATACAACAGAGATACTCCAGCAGGTCGACAGCTCACATGAATCCAAAGCTGTGGGTGGTGACGCTAACTTCATAGTTGCCAACAGTCCTGATTTTCCTGGGACAATCCCGACTTTGGGACCCTCGTCCCGATCAGAGGCTGTCCCGAATCGGGATTTGCCCAGGGAAATCGGGAATGTTTGCATTTTACAATTTTTGGCAAGCAGGCTTCAGTAAAATGGCGGCCGGTCCCGCCGCTAGATCGCTCCCCCCTGTGTTCAGTAGAGAGAGGAAGGGGGCTCGATCCGTGCAGCCAATGAATCGGCTTCTCCTTTCGAATGGATCGGCCCCTCCCGTCTCCACTGAACACAAGGCGCCGGTGTCTTGTCCAATACTGTCCCCCATCTGATAGTGTCCGCCCTGTAATCTAAAGGAGATTGCATAATCAGATTGTATAATGTATGGCCAACTATAGATCTACCAACAACTATGTAGTGCAAGAGCCTGCCTGATTGAATAGATTGACTGGGTAAGTTTAGAAATAAGGACGAGCTCTGACGTGTTCGCACAGCCCACGTGCAGAGCCCGCCAGGAAGTCGGCACTGCACTGCGTTAATCACAGGCACTGAGACATTTCCCGATCTCTGCAGCTGGGCATTGGGACAATGTCTCACTGCCTGTGATTAGCGCAGCGTGGTGCCGACTTCCTGGCGGGCTCTGCACGTGGGCTGTGCGAACACGCCGGAGCTCATCCTTATTTAGGAAGTTACTTATATTAGTTTTTGGTAAATTTATGATGGATTGTACAAAGATTGCATAGTCAGATTGCAATGTGCATGGTAACTAGAGTTGCCACCTCCTCCCTTTAAACCCGAACACATACTAATCACACAGGTTCTGTGGCTGATTAAGGTGGTAATTAAACTCACTTGTTGCCTTATCTGCATTTAATTAGCCTCAGAACCTGTGTAATTCATATGTGTTCAGTTTTAAAGGGATGAGGTGGCAACGCTAATGGTGACACTTAAATGTCCCCTTTCATGTACACATAACATGACAACCACTGTACTAGACAAAATAATAATAAGCCATATTTGTGCCTAAAGTGAGGGGGGTTTACTAAAACTGGAGCTGTGCATGACAACCAATCAGCTTCCAGCTTTTTATCTGTAAAGCTGAACTGAACAAGCTGAAGACAGAAGCTGATTGGCTGCTATGCATAGCTGCGCCACTAGTAAACGTTCAGTTTCGTTTTGTAGCTGCAGCCATCAAACGCTGATAGGAAAGGGAGGCGGGCGTCCAGCAGAGGGCAGTGCTGAGCCTCATGTGACGGGAGCTCGCCTGTAAACAAGGAGTCAGCATAGGAGGAGACGGCGCAGAGCGAGGCGGACCGAGAAGGGAGCAGTATCAGCTGTTACTGAGTGATCAGTCCCCGACAGACTGAGCCCGAGCCCAGCCAGGCCATCCTACACACACCTCTGTACACATGTTCTAGCAGGAAACACATTCAGCTCACACAGCTTTGCTTCCTGTTGTCCTAGTCAGTGCAGCCCTGCCACAGCCATGGGTAATGGAATGAACAAGGTATAGTACATGTGCATGGCTTTTACACTATATGCTATGGAGGGGGCTTGTGATGGGGGGGGTCATGGTGGGGCATTCTCCCTGTGCTGGGTGTGATCAGGGACATCCATGCTGCTTCTCCTGCCCTTGTTTATCTTACTGAATGTGAGCTCTGTGGGTCAGGAAACCAGTCTGCATGGTGATCTCACAGAGGGGTGTGTCATGTCTTACAGGCATGTTCTACAGATTCTTATTAGGACATGTTCTAGGATGACACATTTCTTCTGTATAGAGAATGATCGGTGATTGTACATAGATCCAATCCCTACCACTAACATCACATGGACGTTTTACCATGGGATCATCAACATCATTATTATTATGACATGTTCTAGGATGACACACGTCTTCTGTATAGAGAATGACCAGTGATTGTACATAGATCTCACCCCTACCACTAACATACATGGATGCTTTCCCGTGGGATTATTATTATTATACAGGATTTATATAGCGCCAACAGTTTGCGCAGCGCTTAACAAAATCATTATTATTAGTAGTATTGGGACATGTTCTAGGATGACACATGTCTTCTGTATAGAGAATGATCAGTGATTGCACATAGATCCAATCCCTACCACTAAAATCTCATGGAGGTTTTACCATGGGATAGTAATAATAATTATTATTATTAATAATAATAATAATAATAATAATAATAAATAATCATCCCATGGTAAAGCGTCCATGAGATTTTAATGGTAGGGATGAGATCTATGTGCAATCACTGATCATTCTGTATACAGAAGACATGTGTCATCCTAGAACACATCCCAATAATAATGATGAGCCCATGGTAAAACGTCCATGCAATGTTAGTGGTAGGGATGAGATCTATGTACAATCACTGATCATTCTCTATACAGAAGACAAGACATCCTAGAACATGTCCTGATGATGATGATAATGAGCCCATGGTAAAACTTCCATGGGATCTATGTGCAATCACTGGTCATTCTCTATACAGAAGACGTGTCATCCTAGAACATGTGATGGTGATGATCCCATGGTAAAACTTCCATGAGATTTTAGCGGTAAGGATGAGAACTATGTGCAATCACTTGTCATTCTCTACATAGAAGAAATATGTCAGCCTAGAACAAGTCCTAATAATATTAATATTAGCACTTGTTCTAGGCTGACATATGTCTTTTCTGTAGAGAATGACAAGTGATTGCACATAGATCTCATCCCTAGAATTAAAATCTCATGGGCGCTTTACCATGGGATTATTATTGGGGCAAGTTCTAGGCTGTCACAAGGTGATTGCACATAGATCTTATCCCTTCCACTAACATCTCTTGGGCACTTTACCATGGGATTATTATTATTATTATTATTATTATTATTATTACTGTGAAAAGTTTTAGGCTGACACATGTCTTCTGTATAGAAAATGACCAGTGATTTCTCACAGATCTCATCACTACCACTAAAATCGCATGGGTGCTTTACCATGGGATTATTATTACTAGGACATGTTCTAAGCTGACACGTCTTCTGTATAGAGAATGACCAGTGACTGCACATAGATCCAGTCCCTACCACTAACATCTAATGGAAGCTTTACCAAGGGATGATTGTTTGTTATTATTATTATTGGGACATGTATTAGGCTGACGCATGTCTTCTATATAGAGTATTACCAGTGATTGCACATAGATCTCATCCCTACCAGTAAAATCTCATGGATGCTTTACCATGGAATTATTATTATTTTTAGGACTTGTTCTAGGCTGACATGTTTTCTCTATAGATAGTGATCGGTGATTGTGCAGAAATCCAGTCCCTACTACTAAAAACTCATGGATACTCTACTATGGCTGTATGTAGACAGGTGGTGGCTGATGGTAAGTAGAGATGGGCTCGGGCATCTTCGAAATCCCACTTGCCGATCCCGCCAGGAAGCCTACACTGCACAGGGTTAATCACAGGCAGTGAGACATTTCTCGGCCAGCAGATGCACAGATCGGGAAACGTCTCACTGCCTGTGATTAGCCGCGTGCAGTGTCGGCTTCCTGGCGGGATCGGGCATGTGAGATTTTGAAACGCCCGAGCCCATCTCTAACAGTAGGGGATCATTTACACTGACCAAAGCAGTCAGTTGAGCTGTGGTTTTATGGCCACAGTGGCTGCCCACTTAAACACAGCAATGCAGCCACCCCGTGCTGTAAAGTTAAATGACTTGTTGCATTCGGCAAGTGGTACCGCCACAGAACGCAGCTCATTTCTGGCGCAGTGGGTCAGCATTTTGAGGGCTACAGCAGACGGTGATATGTCTCCTCTTTATTTGCTATAAAACGCCCATTGCAGATCGATTTTCAGAGGGGCAGAAGGTATAGCCACATGTATGAATAAGCTATAGGCTGGGTTCACACTATTGCGAACTGGATGCGGGTTTCTTCGCAACCAATTTGCATAGCAGGAGATTATGATCAACTCTCTATGGAGCTGGTTCACACTTCTCCGCAGCGGCTCCGGTGCGAATTGCACAGGATTCCTGTGCGTCTTTTGGTCTGTTTCATGTCCGAATTCAGCCCAAAATTCGGACTAAAATCCGACCTGAAAAGGTTAATGGAGACGCACCGAACTCATGCTGTGAGCCGCTGTGATCTCCAGTGTGAACCCAGCCTTAGAGCTGGTGTCAGATGGGTGATTCTGCCGCTAGAGACAAATAAGATCCCTAAGGGCTCTTACACATGGGGCGGATCAGTGATGATCTGCCGCGTGAACATCCGCTTGCTCAGCGGGGATCGCTCCGCCGATCCCCGCTGAGCAGGAAGGTGACAGGTCCATCGCTGCACACTGTGCAGCGACGGACCTGTCAGAGCGCCGCTCTCCCCTATGGGGGATCGGATGATGACGGATCGTAGAGTCCGTCGTCATCCGATCCGAAAACGGATGGAAAAGTAGGTTTTTCCTCCGTTACACTTTTTCGGATCGGTGCGGGTCTGATGTTAGCGGATATGTCACCGCTGACATCCGACGCTCCATAGACCTCCATGGAGTGTCCGTTCAGGTCCGCCTAAAAAACTGACAGGCGGACCTGAACGGACAGTCTGTGTGAAAGAGGCCTAATAAGGCTGCCTAAGGCTCGATTCACATCATGCTTTTTGCGGTGCTTGCCACATTTTTGAGCAGTGTTTTTACAGCGTTTTGTGTTTTTTGTTTTTTTTTTTTTTTTTTTTTTTTGGACTGTATACAGTCTAAAAAAACGGCAAAAACGCAAAACGCGTCAAAAACACTGTAAAAACGCTGTACTTGCGTTTTTGATGCTGGTCCATTTAATTCTATTCCATGCAAAACGCTGCATTTTGCATGAAAAAAAATCCCTGACCCTTTCCAAAAACGCAGAGGTACAAAAATGCATTGATGTGAACATGTTCCATAGGAACCCATGTTAAAAAAATTCCCATGCATATCTGCAAAATGCATCAAAAAACGCGTTAGTGTGAATGGAGCCTAAGTGTCCCTATAGAATCACTCCCTTTATCTGTCACTGATCTCAATTGCTAGTGAAGGGAGTCATATCTAGTTGCAGAGGGAGCCATTTCAAAGAGACAAAACAGGCAGCCTCTTAGCGATCCTGCTGCAGGTGATTTGGAATTGCCAGCAACAGGAGCGAGTTTGACATCAGCTTGAAAGCAGTGAAAAAAAAAAAAAAAGGCAGTTATTATACGCAGTGCTTTATCAAGGTAAATGTAATCCAGGGTTTACATCTACAGTTAGGCCTCATTCACACACACTTTTGAAAATAGTGTAAAATCCTAGCGTTTTTCTCTGCCGGAGAGCCACAGGTGGTGTATACAGCTGGAGGTATGCCTTCGCCAAGCAAAAGTCAGATGGAGCATACGCACGGTCGCATTTTCCGACGAAAAACTCTCATCGGTCTTTTGCGGGCCGGAATTCCGATCGTGTGTACGCGGCATTAGTAGTGAATGGCTGTGAGCGGTTGTATTCGTATGATATGTTCCCCAAATGCAGAATGTCAGCATTCAGGGAGGCCTCATATGCGCATGTGTGTTCTGACCGATGCGCAAAAGTGTTGCCGTATATTTGAATACAGCCATTCATTTCTATGGCTACTTGGCTAGATGACCTCACCACCTGTGACTCCCTGGGCAGAAAAAAAACGCCAGGATTTTATGCTATTTTAAGCCAACCACCTGCATTCATTTAATAGTTTGTAAACTTACTGGAGGCACAAAGATCTATTTGCTTGGACATGCAAAACTTTTTTTTTTTTTTTCCTGAATGGTAGACATACATTTTCAGATAAAGTGTTGTGAAAAGTGGCTTTATTTTATGGTTTTATTCTTTTTTTCATGGGAAAGATTTATAAACTCATAAAATGTTTTATAACAATCACATGTGACTTTTATAGGGTGGTGGCTTGGTGTAGAAACAGAGGTAGATCTCCTTTTGGCTATTATTCCTTGGTCATGTGATCTGTGAAGTTACATGACGCAGTGCAGCGGCCTATCGTTGAGGAATATCTTGCAGCTCCTCTATGCTTTGCATGGTCTGCTTAAAGCTCCAGACAATTTTTAAATTGAATGTTGGATAAAATTAGAGCATTACATTTTCTGCCAGGTTTTATTTTTGTCTGTGACCCTACTGGGGAGATTTTTCTCCCTTCCTGTTATGCCTGTATAAAAAATGAGGGGTGCAGTAAACACCCAGAGACGAGGGCATTAACAGAAAGGGAAAAAAAAAAATCAAAGGTTCTAACCTTTCCCTCTTCTGATAAAACTTTAGTTGTCCTCATTGGAGAGTTTTCCTTTGACTTTCTGTCCTTAAAAGACGACAGGGGAAATCTCTGCAATAGGGATACGGCAATAACAGACTGACAGAGGCTCTAACACATTCTGTTGAAAACTGAATAGAAGTTTTGGGCTCACTTGTTGCAAGTATTTCTGTTACCAGAGATTGCACATCTTTTAGAGGATTGACTCTAATGCACCAAGGTCCTGTGGGACAGTTTTGTAGGTTTCTCAAGCCAGAACTAAATTCTCAGAAATATTCACCGCCACCTTCCAGCTGTGTAGCAGTTACATCCTTGCCCAGCTACCTCTGGGTGCTGGGTTTTCAGCTTGTTTGGCTGGTGGTGGAATGATGTCATCCCACGCATGCGCATGGGAGTCAGCCATCCTGGCACAGATGGAGTGTGCTAGGAATGCGCACACTGAGCTGCCAGGAAGCAGGTATGTGTTTGTTGTTGCAGAAGAGACATGCAGCAACGAAAAACTGTCTTCTCAGTTTTTTTAAAGTGGTTGTGAAACCTCCCTCCTGACTTTTAACTATAGGTAAGCCTAGAATTAGGCTTACCTATAGGTAGCGGAAATATCTCCTAAACGTGCGCTGTTTAGGAGATATTTCACTTGTGCGCCGATGATGTAATCGGCACATGCGATGTGAAGAAACGGACCTCCATGCCGTTTCTACCCCAGCGTGTGCCGTTACTGACGGCCACCATGCGCATGCGTGGGAGTGACGTCACGTGGCTCTGGCCAGTCACGGAGCCGGAGTCCGCAGTCCCTGGAAGGAGGAGGGGCGAAGGTGGACGCAGCCTGCACAGGGGACAGCGATGGATTCGTTTGCAGGTAAGGGTCACATAATGGGCTAGTATGCAATGCATACTAGCCCATTATGCTTTTAATTTGCAGGGAGCAAAAGTGGAAGTAAAACCCATCAGGGTTTACTTCCTATTAGGCCTCATGTACACTGCTGCTGGTAAACGGACGTTTAGGAGTAGTTGGGTGTTTTTTTTCAGCTGCCCCTGAACTCTCCTCTATGTTATCTTATCTGTCCATGTACACAGGATCGTTTACAGTAGTTTCTAGGCAGTTGAGTTTAGAGGCATTTTTTGGAGTGCAAACAAATGCATTCAGAAGCTGAATCTACAGGCATTTCAAGCGCTTCTAAACGTGGTAATTTGCGTTTAGCCACGTTTTGTTTACAGGCGTTTTTTCATTTTTGGCTATTAAAAAAAAAAAAAAAAAAAGTTTTCTAGACGCAAACGCGGCATGTAAATGTGGCAAAACGGACGTTTTAAACGTTGGTTACTATCTATCAAGTTAAATCATTCAGGACAGGTTGTAAAAACGTCCCATGTACATGAAGCCTAATACTTGGGCCTCACTTACAAAGGGAGGTTTAATCTGTGCCCTGTGCGGGGCCATCCCCATGTCAACAGAACAGTCCCATGGCTGTCAGTTGCACAGTCACAGCCACTGCTCCAAATGCAGACTCCAATGAAAAAAAGGGCATCTAGGAGGCACTGGCACTTTAAAGTGGTGTTCTGGCCGAAATTATACTTTTTTTAAATTAAAAATACCCCTATAATACACAAGCTTAATGTATTCTAGTAAAGTTAGTCTGTAAACTAAGGTCTGTCTTGTTAGTTTATAGCAGTAGTTTGTTATTTTATAAATTTACAGCAGGCCGTGGCCATCTTAAGTCTGGGCATCTGAAGCCAGACTGTATTTTTTCCTGGATCTCATCCTTGCAGATCTCGCACATGCTCAGTGCAGCACAAGCAGTGTAATAGGTTTCAGGTCAGGTTTCCATAGCAACGGCAGTGTCAGAGGAAGTTGCCGCCCCTTCCCAGAAGGCATTGCAAACAGAAAATGATGCGATGGGCCGCGGCCAGGGAGGAGGAAGTGAAAAATGAATACAGCAGATATACAGTAAGTGCTGAGAAAAAAAATATCCAATTTGTTTACAGTGCACAGTTTAGTGAGGGATGCTGAAGAGTTGTAAAAGTGGGTGGAACTCCACTTTAATATGTGTTTAAACATGGTAGTGAGACGGCTCACAACAGACAAAGCTACCCTTCAATGGGTACTACATGATTAATCATGTGAAAAGCACATTTCTGTCATTTAGCCCTGGTTCACATTGGTGCGTTTTGACATGTCAAATCGGCGACAATTGCCGGCAATAGCACCATCCTAATCGGTGCGAGTCTGTGTTTGCGGCGCTGCACCGATTTCAAGAAGTAGTTTCTGTACTACTTTTTGCAATTTTGGGTGAGATTTCCATTGAAATCTGTGCAGAAACCCACACAGATGTCTGTGAAATCGCTACCGAAATCAGGCCTGACATGCGGGAGTGAGCTGAACTCGCACGGCTTCATTCCCACAGCTCAGTGCGAACCTGGACTCAATCTGTATATGATTGGATAATTGAAGTGGATCTTCACACTTATTTTTATTGCAGATTGTCAACTCCTTTTAGTAAATCAGCTTCCCCATTTCTATTCTGTGATGCCCGATTCATTGAATATTCTGCATGAGTATACATGACTTCATAGCTAATGTATTGTGAGTTCTCTTGTTGCTATGTTATGTTGTGAGCAAGTGAATCATTGATTGTCAGCATATCTGAGCAGCTTATCTTCTTAGTAAAAGGTGGAATTGCATCCTAAAAACTAGCTAATGGAAATTTCTAGAGAAGGCATTGCTCAATACTATTCCTTTTAATTTTAAAGTGGTTCTAATGGCTGAGCATTTTTTACCTTAATACATTCTATGTATTAAAGTGATTGTACAATCATAACAAACATGTTATACTTCCCTCCTCTGTGCAGTTGGTTTTGCACAGAGCAGCCCCGATCCTCTTCTTCTCTGGTCTCTCTTCGCTGCCCCTGGCCCCTCCCTCCTGTCGAGTGCCCCCACAGCAAGCAGCTTGCTATGGGGGCACCCTAGCTGAGTCACAGCTCCCTGTGTCCATTCAGACATGGAGCCCCGACCCGGTCCCACACCCTCTCTCTTCTGATTAGCTAACTGACTTTGATTGACAGCCCCGGGAGCCATTGGCCCCGCTGCTGTGTCTCAGCCAATCAGGAGGAGGGTCCTGGATGGCTAAGACATTCATGGAAATCGCTGGAGAGCGAGGTTGCTCAGGTAAGTAATTGGGGGGTGCTGAGGAAGCTGCTGCACGCAGAAGGTTTTTTTTTTTTTTTTATCCTAATGCAAAGAATGCATTAAGGTTAAAAAAAACCTTCTGCCTTTACAACTCCTTTTAACCACCTCAATACAGGGCACTTCCCCCACTTCCTGCCCAGGACAATTTTTAGCTTTCAGCGCTGTTGCACTTTGACTGACAATTGCGCGGTCATGCAACACTGTACCCAAACTAAATTTTTATAATTTTCTTCCCACAAATAGAGCTTTGTTTTAGTAGTATTTGATCACCACTGGGGTTTTTATTTTTTGATAACAAACTAAAAAAGACCGAAATTTAAAAAAAAAAAGTTTTTCTTTGTTTCTGTTAAAATTTTGTTTTCTCCTTCACTGGTGGGCACTGATGAGGAGTCACTGATATGTAGAATTGATGGGCACTGACAGGGGGCGCTGATGGGCTCTCCCATGTCAGTGCAAACCAACGAGAGGCGTTTACCAGCACTTCCTGGTTCATGCTGTGATTGGGCATAGCTGATCACGTGGTAAGGAGCCCCCGCCAGAGGCTGGTAGGAATGGGTCGCTCTGCTCGCACCACCTGGCTCGACAAACTTCAGTTGAAGCTGAAGGAGGCAGGCAGAAAAAAGTCGCCTGAACAGTGATTGCAGCCAATTTGCAGGTGGCAGCTGCCAGAATCCAATAGTCAGTAGTGTAAGGCCCCTTTCACACGGTCGGACCATTCAGGTCCACCTGTCAGTTTTGATGGCGGACTTGAACGGGCGCTCCATGCTAGTCTATGAAGCGACGGATGTCAGCGGTGATATGTCCGCTGACATCTGATCCGCTAAAAGCAGACGGATGCCTCTACGTTCAGATCCGTCGCTATCAGATCGGGTGAGATCTAATGAAGATGGACATTCTGTCCGTTGTTGTCCGATCTCTCCATAGAAACCAGCGGCGCTCGACAAGCCCCTCCCCGCTCAGTGAGCAGAGAGGGACCTGTCTTCCTCCGGCTCAGCGGAGATCAACGGAGAGATCTCCCGCTGATCAGGCAGACTCCGTGGAAGCGGATCCGCCTCGTGAGAATGAGGCCTTAGATTCCTCCATCCATACTGTTAGTGTGGATGGGGGTCAATAGATTTCTCTCATTCAGATCGCTTTTTCACCATCTATGAGTACTCATTGTCAATAGATGAGTTTGAAAATGCACACTTTAACACTAATTACCTTGTGATTTTAGAGCCCATTCACACAGGGACGACTTGTCAGGCGACCTAGTCGCCTGACAAATCGCCTCCCGTTCTGTGCTATGGAACCGTTCTAAGGGGAGCGACGCAAGTCGCTCCGACTTAGAAAAAGGTTCCTGTACGACTTCGGGGGCGACTTGGGGCGACTTGCATAGACTTCTATACAGAAGTCGTTTTGCAAGTTGCCCGGGCAGTCGTTTGCAGGTCGCCTCGATGAGGCGACCTGCAAGTCGTGTTGCCCCCTGTGTGAATGGGGTCTTAGACCTGTTTGATTTATGAAAGAAGTGTAGCAAGTTCAGTTTATAAAAGAGAATTTTTACTTGGCTTACTAAATAAGGTTAAGCTAATTTGATATATATGTATTTGCAAGGAATATCCCATTCATATACAAGGGAAATTAAAAAAAAAAAAATCAGGATTTTTGTTTGCATATGATTGGACAGTTAAAGTCAAAGTTTTAGCCTCATTAGGAGAAGCAAATTCAGTTGACATTGGTGGCATAATGCAGGTAATAACATCAAAATGATTTTTGTAAGCCATAAGCATTGTTCTGTGCATAGTCAGGATGTCCCATGTCCCTGCTAAATATCCACATCAGTAGATATTACCATCCTTGTGGCTTGTTGAGGTTCCATTCACACTAGTGCAATTTCAGATGTGACTTGAGTCGCACAGAATTGCATAACAATGGAAATCGCATTCTATTCAATGGTGCCCATTCACATCAATGCGACTCAGCACAGAACGATTTTTGGAAAAGGTCCCTGTACTAGTTTGGTGCGATTCCAGCAGGATTTTGGCCCCATAGAATATAGAAACCATCTCAAAGTTGCACTACATAATCGCGCAGAAAATCGGATCACAGCAGTGTGAACCTAGCCCAAGTCTGGAAATACTCTCAGCTAAAAAAGCGAATTTCCGATGACCTGATTTGCCCTAAATGACCAGCTTCACATAGAAACAGACATTTTTGGAAGCTATTCTCTTACTTTTGGGCTAGTTTTGTGGCTGAAAGCTGAAAACATTTCAGTTTCACTGCAAGTGAAGGTAGTATCATGGAACCTAGTGTGAATCGTTTTCGGAAACCCGAACACCACTAAAGTGTATGGTACGGTATTCTTCTGGAAACAGCTTGATGACATTGTAGTCCATTTCAGTATGGTAAAGGAAAAATTATTCTTTTATAAGTGCACTCCACTGCACTGAGTACAGCCCAACTGGTAACATACTCACCTGAAGCCCTGATCCAGTGAGGTTCCCTGTGTGGATATGCCCCGCGGTGTATAGTCTTCCCAAAGAAAACCTCTGTCTGTCTTCTTATTCTGAGTATAAACACTGTGGTCGTGTTCATTCCTATGGGACAGCCATATTCTGCAGGACTACTGTAGGCCACCAAGAGTAAATTACAGCAAGTTACTTCATTATTATTTTTTATTATTATTATACAGGATTTATATAGCGCCAACAGTTTATGCATCGCTTTACAACATTAGGGCAGACAGTACAAGTACAATACAATTCAATACAGGAGGAATCAGAGGGCCCTGCTCGTTAGACCTTACAATCTAGGAGACTTCATGCCGTCTGTCCTGTTTGGGAGATTTCACCTTAAAGTGTTATTAACCAGGTTTTACCCCCTTCCTGACCAGAGCTCTTTTTACAATTTGGCACTGCGTCACTTTAACTGGTAATTGCACAGTCATGCAATGCTGTACCCAAACGAAATTTGCATCCTTTTTTTTTTCCCCACAAATAGAGCTTTTTTTTGGTGCTATTTGATCACTTCTGTGGTTTTTATATTTTGCGCTATAAACAAAAAAACGACGATTTTGAAAAAAAAAAACAATATTTTTTTTTACTTTTTGCTATAATAAATATCCCCAAAAATGTTTTTAAAAAAACAAATTGGTTTGCGCAAAAGTTATAGCGTCTACAAATTATGGGAACGTTTTACGGCATTTTAATTTTTTTTTTTACTAGTAATAGCGGTGATGTGTGATTTTTAGCGGTATTGCAACGGACAGATCGAACACTTTTGAAAAGTTTTTGGGACCATTGACATTTATACAGTGATCAGTGCTATAAAAATGCACTGATTACTGTGTAAATGTCACTGGAAGGGGTTAAGGGGTGATCAAGGGGTAAAATGTGTGTTCTAACTGTATGGGGATAGGACTGAGTAGGAGAGGAGACATATCGCTGTTCCTACTTACTAGGAACAAACGACATATCTCCTCTCCTCTGACAGCACAGGGATTTGTGTGTTTACACACACAAATCCCTGTGCTGGCGCTCATACGTGGCCGTTGGCAATCGCGACCGCCAGCCACGTGCATCGGGTCCCCACCGTGCAGCGGGCACGCACGCGCCCTCTGGCGGCTCTTAAAGGAAACCCCGTACGGGTACGGGGTTTCGCATAGGGGTGCCATTCTGTCCCGTAAATAGGCATGAGCCGGTTGGGAACTGGTTAAAGTCTTGTTTGTTATTTTTAACCAAAAAAAACCATGTCATACATATCTGCTATGTATAGTGGTTTTGCACAGAGCAGCCCAGATTCTCCTCTTCCCTTGCCAGCCCTCCTGGCCCCTCCTATTGAATTTTTATACTGGGCTTTGTGTGGGTATTATAACACCTATCATATACCTATACTGGGCTTTGTGTAGGTATTATACCAGTTATCATATACCTATGCTCGGGTTTGTGTGGGTATTATAACCTATTGTATACCTGCACTGGACTGTGTGTGGGTATTATAACATATTGTTGTTTTTCTGTACGTGGTCTAGTGAAGGTTCTATAAAGCGTCTATGACCTTGATAAGTCTTTAGACCTGTTCATTGTGTGTGAGTGCTGCTGTCATATCATTTTGCTGCTTCCAGTTTTAAAAACTGCTAGTTCAGGACAATTTTCACATCAGATTTGTTCTTGTGGACTTGGCCAGATATTAATTTGGTGCAGGTCATTTATTGACAAAGAACTACATATACCAGCCATCCTCGAGACAGAACATCATTACAAGGCATAAATACTATATGGCAGCAGCAAACCTAAATATCATAATCTTTTACTGAAATTGGCAAGGGAAGATTTGTCAGTTAATTGCAAGTAGGTGAACATACCCCAGTATGACGTACAGTAGTACCTTGGATTGCGAGCATAATTAGTTCCAGAAGCATGCCTGTAATCCAAAGCCCTCGAGTTTCCCCATAGAAATCAATGGAAACTCAGATAATTCGTTCCAGTGTCACTTCTAGGGTATGCAGTACTGCATGTGGCCAGAGGTGGGGGGGGGGCGCCGGAAACACTTGGAGACTGAGTGTCTCTGCGTGCCCCTGCACCTCTGGCCATATGCGGTACTGCGCACCCCAGAGGCTTGACTCCTGCACAGCTTGAAGACAACGCTCAAATCAAGTCAGGATTTAAAAAAAAAAAAAAAGGCTTGTTTTGTTTCTCGGTGAGGGAATAAGGAAGTGAAGCGTTGCGGCTTCTCTTCCCGGTTCCCTACTGCGCATGTGCGAGTCTCACTGCGCGTCCTAAGTGGTCCCCGCTATCTCCTGGGACCTGTGTGTTTCCCAGGAGACAGAGGGGTGGTGCTGGAGGGGGCGTGACTCCCGCGGGAGTCTATTCCCAGAAGTGGGTCCAAATACCTGTATTAGACAGGTATCTGCACCCCCCTCTCCCCTGAAAGGTGCCAGTTGTGGCACCGGAGGGGGGGGAGGAATCAGATGAGCGGAAGTTCCACTTTTGGGTGGAACTCCACTTTAAATAGTATAGTGCTCATAGAGCAGCAGTTACATGGACATAATGATGAATTTAGTGATGTCAGAACACCCAGTCATGGCGAAAGAAAATTACAGATTGAGGAGTAAACACCCCACTGTATCCACAGAAGAAATGGCTTTCTATTACAATCAACCTAGGGAAAAAAAATATATTACAGCTATCCTACTACTAAATAGTTAGAGGTCTGTGTCACAGATATTCAGCCCAAATTTTGACATCTTTTCTAATTTTGTAAGTGAGAAAAGGTGAAACTGGAAAGCACCTGAAATACTAGAACAATAGGAGAGGAATGTGCAATCTGTTGGCAAGGCATTCACTATGGTTTCAGTGGTATGGTCTTTAGAAAAGCTAAAAATGTTTTTTGTTTGTAGGTCATTGGGCTTTGGATCTCATATTAACCACTTCAGTCCTGGAAGATTTGGCTGCTTAATGACTGGGCCATTATTTGCGATTCAGCACTGCGTCGCTTTAACTGACAATTGCGTGGTCGTGCGGTGCTGCACCCAGACAAAATTAACATCCTTTTTTTCCCAGAGCTTTCTTTTGGTGGTATTTGATCATCTCTGCGGTTTTTATTTGTTGCGCTATAAACAAAAAAAAGTGACCATTTTGAAAAACAAAAACACAATATTTGGTACTTTTTGCTATAATAAATATCCCCATTTTTTTTTTTTTTCACGAAAAGCTAATTTTTTTTCTCAGTTTAGGCCAATATGTATTCTTCCACATACTTTTGGTAATAAGTCGCAAAAAGCGTATATTGATTGGTTTGCTAAAAAGTTATAGCGTCTACAAAATAGGGGATAGATTTATAGCATTTTTATTATTACTATTTTTATTTTTTTTTTACTAGTAATGGCGGCAATCTGCGATTTTTTTTATTGGGACTGCGACATTATGGCAGACACATCAGACAGTTTTGACACATTTTTGGGACTATTGGCATTTATTGAGCGATCAGTGCTATAAAAATGCACTGATTACTGTACAAATGTCACTGGCATGGAAGGGGTTAACATTAGGGGGTGATCAAGGGGTTAAGTGTGTTCCCTGTGTGTGTTTCTAACTGTGGGGGGAGGGGACTGACCTAGAGGAAATGACAGATCGTTATTCCTAGCTATTAGGAACTCACGATCTGTCTCTCCTCACAGAACAGGGATTTGTGTGTTTACACACACACACGTCCCCTGTTCTGCCTCTCGTGCCCATGATCGCTTGTGGTCGGTGGTCATCGTGATCGTCGGCCACGAGAATCAGCAACCCCGCAGTACAGCAGGCGTACAGCTACGACGGCTCTCAGGATTGTGCCGACCGGCCGCAGTATAATGACAGCGGCTGGTCGGCAAGCTGTTAAAGTTGTTCTAAAGGCAGAAGGTTTTTTACCTTACTGCATTCTATGCAGTAAAATAAAAAACCTTCTACATGGAGCTCCCCCGCATTCCCCCTCTTATACTTTCCTGAGCCCGATCTTGATCCAGCGACGTGTATGAGAGCAGAGGCTCTCTCTACTCTCTTCCTTTGCATTGGCTCAGATACAGCAGCAGGAGCCTTTGGCTCCTGCTGCTGTCAGCCACAGCCAGTGATGAGAGAGCTGGGCTCGGGAGTGAGCACAGATGAGTGACCCCATGGCAAGCAGCTTGCTATAAGGGCATTTGGTGGGGGAGGAGCCAGGAGTTGCTGGCAGGGGACAGGAGAAGAGGAGGATCGGGGCTACTCTCTGCAAAACCATTGCACAGAATGGGTAAGTATTAGATGTTTGTTATTTTAATAAAAAAAAAAAAGCCTTTACAATCACTTTGCATAAAAATGTAAAGTGATCCTGTAGTCAGAACAGGCATTAAAAGGCAATACTATACCATGATCGTTGGTTAGTATCCTAAAGTACAGCTAAAGGCTGCTGTATGACAGTCTACAAGTACAAAATCCAGTTACTATGTGATTCACAAGCCTCATAAAGTAAACAAAAAACTTCCTTTACCTTTTGCATATTAATTCAAATCCTCCTTTGTGTCTCACACGCTCCCCCTCCCAGACACTGCAGATCACAGTTGGAGGGTTTCAGTAAGAGAAGCAGTGCTGTCAATACAAAAAGCAGCGAGCAGGACTACGTGTGGCTAGGGGTTGCAAAACGTATACCGCGTTTTTTAAAGAGGAGGTCCGCCCACCACTGCAAAAATTAAAAACCAGCAGCTACACATACTGCAGCTGCTGGCTTTTAATAATAGGACACTTACCTGTCCTGGAGTCCAGCGATGTCGGCACCGCAGCTGACCTAGTCTCAGTAACAGTTTGCCAAGTCATTGAAGAGACCTTTATTGAAGACATCAGAGCTGTTCCCCCCCCCCCAAGTAGGTAGAGCAAAGACCGTAAAAGCCTGCCATGTAAAGGTAAGGCGGAGATAGAGAGAGATAATTCCATATTAAGTGTCTCTGTATAGTAGAAGATTTAGCTTGTTTTTGACATCAAAAATGCTTGGCGCTGTAGAGGAAGTGCATTTTTTTGAGTATGGCCCTACTACAGATAAAGGGCAATTGTGGGCAGCAGGAGAATCTGAGCTGACCTCCCAGTGAACCATAGCCAAATAGTATTAGCAGAGGATCCTTCCAGGTGGAACGCTGACCCATAAATGAAGCAGATCACCTGATCCCAGTAGCCAGAAATAGGTGGGCACAACCAAAGGTGATGCTTAAGGGAAGGTCTATAGAAGCCACATAATGGACAGGTAGCTAACTGAGAATTTTCCTTTGCTAAAAGAAATGGGATGTAGGCTCTGTGGATAATCTTAAATTGCAATTCTCTCCATGTCTCCCTGGTTACAAGCTTCAGAACTGTATTGTAACTGCTGATAAGTTTATCAGCAAATCTATTATCTCGAAAATATATTCTTCAATTAGATACCAAAGAAGAGGTTTTGTGAAGCTTAAAGGCATTGTAAAGGCAGAAGGTTTTTTTTATCCTAAAGCATTCTATGCATTAAGATAAAAAACCATCTGTGTGTAGCAGCCTCCTCAGCACCCCCTAATACTTACCTGAACCCCCTCTCTGTCCAGCGATGTCCACAAATTCCTCTGCCATCCGGGACTCTTCATTGCTGATTGGCTGAGACACAGCAGCGGCACCATTGGCTCCCGCAGCTGTCAATCAAAGTCAGTTAGCCAACTGGGGGAGAGAGGGGCAGGGCTGAACGGCATCTCCGTGTCTGAATGGACACACGGAGCTGCAGCTCGAGTGCCCCCATAGCAAGCTGCTTTCTGTGGGGGCACTGGACAGGAGGAAGGGTCCGGGAGCAGCGAAGAGGGACCCGAGAAAGGGGAAGATCCAGGCTGCTCTGTCCAAAACTAACTTTAAGTTAAGAGGCTGGTAGATGTCTGAGATACAGTAGGCTCTTTTCTGACGCAAACTGTTAATCAAGGATGAATCAAGGCTGAAATCTCTTGGCCTTACCTGCCATAATATGGAAATATTAGATAATGTTTGCTTTGACAAGTTGAGGACACTGGACGTGCTACACACACACCCAAAAAATAGTCCTCAAGGTACACAAGATGTGTGTATCTCACGACTAATCTATTAAAGCCGCAGAGCTACATTTTACTTTACAAATAATACCTAATAACATGTAAGAAAAAAAGACAAAAAAACTATTGCATGCACATATTTGATAATAAAAGTTGGTAGAAACCTACACTTCTTTAGTAAATCAACCCCTTTGTCTCTGCAAGTGATCTTAATTCCAGGTAGACAGCTAAACACTTTGTGTTTCTGTCCAGTTCTGAAATTTAAGCAGAAAACTAAATGAGTTGAGCAGCGCTGCGTAACCTGGATAACAGCTGCCAACACGCCTATAGACCTAGGTAGTTAGAAATATAAATGAAACAAGTGTGGTGCTATAAATTTAGTGACATATCTCAAAAAATATGTGTTATTAAAAGCAAAAATCTACTCTATAGAGTGCAGAAAGGTGTGACCCAATGTATGAAAGAGATTATCCAATATGGATAAAAATTAGGGTATACACTATACCAAATATCATATACTGAAAAGTGAGGCATATATACCATCTACTGAATAACATATAAAAACATACAAGTCAAAGCATATGTATAACAAAACATGTGAAAAAAGTGATGATATACAAATATAAAGTCCAAAAGAATGTTATATATTGAAACTGTTGGAAACCAGCAGATTAAAGTCCACCAATAGTGTAAATGGAAAAACGAAGTGAAGAAGCCACCACCTAGGGTTATAGGGGGCTTACCAGATGTAAATGACTTGGAACGGCGTATGCCGGCCAGGTCAAAACAGGCTATGAGACCAGCGGGTCACTCAAATATGAGGTTTTGGATATCCAAAACCTCATATTTGGTGGCTTGTTCACTTGGTTTTTCCATTTACACTGTTGGTGGACTTTAATCTGCTGGTTTCCAACAGTTTTTTTTCACGTTTTGTTATACATATGCTTTGACTTATATGTTTTTTTTTTTTTTCAGTAGATGGTGTGTATGTGTGTATATGTGTATATATGTGTGTGTGTGTGTGTGTGTGTGTGTGTATATATATATATATATATATATATATATATATATATATATATATATATATATATATATATATATATATATATATATATATATATATATACGCCTCACTTTTCAGTATATGATATTTGGTATAGTGTATACCCTAATTTTTATCCATATTGGATAATCTCTTTCATACATTGGGTCACACCTTTCTGCACTCTATAGAGTAGATTTTTGCTTTTAATAACACATATTTTTTGAGATATGTCACTAAATTTATAGCACCACACTTGTTCCATTGAAATTGAAACAGAACTGTCTTGTAGTGCAAGAGACCTGTTGCATTTAGGGAACACTGGCAGGTCTTGCTCCTACCCCAGCTTGTGACTGGATGGTGAAAGGAGAAGCAGAAGGCAGATGATGACCTGTTATCTATGTCTGTTTTATACTATTAGTATGCTCCTTACACTGCACCACAAGTGATTGGCTCATTGTTTTGCTTCTTACTCACTCAGTATGAGCTGTGCTCTATAGGGATTGCAAGAAGAGGAAAACGAGTCAGATTTAGGTACTTACGCTGCATTAAAAATAATTTAATTACAGGCGGTCCTCTAGTTACAAACATCCGACTTACAAATGACTCCTACTTGCAAACGGAAGGAGACAACAGGAAGTGAGAGGAAATCTACCCCTAGGAAGGGAAATTCTCTCCTGTAAAAGTTATTATGGGGAAAAAGGTACCTCCACTGATGCTTTATCACTAATGCTTGTTTCTACAACAACCCAACATTTTTTGAAAATCCAATTGTCATTGGGACAGAAAGTGAGGTGATATCTTCTGAACAAGGGCACAGACAGCAAAACAAATGTTACAGGGGTGTTAACCTTTCCCTATGCTCCGCCCCATTTCTTTTCTCATTGGCTCACTGACTTTGACAGCAGCGGGAGCCAATCAGGAGGGAGAGTCCCCTGACTTTGTGGCTCTCGTGCAACATCACTTCATTTAAGAGGGAGATCAGGTAAGTATTTGGATGGCTGCTGCACACAGGTTTTTTTATCTTAATGTAAAGAATGCATTAGGATAAAAAACCTTCTGCTTATACAACCACTTTAAAGTGTAAAGCCCCTTTCACATGGGGAGGAATCCGCCAGGTCAGGCTGCTAATCCCCCACTGAGCAGGCAAATGGCTTGTCTGTCTCTGCTTATGCAGAGCAGACAGAGACACAGCCCAATGTCCTTTATGGGCGGTTGGATGTAAACGGACTGCCTGTCCGTTTTACACCCAACAGCCATCTGATCCTCAGACTGATGGGGAACCAATCCCCATACACCTGTGTTTTGCAGATAGGATCAGATAGGATGCTGTAGGGTGTAAACCAACACATATTTGTTGACACCCGGCGCGCCGTAGAGGGCAATGGATGGTCCAATCGGGTCTGCCTAAAAAACTGACAGGAGGACCCGATCAGTCTGCCCGTGTGAAAGGGGCCTAACTGTGCTTCAGTTTAAAAATTCAGGAATAGTGGCTTACTCAAAAAAAAAAAAAAATCTGGTTTAGATATTAATCCCCTTTTCGCCGGCGCCCCCAGCCCCTTAAGGGGTTTTAGATGGTGGGGCGGGGTATATAAATATGTGACTGCAATGATTGGTGGTCACATGATCAGAAAGCTCCTGATTGCAAGTAGTGATCAGGAGCTTTCAGTTAGCTGCAGGCAACTGTCCCAGGAGTGCACAGGGTGCGCGCTCTCGGCACAGCTGTATTTACAATCTGGCATGCAAATATGCGACCGCTCAGCCAAGAGGCCGAATATTTTGCATACTGTCGACGTGAAGGCCTTAAGCAGACTTCTTTGCTTTATCTTGGCAAACAATTACAACATAAATTGCCTGTAAAAATATACAGTATAATTTATATATATAAATAAACAAAAAGGGATTGCTGTACGAAAAATGTTTTAATAAAAAATATGATCAAAACATCCAAAGTATATAGGTCATCATCGTAACAGTTTCGGGCTAATACAGATCACGCCCTTCTTCAAAACATGGTGCCTATGAATAATGACATACATGGTACAATTTTTATATACAGCAGATACATCTGCATACTATTAAGTCATCAACCAGCCTGTCTGTAATCACTGGATCTAAGATAGTGATTAATTGTCTGGGGGGACTCGATAGTGGTAATGGATACCGATCACTATGAGAGGGAGATCTACAGGCAACTGGCAGATTCCAATGTATACAGTCTGCAGACTAATCCCACATATCGTGTATTAAGCAGAATAAAAACCACTGCAGCACAGGCAGTAAAACAGAATATTATTGATGTTAACACACAGACCTATTTAATTTCGGAGCACCCAGTCACCCCGATTATTTATGTTACCTAAGATCCACAAGGATCCTAAAAACCCTCCTGGACCTCCCATCGTTTCCAGTACCGACCAGTAAGCTGGTTGATGACTTAATAGTATGCAGATGTATCTGCTCTATATAAATTGTACCATATGTATGTCATTATTCATAGGCACCATGTTTTGAAGAAGGGCGTGATCTGTATTAGCCTGAAACTGTTACGATGTTGGCCTATATACTTTAGATGTTTTGATCATATTCTTCATTAACAATTTTTTGTGCAGCAATCCCTTTTTATCGTTTTCCTATAATATAAACCTTTGGGAGGGCTTGATGGCCTGCACTTGTTACTTTGACTGATGTGCACCTCACCCTTCTGTATATATTACACACACACACACACACACACACAAGCAGGTGGAAGAAATGCCAAAAAAAATGGTATCCTCCTGTGTAGTTAATAGTAAAATACAATAAAGTCTACCATAGAACACCCTGGGAAAGTACACATACAAGAAAGAAAAGGCATCATTTATGAGATGGTAATAAATTACTTTTGTGTTAGGCTATGTAATCGTTTTTCAGGGATTTATTTACTAAATACATCTCTCACACTTACAATAACATTTTTCCAAAGTACACATTAGCACCTATTAGTAACAGCAATGTGTGAATGTAGAGTTGTGCCCATACATAGTCATGTAGTCATGCTTATTGTTGGTATAAAGTATTTCAACCATTGGGAATTTTCTAAATTTCTCAATAAATGGCTGCTTATTCTTGTTTTAATCCAAGTCAAAGTAATAGGTCAGTTTTGAAAAAAAAGGACATGCATACTATGTTTTACATTGCAAATTCTGTAAACAGCCGCGATCGCTTATGAAAAGTATCTGAACATTCGTTTATAAACCGAACGCTTTTTTGTTTTTTAACTTTATTTTAAATCTCTTTCCATTTCTACTAAATGTAGCTGCTGTCAGGACTGTATAAACTGTATGTAGCATCAACTACATAACAGTGTACAAGGTTGTGTTCTAATAGCAGGACGACTTCCTGTTCTGTTCCTGAAATAAAATCGAGTAGGGCTGACTGCTGCTCAGACATTCACAGGAAGCCTTGTATCTTTTAGAATGAATATGAGGCTTCCTCTGTTTGTTTGAGGTGGAGATGTGGGAGGGTGATCTCACAATCTCCACCTCAGTCAAGCAGAGAAAGCCTTGTATTTGTTCATAAATACAAGGCTTCCTGTGAATGCTTGAGCAGCCTGACACAATTTTGTACCGACAACAGACAGGAAGTCACTGTACTGCTGCCAGAACACAGCGCTGTATACTTGTATGTGTTTGTAGAGTTTTGTCCGGCTATGGATGAACACCTAATGTTTTGCACCTCATCCCGAGAAATCGATTATTCAAAAGAGGGGGAGGTTTGGGAAGGAACTATAACGGTGCTTACAATTAATAATGGAAATCGTACAAATACATATAAAAATATAATAGTTTTATTGAAAACATGATTAAAACCAATAACACAACATGGCAATTTGTTGCGTCTTGTTAAACATCTCCATTATGATGGTCAAATATAGAGGTTTCCAGTTGAACAGAGATTGAGCAATAGTATATTGTGTTTCGCCTTATGGCTTCATCAGGATAAATACGAATCAACCAAGGGTTACCAGAAAAACTATACAGGAACACAAAATACCACATAAGAAAATACATGAAATTAAACATATCACATTACACAGAACAAGAAATCATTTGCCAAAGTTCACCAAAAACAGGAGCTTACCACCTCAGAGCACCCAAGAGGGTCACCAACAAACATTACCTCAGAATGTAATGGGTATATATGTGGTAATAGCTCCAATGGTTGATTTAGTATGTGTACCCATTACTGGCTTTAATGTATTAGATACGTACACATCTCTGCCTTTAAGGGGGGTGTACTGTATGTAGGCTGGAGGTGGCAGAATCGTGCATAAACTAACCTTGTTGACATGACATCACAGCTCTGACCCATGCAATGATGTCATCATAAATTTCCATAATGTGACTTGTGATGTAAATTCCAGTGCCACGGGGGATACCTGGGAATGCTACAAAATAGCTCACTCCCCATTGGGCCCCCTGACAGTGAAGACTCTTGCATCAAGTTCTGATTGGACTTTTGTATGTGATAATACCGCACCAGAAAAACAGAACTGTTAGGCCCCCTTCACACTGGGGCGGTTCGCAGGCGCTATTGCGCTAAAAATAGCGCCTGCAAACCGACCTAAAACTGCCGCTACTGTTTCTCCAGTGTGAAAGCCCGAGGGCTTTCACACTGGATTGGTGCGCTGGCAGGAGAGAAAAAAAACTCCTGCAAACAGCATCTTTGGAGCGGCTCCTTCACCGCTCCTGCCCATTGAAATCAATGGGGCAGCGTGGCTATACCGCCGGCATAGCGTTGCTGCAGCGGCACTTTGCGGCGGTTTTAACCCTTTTTCGGCCGCCAGCGGGGGTTAAAACCGCACCGCTAGCGGCCGAATACGCCTCTAAATGACGCTAAGGTGGCTCTAAAAATAGCGCTGTTTTACCGCCGACGCCCCCACCGCCCCAGTGTGAAAGGGGCCTTATTAAACCACTCAGCCATCAACAAGGTCAGTTTTATATTTCCAACTGCTGTCAGTAGGTATAATATTTGGATGTCGGTATGAGTACAGCATGTTCTCAATGATTTGCATACAAGAAAAAGACTCATTAGTAATTTCAGTTCAGTTTGTACAGAACAATTATTATTTTTTTGTTTACAAACTTTTTTGTTAAGTATAAAACAGAAAAAAACGGTACAGTGCAAAATGTTGATTATCAAGAGAAGTACATCAAAAAATCATCAGTACAAAAATTACAAATTTATATACAGGGGTTGTACAATTTTGGCATATACAATACAAGTATTTCTTTTAGAAAGGTAGAGGTAGATAATTATTCTAAGTTTATAAAACAATTTGCAAGAATGAACCAAGGATTCCATTTTTTTTATCAAAAATGTGTTTTGAGTTATTTAGCGTGTGAAATATTTTTTCCATAAGGAGGATATTGTTGATTCTTATTTTAAGTTGGGGTAAGGGTAGTATAGGAGATTTCCAGTGGTATGCAATGAGCCAGTGTATGGAAACGCATATTGTATGGACCAATCTCATATGAAAAATATTTAGACCTATGATAGGTGTGAATAGAAGACAATTGGAAAGAGTGAGATTAACATTATAGAACAATTATTATTATTGAACGGTTATTTATCTCATTAATATGTTGGAGTCCTCAAACGATAGGGTTGAGGGAGCACAGCTATATGGTGTCTGTTTCATAGCCTTTGGCTCCTTGGCTTGCAGGAAAAGTCATGGGCTTTAAGTGTGGTTCCACTGTTTAATTGACTTTACTTAACATGGAACTATAAACAAAACTTTTTTTTTTTTTTTCCTTTTGGATAGAGCAAGGGAAGGTTATAGCCCCATTCAGATTTTTTTTCCGCTATCTGTGTCCCATTGTGGAGATTTTCCTTCACTTCCTGTCCCAAAGTCAAAGCAGGAAGTGAGGGGAATTCCTAGGGGACCCTACGGGACCCCCAGGTCACCAGAACTAGTATCCCCATTGGAAGATTTCCCCGCTATTGCTTTTCTGGGGAGAACCCAAAGTTTGGGATTTTCTTTTACTTTCAATGATAATGGTAAACAGGACAAATAGGGAGAGTGAATTGGTTTAATGGGGGGGCACAGAGAGCAAAAAAAACAAAAAACTGACATGTTCTAATCCCTCACCACTCTATCCAAAACAAAAAAAAAAGTTTTTAGTTATACTTCAAATTTACTGGTTACAAGGATGGTCTAGCATCAGATACCTATTCATTTTTTTTAGAAGACAGATTAAACTTATGGCCTCAGGCCCCGACCCCCAACTGGGGAGAGCTGTACTATAGAGGATTGCTGGAGGCCACCAATAGTTTGTCTCACTATAGGAAATAGGCCATGGCACACGTGTGCAGAAAGAAGACCTAACATGGACACAGCCTGTGCAGCCCTTGGAAGGGTGACATAGTGAAGATTGCTGGAATGTGGGCAGAGGTAAGTATTGGGCCGAAGGTTGCCTCAGGAGGATGGGGCATATCTTAACAGAAAGTGTACCAAAAGTAGTCCTACTCTCCCTGAGGAATTGGTATGGAAGCATCCCTATTTTAGCAGGAAGAGTGATTTAGTAAGCAGTAAGCTCTGCTACAAGAGTCTCGCCCTCCATGTTTGATTGGAGTGGAAACCCTTGCATTGTAGCAGGAAGAGCAAGACACCAAGATGTGTAAAATTGGGAACGTTTTGCCTGGAATCTCGTATGAGGCCAGTGGGTGACTCAGCCCACCAGACATAAAGTGATCCTAAACACACACTGTTTAATTTACTTTGTCCCTTCTATTTCTGTATATGGATGCTGACACTGTCAAATCTAAGTATCTTTTTCCTAATCAATATACAGGATCTTTCCCAGTCTGCAGGGAACAGTGGCAAGAGGAGCATCTAATCCTCTACTGCTGGTCAAAAAAAAGCCATTGGAATACAGAGTAAAAATAATTAATAGCAAACTGTTTTAAAGTGTCATACAGATATACATTTGGAATTAAATCTTTATTATTTTGTGGAAATAACATGGTGTGGGTGGATTTCTGCCAGTCACAGGCTGTGTCACGCCCCTCCGGCCTGTGTCTTAGAATAAGAGGGAGGCGAAGGCACCATTAATCTACATGTAATATACTGCCCCTGTTATGTTTAGCTGGTTAGTGGGCATGTAGGAGGAGGGAGTGGGCTGTCATTTACCACTGTGTATACGCCCACATGTGTGACGCTATAGTCACATGGGCTGCTCAGATGTATTCAGGAGGAAATGCTCAGCATAGAAACTCACTGAAAACTGAGCATGTGCAGAGCTGCCAACACTGTGCTGCAAAATTCCTGGCTGAATTGGGGACTTGGACAGAAGGGGGAGATAGAGAGCAACAATTTTTTTTGCAGAAAATGAATCTCCTAGTGACTGAGTGAGTATGAGCAGCATGTGATACAGCATTTATTGATCTTTTTTTTTTTTTTTTTTAATGATGTGGGTTTAATGACACTTTAACTGAACAGACTGGAAAAGACTGGTCTTTTAAAGTGGAACTAAACCCCCATAAATATTAATTTCCACCTTTCAGTAATGAGGCGTTTAAATCCCTCGCTAATCGCTGTTACCCTCTCCCTGACTACTTGCTGCTATTAGCTCCAGCTCCCTCCCTTTCTGTGTCCCAGATTCAGCATGAGATTGTACAGCTCTCCCTTTGCCACATCACTTTCTCTGTGTTCACTCCACATCTAAACTGTTCATTTCCTCCTTATTTGCCTCTGTGCAGCCCATGTGACTATAGAGTCACACATGTGGGCATATATACAAAGCTAAATGACGGCCCACTTCCTCCCTCCTCCTCCATGCCTATTGGCCATCAATTTTTGACTCCTCCTACACCATATTATTGCACAAAAATATAGAAATTTGCTGTCTAATAACGATTTATAGCAAGCTGCAAAACCGTGTTTTGCTATTTATTAGCACTGTTCCGATAATTTTTTTTTTTCCAAGTCATGTGACCAGCACAGCACCAATCAGCATTGTGCAAACATCCTCTGCTAACATATAGAGCAATTGTCAGCTCCCCCCCAGAGATCTTTCCCCACATAATGCAAAGAACAGGGAAAGATCACATGACCACTAAACGGCGCTGCTGAAATAAGGTAATGAGAGGGAAAAAAAATTATTTAGAAATCTAAATATAGTGGCAGCCACAGATCCCGTGTTATGTCTGTTGGGTTATGTAAATTCCAATAGCTTGCATTGTGTTCAGACAGTGGCTATTATGAGACTTTTAGCATGTGAGCTAAAAGTTTCACCCAAACCTCCTACTCTTGGGGACTGGAATTGTGAAATGGATAAATTTATGTAATGTTTGAAAACTGCTTATGCTCAACGCAACACTTCTCAGAAGTTTGAAAGACGTGGAGAAAATGTATAGATGCATCAAGTTCTAATTTAAATTTAAATCTATAATTAAGATTGGGTATATTTTTAGTGGAGGGGGAAGGCCTGTCAAAGAAATGAAATGAAAAGATACGTTTTCTTATGTTATTTGCCTCGGAGTATCTCTGTATCTCAGAATATGAGAATATTCTGGGAAGAATTAGATGTATAAAATATACTAATGCTGATATTGTTTGGAATGTTGATTTGACTTTGGTTTAAACGTTAATTTGCTTCTTTGCTCTTTTTTTTTTTCCCCTTCTTCTTCTTCCCTTTTTTTTTGGTTTTTATTGGATTTATATGTTGATGTTTGTTGGTAAAATTTTCAAAAATACACTTAAAATCTGAATGAAAAAAAAATGTGTGTGTATATGTGTGTGTGTGTATGTATATATATATATGTATGTATATATATATATATATATATATATATATATATATATATATATATATATATATATATATATATATATATATATATATATATATATATATATATATATATATACACACACATTTTCTTTTCATTCAGATTTTAAGTGTATTTTTGAAAATTTTATATAAAATTAAATATATATAATTAGAATAGTGGCATGATCTTTATGTATTAGCCAAATACATATTTTAGGGTCCGATAGGCTGAGAAATCCTATAAAGCAAACTTAAGCGGTTGCTAGACAATTTTTGTAAACATGCAATGCATACAAGCAGAGTATTTGAACATGTAGTCTACATATGTCACACAGACTGTTACATTTGATGTGTTTCTAAGCAAGCAACTATTGTCATGTGTCAGTTTTGTCGGTACACTTAATTCCTTTTATGTACATCTACTGTATTTGTACAATGAAAGTTTGTATTGCAGGGAGTGCCACTAGTACTGTATGTCATCATTTCTTGGCACTTAACACCACCTATAGCAAATATGAAAAGTAAACCTGCCATTTAAATACATACTTCACAGTATTGCAAGATACTATGTTTTTAGGTTAAAAACCATTATCTCTTACCATTTAAGAAAAACAGGGATGTGCTCAATTGTGTCACTTGCAACTTTTGGACCTCATGCACACTGGACATTTTTACAGCTGCTGTTTTTGACTTCAGACGTTTTTTTCTGTAGCCAATAAACTCCCTAGCATGTTATCCTATATATCCTATATATCCTGTGCCTCCATGTATCCTGTGCGTCCATGTTCACATAGGCTGTTGGCAGCAGACATCTTGGCAGGGGTGTTTTCTGGCTGAACCCCCCCCCCCCAAAAAAAAAAAACAGAACTAGTGGGTTTTGAGAGGTATTCTTCACATGTATTTTTCAAACGTGCACACAGGACGTTTTTACAGCTGCTGTTTTGGGCGCCTGATGGGTTTTTTTTTTTTTTTTTTTAAAGTGGTTGTATGCCCCTTTTTGACTTTTTTTTTTTTTTTTCCTACAGAACAGCCTATAATAAGGCTTTCCTGTAATATCTCCTAATCCTACACGGTTAAAGAGATATTCACTCTGCATGCAGCCGCTGACGTCAGCGTCACATGCGCAGTGAAGGTCCAGCGTATCGCGCCGGACCTGAGAATCTCCCACGCGCATGCGCTGGGGTGACGTCATCACGGCTCCGGCCACTTACAGTGCAGGAGCCTGCGATCCCTGAAGAAACGCTGAGGGGAAAGTGTTAGCTCCCTCGGCGTTGATCGGGATGCGATGCGGGGACCTCGTTCTAAGGTAAGTATTTCATAATGAGCTAGTATGCCTTTGCCTTACAGGTTTTTAAAAAATGTTTTATTTAGTTTTGTTTTGCGGTTATACAACCGCTTTAACTGCCTCTAAACGCCCCTCCATGTTGGCCTATGTGTCCATGCACATATAAACTGTCAGAGGCGTTTGGAGGCATAAGCATTTAGGAGCAGTAGAAAAAAAGGACTATGCTTCCAGGAGCAGTAAAAACGAAAAATGCCTCTAAACCCTGTAACAAGCTGTTAGCCATGTTATGGTGTTTTTACATTTATAGGGAGTTATTTTAATGAAAAAACGCCCAAAAACGCTAACAGCAAAAAACACAGGAAAAAGCACACTAACGCTGCTAAATGCGGAAAAACTGGCATTTTTAGCGCTGTTGTAGCGCAGGCATTTTTAAAACTTCCTGTGTGCATGAGCCTTAACTCTGAAAAAAGCTGAAAACAGCTTAAACACTTGCCGACCTGCTCACGCAGATATACTGTGGCAGGGCGGCTCTCCTGCGTGAACTGATGTACCTGTACGTCAGTCCGTAAAAGCAGGATAGCGGGGGAGGGCGTGCCGCGGGAGCGCACCCGCGGGTCCTGCAAACTCGATGTCCGCCGGCGGCCAGCAATTGTGGTGAGGAGAGGCAGAACGGGGAGCTGCCTATTTAAACAAGGCAGTTCCCCATTCTGCCTAGTGACATGACAGAGATCTACTGTTCCCGGTAATCGGGAACAGTGATCTCTGTCATGTTTCAGTAAGTCCATGCCCCCTACAGTTAGAACACAGTGAGGGAACACACTTAACCCCTTGATCGCCCCTAGTGTTAACCCCTTCCCTTCCAGTATCATTTTTACATTGATCAGTGCATTTTTATAGCACTGATCAATGTAGTAATGTCACTGGTCCCCAAAAAGTGTAATTTGGGGTCAGATTTGTCCGCCACAATGTTGCACTCCTGCTAAAAATTGAAGATTGCCGCCATTACCAGTAAAAACAATAAAAAATAAATAAGTCCCTAAATCTATCCCGTAGTTTGTAGACGCGATAACTTTTGCGCAAACCAATCAATATACGCCTATTGTTGTTGTTTTTATTTTTTTTATTTTAATTTTTTTTTACCCAAAATATGTAGAATATATATGGACCTAAACTAATGAATACATTTTGGTTTTTTTTGTTTTTTTTTATATATATATTTTTTTTGGATATTCATTATAGCAGAAAGGTAAAAAAAAAATTTTTTTGTTTATAGCGCAAAAAAATAAAAACCGCAGAGGTGATCAAATACCACCAAAAGAAAATTTATATTTGTAGTTAAACAATGATTTAAATTTTGTTTGGGTACAACGTCGCACGGCCGCGCAATTGTCAGTTAAAGTCACGCAGTGCCGTATCGCAAAAAAATGCTCTCGTCATTAAGGGGGTAAATCCTTCGGGGGTGAAGTGGTTAAAAACGCCAAACAATGCTAAAAAAAAAAACGCTTTTATCAGTGTTTTGACCTATAATCTTTTTGGGAGTATAATTTTGCTAAAAAACGCTGAAAAATGCAGCGCTCCATAGACACGCACAGTGGGTCTTGGCCCCACCCCACCCCTTCCTCCTCACTGCATTTGATTGACAGCAGCAGGAGCTAATGGCTCCTGCTGCTTCTTGAGTCCCTGTGTGAAGAGGAAGAGAGGGGAGAAGAGTAAGGATGAGCTCAGGCGTGTTCGCAGCCGCACGTGCAGACCCCACCAGGAAGTTGGCACTGCGCTGCGCTAATCACAGGCAGTGAGACATTTCCCGATCTGTGCAGCCGCAGATCGCGAAAATGTCTCACTGCTTGTGATTAGCGCAGCGCCGACTTCAAGGCGGGCTCTGCACATGTGGCTGCAAACATGCCTGAGCTCATCCTTAGAGAAGAGGGGAGAAGGTTCTCCTCAAGAGTGCCCAACTATGCTCGCCCTTTCCATCCAGCTCCTCCAAAAAGCCGTACTACAGCTTCTGTAAATAAAACATTGTCTATAAGTGGAGGGAGTGGGCCTTTCAGTCATCTGATCGTCCTCCATTTATAGATCGTGGTTCATTCATAGAAGTTGCCGCAACGGATTCTGTGAATGGAGGAGCTGGGTGGAAAGGGCGGGCATAATTGGGCACTCTTGATGAGAGTTTGACAGCCCCTCAGTTATATTAACCCCTACCGCACCAGAAAATTACAGGTGTGGGTGAAGCATTCGAGGATGGAAGGTATTCTTGAACTAGAAGACAAAAGTGCAATGGACACATCACACTAAAAGTAAGTAATGTCCCTTGTGCTTATTTTGTATTTTTTTTTTTTTTGTAGCTAAACTTAGGCTTTAACATTCAACCCAACCCTTTTAAAGTTCTCCCTTACTTAACTTAATCCTAAAGCACTTGCAGTGGATCTTCACCCAAAAGGGGGGGTACTGATGTAGACAAGAAGACCTGGCTCGCAGTCTCCGCTCTAATTCATCCCAAAAGGTGCTCTATTAGGTTGAGGTCAGGACTCTGTGCAGGCCAGTCATGCTCCTATACCCAAACTCACTCATCCATGTCTTTATGGACCTTGCTTTGTGCACTCGTCCAAATTGTTTGGTGGACGGTGGATTATGGTGTAGGGTTGTTTTTCAGGGGTTGGGCTTGGCCCCTTAGTTCCAGTGAAGGGAACGCTTAAAGCGTCAGCATACCAAGGCATTTTGGACAATTTCCTGCTCCCAACTTTGTAGGAACAGTTTGGGGATGGCCCTTCTTGTTCCAACATGACTGCGCACCAGTGCACAAACAAGGTCCAGAAAGACACGGATGAGCGAGTTTGGGGTGCAGTCCTGACTTCAAGCCAATAGAACATCTTTGGGATGAATTAGAGCGAAGACTGCGAGCCAGGCCTTCTCATCCAATATCAGTACCTGACCTCACAAATGCGCTTCTGGAAGAATGGTCAAACATTCCCATAGACACTCCTAAACCTTGTGGACAGCCTTCCCAGAAGAGTTGAAGCTGTTATAGCTGCAAAAGGTGGGCCAACTCAATATTGAACCCCACAAACTAAGACTGGAATGGCATTAAAGTTCATGTGGGTGTAAAGGCAGGCGTCCCAATACTTTTGGTAATATAGTGTATATGAAGCTGAGAACCTGTGTAAATGAACCCTTAGGGCCCATTACACCAGAAACTGCACATAACTACGTGTTTTTGACTCCATGTTTAAATGCATTTGAAGCGTGCTTGACGTGCATTTAATGCGCGCTTTAATGCATTTTGCATTGCATTTGCAGTGAATTTTTTTTATACCGTTTTGGGCTTGGCTTTCTTGGCCTTTCCTTCTTTTTTTTTTTTTTTTTTTGCGCTGAACTGTACTGCAATGATGTGAACTATGCCCATAGGATTACCTTGGTTTTGTGCTGTCTATGCAGTTGGAGTGCAGATCAAAATGCATTCAACTGCATTCAGTGTGAAAGGGCCCTTATATTGCAAAATTAGTGGTCATTTGCCAAATTAAAATTCTATTCCCTGGCACTCGGCAACATCTGTTCTTCATTAGGAATAGGTCTTGACTTTAACGTTCACTCCATTTAAAAGGATGGATGTTACCTTCCCATCAAATTAGAATCTCTGACTTGATTTGCTTGTTCCCGTCAGTGTCTCAATTGTATTATTTCTGGAGACAGCCAGGCAACTAGTTTATATTATGGCAGTGTCCTTGTCCTTGGAAGAATTTACCCCCTTCCTGACCAGGCCATTATTTGCGATACGGCACTGCGGTGTTTTAACTGACAATTGCGCGGTCGTGTGTTTTTCCCACAAATAGAGCTTTCTCTTGGTGGTATTTGATCACCTCTGCGGTTTTTATTTATTGCGCTATAAGAAGAGCGACAATTTAAAAAAAAAAAAAAAAAAAAACACTATTTTTTATCCCAAATTAAAAGAAAAAAAATTCTTCATCAGTTTAGGCCAATATATAATCTTCTACATATTTTTGGTAAAAGAAATCACAGTAAGCGTATGTTGAATGGTTTGCGCAAAAGTTATAGCATCTACAAATTAGGGGATAGATTTATGGTAATTTTTATTATTTATTTTTTCTTGTAATGGCGGCGATCATCGATTTTTTTTTTTTTTTTTTTTTTTTTTGCGGTGGGCAGATCAGACACTTTTGCCAATTTTTTGGGACCATTGACATTTATACAGTGATCAGATATAAAAATTAGGGCTGCAACTAACGATTATTTTCATAATCGATTAGTTGGCCGATTATTGTTTCGATTAATCGGTTAATAACCGGAAAAAAAAAAAAAAGTGTGGTGTATAATTTACTTAATATGTAAAGTTTAAAAAAAAAAAAGGCAATTTATTCTTAAATATCTCTATGCAGTGGTAAATATAAACAACCAACTATATGGTTAGGGAGCAAAATATTGAATCCACTCTGAGAATAACAGACAAAAGAGATATACTGTATATACACTATTAGACGAGAAATACTGTTTTTTGGCCAATTTGTTGTTCGGCAGATTAAAAAATACAAATTGCTGCAAAAACACATTACATGATTTTCTGCAGCTTCTCCATCGAAGTATATTGAATCTAAAAGCATCGTTTTGCGTTAAAAAAAAAAAAAAAGTCCTTGACCCTTTCCAAATACGCAGTGGCTGAAAAAAAGCATAGATGTGAACGTGTCCCATAGGAAACCATGTAAATTAACTGTAGTGTGTTTCTGCAAAAAGCACCAAAAAACACATAGATGTGAACCAGGTCTAAGACGTTTAGTAACATAACGGGGTTAAAAGAAACTAAAATGAGCCCTATAGTACAAAAAAGCAAATAATCGCTACTATAAGGGGTTCATTTTTTTTTACTGTAGAACGGTGAAAGTAATATTTACAGTCGCGATTATTTGCTCTTTTTGTACTATAAAGGGCTCGTATTATTTTTTTAACCCCATTATGTTATTGGCCAATTAATCGATTATGAAAATAGTAATCGATTAATTTCATAATCGATTTGTTGTCGATTAATCGATTAGTTGTTTCAGCCCTACTAAAAATAGACACTGATTACTGTATAAATGTCACTGGTAGGGTTAACACTAGGGGGTGACCAAGTTAAGTGTGTGTGTTCCCTAGGTGTGTTCTAACTGTAAGGAGATGGGACTGACTGGGGGAGGAGACAGATCGTTGTTCCTACTTAGTAGGAACAGATGTTCTGTTTCTCCTCCCCTGTGAGAACAGGGATTTGTGTGTTTAGACACACAAATCCCCATTCCTGCTCTCATGCAAGCGATCGTGGGTGGCCGGCGGTGATAGCGCTCGCTATGGCTCTTAAAGGAGCCACTTTATATATGGCGATTCGCGCAGGAGATCCATTCTGCCTAATAAATATATAAATATATATATATATATATATATATATATATATATATATATATATATATATATATATATATATATATATATATATATATATATATATATATATATATATATATATAATCTGGTCAGGAAGCGGTTATTCTTCTCATTGCAGGTTTTCTTTGAAGAAAACCTATCCGGAAAGAAGCATGGAAGCTTCAACTGCTGCTCTTAACTTTTGAAAATGTTATTTGCTAGGCTATAATGGTGATCCTCTTGGAAGCTCCTATTTGAAGTACCTTTAAAACAGCCAGGCAGTTGGCGTGTTCAGAAGGAGATCCCAATTGGAAGCCTCCTTAATTTCCTTATGACTTGTTTACGCTAAAGACCTCATCAGCAGGACAAAGTGGCATTATTACAAATAAAAGTGTTTTTTTTTTTTTTTTGTTAATGTCCGACATAATGATTTTCTATGTTTTAAATGTTCAGCATGCACGTGTCTGCTGTATAATGGTTTGGAAGACAGACTAATGTTTGTTGGCTGTATTTAGAGGCTTACATCTCCTGCCTTGGTATTCGGAACAAGTGTAGTGCAGGGCATTCACTGGACCTATTTTTATTTGCTGTTGGTCACATAAAAATAGAATCAAGCTGTTCTCCTCTTTTGTGTGCAGTGGCATTAGGTCAGATCTGAAATGATTCCCAGGGGTCGGCTTTCTTTAGACCGGCACAGACGTCTTTGGATTAAAATTCTTATGGTGCAGAATATTTTACATTTTTAAGGCCACTTGTGGTTGTCAAAACAGAGGTTTGTTTCTTGCACAACAGTAGATTGGGAAATATTTTACCTTTTAGGTATTGCAATGATAAATGGTATCCAGTGCGGTTGAGGATTAACTTTGACAACAACTCTGTAAATCTGTACTTTTTAATTTGACAACCAGATTTATTTTTTTGTGTCTGTGAAACTGCCTTCATCTGTTACATTGTTGTTTTTATTCACAGTTCTAAAACCATTATCCATTTTGGATATGAAACTAAACCATGAACATTTTGGTTCTTGCTGTGGTTAAGTGTAGCCAACCCCAAAAAAAATGTAATTGAAATTTTGCAGTTTACCTGTCTTTTAGATGCGTCGGCTGTATTACTTTTCTTTTATTTTCACCTTGTGATCCTGCCAAATATACACACCCCATCCTAGGGTGACAACGTTCACTCGCTGTACTATTTCTATAGAGGAGCAGCGTTGTCAGCCTGGGCTGCTCTCCTGATTTGGACTACAAACACCTCCCCTCGTCTTCACTAATCTTCAAAAAATAGAAGGGAGGTGTTGCGTAGTTCAGATAGCTGGGAAGGGTGATAACATTGTCTTAGATGTCTGTTTAGTGCACAGGGATTGAGGAAGACACTGCATACTTGCAGAAAACACAGGTGTCGGTCGGTCACACCAATGGGCGTTTAATTGTAACTAATCATAGTTCTGATTAAGGCTGGGTTCACACCTATGTTCAGAACGCAGCGGCTTACAGCAGGAGTCCGGTGGGTCTCCATTCACCGTTTCAGGTCCGATTTCAGCCTGAATTTTGGGCTGAATTCGGACCTGAAACAGACCAAAAGATGCACAGGGCTCCTGTGCAAATTCGCACCGGAGACGCTGTGGAGATTTGTGAACCATCTCCATAGAACCTCCTGCTAGGCGAATTGGATGCACATCCAATTTTTCAATAGTGTGAACCTCGCCTAAAATGGTTGTAAAGGCTCAAGGGGTTTTTTTTTTTTTTTTTGTTTTTTGTTTTTTTTTTTTTCTTCCTTCTGTCCCCCCCCACCAAATATTTACCTGAGCCCCATTTCATTCCAGCAATGTGCGTAAGAGCAGGTCTCTTCCTCCTCATTGGTTGAGACAGCAGCGGGAGCCATTGAGGAGAGGGGTGGGGCCAAGCGATGCTGTGTGTGTGAATGGACCATAGCAAGCTGCTTGCTATGGGGCAGGAGGGAGGGGCCAGTAGCGCCGGCGGGGGACCCAAGAAAAGGAGAATCTGGGCTGCTCTGTGCAAAACCACTGCAAAAAGGAGGTAAGTATGACACGTTTGATATTTAAAAAAAAAAAAAACTTGCTCTTGCTGTGTATTATGCTATTTTGGACTTTTTTTATTTATTTTTTCCAATAAACTTATGGATCTTGGCAACAACCGTGCATGGTCATGTACTTGGCCTAAAAAATGAAAGCTATTGCAGCCGCCACATCCAAGGTCTGTTGGGGCTCATTCACATGGGTGCCGAGGGGAGCAGTGTGCAAAAGTCATGTTCTTTCTTTTACAAGGAACACCATGGAGTTGTGTGCAGGTAGCCTATGTAAGTGAATGGAGAAACAAAGGCTGTATGGACTCACCTGCATGTCCTGAGTTTAACAGGCATGCAGGGATGGGTGTGTGGCCTGAATGCTCACTGTCTGTGTTTTAGGGCCATGCGTCTGTCAGTGCATGCCTGTTAAACAAGCAAATGTGTGGGTGAGTCTGTACAGCCACTGCATCTCCATTCTCTAATAGATTGCACGTAGTACAGTCACTGTGTCTCTATTTACTAATGAATTGCCTGCACATAGTACAGACACACTGTCTCCATTTACTAATAGGTTGCCTGCACGTAGTATTGCCACTGCGTCTCCATTGACTAATAGGTTGCCTGCACGAAGTACAGCTACTGCGTCTCAATTCATTAATCGGTTGCCTGCACATAGAATGAACACTGTTTCTCCATCAACTAATAGGTTGCCTGCACGTAGTACAGCCACTGTTTCTCCATCTACTAATAGGTTGCCTGCACGTAGTACGGCCACTGTTTCTCCATCTACTAATAGGTTGTCTGCACGTAGTGCGCCCACTGTTTCTCCATCGACTAATAGGTTGCCTGCACATAGTACGGCCACTGTTTCTCCATCTACTGATAGGTTGCCTGCATGTAGTACGACCACTGTTTTCTCCATCTACTAATAGGTTGTCTGCACATAGTACGGCCACTGTTTCTCCATCTGCTAATAGGTTGCCTGCATGTAGTACGACCACTGTGTCTCCATTGACTAATAGGTTGCCTGCACGTAGTACAGCCACTGTGTCTCCATTGACTAATAGGTTGCCTGCAGGTAGTACGGCCACTGTGTCTTCATCTACTAATAGGTTGCCGCATGTAGTATGACCACTGCGTCTCCATTGACTAATAATTTGCTTGCACGAAGTACAGCCACTGTGTCTCCATTGAATGAGGAGGGGGATGGAGGCCAGACCAGTCACCCTGCACAAGGAGAGAGAACAGCAGTGGTGGTCTTTTAAGACAGGAAGCTCCTGCACAAAGGCAAACCTTTATGCTGGATAACTGCACTACATAAAGCATAGACATTGCTCTTATATTTATACAATATTTCTTTATCCTGGAGTTTAGCTTTAAGTGCCTAGTAGGGAAATATAGGTGAACAGATTTTATCTGCAATGTGTCCAGAGAACAATTTACAAACCTCACCACACTGCTGGTGGTCCTCTCGATGCACTATAAGATATGTAAATGCCTTCCTAAGGTAGCACCCAGTGCCTGTAAGACAATAAAAATGCATTCACTAGTTAATCACCCAGCCGAGATAGGTGCTGTTTGGAGCCGCAGCCATCTTGCCACTTCTAGAAGCTGCTGTTGCTTATGTTCCAGCCTGAAGTCTGACCGCTGTACTTCCATCAAGAACTCTGCTTCAGCCAGCCACGTGCCTGCAGAGCTCTGCAGCCTCGCGGTGATCCTATGGAGGTCTATATGGGTTTATGACCAGCTTTGATCCACTTTTACATAGTGAGTGCATTTTTATTGTCTTTTATACTTTTTTGAATAATTTGCTACACCCAGATGGAGGTGCCCTCTTGTGTTTGTTTTTATATGTGCATTAAGATCTTAAGACACAATCTGAGAGGAGCTGCATCCACTACACCTGGGGTTCCCTACCACTCTCTTGGCCCTCTTATGTGCCCCGTAAATGACGGTTGGGTTCTTGTCAGCGCAGTAGCTTATTCAAGTTCTTTAGCACCCAGTGCCTGAAAGCATGTTAAAGTGAGACCACTGTGCAGTGGAATGAAGGCTGACTGATTGAGTATACCTTCCTTTTACTGTGCAGGGTATTGGGGAGAATGAAATTAAGGCCCTGTGCACACGGGACGGTTTTTGATGTTTTTACAGCAGCTGTTTTTGGCTGTAGACGTTTTTTTTCTACAGTCATTAAACTCTCCATCATGTTATCCTATGTGTCCATGCACACATAGGCTGTGCTCAGCAGTTTTGGGCAGTGGTGTTTTTAAGCAGTAAAAAAAAAAAACAAAACTAGTGGGTTCTGAGAGACTTTTTCAGCTGTAAAAACGCTCTAATGCTGAAAAACATCGCTCGCTAGTGTTTTTTAACGTTTTTGATCCGTTGAAAAAAAAATTTCTTCAAAAAATTAACACTAACGCGGAAAAACGCTAAAAACCACTATTGCAAAAAACTTTGAAAAAAGTTGAAAAACTCACTGCAAAGCTACTGGCGTTTTTATAACGTTATTTTAACGTCCAGCGTGCATGAGGCCTAAAGATAACTTTACAGGGAAAAATGCTAGTAACATTTAAACAATATTTCCAGAGGCTTTTATTTAAATGAATACATAGTAAAGAGAAGGGGTTATTGTATAATGTTCTTTCAACTTTGTTCTCCATTGTAACAACATTATCTGCATTACGTGGTACCTTTTTTGTATTTAAAGTGTTACTAAACCCAGGATCGTGCATTCACTATATCTGGTCTGCAACAGTACACACAACATGGAAATGCAATTTTTTTAGTTAATATAAATCTTTTATAGATAAGAATGGTGACGATGACCTTGTGGAGGAAGACAACTTGCCCACATCCCTATGAGACTATATATTAGAAACTGGTTTTCCTCTGATGGGACTTTAAAAGGCAAGAGTCTTCAAAAATATCAAAAACATGTTTTTAGTTTATTTGGTATCAAAAAGATTAAAAATATAACAAAACAACCTATATAAATACTGAAGAAAACATGAAGGATGCTACAAAACAGGTGTGGACAATAACAGTATGCTTGTAAAGGTACACTGAACATAAAACCACATCAACTATACAAACTGGAGTCTAACCCACACGGGCCCGACGCGTTTCGAGGTTTAAAATTTGATTGAAACCTCTTCTTCAGGGGCTGGTGGTGAGATGAGTGAATGAATATATATATATATATATATATATAATTATATTTACAAAAAGAACAAAACATCTTAAAGCAAATTCATGGTATGATAGGATCATATATATTTATGTAGCATGAAAGTCAAAATTGATTCAACATTATTAAGTGATCCGCTCACCATTTGAGAGCGTATCACTTAATAATGTTGAAGAGGTCTCAATCAAATTTTAAACCTCGAAACACGTCTGGCCCATGTGGGTTAGACTCCAGTTTGTATAGTTGATGTGGTTTTATGTTCACAGTGTACCTTTACAAGCATACTGTTATTGTCCACACCTGTTTTGTAGCATTCTTCATGTTTTCTTCAGTATTTATATATGTTGTTTTGTTATATTTTTTATCTTTTTGATACCAAATAAACTATACATGTTTTTGATATTTTTGAAGACTCTTGCCTTATAAAGTCCCATCAGAGGAAAACCAGTTTCTAAAATATAAATCTTTTTCTCATCAGCAGTATGTAGCAGTCTTGTGACTTCTATCAGTGTCTGGTAAAGCTTGTAGAAGGAGTTTTCATTCTACTCTGACTGCCCTGACCCTCTGTCTGGACAGTGCTGATTGGCCCTGTGCTGATCACATGCAATCTCCCAAGGAATAAAAAAAAAAAAAAAAACACTCTAGCAAGGCTCTGTTCCATCAGGAGATGATTTGGGGACTGTGGAAGAAGAAATGGATCAGAAAAGACAGGGTCAAACAGCCTTTTTACACAAAGCAGAGGATTAACCCCTTATGTTCCTCAATGAGTATAACAAGCATGCTTTACTCCATATACAGGCTGATTTTACTGTTGGGGGTTTAGTAACACTTTCATATATGGTTTTATTGAGTATTAAAAAGTAAAAAAAAAAAAAAAAAAAAAAATGTGACGCTATTATCCCCTTGACTTGCATGTCAGCATGTGTCTCTGGAATTTCTCATTGAGACACTTTGTTTGGCCCCCCTCTGTTCTCCCCTGATATTTTCCTGCCTTGTCCTTTGATGATGTTCTCTTACCTTTTTTCTCTTTTTTTTCTTTTTTGCGGGCTACCTTTAGACACCACACTTTTTCTATTACTCGTTTCTTATTCATCCAGAAGCCACTCCGCTTTAGAGACCTCTGCTATTACCAGTGGCAGCCGTTCTATATGGGGTGCTGCCCCTCTAATCCTTGTGCCCGGCCCCTAATCTACATGCAGAGCGCCAGATGCATGGTTTCCACGTTTTGTTTTTTTTTTTTTTTTGAAGCACTTGATTCGAGTCTCTAATTGGCTTAAAAAAAGGGTAGGCTTGGGGCGCAGAGCACTGCGCCCTGAGCCCACCCAGTTGTGTGACAATAGCAAATCCATATTCACTATTGTCTTCTCCTCCCAGCCAATCGGGAAGCCTCCATTGGTTGAGAAGGGATGCGATCGTATTGGCCGGTACGGGGGCGGGGAGGATGTACAGGAAGATCTGGGAGATGGCCATCGTCATCGGAGTGATCTCTCTGCTCTGCATCGCTGCCAAGACTGCGGGGGGCGTCTTCTTGCCGCCCTGGGGGGGGAGGGGTCGGCTGGTCCGTTTGCCGCCCCCTGGCTGGAGCGCCAGCTGCTACTGGCTATTACTCTGTATCCCCTGGGTCGTCCAACCTTCCAATGCTTACCACTACTGTTTAAATGAGTGGAAGGAACTGATCTAGTCTGTAATTATTATATTATGTGTTCTGGTCATATGGCACTTTTGCACCCTCTTTGTTATTGCATCTTGGCAACGTATCTGTTGTTGTCCTGTAGCATTGTGTATCCTTGTTCTCATGGTTTTCCTAAACTATGTACAGTTCGTGTTATATTTGCTGTTCTTCCCTCAATATTTGAACAAGGGAAAAAAAAAATGTTAGCACCATTTTACATGATTAATAGAACCTTTTAGATGTACTCTCCAGTGCAAGTGATTGGAAGTTTCTTACCACTGTAGTCCCATTACTCAAAGACCCTCTTCTCATCTGGCTGGTTCAGGGAGGGGGGAGGCTTTCCTTATCCTTTTTTTTTTTTATTGCCATGCTGCCTCAGTCTTGGAAAACCATTGAGTGAAGTGAGTTTCCATGACTGGAGTTATGCTGTGCCAGAAAAAGAAAAGCAACTGTGTGTACTCTTATAGCCCCCGAGGCTTTCGTCTGTGACATTGTAGACAGCTGCTTGTCCAGCAGGGCAGTCCCTAAGAAGGGTTTTCCAACTTTTTTCATGTCGGGGACTACTTTGGGATTCTCTTTTGTGTTCTGCTTTGTAAGCTGCTGTAGGCAAGATTAATCTTTATGAAATCTAAAACAATGACTTTGCACTGGAAATAGAAGAATGCCAGGACATAGCCTGAGCAATGTAAAGGTTCTAGGAACCCCCAACTCATGCCATGCTTCAGGGTGGAGCTCAGGCATACCTTTTCTACGAACAGTTTAAAACCTGCAGCCCTTAACAGTTTTTCCAGAAAAGTATCCCTGTTACTAAAGAAATCCCCTTTTGCTTAAAGCTGTTAAACCCTCATTGTTTTTTGGCTTAATACATTAAGCACAATAAAATTAAACATTCCCAAGTATGACAGAGATCACTGCTCCTGATCACTTGGAGCAGTAGATCCCTGTCATGTTGCTAGGCAGAACAGGGCACTGCCTTGTTTACATAGGCATCTCCCCGTTCTGCCTCTCTGTGCCACGATCGCGGGCCACCAGGGGACATCGAGCGTCAGCTACCCGCCGATGACGGAGTGACGGGTACATCGTTTTACGCACCCGTGCCACTTTGCCAACTTATATCGCTGTGAGCCGGTCGGCAAGTGGTTAAGGTGCACAAATGCCCCTAAATGCGTATCAACTCCCTGCCTTAAAATGCACACAAACGCAAGATTAGAGGCATTTTTTTTTTCTACCAACTTCTGGCAGGCTTATTGGTGCAGAAATTTATATGCCCATGTACATGAGGCCTAGGAAAGCAGGGGCCAGCAGGACTGAAAGTTGTAAACTGCAAGTACAGGGGTAAGAATTTTAATAGTTTGTTCTAGTGAGCCCATCCCCCTCTACAGTTAGAACACACTGAGGAAACACACTTAACCCCATGATCGCCCCCTAGTGTTAACTCCGTCCCTGCCAGTGACATTTACACAGTAATCAGTGCATTTTTATAGCACTGATCACTGCATAAATGTCAATGGTCCCAAAATAGTGTCAAAAGTGTCCGATCTGTCTGCCGCAATGTCAGTCATGATAAAAATCGCAGATCGCCGCCATTACTACTAAAGAAAAAAAAATAAGAATGCCATAAATCTATCCCCTATTTTGTAGATGCGATAACTTTTGCGCAAACCAATATACGCTTATTGTGATTTTTATTTTTTTTTTTACCAAGATAATGTAGAAGAATACATTTCGGCCTAAACTAATGAAGAAATTTATTTATTTTTTTATATATTTTTTGGGGATATTTTATAGCAAAAAGTAAATAATATTGTTTGTTTTTTTCAAAATTGACGCTCTTTTTTTTGTCTATAGCGCAAAAACTAAAAACCGTAGAGGTGATCAAATACCACCAAAAGAAAGCTCTATTTGTGGGGAAAAAAAGGATGTCAATTTTGTTTGGGTACAATGTCGCACAATCGCGCAATTGTCAGTTAAAGTGACGCAGTGCCTTATCGCAAAAAAGGGCTTGGTCAGGAAGGGGGAAAATCCTTCCGCGGCTGAAGTGGTTAAATAATAAATATGCTCATAAGCTCCTCCAAATGCTGCTTTGGGGCATTTTTTTTTTTTTTTTTTCTTTAATGCCTCAAATGCTGCTCTTAAAATCATCTGGTTCTAAATGCCCAATATGCATGACCACTTAGGCTAACGCTGAAATGAGTTTAAAGGCATTTGCTGGACTCCTATAAAAGCAGGGTTTTTTTACTCCTGTGTGCAGGAGGCCGAAGTGCTGCTTCCATGAACTTAAAGTCTTCAAAGAGAAGAGTTAGCAGTGGACAGTGCAGCCTTAAGTCAGTATGTTGGCTTGGAAAAGGGAGAAGCAGGGGAGTTCCTTGCCATCCTAGGTTATGCGACTGTGTGTGTCTATTGATGCATACAGTGTAGAGAGGCACAACTGTAGTCCCTGAATTGACTCCATAGCAAAAAAAAACAAAAACGGGGCAACCTAAAACCTGGGTTGGGTTTTAGCACCAGCTTAAACCATACAGTGGGCAAGGACTAAAAGCTGCATACTCAGGTGATTCATTTAGCTGCTGAACGTGCATACATAACTAAAGCAGGCCATACACAGTCGAATTTTGAACGAATTGTCTTTTCAAAATCAGAAAGTTCGTTTTTTTTGTGATCCGATGATGCCACCATTGATTTTCGAAATTCGGCCGACCAAGCTTTCAATTTTACCTCATGTTGCTACAGAAAAGAATTTTCGTAGCTGGGAATCTTCTTTTCTCTCCGTAAATTTTCTTTTCTTATTACATTTCTCGCACGATTCTCCCATCATTGATTAGAAAATTGTTTGTTTTTCAAAAAATTTCCAACATGTCCGATTCCTCAAATTTGATTGCCTCACGAAAATCGGCCGTTGTTGCAGCCCACTAATGATGCGAAATTCCTACGAAAATTCTTTGATACGATTTTCGAAAGAAAATTCTTTCGAAATTCGAACCAGCCGTGTATGGCCGGCATTATGGTTTAAAGCCCAACCCTTAAAAGAGGGAAAAAAAAAAGTTAGGAGGTGGTATCTAGTCACTGACAATGGCTGGCCTTGGGTATTTGGTGGTGGTTGTGATAGACATGGAAAGAGTGGCGGGAAAGTGCTGAAGTGGTATTGGTGAGTGGGGGATTTATGCAGACAGTGACCAGACTGTGTTGCTTAAAGAGGGAGTAAACCCTGATGGGTTTTACTTCCTTTTTAGTTCCCTGTAAAGTAAAAAGCATAATGTGCCACTTACCTGCAAACGAAGCTTGGGATGCCCCCACTGGAGGCCGCATCCATCTTTGCCCCTCTTCCTTCCGGGGGCCACGGACTCTGGCTCTGTGACTGGCCATAGTCGCGTGACGTCACTCCCGCTCATGCGTGCGGGAGCCGCCAGTCAAGGTACACGCTAGTACAGAAACGGCACGCACCGATGACATCATCGTAGTACTTCAAGGTAAATATCTCCTAAACGTTTGCCGTTTAGGAGATATTTACTGTACCTATAGGTAAGCCTTATTATAGGCTTGCATATAGGTACAACTTCCGCATTGGGGGTTTACAACCACTTTAACTGCAGTAGGGAAAAGTCAGTTCACCATCCTGGCACTGCTGTCTGGTAGAAAATTACATTTTTCAGCTCTGGATGGAGAAATGCAGATCTTTTGCAAAGAAAACTGCTCCCATATTTGTTACATATTTAACAGTATATTTATCTGTGTGCCTGGATTTCAATATTGAAGGAGAAGTATGGGTTAACAAGAAAACAAAAGAACACACATACTTTTATTCTGCAGCTGTCCCATGTCTGCTCCAATCCTGCGTACACACAACCGGACTTTTTGACGGATTTCCGATGGAGTTCCAACGAATGGGACTTTCCTATACACGATCACACTAAAGTCCGACTGATTCGAACGTGATGACGTACGACCAGACTAGAATAAGGAAGTTGATAGCCAGTAGCCAATAGCTGCCCTAGCATCATTTTTTATCCGTCGGACTAGCATACAGACGAACAAATTTTTCAATCGGACTCGAGTCCGTTGGAAAGATTTGAAATATGTTCTATTTCTAAAGTCCGTCTGATTTTTCGACAGCAAAGGTCCGATGAAGCCCACACATGATCGAATTGTCCAACGGATTCGTTCCGTCAGACCAGTTCAGCCGAAAAGTCCAGTCGTGTGTACACGGCATAAGCCAGAAAACTGAGCAATCACATGGCCACTGACATGACTGTCAGTCACGACTCACTGCAGTGCCGAGCTGAAGAGGGGGTGGGTGCAGCTGGCTCTAGCTCTCAACTGCAGCCTGAGAGGTGGCGCCAACTGTCAATCAGACAGCTGGGTGGATCCCCACAATTTTTTCCGGACCCTTTCCGATCCTGAAGCGGATCTGTGACATTAGCTGATTCTGGGTCACAGGAGAACAAAACAAAGTAAGTGCATGCCTGTGACCCACAGAAGTAAGGCCACAAAAGTGGAACTGAAATTACGTGATGCATTTCCCAAAACATTGCCTTGATTACTCTCTACCATGCAGAGTGAAAGCAAAACCTTAGACAGGAGCTTACTCCTATTTAAGGTGGTTGGCAGTGGCTGCTGGTAATATACATTTTTTTAAGGGGGGGGGGGGGGGGGTAAACCCCTCCAGGTCCTTACCTGCAAACAAAGCCTCCATCGCTGTTAGGGCTCCCCTGATACCCGGCGGCTTCGGTGTTCCAAATCTTCAGCCTCTTGATTGGCCGAGAAACGGGAAGTGACGCATGGCAAACTTTGATTCGCTGAAGTGGGCAGGTTCACGGTGCAGTGCACAATGTTAAACAAGCCAATTAGAGCCTCAGGCTCTAATCACGTGCTTGTTAAACAATGACGGACCTAAAAGACACCTATTAGTTTAGTGCCCTGCAGTGCACTGCACACACACAGAACGATTTCTTTTTAAAAAATCATAATATGACTAATATTTTTTAACTTTAATATGTTACAAAAATGTTAGTCATATTATCATTTATTTAAAAAAAAAAAAATAATTCTATAGATTGCATTCCTATTGGTGAAAACTCTGGGGGGGGGGGGGGTGGTACCCCTGCACCCCTTATGGACCAGCCACCAGTGGTGGTTGGCATGAACTCCATATATTGGAATCCTAGTACTGCACGGGTGCCACTTGTCTCTATTCGCTGTGGCCATCATTCTACTAAACTATGGGCAGCCCATTATATAAAACTGGTTGTGATTCTTTTTTGCATCTAAAGATTTCCCTGAATATGGTGTTGTGGTTACTGCTGACCACTTTGCCTGTTAAGCCCCGTACACATGATCCAAAACTGTACGGAAAATTCCGCATTCGAATCGATCGTACGATAATCGGATCGTTCGTACAGAGCTTTCGAGAGCCGATCAGGACAGTTCATCCGATATTATTCTATCGGACATGCATGGAAATTTTTTTCGTACGATGCCAGATCGTACGATTTTCATTCAATCAGTACAGCTATCGTTCGAAAATGCAATACAAATGCATTACAACATATGACATCACTTCCGAATTTTTATTCTGTCGTACGTGAATTTTCGTGACTTTAGTAAACTCTTCAGATTCGATCTGAGATTAGCATGCAATAAAAAACGAACGATCATTCGTCCGATAATCAGATCGTGTGTACCGGGCATTAGTCTCAGAAGTTTGTTCCAGTTTTTATATTTTAATGTCACAATACTTGGGGGGGGGGGGGAGTAAAGCAGATCTTCATGCTCAAGAATTGTCTTTATTACAGTCATCAATCTTGGCAAATTGAAAGGTAGTTATGAAGCACTTGCCTTTGTTCTGCACCTCTAATTTTGAACCCCTCTAGTGTGGGGGCTTGCTGAGATGTTGGCCGTGTGATTTCTTTTAAAAGATGGGATGAAAATGCAAGTAGAGCTACTAATGTCCTTCTGGCTGCAAATAGAACTCAGCACTTTGGCCCTTTCAACAGGACCATGTGAGCTTTGACTTGCACTGCTGAAGAATTGTAGACCTAGAAATCGGAAAGTCTGCTTTTTCCTGTCCGTGAAGGTGATTGTTATAACAGACATACATTTTTGCGGAGGGTATAGATCAGTGGGAGAGCACGTGGAAAGTAATATATAAGCATCGGAAGAAAGGGGGGGGGGGGGGGTCAAGAGCATGTGGCACCTGTCATTGGGATGTTGGGGGTTTGAAGAACACCTGACACTTTATTCTGAATGCAAAGTGACAGGTTCACTTTAAGGAGAACTGCTGTTTGTGTTTATCACATCCAGAACAGCATAAGTGCCATGGCATGAGTTTAAGTGGACATCAATGAATAGCTTGCAAGAAAACAAGAAAAAAAAAATTCTGACTCCTTATTGAAAACGACACTTTTTTAAGGAAATTCTGCAAACTGCACAGTAAAGACAGATGTTGGCAGGCTTGAAGTATTGTAAAGGATACAGTATAATGCCTATTCTATCCTGCAGTTAATCAAACATACACTATATCACATTTAAAAACATCCTCCCCTTCTGTCTGTAGTTGGTTACAAGAATATTAAACTTTTGTTATGGCTGGGGGAAGTGAGTCCAGCCTTGTTAGAGTCCCTTTTTCATGCTCTTACTGAATCAGAACCGTGACGATTTCGCTTTATTTCTCAGTGTTAACTTTCTCCAATCAGCCAGGCTCATACCGTCCTATATATGTGTGTGTGTGTGTGTGTGTGTGTGTGTGTGTGTAAAATATATATATATATATATATATATATATATATATATATATATATATATATATATATATATATATATATATATATATATATATATATATATATATATATAGTGTGTGTATGTATATATATGTATATATATAGTGTGTGTATGTATATATATATATATATATTATATGTAAATTAAATGCAGAGCTTGATGTGACAAGATAAGTCAAAGCACTGAACTGTCAGTTGGCTCAATACATTCAAGGAGAATCAAAATAAAAGGTGTGGAAAGGTATAGGCCTCATTCACATGGTATATTCGCTCCAGCTGTGGGAAGAATCCAGCCGACGCAGATATAGGCCAAAGTGTTAAAGTGGAACTTTAGTCAGAAAATTAAGTCCTACTAGATCACTTCATGTTGGCCCGTTTTGCGGATATATGTAATACATTAAAAATAATTGCCTATATGGTTTCAAATCCAGGATTATACTGTCTCACCCTGCTCGGCACATGCTCAGTTGCTCTCTTTTTAGGCACTGTGACGAATTTGTAGAGGCCGATCTGCTGACTGCCTTAAAGTGGAATTAAGCCCTCCTATCCTTTACAGCCAAGGAAGCTGCTTCTGTTTGATCTGCAATGGTGCTGCACATGTGATCAGTTATGACACCAGCCATTTGATGGTTTGACAGTTTAGTTGAGGACACAAGCAAATGTGAGAGTTATCAATTCCGACATTCCAGTAATGTAAGGGCTCTTTCACACGGGGCGGATCAGTGATGATCCGCCCCGTGAACACCCGCTTGCTCAGCGGGGATCGCTCCGCCGATCCCCGCTGAGCAGGAAGATGACAGGTCCGTCGCTGCACACTGTGCTGCGACGGACCTGTCAGAGCGCCGCTCTCCCCTATGGGGGATCAGGTGATGACGGACCGTAGAGTCCGTTGTCACCCGATCCTATCTGAAAACGGATGGAAAAGTAGGGTTTTCCTCCGTTACGCTTTTCGGATCGGAGCGGGTTGGATGTCAGCGGACATGTCACCGCTGACATCCGATGCTCCATAGGGATAGATGTATGTCCGTTTTTCATCCGAAAATGGAAGGATGAAAAACGGACATACGGATCCCCCGTGTGAAAGAGGCCTAACTGTTTTTTGAAACTCGATGGGTTTAGTTCTGCTTTATGATTTACTGCTGTTCAGGGGCTCTAGGCTTCAGCAAAATTGCAGTCTCCAGCAAGAAGAAACCAGAGCAATTCTGTAGGCAATTTACAGCGCACACTCATTTTTGGAAGCATAATTATTAATGTGGATTGCATGTTCCTGTGCTAAAGAACATTGTTTATCAAGTTGTTATGGCTAAAGTTCTACTTCAAGGCTGCTCCGCATGCACAAAGCAATGACAGACTAACAGAGACCACAGTTGTCCATCGGTGTTTAGATGTAGCTGCACATGGAGTGATTACCTGCAGTTAGAGAAAAGCAATTGCCTCTGGAGGGATGCAGCTTTTGTCCAAGGGTGACCATCTGTCCCTAACAGCAGGTAATTGGTCCATATGCAAGTACACTCAAACACTCGTGGACAGTTGTTGCAGCTATCAGCCTATCATTGCTTTGTAGGGCCTAAATGACTGCAAATGTCCGCAAGCACCTATGAATTTAGTCGCAGGAATCTGCTTGATTCTTTCTGCAGCTGGAGGTAAAATGCCTTTAGGATAGAGCTTTGCAGTTCATTTAGAAAGCAGCCACAGCCTGTAGTAAAAAAAAAAGTCTGTCCCTTGCCAGTAGGCTAACTTTGCTCTCTGTGTGGAAGCAGTGGTCTCTTTACAAAGTCGGACACACCCCCTGTTGAGCACTGTACAATCAGCAGGCAGTATGAGCTTGGCTGATTGGAGAACTCAAGTTCTGTCTAGTTCAGGGGCGGCATGTGAGAGCTCTGCAGAGAGGGCAAACTGGCTGGGGACAGGCTTTCTTAACCACTTGCTTACAGGGCACTTAAACCCCCCTCCTATCCAGACCAATTTTCAGCTTTCAGCGCTGACGCACTTTGAATGACAATTGCGCGATCATACAACACTGTACCCAAATGAAATTTTTACCATTTTTTTCCCACAAATAGAGCTTTCTTTTGGTGGTATTTGATCACCTCTGCGGTTTTTATTTTTTGTTAAAAAAAAAAAAATTAAAAAGACCGAATTTAAAATTTTTTTTTTTTTTTTTTTTTTTTTTTTTTTTATATTTTGTTATAAAATTTTAAAAAGGGTAATGTTTCTCCTCCTTCATTGATGTACGCTGATGAGGCGGCACTGATAGGTGGCAGTAATGGGCACTGATATGGTACATTGATAGGCAACACTGCTAGGTGGCACTGATTGGCACCACTGGTGGGCATTGATAGGTGGCACTCATGGGCATTGATACGTGGCACTGGTGGGCACTGTCAGGTGGCAGTGTCACATGGCACTGGCAGGGGGTACTGGTGGCACAATTGTGGCATTATTGCCTCCTCCTCTTCGGGACCGATGTCCCTTGCTGATGAGCCGGTGATCGGCTTTTTTTTTCTCCTCGCACGAGGAGAAAAAAACGATCACAGAGCTTTTGTTTTGATCATGTGATCAGCTGTCATTGATCACATGGTAAGGGGCCGGGACCGGCCCCTTGATTAAATCGGTGATTACCCGAGTCTCAGTGACTCGGTGATCACAGCGCGCTGCACGCACGCCCTGTAGGGCACGTGCACAGGGGAGGCCGTCATATGATGGCCTCCCGGGAATTTAGGTCCGCGCTGTACCTGTCATTCGGCTATAGCGCGGATATCAAGTGGTTAATCTGGCTGTGGCTGCTTTCATAAGATAACAATCAAGACTTTGCACATCTTTTCTTTTCATTCATACTGGAATGTAGTTAGCTATTGTAAGCTGGATGTTTAATCGGGTTTTAGCTCTGTCATGATGGTAAAACAAATCTTAACGTCTGAAACCAGTTTTGCAACTTTGACATGTGTTGGTAAAACTGTACATATCATCGCAACTATTTAGTGTATCCAGGGTCATTATACGTTTTAGGACAAATTGGGCCTTCATTTGGTGGTAAATGGTTACGAATATCTTGTATTTTTTTTTTTTTTATTATTAACAATACAAAACTGACCCAAAGTAGTTTTAAAAAATATTTTTTTTTAAATTGTATCTGTATATTTCTTTCCATAACTATGTCCTACCACCAAAGAACAAGCCAAAACAAATTAATCTACTCCTGACAGCCACAACAATACCCCATTTGTAGTTTCCCTCCCCCCCCCCCCCCCCCAGTATTAAGGCCCACCAGAAATAGTAATTTTGCTTTTTTTATATTCAAAAGTGGTGCTGCGCTCCCCCATGTTAACATGCTAGTATCCCTTTAAATCTGTTTGCTAAATGCTGGACTCGGGAGTGTGTCCACAAGGTAACCCCCTTGGGAGAGCACTTCTCCAAGGGGGTTATTCAATGTGGGGAGGAGCCGCAAGAGCCGCTGAGGGACCCCAGAAATGGATGTTCGGGGCCACTCTGTGCAAAACGAGCTGCACAGTGGGGGTAAGTATGACATGTTTGTTATTTAAAAAAATTAAAAAACGATCCTTTAGTATTACTTTAAAGGGGTTGTAAACTCTCATATTTTTTCACCTTATTGCATCCTATGCATTAAGGTGAAAAAACCTGTGACAGTGACCGCCCCCCCAGCCCCCCTGTTTTACTCACCTGAGTCCTATAATTCCCACGGTGGTGACACGCTCTTCCTCTCTGCCCGGGGTTCTCGGCTCTTAATTGGATAGATTGATATCAGCGCAGACATTGGCTTCCGCTGCTGTCAATCAAATCCAATGAATCGGGCGCCAGGGGGCGGGGCAGTGTCCTACAGTCTGCATCCATGGATGCAAATGCTGGACTCGGGAGCGTGCCCGCAAGATAACCCCCCAGGAGAGAGCTTCTCCTAGGGAGTTATATGATGTGGGGAGGAGCTGCCGAGAGACCCCAGGAGAGGAGGATCGGGGCCACTCTGTGTAAAAAAAAAAAAAAAAAAAAAAAAAAAAGTGCACAGCGGAGGTAAGTATGACATGTTTGTTATTTAAAAAAAAAAAAAAGGAAGCTTTACAGTCACTTTAATTAGTGTTCACCACTATGTGCGTTTTGGATATCTGAACACAAGCCTGTTTTGTATAAAAGATTGAGCATATGCAAGAAAATTCATACCAAAGGACATTTTATGGACTGATGCATTGTTTGTTTTAATGTTTTCTATATGGTTTGATATGATATGCTGAGTTTGAAAATTGCTATGCAAACCTGATTTAAAGGGATACTAGCACATTAGCATTTGGAAGCACAGCACCACTTTTGAATACAATTTTGCACATTGATACATGTTTGGAGAGTGTGTATAGGTGTGAGCGATCTGCTTAGTAAGTTTTGGAGTCTTATAGCACTCAATAGCACAACATAGCAGCTTGCAAGTACACCCATTTTTATTTTGTAATTTTGCTTTTTTTATCCTACCTACAACACAGAAGACAGTGATTATCGCTAGCGGCTAGAGCAGCCATTAGCGATAATCATAAGAGAATTCTAGCAGGCTAGTCTTACCCAAGTTGATCGATCAATCAATCAACTTGGTACGTTCAGCCTGCAGGAACTGGCCCGAGATTTAAACTGTGTATGGCCCACCTAACACTAACCATGACCTTTTGACCCAGTTCATGTCCTTATCCCTAACTTTGACCCTGACTTAGATGAAACCTGATCTAACTATGTTATCTTTTTTTTTTTTTTTTTTATTTCTTTTTATGCAACAATATTATTTTCAGTGGTACCTAATACGCGGTGTGGTTTTGCGGCAAAATAATCACATGGCAATCATGGCAAATAACATTACGTGAGGCTTGTCGCCCAAAAGAAGCGCCTGCTCCTTTTGGGCGATAAGCTTCACGCGATAAATCATGCGACAATCATGGCAACCGCACTGTGTTTTAGGTGCCATTGAAAATAATGTCAGCTGAACCCGTTTTGCAATTGTAGTATGTTTTGATATCGCGGGCAGAACCACAGCAATTCTGCCCGGGATCCCAAAACGCCAACTGTGTACAGAGCGTAAGGCCTGGTTCACACTGGTGTAATTTCAGATGGCACTTGAATTGCACACATGCCTGATAAAGGAGTCCTGTGTGGCTCTGAAACGTTGCTTCTGTTACAAAAGATGTGATTGTCTATACTGGGCACTTCCCTCCTTCCTGCCCAAGCCAATTTTCAGCTTTCAGTGCCGTCGCTGTTTAAATGACAATTGCGTGCTCATGCTACACAGTACCCAAACAACATTTTTATCAATTTCTTCCCACAAATAGAGCTTTCTTTTGATGGTATTTGATCACCTCTGTGGTTTTTATTTTTTGCTAAACAAATAAAAAAAAAAGACCGAAAATTTAAAAAAAAAAAGTTTTTCTTCGTTTCTGTTATAAAATTTTGTAAATAAGTAAGTTTTCTCCTTCACTGATGAGGCTGCACTGCCGGGCACTGATAAAGTGGCACTGAGCACTAATGAGGTGGCACTGATGGGCACTGATAGGTGGCACTGATATGCCTGCACAGATGGACACTCATAGGCGGCACAGAAGGGCACTGAAAGGCTGCACTGATGGGTACTTATGGGTGGCACTGGGCACTGATAGGTGGTACTGATGGGCACTGATAGGTGGGCATGGATGGGCACTGATGGCACTGATTGACATCACTGATTAGAAGGCACTGGCAGGTATTGCTGGTGGGCACTGATTGGCATCATGTGTGGGCACACATTGCCACCAGGGATGCCATACCTTGTGGTCATCAGTGGTGCCCATCCCTGGTGGTCCTGGTGGCATCCCTGGTGGTCCTGGGTGGGCATCCGAGGGCGGGCTGCGCTGATGGACAATCAGCGCAGAGCCCCCCCCCCCCCCCCGTCAGAGGAGCAGCTGATCGGCTCTCCTCTACTCGTGTCTATCAGGCGCGAGTGATTGAAAGCCGATGACGATGTAAACAGGAACAGCCCTTTATCAGTTGTGATTGGACACAGCTAATCACACAGTAAAGAGTTTCTGTCAGAGACTCTTTACCTAGAATGGAGTTGCTGTATGTCAGACTTAAGCTGGCCATACACCATACAATTTTCTTATTCAATTTTCTTTAGATTTACCTTCAACTATGTAGTGCAAGCGCCTGGCTGATTGCATACAAATTGAAAGTGTTTAGGTTTGACCTCATTTTATGTGGTTTTGGTAAATCTAAAGGAAAGTTGTACAAGAGAATTGTATAATGTATGGCCAGCCTTACACGCCGCAACAACGATTGCCGCAAAGCGTGCCCCCTGACCACGTCATATGACGTCCAGTCAGGATAACACAACCAGTTTGCCGACGTCATTTTGCTATATTGCGGGTGGCAAGTGGTTAAAGCTTTGGACCCGTCCTGGATTGCGCAGTGTGCTGGTGACATTTTTTCGCTTTGAATTGCCATGACAATGGAAATCATTGTTTTCAATTGTGTCCATTCACATTAATGCAACGCAGCATGGTACAATTGTGGAAAAGGTTCCTGTACTTCTTTAATGTGACTCCAGTGTGATTTTGGCCCCATAGAATATTCAAACCTTATCATAGTTGTATCCAAGTAGCACTATATACTACTCATACAATATCTCATGGCAGCAGTATGAACCTAGCCTTAAAGATACAAATTGGGGGGGGGGGGGGGAGGGGGGATGTGCATTGACTGATCACTGTTCTAGCCATCTTAGCCTATCACAGCGATCATTTGACCAAGAGCTGGTCCTCCCAGCTTCTGATCCGAAGTATGAGACCCTGTTGGTGACGGCTTTGTGCGGTGCGCTCCTAAAACAAACATGGAAGAAGACCCACTTCAGCGAGGCTCCATATGTGCTATGTGCTTTGTGCTTACACTCGGCAGGGTTTTTGCGCAAATACTCAAACATGCCCAGAGCACGTTCTGTATATTGTAAAGAGAAATTATCAGATTCTATTAAAACATTCAGGGATAGTTAAAGGTTAACTTAAAAAATGTCATGAGAGAAATATGTACTTTGCTTATAGTAATAACTTCTGAAAATGCTGCTTACCTGGATTTCATGCTGTCCTCAACCTAGAACAAGTACAGCGTATGTTGATCAGAGTTCTGATTGCACCCTTAGGCTACATGCACTACGTACGTGTATGTAATTTATACTCCAAATATGCTGCCAGGAGTCGGCAGAAAAATTGCATTTAATGTTGCATATGTAAACATCTATATATGCTTAGCTTTCATGTACACATACCTACATTTACTGCGGCCGCAGGAAAAGGCAAAACACAGCCGTTTTGCGTTTTTCCTGTGGCCAGCAGTCAAAAACGTTCCTATCCTGAACGCGATTCTTCCACATTCAGTAGAGGGAGGTTAAGGCTCACCTAACCGCGGCAGCCCCTAAACTCTGCTAAAAGCCTTGGTGTGCATTGCCACACAGGCTTTTATGGAGTTGAGTTTAAGAGTTTTGATAAAAAAAAACGCCAAAAGTTCCTAAACTCAAGTTTAGGATCTGCTAGTGCACATGAAGACCATTGTGCCATTTAGAAGCATATAAGCCTAAACTAATTATATTAGCTAGGAAATGAAAGTAGAGCTATAAGCTAAACTTTTTTTTTCATTTTGGATAGAGGAAGGGGAGGGTTATATTCCCCTGTCAGTTTTTTTTTTTTTCGCCATCTGTGTCCCATTGTGGAGATTTACCTTCACTTCAAGTCCCATAACCAAACATGAAGGGAGAGGAAATCCATGCAAATTAAGGGAATTCCTTGGGGACCCCCAGGTCACCAGAACTAGTCTCCCCATTGGAAGATTTCTCCCCTATTACTTTTCTGGGGACAACCCAAAATTTGTGATTTTCTTTTACATTTTGCTTTCAATGCTAATAATAAACAGGACAAATAGAGAGGGGGAATCTCCCTAACAGGGAACAGGCTGCAATAAAAGCTAACCGATGTTCTAATCCCTCTCTGCTCTATCCAAAACGAAAAAACTTTTGTCTTTTTAGTTATACTTTAATGTATTCTAGCCACTGGAATAAAGTTACACGCATACATTGCTCCCAACTGTCCCTGATTTTGAGGGACTGTCCCTTATTTGGAACAAAATCCATCTGTCCCTCTTTCCTCCTCATTTGTCCTTCTATTTTGGTCTGATCTTTATAGTTGAATATAAAATGAACTTTTTATCTTTCAAAAAGTGTTTTCCCAGCGCTAAACCTTTCATCCAATTTCTAAACTCCAACATTTGTAAGTTTCACAAGCCAGTATAAAAGTAAAAGTGGTATACCCGTGAACACTGCTCTAAAATACGACTGTAAATTACATAATGGGGCTCATTTACTAAAACTGGAGAGTGCAAAATCTGGTGCATGGTAGTCGGCTTCTAACTTCAGCTTGTTCAAATAAAGGATATGTTCATGTTTTTTTTCAGATAAAAAAAATATGCATTTATTATTCTTATTATTTTTTTGTTGGGGACCTTTAAAGCATTACACTTGCGATCAGCAGATCGTGGGTGTAATTTCACGGTCCTGCAGATTGTCTGTCTGTGTATCTGTTTGCCTGTACCTTCGATAAAGGCAGGCACTTACACACTGAGACAGAAAGCTCAATGGACTTCCACAGCACCGTGGTAGTTCATTGAGAACTATAAGCCGCAAAGGCTGTTGGACCTTGGAGTTTTCCCTTTTACAGAGCACTATGATTGAATGACGTGGCTGGGTGGGCTGCACAGCTACGTCTTTTTTATATTGTGACAGCTAGCCGGGGGGAGAAGATTCCCTGGTAACTGTCAGAACGGGATAGGGGGAGAGCGGGGGCCGGTGCATATGTTACATGTTACACCCTCAATATGGGTGTAGCATGTTACAAAAGGTGAACTTATCCTTTTAAGCTTTGACAAAAAAAATAAATAAATGGAAGCTGATTGGTATCTATTCAGAGCTGCACCGGATTTTGCACACTCCAGTTTTAGTAGATCAACCCCAATGTGAATATGTCTAACCTAGAGCTGTTTTCAGAGGGGTGAAAAAAAAAAAAAAACACCAGCCATGCATTTTTTTTCTGCTCATGTGCATGAGGCCTTAAAGTGGTTGTAAAATCACATATATTAATTATTTTGATTCTCTCTGTTTTAGGTCCCTGTTCAGTACAGTGTGTGGGTGTTTTCCTAAAATTATAATTCTAAATACCTTCTTTGCAGAATCCTGCTGTGCTGTCATATGACCTCCCTCTTTTTCCCTTCCTGACTGAGTACAGTGGAAAGGGCTGAGATTCCCCTCTGAATGCAAGCTAGCAGAGGGAGGTCACATGATCACAGCGGGGCTCTGCAAAGAAGGTATTTAGCAATCTAATTTTAGGGAAACACACTGTACTTACTGAACAGTGACCTAAAACAGAGATGATCAAAGTAAGTAATACATGTTTGTTTATTTTACCTGCACTAGAACAGCTGCAGGGAATAGAATTACACAGGCACGAGAGGAGAGGATTGGCTCTCACACAGACTATGGAAGAGATAGGGAGGAGGAGATGCAGAGATGCTGAAGAGAGAGCTGGATGATGGAAGTACGTAAATTGACCACGCTATCGGAGATCAGCAGTCATGATAAACATGGTCAGTTTACAGAGGGGGAGACAGGAACAGGCAAAATCAGCCAGGTAATGTACAACATAGATAGGGACAATTGACATGGCAAAAGCACTGCGCTATATAATTAGTGTTGTAAAGGGACAGAAGCATGTGTTTTTTTTTTTTTTTTTTTTGTTGTTTTTTTGGGTTACAACCACTTTTAACCGCTTGCCGCGCGCCCACCGTCAAATGACGGAGGGGCGGTGCGGCTATCGTTCTGGAATGACCAGATCAGTGCGTGCCCAGTGCCCATCAGTGCTGCCTATCTGTGCCGCCTATCACTGCCGCCCCCAAAGTGCCCACCAGTGCCACCGAACAGTGAAGCATATTAGTGCCTCCTCATCAGTGCCACCTAATCCGTGCCCATCAGTGAAGGAGAAAAAATGTTTATATACATGTTTTTCTTTTACAAATGAAAAAAATCCCAGCAGTGATTAAATACCACAAAAAGAAAACTATTTGTGTGAATAAAAAAATGTATTTGGTTACAGTGTTGCATTACCGCGCAATGTGTGACAACGCTGAAAGCTAACAAATGGCCTGGGCAGGAAGGGGGTGAAAGTGCCCAGTATTGAGGTGGTTAAGTTGGTCATATGTTAGAGGAATTACTTTGAAACTTTTGTTTCAGGAATGTTTATTCTTTTTCCTAATTGTTAGTGGGGTCAAATCGGGGTTCCTTTTCGACCGCAATGACTAGAGAATGCAAAGGATCAGGATGGAAAATTATTCTTGAATGAATTTGTGAAAGTGGTTTTCCTTGTCAAAAGAAGTTTGAGTATACAATGTTATAAAGATACATAAAGTAAGTTTACAAGGATCTATAAAGTAAGCTCATTGTTTTACAGTAGGGTTTCTATAGGTAAATATAATGAAATGTCAAATATTAAACATTGGGTTTACGTAAACCTAAATTAAAGATATATATCATTTCCTTAGTTACTTTTGTAGGTATTTAACCACTTGACAACTGGGCACTTAAACCCCCTTCCTAACCAGACCAATTTTCAGCTTTTGGTGCTCTCACATTTTGAATGACAATTACTCAGCCATGCAACACTGTATCTATATGAAATTTTTGTCCTTTTTTTCACACAAATGGAGCTTTCTTTTGGTGGTATTTAATCACCGCTGGGTTCTTTATTTTTTGCGCCGTAAAAGAAAAAAGACCGAAAAATCTGTAAAAAAATGCATTTTTCTTCATTTCTGTTATAATATTTTGCAAATTAGTAATTTTTCTTCATATATTTTGGCCAAAATTTATACCGCTACATATCTTTGGTAAAATTAACCCAAATCGGTGGATATTATTTGGTCTTTGTGAAAGTTATAGAGTCCAAAAGCTATGGTGCGAATATCTGAAAATTGATCACACCTGAAGTACTGACGGCCTATCTAATTTCTTGAGACCCTAAGGCTGGCCATACACTATACAATTTACTTGTTCAACTTTTCTTTAGATTTACCAAAACCATATAATATGAGGTCAAACCTAAATCCTTTCAACTTGTATTTTATCAGGCAGTCCCTTGCACTACATAGTTTAAGGTAAATCTAAAGGAAATTGAACAAGAAAATTGTATAGTGTATGGCCAGTCTTACATTCCAGAAAAGTACAAATACCCCCCAAATGATACCTTTTTGGAAAGAAGACATTCCAAGGTATTTAGAAAGATGCATGGTGAGATTTTTGAAGTTGTCATTTTTTCCCACAATTCTTTGCAAAATCAAGGTTTTTTTTTTTTACTTTTTTTTTTTTCCCACAAAATTGTCATATTAGCAGGTTATTTCTCACACACCACATATGCATACCACAAATTACACCCCAAAACACATTCTGCTATTACTCCCGAGTATGGCGATACCACATGTGTGAGACTTTTACACAGCGTGGCCACATACAGAGGCCCAACATGCAGGGGAGCACCTTCAGGCGTTCTGTAGCTCCCAGGCCAATTCTGACATTTCTCTCCTACATGTAAAAATCATCATTTATTTGCTAGAAAATTACATAGAACCCCAAAACATTATATATATATGTTTTTTTAGCAAAGACCCTAGAGAATACAATGGCGGTCGTTGCAACTTTTTATCTCGCACGGTATTTGCGCAGCAATTTTTTTAACGCGTTTTTTTTGGGAAAAAACTGTTTTGTGCTTTACAAAAACCAAAACAGTAAAGTTAGCCTAATGTTTTTGCATAATGTGAAAGATGAAGTTATACTGAGTAAATAGATACCCAACATGTCACCTTTCAAAATTGCACGCGCTTGTGGAATGGCGCCAAACTTTGCTACTCAAAAATCCCCATAGGCGATGCTTTAAAATTTTTTACTGGTTACATGTTTTGAGTTACAGAGGAGGTCTAGGGCCAAAATTATTACTCTCGCTCTACCGATCGCAGCGATACCTCACATGTGTGGTTTGAACACGGTTTTCATATGTGGGCGGGACTTATGTATGCGTTCGCTTCTGCATGCGAGCACGCAGGGACAGGGGCGCTTTAAAATTTTTTTATTTTTTTTTATTGTTCATTTTACTTTATTTATTTTAGTTTGATGCTTTTTTCCAAAAAAAAAAAATTTTGACCACTTTTATTCCTATTACAAGGAATATAAACATCCTTGTAATAGGAATATGGCATGACAGGTCCTCTTTACAGTGAGATATGGGGTCAATAAGACCCCACATCTCACCTCTAGGCTGGGAAGCCTGAAATAAAAAAATAAAAAAAAAAACGATCCTGGCTTCGATCGTAGCGGTGAGTCGGTAGAAGCGCGGGAGGGGGGGACATCCCCTCTCGCCTCCCGTAAGAACGATCAAGCAGTGGAACAGCTGCTATGATCGTTCTCATGGTGTAGGGAATCGCCGGCTGAAAAAGCCGATATCTGAATGATGCCTGTAGCTGCAACCATCATTCAGATATCTCCGCACAAAGTCAAGGACGTTGTATGACGGCCGGTGGGCGGGAAGTGGTTAAAACGCATTTTTTTTTTTAACACAAAGTTGTCCATTTATACAATATTTCTACCACATAACATGTACATACCAAAAATGACACCCCAAAATAGATTCCCCTGCTCCTCCTGAGTACGGCGATACCACATGTGTGAGACTTCCACAGCCTGGCCACATACAGAGGCCGAGTACAGCTGAGCATGGCTCGGTATGGCGGAGTATGGCGGGGTATTGCGGGGTATTGCGGAGTATGGCGGGGGCATGGCAGGGTATGGCGGGGGCATGGCAGGGTATGGCGGGGGCATGGCAGGGTATGGCGGGGGCATGGCAGGGTATGGCGGGGGCATGGCAGGGTATGGCGGGGGCATGGCAGGGTATGGCGGGGGCATGGCAGGGTATGGCGGGGGGATTGGCAGGGTATGGCGGGGGCATTGCAGGGTATGGCGGGGGCATTGCAGGGTATTGTGGGGGCATTGCAGAGTATTGTGGGGGTATTGCAGAGTATTGCACAGCATTGCAGAGTATTGCACAGCATTGCAGAGTATTGTGGGGGTGTTGCAGAGTATTGCACAGCATTGCAGAGTATTGTGGGGGTATTGCAGAGTATTGTGGGGGTATTGCAGAGTATTGCTCAGCATTGCAGTGTAGTGGGGATGGCTGAGCATGGATGGATGGATGCCTGGATGTCTCTGTGCAGCGCTGTGGGCACTACACATACAGCCCACAGCGCTGCAGACATCCATCCATCCATCCCCCTCCCCGCTCACTGTGTACCGATCGGTACACAGGCGGGGAGGAGAGGGGGAGTAGAGGAACCGGCGTCATCAGATGACGCCGGTCTGTTTACATGTGATCCGATCACATGGTAAACGGCCGCGATCAGCGGCCATTTACCGGGATCCGTGATGTGGACCCGGCGGTCACGGATGTGTTCGGGTGCGCGCCCCAGGGGGCGCGCGAGAGGGGAATTCTGGGAGGACGTCATAGTACGTCCACCCAGAGTTATCCAACCGCCCTGCAGCCGTCATTCGGCTATGGGCCGGTTGGTAAGTGGTTAAATGATTTATACCTACTATACATATTGTTTACAGGTAGAGTGTATATAGGTCAAATAAATTCTGATAATGAGCTTTAATCGTAAGGTGGAGAAAAGGAAAGAAAAAGAATAAAAAGGGTTGAAAGGTAGAGGTATGGTCCACAAGGTTGTCCCGCTCGTCAGTTTATTATTCTTTTTAGTTCTCTTTGAAGCCTTAGAATGGGTGTCTCTGTAAGTCATTTAATCTGTTACCATGGCAACAGGACAGAGTCATTGAAGTTTGACAGGAACTGTTGTTTTATCCAAGGATGCCAAAGTTTTTCAAATTTTGGAATTTGATTTTGATCGATGGCTACCATCTTAGCATGGGACATTGTATTATTCATTCTGTGAATTGTTTCTGCTAGTACCAATGTAGGAGATTTCCATGCCTTGGCCACTGTTTGTTTTGCAGCCATTATTAGTTGGATCATAAGTTTGAATTGAGAGAGTGTTAACCATTCCGGTTTTAGATTAAGTAAAGTTAAATATGGATCTGGTTGTATTATTTTTTTAAATATTTTAGATGCAATCACGAAGACTTCCTTCCAGAAGGTTTGGATTACTGGGCACGTCCACCATATGTGTAAATATGTGCCTATTTCTGGGCATCCTCAAAAACAAAGAGCTGAGGTATTAGGTGAATATTTTGCCACTATAGCGGGTACAAGGTACCAGCGAGTTAGGACTTTATAATTTGTCTCCAGTGCTAAGATGTTGGGTGAAGATGACTTGGATGTGAGCCATATGTTAGACCAGTCCGTGTCTTCTAAAGTTCGTCCCAGGTCCTCCTCCCACCTCTGAACGTAAGAGGGTCTATTAAGATTTGGTACTCCATATAATTGATTATAAAGTGATGAAATTGTACCTTTAGCAAATGGATCTTTTGTACAGATTGATTCAAAAATGGATAATTGGGATAATGGTGTATCCCCCTTTAGGAATGGTGTATAGAAATTTTTGATTTGGAGATATCTAAATATCTCAGCGTTTGGTAGATCATATTTTTCTCTAAGCGATGGGAATGAAAGGAATGATTTAGATGCTATGAAGTCATTTAGTGTCTGAATGCCTGATGTTGTCCAAGCTTTAAAAGAATTTGGGTAGATCCATGCCGGATAAAAGGCCGGATTTCTGATAAAAGAAAGGAGAGGATTGTGTGGAGATTGTAACTGATATTTGGTTTTTAGTTTATCCCAGAGAGATAAGAAGTGTTTAGTTATGGGATTATGAATTTTAAAGCAGTCTTTAGGATCAAGCCATAATAAATTTGATATTAATAGAGGGATATTTTCTGAAGCCTCTATAAATACCCATAATGGGATTTCCTGTTTTGCATGGTATTTGGACAGACTGGCCAAATGTGCTGCTCTGTAGTAGTTAGTAAAATTAGGGTATCCCAGGCCTCCTTTATTTTTGGGAAGATGTAGTGTGTGTATAGGTATACGTGGTTTAGAAGAGCCCCATATAAACGAAGTTGCTCTTTTTTTGTACTATTCTCAAAAAATAGGAAGGAATTGGAATAGGGAGGACTCTGAATAGATAAAGCAATTTGGGTAGAATAGTCATTTTGATTGCATTAATCTTCCCTATCCAGGATAAAGGAAGTTGCGACCATTGTTTTATTAGATTTGTGATCTGTCTTAATACAGGAGGATAATTGGTTGAGAATAAGTCAGAATGAGATGCTGTTAAATGAATTCCAAGATATGGGATTGATTTTTCTGCCTATGTGAATGGGAGTGCAGCCCTAGCCGGGATCAATTCCATGTTTGTGAGTGAAATATTAAGCATTAGGCATTTCTTAGGATTAATCATAAGGCCGGATAGGGCTGCAAATCCATCAAGAGCTGGTATTAAGTTAGGACCAGAGACCTGTGGTGATGATAGAAAAAGTAATATATCGTCTGCAAATATACATCATTTGTGTGTAATACCTCCTACTTCAATGCCAGTTATAGTTTGGTTTGTTCTGATGTATTGGGCCATGGGTTCGAGTATAAGGGCAAATAATAAGGGAGATAATGGGCAACCCTGTCGGGTACCTCTTTCGATATTAAAGGCTTCAGATTTGTATCCAGCATATTTTATATAGGCTTTGGGTTTATTATATAATGCTTTGATCCATGTTAAAAAGTGGGGTCCAAAACCCCATTTTTGTAATGAATATTGCATATATTGCCAGGATACTGTGTCAAATGCCCTCTTAATATCGAGAGATAGAAAACATAAAGGGATTTTCCGTTTTTTAGCAATATGTGCCAATAACACTGCCCTGCGTATATTATCGCCTGCCTGTCTATTTGGCATGAAGCCTACTTGATCTCTATGTATTAATTTTCCTATAATGCTATTAAGGCGTTTTGCTATTATTTTTGCTAATAATTTAATATCGAGGTTTAACAGAGAGAGAGGCCGATAATTCACATAGGAAGTATCATCAGAAAGGGGTTTTGGGATCATACAAACAATTGCCATTAGTGTTTCTTGCCGAAAAGAATGTCCATCTAGAAGTTTGTTAAACGTTTCAGTGAGAATGGGAGAGAGTATTTCTGAGAATGTTTTATAGTATAAAGCCGAGTATCCGTCTGAGCCTGGTCTTTTGTTAAGTTTTAGGTCTTTTATGGCGTTAGCAACTTCATCTATAGTTATAGGCTCATCCAAACTGCTTTTTTGATTCTGAGATAACTCAGGTAAGGTTATTTTTGAGAAGAAGGATTCAGCCTATGTAGGATTAAATTCATTGTTTGTCTTATATAAAGTTGCGAGATGTGAGTGAAATTTATGGACTATTTTAACTGGATTACAAGTGTAAACATTTTTTGATATTTTCAAACGTATTGGTTTGAAAGATTTGTTAGTTGAATTTAATGCCCGAGCCAAATATGTACCTGGTTTGTTTGTATTCATGTAGAAATTGTGTTTGGAGCGTTTGAGGGATTTATCAACCGACTCAGTGAGAAATAGATCGTATTCCAATCTAGATTTTTCCAGATGAGATTTTGTACTCTGAGATGGATTATCTTAAAATGATATGTAGGCTGCATTAAAATTGAGTTCTAGTTTTTTTGCTAGATTTTTGCGTTCCCGTTTAAATAGTGCCATTTGTCTTTGTATTGTACCACGCAAGACAGGCTTATGAGCTTCCCACAGTGTTATTGGGGAGATGTCTGTTGTATTATTAATTGATATGTATTCCTTTAAAGCTTGTTCAATGGCCATCTGATGTAGTGGGTGTTTGAGCATTATGTCCGGTAAGTACCACGTTGGGTCATGCGCTTTTGGTATGGCTGAGGCTATAGTAGTGTATACTGCATTATGGTCAGACCACGGAATTGGAATTATATCTGATGCAATAATTTCTGGTATCATTCCTATTGTTAGAAAAATATGATCTATTCTGGTGAAGGTTTGATGAGGGTGCGAGAAATAAGTGAATTTCTTTTTCATTGGGTTACTTTCTCTCCACGAATCTACCAGATTGTATTTGGAAAGCAGTTGAGAAAAAGGTAATCTAGAGGTTATTTTGGATGGTGTAAAAGGTGATTTATCTAGAAATGGGAGGAGGACCTGGTTCGAATCCCCGCACATTATCACTGTTCCTATTTTGTGTGTATTAATCACTTGTAATATATGTGAGAGGAATGGTGTAGGTTGTTTGTTAGGAGCGTAGTAGGAAATCACCGTGATTGCTGTATCCATTATATAACCCATGAGTATCAGGTATCTACCTTCTGGGTCTTTAATTTCTGATGATAAGGTGAATGGTGTGGATCGGTGAAATGCAATTAGAGTTCCCCTTTGCTTGGTACAAGCAGAAGCCGTGTAAATTTGTTGATAAAAAGGAGAAATATATTTTGGAGTAGAATCTTTGGTGAAGTGTGTTTCTTGGAGGCATACTATGTGAGCCTTCTTGTTATGGAAAGTACGGAAGGCTTGGCAACAGATCAAATAGTTTTGACTTACTTTTTGTTATGCAGAGCTGACTGCGCAGATCAACCTGTGTGGACTGAAGAGATGAATAGATAGAAAAGAAACCAGTGAATTCTGGAGTAAAGAGTAAACAAAAAACATATGAGATTAGATGATACATTGTATAAATTATTTTTTGCAAGTAATCACAATTTACCCGTGAAAGAGAATAAATATCTCTCTCAGGGGAATAAGTGCCTTCGTCACACTCCCACATAATATGGTTGGGAGAATGAGGAGGGCTAATGGAGGTACACGGATCTTCCGCTTACAGGAGAAAAGTGCTATGTCAAAAGACATCAAAATGATGTTTCATTAATTGGAGTGCAGAATATAGTTTTTGTTGAAATTATTTATTCCAGGGTGGTTGTATATGGTTAGTCTTGCCCTAGGCTAAATAATTCAGTTAGAAAGGTACTGTTAATAACTTTGGTATTGATGAAGATGGTTTGAATTATTTTGGGATTTTAACCCTTTTAGAGTAAACAATTACATATTTTATTCATATGCAACTGTTTAGATATGTTAACTCATAAAATTGAGGTTGTATTGCTTCAGATTAGAATAAACAAAAACATAATTCTAGGAACTAGTTAGGTAATAATATATTTGTTTTAAGAAAAGAAAGAAAAAGCTTCCATTACTTCTGGATTATTGAACATATTTGTCCTAAAAAGTAATTAATCTATTGTTATTACCTGATAATATATAACTGAACAAGAATTTCCTTATTTCACTTATATATTCTAAGGCTATATGAATCAGAAGTAATAAGAAATATAACTGGAATGTAACATGATCCCACACAGTGTGTGACTATCAGAATGCAGTTACATTCAGTTATAAATATAGGTTTTTTATAGAGAACCATCTCTTATTATAATAAATGAAGAGATATCAGGAATTAGGATGTTGGTCCATGGATGATGTGGCATAACGGCCTCTTTTGTGAGAATGATGATTCCCATTTTGTTCTGAAATTTTCTGGGTGCTGCCTGAAGGTGAAGATGATGCCATTCTTCTGCGTGTGGGAGTGTTGCTGCTTGTGGGTTCTGTCAGATTTAATTTTAAAAGGGTTTGTTGTAGTTCATCTGCTGATCTGCTTCTGTAAATTGTACCTTGGTAGTTAAATCTGACTGAAAAGGGGAAGCCCCATTGATACATAATGTTGTGGTGTTGCAGTTCCATTAGTTGGGGTTTCATGGATCGTCTTTTAGTAATAGTAAGTTGGGATAGGTCAGCAAAAATTTGATAATTGTGTCCTTGAAAATTAAGTTCCTTTTTTTTCTCTTGCATCACTTATTATTTGTTCTTTCATTCTTTAATAATGAAATTTTGTGATTTATATCACGTGGGGGTCCATCTTTCTTTTTGGCTGTGAGGGCTCTGTGTATTCTGTTCAGTTCTAAACGTTCAATAGGGATATCTGGCTTTAGTTCTTGTAATAGAGCAGTAATAGTAGATTGCAGGTCTGTCACAGTTTCAGGTATTCCCCTTATGCGCAAGTTTGAACGTCTGGCTCTATTTTCGTAATCTTCGAGCTTAGTTTGAAGTATTAAATTCTCTTTTTTTAATTGTTCCAATTCTGTTATATTTTCTTGGGTTGTAATTTCAATTTCATCCATTTTTATTTCTAAGGCTGCGGTGCGGTTTCCCAGCTCTCTTATTTCTTTGGTTAGGCTTTTTGTTATTTGGTCTGAGGTTTGTTTTAAAGCCTTATGAAGCATCTTTTCAAATTGTAATAATAATACTGGGGATGCTGAGGAGGCTTGTGGAGAAGTTTGTGAGAGGATTTGTTCTGTATCTGACTCAAATGGAGAGTCTTGCTGTTACATTTTCTGTCTGTGAGAGCGCCCTGATGCTGTACCTTGTGAGGTGACTGGAGCTGCTTCAGCTGCAGTGAGTGCCTGTGAGCTCTTTGTGAGGTGATTTTTATTTCTGCCACGGTTTCCTCCCAGTACCATATTTCCTGCCCAAACTTTCACAGTTTGTTCCCTGGGGCAAAAAGGTTCAAATGGATACCTTTTGAGCCTGCAGGCTCCGCTTTGTCCTTCTCTTCTCTCCTCAGCGGTGTGGAGCTCTAACAATGCATGTCTGCTCCGCTAGGCTCCGCCTCCTGCCCCCGTGAAAGTGGTTTTCATTCAGTAAATTCAATTTATTACAAAACTGAATTTTAAAAGTACTTTACTTTAATATGAAGTTTGTCAAGTCATGAAATGATTTTTGTACGACTGTTTGTACCACTGTTCAAAAATCTACTAGTGTATGGCCAGCTTTGCTTTACAATCTGCATGTTTTCCATTTAGTAGAAAATACTGAAGTCAAAGAGGCCCATGATAAAGAATGACAGCCAGGCAACTTACATTTTCAAAAGTAGATGAAGAATGGCAGCTTTCTTGTTCCTCATGTGATACTTGTAATATTCACTTTTACATGAAACAAGCAAACGTGTCTCCTCTGGCTGTACGGACATGAAATCTGAACAAAGCATATTCCTCTCTGGTGTGTACTTGTAACAATTAACCTTTTCAGCCCTGGACCATTTGGCTGGCCAAAGACCAGAGCACCTTTTGCAATTTGCCACTGCGTCGCTTTAACTGACAATTGCGCAGCCGTGTGACGTGACTCCCAAACAAAATCAACGTCCTTTTTTCCCCACAAATAGAGCTTTCTTTTGGCGGTATTTGATCACCCCTGCGGTTTTTATTTTTTGCGCTATAAACAGAAAAAGAGCGACAATTTTGAAAAAAACGCATTTTTTACTTTTTGCTATAATAAAAATATTTTTTTTCTTCAGTTTAGGCCGATAGGTATTCTTCTACATATTTTTGGTAAAAAAAATCACAATAAGCGTATATTGATTTGTTTGCGCAAAAGTTATAGCGTCTACAAAATAGGAGGTAGTTTTATGGCTTTTTCATTAATTTTTTTTACACTAGTAATGGCGGCGATCAGCTACTTTTATCGTGACTGCGACATTTTGGCGGACACGTCGGACAATTTTGACACATTTTTGGGACCATCGGTATTATTATAGCGATCAGTGCGATTAAAAATGCATTGATTACTGTAAAAATGTCACTGGCAGTGAAGGGGTTAACACTAGGGGGCAGTGAAGGGATTAATGTGTGTCCTAGGAAGTGTTCTAACTGAAGGGGGATGTGGACTGTGCAGGGAAACTAACAGATCGCTGTTCATACTCTGTATGAACAGAGGATCTGTCAGTTCTCCCCTCAGAGAATCGGAAACTGTGTGTTTACACACACAGATCCCGGTTCTCCGTGTATGCCCCGAGCGATCGCGGGAGCCCGGCATTGATCTAGATCGCTGGGCACTCACATCAGTGCAGGGGGCCACAGGGCGAAGGGACGTTGCATAATGTTTCGCCCAGCTGTGCCATTCTGCCGCAGTACAACTGCGGCGGCTGGTCGGCATGTGCTTAAGAGCACTAAATGTAATTTTTAACTGATGATTTGTTCCTCTGCTATCAGCATGAATCACTTCTGATAAGTTTTCCTGACTCTAAGAGAAAAATGATGACGGGAGGGGCCTTCAGCTGATTGATAGCCTCAGCTCTGTCCCTATGAGCTGTGTGGAGGCGTTATGTCTTCCCTCCAATCAGCTCTCTGAGCTCTCCTCACTGAGCTCTGCATAGTGTGAATTTAGCTCTCCACCCCCTTTTTTGGAATTCTCAGAAAAGCTTATAAATTCAGCACTTGGAATGGATGTAGGGAAGTAAAGCCTGCAGATAAACAGGCACAACTTATGTAGGAGAATGTGTTTCATCTTTGTGCATCACCTTAGCCCAGTTACTTCACTGGGTATATGGAAGGGTTTACAACCACTTTAACTAATTGGGTAATTGTGGGAAAGGGAGGCCCAGATGACAGGAAGGTTAATAGTAGTGATAGTTTTGCCAGTTGTCTAAGTTGTTCTTGGACCACAATTCAAAAAGGTTGCAATCTCAAATTTGTCGGACATATAACGTATTTAGAATAAAAAGCTGGTGACTAAGTTGCATCACCAGCATTTCAATGAGATTGCAGAATTGAGAGTGTAAAAACTTTGGGGTGTGATGCATTTTATATTGATTTCTTCATCTATGGTACAAGTATATTTGCTGTCCTTGTGATGTATTGCCTCACAATCCTCCATGTCTAGCTCCTGTCTGAGAATTTGCTCCCATTTAAAGCAGTATTTAACCTAAAAGCAAAAACATACAGTGACTTGAAAAACGATTCATACCCCTTGAAATTTTCCACATTTTGTCATGTTACAACCAAAAATGTAAATTTATTTTTTGGGATTTTACGTGATAGATCAACATAAAGTGGCACATGATTTGTAAGTGGAAGGAAAATGATAAATGGTTTTCAACATTTTTTACAAATTAATATATGAAAAGTGTGGCAAACCTTTGTATTCAGCCCCCCTGAGTCAATACTTTGTAGAACCACCTTTCGCTGCAATTTCAGCAGCAAGTCTTTTTGGGTATGTCTCTACCAGCTTTGCACATCTAGACTAGAGAGTGACATTTTTGGCCACTTGTCTTTGCAAAATAGCTCAAGCTCTGTCAGATTGGACTGCGTCTGTGAACAGCAATTTTCAAGTCTTGCTACAGATTCTTAATTGGATTTAGGTCTGGACTTTACCTGGGCCATTCTAAAGCCTCGTACACACAATCTGATTGTTGGCCAACCGAGCGTCTGATTTTTATCCAAAGGGCTTGTGCCAGTAACTTGTCTTGCATACTAATGGTACACAATTTTCAGCCAACAAACACGAACATAGTGACGTACTACAAGGAATTCCAGCTCTTGAGCGCCACCTTTTGGGCCCCTTCTGCTAATTTCATGTTTGGTGAGCATTGATTCCCGAGCATGCGTGTTTGTACTTTCGACTTTTGTGTGACGGACTTGTGTACAGACGATACGAAAATTAGACAACAGACCGTTGTCTGCCGAAAATTTACTAGCCTACCATCCAACATTTGTTGGCTGAAAGTTGGACAACAATTGTCTGAAGGAGCATACAAATGGTCTGATTTTAGGACAACAGTCTTTCAACAGACAATCCCCTGCCAACGATCGGATCCTGTGTACGAGGCTTTACAAGGCTTTACATGGATATGCTTTGATCTAATTCATTCCATTGTAGCTCTGGCTGTATGTTTAGGGTCGTTGTCCTGCTAGAAGGTGAACTCCGTCCCAGTCTCAAGTCTTTTGCAGTTTTGGACAGGTTTTCTTCTAAGATTGCCCTGTATTTGGTTCCATTCATCTTCCGATCAACTCTGACCAGCTTCCCTGTCCCTGCTGAAGAAAAGCATCCCCACAACATGATGCTGCCACCACCATGGTGTGTTCAGGGTGATGTGCAGTATTAGTTTTCCTCCACATATTTACTTTTAGGACATCTGACCAGAGCACCTTCTTTTGCTGTGTCCCCCACATGGCTTCTTGCAAACTGCAAACAGGACTTATGATGGCTTTCTTTCAACAATGGCTTTCTTCTTGCCACTCTTCAATAAAGACCAGATTTGTGGAGTGCATGACTAATAGTTGTCCTGTGGAAAGATTCTCCCACCTGAGCTGTGGATCTCTGCAGCTCCTCCAGAGTTTCCATGGGCCTCTTGGCTGCTTCTCTGATTATTGCTCTTCTTGCCCGGCCTGTCAGTTTAGGTGGACGGCCATGTCTTGGTAGGTTTGTAGTTGTGCCATACTCTTTTCATTTTCAGATGATGGATTGAACGGTGCTCTGTGAGATGTTCAAAGCTTGGGATATTATTTTATAACCTAGCCCTGCTTTAAACTTTTCCACAACTTTATCCCTGACCTGACTGGTGTGTTCCTTGGCCTTCATGATGCTGTTTGTTCACTACAAACCTTTGAGGGCTTCACAGAACCGCTGTATTTATACTGAGATTAAATTACACACAGGTGGACACTATTTAGGTGACTTCTGAAGGCAATTGGTTCAACTATATTTTAGTAACAAGACCAAACGGAATGGCGCACAAGAGGGTACCAAAACACACTTAAAGAACTATACGTCTATAAAGTCCAGGAAGTATACGTATGCAGCATTAGTGGCAGCTCCCTTGAGAGCGAAGCTGTCTCTGGAAGAACAAATAGGAGAAAAGCAAGGTGCACCAGAAAAGGTGCAGCAGAAGATGCAATGAAAGATCAATAGGCATATAACAGTAAAATACTGTGGTCACTCAGTGGATCCCCGGTGGATGGTGGTGTGTAGATGTTGACACGAGAGGAGAGGAACAACCGGCCGTACATCCATCTCGTCGTCTCGGAAACCAGCATAGGAGCACCGGGTCGCATCGGAAGTGATGTCAGAACATGGAGATAACGTTTCAAAGCATCCGCTTCTCCGTCAGATCTAAATGTCTATTTTACTGTTATATACCTCTTGATCTTTATAAAAGTGTAATAAGCCATTTGGCTGATTTTAATTAAATACACCATCTTCTGCTGCACTTAGTTTGGCACACCTTGCTTTTCTCCTATATTTTAGTTAGGGGCAACAGAGTAAGGGGGCTGAATACAAATACTCGCCACACTTTTTAGATATTTATGTGTAAAAAATGTTGAAAACTAGGGTTGTCCCGATACCGATACTAGTATCGGTATCGGCACCGATACAGAGCATTTGCCCAAGTACTTGTACTCGGGCAAATGCTCCCGATGCCTCCCCCGATACCTTGACTGTCAGCTGTGATCGGCGTGGGGGAGTTACAAGATTCTCCCCCAGCGGCTTTCACCAGCTTTAGTGACAGACAGCGGTGATCGCTCACAGCTGACTGTCACTGCATCCTCCTCCGTGCCCCCTCCTTTCCTCTGTCCCTCTCAGCTGTCCCCTCCGTTCTGCTCTTATCTGTCCCCTCCGTTCTGCTCTTATCTGTCCCCTCCGTTCTGCTCTTATCTGTCCCCTCGTTCTCCCCCTCCGTTCCTCCGTCCTCCCCCTCCTCCTTCCTTTGTGTATGGATAGAGTCAGCTGACTCTGTCCATTCACATTACTGAAACATTGTAATCTTCTGTGATTACGAGATTACGATGTGTCAGTTTATGAATGGAGAGAAGCTGCGGTCTTCTCTCCATTCATTGTGAGTGCAGCTGACGCTGCAGAGAAAGGGACTGGGGAATATCTATCCTCTGTCTCTTTCTCTGTCTCAAGGGGGAGATATCAGAGGTCTGTTAAGCCCCCCAAAAGGGCTGATTAAAAAAAAAAAAAAAAAAAACAATAAAGAATAAAAGAAATATTATTGTAAAAAATAAAAATTGTAAAAAAAAAAAAATAACACACACATACAACGTTCACCCCTCCCCCCCCCCCAAAAAAAAGCAAGCACTGTTAAAAAAAAAAAAAAAATGAAAAAAAAAACACTGTCACGTGACATTAAAAAAAAAGTATCGGTAATCGGTATCGGCGAGTACTTGAAAAAAAAGTATCGGTACTTGTACTCGGTCCTAAAAAAGTGGTATCGGGACAACCCTATTGAAAACCATTTATCATTTTCCTTCAACTTCACAATTATGTGCCACTTTGTGTTGGTCTATCACAAAAAATCCCAATAAAATACATTTACGTTTTTGGTTGTAACATGACAAAATGTGGAAAATTTCAAGGGCTATGAATACTTTTTCAAGGCACTGTATGTTGCAAGGTGTGTACTTATTAAAAGTTTGGGTAAGAGAAATAGATTGCGTAAAATATCTAAAGTGATTCTAAAGGCAAAAATGTTGTTTAAAAAAAATAAACAAACATATTCTACGTACCCCTCAGTCAATCGTTTTTCTTAGAGCAGCCCCGATCCTCTTCTTCTCAGATTCCCTGCCGGAGCTCCTGTCACCTCCCCTCTGCTGAGTGCCCCCATAGCAAGCCCCTGGCTATGGGGGCACTTGTTAGTGTGTGTGCCCTTTGTGCCAGCTCTGTGGGTCCATTGATGCAGACAGTGCGGCTCGGCCCTGTCCCCCACTCTTTCCTTGCTGGCTGTAAATGCATCAAGATAAAAAAAAATCTTCCGCCTTCACAACTCCTTTAATTCGTAGATTGCTGTGACTGAATGAGACGGCTATGCAGGTGGAGAGGATCCCCCGCCTGCTGTCACAGGGAGAAGGGCTCTGGCAACAGGAGGCAAATGAATAGAAGCATGTTATATGTTACACCCTTAAATATATGTGTAACTTGTAATATGCCCCTAAAGGTGAGCCTATCCTTTTAGCAGGTTTTCAACAAGCTTCAAAGAAAGTTGCTAATTGAAGATACTTGCTGTACATGGTACTTTTAGTGCAACAGATTACAAAGTAAAGTCAATGAGACCTGAGTTGTCATTTAGTCTCCTATATATAGTTGTTACCATAGTGACTATGAAGCAAAATATGGTTTTAGAAGATGTTTTTTTTTCCATGGTTAAATAGTTTTGTGCAATATTTTGACAGTTTCTATTTGAAACAAAATGTATATTAATTCAATTCTGTTTTCCACAGATTCTCCCTGGCTTATTCTTAGGGAACTTCAAAGGTATGTTCATCTTCTGTTTATATACTTTTTGGTAGCAGTTTTTCATTTGAAAGGACCAGTATCTTTTTAAAGCGGAACTAAACTCACGGCTATACTCACCTCCTCGTTCCAGTGATGCGCCTGTTGTTAATCCCCCCGGCCGCTGTCATCTGCTCCCTGGCTACCTCCAGGTTATGAGTTTTCATCTTCTTAATCGGGCAGTCAGGGAATAACGCATGTGCAGCTTAGTGTACATCCAATGGAAAAATGCGAGCGGATAAGTGTATGTTGGTACAGAAGAGACACTGAGGTTAATTTACTAAAGGTTAATAAGACTGTGCACTTTGCAAAGTGCAGTTGAAATCTGCAAGAGCAGTTGCTCCAGAGCTTAGTAAATGAGCAGAAGCTCTGCTGATGTCCATCATCCAATCATGTGCAAGCAAAAATGCTGTTTTTCTATTTTCCTTGCACATGATTGGGTATTCTTTGCAAAATGAAGCTTTATCTAATTTACTAAGCTCTGGAGCAACTTCACTTTGCAAAGTGCACAGCCTATTTGTCTTTTTAGAAAATAAACCCCCATAGTATGATAAGAGGCACGTGTTAGTAATTGCCATCCGTAACGGCTATAGATATTCTTTAATATCTCTGCTAGTGTGGTATTCTACAAGTAGAGCTTTTTCTTCATAATAAACCCTACACTGATTTCCTGTATTCATTCCCGATCGTTAGGTTTATTGTCTTACTTGTGCATTTATCATTCATGCAGTAGTAAACCTTTTACTTTCAATTTCCAGAAGGTAGTAGTCTGCTTCCAAGTTTTGCAGCTTTTAGGCCCCATGTACACGGGACGCTGCTGAACAGATGTTCAGAGGCAGTTGGACGATTTTTTCAACTGCCCCTAAACTCATTCAATGTTATCCTATGTGACCATGTACACAGTCTCGTTTATTGTTGTTTTAGGCAGTTGCATTTAAAGCTGAGGTCCGCCGAAAAAAAAATATTAAAAGCCAGCAGCTACAAATACTGCAGCTGCTGACTTTTAATATATGGACACTTACCTGTCCAGGGAGGCAGCGATGTCGGCAGCCGAAGCCGATCCATCTGTCGGCTCTTGGCTGCTGCTGCCGCCGCCATCCTCTGTAAGGGAATAAGGAAGTGAAGCAGTGCGAGAGAGTCGCGCTGCTCGTCCTCTCTGGTCCCTGCTGTGTTCTGGGACCTGTGTGTCTCCCAGAATACAGCGGGGGAGGACAGTGTAGGCGCCAGAAGTGGCGTAGGTCACCGCAAGCGCCGCGGTGATCTATGCCAGGAAGTGGGAGCAAATACCTGTATTAGACAGGTATCTGCTCCCTCCCCCCCCCTGAAAGGTGCCAAAAGTGACACCGGAGGGGGGGAGGAATCCAAAAAGTGGAAGCTCCATTTTTGGGTGGAACTCCACTTTAACAGCGTTTCTTTGAAAGCAAAAAAATGGGTTCAGATGCCGAAAACTTCCACGTTTCAGACGCTAAACGCGGTATCGGCGTTTAGACGCGTTTTTGTTTATAAGCGTTTTTAAAGGTACCCTATATTTTTGACCTGAAAAGACAAAAATATGATGGAAAACAATGAAAAAACATTAAAAAAAACAGTTTAAAATGTTTTAATTAAAAAAAAAAAATTAAAATGTTTTATTAAGCACAGTTTAAAAATGTAATATATAATAATTTTTGCAACAAATATTTGCATAAAAAATGCAAAATAAAAAAAATAAGAAATTACATATACAGCTTTTAAAAAAAAAAAAAAAATCCCAAAAATGTATTATTCAATTAATATTTAATTATTAAATATATAAAAAAAATGCAAATAAAAGTTTGATATGTTATAAAAAATGAAATTAACGTTTAAATTTACATAAAATAGACAAAATATTTTTTCTAAAAAAGTAATTAAAAAACAAAAATAATACCATATACAGCTGAAAAAAATCCAATAAATATATTAACCAATTGATATTTAATTATTAAAAATATTTTAAAAATTTGTGTAAAAAAAAAAAAAAAAAAAATGTAGCGCTAATAAAATATATGCTCTGTGATGCAGTGCAAAGAGAAAAATGTGAAAAATCAAACCCAATGCATGTAGAAATGTACCTAAATGTGACAATCATTCACAAAGCAAAAAGTCTAAAATCAAGTGAATTATATCAAAAAAGTCCAAAGGAAGAGCATGACAATGAAGTGTCAATCTTCTATCGTGCAAACGGCCTTAAGAGACTTCAACAGTGGTGGATCCAATAGATGAAATAAGATGAGGTACTCTTACCAGAAAGGGTGGACCCGGATGTCAGCGACACCGGGTCAAAAAGGCTTGAATGATCAAATCAGTGGCTCTCTCTGATGGAAGTAGAAGTCCGGGGTTTCCACAGATGTCACCAGACGACCTCATGGAACTCTGCAGGACTGGAGACACGATGTATCCAAAAAAACACGCCACAGCAACTCTGTTCTTCTGCAGCAGCTCTGCTTGTTTTGCCTCCTATCTCACAGGATCAGTGTACAGAACCTTTTCACAGATAACAAGAAAAGGTTCTGTACACTGATAGGAGGCCCTATTCATTGTATATTTGCGCAGTATTATTCCATTTCTCATTTAAAACATTTGCCAAAAAAATGTTATATATTATAAAAAAAATTGAATTATAGCTAGATTGAGATATAGAGGCATAGCTAGATTGAGATATAGAGGCATAGGTAGATTGAGATATAGAGGCATAGGTAGATTGAGATATAGAGGCATAGGTAGATTGAGATATAGAGGCATAGGTAGATTGAGATATAGAGGCATAGGTAGATAGATAGAATATCTCTATCTGATTGTCACCAACAGTTGTTCCTCTGGTGACACACTCTTCCTCATGTTGGTGTCCATGCGTGTCAGACTGGGTCGTACTTTTTCTAGTAGAAGGTCAAATGTGGCAATAGACATGCATGTGAAATTAAAAAATTTGTCGTGGTAGGTACGCAGATGTACGTACATGTTGTTGGAAAAATATCCTACCGACATTCGCTGCGCAATCAATGGATGGGTCTAATAGCGACGAACTCTGACTCTGGACCTCACACGCAATTTTCTACGTCATTCTAGCCTCATCAAGAGCAATGTCAGGAGCATTTCCTTACATATGTTCATTATGGGATCCATTGTAAAAAAATACAAGTATACAACTGCTCTCTGCTGCTGCTGCTACTCATTCGGGTCAAAATGGCTGAAATAGTTAAATAACAATGTTTTTTGAGCTTGAGGAGGGTCTTAATGAGGTTATCCTAATAAACGCTTCTAGACGCAAATGCGGCTAAACTGGCGTTTCGTTCAGAGGAGTTTGCCCCAGCGTCCCGTGTACATGGAGCCTTACTGCTTGCCTCTGGGGTAGATTTCTCAGTCTTGTTGCACACCAGGAAAGTACAAAACAGGAGCAAAGAGACAGATTTAATAAGATACCAGAGAGTTTGTGTCAGTAATTCCTCCCTCTGCTGCACAAAAGTAGCACTTTGCCAGTATTAAACAATTTCCTAACAACCTCTTAATTCTATTTGTTTTAAAGGGAAAATATAATGGTACAGAGCTAAGATTAATGTAGATTAAAGCGGAGTTCCACCCAAATTTTGAACAATATCTGTATGTATTCTCTTCCTTGCCTAGATGCTGACATGCCTTTTAAAAAAATTTAAATCGCCGTAATTACCTTTTATTTTTCTATTCTTCTTTGCACTTCCTGGTTCTCCTCCCATGGGAGTAGGCGTGTTTCTAGCCTCTCCCAGACTTCTGGGAGCTAGTCTCAGGCTTCCCAGGATGCCACTGAGCATGTGCGGGAACGAGCGGTGAATGCTGGGAGCACAGCATTCACCACATCCAGGAAATAAATGCTTGTGGGCTTCAAATGCCCACAATGAAGATGGAAACCGCCTGCAGTGAATAATATAAGTTATTCTTTCCGACGAAATCTGACACAGGCGGACATATTACACACAAAATGTGAGTATGTAATGCTGAGAAGAAAAGTTTGTGAATGAACTCAAAAAAAAAAAAAAAAAAAATAGATAGTGGACCCCCGCTTTAAGTTTCTTTAACGCAAAGCCATCACTATACAAAGGGTACCCAGAAAAGCTCTTCCTGTAAACAAAAGACAGTACATACTTACTTCTTTTCAGCTCTCTGTGCCACTGAATTCTGCTCTGAAGCTGTGAAATCATCCCTGAAGTCTAGAAGGAAACCAACACTTCCGAGATTGTACAATCTCTTGGGTCTCCTACAGCTCTTACTGGTTACCTCCTCTGATACCCATTTTTCCAGTTTTTTTATTGAAAGTTATGCAGTTCTAGTCTAAATAAACTAAAATTGTACAGAGGTAAGCAATAAACCGCCAAAGGTTAAAATATAAGTTAATTATTAACCACTTGCCACCCAGGCTAATTCTGACATTTCTCTCCTTCATGTAAAAATCATAATTGTTTTGCTAGAAAATTACATAGAACCTGCAAACATTGTATATGTTTTTTTTAGCAGAGACCCTAGAGAATACAATGGCATTTGTTGCAACTTTTTATCTCGCATAGTATTTGCGCAGCAACTTTTCAAACGCGTTTCCTTTTGAAAAAAAAAAAACAGTTTCATGCTTTAAAAAAACAAAACAGTAAAGTTAGCCCAATTTTTTGCATAATGTGAAAGATGAAGTTACACTAAGTAAATGGATACCTAACATGTCACGCTTCAAAATTGCACATTCTCTAGGAATGGCGCCAAACTTCGGTACTTAACCACTTCCATACCGGGCCATTGTCATATGACGTGTGCAGGAACACTCTCTCTCCCTCCAGGCGGGCGTCATATGACGTCCTTGGCTTTCTGCTGGCATAGGGGGTGCGTGCGCGCTCGCCACGTCACCAAGGAGCCGATGCGTGTACCCGGCGGCCGCGATGTCCGCCGGGCACACACGATTTCTCCTGACAGCAAGAATGTGGATCGGTGGGCGTAAGCCCACCGATCCACGTCCTGTCAGGGGAGAGGAGACAGATCCTGTGTTCCTACTATATAGGAACACTGATCGGTCTCCTCTGCTAGTCAGTCCCATCCCCCCACAGTTAGAACACACAGTCAGGGAACACATTTAGCCCCTTGATCGCCCCCTAGTGTTAACCCCTTCCCTGCCAGTGACATTTACACAGTAATCAGTGGCTATTTATAGCAATGATCGCTGTATAAATGTTAATGGTCCCAAAATAGTGTCAAAAGTGTTCCATCTGTCTGCTGCAATGTCGCAGTCACGATAAAAATTGCAGATCGCCGCCATTACTACTAAAAAAAAAAAATAATAATAAAAGTGCCATAAATCTATCCCCTATTTTGTAGACGCAATAACTTTTGCGCAAACCAATCAATATACGCTTATTTTGATTTTTTTTATTTTCTTTTTTTTTACCAAAAATATGTAGAAGAAAACCTATTGGCCTAAACTGATGAAGAAATTTTTTTTTTTTTATAAACATTTTTTGGGAATATTTATTATAGCAAAAAGTAAAAAATATTGTTTTTTTTTCAAAATTGACGCTCTTTTTTTGTTTTATAGCGCAAAAAATTTAAAAAACGCAGAGGTGATCAAATGCCAGCAAAAAAAAACCTATTTGTGTGGAAAAAAAAATGATCAAAATTTCATTTGGGTACAGTATTGCATGTTGAAAGCTGAAAGCTGAAAATTGGCCTGGGCAGGAAGGGGGTGAAAGTGCTCAGTATTAATGTGGTTAAAAATCCCCATAGGCGACGCTTAAAATGTTTTACTAGTTACATGTTTTGAGTTACAGAGGAGGTCTAGGGCTAGAATTATTGCTCTCGCTCTAACGTTCACGGCGATACCTCACATGTGGTTTGAACACCATTTTTATGGCGGGACTTACGTATGCGTTCGCTCCTGCATGCGAGCACACGGGGACAGGGGCGCTTTAAATTTTTATTTTTCTTATTGTTAATTTCTCTGCTTCCCAGCCAAGGCAGCGCCATTTGTTTGAACACAGAGGCCGGGCGTGACGTCATAACATCGCGCCCAGCCTCCGAACGATCATAGAGATTCCGGGGACCATCTGGTCCACCGGAAATCTCTATAATAAACATCCGGGGCTGGCGGATCCTGTTTCCGACTCATTGGCAGCGGTGAGTCAGTAGAAGCACTGGAGGGCGGCTGGAGGGGGGGACGTCCGCTCTCACTGCCCGTAAGAACGATCAAGTGGCTGAACAGGCACTATAATCATTCTTATGGTGTAGGGAATCGCTGGCTGAAAAAGACGATATCTGAATGATGCCTGTAGCTGCAGGCATCATTCAGATATCCCCGCTCAAAGTCAAGGACGTCATATGACGGCCGACGAGTGGGAAGTGGTTAAAGACCCTTTTCAGGGAACAAATAATGGGTTAACATCTCAAAGATTTTTTGCAGCAATAAAAGTTAATTAAAGCCCAACTCCAGGGCAGCTGGAAAAAAAAGAAAAAAAGCTTGTTTTGTCTAGGGGTACAGCAAGGTTGCCTGCACACAAAGGGTGGGCAATCCATTTTTCAGGGGGTGCGACAGAGTGACTTGTGTCTCTTATGCCCCGTACACACGGTCGGATTTTCCGACGGAAAATGTGTGATAGGACCTTGTTGTCGGAAATTCCGACCGTGTGTAGGCTCCATCACACATTTTCCATCGGATTTTCCGACACACAAAGTTTGAGAGCAGGCTATAAAATTTTCCGACAACAAAATCCGTTGTCGGAATTTCCGATCGTGTGTACACAAATCCGACGCACAAAGTGCCATGCATGCTCAGAATAAATAAAGAGATGAAAGCTATTGGCTACTGCCCCATTTATAGTCCCAACGTATGTGTTTTACGTCACCGCGTTCAGAACGATCGGGTTTTCCAACAACTTTGTGTGACCGTGTGTATGCAAGACAAGTTTGAGCCAACGTCCGTCGGAAAAAATCCTAGGATTTTGTTGTCGGACTGTTCGATCAATGTCTGACCGTGTGTATGGGGCAATAGAGTCGTCACTTACCAGTGCGCCTTGAGCAGTAGTAGTAGGTGGTAAGTAGATAGTAATCTCGTTTATTTAATCAAAAGTAGAAAATAAAAGAATTGGCGTGTAAGTAACTGATTTCAAAGTATTGCTTTTAAAATCACATGACATAGTCATTGTAAGTAGTTTCATAAATGTATATTATTTGACTCATAAAGTTTGAATATTTTTTGTTGCTGGAGACCTAAGGATTTCAGAAGAATGGATCATGAATCTGATTTTGCGGACAAATAGAGATCTTAAAATGAAATTTGAAAGCAAGTCATTTGAGTTTTGTTATACAGCACTGGATATGTTCCCAAGACTTGGTGGAAAAGCACTCTATGTTCTTATTCCGTTTGCAACAACATGCTTGTGTTAATATGGTTTCAGTTCTCCTTTGTCAATCAAGACAAAATCTAGGAATTGCTTGAATCCATAGGCAAACCTGCGTATTGCAGTCGGCAAGAAAGTTCTATGTGCTGCCAAAATCATGAATGAGAAGCAGGAGCAAGTCATTGAATTTTATGTTCATAATTGGGATTGATTTTACCTTTCAGCAATTAGAATCTAATTGCTCAATTTCCAATCACCCACAGCATTGTAAGTGGATCAAGTTGTGGTTCAAAAATCAGAAATTGGTCTTCTTCATCCTAAAATATGATATTACTTTTGTAGGGGGTGTGAACATTAATCAAACATTTCCTGGGGGTGTGGGACAATGTCCCTACTGGGGTAGGTGAATAAGCTAAACTTACCTTATTTCTCACTCCTGCAAGTTTCCTTTTTCACTTCTCTGCTGGTTACAGGCTCCCTGATGTCATTATGCATATTGCAGGACTGGCATTTGTGCTTTGTACATAAGGATGTTGAGGGCCCGCCCACATCTCAAATAGGGGTGGAGAACATTGGATGTTGGGGTTAAGAGGAATAAAGTAATTTTAATAGGTTCCTGTAGACTGGGGCAGTGAATTCAAATTCAAGGAGGTCCGGTCACTTAAGAAAAAATTTCTGGCCGAGGTCTGAATCACAAGTGTGTGCCATGAAAGATTGTACGAATCTTCTTTCTTTTCTTTATTGTACATCATAGGACACAGAGCCTCAAGTAATTACTTGGTGGGTTATGGGCCTACCTTCAGGTGTTGACACTGGTATAACCAAGACGGGAATTTGACTCCCCTATATAACCACTCCTCCTTCCAGGAGTCCTCAGTTTTTTCGCCAGTGCCTAAGGTGTTGGTCACGAGTGAAGATGTGCTCTGAGGAGCTCCAGGGAGGGATCCATGCTGGATCTAAAAAACCTCCACAACCGGATCCATCCTCGACATTGAGGCCATAGGATGGTACCTGGGCCTCGCATTGAAGAACGAGGTTTTGCCTGTAAGCTTCTCTTTGAGAGCTGGACCCTAGGAACTAGGACTCTTTTTGGCTTTTCATATTACCTAAAGTTGTTCCTGAGGGGTGCTTTACAGGTCCAAAGGAGCGAAACCCCTTTAAAAAGGGCCCCAGTCTTTGAAGGTTTAACTACGCTGCCCGCCGTGATGGGTGAAGGTTGGATCTGTCTGTTGAATCAGCAGTATCCTGCAGCGAGGAGAAGGTAAGGGAAGAGGCCGGGTACTGTAAAAGGTGCCTATGCTTTCCTTCCGTCTTTTTAAAGACATGCCTTTAAAAAAAGTCTCCTCTAGAGGGAGTAAAGTTACACATGCCTTACTTGTTGCCTTAAACATCTCTGTGTCAGGCTTGAAACAGCCATGTGTGGGCCCAGCAGTAGAGGGGGGTTCTTAGTGAACAAAGTGGATTTCTTAGAGGAATCAAAGGGATAGAGTTTCTGGCTGATAATAGATGCAGCAGTTTGAAGGGTATGTGTTTTCACTAGAGGTCGACCGATATATCGGCCGATATTTGGCTTTTTTTACTTAATCGGCATCAGATGATTGTGCTGATAAAAAAAGCAGATTATAACTTCAGCGGGACTTGCAAATGACTTCTGTAACAGAAGTCAATTGCAAGTTGTGTGAAGGTTTCTTCTCTCCTCCTCTGGGCAGCCTGCCAAATCTGATAAGAAGATACATTTGTATCTCTTCGGGTTCTTTTATCAATGGACTGAACTCCGTGTGTAGAAGTTCTCAGTTTAACCATTTAAAGACTAAATCTTTTTTGACATTTGTTGCTTACAAGTAAAAATTCAGTATTTTCTGCTAGAAAATCACTTGGAACCCCCAAACATTATATATATTTTTTTTAGCAGAGACCCTAGGGAATAAAATAGCGGTTGTTGCAATATTTTATGTCACACGGTATTTGCGCAGCGGTCTTTCAAACGCAATTTTTTAAAATAAAATACACTAATTAAAAAAAAAAAAAAAAAAGCAGTAAAGTTAGCTAATTTTTTTTCGTCCAAAAGTTTTGGTTACCTGTTTTTGTGTATTTAATATTTAAGATATAGTTTTTTTTTTTTTTTTTTTAATCTAAATTATACATACAAGTGAACTGATTGGAGGTTTGTTTTGTTCAATAAATGTTTAAATGTAAAAAATTTTCTGTATCACTTATTACTTAAGGTTGCTTTCACACTGGAGCGGGCAGGCGTTGACGGTAAAACGCTGTTAGTTTTAGCGGCGCTTTACCGTCATTTTAGCGGCGCTATTCGGCTGCTAGCGGGGCACTTACAACCCAGCTAGCGGCCGAGGAAGGGGTTAAATGCGCCCCTGAAGTGCTGCTGCCGAAACGCTTTGCAGCCGCTTCGGCAGCGGTGCGCATTCATTTCAATGGGCAGGAGTGGTGGAGGAGCGGTATACACCGCTCCAAAGACATCCTGCCAGCGCATCGCCTCAGTGTGAAAGCACTCGGGATATCACACTGAGACTGTAGGGAAGCCATTTTACAGGCGCTATTTTTAGCCCAAAAGTGCCTAAAAAAAACGCCCCAGTGTGAAAGGGGTCTAACTGTTAGATTTTATGAGATGAAGGGGGAAAAAAAAAAAAAAAATCGGCCTAATATATCGGCCCAAAAAAATCGGCATCACATATCGGCCATCGGCCACCGCGATTTCTAAATATCGGCATCGGCCAGAGAAAAACCCATATCGGTCGACCTCTAGTTTTCACTACACCACTTCATCTAAAGGACTTACAGGTAGATACAGCTATTGTCTTTTAAGATGCTGTATATCTCCTGGCTATATCCCTCTCCCTCCCTCCACTGAGAGGCATGCTGACAAGTTCCTCTAGTCTCCAGAACAAGGGACCCACTCGCATACGGAACAGATGCGTTGGTGACCCCATGGGATCAGTTTTCACTGATCTATGCATTTCCCCCGATTCAGTTGCTACCTCGACTTCTTTGCAGGATCAGACTGGAAGGAAAGTCGGTAATACTGGTAGCACCAGCATGGCCCAAAAGGTCATGGTATGCAGAGATAGTAAAGATGGCAGTGGAGGGTCCATGGCTCCTCCCACTAAGGCCAGACCTGCTAGCACAGGGGCCGATATTCCATCCTACTTTACGAACGCTAAGTTTAGTGGCCTGGCTATTGAGACCCACATTCTGAAGAAGCATGGGCTTTCCAGGGCAGTTATTTCTACTTTAATTAATGCTAGAAAGCCAGCTTCTAGAGCTATATATTATAGGGTCTGGAAAGCTTATGTTTCCTGGTGTGAATCCAAAGGTTGGCACCCTCGAAGATATATTATAGACAGAATTCTTGCCTTCCTACAAGTAGGCGTAGAGATGAAGTTGGCCCTGAGTACTATTAAGGGCCAAGTCTCAGCCTTATCAATTTTATTTCAAAGACCACTTGCTACGCATTCTTTAGTCCGGGGTTTCATGCAAGGAGTGATGCGTATTAATCCGCCAGTTAAATCACCCTTAAGCCCTTGGGACTTGAATTTAGTTTTGTCGGTGTTACAAAAAAAAACGCCATTTGAACCATTACAGCATATTCCTTTAGTCCTTCTGACTAGGAAGCTGATATTTTTGGTTGCTATATCCTCAGCAAAGAGAGTTTCAGAATTGGCTGCTCTTGTAAAGAGCCATATTTGATTATTCATGAGGACAGAGTGGTGTTACGCCCTCGTCCAGACTTTTTGCCAAAAGTGGTTTCAGGCTTTCATCCGAATGAAGATATTGTCCTGCCATTGTTTTTTCCAAAACCATGTTCCAAAGAAGAAAAGTCACTACATTGTCTTGATGTGGTGAGAGCAGTGAAGATCTATTTAAAGAAAACTGCTCAGATTCGTAAGACTGATGTCTTATTTATTCTGCCAGAGGATCCTAAAAAAGGACAGGCAGCGTCAAAATCCACTGTGACTAAGTGGATTCGGTAAGTTATAATTCAAACTTATGATTTAAAGGGAAAGATACCCCCTTTTCAAGTTAAGGCGCACTCTACCAGAGCGGTTGGTGCTTCTTGGGCAGTGCGTCACCAGGCCTCCATGTCTCAGATCTGCAAGGCCGTGACTTGGTCTTCGGTCCATACATTTGCAAAGTTTTATCAAGTAGATGTAAGGTGGAATGAGGATATCGCGTTTGGGCGCAGTGTGCTGCAGGCAGCAGTATAATTCCTCAAGGTCTGGGGGTGCCCTACGGGTTGTGTCTCCCTCCCCTCAAGTAACATTGCTATGGGACATCCCACCAAGTAATTACTTGAGGCCCTGTGTACTCCAAGAAAAGGATTTTACAGGTAAGCTGTTTTAAAAATCCTATTTTTTTGCGGAAGCCACACTCTCTGGTGCTTTTCTTACTGTTGGCTCCATACACTCTGGTAATACTCTATAAATGTAAATGTATCCAATAGTTACATCAGGGGCCCCTACCAGAATAATTAATTACATTGGGTGCCCCATCAGACTACCCCCATAAATCAGTTGCCACCATCAGGGTACCTCTTATATCAGGTGTGCCCATCAGAGTGCCCCCTTATATCAGGTTTCTTCATCAGAAGGCCCCCTTACATCTGGTGTCTCCCATCAGAGTGCCCCCTTACATCATTTGTCCCCATCAGAGTGCCCCCTTACATCATTTGTCCCCATCAGAGTGCCACCTTACATTAGGTGCCGTCATCAGAGTGTCCCTTTACACCAGGTGTCCCCATCAGAGTGCCCCTTTAACATAATATGTGCCCATTCTCGTGCCCCCACTAACATAATCTGTGCTCATCAGTGTGCCCCCTTAACATAAAATGTGTCCATCATCATGCCCCTTATTTTATGTTAAGGGACACTGATGGGTACATTTTACGATAAGGGGCATGCTGATGAGCACAGATTATGTTAGTGGGGGCACGAGAATGGGCACATATTATGTTAAAGGGGCACTCTGATGGGGACACCTGGTGTAAAGGGACACTCTGATGACGGCACCTAATGTAAGGTGGCACTCTGATGGGGACAAATGATGTAAGGGGGCACTCTGATGGGGACAAATGATGTAAGGGGGCACTCTGATGGGAGACACCAGATGTAAGGTGGGCACAACATTTTGTTGTGCCCACCATCGTGCCCCTTAACATAAAATATGCCCATCAACGTTCTCCTTAACATAAAATGTGCCCATCAGAGTGCCCCTTAACATAAAATGTGCACATCAGAGTGAACCTTAACATAAAATAAGGGGCATGCTGATGGGCACATTTTATGTTATAGGGCACTCTGATGGGCATAACAAAATGTGCCCATCAGCGTGCAGGTAGTAAGCTGCAAGGGGCGAGAACTGCGTGTTATACGCCGATCCCCTGCGATCCCCCGCTGTCAGATCTAAAAAATCGCCGACCGTGATTTGAAAATGGCGCCGCCGGCGCCGAAATACACAGTGCCGGTCCTCGGCTTTTCTCGGCCACTTTCGGCTTCACTCGAGCGCCGCCCGAACCTAGCCGAGTGTACTCGGCTAGGTTCGGATAGCTCCGCTCACCGTCACGCCCATCCCGAGTGGAGCCGAAAGTGAACGAGAGCCGCCGAGAAGAGTCGAGGACCGGCTCTGTGTATTTCGGCGCCGGCGGCGCCATTTTCAAATCGCGGTCGGCGATTTTGAAGCTCAGCAAGCTGCAAGGCTGGACTGGGGCAAGGCTGCAATGGGCACTGACATGGCTGCACTGACATGGCTGCACTGACATGGCTGCACTGACATGGCTGCACTGACATGGCTGCACTGACATGGCTTCAATGATGGGCATTTAAATGTAAGTTTTTTTTTCCCTTCAACTTCCCTCCTAAAAAATTTTTTTTCCTTAAAATTCCCTCCTAAATTGGGGTGCGTGTTATACGCCGATAAATACGGTAAATGTTTTTTTGTCTTTCTTCCTGCTACCTTGATGAAGTCTATTTTTCCTGTAAAAGTGTGTGTTCATCTTCGTCAATTTTTTTTCAGAAATCCCCCAAAGCAATTCCTTATCCCCTGAATAGAACATAGCAGCACTCCTCCTGTTATGAATGGTGCAGGTCTTCCCATTAGACATGCAGCTGTTGAGATGCCTCTCCACAAAAAAACACTGGCCCCTCAATCCCCTTGATGATGTGTACATAACTGGTGTTTAGTGTGTTTTTATATAGACTAACATAAGTTTTTTGTTTGTTTTTTTGTACTTGCGTAAAATCTTTTTCTTGAAGCCCGGACTGGCTGGACATTACATTGTGCATCATAGACAGCCCTTGGTCTCTAGTAATGATTGGGGGCCAGCTCATTTTTTGTTTTTGTTTTTTGAAGGACACAGGATTCAGAGCCAATTGGGTTACACTGACACCTTTGGGTCTAATTGGACACTGGCAAACAAGAAATAGTGATCAGCCTGGTTTAACCCCTCCCACTCACACCATGTCTTAGTTTTTTGCCAACCTCCTAGGAGAATAGATGACTTTTCTTTACTGAGGTTTAAAGTGGTTGTAAACTCTCCCCCACAAATTTGTCCCATGTAAATCAGCATAAATAACCCTAATGAGCACTGCTTGTAGATATCTTCTTTCTTTCTTAGTATTGTTATCCTTTTTGTTCTTTAGAATGGCGTCATTGAGCATGCCCATATCTCCCCTGATTTACGGCACATTCTGTGTGCTTGTCTGTCTATTATCAGGACTTCCTACGGCACAACACTGAAATCCCACAAGACTGCCTTATCACTCAGAGCTTCCTACTACACCCCATGTGATCATGGGACATCACATGCAGTGTAAACCTGGGCATCGGACAGCATTACTGCAGTCTTATCAGCTGAAGCTGATAAGACTGACATAGGCAAACACTAGATAATCGGCACAAGTAAATACTGTGAAGTAAAACAACTCAGCTATGAGCAGGGAAGCAGTGTTACCATAGAAACGTTTGATTGAGAAGGAGGCGTGGTTAACAGTACAGGAAGTGCTCAATGTAAGGGCGGAATTACACTCCTCTGTCGGCTCAAAACAATACTTAAGAGGGCACTACCTTACCCCTGGAAACACGTTTTTTAAAGTTTCTTTAAACAGTAAGTAATATGCGATTTGGGCTGGATTACAGTGGCTATAGTTTGATAATTACTTATTGTAAAGGACTAAATGAAAAGAAGCATCAGAGTGGGAGAGTTTACTTCCTCTTTAAAGGTGATCTATAGGCACACTTTCATTTTAGGACGTCAGCAGTGTAACAGCAATACAAGCAATAATTATTTCTGACAATCCAACATAGGCTTACTTGCACACTTTGTGAGTTCTTAACTGCTCATTCTTTTGGTTTACTGGTCAAATGTGACCAGGAATGCATATCCCATGGTACCTTGCGGCCTGCAAGCAGTGATTCCTGCACTGACTTTGCATCCTGAAATGCCTCTGCATGAGAGTCATTTCCTCCTTGAGGAAATTCCACTTGCCCCATTTCACTCCAGACCATTATGACTTGATATGCTATCATCATGGGGAAAATAGGTTTAGTCTCTGGACATTCTGATTCACCTGTCACCAAAGACCAGGTGGTCTCTGGCTTGAAGGCTCTGCAATCCAGCCCTGGATTTAAGGAACGCCCCCTTCCTGATCTTTTAGAAGATCTTCATAACAAATGCCTCTCTGTTGGGCTGAGGAGGAGTAAAGGACACCTTGGTGCAGGGCTTGAACGTCGAGAGAATTCTGTCTACCTATCAACATTTTGGAGCTGTGAGTGACTTGTTGTCCCTTTTAAATGCTGGACATCTCGGCTGGAGGGTTTTCCAGTCCAGATCTAGTCAGAGAATGCCACAGACTCATACATCAGTCATCAGTGGTAGACAGGATTTTGTTCTACCAAAAACCGCTAGCCTTCTATTCTTTGAATAAAACTTATATACAGGGTGTTTCTCATATAGTTTCCCCTGCATACACTGGTGATTCTATGTGGTTTGATTTTTTTTTTCACTTGCCACTTCAAAAGCTACCTTTCAAAACTATTAGAGATATTACCCTTTGCACTCTTGCTCAGAAGGTTGTATTTCCTGTTGCCGTCTTCTCTGCTCGGCATGTGTCTGAACTGGCTCTTTTGTCCTGTAAATAACCCTTCTAGGTTTTGACAAGGTGGTTTTGACGAGCTAGTCTTCCTTCTCAAGGTGGATTTCACTTTTCATCTCAAACCAAGACATTGTAATTCCATCCTTCTGTCCAGCCCCAGTACATACAGTATATCACAAAAGTGAGTACACCCCTCACATTTTTGTAAATACTTTATTATATCTTTTCATTTGACAACACTGAAGAAATGACACTTTGCTACAATGTAAAGTAGTGAGTGTACAGCTTGTATAGCAGTGTAATTTTTCTGTCCCCTCAAAATAACTCAACACACAGCCGTTAATGTCTAAACCCCTGGCAACAAAAGTGAGTACACCCCTAAGTGAAAATGTCCAATTTGGGGCCCAATTAGCCATTTTGCCTCCCCCCGGTATCATGACTCGGTAGTGTTACAAGGTCTCAGGTGTGAATGGGGAGCAGGTGTGTTAAATTTGGTGTTATCGCTCTCACTCTCTCATACTGGTCACTGGAAGTTCAACATGGCAATTCATGGCAAAGAACTCTCTCTGAGGATCTGAAAAAAAGAATTGTTGCTCTACATAAAGATGGTCTAGGCTAGAGGAAGATTGCCAAGACCCTGAAACTGAGCTGCAGCACAGTGGCCAAGACCATACAGCGGTTTAACTGGACAGGTTCCACTCAGAACAGGCCTCGCCATGGTCGACCAAAGAAGCCTCTTCTAAAGATGATGCACAAGAAATCCCACAAACAATTTGCTGAAGACAAGCAGACTAAGGACCATGTCTTGTGGTCTGATGAGACCAAGATAAACTTATTTGGTTCAGATGGTGTTAAGCGTGTGTGGCGGCAACCAGGTGAGGAGTACAAAGACAAGTGTGTCTTGCCTACAGTCAAGCATGGTGGTGGGAGTGTCATATGCTCTGAGGCCGCGTGAGTGCTGCTGGCACTGGGGAGCTACAGTTCATTAAAGGGAATCATGAATGCCAACATGTATTGTGACATACTGAAGCAGAGCATGATCCCCCTCCTTTGGAGACTGGGCCGCAGGGCAGTATGCCAACATTACGACCCCAAACACACCTCCAGGACGACCACTGCCTTGCTAAAGAAGCTGAGGGTAAAGATGATGGACTGGCCAAGCATGTCTCCAGACCTAAACCCTATTGAGCATCTGTGGGGCATCCTCGAATGGAAGGTGGAGGAGCGCAAGGTCCCTAACATCCACCAGCTCCGTGATGTCGTCATGGAGGAGTGGAAGAGGACTTCAGTGGCAACCTGTGAAGCTCTGGTGAATTCCCTGCCCGAGAGGGTTAAGGCAGTGCTGGAAAATAATGGTGGCCACACAAAATATTTACACTTTGGGCCCAATTTGGACATTTCTACTTAGGGGTGTACTCACTTTTGTTGCCAGCTGTTTAAACATTAATGGCTGTGTATTGAGTTATTTTGAGGGGACAGCAAATTTACACTGTTATACAAGCTGTACACTCACTACATCGCATTGTAGCAAAGTGTCATTTCTTCAGTGTTGTCACATGAAAAGATATAATAAAATACAAAAATGTGAGGGGTGTACTCGCTTTTGTGAGATACTGTATATAAGGTGATTTCTCTTCATTATCTGGATGTAGTTCATGTTTACCTCACAGCCACTGGTTCCATTGGAAAATCAGACTCCTTTGTCATCCCCGAGAACCCTGTAAAATGGGAAAAAGCTTCTTCATCCACCATTTCCAGATGGCTTAGGCAAATCATCTAAGCTTATGGTCTTGGGTATAAGGTTTCACCTTTTCAATCCGAAGGATACCGTACTAGATCTGGGAGTGTTTAATGGGCTTTTAGGCGACCCACAACTGTTTCCTAGATTTTTAAGACTGATACCTGATCTTTTGTTCACATATTTTCTAATATTTATCAGGAGGGATGTGGGAGGGGTTATGTCAAGCTTTTCACTGTTTTTTTTTTTTTTTTGGTTGCCAGCTTCCAATTTCTCTTAAAGTAAGCAATATAACCAAATCGCCGCGGCCTATAATGCAAACATAAGCAGGGCCCTATGTATTCTTTAAAAATTTATATATTTAAATTTCAAAGTATGCAAATTAGTCATAGAGTTATAGGCAAGTGAATATCATGCATGCCGAATCTGCTAAACTTCATTGCCACAACCTTTTTGCTAAATGGCAACGGCCCACAGAAAGATAAATTGATGTGTATTTTTTGACCACTGATGTCCTTTTGTCTGCCTGAATTCAACCTGGCAGTGAAATAGATCATGTCATATATGCAAGGATGATCATCTACAAGATGCTGCTCATTAACTATGTAAAAGACCCCTGCTAGTAAAATACATGGCACATCTGCACCACATCTCTGTGCATTATCAATCTGTTTGCATACAGTACGTACACTATGGGGGTTATTTACGAAAGGCAAATCCACTTTGCACTACAAGTGCAAAGTGCACTTGAAATTGCACTGAAAGTGCACTTGGAAGTGCAGTCGCTGTAGATCCGAGGGGGACATGCAAGGAGAATAAAAAACAGCATTTTAGCTAGCACATGATTGGATAATAAAATCAGCAGAGCTTCCCCTCATTTCAGATCTACCCTTTAGATTTACAGCGACTGCACTTCCAAGTGAACTTTCAGTGCAATTTCAAGTGTAGTTTGCACTTGTAGTTTGCACTTGTAGTGCAAAGTGGATTTGCCTTTCGTAAATAACCCTCCTATTTCATATCAAAATTCTACGTTACTTTAAAATGTTTACTGACTTAAACCCAAAACAGTTCAATGCATAACACTTATACTGTAAGTTAGAGTCCCTTTGGGATAGGATACACTTGTAAAGCTTGTACTCCCTTTGGCATTGACAACTACAGATTAGTATATGCTGGTCATAAATTCAGTCAGTGCTAATTCTACCTATCATCATATGTCTGGAAAAAGCCTCCTTGTGTCACTGGAGGATTCATCTTCTCAAATATATTGTTACTGGCAGCATCAGAGGTTTGTTAGAAACTCTTGCAGGTCCTTGGCTATATCACTGGTCATGTGAGCATTTGACTTATTTGCTTATCATACTACTCCGCGTGCTATAAAAGCACAGATGCTATGCTGTTAATCTTCTTAATGGATAACAGATTTCATGCAGAGCACCAAAGTATGACTAATAATACTTGTACACATTTAGATGCAACCAGCCCATGCACCCATTAAAATAAAGCAGGTAAACTGATCTTTATGCCTTTTTTAAATGCTTTCCTTTTCTGTGTACCTACAGTAAAGTAAACCCAACTAAATGGAGCCAGGTTACAAGCTACTTTTGCACAATTTTGGAAGAGTTTTTGTCATGGTACAGGAGCCCTTTGGGATTTAAAAAAATATTTTAAATCTGTTTTCCCAAGTGATACCAGCCTGACATTGGACAGTTATTTGGTCTCTGCCAAAGGGAAGGATGGGAGTTGAGAAAGGTTGGTTCTTTCAGCAGGGATCACATGATTTGGGCACTGTGAGATTACAAGACTGTTACTACTTTTAAGCTTTTGTAAAAAATACCCCTTGCAGTGTACTGAACAGTCCATTGATGGTGCTTACTCATATTAGGCTCGGAGTTTGCTAAAATAACTCATTACTCATAATAATAATAATGAGGGCCTATACGCTTTACAAAAAAGAAAGTCATGTAAATTATTAGCAGCCATTAGGTGTCTGCTCCTATCTTCTATGGTAGCACTAGGTGTGCTTTCCATAAAAAAAAAAATGCCAATGCCTACACATACCTGCAGCCACCTCCTTATTACTTCCAGAACTGTTTCTTACAGAGAAAACTTCAACATTTATGGGTAGCATTAGACTTTGAAACTAAGCCCTTCTCCTCACACATTCCTGTTAGCCAACCTTTGTGATGGGCAGCTTCACATTTTACATTCGCATTCATATTTTTTTATGTTTATTTTTACAACAGATGGAATTAACCTTTAAAACATGTGTACATGATTGTAGCGTATGTAAAGATTGGCTATAGCATGTTGGCTTAGCTGAGTCTCTCTTTAGCCATGCTAAATCCAACATCCTGTCCAAGTTCACCGTTGTTCTATATCTTTTCTTTTTTAAGAAAATCTTTTTGGAATCCTAGCAACGCTATACTATGTATATATGGAAACTATGTTAACTTGAAGCTTTGTTCTCTTCAGTTTTTTCATTTTAGGATTTATATCAAAAGCACACTCAAATGAAAATTTAGTAAAACTTTCACCCAACCTAAATATTTAAAGTATATTTATAGCCAAATATTTTTATATTCCTTTTGGATAGAGTCCGGTAGGATTAGAACCCATGTCAGGTGTCAAACCCTTTGGCGGCTCTGTTTTAAAAATAGGAAAAGAAACAATCATCTGGTTAAAAGGTTGTCCCCAGGACAAGAAATAATGGGAAATCTCTCTAAAGGTGTCAATCCAAAATACAATCTGATTATACAGTGTCCTTTAGATTTACTGTCAACTATTTAGTACTGTGAGAGCTTTCTGGATTAGATGTCCTCATATTAAAGGAAAAGTCCAGCCTGAGCTCGTTTTGCTGGGCTTCTCCTATGGGTCACAGGATTGCAATTCGTTTTGCACTCCTGTGACCCGCTTTCAGCAGAGAGCGGTCTGAAGTTCACTCTCTGCTGACGTCGCTGAAATCAGTCCAGGCACCGCGTCATCATGACAATGAAGTCTGGACTCGCCAGGTGCCTGGACTGATGCCTGTCTCAGCCTCTCAGCGAGTCGCAAAGCTCCCTTCTAGCAAGGTTCCCTCCTTGCTAGGCATGTGGCCTATGGTTCAGAGCCGTGCCGTAAAAAGTGACTCCCTCGTGCATGCGCGGAAATGACGCGATCGTGGGCTCGGCCATTCATATCGCCGAAGCCCCTGAACCCAGAAGGAAGACCAGGTGAGGATGGAAGCGCCTTCAGCAGTGACGGCACACTGCTGGAGGGCTTCGTTTTCAGGTAAGTCTGCAATAATGTGCTAGCATGTGATTATATACTTGCACAATATGACTTAAACTACCTGGTGCCTTTTTTTTTTTTTTATGCAGTATTCTACCACTTTAAAGGAATCCCACAGTCCTGTTATTTAGGGGAATTCTGCATTTTTAATGTTGCCATTTAAAGTGATTGTAAAGTCTCATTTTTTTCTATTAAAATAACAATCTTGTTATACTTACCTGCTCTGTGCAGTGGTTTTGCACAGGGCAGCCTGGATCCTCCTCTTCTCAGGTCCCTGGCTGGAGCTCCTTGCCCCTGCTTCCTGTTGAGTGCTCCCACAGCAAGCAGCTTGCTATGGGGGCACCCGAGCCTAGCTGCAGCTCTGTGTATCCATTCAGACACAGAGCTGTGGTTTGGCCCCGCTCCCTCTCTCTCTCCTGACTGGCTCACTGAGTTTGACAGCAGCGGGAGCCAATGACGCCGCTTCTGTGTCTCAGCCAATCAGGAGGGAGAGTCCCATACAGCCCAGACACTCGTGGACATAGCTAGATAGAAAGGGGGCTCAGGTAAGTAGTGCGGGGGGCTAAGTGGAGTTGCTGCACACAGAAGGCTTTTTATATTAATGCATAGAATGCATTAGGTTAAAAAAACCTTCTGCCTTAACAACCACTTTAAGTGTTTAATAGAATCTCTGCTCTTCGCCCCTGCCTATTAGTCATTACTGATTTTTAATATTTTGTTCCTGTTAACTTCAATGAGGTTTAGATTCGGCAGCCGAACATTAGCAATATTCATCACGTCTTAAACCAAACCCAGATACATTTGGCTACTCCCTAATTATAACCTAAAATTTAAATTGTAAGCTCTTGAACAGGGCCTTCCTGACCCTCTTGCATTGGATTGCATTGAAATTATACTGCCTCCCTTTATTTTGTAAAATGCTGCACAAACTGCCGGTGCTTTATATATCTTTAATAATAATAATATGATCATATGCATTTACCAGTGTAATGCTCCTCATTTCAGATTGTTATTTTTTTGATAGATTGAGATTAACACTTAATGTGTACTACTCCATCACATCTCATCACCTACATCTCACTTTACCCTGTAATAAATCTAGGCCAAAATGTCACTCTGATAATTTGTAAGATTAAGATAACCCCCTTTCAGCAAAGTGATAGCATGGCTAACTAGGTCATTTGACTAATCTCTGGGTTAAATTTAGAATATCTTTTTGCTTTTGCTTGATGCTTAGAGCAGACCTTTTTAGATGTATGATAATTGTACATAAATTAAATTGACCTTTTTCTACATTTTTGCAAAAAACTTTGTTTTTCTTGTCCCTACAGATGCTCGTGATATTGAACAGCTTCACAAAAACAACATTACTCACATTTTATCAATACATGACAGTGCAAGGCCAATGTTAGAGGTAAGCTGGACTGCCTTTCCTGTTTCTCCTCTTGTAAGAAGAGTAACTTTTTCACATCCTTCCACATGTCTTTCTTTGTAAAATGAAATAATGAAATGTACAGACAAGGGCATCTCATGAAAATATTCTAATTCCATAAATACAAGCAGGGTTTGAAGATCATGGTAACTTGCACAAAAGCAAAATATAGCTTTACTTTACGCTCCATATTAGTATATTGAATATTTGGCTATGTATTAGGCATGTAAAATATCATTGCAACCTTTTGGATTTCTAGACGTTATGTCATGTTCTGTGATAAAGGATGGTGACATCACTGAGCTAATTCTGTAGCTAACATCATCTGTCACTGAGAGCACACTCTTGGGCTCTTAAATTAGGGAGTGCAAAGTGCAGTAGCCTATGGAAACCAGTTAGTTTCCACTAGTTGTGTCAGCTGAGATTATTTTTGAATTGTTGCTTTGTGTTACTTCACTTTGCAGTGCATATGCATGGTGTGCAAACAGTAACCTAAAAGCAAACCTCTCAACTTTCTGAGATAAGGAAAGGACAACCAAGCAGGGTGGATATGGTCTGACTACAACAAGGGGATTAAATATGAAAGAATGTATCAGCCGAACTCCACTGTTGGCTCCTCTCGTCGTATTTAATAATTGTCAACAAAGTGACTGTATAGAACGTCACCCTCTGAAAAGCAACCTTCCTTGATGCATTTCACCACTCCTGGCTTGCTGGAATTACTTCCTCTTTCCTTGTGAGCAAGCCAGAGGTGGTGAAATGCATCAAGGAAGGTTGCTTTTCAGGTGGAGACATTGTTGTATGCAGTCACTTTGTTGACAATCAATAAATATGGTAAGAGGAGCTAAGAGTAGAGTACGGCTGACACATTCTTTTATATTTCTGATGGAGAGTGGAGACTGACTATAGTGGGCAGCACCCGGATTGTTCATGTATAAGAGGGGCACGTCTTGAGTGGAGCTATGATTTTGGGTATGTTTTTATCAATGGGACTAAGTGACCATAAGTTGTGTGATATAGAAGTTATGGGAATGTTAAAGGGGGATAGCTTGGGGAAGCGCATCATTTTTTTTTTTTAAACCAAATCACTTTTTTTAGTACTGGAATAACTAACCACTACTTGTGGGCAAAACATTATATTTTATTTTCGGTGGAGTAAAGGAGGGGTATAACCCCTGTCAGGCTTTCTTTTGCCAGTTTTTACCCTTTGGCGAGATTTTCCTCTCACTTCATGTCCCATAGACAAAAGCGTAAGTTAGAGGAAATCCCTTGTTAAAGTGATCCTAAAGGCTGAAGGTTTTTTTACCTTCATGCATTCAATAAATGAAGGTAAAAAACATCCTGTGTGCAGCCAGCCCCCCCTAATACCTGAGCCCAATCTCAATCCAGCAATGTGCATGAGAGCAGCTGCCCCCAGCTCTCTCCCTTCTAATTACTAAAAATCAAACGTTTACCTTTACTTATACTTTAAAAAATGTTAGCATCAGGAGAATTTCCCCAAGAGAATGTTAAAGCGGAACTCCACCCAAAAGGGGTGATTCCACTTTCAGGCCCAACCCCTGTTTGTGAGATGGCACTTTTGAGAAGGGAGGCGGGGGGGAGGTACCTGATTTTGACAGATGCCTACTCCCATTTCTGCTCCGACCACCTAGGTCAGTGATGGCGAACCTTGGCACCCCAGATTTTTTGGAACTACATTTCCTATGATGCTTCACTACACTGCAGAGTGCACGAGCATCATGGGAAATGTAGTTACAAAACATCTGGGGTGCCAAGGTTCGCAATCACTGACCAAGACGATCAGAAGCTAAAGCTCTCCTCACTCCCTCCACCTCTCCCCGCAGTCTTCTGGGACACTGACAGGTCCCAGAAGACTGGGACCATTCACAATGTGCAGCACAGCTTGCACATGCGCAGCGGGAACCCAGCTATGATCCCGCCAGCTGTCACAGTTGGGTGCCCATAGTTAAGATGCCAACACCAGGAACAGATAACAGGAGGTGAAACCGGCTGGGGTGAGACCATCCCTGGATCTTGGGCTCTTTATTAAAAGTCAGCAGCTACAATTTTTACGTAGGAGAATGGAGCTCCTCCTTAAAGACTCTTGCCTTTTATTACAAGAGACAGTTTGAGTTTCTACCATGTGTTACATTTGCTTTATTGCACTAACAATAATAGGAATTAGTCAAGTCATTTTTTTACGCATCAAAAAGAGCAGTGTACCAGATCGACAAAAGTGCCAGATGCTCCACGGTAATTTGCAGTGTCATTTGAAAGTAGTATCAGTTATTCATAATGAGCCACAGATAATCTCTGCTTTCAATAGTAAGCCCACAGTTTTTTCTGTACAGTGGATAACCCACATTTCCTAACACAATTTTTTTATTAGAGACAAGAATTTACTCATTAAATTCAATACCATTAGCAATTATTATTGTGGTTTACCAGTACTTTAGATAACTTGGTGGTGCTAGGGTAAAACAATTAGTTTGTTGGATTTAAGCAGATCTTCTGGTATTTATATATATATATATATATATATATATATATATATATATATATATATATATATATATATATATATATATATATACACACACACACACACATACACACACACATACACATACACATACACATACACACACACACACACACACACACACACACACACACACACGGTAAACATTATTGGAATCTGTCGATAACTACCTTTTACCCTGTGCAGACACCGCTGGTTGGTTGAAGCAGTCACAAGGGGTAGGAGACAGTTGTCAGGGTTGGATTTTCTTAGATGCGTTATCACGCATTACTTCCATGGTTGTTCTACAGAGAAATCTTGCAATTCTACATTTTCTGACTACTTAGGCTGGCCATACACTATACAATTTTATTGTTCAACATTCCTTTAGATTTACCAAAACCATAAAATATGAGGTCAAATCCAAACCCTTTCAATTTGTATGCAATCAGGCAGGTCCTTGCACTACATAGTTGAAGGTAAATCTAAAGGAAATTGAATAAGAAAATTGTATAGTGTATGACCAGCCTTTAGTCTTATGTCTGTAGGTATGGAATATATGGGTGCCTGATTCTTCTTGCACCTAGTGGACATATTCCATGTGCCCCTCCCCACAACCCCACCCATTCTTCACCATTTCCTCAAGTAATAAAAGGTAAGTATATCCCTAATATACTTACCCTTGCTGCACAAGCTGCGGCTCAGATGCCATTGTGTGCTGTCACATGATCTCTGCTAAAGGAGAGGATCAGAGTTCAGATTTGCTGACCCCTTCCTTCAGCAGCTAGCACGTGTCCACATATATCTGATCAGGTTGATTGATAGGCCTGCTGTATATCCCATCCCGTGTTTCTATTTCAGGAAGATCTAAATTTACATCATGGGTTTTGTGACAAGTGTCTAGAGCTGCACGATTAAGCGTTAAAAAATTGTGATCTCGATTCTACCCCTCTCATGATCTGTATGCAGAATTTCCCAATTCATTCCTAACAAATGTAGCGAGTTCTCTGCTCACTCGGCTGTCAAAAGGAAAAAATCGGGCAGCCCGCCAAGTTTTTCACAACATTGTCCTAACTGTTAACATTGTAACTTTTCATTCTTAGATCAAAGGAATGAACTTCGTCTGACATGAGGGAAGTTTAACCACTTAAAGGGGTTGTACAGGCTCGTGTTTTTTCACCTTGATGCATCCTATGCATCAAGGTGAAAAAACTTCTGACACTAACTGGTTCCCTAGCCCCCCGTTTTACACACCTGAGCCCTTCGTTCCCTTGGCGGAGACGCATTTTTCCTCTCTGCCCGGGGTTCTCGGCTCTTAATTGGATAGATTGATAGCAGCGCAACCATTGGCTCCCGCTGCTGTCAATCAAATCCAATGATGCGGGCGCCAGAGGGCAGGTCCAAGTCCGGCATTCTGTGTCTATAGACGCCAGTGTTAATTTTGGCAGCAAATTTCGATTTAGTTTTAGTCTTGGGACTAAATGGGCATTTTAGTTTTAGTCCCATTTTTGTCCTCTGCAATTGTTTTAGTTTTAGTCGTATTTAGCCGACTAAATCTCCAGTACATTTTAGTCAACTAAAATGTCCTACGTTTTAGTCGACTAAAATCTTCAGTACGTTTTAGTCGACTAAAACTCATTTTAGTCGTCTAAAAACGAATGGGTGTAATTAAATTGTAATGCATTAGTTAACATTTCTCTACAATTTCCAAACTCATTATATACTGCTGGTGTGAAAAATCGAATGTTATTTATGGTATTGAGGTATGAACATGCACTACAGACCAGTGTTAATTTTGAAGTCAAATTTAAATTTAGTTTTAGTCTTAGGCCTCGTACACACAGTACGAAAATCAGAAGGGAAAAGTCTGAAGATGAGCTGTCTGCGGATTTTCAGATCGTTAGCACAGTGCATTCGACAGACGATATGACTTTTACATCAGACAAAACCTGCCTGTGCAGGCTATAAAATTTTTGTCTGATGTGACCTCCACATCTGATTTTCCGATGATCAGTACAGAAATCCGCCACACAAGTCGAAACTACAAACGCGCATGATCGGAATCGAGGAACAACCGGGAAGCGGTCGGTCTTGTAAACTACTGTCCGAAATCTAGAATTCTCATTGTGACGCGGTAATTGATGAAATGTCAAAATTCTCATCTTCTTTAATGGGATAATAATGAAGCTGCTTTGCATGTAGTTATGCCAAACGTATTTTAAAAGGCATTTGTTTTGTGCGATCTGAAAATCACAACTCAACGCTCACCAAACTTCTACTAACATGAAACTAGCAGAAGGGGCCCAAAGGGTGGTGCTTGAGAAATGAACTTCCTCTTTATACTCTCATAGTACGTCACTACGTTTGTGTTTGTCAAATGACAATTTGCGGATCGTTAGTATGCTAGACAAAATACTGCACATGCCCTTTTGACAAAAATCAGGCTTCAATCTTTTGACTAAAATAGTATTTTAGTTTTAGTCATCTTAATTGTTTTAATTTTAGTCGACTAAAATAGTATTCATTTAGTTGACTGAAATGTTTTAGTCATTTTAGTCGACAAAATTAACACTGATAGATGCAAATGCTGGACTCAGGAGCGCACCAGCAAGGTAACCTCCTGGGAGAGCGCTTCTCCCAGGGGGTTTACCGATGCGAGGAGGAGCCGCCGGGGGACCCAAGAAGATGATGATCGGGGCCACACTATGCAAAATGAACTGCACGGTGGAGGTAAGTATGATATGTTTGTTATTTAAAAAAAAACAAAAAACGAGGGTTTACAAACCCTTTAACCACTTCAGCCCCGGAAGAATTTACCCCCTTCCTGACTAGAGCACTTTTTGCGATTCGGCACTGCAGCGCTTTAACTGACAATTGCGCGGTCGCGCGACGTTGCACCCCAATAAAATTCACACATTTTTTTTCCCACAAATGGAGCTTTCTTTTGGTGGTATTTGATCACCTCTGTGGTTTGTATTTTTTGCGCTATGAACAAAAAAAAGTGACAATTTTGAAGAAAAAGCAATATCTTTTACTTTTTGCTATAATAAATATCCCCAAAAAATATTAAAAACTCATTTCTTTCTCAGTTTAGGCCGATATGTATTCTTCTACATATTTTTGGTAAAAAAAAAAAAAAAATCGCAATAAGTGTATATTGATTGGTTTGCGCAAAAGTTATAGCGTCTACAAAATAGGGGATAGATTTATGGCATTTTTATTATTAATTTTTTTTTAATTCGTAATGGCGGCGAGCTGAGATTTTTATCATGACTGCGACATTTTATCGGACACTTTTGACACTATTTTGGGACCATTGTCATTTTATACAGCTATCAGTGCTATAAAAATGCACTGATTACTGTGTAAATAACACTGGCAGGGAAGGGGTTAAACACTAGGGGGCGATCAAGGGGTTAAGTGTGTCCTAGGGAGTGATTCTAACTGTGGGGGGGATGGGCTACCGCTCACATGACAGCGATCACTGTTCCCGATGACAGGGAGCAGTAGATCCTTGTCATGTCTCTAGGCAGAACAGGGAAATGCCTTGTTTACAACTCCCCGTTCTGCCGCTCTGTGACACAATTGTGGGACATTGGCGGACATCGAGTCCGCAGGACCCGCGGGCACGGTCAAGGAGTACGTGGCGGTCACGTGCGCGCCCACAATGCCACGTCTTAAAGGGGATGTACAGGTACGCCCATTTGCGCAGCCGTGCCATTGTGCTGACGTATATCGTCATGCACTGGTTGGCAAGCGGTTAAAGACCAAACCTTTTTCTGACACTTGTTTCTTACAAAGTTAAAATAAATATTTTTTGCTAGAAAATTACTTAGAACCTCCAAACATTATATATATATTTTAGGCAGAGACCCTAGGGAATAAAATGGCGATTGTTGCAATATTTTGTCATACTGTATTTGTGCAGCAGTCTTTCAAACGCAATTTTTTTGGAAAAAATACACTTCAATGAATTAAAAAAAAAAGTGTAAAGTTAGCCCAATTTTTTTTGAATAATGTGAAAGTTGATGTTACGCAAATGCAGTACATTTTTAGAAATATAATTTGTATTTTTAAGCCTCCCTTATACTTCAGCTTTGTTGTCACGTGCCATTTGACAATCTGCAAGCAAAATGCAAATTCAATTATCTTACTAAATAAAGAAAATATTTGAAGGAAAGCTGTCATGAGATAAACATGAAGGCTGTCAGTGCTGAGCTCTATTTCTGAAAATGCTAGTTGTCAGACAGGTTATGGCGAGGTGGGCTAAAAGGCCCCCCTTAAATAGCACAATGCAAATCGGATCTGCCTGATAATAACACAAGGTGTTTGTATTTTTTAGTTTCATCAAAGATCCATGGGCCATCTGTACATCCAGAACTGCTGGTTTATAGTACAGAAGCAATAGGCAATACATTTATTTTTTTATTGCGATAGAAGCGAGATAAGCAGATATTTTCTGTTTTTAAGGAGTCTCTACTGTTTGTCATTGAGACCTTTGTACTTAAAGTACTCCTGTCATCAGAGAAGTGAGGGGCTGCCATTGCTGGCCTTCCGATGCTTGTTTCTTGATTATATATAGTTTCAGTATTTTTTTTAACATGGACCTGGAAGATTCTTGCTGTAAAAGATGTCAAAGTTCATTCTCTCTGTACTTTATAAAAAATGAGTATGAACCCACTTTAGCTCCAGGCCTTTTCTGGCACTTTTTGTTTACCAAAACAATCAATCAGTATATTTTGCTAGAAAATTTCCTAGAACCCCCAAACATTTTTTAAAGCAGAGGCCCTGGAGAATAAATTGGTGAGTGTTGCAATTTTTTATGGCACTTGGTATTTGCGCAGCGGTTTTTCAAACACAGTTTAAAAAAAAAACATTGGTAAGGCCGATTATTGCAGGCCGATCATTAGCATTTTCTGAAAAATCGGTATCTGTCGCAAATTAGACCGATATTACCGATATTGCTTCAAGGGGTTTTACCAGGGTGATGCCTGTTCTTTAGAGCGGATAGCCAGCTTTATTGTAATAACAACCGATGCGGCTCAGCGGCTGTTATTAAAAACAGCGGGGGTGGACAACCCCCCCCCCCCCCCCTCCGCCGCTCATCTTGACTTTCCCGTCCCAGCGGAAGGCCCGAGCAACCAGCCGGCACATCCGCCGGCTGGCAGAAGATCCGGACAAAAGCCGATGCTTCGTTTGGGTCTCAGATCTAGTAACCCGGAAGCGATGTCATGACATCACTTCCCGGACTACTGGCATGTTAAAGGTGCCAGTTTTAAAAACGAAAAAAAAAAAGTATTCAATATTTATGTTTTTGAATACTTTCAAGTGCAGAAGGGGTTTGGGTTGGGGTCTTATAAACCCCCGATCCCTCCATAAAGAGTACCTGTCACTGGCTATTACTGTCACAAGGGATGTTTACATTCCTTGTGACAGCAATAACAGTGATAAAGTGTAAAAATATTGGCTGACAATATCAGCTATTGGCCTGAGAGGTTGCCGAAATATCAGTATCGTATCAGCACCGAAAAACGATATTGGTTGATCCCTAGTCGCTTTTGATTTTTTTTTTTTTTTTTTTTAATTACATAGTAGGTGAGGTTGAAAAAAAAACCACAAGTCCATCAAGTCCAACCTATGTGTGTGATTATATGTCAGTATTACATTGTATATCCCTGTATGTTGCGGTCATTCAGGTGCTTATTTAATAGTTTTTTGAAACTATTGATGCCCCCTGCTGAAATCACCACCTGTGGAAGGGAATTCCACATCCCTGACGCTCTTACAGTAAAGAACCCTCTACGCAGTTTAAGGTTAAACCTCTTTTCTTCTAATTTTAGTGAGTGGCCACGTGTCTTATTAAACTCCCTTCTGCGAAAAAGTTTTATCCCTATTATGGGGTCACCAGTATGGTATTTGTAAATTTAAATCATATCCCCTCTCAAGGGTTTCTTCTCCAGAGAGAATAAGTTCAGTGCTCGCAACCTTCATCAAAACTAATATCCTCCAGACCCTTTATTAGCTTTGTTACCCATAGTACTCGCTCCATTTCCAGTACATCCTTCCTGAGGACTGGTGCCCAGAACTGGACAGCATACTCCAGGTGCGGCCGGACCAGAGTCTTGTAGAGTGGGAGTATTATCACTTTATCCCTGGAGTTAATCCCCTTTTTAATGCATGCCAATATTCTGTTTGCTTTGTTAGCAGCAGCTTGGCATCGCATACTATTGATGAGCCTATCATTTACTAGGACCTCCAGGTCCTTTTCCATCCTAAAATTCCCCCAGAGGTTCTCCCCCCAGTGTATAGATTGCATTCATATTTTTGCCACCCAAATGCATTATTTTACATTTTTCTACATTAAACCTCATTTGCCATGTAGTTGCCCGCCCCATTAATTTGTTCAGATCTTCTTGCAAGTTTTCCACATCCTGCAGAGTAGTTATTGCCCTGCTTAGCTTAGTGTCATCTGCAAATTCAGAGATTGAACTGTTTATCCCATCCTCCAGGTCGTTTTTAAACAAATTAAACAGGATTGTCCCCAGCACAGAATCCTGGGGGACCTCACTTCCCACCCATGACCATTCCGAATACTTCCCATTTATCACCACCCTCTGAACTCGCCCTTGTAGCCAGTTTTCAATCTATGTACTCACCCTATGGTCCATGGCAACGGACCTTACTTTGTACAGTAAACATTTATGGGGAACTGTGTCAAATGCTTTTGCAAAGTCCAGATACACCATGTCTACGGGCCTTCCTTTATCTAGATGGCAGCTCACCACCTCATAGAAGGCTAATAGATTGGTTTGGCAAGAACGATTCTTCATGCATCCATGCTGATTACTGCTAATGATACCGTTTTCATTACTAAAATCTTGTATATAGTCCCTTATCATCCCCTCCAAGAGCTTGCATACTATTGATGTTAGGCTAACTGGTCCGTAATTCCCAGGGATGTATTTTGGCCCTTTTTTACATATTGGTGCTATATTGGATTTTCTCCAATCAGCTGGTACCATTCCGGCTTTTACTCCGCTAACTTTTACTCCACTAGCTTCACTTTTATTGCTGAAATGTAACCATCAATTGTGACAGCTATAGGCATTTGACAGATATTTCTTATGGAGAGATCTGGGGTCTATAAGACCCCAGATCCCTCCTCTGCCCTTTAAAACATTTGATCACACCAACATCGGTGTGATCAAATGCTTTTCATTTTTGAAAATGGTGCCGTTTACTTCCAGGGAAACCGGAAGTGATGTAAGCTCATCGCTTCCGGGTTCCTACACCTTTCCGGTCTTTGATCGCCTGCCTCTATGATCAACCAGCGGAAACGCTGGCTGGTCGATCAGGACTTCCGGTGGGATGGGAGACTGGGACCCCCAGTGGGTCAAGAGACTGGGACAACTTGAAATCTAGTGACGTATAAATATGTTACTGGTCAGAAGTGGTTAAATCAATGCAGGGCAGCCTGGCAACTAACCTTATTAAAAGGCAATGGCAGCTTTCATAATCCTCTTGTGCATAAAGGGAAAATCAACTGATCTCCTGCAAAGCAAAGGAACTATGTCAGTGACTCAAAGTATTGAAGTTCGTTTACACAGCAGTCAGGCAAATGCCATTTTCAGAAGAAAATCAGTAAGCCTCTGCACTTTTTATTACAGGTTAACAATAATCTGGTTATTCATTGGACCAAAACATTTAGATAGTAGGTCTTGGTTATGTATCTTTTTTTTTTTTTAGCATAGAATGTCTGAACTGTTATGTATAGCTAGGCTCTGTAATATGTAAAGGAACACCGGGGGATGTGCTGCTGCTAGACTATGACACATCTAAAGGAGCCCTGGGGATATAGCTAGGCTCTGTCACATCTAAAGAAGCACTGGGGATGTGCTGCCCCTAGACTGTCATATCTAAAGGAGCACTGGGTATGTGCTGCTTCTAGGCTCAGTTACGTCTAAAGAAGCACTGGACATACACTGTTTTACAGCCCCTGTCTATAGATAGGAGTGAGTTGAACTTTGTGGCAGACCAGTGAAGAGAAAGGATGCAGGAATTGGAGCACCGAGCCTGGTTGATTTTCCTGTCCTACTGTGATCACCATTACCTCAGAGAGATGGCCACAGCCATATTTAACAACCAATAAGGCTGTCAGCTTCACATGCGGTCACCATTACCTCAGAGAGAGGATGGCGCCCTCTTTAACAGTCAGCAACATCTCAGAGAAACTGTCAGTTTTCACCCGCGGCCACCATTACATCAGGGAGAGGACGACAGGATTCATGAACAGTCAGCAACAACTTCAGAGTGAGTATATTTCTGTATACGCCTCTCAATCATTTAAGGCAAGGACTCGAGCCAATTATTGTGACTTCTCACTATGTCAAGGCAAATTTTGTCAGTCATCATTTTGCTATCTCTACATCTCAGTATGGACCTGGTCGTCCATCATATCTTGTATATCAGGTCTATCTATCTGAAGTTCAAGCTATTAAGCTGAAAGGGGACCCTCCACTGTTAAGACTAGTGTAGCGCCTACCCCAACTTTCCGGGAGCATGATGGTGACCCTCAGAGGCAGGGAGGGCTGACCTACATCCTCAGGGTGCAGGTTACTAGGAATAGTGGGTGATGAACAAAATCGAAATTGGGCGCCAGTCACTTTTATGCTTAAAAGGGGAGAAGTTTATTACTCACAAAGAGGAAAATGTGGGAGAGAGGTGATAGGGCACAGGACACCCTATACATACATATATACAAACACTTACGCACACTATCTCACAAAAGTGAGTACACCCCTCACATTTTTGTAAATATTTTATTATATCTTTTCATTTGACAACACTGAAGAAATTACGCTTTTCTACAATATAAAGTAGTGAGTGTACAGCTTGTATAACAGTGAAAATTTGCTGTCCCCTCAAAATAACTCAACACACAGCCATTAATGTCTAAAATGCTGGAAACAAACGTAAGTACACCCCTAAGTGAGAATGTCCAAATTGGGCCCAATTAGCCATTTTCCCTCCCAGGTGTCATGTGACTCGTTGGTTACAAGGTTTTAGGTGTGAGTGGGGAGCAGGTGTGTTAAGTTTTGTGTTATCACTCTCACTCTCTCAAACTGGTCACTGGAAGTTTAACATGGCACCTCATGGCAAAGAACTCTCTGAGGATCTGAAAAAAAAAAGAATTGTTGCTCTACATAAAGATGACCTAGGCTGTAAGAAGATTGCCAAGACCCTGAAACTGAGCTGCAGCACGGTAGTCAAGACCATACTGCGGTTTAACAGGACAGGTTCCACTCAGAACAGGCCTCACCACGGTCGACCAAAGAAGTTGAGTGCACGTGCTCAGCGTCCTATCCAGAGGTTGTCTTTGGGAAATAGACGTATGAGTGCTGCCAGCATTGCTGCAGAGGTTTAAGGGGTGGGGGGTCAGCATGTCAGTGCTCAGACCATACGCCACACACTGCATCAAATTGGTCTGCATGGCTGTCGTCCCTGAAGGAAGCCTCTTCTGAACATGATGCACAAGAAAGCCTGCAAACCGTTTTCTGAAGACAAGCAGACTAAGGACATGGATTACTGGCACCATGTCCTGTGGTCTGGTGAGACCAAGATAAACTTATTTGGTTCAGATGGTGTCAAGCATGTGTGGCGGCAACCAGATGAGGAGTACAAAGACAAGTCTGTCTTGCCTACAGTCAAGCATGGTGGTGGGAGTGTCATGGTCTGGGGCTGCATGAGTGCTGCCGGCACTGGGGAGCTACAGTTCATTGAGGGAACCATGAATGCCAACATGTACTGTGACGTACTGAAGCACAGCGTGATCCCCTCCCTTCGGAGACTGGGCCGCAGGGCAATATTCCAACATAACGACCCCAAAGACACCTCCAAGATGACCACTGCCTTGCTAAAGAAACTTTGGGTAAAGGTGATGGACTAGCCAAGCATGCCTCTGTGTCTGTGGGGCATCCTCAAATGGAAGGTGAAGGAGCGCAAGGTCTCTAGCATCCACCAGCTCCGTGATGCTGTCATAGTGGAGTGGAAGAGGACTCCAGTGGCAACCTAAGCCCTGGTGAACTCCATGCCCAAGAAGGTGAAGACTGTGCTGGAAAATAATGGCAGCCACACAAAATATTGACACTTTGGGCCCAATTTGGGCATTTTCTCAAGGGTGTACTCGCTTTTGTTGCCAGCGGTTTAGACACTAATGGCTGTGTGTTGAGTTATTTTGAAGGGACATCATTTGCACTGTTATACAAGCTGTACACTCACTACTTTACACTGTAGCAAAGTGTCGTTTCTTCAGTGTTGTCACACATATATATATATATATATATATATATATATATATATATATATATAATTAATATACAGAGCTCAGTTGCCCCACCCTGCCCCGCCTCTAGTTCCACCCCTAAACACACCCTTATGAATTTTCTCATGAAATGACACTTAAAATATTTTATGCAGAATTAAGCAACTTTATTAGTGCCCAACAATGCAGCCTCGCCCGTGTCCACCAATGCAGCCTCGCCCGTGTCCACCAATGCAGCCTCGCCCGTGTCCACCAATGCAGCCTCGCCCGTGTCCACCAATGCTGCCTCGCCCGTGTCCATCATGCAGGGGAGCAGAGGAGAGGAAAAGCATTGCCGACCGGATGATAAGAGCGCCGAGGGACATTACTGGAACAGCTTTCATTTCAATTGCCGTGTTCCCGTACAGCCCCACCCCCTGTCAGGAGAACTTTGATACAGGTCACTCGTGCTGGGATTGGATGGGTGATCTGTCTATCACATTCCCCGGGACCAGGGGGTGGGGCTGTGTGTGACAGCGAATGCGGGGGAACACTCGGCTATTGAAATGAAAGCTGCTAGTGATGTCCCTCACGCTCTGATCATCCAGCCGGCTCTCTCCTCTCTCTTCCCCTCTGTGAGTGATGGGAGGAGGACTCCCATGCAACCCGCCAGGCGGTGGCTCGCTCCACACTCGCCAGCCCTCAAAATCCACTCTCAAAATGCGAGCAGGAGAGTGGAATTTTTGAGAGATAGATATATATATATATATATATATATATATATATATATATATATATATATATATATATATATATATATATATATATATATATATTATACCCAGTCACCTAGTGAAAAATCTCCATATTTAGGTCTGTTTTATGACTGCATTGCATAGTAGTAAATTATTGTAAGTTTAGTTTTCAGTATACTCAAGGTCATTTTAAACTGATTTGGTTTAATTGTGTAAAGGGTGTGGTTGAGGTATTAAGCCTAGTACACACGGGCTAAATCTCGGGTGCATAGGCCGGTTCAATAAAAACGTTTGGCCGGCCTCTGTCGAAGGGGCATGACTGAAAAGGTCTGCCGATCGGTTCCCGATCAGTACTCTCAGCCAGTGGCTGAGATCGCTGTACTAACGTCAATAATTAGTACAACGACTGCTCCTGAGCTGTTAGTTTTTCTTTTTTTTTTTTTTCATTCAGTCCTGCAGGGTTGAACGAAAAAAAAAAAAAAAAATACTAGTGTGTACCAGAGTTAACACTACTCAATTCAAAGCAGGATAACTCTAGAGGAATTACTAAACTGCGGGGGTGCCCTACATATGTTCTCTCCTATACTTAGAAATGATTACATCTTCCTATTGTGAAGTTTGCTTTAGTAATGCAGTTCATGGGTGTTCTGTTTTCATTTTGAAAGTTCAAAAAGGCCATTATAAACGGCCTTAAAATGGAACTTAAGGAATATCCCCACCACTGGATTCGGTAACATTTGTTACCTGCCTTGTATACTGAATAGTACAACAAAGCACCTGTACAGGCATACATGTAAAGATTTCTTTTGTTCAGCCTGCTAGAAATTTTCTTCTGATTGTACACGGAGATGCGCATGCATGGCTCTGTGTACAATCTCTGCTCGTCGTGGGTGCAGGAATAAAGTAACTCCCACGTGGATTCATGGGAGTTATGCTGACCCCATGCAAGCTAATCAAGATTAATAAGGATATTAGACTTGAGAGAAGACTAGGAGAAGATGTCAGCGGTGGCTGTAGGGGAAAGCATGGATGTCTCATTGCTGGGAGGGGAGACTTTGGGTAGTAAATTTGCTTTAATGTGCAAATATCCTGTGCACATTATGGCAAGAGCCCTGGGGGACCTTCATGATTTTTTTTTAGTTCTTTAGTTTAGAGCGCATCTCTTGCCATATGTTTCTTGAATGACTTAAAAGCAGCTTTAGGGTGGCAGAAGTACTCCAGGTCCAGTCTGATAGCCAATAGAAATCGGTATATTTCCATAACTAGGGATAGGTTGCCCCTCCGTAAAGTGTCAAGCAGCTCCAGTGTCCTGGGATTTGCATGAGTGAGAAGATGCTTTTTCGATCCAATTAGGGAACACACCTCACACCGTTTAGCCTAGCTATACAATGCATCTAAATACTGCATGTCCTTTGTTTTTCCTTCATTGTTTTCACAGACCGCTTCTGTGCATGGGAAGGTGTGTCACTCGCTTGGCTCTGTGCAGCCTCATCTCACCGTTGCACCTGCTGAGTAAAGTGCTATGCATTACAACCCTGACTCATGAAAAACACACATGTCCCCAGGAAGGGAGGTTCCTCTTCCTTGATGAAACTGGAAAAGTCTTTAAAGTATGTTTATGTTTGTTTAAAACTAACAAACAGCAAACATGGAAAGCAGGCACCTGCATCTACTGTCTGATAGATTGCACAGTTCCCATAGAGCACCACAGTTGACACAATTAAGTTTATTTACAAAAACTTGGGAGTGCAAAATCTAGTGCAGCTCTGCATAGAAACCAATCCGCTTCCAGGTTTTGTTTTTTGTTTTTATCAAAGCTTAATTGAACAAGCTGAAGTTGGAAGTTTTAGGAAATCAACCTCAATGTTCCTGTTCCCGCTACTGGTCCTAAAGAATGATGGGTGGCCTCATTGATTGATTTATATGGGTGTGGGAGGCAACAGTCCCAGGAGCAACCACTGAGCACATTTTTTGAATTTCTCTCGTTCAGCCCAGTGTGTATGGCCAGTACTAATGGAGTCCTGCATAGCAGTGAATAGGAGCAGGGTTTGCTACACACAGACCAGTTCTCAGAAAAACAAAACATAATTTCAGAGGCCACTGTTACTAAAACCTCTGAATTTGTTCTGTGCTGTATTGGAGTAAGTTGTAAATAAAATATTACCTTTCTGGGGCATCCTTGAAGTATTTGCTTAGTTGATATGATAGCATGGCACCAATAGGCCTAGACTCCAACTTTTTGCAACCTGCGTTTAAAGTATTTTCTAGACCAAAGTGCAGATGGTTTACAACCCCTTTTCAAGGTTTTTGTTTTTAATTTTTTTTCCTGTTTGTGTCCCCACAGATTCTAAAGCCTAGTACACACCACTAGTTTTTTTTTTTTTCGTTCCACTCAAAAAAAAAAAAAAAAACTGACAGCTCTGATCGGAGCCGTTGTACTAACAATCAGATGTTGGTAGAACGAGCTCCCCTGCTGTTCTATCGTGTCCTGATAGGGGGGCGGCACCCCTCCAGAACACTGCTATTGGCTGAGAGCGCTGATCGGGAGTTGGTTTGGCTGCTGGTTTTTCAGCATGCTTGTCCAACAAAAGCCAGCCAAGTGGACCAGCTGCCATACACACAGGCTGAATGTCAGCTAGTTTTTATTTGTCGCCTGAGATTCGTCCAGTGTGTACTAGGCTTTAGCTCTGGTTGACATTGGTGCGTTTTGCCATGCAATTTGACATGTCAAATTGCATGTCAAATCGGCAGCAATGGCACCGTCCTAATCGGTGCAACGCTGCATTTGCGGCAATGCACCGATTTTAAAAAGTAGTTTCTATACTACTTTTTGCGATTCTTGGGGTGCAATTTCCATTGACATCTGTGCAGAAACCCGCACAGATGTTTGTGAAATCGCTGCCGAAATTGGGACTTACATGCAGGAGTGAAATCATGCAAGTTCACGCGCATGACTTTATTCCCGCAGCTCAGTGTGAGCCTGGGCTTACTCTTTGTTTCACTAGAACAGAAAGTGATAGAAAATCCACAACATAATTTTAATATTTTAATGCATTGTTGTCAATGATGCGTTAACCACATCAGAGGACGGAAGAGGGGTAAAGGTAGTCTGTCATGAGAAAAATGTGTGCTGCCACGGTCCTACTTACCCTCTGGCCTCAGTACTGCGAGTCAGTGACCCAGAACAAGCATGCAGGAAGTGAAGTCTGATTCGCATTCCTTTCTTGGGCAGTGACTGAAAGTACTGAAGTCAAAAGATTTCTCTTGTGACAGATCTCCTTTAAAACACGCCTGCCCTCTGATGACGATGACATATTGTCCCTAAAAATCGATGTTTAAAAACAGTTTTCTAAATTGCACATATGTACATATTGTACAGATCTATTGGATCATGTTAGTGGAGACAGTTAGCTTGCGCTATTTGCTAGTAGGCTGAAAAAATTTTTTACACAAAACTTGGAACCGTACCAGTTTGTCCGGCTCAGAAAGGACAGAAAGAAGACATGCATGAAAAGTTTAAATACACCAAAGGTTTAGGAAGAGGTATGCAGAACGTCCGCAGTACTTAAGTGTTTAGTACAAGAGGTCATGTCCTGGAACTGGGAGGGTGGATATCTGAGTGGTATGATAAGAAGCTGTACTCTACTTAAAGTGACAACAAATGATATCCTTATTCACCAGAAATAACATATACACATCCACTGCTTTATTCAGCTCCATTAGGCTACTTTTACACTGGGGCGGTGAGGTTGTCGTCGGTAAAGCGGCGCTAGCTTTTCCCGCCATTTTAGCTGCTTTTTTTGCCCGCTAGCGGGACGCTTTTAACCCCCGCTAGCAGCCGAATAAGGGGTTAATAGCGCCCTTGTAGCGCCACTGCCAGATCGCTTTGCAGGCGCTTCGGCAGCACTGCCCACGCATTCCATCGGTATACACCTTTCCTCCATCGCCCCAAAGATGCTGCTTGCAGGACTTTTTGCCGCAAGCGCACTGCCCCAGTGTGAAACCACGCAGGATTTCACACTGGAGAGACAAGAGAGGGGCTATTTTTAGCACTAAAATACCTGTAAGGCGCCTCAGTGTGAAAGTGGCCTAAATCTATTTTTTCCATCAAATCGCTTCTTATTGTAACATCTGTTTAATGTCCTTTTGTACGCTCCTGAACCTCTCCTTTTTCCCCCACACCTTTTTGTTTGGAACAAGCAATGCATGTTAGTTATGTGAACTGCTCTATGTACACTACATATCCAATAGTCCTTAGTCTATCTCAGAAGTGAGCAGGAGCAGGCATGTTCCTACATACAGTGGGAACATGGAGAACAAATCTTGCTACCCTCTGACAGGAAGTCAGATCACAGCTGCAGGAAATGGATTTGGAAATCTTAGAGCATGTTTTGCTTGCGTCTATCTAGCAAGGTTACTCTGTTGTATAAGCAAGGAAGCTGAGATTTCTGCAGTGTGTAAATGTGCTTTTACTATACAAAGATGCTGTACATACAAAACTATTACAATCTTAGGAATACAATACAAGACTGACAGATATCTATAACAAGCAAAATGCATATCAAATGAACAGCCTATGGTCTATAGCAGTACAAATACACTTAAAGGTTACTTGTCTTCTGTTACTGTATGTTTGTGATCTCCATTGGCAACGATTCTTCCGGAAATCAGGCACTGTTCTTCTATCATGGGTAGCTTCTGATGTTACAGCATGATGGTGTGTGTGTGTCTACTCACCCCTTTTTGTGTCAGGCTGTTTATCATAGTTACCAAACAACAGAAAATATACCTGTTTACTGTAGCTGTAGAAACAGTGGACTGTTGAAAACTGTCAATTGAATACAAAAATGATATCTACGTACCATTGTCTACTCAAACCAAGACAGTAATCTAACAGTCATTCTTTCAGTTTGAGAGCTGAAAGAATCTCAAACAAGTAATGTCTTACTTGTTTACTGTAGCTATAGAGACAATAGCCTGTTAATTGAACTGTCAGTTGAATACAACAATATCTACCCCCATTGTATAAAACAGCATTTGTTTGAGAAATCTACTCAAGCCAAAAAACTGACAGTAATCTGACCCACTCACTATTGTAATATTGTCCCTTGTATCTTATGTCTAATTAATATAAAAATCATATTTTTAACAAACTCAACACATTCCGCCCTAGATTTTTTTTTTTTCTTTCAGACTCCATATAGAAAATCACTTAATTACTAAGAAAACTAATTCTAAACATTCATTTTCCTTGAATGCAACACCTCCCATATTTCTGTCATTGAGAAGGTGTTTCAGTCTTTAACTAAAAAGTTCATTAGAAAGTCTATTCCAAAGTTTTTTAGAAACAAGTCCAGGCTTGTAATACATCAAAGGCCTTGTTCTCCACAGCTCTTGCGATCTTCCGTCATTCTTTCCATCATGTCCTATGGATCAAATCGGAGACAGCCTGTGGAGTGGTAAAAAAAGCGGATTATCTGTTCCTTCTAATAATAACATAAACAGTAGATCCAAGCCCTTCAGCTACAATCTCTCCTCTAAATGGCTTCTTGCCTGGATATCTGACTAACACTTTGCCCCTGCCTGTACCCACTTCTGACCCTCCCAAAGAACATCAATAGGGAGGAGAGGAAATATACTGATATTTCCCAGAAGATCACTGCTGTTTATTTTGGAAGGTTTGCTGTTATGTAGCCTCACTTTCCACTCTTGCTGAGAAGTATCCACTAACCAGTCAGAGTCCCAGCCACTGTCTTGAAGCTCATCTGTCAATGCAAATGTAACTTCAAACCTTCCTGCCAGATTCCCTCTCATTCCTAGATAGGCTTCAGCTTCAGATACGTCACTCTTGGTTTCTATGTCATGGGAAGCAGTAACATGGTATCTATTAAGTCCTGTTTTTTCAGGAACCTTACATAAATACTGAACTCTGCACTTCAGCTGTGGAATCTGTGCCCCAGCCCCTACCATCCTCTCATATGGTGTGCTTTTGGGTATTGGCCTAGAATTTAACAACATGACTGCCTGTGTGAGGACCCGATCCCACCCCCTTACTGTATGTTTGGGTGTAAGTTTGCTTATCTGGTCCTTCAATAGCCCGTTGTATCTTTCAATCAAACCAGCTGCCTGTGGATGGTATGGGATGTGGCACAACCAGTACACTTCAGAATCTTTGGCCCACTGCTGTACTGTTGATCCAGTGAAGTGTGAGCCGTTATCACTGTGGACTTGTTTGGGACAACCATAAGCAACGACGAGTTTCTGGAGCAGTTGAAGCATTGCGGCTTGATCTGCACGTTTGCAAGAATGAACAAGCATAAGTCCTGAATAGGTGTCCACTGCAGTGCAACAATATCTTAGTCCATTGTTTCCCGGGGGCAGGGGACCGATGAAGTTGATCTGCCAGATCTCTGCAGGCCTCTCACCCCTCTTATTCGACCCGGTGGAGTACTTTTGCGATGGCCATTGTCGCACTTCTCCACACACTGTACAGTTCCCTATTACAGTCTTTATCATGTCCATGGATATAGGCAATCCTCTCTGCTGTGCAATTCATATGTTGCTTTCTGCCCCAAATGTCCAGATTGCTTGTGGGCCCAGTTGGCCAAGTTCATCAAGACAGGATCAGCTGGCACAACTGCCTTCACTTTGGCGATTTCATCTGCAACTCTGTTATAGTTCTCAGTCTGGGACTAGGGGAACATGTGCATCAACATGCCCCACTTTTATGGTGCGGGAGTGAGCTTCCTTCCAGATGTAGTCCCAGACTTCCTTGCCTCCCCACACCACCTTTCCATGAATCATCCATTCATTGGACTTCCACGTGGGCATCCAAGTTGTCAGTCCTTTAAAAACAACCCAGCTGTCAGTGTAGATAGTGACATGGGAAGAAGGATCTTCCTGAAGTGTCATCACCACAGCTTTCAGCTCTGCATACTGATTGGACTCTGCAATTCTGGTCTCCTGCAGGACTGTGTCTGTACTTGGGTTGTAGGCTGCTGCTGTCCATTTACGTCCAAATGAGGTGACTATGGCTGAACCATCAGTGAACCACGCTGACTCCTTTATGTCTTCTGACAGAGACTCAAAGGGTGGAGCCTCTTGAATGGGGGATGACTGCAGCACAGGAATTTCTTCTTCTGGCCGGGTGCTGGTAAAAGTGACAAGCCCTGCTAACTGTTTTGAAATGTCTTTAACATCCCCAGCTGCAATACCCCCTCTTTCTTGAAGGTACCACTTCCATTTCATCAGTGTCTGGTTCTGGGCTACAGCTACCCTAGTGGTCAGTCCATTATCTCTCACCTATCCTGCTATTGGCAGTGCTGTATGGATGATGACTGTGTCCTTTCCTGTAATGGTCTCTACATGTTGAAGTGCTGTGTAGGCCCCAAACAGGTACTTCTCTAGGGGCATGCATCTCTTCTGTGCCCCTGTCAGTTGTTTGGACCAAAATCCAATGGGTATTGCTCTCAGTCCTTTCTTTTCATTTGGCTGCCATAGACTCCAAGATATGGTACCATTCTGCTCCACTACATCCAGCTGAAATGGTACTCTTTGTCTCACGGGTCCTAATCCCTGATGCTGCAAAATAGCTTCTTTAGCAGCCAGGAATGCAGTCCGCTGCTCTGAACCCCATGAGAATGCAGTCTTTTTTCTGGTGACATTATATGTAGGCCTCAGAATCAGTCCAAGATGTGGGATGAATAATCTCCAGAACCCCACAACTCCAATGAACTTCTGTGCCTCCTTTTTGGTAGTAGGGGGCGACAGCGCCTGGATAGTTTGCACAACTGTCTCTGGAATTTTCCTCTGTGGTCCAGTCCACATTCCCAGGAATTTCACTTCTGTGGCAGGTCCTTGGACTTTGTCTCTGTTGATAGCCCACCCTCTGTTCTCCAAGTGCTCTATCACCAGGTGCAGTACTTCAGTTACATCTTCTTTTGTCCCAGAGATCATGATGTCATCAATGTAGTGAAACACAGCGACTTTCAAATTCAGGGTACTTAAATCTCGGGCAATCAGTCCCTGACAAATCATTGGAGAATGAACATAGTCTTCAGGAAGCACTGTGAAAGTGTACTGGCGGCCATCCCACACCATAGCAAACTGGTCTTGACACTCTGGGTCTATTAAAATCGAAAAGAAAGCATTAGCCAGGTCTATCACAGCATGATATTCTCCTGCATCTTTAGCAATTTTCTCAACAATTGAGATCATATCTGGTACAGCTGACTTCAATGGAGGTGCCACTTTTAGGCCTCTGTAATCCACAGTCATTCTATATGTCCCATCGGGTTTCTTTACTGGGAACACCGTAGACGAGTAAGGACTTACAGCAGGTCTAAGGATCCCTACTCTCAAATATTCTTGAATGATCTCCCCAATTTCTTTGTGGCCTCCAGGAAGTCTGTACTGCTTGAGAGAGACTGGCTTCTCTGGTGGAGGAATGTAGACAGGGGTCCATTTCGCATGACCTCTGACCACAGCCTTCACCGCCCTTACCAGATACGTTTTATCAGGATACCCGAATGTGAATGTACCTCTTTCAGTCTGAACTGACTAACCTTGAAGTACATCCATCCCAAGAATATTTTCGGGTAACTCTGATACCAAAACATTTGTCATAAATCCTGATCCCTTGCCAATAGCCAATGTCACCCATATCCTAACTGCTGGTGTAGTTTTCTCTCCTGAACCTTCTACATAAATCAATTCTCCTTTGTGATGGGAAGGATTTCCTTGCAAAAGTGTAACTTCGGCTCCGCTATCAACTAAAGCTATTACATGTGTAGGAGAAGATGACTTCCTTCCACCATACAGTGACAGGTGCATATGGGTGTCGGTCTCCTGCTGTCACTGCCCTCACGGCTATTACAGGAGACTCACCTTCCCTTCATAAAGGATAAGGAACCTCCCAATCCCCTTTTCTGATTCTCTCCAAGTCCTTGGATAAAGGGATTTGGGTTTGGGTTCATGTTCAGTTTTGGAAATTGGTTTGGGGCTAACAGGAGGGGTCTGTTCTGTTTTCTCTAAGTCCAGGCTGATGTTATCTTCACTAGGAGTAGTGTTTCTAACCCTGACAGTTTTCCCTACTAAATATTTCCACCTCTTCAGGATTTCACAGTAGAAATGCTATCTATCTCATCTTTAGGTACTCCTGCCTTTAATAGGTCCACCCACATTTGTTTCCTAGAAATAACTAGCCTGGTTTTCTCTTCACCTCCTGTCTTCTCTACCCCATTCCCTTTATTCACTGTTCTTTTCTGCTTGTATTCTTCCTGTCCGGCCTTGACCTTATCTACTGCCCTGACAGGTTTGTTTTAGTCTCCTCTAGCTCCCCCAACTGGCTTAAAAGGGTAGTGGCTTCATGAATCTTGCTGTTTAATCCCAGGCCTCCCAACAAGGACAATAATGGAGCCCTGAGATTAAATGGTGCAGACTTCATCAGCTTAGAGCGCAGAGCAGACGTAAAGGGTTCCATATCAGGACCCATCCATTCTGGAAACGTATTTAATCCGGTTATACAACCCATCTCACGTAACCTGGAAATACCCTCTCCTATTGCTCTCCATGAGTAGGTATTTTCCAGGTCAGTAGGACTAGTGTATACTCATACTATTCCATCTCTCACGAGGTCTAACAGTGAAAAATTCACGCTAAACTCTCGGGCTTTTTGCATTGCCTGACGCAATTGTGGACCATGGGTTAACACTCCCATAGTCACTGCTTCTTTACCTGACAAAACAACACTGTCCACCCCTTCATCCCATAAGCGTAGGAGCCAGGTCAATAGGGGCTCCCCAGACCCTTGTTTGTATTGTTTTGCCAGCTCATGGAGTTCAGTTTGTTTAAATTCCCGTACTTCTTCAAATTCAACATCTCTGGGGTTGCGATAATGCACCTCCCCATCTGCCTATCCTCTCTATCATGTTGCCTTTCCTATGCTTAGTAATGAGAGGTCTGGCATACTTTTTCTTTCGCACTAGCAGATCATCATGCGAAATATCATACTCTATCTCCTCATCCTCACTATCATTTGAGGAGAGCACATCCTCACAATCCCAATTTTGGAATGTGACAATGGTACGTACCCTGGCTTTACTAACAGGCTAATGGCCCTGCCTTTTCCTTAATGCATTAATTGATTTGGTCATGAGTGCTGCACACCGCTCTTGTAAATCATCAGCCCGAATAGCAGTTGAACGCATACACTCTGAAGCAACTGCTAGCTGGTATTTTAATATCTTAACTTATGCCTCTGCCTTCTCCCTTCTCTGTGATTCGGTGTAAATAGCATTAAGGAAATACCAGCCCACTGTGGACACTGTCCTCTTCTCTTTTTTACTTAAATCCAACCCCTTAAGGCTAAAATCTACAAAATGATCTGAGACTTTATCACCCCAAGTCAGCTTCAAGGAAGAAGCATACTTCACAAATTCTTTAGCAAGAGGCTCCCACTCATTGTCTCTGGCCCAGATAGGTAAGCTGCACACTTCCTTCTGGCCACCAGAACCCTCTGCAGCCTTGCTTTTCCTAAACAGCTTACGCAGCATTTTACCTAGCACAAGCTACACAACACACTACAGAAAAAAGCAGGTCTGCTTCAATTTAACTATAGCACAGATCGCGGTACGAGCCCCCAAATGTTTTGCTTGCGTCTATCTAGCAAGGTTACTCTGTGGTATAAGCAAGGAAGCTGAGATTTCTGCAGTGTGTAAATGTGCTTTTACTATACAAAGATGCTGTACATACAAAACTATTATAATCTTAGGAATACAATACAAGATTGACAGATATCTATAACAAGCAAAATGCCTATCAAATGAACAGCCTATGGTCTATATCAGTACAAATACACTTAAAGGTTACTTATCTTACTTATCTTCTGTTACTGTATGTTCGTGATGTCCATTGGCAACAATTCTTCCGGAAATCAGGCACTGTTCTTCTATCATGGGTGGCTTCTGATGTTGCAGCATGATTGTGTGTGTGTCTACCCACCCCTTTTATGTGTCAGGCTGTTTGCCATAGTTACCAAACAACAGAAAACATGGACTGAAAACTGTCAATTGAATACAAAAATGGTATCTACGTACCATTGTCTACTCAAACCAAGACAGTAATCTAACAGTCATTCTTTCAGTTTGAGAGCTGGAAGAATCTCAAACAAGTAATTTCTTACTTGTTTACTGTAGCTATAGAGACAATAGCCTGTTAATTGAACTGTCAATTGAATACAACAATGATATCTACCCCCATTGTATAAAACAGCATTTGTTTGAGAAATCTACTCAAGCCAAAAAACTGACAGTAATCTGACCAACTCACTATTGTAATATTGTCCCATGTATCTTATGTCTGATTAATATAAAAAAATCATATTTGTAACAAATGCAACACAGAGCAATAGAAGGTGCTCAAGAATATGAACTTGAATAGAATTTTAAACCAGTTTTTTTCACTTTTTAAGGCAGTGCATCTCAACCTTTTCTCATTCAAGGCACCCTCTCGAGACACCCCATTCTGAACTGTAAAAAAACTAAACAAATAGATTTAAATAACACAGCAAATTCCCCCATGCAAGACACCCAATGTTAGCTGTGATTTATTCTTCCTAAGCAAATACACCTTTCCATACTGGTACTGACTAGTATTCCAGCGTTCTCCCTCAGCTAATATGACCCCAGTGCTGATGAAAAGGGGATTGGCAAACAAGGATGCTGTGCACTCGCCCGACGTCCTCCTTATCAACCGATGATGTCATTGGTTGTTAGGACATCGGCAAATGAAAGGTTGGAATGGTGCACAATGAAAACCTGTGGCTTTGTCCAGGCAGGCTTGGACACAGTGGAACATTGATCAGGGTAAAGAGCCAATGATGTAGGTTCTTTACCATGTGATCAACTGTGTCCAACCAGTGGTAGCTGGTTGTTTTTTTTTTTTTTTTTTTTTTTTTTTTTTTTTTGGGGGGCAGCAAACAACCACCCCAACACCCCCCGTTGGTCGGTCGACGGCACCCCCCACCCCCACCTCGGCACTTACCCTATCAGTTGTAGGCGGGCGGGCTCCTACGGACAGCAGGCAGCGGCTGGGTTGCAGGCCTTCCAGCCAATCGGGTGACCGGTTTTAAAACCTGCTTCCTGATTGGCCGGGAGGAGGAGAAGTGTTACAATAGCGAATATTGATTCGCTGTTGTAACACACCTGGGTGGGCTCGGAGCGCACTCTCTGCTACCTGAGCCCCCCCTATATTGAAGCCTATTAGAGCCTCTGGCTCTAATTGGTACTTAAAAAAAACAGCCCCTCCGCATTGGAATCCAATGCGACGGTGTCCTGAAAGGGGCCGGGCGCATGGATAGGGGAGGTGGCGATGGACAGAGGGGGAGGGGCGGCACCCATGCACCCTTAATGGACGGGCCGCCCCTGGTCAAATCATAGTTGATCACATGTAAACAAATGCCGGTTATCGGCACTTCCTTTCCTCAGTGCTGTCAGTGTCTGAGGAAAGGAAAGCCGATAACTGGCTTTCCAGTTATTTACAGGGGATATTTACACTGATAATCAGGGCACTGGTCAACAGTGCTCGATTATCAGTGCAGCTTATCATTGCTGCCTCATCAGCTCACATCAGTGAAAAGAATTACTTATTTGCAAAATGTTACAACAGTCTTTTTTTCGTTTGTTTAGCAAAAAAGAAAAAACCCAGTGGTAATTACTTACCACCAAAAGAGAGCTCTATTTATCTAAAAAAAATAAAAGTAACAATTTCATATGGGCACAGTGTTGCATGTCATTTAAAGTGTGATAGCGCTAAAAGCTGAAAATTGGCCTGGCAGGAAGGGGGTGAAAGCGGTTAAAAAAAAAAAATGCATTATCCGTTAGATAGTCCGATGTTAATAGCTCAGTTTCATGTAGTCAGGTCACTGTAAAATATGGTGAATGGTATGCTTGTTCTAGGGATAGAAGTAGGAAAATGGGTATACTTTAAAGGGTTACTAAACTTATTTTTTTTTTTTTTTTAACCACTTAAGGACCAGCCTCGTTTTGGAATTTTAGGTGTTTACATGTTTAAAACAGTTTTTTTTTTGCTAGAAAATTACTTAGAACCCCCAAACATTATATATTGTCTTATCTAACACCCTAGAGAATAAAATGGCGGTCATTGCAATACTTTTTTTCACACCGTATTTGCGCAGCAGTCTTACAAGCGCGCTTTTTTGGGGAAAAAAATCACTTTTTTGAATAAAAAAATAAGACAATAGTAAAGTTAGCCCAATTTTTTTTTTATATTGTGAAAGATAATGTTATGCCGAGTAAATTGATACCCAACATGTCACGTTTCCAAATTGCACCCGCTCGTGGAATGACGTCAAACTTTTACCCTCAAAAATCTCCATAGGCGACGTTTAAAACATTGTTTTGCGTTACAGAGGAGGTCTAGGGCTAGAATTATTGCTCTCGCTCTAACGATCGCGGCGATACCTCACATGTGTGGTTTGACCACAGTTTTCATATGCGGGCGCTACTCACGTATGCGTTCACTTCTGCGCGCGAGCTCGTCGGGACAGGGCATTTACAAAAAAAAATTTTATTATTTTTCTTATTTATTTTACATGATTTTATTTATTTTTACACTGTTTAAAAAAAAAATTGTCACTTTTATTCCTATTACAAGGAATGTAAACATCCCGCATGACAGGTCCTCTTAAATATGAGATCTGGGGTCAAAAAGACCTCAAACCTCATATTTACACTAAAATCCAATAAAAAAAAAAAAAAAAAAGTAATTTAAAAAAATGACATTGAAAAAATGTGCCTTTTAAGACGTATGGGCGGAAGTGACGTTTTGACTTCGCTTTCGCCCTGCAGTGTCATGGAGACGAGTGGGTGCCATCTTCCCCTCGCTCGTCTCCATGCACAGCTAGGCAACATACACAATCGCCTCCGCCGCTGCCGATGGCTCTGGTAAGCAGCGGGCGGGGGGCCCTCTCCCACCACCGATAAAAGTGATCTCGCGGCGAATCCGCCGCAGAGACCACTTTTATCTTGTAGCTGACCGCCGGCCGAAAACGGGGATACCGGGGTTATGGCAGCTAGCTTGTCATGGTTATGCAGTAATCTTTCTCTGTCAGCTTACCTTCTCATGTGTTCAGACTAAGAGTCCAGCCACTCACATCTGGCTGGTTTTATAACCTCTCCTCTAAGCATGGCCCCACCCCAGGCCCTATCAGGGAACCCTATATTAACCTGTGCACTGCAAGCCAGCAGTGCTGATCAACCATTGTGTGTAAGCCTTTGTGTGTTTTGGCTTCCTGTTCCTGCCTGCCGTGTGCTCTACGTTTGTTTCTGTTACCGACCTTGGCGTGTTCTCAACTATTCCTGTCTGCTCGTGACCCTGACCTTTGGCGTGTCCCCGACTATCCCTGTTTGCCTGTGACCCTGAACCTTGGCGTGAACTCTGTTGTCCTTGTCTGCTTGTGGCCCTGAACTTGGGTTATACCCTTACTATCCCTATCCTCCTGTTGCCTACTGTGGGTGTGAGCTGGGAGTCGCGACCTGGAGCCAGTTGCAGCCCAGTCCATCCTCACCACTAGAGGCTCTGGTGAACACCTGCTGGCTCTTAGACTCCGCGCCCCAGGGAATCTTATGCTCTAACCCCGGTGGCATCCGTGTTGGTGTTCCAGCAGCCCTGCCTTCCTTACCACCCTGACTCCCATCCACAGCAGTCAGCCGTAGGGTCCACTACCTTGAGGTGCACTCCTGATCCCAACGGTGTGCATCTGTCACCTAGCCTCAAGGTGACCTGACATAGCGGCTGCCATAACAATATCCGTCCCCAAAAAAGGGACGTACATCGGCGTGCGTCAAGTGGTTAAAGAACAAACATCATACTTGCCTCCACTGTGCAGTTCATTTTGCACAAAGTGGCCCCAATCCTCTTCTGGGATCCTTCAGCGGCACTGGTAGCTCCTCCCCGAATACAGTGCCCGCGTCAGAGAAGCGCTCTTCTTTGGTGGACACCCGTGCGGGCACGCTCCAGAGTTCTGCTTCTGTGTCCATTGACTCAGAAAGCAGGACTCGGCCTTGCCCTCCGGCACCCGTGTCATTGGATTTGATTGACAGCAATGGGAACCAATGGCTGTGCTGCTGTCAATTTATCCAATCAGTACACGAGACACCAGCTAGAGCTGGTGTGCTCATCCCCGGGGAGAAGAAAACCGGGTTCAGGTAAGTAAAACAAGGGCGGGGGGGGGCTGCAGGACTACAGAAGGTTTTTCATCCTAATGCATAGAATGCATTAAGGTGAAAACCCATGAGGGTTTACAACCCCTTTAAGAGCATATTAAATAAGGGTATTAGCCAGTGCATCCCAACGGGAAATACATTTAAAAGAGCTAATAAAAGTCATGGGTGGCTTAACTCCAACGTAAAAATGCATATACAAGCAAAGGAGAAGGCCTTCAAAAAATACAAGGCTCAGGGATCATCAGCATTCCAACTCTACAAAAGAATGCAAATGTAAGGGTGCAATCAGGGTGGATAGAACACGAAAGGCACATAGCGGAGGAGAGTAAAAAAATCCCAAGAAATTCTTTTAGTACATAAATAGTAAGAAAGGGAATGTAAGATCATATTGGTCACATAAAGAATGATGAAGGGAATCTGGTTACTAAGAATAGAGAGATGGTGAAGGTTTGAATTTATTCTTCTCCTCAGTCTTCACGGGGGAATCGGGGGGGCTTCAGTAATCAAAACTGCAATGTTTATCCTCATGAAATGTCACAGGAAGCACCCTCATGGCTAACAGAAAGACACTTGAAAAACTTAACATTAATAAATCACTGGGACCAGATGGGTTGCACCCGAGGCTCCTTAGTAACTCAGTCAAGTAATTGCCAGACCATTGTTCCTAAATTTTACGAACAGTCTACTGACTGGAATGGTACCAGCTGATTGGAGAAAAGCCAATGTAGCACCAATATGTAAAAAAGGGCCCAAAATACATCCCTGGGAATTACAGACACGTTAGCCTAACATCAATAGTATGCAACTCTTGGAGGGGATGATAAGAGACTATATACAAGATTTTAGTAATGACATTGGTATCATTAGCGATAATCAGCATGGATTCCTGAAGAATCTTTCTTGCCAAACTAGTCTATTAACCTTTTATTAGGAGGTGAGCTGCCATCTAGATAAAGGAAGACCCGTAGACGTGGTGAATTTGGATTTTGCAGAAGCATTTCATACAGTTTCCCACAAACGTTTACTGTACAAAGTAAGGTCTGTTGGCATGGGCCATAGGGTGAGTGCATGGATTGAAAACTGGCTACAGGGGTGAGTTTAGAGTGCAGTGATAAATGGGGATTACTTGGAATGGTCCGGGGTGGAAAGTGGGATTCCCCCAGGGTACTGTCCTGGGACCAATCCTATTTAATTTATTCATAGATGACCTGGAGGATGGGATAAACGGCTCATTCTCAGTATTTGCAGATGATACTAAGGTAAGCAGGGCAATAACTGCTCCGCAGGATGTGGAAACCTTGCAAGAAGATCTGAACAAATTAATGGGGTGGGCAGCTACATGTCAAATGAGGTTTAATGTAGAAAAATTTGAAATAATGCATTTGGGTGGCAAAAATATGAATGCAATCTACTCACTAGGGGGAGAACCTCTGCGGAAATCTAGGATTGAAAAGGACCTGAGGGTCCTAGTAGATGACAGGCAAGCTGCTGCAAGCAAAGTCCAGAGATAAAATGATAATTCTCCCACTCTACAAGACTCTGCTTCCAGCCGCACCTGGAGTATGCCATCCAGTTCTGGGCACCAGTCCTTGGGAAGTAAGTACTGGAACTGGAGATAGTCCAGAGAAGGGCAACAAAACGAATAAAGAGTCTGGAGGATATTAGTTATGAGTATAGGTTACGAGCACTGAACTTGTTCTCTCTGGAGAAGAGAAGCTTGAGAGGGGATATGATTTCAATGTACAAATACCCATACTGGTGACCCCACAATAGGGATAACATTTTTTCGCGAAAGTGAATTTAATAAGACACGCGGCCATTCATTAAATTAGAAAAGCGGTTTAACCTTAACTGCATAGAGGGTTCTTTACTTTAAAGCCCCGTACACACGATCTGATTTTCCGAAGGGAAATGTTGGATGTCAGGCTGTTGGCGGAAAATCCAACCGTGTGTATGCTCCATCGGACAATTGTTGTCGGACTTTCCGCCAACAAATGTTGGCTAGCATGTCTTCAAATTTTCCGCCAACAAATGTGTGTTGTCGGATTTTCCGATCATGCGTACTCAAGTCCGTCGGACAAAAGTCCAAAGTACAAACACGTATGCTCGGAAGCAGAAGCGGTCGGTCTTGTAAACTAGCATTTGTAATGGAGAATTAACATTCGTGACGTGCCAAATTGTGAAATCTCCAAATGCAGCGCACATTCTCTTCTTCTTTAATGGGATAATAATGAAGCCGTTTTGCTGGTGATACTGATGGAGTTATTGCAAACAAATTTTCAAAGGCTTTTTTTTTTCTAAGGATATCAAGAATAATATTATGTTTTGTTTTTTTTTTTTTTTTATTTGTCCAAGTTACCACAACACTATTATCCCGTAGTTTTTAAGATCAAAGATACAACTATGTTGGTGTCCCTTGTCAATTTTACATTGTATTTTTTAAATGTAACTGCCTACTCCAAAACTGTCATTTGAAGTAAAACACATAGCCAAGTATTATTCTCCACAATTTTTTTATTGTGCATGAAAAAAATACATATATTTGACATGCTATCTGCCAATAGAACTTAACCAAAAAGTGCATACTATGCATCCAAAAATCTAGAAAATATACCAAATCAAATCATTATTCAACCAAAAAAATAATTTAAAAGCAATAACTCCAAGGCCAATAATAAATAACACATGATCTCCTCAGATTCCGCAACATGTCTGTCATGGTTATGCAGTAGTGTTTGCTTACCTTTCCTCCATGTGATCACCTCTAGAGACCAGCCACTCTCACCTGACTGCTTTTATAATCTCTCCTCTAGCATGGGTCCACCCCAGCCCCTATCAGAGCACTCTATATTAACCTGTGCACTGCAAGCCAACCCTGCTGATCAACTTTGTGTGTTTAGCTTCCGTGTGCATCTTGCTGTGTCTTCTACGTCTGATTCCAGTTACCGATCTTGGATTGTTCTCGAATATCCCTGTCTGCTTGTGACCCTGACCTTTGGCGTGTTCTATGTTTATCCTTGTCTACTAGTCTCCCTGACCTTTGGCTTATTGCCTTACTATCTCTATCTCCGGTAGCCTACTGTGAGTGTGAGCTGGGAGGCCCTGGGGGTTGCGACCTGGAGCCAGTTGCAGCCCAGTCCATCCTCCCCACTAGAGGCTCTGGTGAACACCTGCTGGCTCTTAGACTCCGCGCCCTAGGGAATCTTACACTCTAGCCCCAGTGGGATCCGTCTTGGTGTTCCAGTGGGCCTGCCTTCCTTTACCTCCCAGACTCCCATCCACAGCAGTCAGCCATAGGGTCCACTACCTTTGCGGTGCACTCCTAATCCCAACAGTGTGCATCTGTCACCTGACCTCAGGTGACCTGACAATGTCTGGTTGACGAACGGCCGTTCAGAAACGAACTGAAAAACTCGAAAAGAAAATCTACACTCACCAAACTTCTACTAACACAAAATTAGCAGAAGCCCAAAGGGTGGCACTAAAGAGCTGAAAAACCACGTAGTACGTCTAGCACGTCACTACATTCGTAATTGTTGGCCAACATTTGTGTGACCGTGTGTATGCAAAACAAGTTTGAGCCAACACCCTTCGGACAAAATTCCACGGTTTTGTTGACGGAAAGTCCGATCGTGTGTACGAGGCATAAGAGCGTAAGGATTTGGAATTCTCTTCCACAGGCGGTGGTTTCAGCGGGGAGCATCGATAATTTAACCACTTCAATACCCGGCCTATTCTGGCACTTCTCTCCTACATGTAAAAATCATAATTTTTTTGCTAGAAAATTACTCAGAATCCCCAAACATTAGATATGTTTTTTTAGCAGACACCCTGGGGATTAAAATGGAGGTCATTGCAACTATTTATCTTTCACGGTATTTGCGCAATTATTTTTCAAACGCCTTTTTTTAGGAAATTAAAAAATAACAAAACAGTAAAATTAGCCCAGTTTTTTTATATAATGTGAAAGATGATGTTACGCCGAGTAAATAGATACCCTGTTTCCCCGAAAATAAGACCTAGCGTGATTGTCGGTGCTGGCTGCAATATAAGCCCTACCCTCCAAATAAGCCCTAGTTAAAGTCCTTGTAGGTCTTATTTTCACGTAAGGGCTTATTTTCTGGTAAACAGGGTAGGGCTTATTTGGGGGGTAAGGCTTATTTTTCAGTTATCACTGACAATCACACTAGGTCTTATTTTCGGGGGAAACAGGGTACCTAACATTTAAAATTGCGCGTACTCATGTAAACTTCGGTACTTCAAAATCTCCATAGGCGATGCTTTGAACATTTTTACAGGTTACCAGTTTAGAGTTACAGAGGAGGTCTAGTGCTAGAATTATTGCACATGCTCTAACGCACGTGGCGATACCTCACGTGTGTGGTTTGAACGGCGTTTACATATGTGTGCGGGACTTACATGTGTGTTCGCTTCTGAACGCGAGCTACCGGGGACAGGGGCGTTTAAAATTTTTTTTTATTTTACTTACATTTTTTTTATTTTTACACTTCTTTTTTTTTTACATTTTTTTTTTTATCACTTTTATTCCTATTACAAGGAATGTAAACATCTCTTGTAATAGGAAACTATTGTGACAGGTCCTCTTTTTATGGAGAGATGCGGGGTCAGTAAGACCCCACATCTCTCCTCCAGGCTCGAAAGTATGAGATTGTGAAAAAAAAAAAATTCACCGATCAATGCTGACAGCCGCGATCATGGCTTTGTTTAGTTCCGGCCTCCGATGGTCATAGAGATAGAGAAGTCATAGAGAAGTCAAGGACATCATATGACGCCCTAAGGTATTGAAGTGGTTAAAAAGAACTATTAGCACCTGAACGACCACAACATACAGGGATGTACAATGTAATACTGACATATAATCACACACATAGGTTGGACTTGTGTCTTTTTTTCAACCTTGCCTACCATGTAACTATGTGTAAAAATATGATTTTTATTTCTTCTATGCCAATGCACACAGACAGATTGCTTCATTTTCTTAAAGGAATTTTATAGTTCCTTTGTTTCTTTTTTTAATGATGCACATGTTATCAGCCTATCGCAAGTAATGTTGTATACATGTTTTTTGTATGTTTTTAAAACATTTTTTACTCTCAGTGTTTTACTTGATTCGTTGGTTGTTCAGCATGGAAGCAGATAATACTGCTTTGTCTACAGTCAGCCAATAGAGGGAGATTTTCGGAAATCTGTATATGTAATACGGTCGTAAAACTATGTTACACAAAGCATGTAAAAAAGAAATGAAAAGTCACATCAGTCATGCTTTTTTTTTTTTTTTTTTTTTTTTTTCATTGCCTGCCCAAAGCAGGCTTTTCCTGTTAGTAATGTTTGTTGATCTGTTTACTGTACTAATAAGAATACTGTTTACTTACCCACATTACCAAGCCTTTTCTCTGAATCCTACTAAGGACTGTGGGTATTTATTATGGCCGCATTACAGAATTGTCATATTAGAAATCTGTGCGCTTCATTATTTAGCAATAATTATTATTTTAATTCATTATTTAGCAATAAAAATGAGGTCCTCCTGATTTCCCAATCAGAAGTGCAATGCATTGCAGTGGTTGTTTCATACTCTTCTGACAGGCTGTCTCTGCCATGAGTAGCGACCAGTCACAGAAATGAATGAAGCCATGGCTTAGATGTGCATTAGGCACAGACCACAACTGGAACTTTTTCATGAAAATGATGTGTAACTCCAGGTAAGTTTGCACAATGAAGAGCTCCAGAATTGGGCTAAATGGAAGCATTTTACTATGTGGGTTACACTGGAGTAGTGGGGGGAGATTTGTGTGAATCAAAAGACTATAGATTTGCAAATCATTTTGCAAATGTACCATTATGTGTACATGCGTGTATTTCAGCTGTTTACTTGGATTTGTGCTTTAAATTTAGGAAACTACTGCTTTCTTTTTCATACACCATGGGACACAGAGTTAGGCTAATATTCATTACCTGCTGGGTTATACTCCATCTCCAGGTGAATGGACACTGGTAGACCAAAGGTCTTTAGACAGGAAGTGATCTCCTATATAACCCCTCCCATACAGCAAGTACTTCAGTTTTTTACCAGTGTCTGCAAGGTGGATGGCACAGTTGTTTGAGCTCTCTGAGCTCTAGGTCTCTAGTCCCACAAATGGTTCTTAAATGAATTGAGGGATTAACCGATCTGATCTATTTGACACAGGCTCTATATGCTTAGATAAATGGTACCCGAGCCTCGCAAAGAAGACTCAAGATCCTGCGAGGTTTTGCCTGTAATGCGGCCTACGGGTGCTGGACCCTTCGAAATGGAATCCCGGACACCACAGCGCTAAGGCATTCCTGCAGGATGTTGTACAGGTCCAAGGGAGTGGACCCTAAACATAAAAGGGTACCCAGTCCTTGAAGGTCCTCAAGTGACAGGAACTCGCTGTGATGGGTGAAGTTTGGGCGCTTAGTTTCTAAGCTGCCCTGCGCCTGGACGAATAAGTTAAACCCTTTTATTTACTTATTGTGGGGTGTTCCAGTGATTGTAACAATCAGTCAAGCTAGCTAGAGGCTGCAGACCTTTTTGGGGACCATACTGGGGAGTTTTGGGCTAGCTGTCGCCTTGGTTCACTAGGGAGCACATGCGTTCGCAAGAGAGCCGCTGGGCTTAGCAGTTTGACGGCCATGGCGCATGCGCACATCCGCGCATGCGCCGTAGCCTTTATCTGGGCGTACCAAGATTCACGCCATACGCGAATACAGCCACGCTCATTCTCCGGGACCGCGCACGTGCACGCATGCACAGAACATTCCAGCACACAGCCAGCTTATGTAAGCTGTGTATGCCAAGCATGCGGTGCTTCCAGAAGGCAGCTGTGGGACACAGAGCAGGCTCTAAACCAGGCACTTACAGCAGTTCATTTCTCCTTACACGGGTCACGTGAGTCACCAGGTGTTGCTTGGCAGGCTAAAGATACTTAGCAGGATTGTTGCATAGGGGCTTGGTGAGCCCTATTAAAGGGTCTCGCTTCATAGGTGTTTTAATACTACACCCAGGTACTCTTTTTGTGGCTAGTAAATGTCTTCAAAAAAGAGGAGCGGGACTAACACTACAGGGAAGGGCACACCTATGTCGTCAGTAGTTCCCGGTGAATATAGTCGTATCCCTGGTGTTGTATCCCCTGAAAGACCAGAGGCTTCTGGGCAATCTGAGCCACTGTGACTATCTGGTATTGTGCCTACAGTCCATGCTGCTGCTTCACCCATTATCAACAAGGATCAACTGTCCTTGGCCCTGCCAGGTTAGAGCACAGGATTGCTGGCATGATTGCCTCCATCCCGCAAAGTGGCAAGAAGCATGACAGATCCCCTTCCCGGAGCCTCCTAGTCTGGAGCAGGAATGGGTTGAGGACAGGGAAGAGCTAAAAGCTCAGGATTCTGTGGAGGGTCTGGCAGATGAGTCTGCTTCCGAGCAATCTGGACAAGAAGATATCCAGTTGATGTCTGCATCTCAGTCGCAGAGGCTTTTGATCCTGACTCTTACCGAAATGGTTTGTTCTGCCTTTTAAGTTGCCTCTTGCAGAGGTTACTGAGCCCGCTTGGTCCTCTTTGGGATCCCTGAGGCCTCTTCAGGCTGCACAGGCTTTCCCCTTACACCCTCTGTTGGAACAGGCAGTGTATGCTGATTGGGAACATCCTGACAGGATTTTTGTTCCTCCTAAGAGGTTTGGATGAAAAGTTTGTAAAGAATTGGAGCATGCCAGCCGTAGATGCAGAAGTCTCTTCCTTAAACAAGTACTTAACTTGTCCTGTAGATAACACACAGGGCTTGAAAGACCCTGTTGACAAGAAATTGGAGTGATTATTAAAAGCTTCCTTTTCTTTGGCCAGTTCAGCTATTCAACCAGCTGTTGCAGCAATTTGTATCTGCCAGTCCGTAAAGGATCAGATCAGATGCCCTGACTGGCCTAACCGGGAGGATGATCTGACTGAAAATGAGACCAATATTCCTCGAGCGCTGTGTTTTGCTGTTGACACCTTAAAGGATTCAATACAGCAGGTTTCTCATTTGGCTCTCCTGTCTGTACATATGCGCAGACTTTTGTGGCTTAAGAACTGGTCAGCCAAGCTTTCTTGTAAAAAGTTATTGGCAGGTTTCCCCTTTCATGGGGAACGTTTTATTTGGTGATCATTTGGACAAAAGATTTCTGGAGGGAAGAGTTCTCTACTTCCTGTGAAGAAAAGCATCAGGCGTCCCTTGTTTTAAAACCTCAAGGACTGCTTCCTCAAATGTCTCAGCGCCAAGGCAGTTCCGCCAACAGGGTGCTAGGGCCAGGGGCAAGCCGCAAGGCCAGGGCCAGAAAAAGCCCTGGGTCCAAAATTCTTCTAAACCCAGCACCAAGCCCTCCTTTTGAGGGGATGCCCGCACTCCATCGGGGGAAGGCTGCTGCACTTTGCAGACATTTGGAGATTAATAGTTCATAACGAGTGGGTCACCTCAACTATATCCTGCGTTTACAAGCTGGAGTTGCGGGGGGTTTCCCCTCAGAGGTTTTTAACCACTTAAGGGTCGAGCCTCTTTCTGAGATTTGTTGTTTACAAGTTCAAAACAGTTTTTTTTTGCTAGAAAATTACTTAAACCCCCAAACATTATACATTTTATTTTCTAAGACCCTAGAGAATAAAATCGCAGTCGTTGCAATATTTTCTGTCACTCCGTATTTGGGCAGCGGTCTTACAAGCGCACTTTTTTTTGGAAAAAATACATTTCTGAATTAGAAAATAAGACAGCAGTTAAGTTAGCCCAATTTCTTTTTATATTGTGAAAGATAATGTTACCCCAAGTAAATTGATACCCAACATATCACGCTTCAAAATTGCGCCCGCTCGTGGAATGGCGACAAACTTTTACCCTTAAAAATCTCCATAGGTGACATTTAAAAGATTCTACAGGTTGCATGTTTTGAAGTACAGAGAAGGTCTAGGGCTAGAATTATTGCTCTTGCTCTACCGTTTGCGGCGATACCTCACCTTTTAAAAAAAAAATTGTCACTTTTATTTTTATTACAAGGAATGTAAACATCCCTTGTAATAAAAAAAAGCATGACGGGACCTCTTAAATATGAGATCTGGGGTCAAAAAGACCCATGATCCCATATTTACACAAAAATGCAATTAAAAAAATGGCCCTTTAAGAGCTATGGGTGGAAGTGACATTTTGACATCTCTTCCGCCCTGCAGTGGTATGGCGCCGGGTGGGGGCCATCTTCCCCTCACTCGTCTCCATACCACACACGTCGCCTCCGCCGCTGCCGACAGCTCCGGTAAGCCCCCCTCCGGCCGCTCTTCGGTGCCCTCTCCCGCCGCCGATAAGTGATCTTGCGGAGAATGCGCCACAGAGACCACTATTATCGGAAACCGGACCACTCGCTGAAGAAGAGGGTACCGGGGTTATGGCAGTTGGCTGCTGCCATAACAAAGATAGCCCTCTTCAAACAGCCGACGTATATCGGCGTGCAGTGGTCCGGAAGTGGTTAAGATCCAGCTTTCCCTCTGATCCTCCATAAAGACTTATTGCTTCAGGCACTACATCATTTAGTGCACCAAGGAGTGATTGTAGAGGTTCCTGTATCGGAAAGGGGCACAGGGTTTTACCTGAACCTGGTTTACGGTTCAAAAACCAAATGGGAACACAAGGCCCATTTTGGACCCAAGATCCCTGAACCAGTATCTACTGATACATTCCTTTCGGATGGAGTCTGTCCGCTGAGTAGTAGCCTCACTCCAGATGGGAGACTTTCTAGCCTCCATCGATATAAAAGACCCGTATTTACACGTACCTATCTTTCAGCCACATCAGAGGTTCCTACAAATTCTAGTAGAGGAACGTCATTTTAAGTTTGGCTCTACCCTTTGGGCTTGCTACAGCTCCCTGGGTGTTCACAAAGATCCTAGCACCAATACTGGGCCTTTTAAGGGCCCAAGGGATCCTGGTGCTCGGGTATCTGGACGACCTCCTGCTCAGAGATCACTCAGTACAGGCTCTAGAACAGAGCAGAATATACACAGTGCGGCATTTGAAAAGCTTATGCTGGATCATAAATACCGAAAAGTCAGCCTTGAAACCAGCTCAAAATCTAAAGTATTTAGGTCTGTCCTAGATACGGTCCAAGCAAGATTATTTTTGCCACCCGCAAGGATCTGTGCCTTGCAGGATCAGGTGCGTCAGATAAGGGGCACCAGACAACCCTCCATTCGGCTCTGTATGAGTTTTCTAGGGAGGATGGTATCCTCGGAGGCAGTGCTCTATGCCCAGTTCCATTCCAGGCCTTTACAACAAGACATCTTGTTGGCTTGGAACAGAAGAGGACAAGTCCTGGATTATCCAATGTTCTTATCTCCTTTGGCACGCTTAAGCCTAAACTGGTGGTTGCAGGATTAGAACCAGCGAAAAGGGAAAATGTTTCCTTCCGGTAACTTGGAGAGTACTGACTACAGATGCCAATCTCTCAGGTTGGGGAGTGGCTCTCAGCTCAGGGGAAATGGTCAAAGACAGAACAGATCCTGCCGATCAACGTCCTGGAATTATGGGCAGTACGTCTGGCCCTATGGTCCTGGACGGTGGAGCTTCAGGACTGCTCTATCAGGGTTCAGTCCAACAATGCCACTGCAGTGGCCTATATAAACCACCAAGGCGGTACCAAGAGTCATTCAGCTCTGAAGGAGGTGATCCACATACTAGCCAGGGCAGAGGAAGATGTGCCGATTCTGTCGGCAGTCAATATCCTGGGAGTAGAGAACTGGAAGGCAGATTATCTCAGCCGCCAGCAGATCTTTCCGGGTGAATGGTCCCTATACCCAGGGGTGTTCCAGGATATTTGCCAATGTTGGGGATGGCCAGAGGTTGACCTACTGGCATCCAGGTTCAACAACAAGCTACAGTAGTTTGTGTCCCGAACAAGAGATCCTCTAGCAATCGGAGCAGATGCTCTGGTAGTTCCATGGAGCCAGTACTCTCTGGTTTATGCTTTCCCTCCGATCCCTCTCCTTCCACATTTGTTGCGCAGGGTCCAGAGAGAGAGGGGGTTCCAGTCATCGTGGTGGCACCTGCCTGGCCCAGAAGGCCCTGGTTCCTGGAGATTGTGAGACTGACAATAGATGGGCCATGGACACTTCCACGTCGCCCCGATCTACTGTCTCAAGGTCCTATATTCCACCCCAATTTACAAGTCTGTAAATTTGATGGCATGGCTATTGAAGCCATGGTGTTAAAGGACTGTGGCTTCTCGGGACCGGTGGTGTCTACCCTAGTGAATGTTAGAAAATCTTTCACTAGGAAGATCTATCATAAGGTCTGGAAAGCTTATATTGCTTGGTGTGAAGCCAAAAAATGGCATCCTTGAAAATATGTGATTGGGAGAATTCTCTCTTTTCTACAGTTAGCTGTGGAAATTAGATTGGCTTTGAGTACAATTAGAGGTCAGATTTCGCCCCTGTCAGTATTCTTCCAAAGGCCTTTAGCCTCCCATTCACTGGTTCGAACCTTTGTGCAGGGGGCAACTCATTTGCTTCCCCCCATTAGGTCACCTATGTGTCCTTGGGACTTGAACTTGGTGCTGTGTTCCAGAAACAACCGTTCGAACCTATCAAGGAAATTCCATTAGACTTACTGTCACGCAAGCTAGCCTTCCTGATGACCATCACCTCGGCTAGAAGGGTGTTGGAGTTGGCGGCCCTTTCATGCAGGGAACCATACTTGATCCTTCACCACGACAGGGTCGTGTTATGACCTGTTCCATCTTTTTTGCCAAAGGTAGTGTCAGCCTTTCATTTAAGGCAGGTATGTCCAAAGTCCGGCCTGCGGGCCAATTACGGCCCGTGGTCCAATGTCAAACGGCCCCACTGGTAATTTGGATTTATATATCTTTTGTGGCCCCCCAACCAATCTCTGAGCACTGTGCGTTGCTCTGGGATTCATTGGGGGGCCACAAAAGATCTATACCATATTTATCGTTCCTCTGAGGGGACAGGGGGGGGGGGGGACTAGTGCTGACAGATTACATACAGTGAGAATCTGTTTACTCGGCGGCCTCTGTAATAGGAAGTCCCGTCTCCTGGGCCACCATTGGACAACTGTTCTGTCTATCATAGGAGGCGGGACTTTGTATTAAAGAGGCCGCCAAGTAAATGGGGGATTCTCCTGTATGTAATCTGTTTTCGCTCATCCTGCCCCCTCCCTGTCCGCTCCGAGGCTGCAGATGGGCATGGATCAGGCTGCACTGATGGCAATGGTCAAGCTGCACTGATGGCAATGGTCAAGCTGCATTCATGCCAATGGTGAGGCTGCATTCAAGGCAATGGTGAGGCTGCCTTCAGAGGCTGCATTCATGGCAATTGGGAGTCTGCATGCATGGCAATGGTGAGGCTGCATTCATGTCAATAGTGAGGCTGCATTCATGTCAATAGTGAGGCTGCCTTCATGGCAATGGTGAGGCTGCATTCATGGCAATGGTGAGGCTGCAGATGGGCACTGATTAGGCTGCATTGATGGGCACTGACCCTTTATTTTGCTTCACAGTTCTTTATTTAAAATTTAAGTTTTTTCCTGAAACTTCCCTCTTAAAGTGAAGGTGCATGTTATATGCCTGTGTGTGTTATACACCGATAAATACAGTATATCCAAATAACAAGCCTGAGCTCATCCTTAGACTCTTCACCACACACACAGCCACAAAGGCAAGAGAATTCTTGTTGGGCAGTGTATTAGTTAATTTGCATTTAATTTTAACCAGTAGCTGCCCGCCCACTGTCATATGACGGCGGGACGAGGCAGCTCTCATTCTGGACGGACGTCATATGACGTGACCTCCTTTCTGAGCCACTAGGGGGCGCGCCGCGTCACTCGGGACCGGATGCGCGTGCACGGCGGCCGCGATGTCTGCCGGGCACCCATGATTGCCCAGCAACCGAGCAGGACCGTGGATCTGTAAATGTAAACACAGATCCACGTCCTGTCAGAGAGGAGAGAAGACCGATGTGTGTCCCTTGTACATAGGGACAGCGATCGGTCACCTCCCCCAGTCAGTCTCCTCCCCCCAGTTAGAATCACCTCCCTAGGACACATATTAACCCCTCGATCACCCACTAGTGTTAACCCCTTCCCTGCCAGTCACATTTATACGTAATCAATGCATTTTTATAGCGCGGATCTCTGTATAAATGTGAATGGTCCCAAAAATGTGTCAAAAGTGTCCAATATGTCTGCCCCAATATCGCAGTCATGATAAAAATCGCAGATCGCCGCCATGACTTGTTAAAAAAAAAAAAATAATAAAAATGCTATAAATCAATCCCCTATTTTGTAGATGCTATAACACTTGCGCAAACCAATCAATATACTACGCTTATTGCGTTTTTTTTTTTTGTTTTTTTTTTACCAAAAGTATGTAGAAGAATACGTATCGGCCTAAACTGAGGAAAAAAATAGTTTTTTTTTAAAGAAAAAAACAGATATTTATTATAGCAAAAAGTAAAAAATATTGTTTTTTCAAACTCGTCTCTCTTTTTTGTTTATAGCGCAATAAATAAAAACCGCAGAGGTGATCAAATACCACTAAAAGTAAGCTCTATTTGTGGGGAAAAAAATGATAAAAATGTAATTTGGGTACAGTGTAACATGACCGCGCAATTGTCATTCAAAGTGCGACAGCGCTGAAAGCTGAAAAATGGTTTGGGCAGGAAGGGGGTGAAAGTGAACTGTATTGAGGTGGTTAATGTTTCAAAGAATGTCAGGCAAAATGGTCGGCCCTCACGCATGTTCACTTCATCAAATCTGGCCCTCTTTGAAAAAAGTTTGGACACCCCTGATTCAAGGAGTGCAAAATATTACAGCGCACACATGCAAAAAAGATATTTACCTCCAGCAGGGCTAGTTTAAAGCACCTAGACATTTTAAAAAAATATCAAAAAATATGGGGATTTGGTCACACAATATTGCTATATGGTGCTAAGCCCACTTACTACGACAAAGTACCCCATGATTAGTGGGTCCTACACTATCCATGGATTGGGAGATCCTGCTTCTCTGAACCATGAACCGCGCTCTCATGGTTCAGAGAAGCAGGATCTCCCAATCCATGGATAGTGTAGGACCCACTAATCATGGGGTACTTTGTCGTAGTAAGTGGGCTTAGCACCATATAGCAATATTGTGTGACCAAATCCCCATATTTTTTGATAATATTTTTTTTAAATGTCTAGGTGTTTTAAACTAGCCCTGCTGGAAGTAAATGTCTTTTTTGCATGTGTGCGCAGTAATATTTTGCTCTGCTGTATGGTCTTATGGCTGCACCAGCTTTAATGCATCTTTTAGGGTGTGCCCCCCCAAATATCTTGTTAGCCTTTCATTTAAATCGGCACATTATTTTGCCTTTTTTCTCTCAGCCTCATTTGGCGGAAGAGAGGCCACCTTGGAAATCGTCCGGGCAGTCAAGGTTTATTTGTCTAGATCTGTAGAGATCCGAGGATCAGACCTTCTTTTTTTTTTTTTTTTTTTTTTTTTTTTTTACCAAAGGGACCCAAGAAGGGGCAGGCAGCTTCCAGGACTTCCATTGCCAATTGGGTCCGTCAATTGGTCATTCAGGCCTATGGTCTGAAACGTAAAGCTCCTCCTTTTAGGGTGAGAGCTCATTCTATCCGTGGTGTAGGAACCTCCTGGTCTTTTCGCCATCCGGTATCTGTGGCTGCTACCTGGTCTTCAGTGCATATGTTCACAAAATTTTATCAAGTGGATGTTCGAGCAGCCGAGGATTTGGCTTTCGGCCGCAGTGTACTGCGAGCTGCTGTGTAAGTTCTGATGGCTATTGTTTGGCAGGGTGTCTCCCTCCCCTCAAGGCTATAGCTCTGGGACGCCCGAGCAGGTAATGAATATTAGCCTAACTCTGTGTCCCATGATGTATGATAAAGAAAAATACATTTTTATTATCATACTTACCTGTAAAAGCCTTTTCTTTGAGTACGTCATGGGACACAGAGATCCCTCCCCTCTTTTTGAGGATTCAGTGCTTGCTACAAAACTGAAGTACTTCCTGTATGGGGAGAGGTTATATAGGGTATCTAAAGACAGGACGTGAACAGACCAAAGTGCTTGCTACAGTTTTGTAGCAAGCACTTTGGTCTACCAGTGTCCATTCACCTGGAGATGAAGTATAACCCAGCAGGTAATGAATATTAGCCTAACTCTGTGTCCCATGATGTACTCAAAGAAAAGGATTTTGCAGGTAAGTATGGTGAAAAAAATCCTATTTTTTTTTTTTTTTTTTTACATTTTAGGCCTCATGCAAACTGAGTGTAAAAAAACGCTGCTTTTAGGGGCATCTTGCGTTTTTTGTTTTTTTTTTTCTTAGTTTTTGTTTTTTTAATGCCTCTAAAAGTCCCTCTGTGTTAGCCTATGTGTCCATGCACACATAGGCATTTAAAGGCAGAAAAAAAACACTACCAGCATGTCCAGGGGCGGCAGGGTTGTGGCAGAAAAAAATGCTTATGAACGTGCCTAAAAACACCAGCGCTAAAAACGCCATTTTTTTTTTTGCGTTTAGCTGTTTAGTGTTGTTGTGCGTTTTTTGCCGTTAGCGTTTTTGGGCAATTTTTCAATAAAAGCACTTATAAAAAAAACGCTAAACGCTCTTAGCCGCGTTTTTCGTTTTTACTGCTCCTGGAAGCACAGGCTGTCATATTTTTTTTTTTTTCTACTGCCCCTAAACGCTTATGCCCCTAAACGCCTCTGAACGTTTATGTGCTCATGGACACATAGGCTAACATGGAGGAGCTTTTAGAGGCAAGTTAAAAAAAAGTCAAACGCCCCTAACAGCAGCTGTATAAACGTCCTGTGTGCTTGAGCCCTAAAGGAAAATTGAATAATGTATGGCCACCCTGACCCATCTCCAAAGTACAGTGCTTTGCAAAAGTAGTCACCCCCCCTCGGCATTTTTCATGGATTGTTTGAGGATTTGCATCATTTGATTTACAGAACATGCCCACAACTTTGAAGATGTTTTTTTGTTTTTAATTGTGAAGCAAACAACAAATAGGACAAAATAACAGAAAAAGTCAATGTGCATAACTATTCACCCCCCAAAGCCAATACTTTGTAGAGCCACCTTTTACGGCTATCACAGCTCCAAGTCACTTTGGATAAGTCTCTATGAGCTTGCCACATCTTACCACTGGGATTTTTGCCCATTCCTCCTTGCAAAACTGCTCCAGCTCCTTCAGTTGGATGGTTTGCGCTTGTGAACAGCAATCAACCACTTGCCGACCGCCGCGTGTACATATACGTCCCTACTTGGGGGGCGGATATCGTTGTTATGGCAGCAGCTAGCTGCCATAACCCAGGTATCTCTGTCTTCGGTCGGCTCCAAAATAAAAGTGGTCATTGCGGCGGATTCGCCGCGAGATCACTTTTATCGGTGGCGGGAGAGGGCCCCCCCCCGCTGCGATCCAGTGCCCTCCACCGTGATCCGGAGCCGTCAGCGGAGGTGATCGCGTTCTTTCCCTAGCTGTGCATGGAGACAAGTGAGGGGAAGATGGCACCCACCCGTCTCCATGACACTGCAGGGCGGAAGCAGCGTCAAAACGTCACTTCCGCTCATACGTCTTAAAGCCACATTTTTTCAGTGTCATTTTTAACCGGTTCCCGACCGGCGCACGCCGATGTACGTCGGCAGAATGGCACAGCTGGGCAAATGGGCGTACCTGTCCGTCCATTTGAAGTCCCCGCCGTGCCGGCCGGGAGCTCCGTGAGTCGGGTCGCGGGTCCCGCGGACTCGATCGCCGCGGGGATACCTGCGATCTGCTCACGGAGAGGACGAACGGGGAGATGCTGATGTAAACAGCATCTCCCCGTTCTGCCTAGTGACAAGTGTCACTGATCACAGCTCCTTGTCATCAGGAGCTGTGATCAGAGTAATGACACAGCTAGCCCATCCCCCTACAGTTAGTAATCACTCCCCTAGGACACACTTAACCCCTCCCCGCCCCCTAGTGGTTAACCCCTTCACTGCCAGTGTCATTTACACAGTAATCAGTGCATTTTTAATCGCACTGATAGCTGTATAAATGACAGTGGTCCCAAAAGTGTGTCAAAAATGTCCGACATGTCCGCCATATTGTCGCAGTCACAATAAAAATTGCTGATCGCCGCCATTACTAGTAAAAAAAAATTAATAAAAATGCAATAAAACTATCCCCTATTTAGTAAACGCTATAACTTTTGCGCAAACCAATCAATAAACGCTTATTGCGTTTTTGTTTTTTTTTTACCAAAAATATGTAGAAGAATACGTATCGGCCTAAACTGAGGAAAAAAAATGTTTTTTTTATATATTTTTGGGGGATAGTTGTTATAGCAAAATGTAAAAAAAAATGCGTTTTTTTCAAAATTGCTCGCTCTTATTTTGTTTATAGCGCAAAAAATTAAAATCTCAGAGGTGATCAAATACCACCAAAAGAAAGCTCTATTTGTGGGGAAAAAAGGACATCAATTTTGTTTGGGAGCCACATCGCACGACTGCGCAATTGTCAGTTAAAGCGATGCAGTGCCGAATCGCAAAAAACGCTCTGGTCAGGGAGGGGGTAAAATCTTCCGGGGCTGAAGCGGTTAAATGACTTTTTTTTTTTTTTTTTTTTGCTTGCATTTAAGTCCAAATATGAGATCTGAGGACTTTTTGACCCCAGATCTCATATTTAAGAGGACCTGTCATGCTTTTTTCTATTGCAAGGGATGTTTACATTTACACTTTTTTTTTTTTTTTTTTTTTTTTTTTAAACAGTGTAAAAATAAATAAAATCAAGTAAAATAAATAAGAAAAATTAGTGTTTTTTTTCTTAAAACGCCCCGTTCCGACAAGCTCACGCGCAGAAGCGAACGCATACGTAAATGGTGGTCAAACCACACATGTGAGGTATCGCCGCGATCGTTAGAACGAGAGCAATAATTCTAGCCCTAGACCTCCTCTGTAACGCAAAACATGCCACCTGTAGAATTTTTTAAACGTCGCCTATGGAGATTTTTGAGGGTAAAAGTTTGACGCCATTCCACGAGCGGGCGCAATTTTGAAGCGTGACATGTTGGGTATCAGTTTACTCGGCATAACATTATCTTTTACAATATAAAAAAAATTGGCCCAACTTTACTGTTTTATTTTTTTATTCAAAAAAGTGAATTTTTTCAAAAAAAGTGCGCTTGTAAGACCGCTGCGCAAATACAGTGTGAAAAAAAGTATTACAATGACCGCGATTTTATTCTCTAGGGTGTTAGATAAGACAATATATAATGTTTGGGGGTTCTAATAAAATTTTCTAGCAAAAAAAACTTTTTTTTAAACATGTAAACACCTAAATTCCAAAATGAGGCTGGTCCTTAAGTGGTTAAGTCTAACCACAGATTTTCTGTTGGATTGAGGTCTGGGCTTTGACTAGACCAGTGATGGTGAACCTTGGCACCCCAGATGTTTTGGAACTACATTTTCAATGCTGTTTATGCACTCCGCAGTGTAGGTGAGCATCATGGGAAATGTAGTTCCAAAACATCTGGGGTGCCAAGGTTCGCCATTACTGGACTAGGCCATTCCAACACATTTACATGTTTCCCCTTAAACCACTCAAGTGTTGCTTTAGCAGTGTGTTTGGGGTCATTGTCCTTCTGGAAGGTGAACCTCCATCCTAGCCTCAAATCACACAGAGTGGTACAGGCTTTGCTCAAGAATATCCCTGTATTTAGCACCATCCATCTTTCCCTCAACTCACACCAGTTTCCCAGTCCCGACTGCTGAAAAACGTCCCCACAGCATGATGCTGCCACCACCATGTTTCACTGATGATGTTCTTTGGGTGATGTGTTGGGTTTATGTCAGACATAGCGTTTTCTTTGATGGCCAAATAGTTCAATTTTAGTCTCATCAGACCAGAGCACCTTCCTGCATACATTTTAGGAGTCTCCCACATGCCTTTTCGCAAACTCAAAACGTGCCATTTTGTTTTTTTGCTGAAAGTAATGGCTTTCTTCTGGCCACTCTGCCATAAAGCCCAACTCTATGGAGCGTACGGCTTATTGTCGTCCTATGTACAGATACTCCAGTCTCTGCTGTGGTACTCTGCAGCTCCTCCAGGGTTACCTTAGGTCTCTGTGCTGCCTCTCTGATTAATGCCCTCCTTGCCCGGTCCATGAGTTTTGGTGTGCGGCCGTCTTTTGGCAGGTTAGCTGTTGTGCCATGTTCTTTCCATTTGGCTATGATAGATTTGATGGTGCTCCTAGGGATCATCAAAGATTTGGAAATTTTTTTATAACCTAACCCTGACTTGTACTTCTCAACAACATTGTCCCTTACTTGTTTGGAGAGTTCCTTGGTCTTCATGGCAGTGTTTGGTTAGTGGTGCCTCTTGCTTAGGTGTTGCAGCCTCTGGGGCCTTTCAAAAAAGTGTGTATATGTAATGACAGATCATGTGACACTTAGATTGCACACAGGTGGACATCATTTCACTAATTATGTGACTTCTGAAGGTAATTGGTTGCACCAGAGCTTTTTATGGGCTTCATAACAAAGGGGGTAAATACATACGCACATGCCAATTATCAGGTTTTAATTTCTGAAAAATAGTTTTATGTATATATTTTTCTAATTTTACTTCACCAACTTAGACTATTGTGTTCTGATCCATCACATATAATTCAGATTAAAAAAACATTGAACTAAAGGCTGTAATGTAACAAAATAGGTAAAAAGCCAAAGGGGGTGAATACTTTTGCAAGGCACTGTGTATGCATTAACCTCTTCAGTAATCAGTTTATGCACAATAACCCCTTAGCGACCCATGTATGTACATGGGCCCCTTGGTAATAAGTCTTGGTGTATGTACAATAACCCCTCAATGGTCAGTCTTCCACTTATGCACTTTAACCCCTCAGTGACCAGTGTATACATATTAACCTTTTAGTGACTAGTCTGTGGTGTATGTACTTTTAGTCCTTGTTGGCCAGGCTACAATTCATGCACATTAAGCCCTCAGGGACCAGGGTCCAGTGTACATGCAATAATTCCTTGACCAAGAGTCTCCAGTATAAGTTCATTAATGTGACCCTGTTGGTGCCCTAGAAAAAAACTGTCAGGTCCTTGCAAAATACAAGGTCTATTATACAAACCTCTATTTTTATCCCTAACATTATCCATGTTGGTGTTTTGCTTGTTAACCTTAAAACACTTATATGCAGCAAGTTTTAATTCATTAATAATGTTTTTTTTTTGGATAATGCATATAAGATTAGAACTTCTGGCAAGTTTGAAGTGCACAAGGTGTTAGAAAATGTACGTTTTTTTTTTTTTATAGTTACAGGGACAGGAAATGGTGGTACCGATGACACAAAAATACAATGCAGATCTTAAAGTGGTGTTCCGCCTCCCCCCCTTCAAAAATTAAGTAATACTCTAGCTGCTGACATTTAATATTAGGACACTTGCCTGTCCTGGAATCCAGTGATGTCGGCACCCCAGTCGATGTTTCAGTCAGGTGCTGCTGCCGCCATTGCCGTAAGGGAACCTGGCAGTGAAGCCTTGCGGCTTCACAGCCAGGTCCCTACTGCACTTGCACAAAGCACACTACACTCTCTCACTCGCCTGGAAGCAGGGGGAGGAGGAGGGGGCCGAATGTGTGCCGTACCTCACCGCAGCGAGGTCCGATGGAAGTGGGAACAGGGTACCGGTCAAAAACAGGTACCCGCCCCCCATCAAAAGGTGCCAAATGTGGCACTGGAGGAGGGGAGGAATCAGATAAGCGGAAGTTCCACTTTTGGGTGGAACTCCTTTTTAAACAAGTTTAACCCTTCCCCAATTTAGCCAACACTAAGCCCTGGTTCACACTGCTGCGAATTGTCATGCAACTTGAGAGTTCAAAGTCATATGCAAGCCATGATGAAGTTGCATTCAAAAGCCGGGGCATTGTGAACAAGGGCTAAAATGTCTCATGTTAAAGCGGAACTAAACCCTCGTATTGTTTTCAGCCAAGGAAGCTGCCATCTTGGCCTCCGTTTGATCTTCAACTGCCATGATGGTGCACATGTGATCATTTATGACATCAGTCATTTCATGGTTTGACAGTTTGAGGACACAAGCAAATTTGACAGTCAGCAATGCCAGCATTCCAGGAATGTAACTGTTTTTTGAAAGTGTTAAATCGATGGGTTTTCATACTGCTTTAAAATGTCAGATCGCTTTGTCGGCATACTAGGAACTTGCTCTTGACCTCTATGTTGTTCTTTGTGTCTGTGCCATTAGATAGTACATGTTGCCAACACAGTACTCTACTGAATCAAGCTTGCCTATTATATTATTGAGCAACAGAAGTAAGATATTTATAAGCAGGACTGGATTTATTATTTTACACAGTAGCGCTGTGCTTATAGGTTGCAGTGGACAAAGGCTTCTCCATGTATGGTTAGTTGATACAGTTTTTATTCTATCATGAGAAGAAACAGTCCTCCCATAAAAGTTTATTTTAACAAAGTTCTATGCCATTTATGACCAGTAAAACCGAAAAAAAATCTCTTGAAAAATAGTTGATCCTAGCAGAGGGTTGTTGTTTTGGATATCAAGGTGCCTACAGGCTCCAATGATGTGAAAAATGTTCTGCTTACACGTATTCAATGACAATATCATAGTGCTAACGATAAAGTAAAATTCATTCTTTGTGGTCATGATACTGGACTTTCTGAAGTCATGCTTGCTAAGAAGTGCAGCACAAGCAGATGTATAACTCTTATAATGGCTTGAAGGGCATCCTCCAGACTTTCAGAGTTCCCACAAGTAACCACTAACAGTTTTCATACTGCCAACTCGTGTACACAGAAATTGCAATGTCCTTGAAAAGTTATTTTAGTCCCCTGTTGATGGTAAAAGTCAGATAGGGTTTGACGAACCTGAAAGGACTGGCCAGGTGCAAACACACAGTGATTTGCATATAACAGAACAGAATAAACTTTCGGGTGAACACTGAGGTGACACGTATTGTAACAAATTTTCCTGGAAATCATCCATAATTGCATGCATGGTTTCTACAAAACATCGTAGTAAAATTACCTGTATAGTTATGTAAATGTGTGTTTGTTCGTTTTTTTTTTTGTTTTTTTTTTAGGTGAGGGGTGGGAGGAGTGTAGCACAGTACAGTACTTTCCCATAGAGTTCTATTGGACCATCATCAAAGCATTCCCTGCTGTCTCTTAAGCAATGTTTTTCAGAAACATGTACGAGTTTGTCAGATAAATATCAATAGAAACCTATTCTAGGAGAAGACACATTATGGGAAAATATAGCTGTTACAACCAGATTTGGTTTCCAGTTTAGGTTTTAATATAAAAACAAACTTCCTTTTACTGCGATTTGTTTAATAAGCTCAACAGTATCTCTGACATTAATACGCGTTTGACATTTGTAGCTATCTGATACTTTTCCATATCTTTTTAAGGCTAATTCATGAATTTATACAGACATTTGTAATGCCTGCAAGGGCATTTTGAAGGAACAATCCCTTCTAAAAATGAATAGTTGTCTAATTCCTGTATGCAATAACATACTGCATGTATAATGGCTAAAAGATATTGTGAACGCATAATTGAGCTTTCTACAATGCATACAAAGGTCCATTTAAAACAAGCTGCAATGGCACTTGAAGCTACTCCTCTGGCTGCTGGCAGACCTTATCCCCCCCCCCCACATCCCTCCAACCACCTCTAATTCATCACTCCCATGGAAAGATTAACATAAAATGGCCCTTTTACTCACCTAAATCCATGGTCACGAGATGACCCAGTCCCAGGTCTTCTCTTTTTTTTTTTTGGTGTAAAGGAAGCATGGTCCTTTTTTGGGGCGCCCAGGATTTCCTATGGTCTGTCTAATAGTGGGAGCCTCACTGGATCCAGAAGAAGCTGGTTTCTTTAAAAGGGAACTGGCGTGGACCAGCAATTGCAGGCACATCTGCAGTGTTGAATTACTAGTCCCTTGTTCCCGGAAAAAGAGTGGTGAGCAACGTGGGTGGTATAGAAGAGGATCAGTCCAAGATGCTTCATAAAGTTAAAAAAAACAATTTTGCCCAGACATGGGCTTTAAAGCGGAACTTCCCCTTTTGGGTGGAGCTCCACTTTAAACTCACCCTTTAAGACAGTCAGTTATGATTTTATTCACGTGGGGAACTGAATATACAATCTTTAGTTCTAATATTTCAGCCCTAATTATGTCGGATGTAATTTAATTTTGTTTAAGCTAGCTTTAATCTGGCCATATGTGGATCAAGATTCACCTTGTTCCTGCTTAATTTCTATCCATATAGCCATTTGTGTTTGAGATCTAGTGATCATCACCCGAACTGGATGGTTGGTATATTTTTGCTTGATCATCACTTGAAGCCATTCGGCTGCAGCGCTGATCAGTGTTTTCTGGCAGTTGAGGAGACCCACTGCCAGAATACAATAGCACAGCAGGTGATTCCCCATTCACATCGAATGTTTAAATGGGAGAATCAGTTATGGTTTTTTTTGATCAGCTGGTTGATAAAAACAAAAAAATGTATGGTTCACTGAACACTTTACCTGGAGTATCAGTAATTCAGAAGTCACCCGAAGTCTTAGGCCCATGTCAGACTAGCGATTTTGTGCAAGCTACAGAAGCTTGTTATTTAATGCAGCTGCTGATGACCATGACAGTGATTTGTAGCTTAATAGATGCGCCTTGTAGTCCGTTATAGCAGTAACTCTAGCTAGCTACAGTCACCAGAGAAAATAAGCAGAGATTTGTAGTTCCATCTGATCTCTGCTACAAAAATGACAATGTGACATGATGACTGTGGTTGCCCATTTGCAGACCTCACGTGCTCTGCAGCTTACAGTTTGAGTATATTTTGCACTTTAGGTGTCATCTGTCCTTCTGATTGCTTTAGCAATACTAATTCCTATATTTTCAATCCTGATAGGTTCTTTTTAACGTATCCAAAAAATGAAGGGCCAGTTTAACTAGTACAACCAATGCTTATGCTTATAACCGTACAAATTTTAATATAGTTTTAATTTTATAAGTTTTTGTTTAATGGGATATAACCCAGAAAGTTCAATCAATGTTCAATATTTTGTCAGAATTTCAAAAACTTAATTACTCCAATTCCTAACCATCAAAACTAGATAAAGTATCTCCTGAAACCAAAAATCAGCCAAACCGATACAGTGAGAACTTGAAAAACTAGAACAACTTATAAGCTTTCCCAATTGTCAAAGATTGAAACAAGCGAGAGTTAAATGTCTAAAACAAAATCACAGTTTTCTGTAAAGCGTGATGGAGGGAGTCAGTGAATGAACTGCTCACAAGCACCTTTTCCATCTATGCTGAATATTGCTGTGAGAAGAGTACCTCATTGGAATGGCTGTCAATGACCAACAACCATATCAAATGTTACCACTGTCACAGCATATATCACTGGGAATATGGGTGATCGGATCTAAAATACAGAAACCACTCAGTTATAATTAATATAATTACTGTGGCTACATTTAGTAATCATTTAATTCAACTGAGAGGCAATGGTTTAAATCAAGCTTTTCAAACCCCTTTTTATTTATAGCTGCTGTTTGTCTCATGTTAAATGATCATCATACATTTTAATGTCCTTGGAGCACATATATACTTCGACTTAGCTAACACTTTGGGAATGTTCTGGCTGCTAGATATCTTTATATGGGCAGCACAGTGGTGTAGTGGTTAGCACTTTCACATAGCAGCAAAAAAGGGTCACTGGTTCGAATCCTGGCCACAACATCATTTGCTTGGATTTTGCATGTTCTTCCTGTGTCTGCATGGGTTTCCTCCGGGTACTCCAGTTTCCTCCCACACGCTAAAGACATGCTGGTAGGTTAATCAGATCCTGTCTGAAGTGGCCCTAGTATATGTATGAATGTGTGTTAGGGACCTTAGGTTGTAAGCTCCTTGAGGGTAGGGACTGATGTAATTGTACAATGTGTATGTAAAGTGCCACGTAAATTGACGGTGCTATATAAGTACCTGAAATAAATAAATATCAATTTCTACTATTGATGAAGTAATGGTACATTCATATTCTAATAATGTTTGAATTGGAGCCAGTAAGTGGTAGGCCTTTATTATATGTTTACTCTCTTATGAAGAATACCATCATAGCTTCTTGTTATTGATGTTCCCACTTGATAGTATACTTGGAAATAAAAGGTTGGCTTAAATTTGGATGCCACCGCTTCACTGCTTCATCAAACTGTGTAGGTATCCTTTATATATCTTTTTGAACAACTGTGTATCTCTGTGCAGAGAATTTGGTTTATTTTTTTTATATACCTAAATTTAATAATCAACAAAAGCTTTATTTTTAAGTCTGTTTTTGAGGAATCACACCATGTGTCCGTATTTGAGAAGAAAACCTGTTGTCCAAAAATGACTTGTGCCAGCTTAGTGTACTCATGTGTGTGTACTGTAGCAAGTATAATATATGTGCAGAATGTTGCTGGTTCTCTTGGGATACTGGGTTGACCCACAGCTCGAGGCATAGAATAGATACAGATTTTCTCTATCTCTATCTCTATCTCTATCTCTATCATCTCTATCTCTATCTCTATCATCTCTATCTCTATCTCTATCATCTCTATCTCTATCTCTATCATCTCTATCTCTATCTCTATCATCTCTATCTCTATCTCTATCATCTCTATCTCTATCTCTATCATCTCTATCTCTATCTCTATCATCTCTATCTCTATCTCTATCATCTCTATCTCTATCTCTATCATCTCTATCTCTATCTCTATCATCTCTATCTCTATCTCTATCATCTCTATCTCTATCTCTATCATCTCTATCTCTATCTCTATCATCTCTATCTCTATCTCTATCATCTCTATCTCTATCTCTATCATCTCTATCTCTATCTCTATCATCTCTATCTCTATCATCTCTATCTCTATCATCTCTATCTCTATCATCTCTATCTCTATCATCTCTATCTCTATCTCTATCATCTCTATCTCTATCTCTATCATCTCTATCTCTATCTCTATCATCTCTATCTCTATCATCTCTATCTCTATCATCTCTATCTCTATCTCTATCATCTCTATCTCTATCTCTATCATCTCTATCTCTATCTCTATCATCTCTATCTCTATCTCTATCATCTCTATCTCTATCTCTATCATCTCTATCTCTATCTCTATCATCTCTATCTCTATCTCTATCATCTCTATCTCTATCTCTATCATCTCTATCTCTATCTCTATCATCTCTATCTCTATCTCTATCATCTCTATCTCTATCATCTCTATCTCTATCTCTATCATCTCTATCTCTATCTCTATCATCTCTATCTCTATCTCTATCATCTCTATCTCTATCTCTATCATCTCTATCTCTATCTCTATCATCTCTATCTCTATCTCTATCATCTCTATCTCTATCTCTATCATCAGTTTTATGTGCATATTCAGCTGCAATGCTTATTTTATATAAATGTTTTTCCTGTGTAAATATTCTCTGTATTGCCCTATTCTTGTTTTGTCATTTTAATAAATATACTAAAGCAATTGATTTCCTATATTTAGGAAACATTTAATTTTAGATGTTTTGTAAGAAAGCTCTTGTTACAGGATAAACTAACCTTCTTTTTTTTTTTTTTTTTTTTTTTTAGTAGAACTATACAGCATATCTAGTATACTTTAAAATATGACTCCACTTTTGTGGAGAACAATAACCCTCTGGGTGACGGGTTTACATTGCAATGCTTATTGGGAAAAATCAGTGAGACAATCATTCAAGCAGGAAAGGACATTGAAATGAGATTGAAAAGGAGAGATACATTTTAATAACATTAAATTACAATATGGCTCTTACAGCAGTTGTATGTGCTATAATTAATTATTTTACAGATGTTGAGTTTTGCTTTACAGCAAATAACACCATTAGTACTGTATCATTGTAGTGAGATGACTCACAATTATTAAACTAAACAAGATATGGAGAAGAAAGAAACACGATAAACCGAGAGCAGAAGGGTGGATGGACCAAAGGCTTAACCTCCTAATAATGTAATTCGTCATCATTGCAAGTGCCGATTGGACCACAAGTTTTCAGAAAAATTAGTTTGATTTCTGCCTTCCATTCTATTGATGTAGCTACAATTTGCTCCCCCCCTCCTTTTTTTTTTGTCCAATGCTGATAGCAATTGGATCCATTTATCATTTTCTTCTTCAGTGGATTATAATTTACAAATATGGAGATATATCCAAAAGACACTACATTAAATAAATTTGGGAAAAAATATATACTAATAATGATTCTTATCTTTTTAAAGAACATTTCAAGTGACACAATATCTAAATGTTTAAGCATATGAACTACAAAACGTCTTTTACATATTCATTTGGATATCGGTTACCAGCCAAAGTGCATTCAATATACAGTATGTGGCTGTGAAGTGATATGATTAGTATTCTTTAGCGAACACTACTACTATATAAAATATAGAACAAAGCTAGTGTTTTTGTGGTCATCCTATACTCTGTTGGTGTGGTTAATTTACTATATGAGTAGAGGTTGTTTTGCAAAGTTTATGTTCACTTAACTTAGTAAATAAGGTAAGGTTATGTTCATTGTGAAACTCAATCGTGGCCAAGGAAAATGTTAAAAATTGGATTTTTGTTTGCACTGGATTGTGGTAATTAAACCAAAAAAGAGCTTAATTTATTCACTAAGTGAGCATGGTCTATGCGCTGATCTGTGTAGTAGTACTCCTACTATGGATAACCTCACAGCTGCCAGATTCTTCTGCCACAACACCTGTTTTTTTCATGTGAAACAAAAGCTCTCATTATAGCTCAGCATGTTTCACATAAGCTACTTTTTCTTCTCTCGACATTCAACTTTCGAGTTTCATATGAAACAGCTGGCTTAGTTTTAAAGTTATTTCCTAGTTATAAAATTTTGAAGCGTCTTTTTTTAAATTGTTGGTAGATTGTACCGTATATTCAAGACAACGAAGTAATGTTCTTGAAAAGTAATTGTGTTTGCAAATGAAATTCAGTCTTCTGCAAGGGAAGCAGGGGGATGTTTGTGTTGTAATGTCCTTATGTGCAGTACTCACAGTATATGCATACCTCCCAACTTCAAGATTTGAGAAGGAGGGATACTTTGGGATGGATAAGACATGTGGAGTGTTCTGTGATGAAAATGAGCTTGGCTAATTTGCTCTGAATATTGGGCCTGGCTTAGGCTTCATTAACACTAGCCTACACCAGCAGCTCCTAAACTGGAATTTAGGAGCTTTAGGCATTTTTTTTTTGACAAACTCCATAAAAGCCTGTGTGTCAATGCACACATAGGATTTTAGCAGAGTTCAGGATCTTCTGTGTTTAGGTGAACTTCAACGCTTTGACCACCGGCCGCAGCAAAAAAATGCCGCATTTTGTTTTTTCCCACAGCCGTGGTAAATGTAGGCCAGTGTACATAAAGCCTAAAAGGAGTAGGAGTTAAATACTCTGAGCCTACATACTGTATACACGCTACACAGTCTTCATTCTATGTACCAACAATATATTCCATAAATACAGTACTGTGTGAGCCTCACTTACATAAACCCAAAGGATGAAAAGTTACATACCTAGAGAGCTAACGCTTCGTCGGAGCATACTTTAAAAAAAGAATTTCAATAGTGGCATACTGCACAGCAGTAATTACCTGTTGAGAAAGGAAAATGTAAAGCTCTACACAAACTGTTGGTGCTATATAAATCCTGTATTACTATAATAGTAATAATAGTGAATCCTGTATTTATATAATAATAAAAACACTTTGGTCAGGACTATGTAATACACAACAGTGCATAGAGCACAGGGGACAGGTTTATGTAATGTATAACACAGCACATAGTGTAGCAGTCAGGACAATGCTATGTACAGCACCTTACATTACTGGTCAGTGGAAGGAAAAATGCTGGAGTCAGTTGTTGGGGGGGGGGGGGGGGCTGTGGCCATAATGAATGGGGGTAGGGCAGCCCCCCTCCTTGTGATGTGTACCCACAGCAACCAATAGAGACTAACTGTACGTACAGCACAGCATTTGTGTTTTTACATCACACAAGTTTGCCTTCTTCTATACACCTCATCCATCTGCCAAAACAATATCAACAATTGTATGTCATGCTATGTAAAAGTTTTTTTTATCACACTTTTGTCCATTCCTGTGAGTGTAGGCACTGAGATGTGCTAGTATCCCAGCTGGATCTCTACTAGTCTACAGTGCTACACAAGCATTCAGAAACACAGCCAGGATCCGTGGGAGGCAGGATTTTGTTGAAATCTGGCATGGTTGGAAGTCAGGAGTATGCACCCCAAGGAGGAAGGCAGTGCACCAATGTTATTCCTCCAGCTCATCTCTGGGTGGACATATCATAGTGAGCTGGAGAATTAATAAGTCATGCAGATCCTCTCCTTGGCTTTTAGTATATAGCAGGGGCGTTGCTAGGTCTACAAAAGATCTGGGGCTAGAGCCCATAGCAGCGTAGTAAAGAAAGTCATACGCTTGGGCGGGCATACACATGTATATACAGTAATATACGTGTGGGTGTATATATATCCCCAGAGAGCCCCCCGCTTACATCAGGGTCCCCAGAGAGCCCCCCCTTACATCAGAGTCCTCAGAGAGCCTCCCCCTTCCATCAGGGTACCCAGAGGCCCCCCCCCACTTACATCAGGGTTCCCAGAAAGGCCCCCTTACATTAGGGTCCCCAGAGAGCCTCCCCCTTACATTAGGGTCCCCAGAGAGCCTCCCCCTTAAATCAGGGTCCCTAGAGAGCCTAGGCCTTAAAATCAGGGTCCCCAGAGAGCCTCTCCCTTACATCAGGGTCTCCAGAGAGCCTCCCCTCCCCTTTGGGACCCCTGCAGAGACTCGGGGCTATTGGCCTCAGATTCGGGGCTACAGCCCCAAAAGCCACTCTCTAGCAACACCCCTGGTATATAGTATTGTTGGCAGCACTGTTGTACTGCCATAGAGAAAAAAAAAAAGTAAAAGCCTTTTGTAATGTGGCTTATGTGCAAGCAGCATTAGCATGTGCATAGTCAAAGACTGCATTGACAGCATACTTTGGGCTGTAAAATTTTTTAAAAAAGGTCCTTGGCATGTTAATATGTACTGGGTACGGCAAGCCAATAGATAATTTTGTAGTTGTTAGTATGGCCACCATTACTTTACTTTTGTATTCATGCTGCCAATACATTGAAGGTTACTAAACCATTTAAACCTTAAATTGACTAGCCAAATATGACGAATTTTGAAAAAACATCTTTCTAGGTATGTACTATGGAGACAGATATAATTAAAGCAGATCAAAACCAAATTACTAAAATCGTATATCCTCCTCGAAATGTTAAAAAAAAAAAAGGGCCAGGTCAAACATTTTTTTCAATCCTCTACACTTTCAATTCTGAACATTTAGGCGCCTTTCACACGGACGGCTATTCTGCCGCAGTTAAAAGCATGTTTTTTTTCCTGTGGAGTTCAAGACTCCAGGCACTGCGATCAGCTGCATTTGCACAGTGCGATTAGCTGCGGGTGCGTTTGGCTGCGGTTTGCCATTTCCATGGCAACCCGACAGGGTGCCGACTCGCACTGTTTGGTATGAATCTTGAGGGGGAACTCCACGCCAAATTTTAAATTTAAAAAATGGCGCGGGTTCCCCCTCAGGGGCATACCAGGCCCTTCGGTCTGGTATGGATTTTAAGAGGAACCCCTTCGCCGAAAAAACGACGTGGGGTCCCCCCCCAAAATCCATACCAGACCCTTATCCGAGCAAGCAGCCCGGTCGGTCAGGAAAGGGGGTGGGGACGGGCGAGCATCCCCCCCCCCCCTCCTGAACCGTACCAGGCCGCATGCCCTCAACATGGGGGTGGGTGCTTTGGGGGAGGGGGCGCCCTGCGAGCCCCCCACCCTGAAGCACCTTGTCCCCATGTTGATGAGGACAAGGGCCTCTTCCCGACAACCCTGGCCGTTGGTTGTCGGGGTCTGCGGGCGGAGGGCTTATCGGAATCCGGGAGCCCCCAGATCCCGGCCCCCCACCCTATGTGAATGAGTATGGGGTACATGGTACCCCTACCCATTCACCTAAGGAAAAAGTGTCAATAAAAAAAACACTACACAGATTTTTAAAGTAATTTATTAGACAGCTCCGGGGGTCTTCTTCCGGCTCCGGGGGTCTTCTTCCGGCTCCGGGGGTCTTCTTCCAGCTTCGGGTGATCACCACGCCCCCTAAAACGTCACAGTCCCAGCATGCCCAGGGACTGTGACGGCATAAGGGGGCGGGGTCACCGCCTAAATAAGTCAGAGCGGAGCGCCCAGAGTGCATTCCAGCCGGAGAGAGCGTCGTGTCAACATCAGAAGAAGAGAAGAGGGAAGAAGGCAGAAGGCAGCAGACCGGGCTCCTCCGCTATAGCAAAAGAGCGGCAGAAGACCTGGAGAGACCCCCGAGGCCGGAAGAAGACCCCCGAAGCTGTCTAATAAATTATTTTAAAAATCTGTGTAGTGTTTTTTTTATTGACACTTTCCCTAGGTGAATGGGTAGGGGTACCATGTACCCCATACTCATTCACATAGGGTGGGGGGCCGGGATCTGGGGGCCCCTTATTAAAGGGGGCTCCCGGATTCCGATAAGCCCTCCGCCCGCAGACCCCGACAACCAACGGCCAGGGTTGTCGGGAAGAGGCCCTTGTCCTCATCAACATGGGGACAAGGTGCTTTGGGGTGGGGGGTGGGGTCCCCCCCAGAATCCATACCAGACCCTTATCCGAGCACGCAGCCCGGCCGGTCAGGAATGGGGGGTGGGGACGGGCGAGCGCCCCCCTCCTCCTGAACCGTACCAGGCCGCATGCCCTCAACATGGGGGGTGGGTGCTTTGGGGTAGGGGGGCGCCCTGCGGGCCCACCCACCCTAAAGCACCTTGTCCCCATGTTGATGAGGACAAGGGCCTCTTCCCGACAATCCTGGCCGTTGGTTGTCTGGGTCTGCGGACGGGGGGCTTATCAGAATCCGGGAGCCCCCTTTAATAAGAGGGCCCCCAGACCCCGGCCCCCCACCCCATGTGAATGAGTATGGGGTACATGGTACCCCTACCCATTCAGCTAGGGAAAAAGTGTCAATAAAAAAACACTACACAGGTTTTTAAAGTAATTTATTAAGCAGCTCCGGGGTCTTCTTCCAACTTCGGGGGTTTTCTTCCGGCACTGGGGGTCTCTCCGGTGTCCTGATCTTCTGCGGCTCTTTTGCTAGCGGTGGCCCGGACTTCTGCCTTCTGCTTTCTTCCCTCTTCTGATGTTGACACGACGCTCTCTCCGGCTGGAATGCTCTCTGAGCGCTCTGCAATGGACTTAAGGGGGCGGGGTCACTGCCTATATATGAGGTCACAGTCCCTGGGCATGCTGGGACGGTGACGTTTTAGGGGGCGTGGTCACCGGGTAATGACCACGCCCCCTAAAACATCACAGTCCCAGCATGCCCAGGGACTGTGACGGCATAAGGGGGCGGGGTCACCGCCTATATAAGTCCATTGCGGAGCACTCAGAGAGCATTCCAGCCGGAGAGAGCGTCGTGTCAACATCAGAAGAGGAAAGAAGGCAGAAGTCTGGGCCACCGCTAGCAAAAGAGCCGCAGAAGATCAGGACACCGGAGAGACCCCCGAAGTCGGAAGAAGACCCCGGAGCTGCCTAATAAATTACTTTAAAAACCTGTGTAGTGTGTTTTTTTTTATTGACACTTTTTCCCTAGGTGAATGGGTAGGGGTACCATGTACCCCATACTCATTCACATAGGATGGGGGGCTGGGATCTGGGGGCCCCCTTATTAAAGGGGGCTCTCAGATTCCGATAAGCCCCCCCCGCCCGCAGACCCCGACAACCAACGGCCAGGGTTGTCGGGAAGAGGCCCTTGTCCTCATCAACATGGGGACAAGGTGCTTTGGGGTTGGGGGCCCGCAGGGCTCCCCCAAAGCACCCACCCCCATGTTGAGGGCATGCGGCCTGGTACGGTTCATGAGGGGGTGGGCGCTCGCCCGTCCCCACCCCCTTTCCTGACCGACCGGGCTGCATGCTCGGATAAGGGTCTGGTATGGATTTTGGGGGGGACATCACGCCGTTTTTTCGGCGTAGGGGTTCCTCTTAAAATCCATACCAGACCGAAGGGCCTGGTATGCCCCTGAGGGGGAACCCACGCCATTTTTTTATTTAAAATTTGGCGTGGAGTTCCCCCTCAAGATTCATACCAAACAACAGTGCCGGGCATTGGGAAAAGAAAAATGATTTTTCCTTTCCCGATGAGCAGCTCGGCGCTGTTATCCGCAGCTGACACAGTGCACTGCGATTACCTGCGGTTATGTGCAGATAGCTGCGCTAAATCGCTCCTGGACGCAGTCAATTCTATTTTTTCTATCCGCACAGAACCGCATGTATCTAATTCGCAGCTAAACGCAGTGTGCGAATGGGGCCATAGGAAAGCATTGTGTGCTTTTAGCTGCGGTAGAAAATTAGAAAATCCGCAGCTAAAAGCACCATTCTATCTGTCCGTGTGAAAGGGGCCTTGTATGTTACTTTGCTATGTAATGACAGAGAAACTCTCTAACCCTTTTAGTCAGAAGAGTTTACTATTATCCAATTTCACATTTTGGTGAAGACTAGTGATTGCTCGCTGTGTTTTATTACATGTTACGCTCTTTTGGTTTTGTACATATAGTCTGCATACTTGAATTTGACACCACAGATTTTAATTTGGAATGTAGCTCAGTTTTTAATTGCTTTCTCAATTTCTTTTGCACAGCTAGATGTAGAATTTTTTCAACAGCTAGTAGTCAGACTGTACGCCTACAAAGTATATGAACACAAGCTGTGTGCTTTAGTGTCAGTAAGGTCAGTATGATCAGGGTTTGGCTAAATAGTTTAACATAGTACTTAATGATTTCAGAGTGTGGGTTCTGCTGGTAAGGAGGTGAGAATGAGGCCATTCTCCTTTACACCCTGGATCTGGGTCTCCCCCTCCACGTTTGTTCAGCAGGGATTTCCCAACCAAGTCATCAGATTTCTCATCAATACTTGTTCCACTAACAAAAGTGTAAACATGAAACTAATACATTTCAAAGAAAAGTGTTGTGAGTAAATCGTTGCTGACCTTGCTTTCTGAAAATGCTAGTTGTCTGGCTGCCGTACTTATCTGCTTGCATCACATACTCAGAATGTATACCACATGCAGACAAGGACTTTAGATTTTCTTTAGCTTTCCTGATCTGCATACTTTTTGTAGGTCAGTGACTCTACATTAAGGGCCACATCACATCACCTGCAGTCCGGTGCGTTTTTGTGGTGTGAACCAGCCCTATAACTAGTGGGCCAACTGGAATATTCAGAATGTCTATCTCGATGGGATATTTTATTTTAAACTACCCCAGTGGGTTTTTTTTTTTTTTACTACATTGACCCTGTGTTTCACATGTTCCAGTGCTGACATTTGCATATGTAGGCAGTTGACACACACACACACACACACACACACACACACACACACACACACACACACACACACACACACACACACACACACACACACACACACACACACACACACACACACACACACTATGTAATGCTTTAGAGGACTGTCAGAAACTGCAGACCTGTTGAAGCAAATGAAGGTCCGTGTGTGTGTGGAAGTGCTACATTTTTGGCTAGAAATAGGCTGCAGAAGACAATAGGAAATTGGGAACATGTTACATGAGGCTAGAAGAGATCAATGCTTTTACAGTCATGACGGAGGTATGACTAAAACCTTCAGGGCCCTGGTGCAAGAAACCATGAAGGGCACCTCTCAGCTTCAGCTGCATACAATGAATGGGCAGGAATAGCACTGTACAGAGCTTTCCGTTCATTTACAAACTGAAGCATAGTAACACAGTCTACTACGCCTCAGTTATGTCCATTCAGAAAAGGAAGGGGCTGGTTAATGACATATCCCCTGGTCTCAATATTGACACGGGGGAAGGGGCAGGGGAGCACACAGAGGGGAGGGGGGGGGCCCAGGGGCAAAAGAAAGAGGAGGAAGCTGGATAGGAGGGGTGCTGGGGGCGGCATATAGAAGAACTGATTGCCTCCATTTTCCTCCTGCAGCCGCTCAATGTCTGCAGAAGGGAGAGGAGGAGAAGCAGGCTTTCCAGGGCTGCAGGAGGAAAATGGAGGGCATTGTTTTTTTTTTCCTCTATATGCCGCCCCCCCCATCCAGGTATACAGGGGAGCAGGGTTGCCAACCTCCCTTGGCTTTTTTTACTGACAAAACATGAAAACTTTTTGACAGAGCACAGTGTTTATAGACGACCTGGAATATGATAGAAACGCCTATTCTAAACTAAGAAAATTGATATTTTTATCAGTATAAAAAATATGTAAACACTAACAATACTCATAACAAGTAATCTATTGGCTTTACAACCAAGAACTCAAAACAGAGTGACAAAATGTGAGCATGACTAGGATTATAAAAGGATGCCCCAACCCTGGGATAAAATGAAAAAATAGAAAAATAAGTACTATGTTCTAAATAGCATGCCACGGCAAATGGTATGCATGGTCAGATTTTGCCGAACAGTGAGGGGGGATCAACAAACAGAGTATGAGGCTAGTCACTATATACACTGCACACATATAACAGTCCTTGTATACACAAAATGCTCCTAATTATTGTGCCAAAACTGACACCCTCACAGACACAAATAAAACATCAGGACAAAGGATAATTAAAAAAAAATGTAGACATTTACATTACATATGCTTTGCTGTACACAAAAAGAACTGACTGGGCCAGCCTTAAAGAAGAACTAAACCAGCAACTGTTGGGACAATGAACACCTTGGTAAAGACTAATGTACAGCAGAATGTATAGAGTGCAGGGTCATAAGTAACATATGAAACAACATATAGTTTGGCAGTCATGATGAAACCTTTGTTACATCAGAGTCCCTCCTTACATCAGAGTCCCCAGCATTCCCCTTAAATCAGGCTCTGTCCAGCATACTCTTCTTACATCATAGTCTAAAGCTGTGTACACACGACCGGACTTTTCGTCGGACTGAACGCCGAAGGACTTTTCGACGGAGTTCCAACTACACGGACTTGCCTACACACAATCACACCAATGTCCGATCGTTTCGAACGTGATGACGTACGACCAGACTAGAATAAGGAAGTTCATAGCCAGTAGCCAATAGCTGCCCTAGCGTCCATCGGACTAGCATACAGACGAACTGATTTTTCGATCGGACTCGAGTCCGTCGGAAAGATTTGAAACATGTTCTATTTCTAAAGTCCAACAGATTTTTCGACAGAAAAGATCAGATGAAACCCACACACAATTGAATTGTCCGATGAATTCGTTCCGTCGAACCAGTTTGGTCAAAAAGTTCTGTCGTGTGTACACGGCATAAGAAGCCAAAGAATTCCCCTTACATCACAGTCTACAGAGCCCCCCCCCCATCTTACATTAGACTCCTCCTTTACATCCCTTTATATCAGAGTTCCTTCCTTAAATCAGGCTTCCCAGAGAGCCTCCCTTACATCAGAGTCCCCAGAGTTCCCCTTTATGCTGGATGTAAAGTAGAACATTGTGGACTTTCGCGTAAAGGGAACACTGATATAAAGGGGTCTCTGGCCACCAAGGTCCTCACATCAGAGTCCACAGAGCCCCCCTTACATCGAGTCCCCCTTCTTTATATACACTGTAAAGGGGGATCTCTGAGGACTCTGATGTAAGGGGGAACCCCAAAAAAACCCTTATATCAGAGCTCCCCTTTACCCCAGAGAATGCAGAGTTCCCCTTTAAATCTGTGTGCCATACAAGTATTTCTAGAAGGGGATCAGGCCAGCCCCCTCACAGCACAGGGTTTTTTTTAACTTACATGACCAGTCACTCCTCTTCCTAATGAGTGTACAGACTGCTGAGGTCCCAGGGCTGCACATAATATATCAAAGGGCTGCAGGTTGGGCACCAGGGATATAGAAAAAGTGATTAATTTTCATCATCAGAGAATGAATTTCTTACTGACCTTGCTGAACCCTCAAAAGAGACCTAACTCACAATTAGCATGTCAATTTATAAACGATAATTCATTAAAATATTCTAAACATGTTATGTTATCGCTTGGTAAGAAACTTTTGGATTGTTCACTGTACAATGAGCAATCCCTTTTTTTTTTTAAATTGGGATGGTCTCTCATTTATTTGCATTTTTGGCACACAGTAACATCTGCCTTGCCAATTCAGCTCAGGTGCTTTGCTGGCAGCAGATGAATTTCCTGTAGAATTACAACTGAAATCCTTTAATTGTTTTATTACTCTGAGCCAAATAAAAAACTACTGTATAACATTACAATAGAGTGTCAGAGGTGATCTTGTATTCAGGATCCAATATTGCAATTCAGTTTATCCTAAAAAAAAAAAAAAAAAAAAGCGTCTCAAAATATATTTATATTTTTAAAGGCTATTCTAGAATGATTATTGTTCAATAATTTCTATTCGTAGGTTCAGTGTTTTGCCTTAATTGCTATCTGAAAGGGGTTATATGAAGTGTTTGTATATACTTTATTTTCTTTATGGATTTCCTATGTTGAGGACTAAAGCATTAAAGCGTTATTTATTTGGTTATGTTTATATAAAATATTGCATATGAATAAATTATATTTATAATTTTCAGCAAGCTCTAGACCGCTTTTCTGCAGGCAGTTCATTGCTATGCTGTGAAAAGCGAATGTTGTTAATAGTCCTTTATCAGGTTACATTGAACACGGGTGACCTAACCTCTCCCCCCTGTTTAGCTGAGATGGGACAATGCACTTTTTGTTTAAAAAAAAAAAATACAGTGATAAGAAAAAGTATGTTTTCTGCAGTAATTTGCAATAAATTTGGATCTGATCCTCATCAGTGAATATGATGCATAACTGGACTATTCAATTGGTCTTTGAATAATGCCCAGGTTGAATGTTCAATGAAATCTGCATGTCAAAGCAATTAGTGGATCCAGATATATAGGTATCTTTTACTCTCTCTTTTTGGATAGAGTAAAGGGGGTTATAACCCTTTTTTTTGCCGTGTCGGATTGGGGAAATTTTCATTCACATCCTTTCCCATAGCCAGGAGGAAATCCCTCCATTGTGTAGTTATCACTAGGTACACCTAGTGTCCCCATTGGAAGATTTTTCCTTTATTACTATTCTGGTGACAATCCAATATTTGGGATTTTTTTTTTCACTTTCACTCTCGGTGATCGTGGCAAACACGACAAATAGAGTGAATATTCCTATCTAATCCATCTAATCCTTCCCCAGTCTATCAAAAATGAAAAAATAATAAACATTTGCCTTTTATTTTTACTTTAAATTAGATCATGATCTTTTACCTTTCTGGATTCTAAGCCTGTTTAGTGTGACGGGATAGGATGACCACTGACCAGGAAAAGCGCAGAAGATAGGTGGGATTTGGATCAGTTTAGGCCGGCCATACACTCTTCAGATCTCGGCCGGTTCAGCAGGAACCAGCCGAGATTCGAACCGTTAATGAGCAGGCTGAATGTACCAAGTTAATCGATCAACTTGGGTACAACCAACCTGCTGGGTTCTCTTGTGATTATTGTTAACGGCTGCTAAAGCCGCTAGCTATAATCACTGTCTTCTCCTGGCGGGGACTGTTTTCCCTGCCCAACCCCCCACTGGGAGAAAACAATTGTTTATTCCCTGTCAGCACTGTCTGTGTTGATGGGGAAATTGTGCGAATTTCTAAGAAATTTGCACCGTGTATGGCTGTCCTTACAGGAGAGGTCAAAATAGGAAAGTCGCTTCAGCTGTCGGTATCTCTGCATCTCCAGATAATTGTAGTATGTGGTTTTCACTGAAGGTAAGCTCTGTTTGTTTTATTATATGCTCAGTTGGAACTCCACTTGTTTGTGTCCAGTTTACATTAAGTCCAATTTCACTCTTATATGACTTGTCCCACGATTTTGTACTGGAAAATCGTATGACAAGTCATTCTCCATGATTTTCAATGACTACCATTCATATTGGCACGACTTTAAGTCGTGCCGACTTCAAAGTAGTCCCTGCACTACTTTGGTCCAACTTCCATGCGAGTTGTACTCCATAGACCTCAATTTTAAACCCTCAAGTAGCATGCAAATCCTACCTTAATAATATAGACACGATTTCAGTACGACTTTGTAAACACAAGCTGTAAGCACAAGCCTCACACCATGTATGTTTTCATTTGTTAATGCCAAAGTTGTGGCAACGTTGTACAAAGTAGTACTGATCCAAAATTGCGCAAATTCGCGGTAAAATCCCTGTAAAATCGTGTCCACGAAATCACTGTATAATCGTGCGACTTTAAGGTCTCACAAGTGTGAAAGGGGCCTAAGGCTGGGTTCACATTGGTGCAATGCGGGAGACCCTGTGATTCAATACCGGTTTCCAGCATCGCACCTGAATCGCACAGTGGTTCACACTGAGATCTGCAAAACGCTGGGGGTGTCGATGTAAGGTTGACATCCCCAGATCGGTACGCAGACCGCCGTGTGAACTGTGAAATGGTGAACACCCATGTGATCCGATTCCAGTGCGGACCAAAAAACTGCACCACTTTGTTGCGAATGCGATGCGATTTCAGCCATACAGTTTGCATGGCTGAAATCGCATGTGATCCACACAGCAATGTGGTGCGAATCGCATGCAATTTCTGGCATCGCACTAGTGGAAAACTAAATTGATGGCAACAACATTTCTTTTTGCTTCTGTTTCATTGTGCATGTAAATGTCTTTTTTCGATATCCGTGATCTAATATGAATTTTTAGTCTGTTCCCTCTTGATGTGTCCAGAATATTAGATAACCATGTCCATGTTTTTTATTACTGTGCCTATCCAGTACTTTGTGCATGAACTTGTGCATGAACAAGTATATTGATGCGTTTCCTATTAATGAGCTTCCAAAAATGTGATTGTGCAGTTTAGCATGTTGTAGTAGTCTTACAAAAAAGTACATTTTTATTTCTTTGTCTATTTCTTCAAATTGTACAATTTTCTCTCCAGGGCCTGAAGTATCTTTGCATTCCAGCATCCGATTCACCAAACCAAAACTTGTAAGTAAGCTTTTCTTCTTCTATTCTTCATGTGGACAGTGTAATATAATCACGTTATTGTGTATGTATGTTTGTCGCCAGGCCTCCAAAAAAAAAAAATAATACAGTTGGCATCCCATTGGCATTTAAATACTTATCGGCTTAAAAAAAACAAAAACCTGAAGTATGGACTTAAAGTAGAACTATGGGCAAAACCTTTTTTTTTTTTTTCGTTTTGGATAGAGTAAGGGAGGGTTATAACCCCTGTCAGATTTGTTTTCGTCATCTGTGTCCCATTGCAGAGATTTCCCTTCATTTCCTGTCCCATAGCCAAACAGGAAGTGAAGGTAAATCCCATCAAATTAAGGGAATTCCTTGGGGACCCCCAGGTCACCAGAACTAGTGTCCATATTGGAGGATTTCCCCCCTGTTACTTTTCTGGGGAGAACCAAAAATTTGTAATTTTTCTTTTAGTTCAACTTTCAATGATAATGGTAAACAGGACACATAGAGAGGGCGAATCTCCTTAAAGCGTTTGTATACCCGCTGGGGTTTTTTTTTTTTTTTTTTTCTACCCCTGCAAGGGAAAAGGCATAATGAGCTAGTATGCACCGCATTCTAGCTCATTATGAGGTACTTACCTTAGAACGAGGCGCCGGCATCTCATCCTGTCCACGCCGAGGGAGCTGACATTTCCCCTCTGCGTGTCTTCCGGGTATCGCGGCTCCGGCGCTGTGAGTGGCCAGAGCCGCGATGTCGTCACTCCCGCGCATGCGCGCGGGAGACTTCTGTCCGGCACGCTCCGGAGTTTGCCAGGCTATCAGCCGAGAAGCCCCTGCGCGCATGCGCCGCTGCAGTCAGCGGCTCATTGCGAGGGGAATATCTCCTAAACTGTACAGGTTTAGGAGATATTTTTTTTACCTACAGGTAAGCCTTATTATAGGCTTACCTGTAGGTAAAAGTAAATAAAAAAGGTATGCAATCACTTTAATGGGGACACAGCAATAAAAACTGACAGGTGTTCTAATTCCACTCTATCCAAGACTTAAAAAAAGTTTTGCCTTTAGTTATACTTTAATGACATATTTCACAAATAACTACTAAATATGCCATACAATCCACAGGGCATGAACTGTAATCCACAAAGATCGTAAGTTTAATGATATGACACATGTAATCAAGACATACGTAAAAACCGTGGTAGTAATTAAAATATCCCGCATCCCAGATATGTCAGCCTCCTTTAGTGTAACGCCACGCAAAATGAATTACAACGTTTATGAGAAGCATAAATTTTGAAGACTTTATGATGACAGGCATATGTCACAAAATCAGCAATTCAATGTGAATGCCAATGACATCCTTATTCTGAGCAGTCACAAAAAGCTTTAGTCGGTATACTCAGGCATCAATGGCGTCCCTCCGCATACATCCCAGGGTCATCAGTTCACACTGTTCCTTAAAAAGCAAGTTTGATCTCCAGCAACGCCAAGTGGCTGCAATATAGTCTTGGCTGACCACCTGTTGCTCCCCAGGTCGGCCCTGGGATGTATGTGGAGAGACGCCATTGATGCCTGAGTATACCATCTAAAGCGTTCTGTGACCTCCCTTTTTAAGGGGGTCATTGGGATTCAGTAAGCCTTACATTCTGCCACTTTTTATGGTGACGGTGGACACAGTTGGCACTTTTTTGAGGAACAAGGAAGTTTATTCATCTCACACATTGAAGGAGAGCATTTTGGTTTCCTGGAATTCTGGGACTGTTTCTGATCACCATCCATATGCTCTGTATGGACATTGATTTTCTTTCTTTTCATATATTATTACAGTGGGGAAAATAATTATTTGATCTGCTGATTTTGTAAGTTCGCCCACTTAAAAGAAATGAAGGGTCTATAGTTTTTATCATAAGTGTATTTTAAATGATAGAGACAGAATATCAACCAAAAATCCAGAAAAAAAACACATGATACAAATGTTATATATGTTATAAATTGAGTTGCAATTTAGTGAGTAAAATACATATTTGATCCCCAAGCAAAACATGACTTAGTACTTGGTGGAGAAACCCTTGTTGGCAAGCACAGAGGTAAGACCAGGTTTGCACACATCTCAGCAGGGATTTTGGTCCAATCTTTTTTACAGATCTTCTCTAAATCCTTAAAGTTTTTGTAAAGCTTTGTTTTATTGTTTTTGTTTTTTTTTTAAATAACAAACATGTTATACTTGCCTCCTCTTTGCAAGGGTTTTGCACAGATTGGTCCTGATCCTCCTTTTCTGGGGTCCCCCTGCGGCGCTTCTGGCACCTCTTATTCTCGAGTGCCCCCACGGAGAGACACTTTTCATGAGGACACTTGTGTGTGCGTGCTCCCGAGTTCTGCTGCTGCGTCCATTGACAGACAGCAGGATTCAGCCCGCCCCCAGCTCCTGTGTCACCGGATTTGATGGCTCCCGCTGCTATCTATCCAATGAGGACCCGAAGAGGGGGTCTGGGGGGGTGCTGCAGCACAAGAGTTTCTTCGATTTAATGCATAACATGCATTAAGGTGAAAAATCGGGAGGGTGTACAACTAGGGATGAGCCGAACACCCCCCTGTTCGGTTCGCACCAGAACATGCGAACAGGCAAAAAATTAGTTCGAAAACGCGAACACCGTTAAAGTCTATGGGACACGAACATGAATAATCAAAAGTAATAATTTTAAAGGCTTATATGCAAGTTATTGTCATAAAGTGTTTGGGGACCTGGGTCCTGCCCCAGGGGACATGGATCAATGCAAAAAAAAAGTTTTAAAAACGGCCGTTTTTTCAGGACCAGTGATTTTAATAATGCTTAAAGTGAAACAATAAAAGTGTAATATCCCTTTAAATTTCGTAGCTGGGGGGTGTCTATAGTATGCCTGTAAAGGGGCGCATGTTTCCAGTGTTTAGAACAGTCTGACAGCAAAATGACATTTCAAAGGAGAAAAAGTCATTTAAAACTACTCGCGGCTATTAATGAATTGCCGGTCCGAGAATACACATAAAAGTTCATTGAAAAACGGCATGGGAATTCCCCACAGGGGAACCCCGAACCAAATTTTTAAAAAAATGACGTGGGGGGTCCCCCTAAATTCCATACCAGGCCCTTCAGGTCTGGTATGGATTTTAAGGGGAACCCCGCACCAAAATGTTAAAAAAAAATGGCGTAGGGTCTCCCCAAAAATCCATACCAGACCCTTATCCGAGCACGCAACCTGGCAGGCCGCAGGAAAAGAGGGGTGGGATGAGAGAGCGGCCTCCCCTCCTGAACCGTACCAGGCCACATGCCCTCAACATTGGGAGGGTGCTTTGGGGTAGCCCCCAAAAACACCTTGTCCCCATGTTGATGGGGACAAGGGCCTCATCCCCACAACCCTTGCCCGGTGGTTGTGGGGGTCTGCGGGCGGGGGGCTTATCGGAATCTGGAGGCCCCCTTTAACAAGGGGACCCCCAGATCCCGGCCCTCCCCTCCGTGTGAAAAAAAGTGTCAAAAATGTTAAAAATGACAAGAGACAGTTTTTGACAACTCCTTTATTTAAATGGTTCTTCTTTCTTCTATCTTCTTTCTTCCTTCGGTTTCTTCCTCTATCTTCTTCTTCTGGTTCATCTGGTTCTACCTCTGGTGTTCTTGTCCGGCATCTTCCTCCGCAGCACTGGCGTCTTCTTCCCTTCGTCTTCTGGGCCGCTCCGCATCCGACCATGATGGGAGGCTCCCACTGTGTGACGTTTCTCCCGCAGACCCCCACAAACACTGGGCAAGGGTTGTGGGGATGAGGCCCTTGTCCCCATTAACATGGGGACAAGGTGTTTTGGGGGGCTACCCCAAAGCACCCTCCCAATGTTGAGGTAATGTGGCCTGGTACGGTTCAGGAGGGGGGGCTTCCCTCTCGTCCCCCCCTCTTTTCCTGTGGCCTGCCAGGTTGCGTGCTTGGATAAGGGTCTGGTATGGATTTTTGGGGAGACCACATGCCATTTTTTTTTTTTAATTTTGGCCAGGGTTCCCCTTAATATCCATACCAGACCTGAAGGGCCGGGTATGGAATATAGGGTTACCCCCCCACGTCATTTTTTTTTAAATTTTGGTTCGGGGTTCCCCTGTGTTGAATTCCCATGCCATTTTTATCAATGAACTTTTATGTGTATTGTCGGACCGGCAATTCATTAATAGCCGCGAGTAGTTTTAAATAACCTTTTTTCCTTTGAAATGTCATTTTGCTGTCAGACCTAAACATGGGAAACATGCGCCCCTTTACAGGCATACTATAGACACCCCCCAGGTATGAAATTTAAAGGGATATTACACTTTTATTGTTTCACTTTTAGCATTATTAAAATCACTGCTCCTGAAAAAACGGCCGTTTTTAAAACTTTTTTTGCATTGATCTATGTCCCCTGGGGCAGGACTCAGGTCCCCAAACACGTTTTATGACAATAACTTGCATATAGGCCTTTAAAATTAGCACTTTTGATTTCTCCCATAGACTTTTAAAGGGTGTTCCGCGGCTTTCGAATTTGCCGCGAACACCCCAAATTGTTCACTGTTCAGCGAACAGGCGATGTTCGAGTCGAACATGAGTTCGACTCGAACTCGAAGCTCATCCCTATTTACAACCCCTTTAAGGTTTCTTGGCTGTTGCTTGGCAACTCAAAGTTTCAGCTCCCTCCATAAATTTTCTATAGGAATAAGGTCTGGAGATGGCTTAGGCCACTCCATGACCTTAATGTGCTTCTTCTTGAGCTACTCCTTTTGTTGCCTTGGCGGTATGTTTTGGGTCATTGCCATGCTAAAAGACCCATCCATCACCCATCTTCAGTGTTCTAGCTGAGGGAAGAAGGTTCTCATCCAATATTTTACAATACATGGCCCCATTCATTGGTCCGTCAATGTGACAGTCTGTACCTGTAGCGGAGAAACGGCCCCAAAGCATAATGTTTTCACCTCTGTGCTTGACTATAGGGATGGTGTTCTTAGAGTCATAGTCAGCATTTTTCTTCCTCCAAACACGACGAGTCCCCCTTTTTAAGAAGGTACATGTACAGTGATGCCAATTAACATTTAAATGATTCAGAGACGGATTGGGAGAAAGTGCCGTGGCTCATCGACTCGCCATGATTGGAGGAAGAAATTGCTGACTGTGACCCTAAGAACACTATCCCTACATCCCAAGCACGTAGGTTTAAACATGATGCTTTGGGGCTGCTTCTCTGCTAAAGGTACAGGCCAATTTTGCCGCATTGAGGGGCCATGTATTGTATAATCTTGAATGAGAACCTTCTTCCCTCAGCCAGAACACTGAAGATGGGTCGTGGTTGGGTCTTCCAGAATGACAATGACCCAAAACATACCGCCAAGGCAACAAAGGAGTGGCTCAAGAAGAAGCACATTAAGGTCATATAGTGGCCTAGTCAGTCTCCAGACCTTAATCCTAAGGAAAATCTTTTGGGAGGAGCTGAAACTTCGAGTTGCCAAGAGACAGGCAAGAAACCTTTAAGGATTTAGAGAAGATCTGTAAAGAAGAGTGGACCAAAATCCCTCCTGAGATGTGTGCAAACCTGGTCACCAACTACAAGAAACGTTTTACCTCTGTGCTTGCCAACAAGGGTTTCTCCACCAACTACCAAGTCACTACTCTGCATCTGTCATTATGATTTCAAAAGAGTAAACACAGTTTATTAATAATAAATGGCTTCAGCCAAACACTAACCATGAGTGAAAGAAAAGTTTTTGTGTCATCATTCATATTCTCTGAAAAATGGCCAAGAAATCATAAATTCTGCCAGTGTGTATGTATGTATGTGTGTATATATGTGTATGTGTGTGTGTGTGTGTGTGTGTGTGTGTGTGTATATATATATATATATATATATATATATATATATATATATATATATAATTTATTTATTTATATTATTCAGAAATTTGAGAATGTCTTGCTGTGGGTAAATACATTTGTGTAATGATGCCATATCTGAGTTGACAAAGGACAGATGGCAAAATAACATTATACCTTTCTGAAAAACAAAAGCCTGACAAACACTGGAGTAAAGAAAAAAAAATTAAAGGGGTTGTAAACCCTCACGGTTAAACCTCCTGTGATGCAGCAGCCCCCCAGAGCCCCACTTTTACTTACCTGAACCCGGTCTTTCCAGCGACTGGGACGAGCACACCCACTCCAGCCGGTGTCTCGGGTCCTGATTGGATAGATTGATAGCAGCACAGCCATTGGCTCCCACTGCTATCAATCAAATACAATGACGCCAGGCGCAGTGCCGAGTCATGTTGTTTGCGTCAATGGACGCAGCAGAACAAGGGAGCGCGCCCACACGAGTGCCCCGAGGGAGAATGGCTCTCCAACGGGGCACTTGAGAAAAGGAGGAGGAGCCAGGAGCGCCACTGAGAGACCCCAGAAGAGGAGGATCGGGGTCACTCTTTGCAAAACCAACTGCACAGAGGAGGAAAGTATGACATGTTTTTTTTTTTTTTAAACTAACTTTTAAATATCCTTTAAAGGTGATATGAAGGGGAAGTCCCTGTTACTATGCAAAAGCAAACCCAAAATTGATTTGGCTACACATACTAACCTAGAACACTATGCTCTAGTTACAAGGGAAATGAGTCCTATTTATAGTTTGGATGTATTTTCCTTCACATGGGCACTCAAGCAGATGGGCATAGATGAGCAATTGCTATACCTCATCAAAAACTCCAAATGTAAAGGAAAAGTGTAGTGCACTATCAGCAAGAACACATATTGAGTTATTATTGCAGTACTTAGCTTTACATACCTGATCTCATATATTTTATTCTTGTTCAGTGTGGAGATTTTGTAGATAAACTGCTTAAGGCAAGATAGGTTAGCTACTACTATGACTCTTAACTGTACTCAAACTGTTCTAAAAGACACTGATTATTTCAACTCTATCCATTAATATTCATTAAATATTTTTTAAAGGCAAGAAGTATAAGTAACTGAATTGGACTTGATAGAAGCCCCTTTCAATCCTTGTACAGCAGAGCTCAAACTGGAAACAAGGGGGGCAGCACAGGGAGCTATTCAGTAGTGCTCATGATGTACTAACAAGGAGCATGCTTATAGGAAGAGAGAGCAATGTAAACCAGAGAGGAGCGCATCTGTCTAAACCACTGTTTTTCAATTCCAGTCCTCAAGGCGCACCAGCAGGTCATGTTTTCAGGGTTTCCCTCAGATGAAACGGCTGTGGTAATTGCAGAGAAACTGATCAAATCACCTGTGCAAAATTAATGGAGAGCCTGAAAACATGACCTGTTGGTACGCCTTGAGGACTGGAATTGAGAAACACTGGTCCAAACTAACATTCACAAGTCTAACTAAATATGATTTACATTACACTGTCATATATATGCTTCAAACGTGTTGTGCAAAAATCTTCTTCCGTCAGTAAAAATATGCAAGATAATTTGGTCTATGCATGAAATTGTATCACATAGATCAGATTTGGAGCACAGAGTGATCATTAACAACCTATGTTTGCAATATCCCAGTTTTAAAACTCACTTATGGTATAATGTTATTTGTACAACACCTGTTCCAAAGTTTTATTATGTCCCTGACATATCCTGTTAATGTTATCGGACAAAAACTGCATAAATAGCAAATCTAACCTTTTCCTGCGATTCTTTAGAAGTAGGTGCCCTGATTTTATCAAGATTTTGTAAGTTCTACCTTCTGTATCCTGCCTGAACAGAGAGTCCTTTCCAAATATAGCATTATCACTGGTATTGGCTACAGGCAGATGTTTAACTGTTTAAGTTATGCTGCCAAACACAATGTCTTATAGTAGAGCATTAGATGCGTATTGTTGCACTATTATAGCTAATAAGTGGGACATACTGTATACAGTTTGTGATAGTAGATTTAGACACATGACCATATCCTGGCACAATCTGAATTGCACAAGGAACTTGCTTTTTATGAACAGTAAGGCTACTTTCACACTGGGGCGTTGAGGGCGTCAGCGGTAAAGCACCGCTATTTTTAGTGACGCTTTACTGCCATTTTTTGGGGAGGTTTTCGGCCACTAGCGGGGCGCTTCTAGGGTTAAAACCCGCCCAGAAAGCGCCGCTGCAGCGGCACTTTGCCGGCGGTTCTGCGGCGCTGCCCATTGATTTCAATGGGCAAGAGCGCTTTACAATCGGTGCGCTGGCGTCCTGCCAGCGCACCAATCCAGTGTGAAAGCACTCGGTCTTTCACACTGGAGTGAGAGGAGAGGCTCTTTGCAGGCACTATAGCGCCTGTAAAACGCCTCAGTGTGAAAGTAGCCTAATCAAATGAAGAATGAGAGTGCGAGATATATATATATATATATATATATATATATGTGTGTGTGTGTGTGTATATATATATATATATATATATATATATATATATATATATATATATATATATATATATGTATGTGTATATATATATATATATATATATCTGTATGCCACCAGTATAAATTTAAAGCAAAACAATCCAAATGAATTTGAAGTGCAGACTTTCAGCTTTAATTCAAGGGGTTGAATATAAATATCAAGTACAAATTTTAGGAACTGCAACCATTTTTATACACCGTTCCCCATTTTCAGGGGCTCAAATTTAATTGAACAAATATATATAATCACAAATAAAATATTAATTTTTTTTTTTTTTTTATATGTTGTTGAGAATCCTTTACTGGAAAAGACTGCCTGAAGTCTGGAACCCATGGATGTTTCCAAAGACTGGGTTTCCTCCTTTCTGATGCTTTGCCAGGCTCTAACTGCAGCTGTCTTCAGTCATTCTTTGTTTTTGCCTTTTTAGTTTTGCCTTCAGCAAGTGAAATGCATGCTCAGTTGGGTTGAGATCAGGTAATTGACTTGGCCATTGCAGAATATTCCACTTCTTTTCCTTCAAAAGCTCCTGGGTTGCTTTTGCAGTGTCTTTTGAATCATTGTCCATCTGTACTGTGAAGCGACATCTAGTCAACTTTGCTGCATTTGGCTGAATCTGGGCTGATAGTATACCTCTAAACACTGCAGAATTCATCCGGCTGCTTCTGTCACATCATCAATAAACACCAATGACCCAGTGCCACTGGAAGCAATGCATGTCCATGCCATCACACTGCAACAATGTTTTAGAGATGACGCTGTGTGCTTTGGATCATGAACTGTTCCAAGCCTTCTCCACACTTTTTTTCATCCCGTCATTCTGGTACAGATTAATCTTGGTTTCATCCATCCATAGAATGCTTTTCCAGAACTGTTCTGGCTTTTTTAGATGTTTTTTTGGCAAAGTCTAATCTTAAGCTTAAGCCTAAGCTTTTCTATTCTTCAGGCTTATGAATGGTTTGCACCTTGTGGTGAACAATCTGTATTTGCTCGTGAAGTCTTCTCTTGTAGACTTTGACAATGATTTGCCCACCTCCTGGAGAGTGTCCTTCACTTGTCTGAATGTTGTGAATGGGTTTTTCTTTACCATAGAGAGGATCCTACGATAAAACACCAATGTTGACTTCTGTGGACGTCCAGGCCTTTTTATGTTGCTGAGCTCACCACCTTTTCCCCAGAATGTACCAAACTGTTGATTTGGCCACTCTTAATGTTGCTGCTATCTCTCTGATGGATTTGTTTTGTTCACTTTTTGAAGCCTTACAATGGCCTGTTTCACTTGCATGGATAGCTCCTTTGAATGCCTTTGCTCCTTTGAACACATGATGTAGGTTCACAGCAATAGATTCCAATTGCAACTAGCACACTTAGAATCAACTCCAGAACTTTTACCTGCTTAATTGATGAAGAAATAACAAAAGAGTAGCCCACACCTGGCCATGAAACCGCTTTTGATTAAATTGTCCAATTACTTGTGGCCCCTTGAAAAAGGGGGGTGGCTATTCTTAAGAGCTGTAATTCCTAAACCCTTCCTCCGTTTTGGATGTACATACCCTCAAATTAAAGTGGACCTTCAGTAATTTTGTTTTCAATTTTCCATCTATTAAATCTTCTGCCCTTGTTGTTTTAACTTAGGATAGTAAAACATTTTTTTCTGCCAGTAAATACCTTATACAGCCCACTTCCTGTTTCTTGTCTGGTATAAAATGGATTTTTAATACAGCTTACCTGTAAAATCCCTTTCTTGAAGTACATCACGGGACACAGAGCACCATAATAATGACTAATTGGGTTATACGCTACCTTTAGGTGATTGGGCACTGACAACCAATAGAAAGATGGTTCCTCCCATATAACCCCCCCATACAAGAAATACCTCAGTTTTGTAGCAAGCAATGATGATCCCAGAAAAGAGCGGAGGGACCTCTGTGTCCCGTGATGTACTTCAAGAAAAGGATTTTACAGGTAAGCTGTATTAAAAATAATTTTTTCTTTATCGTACATCACGGAACACAGAGCACCATAATAATGACTAATTGGAATGTCCTAAAGCAATGTACCTGGGGGGGGGGGCCTGCAACACGCTGTGGCCAAACAGTCTCTTTTTGAGATCTAACATCCACCTGGAAAAACCTGGTGAACGTATGAACTGAAGACCAAGCGGCCGCTTTGCAAACCTGAGCCATAGACACCTGTTGGCGTACTGCCCATGATGCACTAACCCCTCTAGTGGAGTGTGCTTTCAAATCCCAAGGTGGAACCTTGCGCCTTAATCCATACGCCTGGATAATAGTCTGGCGAATCCACCTAGATATAGTTGAACTTGTTGCCGGCTGTGCTTTCCTAGGACCTTCCGGCAGGACAAAAAAGCAGTCAGTGTTCTGAAAAGAAGCTGACATCTTTAAGTAAACCTTGATCGCCCTCACCACATCAAGCGAGTGAAGTGACCTTTCCTCCCTAGTTTTAGGGTTTGGAAAAAAGGAAGGTAGAATGATATCCTGACTCAAATGAAATCTGGAAACTACCTTAGGTAAAAAATTCGGACGAGGGCGCATGACCACTCTGTCCTAATGAAGAATCAAAAAAGGTTCTTTGCAAGAAAGGGCGGCCAATTCTGACACCCTTCTAGCCGACGTTATAGCCACCAAAAAAAACAATTTCCTGGTTAATAGGACAAACGGAATATGTCCAATAGGTTCAAACAGTTGACACTGTAAGGCTGACAGGACCAAATTTAGGTCCCAGGGACATAAAGGCGGCTTAACCGGCGGCCTTAGGTGCGTTACTCTCTTAACAAAGGTTGGTACCAAAGAATGGGCTAAAATTGGTCTTTGGAAAAATACAGATAAGGCTGAAATCTGTCCTTTAATTGTCCCTAAAGCCAGTTTCAAGTCTACTCCTGCGTGAAGAAAGGCCAGAACTCTTCCAATTGTACACCTACGAGGGTTCCACCTCCTTCCCTCACACCAAGAAATGTATGACTTCCAGACTCTATAATAAAAAGCTCTAGAAACTGACTTTCTAGCGTTTATCAGAGTAGACAAGACTGAACCCATAATACCATGGTCTTTCAATATTCTGGTCTCAATAGCCATGCCATCATATTCAGCATCCGTAAAGAAGGATGGAATATGGGGACAACAGGTCTGGACGGCACTGAAGGACCAATGGGTCCCACACTGCCAACTTCACAATCTCCGAGGCCACGCTGGGGCCACTAGGTTTGCTGGCTTCCGTTCCTCTTGTATTCTGCGTAGTAAGTGCGGCAGAATTTGGATCGGAGGGAAGGCATATATCAGAGAATACTGATCCCAAGGAACTACTAATGCGTCTATCCCAACAACAAGCGGATCCTTGGTCCTGGATACAAACCTGTCCAGCTTGGCATTGAATCTGGATGCCAGCAGATCCACATCTGGGGTCCCGCAGTGTTGGCAGATCTGTAGAAAAACCTCGGGATGCAGGGACCATTCCCCTGGCAACAATTTTTGGCGACTGCTGAAAGAAACGGCACATGTTTTTCTGCCCAAGTCAATATGTAATTTACTTCTCTTTGGGCTGCCCGACTCCTGGTACCTCCCACATGGTTGATATATGCCACTACCGTGGAGTTGTCGGACTGGACTCGGACAGGGAGACCCCGTAACCTGGACGTCCAGAAGCGCAGAGCCAGACGAGCTGCCCGAATCTCCAATAGATTGATGGGCAGGTACCTTTCTGCCTGGGACCATATTCCCTGGACAGAGGCCTCCTCCAGAACTGCTCCCCAGCCTAGACGACTGGCGTCTGTAGTTACTACTCTCCAAGATGTTGGAGGAAAGGATTTTCCTTTTCTCAAATTGCTGGTTTTTAACTACCAAGAGAGGTTCCATTGTACCTGTGGGGACAGAACCATAGGATGATCTAAGGTTCGAGCAGACCTGTCCTAGGCTTCCAGAATACTGTTCTGGAACACCCTGGAGTGGAACTGTGCATATGGAATTGCGTTGAAGGATGACACCATTTTGCCCAGCAACCTCATGCACAGCCGAGTAGAAGGTCTTGACAAAAAAACTGAGGTATTTCCTGTATAGGAGGGGTTATATGGGAGAAACCGTCTTTCTATTGGTTGCCAGTGTCCAATCACCTAAAGGTAGTGTATAACCCAATTAGTCATTATTATGGTGCTCTGTGTCCCGTGATGTACGATAAAGAAAAGCCTAGGCTTATGACATCATGCACAGCTCTCGTGAGAGTTTGCCAGGAAGAGAGGGGGATGAGTCATAAGAGGGCCAATGAAAGCTGCAGAGCTGGAGGTGTGTGTCTGTGTAAATCCAGGAAGTGAAGAAACAGCAGCTTAAGCTGCCCACAGTTAAAATGGATGCAGCCCTACTCGGTGGAGGGAGATTTCTGCAGCATATTTGGCAAGTACAGAATCACAGTATATACAAAATAATATGTAAAGTGGTTGGAGGGAAGCTTCAGAGTGGCAAAGATGTTTTTATTACAAATTATGTGAGCAGACAGCAGTTCTTCTTTAAACCCGAGAGTGTGCACTTTCAGCCCATAGCCTTTATCTAACTATAGCTTAAATATGTTTTGGTAAATACCTGAAAAAAATAAAATTGTGCCTGTGTCCAAATATATATGGACCTAACTGTGTGTGTGTATATGTATATGTATATGTGTATATATACTATGAGGGAGACCGCCTTTGGCCAGATTAAAGTGATTGTTATTTTACCATTACAAACATCTATACTTACAGAGCGGCTGCTAACCTCCTTTTTTCGGGTCCCCTCCCAGTGCTCCTGGCCCCTTCCCTCTCTCCAGTGAACACATGGGGGCACTCGTGCGTGCTCGTACCTGAACCTAGCTGCTGCATCGATTAACACAGACAGCAAGACTCGGCCCCACCCCCCACTCCCTCGTCACTGGCTTTGATTAACAGCACTGGGAGCCAGTGTCTCCCGGTGCCCCAGCAAAGCCAGCGAGACCTGGAAGTGTCAAATTCCGGTACCCCCTCTCCCCCCAAAAAGTGCCAAATGTGGCAGTGGAGGGGGGAGGGTGCAAACAAGTGGAACTTTCCCTTTTGGGTGGAGCTCTGCTTTAAGCTTATTAGTCCAATGGGAAAATAATGAGAACCCAGAAAATCTCATTAATTCCCTGTAAGCCTGTGTTGAGGAGCCAATGTATATGTTGAGTAAGAAGTGAATTGTCAAAGGGTCTAATTGTTTATGCCCTTACATGTATACACAGATGTAGTAATGAAGCACAAGATTGATAATACTGATACAAAAATAACAGAACAGTACATATAAATATCTACCCATTATGTATGCAGATAATAGGATATCAATTCTCAAGGGCACCCACTCTTTCCACACTGTCCCCCGGTTATAGCAATTGAAGGAGAGGGCCCGGGACATGGTTGTTGGTTATAGGTTTATATAAATGTGAGATTAAAACATGCTGTTATTGTAAAGTACATGGCAACACTAAATTTGTCAAGTGACAGGAGAGACCTTTATAATTCAAAAATTCATCAACTGTATAAACAATGTCCTTTGCAATATGTAGGATGCACCATTCATCCACTTAGACCCCTTTCACACTGAGGCGTTTTTCAGGCGCTTTTGGGCTAAAAATAGTGCCTATAAAGTGCCTGAAAAACGGCTCCCCTGCAGTCTCCGTGTGAAAGTCCGGCTTTCACACTGAGGCAATGCACTGGCAGGACGTTAAAAAAACTCCTGCAAGCAGCATCTTTGGAGCAGTGAAGGAGCAGTGTATACACCTCTCCTAAACTGCTCCTGCCCATTGAAATGAATGGGCACCGCTGCCGAATCGCCGGCAAAGCGCCGCTGTAGCGGCGCTTTGTGGGCCGTTTTAACCCTTTTTCGTCTGCTAGCGGGGCGCTTTTAACCCCCGCAGAAACAACGGTAACACGCCGCTAAAAATAGCGGCACTTTACCGCCGACACCCCAGTGTGAAAGGGGCCTTACAGTAAGAATTGGTGAACATTACTGCAGTGGTTGCAACCCTGATGCTTGCATCCATACATTGTATCCAAACACTTTTTATGAGGTGCACAGGGGAAAGGAGGTGGGGGGGGGGGGGATGGGATATGTTCTCATTTGTGTTTTACAGAATAGCAAATGTTGATTTACCAGATTGATGAGATGATTTGCATTGTAAACTTTTGTAACACAAAGGGGTCGATTTACTGAAACTGGAGAGTACAAAATCTGGTGCAGCTGTGCATGGTAGACAATCGGTTTCTAACTACAGCTTGTTCAATTAAGCTTTGACAATAAAATCTGGAAGCTGTTTGGTTTCTATGCAGAGCTGCGATAGTTTTGCACACTCCAGTTTTAGTAAATCTCCCCCAAAGTGTTTTGGATTTGCTGTTTGCTTTTGTATCAATACAATTTGGGAAATTGGGACTGAGTGCAGAGTGTTTACTACCTTTATCCTTGAACAGCATATGGAAGCCTTCTCTTGCCATTCAGTTTCCCACAGAATCAAAGACGGATAGGGTTGAGCAGGTATGCATCTTGTCTACATGCATACATTGCAACTCTGCACCGCTAAATTTTCATCTAGTGTCTCACTTGTCTGGACAAACATTTTAGAACTGGTTTATAAACTATAAATTGTAAATAAGTGCTATCTGTGTTCAACCTGGAATGTTTAAATACTGTTCTAACCATTGCTTTCCTATTATGTTGTTTCTAAGGATACAACACTTTAAAGAGAGTACAGCATTCATCCATGAGTGTCGGCTGAAAGGAGAAGGCTGTCTTGTTCACTGGTATGTACAGCTTTGATGATCGACCATTGCAATGACTACTTTTTGGCATTTATTTTGTAAACTAAAAAAAAAAAGAAAAAAGAGGGTAATAGCTAAAATCTGTTTGCTCATTAATGCAGTAATGTCCAATTACTACATAAACTACAGGTCTATCTTTAACTAAACTATTGTTAGCCCCCTGCCACTCTAAACTAAACTGCTTTAGCAAATAGATATATGTCTATAGCCTTCTAAATCTGGATGTTGAGAATATAGGGAAGCATCAGAAAGTTGCATGCCAAAATCTTGATAAATGTCTGGCACTTAGGTGCGAAACCATGGTACAAGAATGATCTTCTGAACACAATACCTTGTGTAGCCAAGGTATCAGATATGGGTAAAAAATGTTTAGCTTTTTTTAGAAACGCTAAGGCCTCATGCACACAGGACATTTGGCCTCTGTGCCTGAGAGCCTGGCGTTTTTGTGCAGGCAGATGGCACAGGCACACAATTCAGCTCCGCTGTTGGCAGCCTGCAAAAGTCTGAAGGCTGAAAGATGCTGCTGCTGGATGGTGCACTGAGTAATGCTAACTTTTAGGGCATTTTTCACCCATGTCTGGAATGCACACTTCTTGCGTTCCTGGCATTTCTCTCTGGTGCATCCCAGGCATTCGACCCTGGGTGCATACTGCTTAGTCTCTCAAAGACTTTTACAGGCTGCATGGCTGGGCGCTGCACCGTTGCCTTCCGCCTGCAAGAAAATGTCCAGTGTGCTTAAGGTCTAAAGCCCCGTACACACGATCATATTTTCCGACGGGAAATGGATGTCAGGCTGTTGTCGGAAAATCCAACCGTGTGTATGCTCCATCGGACAATTGTTGTCCGACTTTCCGCCAACAAATGTTGGCTAGCATGTCTTCAAGCTTCCCGCCAACAAATGTGTGTTGTCGGATTTTCCGAGCGTGTGTACACAAGTCCAAAGTACAAACATGCATGCTCGGAAGCAGAAACGATCGGTCTTGTAAACTAGCGTTTGTAATGGAGAATTAACATTCGTGACGTGGCAATTATGAAATCTCCAAATGTAGCACACAAATCTTTTTCTTTAATGGGATAATAATGAAGCTGCTTTGCTGGTGATACTGATGGAGTTATTGCAGACTAATTTTCAAAGGCTTTTTTTTTCTAGTGATATCAAGAATAATATTTTTTTTATTTGTGCAAGTTACCACAACACCATTATCCCGTAGTTTTTAAGATCAAAGATACAACTATGTTGGTGTCCCTTGTTAATTTTACATTGTTTTTTTTTAAATGTAACTGCCTACTCCCAAACTGTCATTTGAAGTAAAACGCATAGCCAAGTATTATTCTCCACTATTTTTTTATTGTGCATTAAAAGAAAAAATAGACATGCTATCTGCCAATAGAACTTAACCAAAAAGTGCATTCTATGCATCCAAAAATATAGAGAATATACCAAATCAAATCATTATTCAACCAAAAAATGATGTCAAAGCAATAAGTCCAAGGCCAATAATAAATAACAGGTTATCTCCTCCAATTCCGCAACATGTCTGATTGACGAACGACCATTCAGAAACGAACTGAAAAGCGCAAACTGAAAAGCGCTGAATGAAAAATGCAAAAAGAAAAGCGAGAAATAACACTCACCAAACTTCTACTAACACAAAATTAGCAGAAGGAGCCCAAAGGGTGGCGCTAAAGAGCTGAAAAACCACATATTACGTCACTACCTTCGTAATTGTTGGCCAACATTTGTGTGACCGTGTGTATGCAAGACAAGTTTGAGCCAACACCCTACAGACAAAATTCCACGGTTTTGTTGTCGAAAAGTCCGATTGTGTGTATGAGGCATAAGGCTTTTTGTGAACCTTCTCTGTGACTGTGGAATGTGACTGTGTAATGGCATGATAGGCTACTGTTGTCATACAGATATTGGGCTGCTTTCACTGTTACTGCACATGTATCTAAACCACCTCCTACAGCTATTTTACAGATATTCCCATCACTCCTTTTCTCTTCTTTACTCTTCTTATTTTGATGGGGAGGTAGAGTTGAATGTTTTAAAGCTGAGACAACTACTATTAACTCATCTTGTGCTCTTTAAGCTTGGCAGGTGTTTCCAGGAGTGTGACTTTGGTAGTAGCTTATGTCATGACAATTACAAATTTGGAATGGGAAGATGCGTTGGCAGCTGTTAAAGGGGCAAGGACGTGTGCCAACCCTAATATGGGTTTTCAGAAGCAGCTTGAGGACTTTGGAAAACGTGATGTCCACCATGTAAGTAATCAATAAATGTATACTTAAATTAGGGCTGCAGTATAAAGATGGTCATGTAAGCTTTTTTGTTTTATTCTGTAAGTAAAGAAACTTGATCTATTGAAACATTGCCTGGTTGGCATAGAAATTAGGGAGCTGCTGTTGCGGACTTGTCTTTAAAGGTTCAGACTCTGGGATTGTCATGACAGATTCCTCTAAGCTGTACCTCCCTGCTTCCACTTGGGTGCTGGGAATCAAACCGAGCTGTCCATGCTCATATCTCACCCATTTAGAGATGGGAGGGGGGGGGGCTAGGAGAGTTCCATATATGTTGAGCCAAGTACAAAATCAAGGGATCCAATCACATCTTAAAGTGCAGCATACGTCCTAAAAAGGAATAAAAGTGTATAGATATATATTATTGCCTGAAATGCATCACATTCTACTATATTTCCGAATAGTATTCTAGGAAAACATTGGGTGAAAAGTGTTAGAGGGGGCAGTCCTAGAGTGGGGGTTGTGGTTGTTTTATGATATAAACTTCAATTCCAGTAATGCCAGCAAGTAATTGTGCTGCAAGTTAAAAAATGACTTTCTAAGCTATTGCTAGACTTGTCAGGCTTTACAAGTTTGTTGCACATTTGCAGCAAGTCCGCATTGCATGACTCCAGATCAATTTTCTTTGCAAACATTCTGCAAGTCTGCGGCAAGTTCTGTTTCAGTTATGTTGTGCAATAGTTATCCCACCACAGGGGTCACTGTGGTCGAATTTTCATTCTGTAGACTTGCAGAGCTCTTGCCGTAGACTCACCATTGCAACTTTGCTCTAGCTAGAGACTTGCCACGCAAATTTGCTACAAATTGGAAGTGTCAACTAGAACTTGTGCTTTCAAGTGCTCTGCAAGTGTACAACGTGCCAGTGAAAATGTTCAGCAAGTTAACAGGTGTACAATTCAACACGCCAAAAAAATTGTGGCAAGTTATACTTGCTGTCTGGGGGGTTGTCATCTTAATCTGGTTTTACTGCCTAGAGAATAACTGTAGATACAGCTAGTGAAACTTGAATTGCCAAAACTGCTCCTGCTTGTTGGTCTGGGTCAGGGACTAGAAAGTGAAGTCAGGTTCAGGATCACAACCTCATAGCCTGCCCCCGGGAACCCATTCAGCAGTGCAGCTATCATATTTATGCCAAAGCCTAGATAAACAGTATTGTAACTTCCCTTTAAAGACGGGCTTGAAATTACATATACTCTTGTTAAAGTGGTTGAAAAGGCAGACATTTTTATTTTACCTAAATGTATTCTCTGCATTAAGGTAGAAAAACCTTCTGTGTTCAGTCCCCCCTGCAAAGCCCTCCTCCCCATTAAAATTTACCTGAGTCCGATCTCGATACAGCACTGTGCTGGAAAACAGCAGCTCTGATCACCACTCTCTCTTTCTCATCACTAGGCATGGAGGCAGCATTGACTCCAGCTGCTGTCATTCATAGCCTGTGAGGAGAGAGTGGGGGGCAGGACCCAGCCGTTCTGTGTGTGTCAATGGACACACAAATTGCATCTCGGGATTGAGTGCCCCCATAGCAAGCGGCTTGCTATGGGGGCACTTGGAAGGAATGAAAGAGGAGCCAGAAGCACTGGCGGGGTACACTAGAAGAGGAGGTTTGGGACTGCTCCGTGCAAAACCATTGCACAGAGCAGGTAAGTATGACATGTTTGCTTGTTTTTTTTTTTGTTTTTTCTTATTACCTTTACAATCTTGCTTTTCACAGTGTTAGCTGTAATATATGGCTATATTTCCCATGTTACCTGCCTATTCTGAATAATGAGAATACTGTCTTCTAAAAGTCCACCTCTAATACTGGCAGGAACACCAGGGATTTAATACAAGTACATGGTACAGCAGGCACATATCAGGAATATGAAATGCTGGGTTTACATATTCTTCAAAAAAAAAAGTGCATTTTAAAAATAATATAAAACATCTTGCAAACCTAAACCTACAGTTGATCTAGAAGAAACCCTTATAACGCATAGTCCAATTATGCTCTTGAAATCCTTCCTTGTCACCCATTAATGCTAACAATTATATCAGAAAACCTGAAGAGACATACTATCATGTTAACAAGAGATCGGGTTGGATGGAGAATTTTGACTAATTCGCTGTTCATTTTTGCAGACTTAGCAGAGTTAAGCTGCACACACTACAGAAAAAATATTATTGTGGAGATCTTTAACTCATGTAAGCATCTAACTCTGTCTGAAAGAAGATAAATCAGACTGGATGGAAGCAAAAAATAAAAAAGGCAAATAAAACAGAGAACATATTTAACCTTGTCCCACCCGCCCTGCTGCTCTTTAGTTGGGCCTTAAGGGGGCAGAGATGGACTTCCTAATCACATGTCTGTACAGCTCGGTCACAGTTCTGGGAGTGTGCAGAAAGCAAACTGTCAGCACAGAAACCTTGGCCACCATGGACACATGTGCAGTGTGAGGACATGGTTGGCAAGAGTTTAAAGTATGAGGGCACATTAAGGAGTTAATGTTTTGTTTTTTGTTATTTTTGCACTCTTTATTTGTTCGCTTTTCAACACGTATACAAGAGGAAAGAATAGCGTATATCAACCGAAATACAGCACCACATCCCGGATTGAATAGAAAAGAAAATTGTGAATTAGAGTAATGGCACTTTTAAATGCTGAAACCTCCTAATTGAATATTATATGACACAGTGATATATAAAAATAACAAAATTTTATTAAATGCATAAAAATGTCATATCGTTTAAGACATATAAACGCTGTATACACCCGTAAACAGCCCCTACAACAAGGTGAGCAATTTCCTCAATGGTCACAAAAATGTGTAATCATGAACTATGATAAACACTCAGGACCAAAGTATGAGACAAGAGACACAGCCCAACATGTTTCACATGGTAGCTTCTTCAGGAGTTTTCGTTGATAGAAGTTGGTGCAATAGAATTGATTCGGTAAGAAGTAGTTCTAGGAAACCTGAAAAGAGACGTTGCATGTTCCCACCAGGGCACTGCAGAATGGGTCAAATGTCTGTCTCAATCATGTAGGTCTGAAACCAGCCCAAGAAAAGCTGTCCCACAAAGCACATCAGAAATCTCATACACAGGAATTGGTGATTCCAAGTTAAATTGAGCAAAGTTCTGCCATGTTGCACTGAGGGAAATTTCCACAGAATAGCCGCAAACAACTCCAAATGTAATGAGTAGCTTCCAAATGCTGATATGGTCACAATGTTAAATCTTCAATCATGGCAGAAAACATGAAAAAACCAGCCACAAAAAAGGCTCCCTTCCTGGTGTCACAATAACAGCAACATTCCCTATGGAAAGCAATCTCCAAAGGTGGATCCTCATTTGAACATCTCACAGAGCACTGTTTAATCCAGGATCCGAAAATGGAAAGAATATGGCACAACTGCAAACCTACCAAGACATAGACTTCCACCATTATCCCGTAGTTTTTAAGATCAAAGATACAACTATGTTGGTGTCCCTTATTAATTTTACATTGTTTTTTTTTTTTAAATGTAACTGCCTACTCCCAAACTGTCATTTGAAGTAAAACACATAGCCAAGTATTATTCTCCACAATTTTTTTATTGTGCATTAAAAAAAAAAATTAGACATGCTATCTGCCAATAGAACTTAACCAAAAAGTGCATTCTATGCATCCAAAAATATAGAAAATATACCAAATCAAATCATTATTCAACCAAAAAATGATGTCAAAGCAATAACTCCAAGGCCAATAATAAATAACAGGTTATCTCCTCCAATTCCGCAACATGTCTGGTTGACGAACGACCATTCAGAAACGAACTGAAAAGCACGAAATGAAAAGCGCAAACTGAAAAGCGCTGAATGAAAAATGCGAAAAGAAAAGCGCAGGTGGCCAGGTCAGTATGGCGTACGGACCTCATTTCTCGCTCTCCTATAAGCTTATGGTCACTTCAATGACCATAAGCTTTTATATCGGAATTGTTCAGCGGATTACAACCCGCTGATCAGAGTTATTAACCCCGAATGTGACCAACCCCCACACACACACACACACACACACCGCTGCCTCCCTGTCCCCTGCCTGAACACACTATCCCCACCGTGAAACATGGTGGTGGCAGCATTATGTTGTGGGGATGCTTTTCTTCAGCAGGGACAGGTAAGCTGGTCAGAGTTGATGGGAAGATCGATGGAGCCAAATACAGGGCAATCTTAGAAGAAAACCTGTTAGAGTCTGCAAAAGACTTGAGACTGGGGTAGAGGTTCACATTCCAGCAGGACAACGACCCTAAACATACAGCCAGAGCTACAATAGAATGGTTTAGATCAAAGCATATTCATGTGTTAGAATGGCCCAGTCAAAGTCCAAACCTAAATCCAATTGAGAATCTGTGGCAAGACTTGAAAATTGCTGTTCAGACACTCTCCATCCAATCTCACAGAGCTTGAGCTATTTTGCAAAGACGAATGGGCAAAAATTTCACTCTGTAGATGTACAGAGCTGATAGAGACATACCCAACAAGACTTGCAGCTGTAATTGCAGCAAAAGATGATTCTACAAAGTATTGACTCAAGGGGGCTGAATACAAATGCACGCCACACTTTTCACATATTTATTTGTAAAAAAAATGTTGAAATCCATTTATCATTTCCCTTCTAATTCACAATTATGTGCCACTTTCTGTTGATCTATCACATAAAATCCCAATGTGGAATATTTTAAGGGGTATGAATGCTTTTACAAGGCACTGTATGTGAGGCTGGATAGAGATCCAGGTAGATTATTTAGCCTAAATCATAATAGCAGAAAATACAATTGGGTGTGGGGGGGCTAGGGTTCTGTCTCAATAAGGGGGGGGGGGGACCCCACGTACCCCTCGTGTCCTTTGGATTTTAGAGAAACCCCATGAGTTAATGTTCATTATAGAGCTCAAACCGCTAACTACACAGATGTAATACATATACAGGAGCTTTTTTGGCTGGCAAATGTTTTGTATTTCTGTCTCACTAGTTCTGAGATTTTCACAGTTCTGCAACACAGCACAGCGCTATCTGGAAAGGGAGAGCACATATTTTTCCTGCTGCAGTTAGGTTACTCTCCTAGGCTGTGACTGGACAGTAGGGCTGGGAGATTTTCTTAAAAAAAAAAAATCTTCGATTCTCTTAAAAAAAACTCGATTCACGATTCGAATCGAGTTTTTTTTTTTTGGAAATCACGCCGGTCCCGAGGCGCTGCGGGCATGAGCTTTTAGGCGAGGCCGCGGCTTCGGCCTAGTCCGCAGCGTCCGGCCTCGCGGACTAGGCCGAAGCCGCGGCCTCACCTAAAAACTCCTTGCCCGCAGTTCTTCAGGCCCGGCGCAGTGTCCGCGCCGGTCCGGAGGCGCTGCGGGCATGAGTTTTTAGGCGAGGCCGCGGCTTCGGCCTAGTCCGCGCCGTCCGGCCGTAGCCGCGGACTAGGCCGAAGCCGCGGCCTCGCCTAAAAACTCATGCCCGCAGCGCCTCCGGACCGGCGCGGTGAAAAAAAAAAAAATCTAAAAAAATCCATTTGCTTAAATTTTGAATCGATTTGACCTCTCAACTCGATTCAAGATTTAAATCGATTTTTTTCCCAGCCCTACTGGACAGTGAAAGGTGAAGTAGCACAGTGATGAGCTTTTCTCTGTCACTCTGCTCTCTCCTTCTACCAATGTTTTAGCACATGCGCACTGCCACACAACTGATTGGCTCCTTGTTCTGCTTCTCTTTCTCTTATGCCCTGTACACACGGTCGGACATTGATCAGACATTCCGACAACAAAATCCATGGATTTTTTCCGACGGATGTTGGCTCAAACTTGTCTTGCATACACACGGTCACACAAGATTGTCGGAAAATCCGATCGTTCTGAACGCGGTGATGTAAAACACGTACGTCGGGACTATAAACAGGGCAGTAGCCAATAGCTTTAATCTCTTTATTTATTCTGAGCATGCGCGGCACTTTGTGCGTCAGATTTGTGTACACACGATCGGAAATTCCGACAACGGATTTTGTTATCGGAAAATTTTATAGCCTGCTCTCAAACTTTGTGTGTTGGAAAATCCGATGGAAAATGTGTGATGGAGCCTACACACGGTCGGAATTTCCGACAACAAGGTCCTATCACACATTTTCCGTTGGAAAATCCGACCGTGTGTACGGGGCATTAGTCTGAGCTCTGCTGTACAGGAGATTGCAAAAGGATGATATCAAGCTGAATTGGGGTACTGTGTGCATTTAAAAAAAATACATTTATTTAAAGGCTGCACTAATTTGTGCCTTTTTTATATTTGCATGGAGTTCAGCTTTAATAAACTATTTCAGGGACTTAAAAGCATTATTGCTGTCAAGAAAATGGAATAAGAGTCCTTATAATTTCACATATCTTAAAGTAATAAAATCTCTTCTCGTGTATAGTGCACGTACTATTGTTTTTTGTGCCTGATAGATTTTAGAAGCTTGTAAGTTAGAACTTCCAGGTCCTGCTGTCTGCAGTGGTGGCTGAGCTACAGTAACCTCAGAGCTTCAGGGAAGGGGGAACCTGCTTTGAAACTAGGGGACCTGAAAACCGCTACATGCTGCAGCAACAAGCGCACTGTAATTATAGCATATACACATGGGACCTAGAATTGGAAAACACCTGAATTGTTCTGGAAGGCATACATAAAATGTCTCTGTAGTTCTTTATTATGTCTGAAACACTTTTTTTGTGGTATGTTTCAGAATTGACAGTGCTGAAACATATTTGCAAGTGATCATTCATGTATTAGATAATTTATGGTTTTAAATATCATTTACAGCCCTGGTGCCAAACACGCGGGCACTGTGCTGCTGCGCACCATATAGATAGCAGTGGTTGCCACCCAGGGCTGTCATCCAATCAAGTTAGGCTGTCCCTCTGGGATCTTCAATATCTCCCGAGGCAGATGGAGTTTGTGGGTGGAGCCAGGGGTGTGGCTGTCTCCTCCACTCCTCCCAAAGACTTTCACTCAAGCTGAGGAGGAGAGACCACAGCAGCCTCAGGAGTGTTCATATCCAGCAAAGCTGTAAGTGACTAAGTACATTGTCATAGCATACAGCCCTAACCTGCCACTATACCACCCTATACTACCCAAACCTGCCACTATACCACCCTATACTACCCAAACCTGCCACTATACCACCCTATACTACCAAAACCTGCCACTATATTGTCCTATACTACCCAAACCTGCCACTATACTGTCCTATACTACTCAAACCTGCCACTATACCACCCTATACTACCAAAACCTACCACTATATCGTCCTATACTACCCAAACCTGCCATTATACCGTCCTATACTAAACAAACTTGCCACTGTACCGCCCTATACTACCCAAATCTTTCACTATACCGCGCTATACTACCCAAACCTGCCACTATACCGCGCTATACTACCCAAACCTGCCACTATACCACGCTATACTACCCAAACCTGCCACTATACCGCACTACACTACCCAAACCTGCCACTGTACCGCCCTACACTACCCAAACCTGCCACTGTACTGCCCTACACTACCCAAACCTGCCAAACCGTGCCTATAGTAGCCAATCATATTTTGTCCTTATTTTATTTATTGCAGTCAGATCAATAAATATGCTTTATGTTGATATTGTTAAAGTTGTTGTTAATATTTATTTTTGTAACATAATTCTGCTTAAATCCTTTAACACTGTGTCGTTTCCTGAGATAATTTACAAGGGTGTATTTAGGGCCCAAATTAGGGGCGGGGCAGGCTAGGGGTTGGGTGGGGCAACTGTTGGTGAATAACTCTTAAGGCCTAAAGTATGTATTACACAACGCTATCACTTTAAATCATTAATTTTCTGCCTGGACTGCTGCTGTTCACCAAATGCCAGTTGTGGTCATAAGTTTACATACCCTGGCAGAATTTATGATTTCTTGGCCATTTTTCAGAGAATATGAATGAGAACACAAAAACATTTCTTTCACTCATGGTTAGTATTTGTCTGAAGCCATTTATTATCAATCAACTCTGTTTACTTTTTTTAAATCTTAATGGCAACAGAAACTACCCAAATTGCCCTGATCAAAGTTTACATATCCCAGTTCTTAATACCGTGTATTGCCTCTTTAATATCAATGACAGCTTGAAGTCCCTTGTGGTATTTGTGGATGAGGCTCTTTATCTTCTCAGATGGTAAAGCTGCCCATTCCGCTTGGCAAAAAGCCTCCAGTTCCTGTAAATTCTTGGGCTGTCTTGCATGAACTGCACGTTTGAGATCTCCCCAGAGTGGCTCAATGATATTGAGGTCAGGAGACTGAGATGGCCACTCCAGAACCTTCACTTTATTCTGCTGTAGCCAATTACAGGTCAACTTGGCCTTATGTTTTTGGATCATTGTCATGTTGGACTGTCCATGTACATCACATGCGCAGCTTCCTGGATGATGAATGCAAATGTTTCTCCAGTATTTTTTGATAATATACTGCATTCATCTTGCCAACAATTTTGACCAAATTTCCTGTGTCTTTTGTAGCTCACACATCCCCAAAACATTGGCGATCCATTTCCGTACCTTTCATCATAGGCCTTGTTGACTCCTCTCCAAATGTAGCGTTTATGGTTGTGGCCAAAAAGCTCAATTTTGGTCTCATCACTCCAATTGACTTTGTGCCAGAAGGTTTGAGGCTTGTCTCTGTGCTGTTTGGCGTATTGTAAGCGGGATGCTTTGTGGCATTTGTGTAGCAATGGCTTTCTTCTGGCGACTCGACCATGCAGCCCATCTTTCTTTATGTGCCATCTTATTGTGCATCTTGAAACAGCCACACCACATGTTTTCATAGAATCCTGTATTTCACCTGAGTTTTTCCTTACATCCCGAACAATTTTCCTGGCCGTTGTGGCTGAAATGTTAGTTGGTCTACCTGACTGTGGTTTGGTTTCAACAGAAGCCCTCACTTTGCACTTCTTGATTAGTGTTTGAACACTGCTGATTGGCATTCTCAATTCCTTGGATATCTTTTTGTATCCCTTTCCTGTTTTATACAGTTCAACTACCTTTTCCCACAGATCCTTTGACAATTCTTTTGCTTTCCCCATGACTCAGAATCCAGAAATGTCAGTGCAGCACTGGATGAAAGATGCAAGGGTCTGTCAGGAGTCCAGAAACTCATTGACCTTTTACACACACACACACACACACACACACACACACACACACACACACACACACACACACACACACACACACATTACAAGCAAACAGATCACAGGCGAGGATGGTAAAATAAAATTATGGGCGGGTTGTCACAGCCTCAAGGACCTGAGGCAAATAAGTGCAGGTGGGATGGCAACCAATAGCAATGGTGCCACGGAACAATGCATCACATGCCCACCTGGGCACATGTTCTAGAGGGCTGTTGACCTCTGCTTTAGGGTCTGCTTGAAAAAAAAGGTAGGAAGATGACCATATATTTTACATCTTACAGGCATAATGTCCTAGATCAGAAAAAAAAAAAAAAAAGAGTTCAACCAAAAGGTAAAGCTTTTGTAATCTCTCACCTTGTAAAACAACCTATTCATTTTAAAATAGAAATGGAAGGCAAAACATTTTTGTATAGATATATTAAAAAAAAAAAAAAAAAACATACATTAATTTATTTTTACCCCTTTTTTTTTTTTTTTTTTTTTTTTTTTTTTTTTTTTTAGAAGTGATCGCATTCCCTCTGTTCTCAGATGCATGGGGGGGGGGGGGGGGGCAGCACCACACTGAGCTTCCCAGTGAAAGGCTATGAGGGGGGGGGGTGTCAGGACAAGTCTAATCATTGGAGGAGAGCAGGCTGAGTTCCCAGCATAGCTACAGAACTGATCACGGTGTGCTCTCATGCCTAGTGTGGTCAGGTTTTTAATAGGAAAGCAATAGTACGTAATCAAGTCTGATTCTACAGAACTCACACATGGTAAAACACTACACCGCCATGCCTATATTTCCCATGTTGCCTGCCTATTAATCTGAATAATGAGAATACTGTCTTCTAAAAGTCCACCTATATCACTGGCAGGAACACCAGGGATTTAATACAAGTACATGGTACAGCAGGCACATATCAGGAATATGAAATGCTGGGTTTACATATTCTTTAAAAAATAAGTGCATTTTAAAAATATCTAAAAATAATATAAAACACCTTGCAAACTTAAACCTACAGTTGATCTAGAAGAAACCCTTATAACGCATAGTCCAATTTTGCTCTTGAAATCCTTCCTTGTCACCCATTAATGCTAACAATTATATCAGAAAACCTGAAGAGAGCAACTATCATGTTAACAAGAGATCGGGTTGGATGGAGAATTTTGACTAATTCGCTGTTCATTTTTGCAGACTTAGCAGAGTTAAGCTGCACACACTACAGAAACAATATTATTGTGGAGATCTTCAACTCATGTAAGCACCTGGCTCTGTCTGAAAGAAGATAAATCAGAATGGATGGAAGGAAAAAAAAAAAAAAAGGCAAATAAAACAGAGAACATTGAGGCTGGGTTCACACTGGTCCGACAAACGCTCCGACAGTGGGAGCTCATGTCGCATGACGTGTGAAATTCAATGTTTCCCTATGGGAGCCATCCTAACTGGTCCGACACAAGTCGTTCCGACTTTAGAAATGCTCCCTGCACTACTTTGGTCCGACTTTGATCCTACTTTAGCCCATTGACTATCATTGAATTCGGATCAAAGTCGGATCGCCGTCTCGCATGATCCGACTTGGGCATGCGACAAGCATCTCGCATGATCCCTGCCCCAAAGCACCCACCCCCCATGTTGAGGGCATGTGGCCTGGTATGGTTCGGGGGGGGGGGGTGCTCGCTCGTCCCCACCCCCATTCCCGACCAGCCGGGCTGCGTGCTCGGATAAGGGTCTGGTATGGATTTGGGGGGGGACCCCGACGCAGTCTTTTCGGCGTGGGGGGGTTCCCCTTGAGGTCCATACCAGACCCAAGGGCCTGGTATGCTCTTGGAGGGGGGAACCCATGCAGTTTTTTTATTTAAAATTTGGTGCGGAGTTTCCCCTCAAGATTCATACCAAACACCGTGCCGGGCATTGGCGGGGATACAAGTCGGATCCCCGCTCATTGAAATTTGGACGCATGCCGGCTTCATGTCGCAGGGCAAAGTCGGATCCAAAGTAGGATGACTGTCGTGTCGCACCAGTGTGAACCCAGCCTAAAGGATATTTAACCGTGTTCCACCCCGCCCTGCTGCTCTTTAGTTAGGCTTAAGGGGGCAGGATGGACTTCCTAATCACATGATCAGAAGCCTGTCTCGCTGACTCCCAATCATGACCAGGAGCTGTCTGTACAGCTCGGTCACAGTTCTGGGAGTGTGCAGAAAGCAAACTGTCAGCAAAGAAACCTTGGCCACCATGGACACATGTGCAGTGTGAGGACATGGTTGGCAATAGTTTAAAGTGGAGGGCCACCCTGAAAAAAAAAAAAAATCACCAAAAATCCTAAAAAACAATAAAAAAAAAAAAAAAAAATTGGAAAAAATTTTTTTTTTTTAAACTTACCTAAACCCTTATATATATATATACAAACAGTGTTATAAAATAATCAACATATGGACTAAGTTATAAAATAATCAACATATGGACTAAGTTATCCCACTAGACAGCGCTAGTGTTGAGCAAAAACTTGTGGCCAACAACACATATATGGACAGTCTTAAATCAGAAAAAAGTCCTCTAAAAGAAAACCCTTATAAAGGGAAGTGATGACAGGTTCAGGGTGCGATTCAGATAATCAACAGGTGATCTTGAATAAACCTCAATCCTCCACCGATCACTGTAAGATCCACCCAGGTGACACACACTCTCCCCCTAGGGGGTTAAACTCACCAGATAAGGGGAGTAATAAAGCCTTCAGAGTCAACGCTCTTTAGAGATAGTGGGTTGCCATCATCACTCTAGATAGGGTCACAGGTTTGCAGGGCTCATAATGAATCAAAAAAACAGAAAGAAGGTGCACATAGCGTAATCCTGTTTATTGATTCAAACCCGTTGCACACAGACAGACTAAAAAACCCCCCCTTCAATAAAATACGTACATCAAATAAAACGAATAGTGAGCAATCAATCAAAAGGCAGATAATGTCAGTATGTGCACTTCACCCGAAAATCGTCAGTGTCGCTACACAGGAAAGGCACGATACTTCCTGGTTGTGTAGATGACTCAGGTGGAGCGCACACCTCACTTCCGGCGTCGTGTTGGCCACGCCCTGACGCGTTTCGTCATATCCTTTGACTTCAACAGAGGGCGTGGTCACACGACGTAATGGCCAGCTTATATATCCCTCCACACGCCGCTCAGCCAATCACAGCAAGACTAGGCGGTGGCTAAAACACGCCTACAGTTCCAGCCTCACTGACGGCTTATTATAAACAGCGTGGAGGGATACAAAGGCACTGCACTAATCCAATATGGTAAAATTCATTAAACAGTGGGTACAAGCTACCGTAACTACATACATTTAATCAAGAAGCATCGCCTCATGTATCTTAGCATTATGGATTCCCATTAATAGGCAGCCAGTGCTAATTACACCCACGTCATGAATGAAGAAAATAACATTGATACATCTTAGAATCATCTGTCATAATCTAAAATCACATACAATGGTAAATATGCATATAACAAAAAGGCATATAAAAAAGGAAACTCTAATACCATTACATACTAAAGACAATCCTGTACTGATATGCACATATATTTAGTATAAACATTATTTTATCATATAGGTAGGAAAAAGCTCCGTGAGCACAATAATACTGCAAGATACAGTACCCGACCTACAGAGCTATTGTTAGTTTTAATAATTACAACAAAACCAGCAAATATTCAAAGAAAAAATTAATCGAAGAAAAAATAAATCGAAGAAAAAATAAATAAATCAATCATTAAAGTAAAAATGGGGAGGCAACACAGTCGCATAAAGCAAAACTACATTGAAAATCACACAAATATTAAAAATCGCACAGATATTGAAAAGATAAAATTAATCTATATCATATTAATTAAGAGCTAATGCCATATCACATGCATTCCTATCAACGAGAGCATGTTACAAACACATAGAGGCAGGATAATCGCATAACAATAAAAACAAAAGTTACTCTCAATCTCCCTATACAGCTCATATAATTGTAGCAACCTGTGCTACTAAAAGTAGGCCAGACCCATGCCACAAGAGAGAAGGAAGAAAGAGATCAGAGATATAACATATACAAAAAGATTGGAAAATCGCATAATGTAAAAAACCTACAAAACCAAAATTGATCTCAATCTCTATATAGGAGTCAAGTACTCGTACACACTGTACTACTATGGGGAGACCAAACAGACGTCACAGAGAGATAGGTCACTCTAACCCCATAAGAACCAATTCTAACTGCCTGCACAGATACTCTCAACGGATCCGATCAACTATTAGTAACGGATATTAGTAATCGCTTATAAAGCAGTTGATGTCCAAATCCACATTGAGTCCCCTTGGCGACAAAGTGTCAGCCAAGAAGATCCACTGGGTCTCTCTTCTTGACAGGTCACGCACCAGATTAGACCCTCTCCACTTTGGTCTCAAATGGTCTACACCCCAAAATTTAAGGCCCGAGGGATCTTGGTTGTGTTTAAGCTTGAAGTGGAGCGATACATTATGGTCTTTGAAACCAATCTTTATATTCGCTATATGTTCTGCAATCCTGACCCTTAAAAGCCTTTTGGTGCGCCCTATGTACATAAGGCCACATGGGCATTGCATAGCGTACACCACGTAAGCCGTATTGCACGTAATAAATTCATTAATCCTGAATTCTCTACCATTAGAGGAGGATATAAAACTTTCAAGAGCCCTCATTGGTCTGCCAACTTCCCTGCATGCCCGGCATCTCCTACAACTATAGAATCCTTTTTTATCCCAGAAGGTTAAAGGCCTGGAAGGAGGATCGAGTACCTTCCGCACTATCTTGTCACCAAAACTGTGAGCTCTTCTATAGATAAATTTAGGCCTACATGGTAGGGATGGGCCTAATGATTTGTCCATGCATAACACATGCCAATGGGCATTAAAAATGTCTTCTACCTCCCTAAATTGGGAATGAAACCCTGATATAAAGCTCCACTCATGGTTTTCATTAGGTAATCATTAGGCCCATCCCTACCATGTAGGCCTAAATTTATCTATAGAAGAGCTCACAGTTTTGGTGACAAGATAGTGCGGAAGGTACTCGATCCTCCTTCCAGGCCTTTAACCTTCTGGGATAAAAAAGGATTCTATAGTTGTAGGAGATGCCGGGCATGCAGGGAAGTTGGCAGACCAATGAGGGCTCTTGAAAGTTTTATATCCTCCTCTAATGGTAGAGAATTCAGGATTAATGAATTTATTACGTGCAATACGGCTTACGTGGTGTACGCTATGCAATGCCCATGTGGCCTTATGTACATAGGGCGCACCAAAAGGCTTTTAAGGGTCAGGATTGCAGAACATATAGCGAATATAAAGATTGGTTTCAAAGACCATAATGTATCGCTCCACTTCAAGCTTAAACACAACCAAGATCCCTCGGGCCTTAAATTTTGGGGTGTAGACCATTTGAGACCAAAGTGGAGAGGGTCTAATCTGGTGCGTGACCTGTCAAGAAGAGAGACCCAGTGGATCTTCTTGGCTGACACTTTGTCGCCAAGGGGACTCAATGTGGATTTGGACATCAACTGCTTTATAAGCGATTACTAATATCCGTTACTAATAGTTGATCGGATCCGTTGAGAGTATCTGTGCAGGCAGTTAGAATTGGCTCTTATGGGGTTAGAGTGACCTATCTCTCTGTGACGTCTGTTTGGTCTCCCCATAGTAGTACAGTGTGTACGAGTACTTGACTCCTATATAGAGATTGAGATCAATTTTGGTTTTGTAGGTTTTTTACATTATGCGATTTTCCAATCTTTTTGTATATGTTATATCTCTGATCTCTTTCTTCCTTCTCTCTTGTGGCATGGGTCTGGCCTACTTTTAGTAGCACAGGTTGCTACAATTATATGAGCTGTATAGGGAGATTGAGAGTAACTTTTGTTTTTATTGTTATGCGATTATCCTGCCTCTATGTGTTTGTAACATGCTCTCGTTGATAGGAATGCATGTGATATGGCATTAGCTCTTAATTAATATGATATAGATTAATTTTATCTTTTCAATATCTGTGCGATTTTTAATATTTGTGTGATTTTCAATGTAGTTTTGCTTTATGCGACTGTGTTGCCTCCCCATTTTTACTTTAATGATTGATTTATTTATTTTTTCTTCGATTTATTTTTTCTTCGATTAATTTTTTCTTTGAATATTTGCTGGTTTTGTTGTAATTATTAAAACTAACAATAGCTCTGTAGGTCGGGTACTGTATCTTGAAGTATTATTGTGCTCACGGAGCTTTTTCCTACCTATATGATAAAATAATGTTTATACTAAATATATGTGCATATCAGTACAGGATTGTCTTTAGTATGTAATGGTATTAGAGTTTCCTTTTTTATATGCCTTTTTGTTATATGCATATTTACCATTGTATGTGATTTTAGATTATGACAGATGATTCTAAGATGTATCAATGTTATTTTCTTCATTCATGACGTGGGTGTAATTAGCACTGGCTGCCTATTAATGGGAATCCATAATGCTAAGATACATGAGGCGATGCTTCTTGATTAAATGTATGTAGTTACGGTAGCTTGTACCCACTGTTTAATGAATTTTACCATATTGGATTAGTGCAGTGCCTTTGTATCCCTCCACGCTGTTTATAATAAGCCGTCAGTGAGGCTGGAACTGTAGGCGTGTTTTAGCCGCCGCCTAGTCTTGCTGTGATTGGCTGAGCGGCGTGTGGAGGGATATATAAGCTGGCCATTACGTCGTGTGACCACGCCCTCTGTTGAAGTCAAAGGATATGACGAAACGCGTCAGGGCGTGGCCAACACGACGCCGGAAGTGAGGTGTGCGCTCCACCTGAGTCATCTACACAACCAGGAAGTATCGTGCCTTTCCTGTGTAGCGACACTGACGATTTTCGGGTGAAGTGCACATACTGACATTATCTGCCTTTTGATTGATTGCTCACTATTCGTTTTATTTGATGTACGTATTTTATTGAAGGGGGGGTTTTTTAGTCTGTCTGTGTGCAACGGGTTTGAATCAATAAACAGGATTACGCTATGTGCACCTTCTTTCTGTTTTTTTGATTCATTATGAGCCCTGCAAACCTGTGACCCTATCTAGAGTGATGATGGCAACCCACTATCTCTAAAGAGCGTTGACTCTGAAGGCTTTATTACTCCCCTTATCTGGTGAGTTTAACCCCCTAGGGGGAGAGTGTGTGTCACCTGGGTGGATCTTACAGTGATCGGTGGAGGATTGAGGTTTATTCAAGATCACCTGTTGATTATCTGAATCGCACCCTGAACCTGTCATCACTTCCCTTTATAAGGGTTTTCTTTTAGAGGACTTTTTTCTGATTTAAGACTGTCCATATATGTGTTGTTGGCCACAAGTTTTTGCTCAACACTAGCGCTGTCTAGTGGGATAACTTAGTCCATATGTTGATTATTTTATAACACTGTTTGTATATATATATATATGTGTTTTCTTTGATTTGAGACAGCTGCTGTCCATTAGATTGTCTCTCTGCCTAGACAGACACAGGGGAGTTCAATCTGCTTTATGTTTAAATGTTATTTGCATATTGGTGTGTATGTATGAATATGCATTTTTGAATATTGATTTATTCCTTTTTTAATATTAATATATCTATATCTTGGATCTGTTTGGGAATCTGGCGCTGAGCGGTGTTTGCAGGCCTGGTGAAACACTTTTATATACTTACCTAAACCCTTGTTGCTAGGCAGTCTTCCTAATCTGCCTCTTCCGCTGTGTTCTGCTCCTTGGTGAGCAGCCCCGTTGTCTTCTGGGAACTGTGTGTGTTCCCAGAACACCACAGGGCCATTCACAGAACGGAGCGCCGCTCGCGCATGCGCAGTAGGAAACTAGCAGTGAAGCCGCAAGGCTCCACTGCCTGTTTCCCTTACTTAGGATGGCTGTGCCAGGAGCCGAGGGACGGGTCAGCCTCAGGCGGCCGACATCACAGGCACCCAGGACAGGTAAGTACTTATTTAAAGTCAGCAGCTACAGTGTTAGTAGCTGCTGACTTTTAAATTTTTTTTTATTAGGACGGAATTTCGTTTAAAGTATGAGGGCACATTAAGGAGTTAATGTTTTGTTTTTTGTTATTTTTGCACTCTTTATTTGTACGTTTTTCAACACGTATACAAGAGGAAAGAATAGCGTATATCAACCGAAATACAGCACCACATCCCGGATTGAATAGAAAAAATAATTGTGAAATAGAGTAATGGCACTTTTAGATGCTGAAACCTCCTAATGGAATATTATATGACACAGTGATATATAAAAATAACAACATTTTATTAAATACATAAAAATGTCTTATATCGTTTAAGACCTATGTAACAAAAATATGAAACAGTAAACGCTGTATACACCCGTAAAGAGCCCCTACAACAAGGTGAGCAATTTCCTCAATAGTCACAAAAATGTGTAATCATGAACTATGATAAACACTCAGGACCAAAGTATGAGAAAAGAGACACAGCCCAACATGTTTCACATGGTAGCTTCTTCAGGAGTTTTCGTTGATAGAAAAGAAGTAGTTCTGGGAAACCTCAAAAGAGGCGTTGCATGTTACCACCAGGGCACTGCAGAATGGGACAAATGTCTGTCTCAATCATGTAGATCTGAAACCAGCCCAAGAAAAGCTGTCCCACAAAGCACATCAGAAATCTCATACACAGGAATTGGTGATTCCAAGTTAAATTGAGCAAAGTTCTGCCATGCTGCAGAATAGCCACATACAACTCCAAATGTAATGAGCAGCTTCCAAATGCTGATATGGTCACAATGTTAAATCCTCAATCATGGCAGAAAACATAAAAAAAACAACCACAAAAAAGGCTCCCTTCCTGGTGTCACAATAACAGCAACATTCCCTATTTAAAGCAATCTACAAAGGTGGATCCTCATTTGAACAGCTCACAGAGCACTGTTTAATCCATGACCCGAAAATGGAAAGAGTATGGCACAAATGCCAACCTACCAAGACATAGACTTCCACCTAAACTGACAGGCCAGGCATAGGGAACATTAACCCTTTCACTGTCAGATCCGTATGCCGTACAGAAGTGCCTGCAGGTGGCCAGGTCAGTATGGCGTACGGACCTAATTTCTCCCTCTCCTATAAGCTTATGGTCACTTCAATGACCATACGCTTTTATATCAGAAATGTTCAGCAGACTCTGCTGAACAATTCTATAACACTGATCAGCGGATTACAACCTGCTGATCAGAGATATTAAAGTGGTGTTCCGGCCGAAATTATACTTTTTAAATAAAAATACCCCTATAATACACAAGCTTAATGTATTCTAGTAAAGTTAGTCTGTAAACTAAGGTCTGTTTTGTTAGTTTATAGCAATAATTTGTTATTTTATAAACTTACAGCAGGCCGTGGCCATCTTAAGTGTGGGCATCTGAAGCCAGACTGTATTTCTTCCTGGACCTCATCCTTGCAGATCTCGCACATGCTCAGTGCAGCACAAGCAGTATAATAGGTCTCAGGTCAGGTTTCCATAGCAACGGCAGTTTCAAAGGAAGTTGCCGCCCCTTCCCAGAAGGCATTGCAAGCAGGAAATGATGCGATGGGCCGCGGCCAGGAAGGAGGAAGTGAAAAATGAATACAGCAGATATACAGTAGGTGCTGAGAAAAAAAAATTCAAAATATCCAATTTGTTTACACTGCACAGTTTAGTGAGGGATGCTAAAGAGTTGTAAAAGTGGGTGGAACTCCACTTTAACCCCTAATGTGACCGACCCCCCACACCACTGCCTCCCTGTCCCCTGCCCTGTTCCCTGACTGAACACACTATCCCCACTGTGAAACATGGCGGTAACAGCATTATGTTGTGGGGGTGCTTTTCTTCAGCAGGGACAGGTAAGCTGGTCAGAGTTGATGGGAACATGAATGGAGCCAATCAAAGGGCAATCTTGGAAGAAAACCTGTTAGAGTCTGCAAAAGACATGAGACTGGGGTGGAGGTTCACATTCCAGCAGGACAACGACCCTAAACATACAGCCAGAGCTACAATGGAATGGTTTCAATCAAAGCATATTCATGTGTTAGAATGGCCCAGTCAAAGTCCAGACCTAAATCCAATTGAGAATCTGTGGCAAGACTTGAAAATTGCTGTTCAGACGCTCTCCATCGAATCTGGCTGAGCTTGAATTATTTTGCAAAGAAGAATGGGCAAAAATGTCACTCTGTAGATGTGCAAAGCTGATATAGACATATCCAAAAATACTTGCAGCTGTAATTGCAGCAAAGGATGGTTCTATAAAGTATTGACTCAAGGGGGCTGAATACAAATGCACGCCACACTTTTCACATATTTATTTGTAAAAAAACATGTTGAAGACCATTTATCATTTTCCTTCCACTTCACAATTATGTGCCACTTTATGTTGGTCTATCACATAAAATCCCAATGTGGAATATTTTAAGGGGTATGAATGCTTTTACAAGGCACTGTATGTGAGGCTGGATAGAGATCCAGGTAGATTATTTAGCCTAAATCATAATAGCAGAAAATACAATTGGGGGGGGGGGGGGGGCACGTACCCGTCATGTCCTTTGGGTTTTTAGAGCAACCCCATGAGTTAATGTTCATTATAGAGCTCAAACTGCTAACTACACAAATGTAATACATATACAGGAGCTTTTTTTAGCTGGCAAATGTTTTATATTTCTGTCTATATACAGTAGTTCTGAGATTTTCACAGTTCTGCAACACAGCACAGTGCTATCTGGAAAGGGGGAGGACTGATTTTTTTCTTGCTGCAGTTAGGTTACTCTCCTAGGCTGTGACTGGACAGTGAAAGGTGAAATAGCACAGTGATGAGCTTTTCTCTGTCACTCTGCTCTCTCCTTCTACCAACATTTTAGCACATGCGCACCGCCACACAACTGATTGGCTCCTTGTTCTGCTTCTCTTTCTCTCAGTCTAAGCTCCGCTGTACAGAAGAATGCAAAAGGATGCTATTAAGCTGAATTTGGGTACTGTGTGCATTTAAAAAAAATACATTTATTAAAAGGCTGCACTAATTTGTGCCTTTTTTATATTTGCATGGAGTTCAGCTTTAATAAACTATTTCAGGGACTTAAAAGCATTATTGCTGTCAAGAAAATGGAATAAGAGTCCTTATAATTTCACATATTTTAAAGTAATAAAATCTCTTCTCGTGTATAGTGCACGTACTATTGTTTTTTGTGCCTGATAGATTTTAGAAGCTTGTAAGTTAGAACTTCCAGGTCCTGCTGTCTGCAGTGGTGGCTGAGCTACAGTAACCTCAGAGCTTCAGGGAAGGGGGAACCTGCTTTGAAACTAGGGGACCTGAAAACCGCTACATGCTGCAGCAACAAGCGCACTGTAATTATAGCATATACACATGGGACCTAGAATTGGAAAACACCTGAATTGTTCTGGAAGGCATACATAAAATGTCTCTGTAGTTCTTTATTATGTCTGAAACACTTTTTTTGTGGTATGTTTCAGAATTGACAGTGCTGAAACATATTTGCAAGTGATCATTCATGTATTAGATAATTTATGGTTTTAAATATCATTTACAGCCCTGGTGCCAAACACGCGGGCCCTGTGCTGCTGCGCACCATATAGATAGCAGTGGTTGCCGCCCAGGGCTGTCATCCAATCAAGTTAGGCTGTCCCTCTGGGATCTTCAATATCTCCCGAGGCAGCCGGAGTTTGTGGGTGGAGCCAGGGGTGTGGCTGTCTCCTCCACTCCTCCCAAAGACTCTTTCACTCAAGCTGAGGAGGAGAGACCACAGCAGCCTCAGGAGTGTTCATATCCAGCAAAGCTGTAAATGACTAAGCACATTGTCATAGCATACAGCCCTAACCTGCCACTATACCACCCTATACTACCCAAACCTGCCACTATACCACCCTATACTACCCAAACCTGCCACTATACCACCCTATACTACCCGAACCTGCCACTATACCGCCCTATACTACCCAAACCTGCCACTATACCGCCCTATACTACCCAAACCTGCCACTATACCGCCCTATACTACCCAAACCTGCCACTATACCGCCCTATACTACCCAAACCTGCCATTTTACTACCCTATACTACCCAAACCTGCCACTATACTGCGCTATACTGCCCAAACCTGCCACTATACTGCTCTATACTACCCAAACCTGCCACTGTACTGCCCTACACTACCCAAACCTACCACTATACAACCCTGTACTACCCAAACCTGTCAAACAGTGCCTATAGTAGGCAATCATATTTTGTCCTTATTTTATTTATTGCAGTCAGATCAATGAGTATGCTTTATGTTGGTATCGTTAAAGTTGTTAATATTTATTTTTGTAACCTAATTCTGCATAAAACCTTTAACACGGTGTAATTTCCTGAGATAATTTACAAGGGCGTATTTAGGGCCCAAATTAGGGGCGAGGCAGGCTAGGGGTTGGGTGGGGCAACTGTTGGCAAGTAACTCTTTAGTATAGTATGTATTACACAACACTATTACTTTAAATCATTAATTTTCTGCCTGGACTGCTGCTGTTCCAAATGCCAATATACAGTTGTGCTCATAGGTTTACATACCCTGGCAGAATTTATGATTTCTTGGCCGTTTTTCAGAGAATATGAATGAGAACACAAAAACGTTTTTCACTCATGGTTAGTGGTTGGCTGAAGCCATTTATTATCAATCAACTGTGTTTACTCTTTTTAAATCTTAATGGCAACAGAAACTACCCAAATTACCCTGATCAAAGTTTACATACCCCAGTTCTTAATACCGTGTATTGCCCCCTTTAACATCAATGACAGCTTGAACTCTTTTGTGGTATTTGTGGATGAGGCTCTTTATCTTATCAGGTGGTAAAGCTGCCCATTCCTCTTGGCAAAAAAACTCCAGTTCCTGTAAATTCTTTGGCTGTCTTGCATGAACTGCACGTTTGAGATCTCCCCAGAGTGGCTCAATGATATTGAGGTCAGGAGACTGAGATGGCCACTCCAGAACCTTCACTTTATTCTGCTGTAGCCAATTACAGGTCGACTTGGCCTTATGTTTTGGATCATTGTCATGTTGGACCGTCCATGTACATCACACGCGCAGCTTTCTGGCTGATGAATGCAAATGTTCCTCCAGTATTTTTTTTCGTAATATACTGCATTTATCTTGCCAACAATTTTGACCAAATTTCCTGCGTCTTTGTAGCTCACACATCCCCAAAACATCAGCGATCCACCTCCGTACCTTTCATCATAGGCCTTGTTGACTCCTCTCCCTATGTAGCATTTATGGTTGTGGCCACAAAGCTTAATTTTGGTCTCATCATTCCAATTAACTTTGTGCCAGAAGGTTTGAGGCTTGTCTCTGTGCTGTTTGGCGTATTGTAAGTGGGATACTTTGTGGCATTTGCGTAGCAATGGCTTTCTTCTGGCGACTCGACCATGCAGCCCATCTTTCTTCATGTGCCATCTTATTGTGCATCTTGAAACAGCCACACCGCATGTTTTCAGTGAGTCCTGTATTTCACCTGAGTTTTTCCTTGCATCCAAACAATTTTTCTGTCAGTTGTGGCTGAAATGTTAGTTGGTCTACCTGACCGTGGTTTGGTTTCAACAGAACCCTTCACTTTGCACTTCTTGAATAGTGTTTGAACACTGCTGATTGGCATTCTCAATTCCTTGGATATCTTTTTGTATCCCTTTCCTGTTTTATACAGTTCAGCTACCTTTTCCCGCAGATCCTTTGACAATTCTTTTGCTTTCCCCATGAATCCAGAAACGTCAGTGCAGCACTGGATGAAAGATGCAAGGGTCTGTCAGGAGTCCAGAAACTCCATGACCTTTTATACACACACTAATTACAAGCAAACAGATCACAGGCAAGGATGGTTACCTTTAATAGTCATTCAAACCCCTTTGTGTCAACTTGTGTGCATAAGGCCAAAATCACCAGGGTATGTAAACTTTTAATCACTGTCATTTGGGTAGTTTCTGTTGCCATTATGATTTAAAAAGAGTAAACACAGTTGACTGATAATAAATGGCTTTAGCCAAACACTAACCATGAGTGAAAGAAATGTTTTTGTGTTCTCATTCATATTCTCTGAAAAATGTCCAAGAAATCATAAATTCTGCCAGGGTATGTAAGCTTATGAACACATCTGTATTAGCCACTTGTTAACAATGTTTTACTCCACCACAGCACTGCCCTTCAATGATAATCTATTTGCATCAAAAATCAATCTATGAAGCGATTATTCTGTTCTTGTATATGAATTATATATACATATGTGCAACCGATATAGTAAATCAACATAAAGTGCTATTATTATAAGTCCCAAAATAAACATTCATCTGTGAAGTGCTTTCAAATAATTTGTGTTAAAGTGCTTCAGACTTTCATTAAGACATTATGGTGCTCCCTATACGAAGTGCTTCAGTGCAGCCCCTATGATTTCTCAGTGCTTCATGCAACACTCTGTGCTCTGACACTCACCAGATGTCTTTGACTTTGTGCTTTTCAGCCACGGGGTAGTCACAGCAAATATTGATTTGAGTTAAAAAAAAAATTCTGTTCGCTCACTTTGCATTTAGTAAATTGATAAAAAGAATGAACAATTAAAATACTGGTATATACTTTTGAAAGCATTCTTAGTTTACAGCATTTTTTCACACCTTCACTTTTGCACAGTACATATATATATAATAATGAGCATGTGTGAGGAAATTAAAAAAGACAGATAATAAATTTCATGCAACTATGTTTGATCAAGTCGGGGGTCAAGCTCAATGGTGGGGTCATCTGGTTCAAATCTAACGACATATAGGTCAAATTCCAGTTCTACTTTGGCTAACAGCAATGCTAGTGGTGTATGGGATTGGATCATGGGCTCATTAGGGGTATATAAATGGTCTATGAAGCATTGCAAGCAATTACAAGTCCTTTTTTTTTCCCCACAAATAGAGCTTTCTTTTGGTGGTATTTGCTCACCTCTGCGTTTTTTTGTTTTTTTTCTACGGACATTTGACACTTTTTGGGGAACCAGTGACATTACTACAGTAATCGGTGCTAAAAATATGCACTGTTATTGTACTAATGACACTGGCAGGGAAGGGGTTAACATCAAGGGGTTAACTGTTTTCCCTCACTGTGTGTTCTAACTATATGGGAGAAGGGCTCACTGGGATAACACACAGATCTGTCTTCCTGCATAGCAGAAAGACTTGATCTGTGTGAATTCCCCTGTCAGAACGGAGTTCTGTCACTGCGAGGAACGATCGCGGGGCATCTAGCCTGCTGGACACACTCACTGGCTCCATCCCTGGCCAATGGGAGCGTGTGCCCACAGATCGCCCTGTACGAGCCCGACGTACACCTGTGGCCGCTGATCGGCAAGTGGTTAAAGAGATTGTAAAGGTTCAAATGAAAAAAACAAAAAAAAAAAACAAACATGTCTATACTTACCTGCTCTGTGCAATGGAATTGCACAGAGCGGCCGCGAACCTCCTCTTCTGGTGTCCCCTGCCAACACTCCTGGCTCCTCCTCTCCAGATGCCCCAGCAAAGCCAGTGGGACTCGGAAGTGAGGGCAGAGAAGAGCTGCAGACGTGCACAGCGCTGGATCAAATGAGGGCTCAAGTAAGTAAAAGGGAAGATGAGGGGGGATGCTGATGCCCAAATATTTTTTACCTTAATGCAAGGAATGCATTAAGGTAAATGTTTAGGCTTTAGAACCACTTTAAGGTTTCTGCTCAGGATGTGCATTTAGGCTTGCTAAGGGTTAATGACAGGAAAGCTGCAGGGCCTGATAACATTGCAGGGATTGTTTTAAAGAAATGTTTCTATCAATTGGCAGATGTCTTTTAATCTTTAATGCTTTCTTAGGCTAGGTTCACACCTATGTGTTTTGCAGTACATTTGCAGAAACGCACTACAGTCCATTTAACATTAGTTCCTAGGGGTCACATTCACATCTATGCAGTTTACACTGGTGTGTTTTTTTTGGAAAGGTGCAGAGACTTTTTTTTTTTTTTTTTTTTTTTTTTTACACGCCTTTTTTTTTTTTTTTTTTTTAGCTCCATAGACTTCAATATAATTGCAGAACGTGACGAAAAATGAGCCTCAAAAAAGCATTAACTGCATATGCATAGAAGCTAGCCTTAGATCAGGAGGTAGTGTCTTTTTGCCCGAAAACATCAGTAATTGTCCGAGTTCCTAAGAAATCTACTTGTTCTTGTCTTAATGACTATCGTCCTGTGGCTCTTCCCCTAAATGTAAAACAAAATGTTTTGAGAAGTTAATTTTAAACCACATTAAAAACTGTATTCCAACAGGGTTGGATAGCTACCAGTTTGCCTTTAGAGCTAATCGATCCACAGAAGATGCTATTGCATTAGCCTTACATTCTGTACTGACCCATTTAGAAAGTCAAAACAGTTATGTTTGTATGCTTTTTATTTATTTTAGATAAGCATTTAATACAATCTTGCAGATGAAACTTTTTGCTAAGTTAAATTTGCAGGGACCATGCCCAACCCTTTGTAACTGAATTGTGGATTTCTTGGCCGATAGACAGCAGAGGGTAAAGGTTGGCAGTTGCAACTCATCAACACTGTCCCTTAGTACAGGGGTGTCAGTGCTAGGACCTTTTTTGTCTACTTTATATACAGTACTTATGATTGTGTCTTCATCTTCAAGGTTAAACTCTGTTCTAAAATCTGCTGATGGCACCACGTTAGTTGGGAAAATAAAGGGTGGTGACAAGGCTGCATATCGGCAGGATATTTAAAACGTGGTGGGTTGGTGCAGACAATAATTTTGAGTGCTCTTTCACCTCAACATACAAGCTTTGTGGAGGGATCAGAGGAATCCCACAGTTTTATCCACTTCAGCAGTAGGTACTTGTAATCCTTCAGAGCCTAACTTCTATTCAGCCTGTAGGGCTCAAAATTAGAAGTCTGCGAAACCTTCCGAAGAGCCTTCATAATGAAGTTGTGAACCCACTTCTACAAGTAGGAATGGAGGGGGGGGGGTCTGTTTGTAAATTCAGATGGATCTTTGAGGAGTTTGCCTACCATTTGAGTGCTCGCAATGCCTTTATTAGCCCACAGGCTTTGTGTCTGGCACTTCCTTCTGTTGCATTTTTTGGGGGGGTTCCCCTCACTTTAGGACCCCTTGCCCGAGTGGGCTTCCAGAGTTGTAACCCATGTGGACTCACATTCCCTTTCTCAGAAGAATCCCATTGAATGTCTTATGGTGCCTGGTGCCCCTCAGCATCCCTCCAGAGGAATTCACCGACCTAAAAGTTCGACGGCACACCGTTCTGACTGTTCCCTACCATGGAACCAAGAACCTGGCCTCTCAGTGTCCTTTGAAGGCACCTGCTGCTTCTTGGAGCACTGGATCTCGGTCTACTTTAGTGCTGTTTCCACCCATTGTGGGTTTTTCAGACAACCTTCCTTGAATTTGTCAGCTTTTTGTACCCTTGGAGTTGGAAACCTTCTAAAGGGCCTAACACTTGCAAGCTTAGCCAGATAAGGACTCAAAGGCCTTGTGATCTGTTTTGTTGGTGGCTTATTTGTTTTAACCCTCATCAAAAAGGTCTACACCCTGTTTGTCATTGGACCCTTTGTTAACAGTCAGGGAGTTTTCCCCCTATCTGGGGTGTGTAGGACATCGATGGGACACCAGGAAACATTAGCTGATCCCATTGTAGTCATCTTCCTGATTTGGACTCTGTTGGACATCACTTATGTGTTGCAGGCTTTTCAACTGTGGTAAAGTTTGTGAGTCCTCTCTGTGATAGAACAAGTGGCCTGATCCCTATGCTGTAGGACGCTAAGTGTGCCACTCTCAGCCAAATTGTCTAAATTAGAAACATTGTATTTGTTTCTGGCTCAACTCAACCTGTGAAAACAGCAAAAATCTTCGTTGTTGCTAGCTTGTGTATTTGTGATTTTACTTTTTTTCTATCGATAAAAATAACAGCTTTATGATTTTCTTTCAGCTGTTCTGTTACGAGCTATCTATATGTAAAGTAAAACCAAGCTTTTGACATCTTTTGCAGTCATACTGGACCTAAGAATTGGAGAATTGGTGATGATAATGACTTTATCTCTGGCGCAGGGGGAATGGTTTTTCTTAGTAAAAAAAAAAAAAAAAGAAAAGCATAAGAACCCCTGATGTACATCAGAATACTTTAATAATCCCAAAGGATTAATTGCGACACAGCCACACTCAATAAAAACACAAGATCACAACAATGAATAGAACAAGACACAATGACACAACAAAATTACCAATAACAGCAATTAGCACCCATAAAATGAAATAAACCATCCATACAATTAAAATACAACATAGAATAAATAACAGAAAATCAAACTACCAAAATGCAAATAATACAACACTTTCTCTAGCATGACCCCAATAATAATTAACATAATACCGACATTCTATAAAAACTACATAAAAATCCTGATCATAATCCAGATTTAAATCTTCACCTCCAGCTCTCAGAGGAGAATTATATAACTTGATAGCCACAGGCAAAAATATATTTCTGTGGTGCATCATGGTTGTAACAACCTGTCAGTGATGGTACTGCAGACTGAAAAGCGTATTGTGGAGTGGGTGGGAGAATTTGTCTAAGATTGAACGTACCTTGAACAACATTCTCCTCTCCAGCATCATCTTACAGATGTTAAAAGACCTCAGTCTCCTCAAAAAAATAGGAGGCGGCTCTGGCCTTGCCTATAGAGCAGTGGTTCTCAACCTCAGTCCTCAAATACCCCCAACAGGCCATGTTTTGGGAATTTCTCTTAGATAAAATAGCTGTCCAAAATACCAAGCCATTGATTCTGATTTAAAGCACCTGTGCAAGATAATGGAAAACCTGCAAACATAACCTGTTGGGGGGGGTACTTGAGGACTGAGGTTGAGAACCACTGCTATAGATCACCACAGTGTTCTTGCTCCAGTCCAGCGTATTATCTATGTGCACCCCCAGATACTTGTAACTCTCTACTACATCCACTCCTCGGATGGAGATGGGGGTCACTGGTGCCTTTTACCTTCTCAGATCCATATACATACATTTGTTTTGACCGCTTTGAGTAAATGTACTGCCCATGACTGAGGTTGAGAACCACTGCTATAGATCACCACAGTGTTCTTGCTCCAGTCCAGCGTATTATCTATGTGCACCCCCAGATACTTGTAACTCTCTACTACATCCACTCCTCGGATGGAGATGGGGGTCACTGGTGCCTTTTACCTTCTCAGATCCATATACATACATTTGTTTTGACCGCTTTGAGTAAATGTACTGCCCATGTAATAACCCCATAGGTTTAGATTGGCCTTTGACCAGCTGGTCAAATCTGATAACCATTATTTAAGATTCATGATGTCTTGTTTTAAATGCTAAAAAAGTCAGTGGGGCATATTTATAAAGTGGTGAATGTGGTATTCATCAAATATTCACTGCAGGTGAATCAAGTACTGTAATTTTAAAAGACGTGCAACAGGAAGATATACATGCAGTGAAAGTTTGGTGAATATCTCTATTACTGCTATATAAATATACCCTAATGATTTAAAAGTGCTCACAGACTACTAGCAGTGCATGTTTTCATACATACCTTAGTTTATCTGCTGCTTAAATATTATTTCACCGATCTTGATCTTCTAGCACCGAGTATGGTTAAAGGAGACCTATGGAGAAAGTCCTTTCCTGGATGAAGAGGAAGCCAAGCAACTTGTAGCCAAACATAAGCAGAGGGAAGAAGAGTCCAGCGCTGCAAGCTCGAGCAGACAGTGGAGCAGTCATTTAACCTCTCTCTCTTCCATGGCATACAGCAATTACACAACAGAAACATAAGTTTTTACTGTAGCACGTGTGTTTACTGTCTAAATTACTTGTCACCACTAAAAAGTTTTATAAGCAGACACCACATTGGTGACTGACAATTGTTGATACAGAATTGGTTGGATATGAGTTAAGAGGTCTTAAGAACACAAATTAATGTGTATATCCCTGCAAAGATGAGTATCATTTTGCTGAATTGCAATTTGAGTCAGGATTTAATCTAGTCTGTCACATGAAGAGGGTGAATTCCACTACTGTTGTGTATTTTTGGCATCCTGGCACTTTATTACATATCTCCTTAACGCGGGTCTCCCTGAAAGCTTTGATATTAGTAAGCACTGTTTTATGGCTTTTACTGTGCTTCTGTTTTTAACATATATTTTAACGTTTTCTACCTCAATATGCCATTTGTTTGTATATTTACCAAGCTGAACCACTTCCCAATTGCATCCTTAACCAACGACAAAAACGTTGAGTGGAAATTTCTCAGGTAGTACAGTGTCCAATAGTAGTGATTTTACTGTTCTCCTGCAAGACCAATCTGAAGTGTAAACATATGGTGCCACAATAGACTCAGGTAATGTAGACGTCAAATGTTCTTTTTCCTATTGGCTGCTTTCAAAAGCTAACCATTCTTGTAGTGAAAGAAAAGGTGGCCACGCAATATCTGTAAGGAGTTATTGTATTGAGATCATGCACTTTATATAATAAGCAAGAACTTAGTTTAAAAACATATCTAAGCAAACGTAGCCCACCATGCTTCGAATTGTAGAGCACATAGAACTGTGGGATAGCGCCATAATCTGAGACAATTTTGTGTATTATTACTTTTGTGGTTACTAAGAATTTATGTATAAAAATGGCAGGGAAATATCACGTGCTAGTTAGGACTTTGCACTATATTATGAAGAATACTGAAGATGACAAAGCCACATTTCCAGACTTAATGAAGTTTAGGAAAATTGCTGTACTCTGATCGGTCACTTGCCACCTTAGGGTCTTTCATCGTTGGGTCATATGTATGGAAGTTTGATCAGACAATACTGAAGGCTTTGTGTAAAACTTGAACTGAGCATCAAGTGTACCTTTTCTTCATGTGCTATGTGGTTATAAAACTGAAAGGATACATATATTGTTTCTATATAAATACAAGCCATGTTAAAATGTTTTTACATTCCCACTGTTATACATGTGGACTGTTATTGTGTGATTTTTTTTTTTTTCATATAGGAAAGGTGTATCCAAATAAAAAAAAAACTGTATTGCATGTCATTGTGTGGACTTTTCTGACATTTTACTTTATCTCCATCATGGTTTTTGGTCTATAACCAAAACTGAACCTAAAACTGCAATATGTTTGGGTGGACTGACCCTTTAAAGAAGAAATTCCTAACTGAATGACATTTCACTTGTTGAAGCACTTTGTATGTTGTTTTTTTAATTACATGCATTTTAATCCTTTCTTCATTCTTTGCAGCAGCAATGGGGTTGATTTACAAAAAACGGAGAGTACAAAATCTGGTGCAGCTGTGCATGGTAGCCAGTCACCTTCTAACTTTAGCTTATTCAATTAAGCTTTGACAAAAAACCTGGAAGCTGATTGGTTTCTATGCAGCGCTGCACCAAATCTTGCACTTTCCAGTTGTATTAAATCAACCCCTGTCTGTCTATATGCATGCATTTCAGTGATAGCAGCATGGCAATTCTCACAATGGGCTTCCTAATGGTGACAACAGTGGAACATGCTTGCCTAATATGTTCTGAAATGGCCTCTTATCTCCATTGGAAGCCTGTGTGACTAGATATGCCAGTGAATTACAGTGAAATGCACTGGTTGGAATTCCGCAATTTAGAACTACAGCCATGATCAACAGTCTCGGGTAAATACTTTGAATCAGACAAGCAACAAAAGCAATGATATTAATCCACCTAATGTCAGCGACATAGGTGTTTTTTATGTACATCTAAGGTTGAAAACCATAAAATGTTTTGCTATCACTCCTGTATATCCCTTATGGACCAGAGCAATTTTTACATTTCAGCTCTAGGCCTACTGCTAAGGAATGGCAAAGTTATTGCTAAAGATAACAAAGATCTAGATACTTAGTTTTTGTTTTTTTTTGTTTTTTTGTAAAAATTTGTTAGTGAGGGCCTAATAGAGAGGGAAAACCATGTTCCACACACTCCACACCTAGGGGACACCAGCTCAATATATACTGGAAAAAGAAGTATTGTAGAAGATGGGCTATTAAATTGTAATCCTCATGGTTCAGGTAAAACAAATATACACATCAGTCGTTATTAGGAAAAAAAAAAATATTAATACATATATTATTCATAAAACAAAGGTAAAGAGGACAACTAAAACCCCAAAGTGTAGAAAGCACATTACACATAATATCAAATACGAAAACGCATTAATTATATTGGATCTGCCAACATGTTTCGCGGTCATTTCCGCTTCTTCAAGGCTTAATCATCCATGTGTACATCACAAAACATCTAGTATATATACAAAAATGAGATGTAGTTAGTCATTTCATATTAGCATACAGTCAAACGTCTTAAAAAAGGAAGAAAACCTAACCCTACTCTTCCTATCTCAGCGCTATGAAGTAACCAGTGCCTTGGACACAGGAAATGACACAGAAGGAAGCTAAATAAAATGCCATAGAATAAAAAGTTAAAGATTTTTCAATCAGCAGCCGCTTAAAACAAATTTTACATATAAACAATCGATTCAAAGTCTGAAACTGTGAGTCAGTAGCAAACATACATCAAAGCAGCACTCCCATCAGTAAATAACCGACTGGCTGGTATATGGTGGTTATCACATATGCGAAAAAGGTAAAACGGGTAAAGAAATGTGGATAATGGTGAGTAAACAGTCTAGTGGACACAGATGGGATATACAGCTGATAATTGATGAGTGCACCTTTCACCAAAGACTCTTCCGCCTCATGCTCCACACACCCCCAAGGGGTTAAAACTCACCAGAACCTGAAGTTTATCAGCCTCTATCCGCATCCTGCAGTATATTAGGTCCGGATATCTTTATAGGATCCTAAAGACATTTCAGCGCTGGGGAGAACAGAGAACAGACCACCTGCTGTCGTGGAACCCTTTAGCAGTCCTATAAACTTCATAAACTGTAAGAGATTCTTCCCTGTATGACCCCCCCGCATTCCGCAACTGCAGGTGGTCTGTTCTCTTTTTTTTTTTTTTTTTTTTTTTTTTTGATTATTTGGGGCACGATGCAGAATTTTCCTGCAGCATATGTTAGAAATTTGGCAGCTGAAGTTAAAGTGGTTGTAAATGGAGAAGGTTTTTTTTATCCTAATGCCTTCTCTGCATTAAGATAAAAAGCCTTCTGTGTGCAGCAGCTGCTCCAGCACCCCCCAATACTTACCTGAGCCCCATCTCTCTCCAGCAATGTCCTGCTGTCGGTCAAAGACAGTTAGCCAATCAAGAGAGAGAGGGGGCGTGGCTGAACCTGGGCTCCATGGACACACGGAGCTGCAGATCGGCTCGGGTGCCCCCATATCAAGCTTCTTGCTGTGGGGGCACTCGACAGGAGGGAGGGGCCAGGAGCACTGAAGAGGGACCTGAGAAGAGGAGGATCTGGGCTGCCCTGTGCAAAACAATTTTTATACAAAAAAAAAAAAATGGGCCTTTACAGTGCTGGATAACTAGGCTAGACCAAGAGAGATGGGAAGAGCTGGTAATTCTGGCAGATATCTTTTCTGGGGGCAATATGACCATCAAAACCTAGTCTGTAGGCATCTGCAGCAGTGGTTTTGCAGTCCTTGGTAATCCATGATCGGTTTGTTTTAAGGAAGGTGAGTCAATCCAGACTATCACAGGGTAGGTGAAAAGAAAAATTCCTGGACGGCCGCACTCCGCTGAAGGCATCTTTATTGAAAATAATTGATTAAGCACCAACGCATGGTGTGAAACACGTTAGCTGTTTTTCCCTGTCCTTTTTGTATATGAAGTGACTGCACTGGATTTTAAATTTTCAATAAAGATGCCTTCGGCGGAGTGCGACCGGCCAGGATTTTTTCTTTCCCTCTAAATTTTGTGCAGAGCCAGCACCTGCAAGTTCTTAATAGGGCAGGTGTTTTCAAAAGGCCTGGAGCTTATGGAGCGGCAATCTTTTTCCATATCACAGGGTAGGTAGCTTCACCTCTTTGTAACAAAAAAAACTGCTGAACTGAAGGTCCAAACAGTATACTAGCTGCAGGGCAAGCCAGCAACTCCAAGGTATAACTGTAAACTTCAGTCAGCGGTCCAGCTTTTATATCCAATAGTTTATAAGGTTCTCACTTATAAGAGTACCTGCACTAGACCTATACCAAAGTAGTCCACAAGAATGTGGTTCAGGCACTGCTTGTGTGTCCTGCCTACAGCCAGACCTGGTCGCTCTGGTTAAATGAAAAAGCACAGGCGCTACTTCTGCTGCTCCTTTCAGGGATCAGATGATTGAAGGCATAAGGGTTGTCAAAGGGGATTCTACCACTAAGGGGAAATACAGCAGAAAGGTCCTTATGAAGCATGTCCTCAAAGTGCTGGATTTTAACCTACCTGTTTCCAACTCATCCACCCTCTCCAGATACTTGAACATTACTGCCTCTTGCTGCTCCCTGCCTGATGTCCCCTCTCTTTATGGTCATGGTGCTATTTTCCTCATCCTCAATAGCTGAAAGGAGGAATGCTTGCACATGACCAGGATCATCCTCCTGCAGCAAGTCAGTGATTGCATGATTAAAAAATTCCACTGACGACTCCTTGTCTGTTTGCAGGGCTCTGGCAGGATTAGTGGAAGAGGAGGAGGAGGAGGAGGAGAAGGGGGAAGAAGAGGGTTCAATAACAATTGCAGAGAACTGGCTGCTGTATGCCTGAGAGGAGGAAACATTAAAGACTTTGTCAGCCAATCCCACTACCTCCTGCATGTGCTGTGTCTGTATAATGCCTCTAGATGGTGAGGTCCAAACACCACTTTATTCTGCAGAAGCTGCTCACCTCCTACTTCCTCTGTGTACAGAATCTATGCCTCTCAATTTAGGCCTGTCTTGAGAGGCAGATTTAGGCCTGTCTTGACAATTTGTGTTTTTTTTTTTTAATCTCAAAGTTTTATTGAGAACACAAACAGAAAAACAAACACAAAAGAGTCATCATCCAGAGACAATATACCAATGCAGGGATATTCATACACCGATACCATAATCCAACAGTTTAAAAACTCAGTGTATCGACAATACAGTTTTCCCCCTCCCCCCCTGCAACCACTATACACCCACCAACTCATATCAAGTAAACAGTATCACAATATTCTGTCCAGAACCAATTCGACAGGAGTCAGACCACATGTGTCTAGCCCTCTGTGTTGAAAGATATACTTTTCTAAATGTAATGTGTCACCTATTTGGGCTATCCACTCCTTGCTTGAGGGTGGGTCATTCGACTTCCAGTTTCTAAGAATCAGTTTGTGTGCTTGAAATAGGGCCCTTGGTCCTTGCTATTGCTATTGTTTTGTAACTTTCTCTACCTGCAGTTTGTCCAGGATACCCAGAACACAAGGCTTGGGATCAGCAGGAATAACAACTTGTTATACCCTATTCAGAGCAGGGCTTTTTTTTTCTCAGAGAATAGGTGCAGGATCCCCAGGCACCGCCTCACCCCCCCCAACCCCACCCCTATTCCCGCCCCCCAATACAGCCATTCCTCGGGAAAGAAAAGTAAATTGTTGCCAAATAATGGGTGTAGTCAAGGCTGACCTTCTCCCCCCCCTGTCCACAGCTCACTCCCATCCACAGGTCACCTTCTCTTCTCTCGTCCACAGCTCACCCCCCTCCCTGCACACACACGCAGGTTACCTTTTCTCCCATGCACAGATTACTTTATCTTCTCTCGTCTGTTCACCCCCTCCCCCCCATTCACACGTTACCTTCTCTTCTCCCCCCCCCCCCACAGTTCACCACCTCCCCCCCACAGCTCACCCCCCTCACAGGCTACCTTCTCCTCTCTTATCCACAGTTCACCTCCCCCCTACAGCTTACCCTGCCCCCCTCCACAGCTCACTAACCCCCACACCAACAGGTTACCGTCTCTTCTCTTGTCCACAGTTCAAACCCCCCCCCACAGCTCACCCTTTCCCTCCCTCTTAAGAGCTCACCTCCCCCACCCACAGGTTACCTTCTCTTCCCTCGTCGCTTCACCCCCCACCACAGCTCACCTCCCTGACCCACAGGTTACCTTCTCTTCTCTCGTCGATTCACCCTCTCCCCCCCACAGCTCACTCTCCACAGCTCACCTCCCCCACCCACAGGTTACCTTCTCTTCTTTTGTCGATTCACCCTCTCCCCCCACAGCTCACTCTCCACAGCTCACCTCCCCCACCCACAGGTTACCTTATCTTCTCTTGTCGATTCACCCTCTCCCCCCCACAGCTCACCTCCCCCACCCACAGGTTACCTTCTCTCCTCTTATCCACAGTTCACCCCCCCCAGCTCACCCTTTCCCCCCTCTCCACAGTTCAAGCTCACTCCCCCATCCACAGCAAGCTCACCCTCTCCGCCCCTACATGCTACAATTCACATTAGCATGTGCAGCCCCCTCCCCCCATCCACAGCTTTACACCCCCAGTCCACAAACCCCTCTGCACCCCCATCCACAGCTTGTCTTTCCCTCCACATTTCACTTCTGCACCCCAATCCACGGCTCTAAACCTCTACAACCCCTCATCTTCCACCTCTGCCCTCCAAGCCCCACCCCCCACCGCACTCTTAACCCTGTTCAAATTCCCCTGCTCACAACTCTCACCCCCACCCCCCAGCTCTGACCTCTGCAGGACATCCACTGATTCGCAGCCTCTACTCTCTCTGCACACCCAACCCCCCCTTCCTCCCCCTTTCCCTCTGCAGTTCTCTCACCTGCATTGGTATTAGAGCAGTACAGCAAACTTCTGTTCTGTTCTGTCAGATTAGGCTTTTTTTTTTTTTTTCAGCTTACTGTGCAGTCTCCTCCGTGAAGCTCCACCTGTCAGAACTGAGGAGGAGTTTCAGAGAGCTTCACCTGACTCCGTGCTGCACAGATCTGACAGGCAACAGGCAGGAATAGCTGCCTCTGAAATCCCCCATTAATGCCATCAGTTGCGTCGTGTGCACTCGGTTCCAGGGCACCGATCAGTCAGATGGTGGGGCACGTGCCCTGGATGCCGGCGCTAGCAAACAGAGGCTGGTGGGAGAAGTGAATTGTATAGAAAACTTCCTCTATCAGCCTCTGTTTTATGTGACAGGCTGCAGAGGAGAGGGCTACCTGAGGTGGCGGAACTGCGTTCTGGCAGAGAAAAAAAAGCCCTGATTCAGAGTATCCAGGATGCTCCTCCAATAAAGGTGTAGTTTGGGGAACCTACACATGAGGTGAATTAGATCACCATGTTCTCTAGAACATCTGGTACAGGTTAGGTTGTCTCTTAGCCACAATTTGAATAATCTCGCAGGAGTAAAAGTGGACCCTGAGGAGAATATATATCTGCGATAACTGATGTGTAACGTTAAGGGAACAAGATTGTACTGCCTGTAGGGCCTCTTCCCACTGTTCCTCCTCAAATGCTCTCACATCCTGCTCCCATCTACTCTCAGCTCTTGAGGGGAAGTCTTTTAGAAAAATACACAGTAGAATATAGTAACATCTGGATATGAACCCTTTAAAAATTTCCATTTCCGACATGTTAAATATTGGGGTTGGTGACTGTACCCAATTATCAACACTGGCTTGTGCCCTGCTAGCATGCTGCAGCTGTAAGTAATGAAAATACATGGATTGTGGAAGGCGCAATCTATTTTGCAATACGGGGAAGTGACGCAACCTACCTTCTGCAAAGATCGCAGCTTGGAATAATGGGCTGTCTCCCAGATGGGGCTGAATTTAGTAAAACCAACAACCTGCATCTGCCTTGCCTTATTCCACACTTTTTGCATACGGGATTAGGTAGGAAAGCGTTTATTGGACTTGCTGTAGGTCAGGGCCTCCAGGCCCATGGCCACATTGTTCTCTCCCGTTACATAAAGGAGAATGAGCGTGTATGGATCCGAAGGAGCACCTTCTGGAACCATGGCTCTGGCAATGTGTTGCAATTGGGCAGCAAGGTTATATAACCAGGGGTTTGGTAAGGCCAAGCCTCCGCCCTCCTTTGGTCTCTGTATTTGTTCTGTCAGTTTATTTCCAGGGGGCCTAGAGTGCCAAATAAACAATCTGAACATCGAGTTGATAAAGCAAAACATTTTTAGGGGCATAACCATCGGAGTGTTGTGTAAGACATATAGAAGCTGTGGCATAAAAATAATTTTGATTAGGTTGATTTTCTCTACCACTGAAAGTTTAAATCTGGACCAAATGTTGGCCTTATCCTTAATGCGGGTGAGTAAGAGGGATAAGTTCAGATGGACATAATCAAGCGGGGTAGGGGTAACGTATATGCCCAAATACCTAAAACTAGAGGAAACGGAAATGTTATGGAGAACTGTCCCTGTATTCTGGGAGGTATCATCTAACAGCATAATGGAAGATTTAGACCAATTTATGGTGAGTCCTGAGTATGCAACAATTATTTTTAATAAAGTGGTTTGCCTATGTTTAATGGCAGCTATGACAATAGTCAGCTGTCCCTAAACTACCCCAACACACACATGCCCTGGCAAGTGGCTTCTGGGTACTCATCCTCTCATAGTCAGGAGGCTGGCACATAACAAGACCCCCTTATTGGCCGTTCTAAGCCAGCAGACCTTACTTTAAAGGCCAGGCAGTGCATTATGGTTACAAAGAATTTGGTCTGCTGAATTCCAACATTAATTGGCCAGGACTGCAAACCTTTAGTAGAGATTTGCCTCAAACCTATCCCAAGTTATAACCCTTTTCAAATTGTTCAACATGAAAAAAAAAGTTTGGGATGCAGATCTAAACCCAAGAACAAAAGTATATTAAATTGCAACTTACCTGCAGTTGATTGCACGGGTTTTCTTTTTTCCTTTATTTTTAGCTGGTGGTCCTGCCAGTAATTAATTTATGACTTAGGGTGACTGTGCTCACATACTGCACATACTCATGTACTGACTTGGACTGCAAACACCTCCCCCTCTATACTGCCATATTATAGGGGGAGTTCTGTTGTCTACAGAAGATAACTGGGAGTCATAATAACATTGTTTAAGATTTCAGTTCAGTGCAAAAGAAGTTACAAGGACACTAGAATTATGGCAGGATCAATGGGTAATCTTCTGTACTAGCATAAAACATACTTAGCCTGAAAAAAGAAAACTAAGGCAGCTAGCCACCATATCTAAGAACTGGTTAGCTGCAATATAGTTTAATGTGTTGTGATGTGTAATGCAGTCTTGGGGATATAATATTAACCTTTACACAAGAAGCCTTTTCTGTAGGACTCTGAACTCTTAATGAATGTGTAGTCGCTTATTAAAGGAAAAAAACTTTAAATTCCTTCTAACCTACTAATTTGCCTCCTCAACTTGAATTACAAAATGGAGTTTAAAATAAACCTGATGACTGAAATTAAAGCAACGGTTGGTATATTTATATCCAACAAAAATGTGGCTGTGTTCTTGTCTTTACATGACTGAACATAAGGTTATGTCTGAAAGACAAATATGCAAATATAGATGTTCTGCGAATTCTTGTGACACAGCAAAATTCCCATTTAACCTACTATATAGCATAGTTTTTGTGTTACTGAAACACACTGCAGTTCATGGGTTAAATGTAGTTAAGTATGCTCTATTAACTCCCCTTACTGATAGAAATGTAAAGCAAAATCAGATTCATTGTTTCTTTTTGGTATTTAAAATGGGTAACTGACTGTGGTAATTGGCATTCAAAACATTTTTCTTGTAAGAAATATCTTGCCAATTTGTATATCCATCCCACACTTAAATGTGGATTTAGAGTAGAACCTATAGCACTAAATTTTGATGGGTCAGGGATTGGGAGTCACAAGTGAAAATACAAGATGGAAGAAGTGTGTAAAAGGAGCTTGCCTCCCAGCTGGTATACAAGTTGAAGAGGAGGGATAGAGTGACTCCACCACATTAGTGATGTAATGCAAGTTTTAAAATGAAGAAAAATAAAATACTTGAAAAACTATGGTTTGGTGAAGGAGATGTGTGTTTGGATTAAGTACATACACTATATTACCAAAAGTATTGTGACACCTGCCTTTACACGCATATGAATTTTAATGGCATCCCAGTCTTAGTCTGTAGGGTTTAATATTGAGTTGGCCCACCCTTTGCAACTATAACAGCTTCAACTCTTCTGGGAAAGCTGTCCACAAGGTTTAGGAGTGTGTCTATGGGAATGTTTGACCATTCTTCCAGAACAGCATTTGTGAGGTCAGGATGTTGTAAAAGAAGGCCTGGCTCGCAGTCTCCACTCTAATTCATCCCAAAGGTGTTCTATTGGATTGAAGTAAGGACTCTGTGCAGGCCATTTACGCTCCTCCTCTTCGTGACATCTTCCCCAGGAAGTCACGAGGAGTGACAAAACTAGTAGGAGGGACCTGAGAGGCTGACAAACATGGAATCGGGAAGGGATGAGAGGTTATACATTCGTCCTAGCACAGTTGGCATATACACAAAAGCCTGATTTAGTCAATTTAAATGTGAGTGTATATTTGTTGTATGACGATTTTGAATACATTTTAAAACGGTAAAGCACTTTTGCAAGATCTGATTGCTTTGCATATGGCCGATGAGACATTCATGGGTAGCAATAAGGAGGCAATATACTAAAAGGTGATCGATGTGACCTGAGCTTGTGGGCAGTTTATAAGAAGGAGGAATAACAGAAGAAGCACCCCAGAGGATTGATTATTCACAAAGGCGCATTTATATAGCCTATAAGGTGAGGGCACAACAGGTGGAGGAAGCACGAAGTGGATGAGTGTGGAGAGACCTTTTCATTTAACTGTTATATGCACAAAATGGACTGACACACTTTTTTTCATCATCGATTTAATTTTAAAAAGGGACACTGCGTGAATAATCTGCGCACTTTGCACTTTATTGCACATCAGTCAGTTTGATATATATATAAGGACATTGTGTGGAGAACTTTTTGCACATTGCATTTTCAAGTAGTAATTTACTATTGAATATACCATTGCACCTTTTATCCTCAGTGGATACTATTATGATTTATTTTAGAGCTGCACTAATTTTAATATATCTTGTGTAGTCATAATATTAGGAAGTGTGGGTAGTGTCAGCAGCTTCTGTGGATTAGCATAGCAGCTCAAAAAGTTTTTACATATTCAAGTTCAACCTTCCCAGAAGAGTTGAAGCTGTTATAGCTGCAAAGGGTGGACCAACTCACAATTGAACCCTATGGACGAAGACTGGGATATAATTAAAGTACATGTGCATGTAAAGGCAGGTGTCACCAGGGGCGGATCCGGGGGGGCCACGGGGCAATTGCCACCCCCGAGAAATTTGATGCGGGCCGGGTGAGAGAGGGGCCGGCTCCACGGGTGGATGAGAGAGCGGGCGTCTCCGCGAGCGGATGAGGGAGCGGGTGGCTTGGTTTGTGCGCGGGCGTGTGGCTTAGTGTTTAGGCGGGTGAGAGCAGGCTAGGTGTGAGTGGGCGTCTGGCCAATCAGCGAGCCGGCGGGCAGGGTAGCAGAGAGATGACATCATCTCTCACTGCCCCCGCATCCCTGCAGTAACTTCCATTACATTATCTCTCTGCTGCCTGACTTTGAGACAAAGAAGCAAGAGACAAGCAAAACACCACCTTAGCAGGCACATGACAATCGGCAAGGTATGGCAAGTGACAATCCGCATCTGTTGGCTGGTGACGTGACAATCCGCAATGTGTGGCCGGTGACGTGGCAAGTGACAATCCGCAATGTGTGGCAGGTGACATGGCAAGTGACAATCCGCATCTGCTGGCAGGTGATGTGGCAAGTTAGAATCCGCAACATGTGGCAGGTGACAATCTGCATCTGTTGGCAGGCAAGTGACAATCCGCAATGTGTGGCAGGCAACGGTGGCAAGTGACATGCTCAGGGCTCCCACTGATTCTGCATTATGGTGAGTTGAACCATTTAATTTTATATTACAATGTATTAATAGAAATAATGCGCTTCAATCATCCTGACACCATAACAACCATGGTGCCGGGATGATTGAAGCACCAGCCATTTCCTCGATAAATTGCCCACAAAAAAACGTATTTTCTGGCACTGCCCCTCCTGAGACTAGACTCTGGATCCGCCCCTGGGTGTCGCAATACTTTTGGTAATATAGTGTATTATAGATGGAAGTGGTACATGTTACCTGGAGATTAAAGATGAGCTCAGACATCCTCCGAAAAAAAATGTCTAATCTGAACTCCAAACTCCTGTTTATTTGTATTCCAATGAGCTGCAGGCCAGGTTATTCCCCAGCCTGGATTTTGGAGTTGAGAGAGGACGCTCAAGCTAATCTCTACTGAAGATAACAAGATCAGCAGACTGAAAACAAGCCCCAGTAGGGCAAATGGCATTCCTATACATACATATACTTTATAATATACATGTGTCGGAAAGAATCCATTATAGAGGGCGAAGGTTAAAGCGGTTTTAAAACCAAAAATGTAATATATGTCAGCTTACCAATCGTTAGATGTCGCTGCGTTCGTTTTCTTTTTTTAGGCTTTTTTTTTCACTCTGTTTTCACCTGGTGATCTGACCAGTAACACAGCACATGTATTACAGTGCCTGCATTCTGGATAAGGAGGCTCCTTTGGACTGTAGCATTGTCAGTCTGGGGGCAGGGGAGTGTTAGATGGACTAGTAGATTTAAATACACTAACAAACTTCCACTAACACTTTATAGACAAAGCATACATTTTATATCCTTTTGGCATAAAGATTTTACATAAAGAAAAGCTTTTCATTGTAAGTACCCTTGCTAGTGTTAAATGGTTTGTCTTATCTGTGTAACTGATACATTCTACTGGAGTTTTTTTGAAAAACTATATACAGTACTTACTGGCCAGATCACCAGATGAAAATAGAAGAAAGAAAGTCTAGAAAAGAAAACAAATGCAGCCATCACATCTAAGAATTGTTAAAGGGGTTGTAAAGGTATTTTTTTTTTTCTTTAAAAATAACAAACATGTTATACTTACCTTCACTGTGCAGCTCGTTCTGCACAGAGTGGCCCCGAACCTACTTTTCTGGGGTCCCTCGGCGGCTGTCTCGGCTCCTCCCCGCAATAACTAGCCACCTTAATGCGAGCTCCCTCGCATGGTGGATAGTTATTGCGGCGCGCTCCCGTGATACAGCCGGCGGCTATAGACGCTCGCTGTATCACTCGGCCCCGCCCCCCGGCGCGCCGCGTCATTGGATGTGATTGACAGCAGCGAGAGCCAATGGCTGCGCTGCTTTCAATCCATCCACTATAGCCAATCAGCGACCAGGCTGATCGGCTGAATGGAAGTCGGGAACGCGCAGGCGAGTTTTTGAGGTGTCAGGTAAGTAAAACGGGGGGGCTGGGGGCGGCGGTATTATCAAAAGTTTTTTCACCTTAATGCATAGAATACATTAAGGTGAACAAATTTATACCTTTACAACCCCTTTAAGCTGCAATAAAATAAATGTTTGCTTTTGGTTGTAATACCTCTTTAAGGTTGAGACAGAAAATGATCTATGCCAGTGATGACGAACCTTGGCGCTCCAGTTGTTTTGAAACTACATTTCCCATGTAGCTCAGCTGCACTGCAGAGTGCATGAGCATCATAGGAAATGTAGTTCCAAAACATCTGGAGTGCCAAGGTTCGCCATCAGTGATCTATCCCTTTATATAACTGTACTTGCTGATAGATCACACATTTTGGGCTTTGCAGAACTTAAAGTATGGTTTGGATAGTTTGCGTAGATATCAGTTTGAAACTAAATCTTACGGGCTTTGGTTCTGAACACAGCATTGATAAATAAGCAGCCTCTCTAGTAGTCTTGTCTCTGTATGCACTGCTTCACCGTGAGTGTAAGTCTTTGTGAGGACTGACTCAGTAATGTTTGTCGATTGCCCCTCATTTATTTTACAGGTGTCACAAACTTGGCCAATTCAAGTTGAAAAAAAGGTTATTATTATACAGGATTTATACAGCGCCAACAGTTTGTGTGGCACTTTACAATAGAAAGGAGAGACAGTACAATACCTTCGAGGGAAGAACTGATGAAGAAATAGAAGATTCTGTTAGCTGAAGGCAGGATAGGCTTCTCTGGAGAGATGAGTTTTCAGGGATCGCCTAAAAGTGGACAGAGTAGGAGATAGCCGGGCAGATTGGGGCAGAGGGTTCCAGAGGATGGGAGCAGGACAGTGATTGCATTTGGGCTGAAAGGACAGATCACACTTGGCACCCTGGCTTGAGGCGAGGGACTGATAGTTGTATTATTGATCTAGATCAGGGGTCTCCAAACTTTCTAAACAAAGGGCCAGTTTACGGTCCTCCAAACTTTAGGGGGGCGTAAACTGTGCCTCATCTTTAATATTAGTGGGGGCGGAAAATACCCCATTGTTGATGTCAGTGGGCAGACTAGTGTCTCCTATCAGTGGGATGAATAGTTCCCCGGAAAAAGTCAAGCAAAGAGCTGAATACGGCCCCAGGGCTGCAGTTTGGAGACCACTGATCTAGATGGAGAAGTCAGGGGAGGGGGCGGAATATTATGAGCTCATTTTTTAAAAGATTGAGTTTGAGAAAGTGGTGTGACATCCATACTGATGTCAGTTAATAATGCGAGAGAAGACTGAAGGGGTGAGGTTGGGAGTAGAGAGATAGATTTGGCTGTCATCAGCATAGAGATGGTATTGTAAGCTGTTGGAATTTATCAAGCGACCAAGACAGGAGGTGTTAATAGAGAAGAGGAGGGGTCAGAAGACAGAACCTTGGGGGACCCCTACAGAAAGAGGAGGTGGAGAGGAGGAGACAGAGTTGTAGGCAACACTGTAGGAACACTGTGATAGGTAGGAAGAGAACCAGGAGAGAGCAGTGTCTTGGAGGCCAAGAGAGTGGAGTTTATTGAGAAAGAGTGGGTAGTGAGTTTTAGCAGGGAAATTTCTGTGGAGTGCTGTGACTGAAAGCCAGACTGTGAGGGGGTGAAGAAGAATGTTGTCAATGAGGTGGGAGCTCACTGGATAGCTTAATTTCAGGTAAGCAATATGTCAAAATGAGCAGCAGGTCCAGAGATATAGACAGCTGAAGTTATATGCAAACCTCAGCTTTACTTGAAATAGTTGATGTTGACTGCACTCAGTCCTGCCACTTACGCTTTATTTGTTTTTTACATGATGGACAGCTTAAAGTGGGGTACACACTATAAGAAAATTGGGCGAAAGATCGTCCGAATTTCCTCATTGTTTCACAACAAATCGGGAAGTCATACGAAAATTCTCATACGGCAAAGGCTTTTTTTTGTTCTTTATTGTTTCTGATCATGCGCAGTCATTCTTTTCTGATTTTTCTTGTACGAAAATCGTACGAAAACGGTACACATTAAATGAACGTTCGTTCTGTTCCTGTACGAGAAAAATTTTAGCGTTTGTCCCTTCAGGAATTTTCATAAGAAAATTAGGAATCGGCTGTTGAAAGTTGTGTACACACTATACGAAAATCATACGAAAATTCTTTTGATGAAAATGTTCACCTGATTTTCTTATAGTGTGTATAAGGCTTTACTGTCCTTTTGGGAGGTTCAAAAAGACAGCGCTGTATGGACAATTATTTGTGAACAGGAAAAGTCAAGATCTAAATAAAACTTTATCTGCCCAGATGTATAAGTGTGTAATGTGGTTTTCACTGAGGGTAACCTGTGCTAATGTATTTGTTTCATACAATGGAAAAAAGACACGTATGGAAGAGACAAAGAGAGCTGCACCCCCCGAAAATATATATTATGTTTTGGAAGGATTTTCCCCAGTGAAGCTTTAAAACAGCAATATGCAAAAATCGAAAAAAAGTGGTCTATTAAATATAGAAAAATATTTTATTGGAAAACAAATTCCAATGACATGGCTTAATTAATCTGATCCAATAGCACAATTCATATTCCACAGTACAATAAAAAACACAAGTACACATCATTACATTTATCAACATTCCACAATAAAAAACACATGGTACACATCATTACATTCCATCATGTTTTAAAATATACGAGCCCCGACGCGTTTCGACCTAGATACGGTCTCTTCATATTGCTGTTTTAAAGCCCCACTGGGGAAAATCCTTCCAAAACATAATATGTATTTGTTTCATTATCTAGGTTTGTGGCATGTTTACCTGAATGATAAGAAGATGCCAGGGGCCTATTTCCATTTTTAGGTCAGGATCCTGGAGGGGTCTAACCAAAGTAAAAATTCATAAATGTAAAAGTGAACCTAATATCTGCAAGTGTAGTAAATATTGACGTGCTTCCCTTTGCTTTTATAATCACTGTGGGTATGAATGGTAAAGTTTTCAAAAGTGGACAGGATGTTCATATATGCTAAAAAGTTGTGCTTTTGAAGGGACAATTTGAATAATAGTATTCATCCACTAATGTTCTTGTCACCACTGTCCATAGTGCTCATGTGAATGGGTTCAAAGAGGCAACCTAATATTCAAAATATATGCAACATAGATTGATAAGACTATGCAGTAATCTAATTTACCTGCCCTCTTTTCAGATTTACAGTGGTATTTTAGCTCTTTTAGATGCTTGGGTGGTGTGTGTGTGTCATGTTAGGAACTACTTTTTATGGTGCAAGCAAAAGCTATTAATCACTGTAAGTTGGCTGACTATCACATCAAATGCCGCCTGTTGTGTTTGAGGAGGGTCCAAGGGTCAGCAAAAATATAAGCGCATATAAGTTTTAGCATGTGGGTCAAACACATTTTTTTGTCATTGCAACTTATTTTTTAAAACTTCTTTTTATTATACTTATTATTATTATTATTCTTTATTTTGAATTTGTACAGTCATACAATAAGTGTGGGACACATACAGATGTAGGATTGCATACAGGTGAGAGGCATAAGAGAACAACTAATTATATACTAATTAGTGGTAAACAAATATGAGGTCTCAGCACTCAATATATGTTGCACTCATGTCCCCGAATTATCTAACCCCTTTCTGATGAGGGTATAATAAAAACTGGTTATGTCCACTTAAGTATGATTTCAGACTTTAGCGTAAGAGCCTCAGTAAGCCAAAAAAAAAAGCGGGGGAACTCACCACAGGGGAGGGCCATGCATGGCTCTCAATTATTTGCAGGTGTTGGGAGGGGTACACAGAATAGTCTGCATCTCAAGAGGTTAGCGCAGCCTGGTAATCCATGGAGAAGGTAAAGTCTGTCCTATAGAACCAGCAGTTCCGTCATTGTTCCTCTCTATTGTTCGCAGAAGCAAGCAGCTCTTACATCTGTTGGATTTCATTAATCTTAGCAAACCACAAACCCAACATTGGAGGCAAGGTTTGCTTCCAACACAATGGAATGCATGCTTTATCTGCGTTAAGTAAATGAATAAGTAGTGAGCGTTTGTATTTCTTAAAAGACATCAGGGCCAAATGCAGCAAAAAAGCAGCAGGATCATTTGGCATCTGGACGTCCGTTAACCTGAAGATGATTTGTTTAACTTGGTTCCAAAAAGATGATAATTTCAGGCAGGGCCAAAAAGTATGGAGCATAGAGCCCTCTTCCCCCTGGCACCGCCAGCACATGGAAGGACATTGCGGAAACAACCTATGCAAAGTCACAGGGACTCTAAACCACCATTTTAATTAAACTAAAATGAGATTTTTGTTGCAACACATGGCAAAGTTATGAAAACGTGAAACAAAAAGATTTTAATACATTTTGTGTATTTTTTTAGGCTATGCTACAAAAATGAATTAAAAAAAAAAAAAAAGTTTACATATGAATGGTCAAAAGAAATTAAACCGAAAAAAGTATTACTTGAGGGAAGAAGGGTAGGAAGGAGTTTATTAGGGTTGGTTGTAATTAACAAGGGGGTTAAATGGAAACAAATTTTAATTAAAATATATATTTTTTTACTTGTGAGGTTGATGTAGAGTGAATGTATAGCCAAAACAATACATTTTTCTTTTAGGATAGAATAGAGAAGGAATCCTCTATCAAGTAATTTTTGCGGCATGTGTTTCTAATTATTAGATTCACACGCTACACTATCCTGGCGACCATAAACCCTGGAACAGAAATTGATGGAAAATCCAACTTTTTCCAGTTGTCACTTGAACAAGAGTGAGGGTAACTTGTACCTGTGCAGGTGACAACTGTTTAGGAGAGTAATTTCACCCACACAGTGGCCCCTTACCTCCTCTTCTGGGGTCCCCCACTGGTGCTGTCAGCTCCTCCTCTTCTGTGTGTGCCCCCATAGCAAGCCACTTGCTCTGATGGCACATGCTCCCAAAAGTGGGCTGTGTGTGTCCATAGATACACACAGCATGACTCGGTCACAGGATTTGACTGACAGCAGCAGGAGCCAATGGCTCTTACTGCTTTCAGCAAAGCCTGTGGGGGAGTGGAGAGAAGGGATAGAAGACCTGCAGCTGAGCACAGTGTTAGATCAATAGAGGACTCAGGTAAGTGTTAGGGAGGGGGAGGGGGGAACAGCTAGTGGAACATTTTTTACCTTAATGCAGAGAATGAATTAAAGGGGTTGTAAACCCTCGTGTTTTTTCACCTTAATGCATCCTATGCATTAAGGTGAAAAAACTTCTGACAGTGACCGGCCCCCCAGCCCCTTGTTTCCACTCACCTGAGCCCTTCGATCCCTCAGTGGAGACGTGCTGTACCTCTCTGCCCGGGGTTCTCAGCTCTTGATTGGCTAGATTGATGGCAGCACAGTCATTGGCTCCAATTGGCTCAATCAAATTCAATGACGCGGGCGCTGGGGGCGGGTTCGAGTCCGACATTCTGTGCCAATAGACGCAAATGCTGGACTCGGGAGCGTACCTGCAAGGTAAAGCCTCGGGAGAGCGCTTCTCCCAGGGGGTTTACCGATGTTGGGCGGAGCCGCCGGGGGACCCCAGAAGACGGTGATCGGGGCCACACTGTTCAAAACGAACTGCACAGTGGAGGTAAGTATGACATGTTTGCTATTTAACCGATTGCCGACCAGCCGCCGTCATTATACTGCGGCAGGTCAGCGCGATCCCGCGAGCCATCGTAGCTATATGTTGGCTCGCAGGATCGGGATAACAGGCACGTGCATGCCGCCGGGGGTGCCGATGCTCATGGCATGAGAGGCAAAACAGGGAAGTGTGTGTGTAAACACACAAATCCCTGTTCTGTTCTGTGAGGAGTGACAAATCGTGAGTTCCTAATAGCTAGGAACCACGATCTGTCATTTCCTTTAGGTCAGTCCCCTCGCCCTACAGTTAGAAATACACACAGGAAAACAGTTAACCCCTTGATCGCCCCCTAGTGTTAACCCCTTCCCCACCAGTGACATTTTTACAGTAATCAGTGCATTTTTATAGCACTGATCGCTGTATAAATGCCAATGGTCCCAAAAATGTGTCAAAAGTGTCCGATGTTTCCACCATAATGTCGCAGTCCTGATAAAAATCGCCGATCGCCACCATTACTAGTAAGAAAAATAATAAAAATGCTATAATTCTATCCCCTATTTTGTAGATGCTATAAATTTTGCGCAAACCAATCAATATACGCTTATTGCAATTTTTTTTACCAAAAATATGTAATTGAATACATATCGCCTAAACTGAGAAAAAATTTGCTTTTTTTTAAAAAAATGGGGATATTTATTATAGCAAAAAGTACAAAATACTGTGCTTTTTTTCAAAATCGCTGATCTTTTTTTGTTTATAGCTCAAAAAATAAAAACCGCAGAGGCAATCAAATACCACCAAAAGAAAGCTCTATTTGTGGGAAAAAAAGGACGTCAATTCCGTTGAAACAGTTCTCAAAACAGTCAATAAAACTATGCAACAATAAAAGAATAATAACAACGTACACAGATTAAATGGACTACCCCAAACAAGCTATTGAATGATGTAGAATGCTATGGCTAAAGGGGAACCCCAGGCCGGCCTATAGTACCTCCAATACACACAGAATAAAGTAATATAAACACCAGTGGCGTGTCCCCTTAAACAATAATGTTCTAGAAGCAAAGCTTTGCGTTTGTTCTCTTCACCGGCATGTAGGAGCTCTGTGGACAAGGGTCCCTCAATGTAACAGGGTCCTTCAAAGAGCGATCAACCGATTCTCCTGGCTGCAGATGTGTAACAATGGCGTTCAGTCTCTAACCCATTGAATCGGACAATTCCTTGATATTCCACGCTGCTGCAGAGAGTCCTTCTGGAAGCACGCTGGTTCTGTTCCTCTGGGCTGGAGCTGCAGACTGTGTGCCCCTTGGTAGGCCGCAGTGCTCTCCCAATGGGATCCAGGGACAAGGCTTTTTGGCCTGGCCCGCCCTGTGCTTTTTATAGTCTCTCCCACAATCCTCTGAGAAGTACAGCCTGGGATTTGCAGTCCTGCCCCTTCACACAGTAAGTCAGGCTGCCTTGTGTTGAGACTTCATATTCCACAGTTCTCTGCTGCTGTTCCCTGATGATTGGCTTTGAGTCTCTTCCAATAGGGAGGCTACAAAGTAAACAGTTCTGTGTGTCTGCCTGTGTGAGAGGAGAGAATGGGGGGTGAAAAGTCCACGCAGCTGCTAGCAGGCAGCTCTCTCCCCGTGGATTCAATCAGCCTGGAGAGGTACCTGCTACACACTCCCCCCACCAAAGAATCTTTGGTCCCCAAAGGAAGTAAAAAGTGTATGACTTGTTACATGCTTTTTATATACAAGTGGAGAAAGCAAGTTGGTGTGCACAGGAAATCAGACAATTTGCATCTGCATAAAAACCTGGCAGAGGATCTTCCCACCAATTAGCATAGGAGGGGAGGTTGTCCTGCCTACAGGCCACCTGAATTGGGATGGCCCTGCTAGATATGCCAGGGGGTGAGTTGGGGTTGTCCTCCACTAAATGTGTGGTGGAAGAACCAGGCGCCTCAAGAGTCCTTTTTGAGGTGAAAACAGCTTCATCAGAGCTTTCACCCAGCATATCATAAGTCAGTCTCTTAGGTGGGTGAATAGCTCTTCGCTCTCTCTGTTTTTTAGGCTCTGCCATTACAAGCGCACTGGTCTTTGCTTCCTCTACAGCTTCTTCTTCTTCCTGCATAGCAGCCTCAGTTCCCTCTTCAATGAAGGATTGGAAATCTTTGGGATTTGCTGTCAGCAAGGAAGATTGAAGGTCTTTCAACTCTTCAGAAGGTGGACTTTGAGGCACAAACTCAGGAGCCTCTGGTCTGAGAATCCCAGCGTCTGTCACTTTAGGAGGAGACGAAGGGGGGTGGCAAACCCTGACATTTGAGGTGGCCACAACCAGTCTATCCCCATATCTTCATCTTCATTGTCTCATCATCTACAGCGAGGGGTACAGATTGACTGACTGAGTACAGACTGAGTCACTGGTTGGGATCTCTGAGAGGCCCTGGGTGTGGACTGTGAAACTGGCTGTGGTGGTAAACAAATTGCTTCTGACAGAGGCAATAGATGGTTGCAGTGCCAAGTCTTCAGCGGGCCTGTGCTCCCCTCAGGTCGGATTTGATACACTGGGAGTCCTGGCAGCTGCTTGCAAATGACATAGGGCTGCAACTTCCAGCGGTAAGCCAACTTGTGCTTTCCAGGGACACCTAGATTCCTCGGCAGCACCCTGTCACCTGGTTGCAAGTCCTGCACTCGTACCCTGAGGTCAATCCTTCTTTTATTCCTCTGTCCTCGGGCATCTGAGGCAGCTTGGACCTTGTCATAGGCGGTCTTCAGACTTTTCCACAGGCGGTCTACATAACCTCTGTGGGAAGTTGTTGATGTATGGTCTAAGGACTTGAGTCTTGGCTCTTTCTTTCCATTCAGGTGAGAGAGGGGTGTTCTTCGTATAGAACTCCTCGACAGGGATCACACCCTGTTCTCCCCCTACCAAATCAGACAGTGAGACTGGGGTAGCCAGGTTCACTTGTCCCAGCAGCATCCGAGCCAGCATCTTCACTGCTACACTTGTAGTCGAAGTGTCCTGCTCTTGGACAAGAGGTGTCAACAGTCTTCTGACAAGATCAGTATTAGTCCCTATGATGAGACAACTTTTACTAGCCCCTGGTGGGCGAGGACAGACCACTGCCAAAGTGTCAAAGGTCTCAGCTTTCCCAGCTACGGAGGGATCGAAGGTCAGCTTGACTGGTATCTAGCCATCATATGGGAAGTTCTGAGTCCCAAGGCCTCATATCTATAGCTCTTCTAACTGTGTGTGTTTGAGGTGCCTGTCATAGAAGTCTCTGTAGAGGAGGGTCACTTGAGCTCCAGTATCCAGGAGGGCCTTGGTATAGATTCCCTCCACTTCGATGGAGACAACTGGAAAGGGTCCCAATAGCTTGGCAGGGAATTTGTGGGAAGTGGCAGGTTTGGCCTGTTTGGTGGCTGGTATCCGCACTCCTTTCTTGCAGAAGTTCTGATCTGGCTTGAGTCTCTGTTGAGTTCTGGGAGGCTGGTGTGTACTAACTCTCCAATGCTGGGTAGCATGAATCAAAGGAAGTGGGACACTGGCTCACTCTGAGGCAACAACAGGAGCCCTCTGCAGGGGTCTGGACTCCCACTGTGGTCTCCTTGTGTTGTTGGTTTTTCTGGAGCTAGCTAATATAGATGGAAACCCGGTTGACTCCTTCACTGGGGCCCTCTGGAGTTTCCAGCCGGCTTTTGGTGCTGTGCTTCAGGCTTCACTGGGCTTGGGCATTCTCATCAATAATGTCCAACTCCTCCACAGTTGAAGCAGATCCCTTGGTTTTCTGGCTTCTCCACCTGAGCAACCGTAGAGCTTAAAGACTTCTTGGGCACTGAAACTTCATCGCTGGGTAGAACAATGGCCTGGCGGTCAACAGGGCCATCATCTCTATCAGCTGCAACACTTGAGTCTTAAGAAACTCGACCTGGGGGTCTCCATCAGCTGCACTGGCCACCCTGACCCAACAACAGATTCTGACCTCAAACTTTTTTTTTGTTTTCCAACATGGCCTCCTCTTCCCGCACAATCCGGATCAGATCTGGATACTTTAAGATGCCACCATCTTGCCGGGTTCTCAACAGAAGGGTGATGGGGTCCAAGGGCTGAGCACCCCTCAAGACTTGCTGGGCATGGACCTCATCCACCTTCCAGGGGTCTAGACCCTTCTTCAGCAAGATTTGGTGCATCATTTTGTCCAAACATCTCATGACAGCTTCTCTCCCTCATTTTGGTAAGTGTGCTCCAGCTGGTAAATAAGATCAGAAACCTTCTGTGTGCCCAAACACATCCTGCAGAATGTTCAGGTAGTCCTGGGCAACATGATCTTGCTTGCTGAGCTTTAAATTGCGAGTGGCTTCTGAGGCAGGCCCTTTTAAGCTCTCTGTGATTCTCTGTTTCTTGTGGGTCTCAGGAATGTTCCATTCATCGAAGGCTTGTGTGGCCTGGTCGAGCCACTCTTCAAAGTTGTCCTCAACTGTAGGCACTGGTTGTCTTCCAGAGAAGGCCCTGAGCTGCCGATACCCAGTTGCCGAGTATGTTGGAGGGTCTTTCTGACGTCTTTCCAATCGTGGTCAAAGGTGATGGGGAGGGAACTTCTTCTGTAGTTGACTTGGCTTGACTGGAGCTGGTAGGACCCTTGTCTGGAACCTTCAGATGGATTATACAAAGCTCTGTCTTGTTGGCCGATTGCACACTGGCACCTTTGAAGCTTTCAGGGACTCCTTGTCTCCACTCTAATGCCCTGTACACACGGTTGGATTTTCCGACGGAAAATGTGTGATAGGACCTTGTTGTCAGAAAATCCGAGCATGTGTGGGCTCCATCACACATTTTCCATCGGAATTTCCGACACACAAAGTTTGACAGCAGGCTATAAAATTTTCCGACAACAAAATCCGGTGTCGGTAATTTCGATTGTGTGTACACAAATCCAATGCACAACGTGCCACGCATGCTCAGAATAAATTAAGAGATGAAAGCTATTGGCTACTGCCCCGTTTATAGACCCGAAGTATGTGTTTTACGTCACCACGTTCAGAACGATCGGATTTTCCGACAACTTTGTGTGACCGTATGTATACAAGACAAGTTTGAGCCAACATCCGTTGGAAAAAATCCATGGATTTTGTTGTCGGAATGTCCGATCAATGTCCGACCGTGTGTACGGGGCATAATAGTGCATAGGTGCGGGAGGTCCCGCGGTCTGTTTTGATAGCAATCACCCATGCCTGCCAGGCTGGGGACAGCGTCTTCACAGCTTGGCTGATTTGTTTCTCAGCCCAGGCCTCCCCAGGGAGTTCGATCACCACGCTCGACTCTGAGCGGGAGCCTTCTTCCTCACACCACTGGAGAGCAGTGACAAGGTCCATCCTGGTGCTTGTAGGGGAGTTGATTGTAGAGAAACGGAAATCCCGGATGCGAACCCCCACATGTAGCAACACCCCCGAAGGAGCTGCTTTTGTTTGTTCAGTTCGTTACTCTGCCTCTCAACCCCAAAGAACCAGTCCCTCTGGCACACCTAGCAATGTGATTAATGGAATAACCCAGTAATAACACACAAACACAGTTCTGCTCTCTCAAGTTTACTTGGAGCAGAGAAAATTTTAAAGTAATATTAGTCAGCAAAGTCCTATATAAGTAGCCAGGACTTGGTTGAAACAAAACAGTCAATAACACTATGAAACAATAAAAGAATAATAACAACGTACACAGAGTAAATGTACTCCCCCAAACAAGCTATTGATTGATGTAGAATGCTATGGCTAAAGGGGGAACTCCAGGCCGGCATATAGTACCTCCAATACACACACAATGAAATAATATAAACACCAGTGGTGTTTCCCCTTTAAGAGCAACAACAATAATGTTCTAGGAGCAAAGCTTTGCATTTGTTCTCTTCACCGGCATGTAGGAGCTCTGTGGACAAGGGTCCCTCAATGTAACAGGGTGATGAAAAGGAATGTAAAGTAGCTGGTGCTGTGATATAGCACTCCTCTATGTGATCCAGATAACATGTGTCTGTGCACAGTATACAGGTGTGGTGTTTTATGGAAGGGAATAAGTTTCCTGGGCAAAAGCCCTCTCACCAATCCTGTAAACATTCAGTGGTCCTTCAAAGAGCGATCAACCGATTCTCCTGGCTGCAGATGTGTAGTGATGGCGTTCAGTCTCTGACACATTGAATCGGCCGATTCCGTGACATTCCACGATGCTGCAGAGTGTCCTTCTGGAAGCACGCAGGTTCTGTTCCTCTGGGCTGAAGCTGCAGACTGTGTGCCCCTTGGTAGGCCGCAATCCCCTCGCACAGCAACAGAGGGTTGCTCTCCCGATGGGATCCAGGGACAAGGCTTAATGGCCTGGTCCACCCTGTGCTTTTCATAGTCTCTCCCACAATCCTCTTGACTCTGAGCAGTGCAGCCTGGGATTTGCAGTCCTGCCCCCTCACACAGTAAGTCAGACTGCCTTGTGTTGGTCACTTCATATTCCACAGTTCTCTGCTGCTGTTCCCTGATGATTGGCTTTCAGTCTCTTCCAATAGGGAGGTTACAAAGTAAACAGTTCTGTGTGTCTGCGTGTGTGAGAGGAAAGGAAGGGGGGTGAAAAGCCCACGCAGCTGCTAGCAGGCAGCTCTCTCCCTTGTGGATTCAATCAGCTTGGAGAGGTACCTGCTACGCTTATAATTGTCCCTTGTTCCCATCCCAAAAAGTTGGGAGGTATGCAAATGTGGACTTTAACTGGCTATGTCTCATGCACATTGTTCATTTAGCCACAGTGCATGAGGCTCTAGCATTTAGTTGCGGACGAAGGGCACAGGTGTGCCATCCAGACCTACTCCTGGCAGCCTGTCAAACTCTATGAAGATTTGACAGCTGCTGTATCTGTATAGAGCACCTACTGGTACTAGGTGCCGTAGTTTATGTGGTTTAGGGCAGTATGCAATCAGGAACTAATGTCCAGAATGCAAACTGCTTGCATTCTGGGCATTAGTCCCTGGGCACATACTGACCTAAATGTTTGGTGCACTGCACAGCACCGTCCAGCTGCAGCAGCTGTCAGTCTCTCATAGCATTTGACAGGCAGCAAGCAGCAGCCCTGGGGGTTTGCCGGCAACTGAATGCCGGAGCCTCATGCACCAGGGTTAAATGTGCTTTATGCATTGAGGTTCACATACCTTCACCCCTTTCAAGTAGGGTAATAGCTTTCATATTTCCCTCGATGCATAATTTCATCACTGGGAGTAAAGAGAAGAACCTTATGCTCTTCAAGGGCAAAGTAGAAGTTCACATTAAAGGAATCCTGTACTGAGAAAGAAGGAGATTGTAATAGCTGAAAAAATCAAAAAAAGACTGCGCTAAGACAAAAGGCAACAATCATGTGATATGACTAATCAGAACATATGAATATGTTTAAAATTGAGTTTTTCAAAATTAATATTTATGAATAAAAAACACCAGAGCTTTCTTAAAAAAGTGACTGAAAATATATAATAACCAAATAAAGATATAAAAAGTCCCAAATGAAGGTAAGAAAAAGTGACTGGCGTCACAAAAACACACAGTCCCTGGAGCCAAGGTAAATGCAAACAATGATCTTGGACATGTAACGCAATCCTTGGAGCCAAGGTAGATGTATTCAGTGTACATAGACGTAAAAGGTAGATGTATTCAGTGTACATAGACGTAAAACACCCAGTGAAAAATCCTCCACCTAATAAGATGTCCGCTTACCAGAGGTAAGCTGTGAATCAGCTTAGTATTAACCTCTCCACAGGGAAGATCAGCTCCTCAGGTCTCCAACCAAGGAAGGGGGTGGGCAGGATCTTACGATGTGTTTAGCTCAATCCACACAGTAGGAGGACCACTTTGTTTCTGTGAAGCTCTGAGGTCCCGGTGACCAAGCAATACTCTCTTGTGGCAGAGAGCCGCCTTCACCCCGCACACAGTAGTGCAGTCTGCACTACTGTGTGCGGGGTGAAGGCGGCTCTCTGCCACAAGAGAGTATTGCTTGGTCACCGGGACCTCAGAGCTTCACAGAAACAAAGTGGTCCTCCTACTGTGTGGATTGAGCTAAACACATCGTAAGATCCTGCCCACCCCCTTCCTTGGTTGGAGACCTGAGGAGCTGATCTTCCCTGTGGAGAGGTTAATACTAAGCTGATTCACAGCTTACCTCTGGTAAGCGGACATCTTATTAGGTGGAGGATTTTTCACTGGGTGTTTTACGTCTATGTACACTGAATACATCTACCTTTTACGTCTATGTACACTGAATACATCTACCTTGGCTCCAAGGATTGCGTTACATGTCCAAGATCATTGTTTGCATTTACCTTGGCTCCAGGGACTGTGTGTTTTTGTGACGCCAGTCACTTTTTCTTACCTTCATTTGGGACTTTTTATATCTTTATTTGGTTATTATATATTTTCAGTCACTTTTTTAAGAAAGCTCTGGTGTTTTTTATTCATAAATATTAATTTTGAAAAACTCAATTTTAAACATATTCATATGTTCTGATTAGTCATATCACATGATTGTTGCCTTTTGTCTTAGCGCAGTCTTTTTTTGATTTTTTCTTCTTATGTTTGTGTGCACGCCTCACGATAAGATTGCAGCTTAATATTTATTTCACTCTGCTAATCATTAGTAGAACTACCTTTATGTTAGCGCGGTATTGTTTATGGTTTAGATTGTAATAGCTGACCTCCTTTTGAGAATACTAGCTGCCTGGCTGCCTCCATGGGGTTCTTTTTCAGTATGGGGTTCCTTTAACCTTTAACCACTTAACAACCGCCCACTGTATACGTCGGCACTTTAAAGATGGATATCTCGGTAACGGCAGCAGCTGCTGCCACAACCGAGGTATCCATCTTTTCAGTGGGCGGTTCTGTTTACGATAGTGGTGGTCTCTGCGGCGGATTCACCGCAAGATCACCGTTATCGGCCGGGGGAGAAGGGCCCCCCATTCCGCCACTCTCCCGCGCCATCCACTGCTTACCGGAGCAGGCGGTAGCGGTGATTGGGTCCTTCTCCTTCCTTGGTATGGATATGAGTGAGTGCAAAATGGCCCCCACCTTCTCCATACCATAGCAGGGCGGAAGCAACGTCAAAACGCCACTTCCGCCCATACCTCTTAAAGGGCCATTTTTTGTTGTCATTTTTTCAAATGACAATTTTTTTTTTAATTGCATTTAAGTCCAAATCTGAGATCTGAGGACTTTTTGACCCCAGATCTCATATTTAAGAGGTTCTGTCATGCTTTTTTCTATTATAAGGGATGTTTACATTCCTTGTAATAGGAATAAAAGTGACCCAAATTAAAAAAAAAAAAAACAGTTTTAAAATCAATAAAATAAAGTAAAATAAATAAGAAAAAAAAAAGAACAATTTTTAAAGAGCCCCGTCCCGACGAGCTCATGCACAGAAGCGAACGCATACAAAAACAGTGTTCAAACCACATATGTGAGGTATCGCCGCGATCGTTACAGTAAGAGCAATAATTCTAGCTCTAGACCTCCTCTGTAACTCAAAACATGCAACCTGTAGAATTTGTTAAACGTCGCCCATGGAGATTTTTAAGGGTAAAAGTTTGACGCCATTCCACGAGCGGGCGCAATTTTGAAGCATGACATGTTGGGTATCAATTTACTCGGCGTAACATTATCTTTCACAATATAAAAAAAATTGGGCTAACTTTACTGTTGTCTTAATTTTTAATTCAAAAAAGTGGATTTTTTAAAAAAAAAAGTGCGCTTGTAAGACCGTTGCGCAAATACGGTGTGACAGAAAGTATTGCAAAGATCGCCATATTATTCTCTAGGGTGCTAGAAAAAAAAATTGTTTTTGACTTGTAAACTCTGAGTCTGAAAAACAGGCTCGGTCCTTAAGTGGTGCTTAATGCCTAAAATCAGTCCTGACATTAATTAACCTCTGTACAGCTGCACAATCGCCTCACTTTGCACCAATTTCATGCACACCAATAACATGCATGTCTGGCAGCAGTGGCGGCCCGTGCATTGTGGGTGCATGGGCGCCACCCCCCCATCCATGTCCCCTTTCAGGATGCCGGACGAATGGATTGCTATGAAGGGGGTGTACATTTTAAAGCACCTGGTTAGAGCCAGTGGCTCTAATAGGCTTCAAAATAGGGTGGGATCGGGGAGCAGAGAATGTGCCCTGATCCCACCCAATTGTGTGATGATAGCAAATTAATTGTTTAAAGTGCCAGGCCACCCTATTGGATGCCTGGCGCTTAGGAAGAGGAGCGAAGACACATGCTGGAGCGGAGGTCGCCGCCGCTCTGGTGCACTGTCTTGGAGAAGAGCTGCCTGGAAGTAAGTGCCGGGGGGGTCTGTCAGAGACGCGCGGGGGAGGGGTTGGAGGTACTGACAGAGCCACAAGCCCCGTTAGTGGGGGGGGGGGGTCGGTGGGCACAGTGGCTGCATAAACTCGGCACAAGCAGCTGCATTTGACGGGCACAAATGGCTACATATGGGCACAAGTGGCTGCATATACTGGGCACAAGTGGCTGCATATACTGGGCTCAAGTGGCTGCATTTGACGGGCACAAGTGGCTGCATTTGACGGGCACAAATGGCTGAATATGCTGGGCACAGTGGCTGCATTTGATGGGCACAGTGGCTGCATATGATGGGCACAGTGGCTGCATTTGATGGACACAGTGGCTGCACATGATGGGCACAGTGGCTGCATAGGCTGGGCACAGTGGCTGCATTTGATGGGCACAGTGGCTGCATATGGTGGGCACAGTGGCTGCATTTGATGGGCACAGTGGCTGCATATTATGGGCACAGTGGCTGCATTTGCTGGGCACAGTGGCTGCAATTGATGGCGCAGTGGCTGCATTTGATGGGCAAAGTGGCTGAATTTGATAGTGATGTTTTTTTTAAGTACTTTTCAGAATGTTTCAGTTTGTTTGCGCCCCGCCCAAAAAATTTTGAGCACCAGCCACCACTGTCCGGCAGTAAAACCATGTACCAGTAGAAAAAGAAACTAGAATAAGGCAAAAACACCATAAGTTCCCCTTTTGTATGCAGTCTGGCGCCTATCTAATATAATTTGGATTTAAAAACGTGTAATATTTTGGTAAATGCACATGTTGCATTAATAACCTAAAAATAACAATATCTACACCTTCTCAAACATATTTGAATAGTTATTTGTCATCTGTGGCCTGGGCCAGATTTTTTCCCTCAGCGTGTGGGTGGTCTCTTGTGATGGCTGACTTTAGAAGCCAGTAAAAAGTGGGTCACAAGCACCAATAAGAAGTAATGCTAATATATAAAAAAAAATATTCAGTTCTTCTTTATTACTGCCAGATGTCTGGGTGATTTCAGCACATTTTCCCCATCAATTTCTGGTATGTAACAGCAGATTTTTTGTTATTCGTGTTGCTTCAAATTACCCTTAATCCTATCTAGTTTCTTATTTAGTCACATGCTGAATTTAAAGAAGTAATATTTATATGTACTGCCATCTGCTTTGTATTGGCCAGCAAACAGGGTTTATGTTTCAACTAAAGATAAAACATTATTAGAGGAAAAAACATTCCAGGAAAGAAACTGCAATTCCAACATTTAGACCGGGTTCACACATGTGCGGCCGCGGATTCGTGCCTGGGGTCCGGTGCGTTCCTGTACACTGGTTTAGGTGCAATTCAGGTCCAAAGTTTAGCCCAAATTTGCACCTGAACCGGACCCAAAGACGCACCGGACCCTTTTTTAATCCGGACTGCAGCTGCCCTGGACATGTGTGAACCAGCTCCATTGAGACACGGTCACTTGCCTGTCATGCAAATTGGATGCTGGGAATCCCGCATCCAATTCGCATATGTGTGAACCCCACCTTATGAAGGAATCACAGTATTGTAGAACAATCTCAGACAACATAGAAATCACCTTTTCATGTTGATAATGCTGACTAACCAGCAGTTAAAATTAGGGGCATTTTTTTTTTTATAAATGTTAATTTGTAAAAAGTTGCATGGAGGTGAAGTGTTCAACACTGCTTCATGCCTGTTGGCTTACTTTACCGAATGTAACAGTAAAATCTCAAGAGGTGTTGTTCTCCTGTGCTTAGCATGCATTTGGAACGCACCTCAAAGTTGGGAAAACAATGCCTGTCGACATAAGACCTTATGTAATTTGTGAACTACTGCACTATGGTAGCAGGTCCAATTTCAACATGGACTCATGCTACAGTGTTAAAAAATACTGCTTTTCAGTTGTGCCCTTTACTGCACTTTACAACAGATTTTGCTGTGTTTTTATTGCACAGTGAAATAAAAAAAAATGTTTCAGCAAATCCTATGCTAAAAGCAAAGTAAAATCTATGCTGAGATATGACCTATTTTATAACACAGCCTGCAAGCCATTCAAAAGCAATAATACATTTTTGTTGAAGTGGAACTAAACCTAATGATGTAACAATTACATTCACCCGAACTGTAAAGCCATCAAATGACTGGAGTCATAACTGATCACATGCGCAGCACCATAGCAACTGCAGATCAGAGGGAGGCTAAGATGGCAGCTTCCTTGGATGTAAAGGATGGGGGGTTTAGTTCTGCTTTAAATAGGTTCCCAAGCCACCACTATACTTACCTTCAAAAGCTTAGGTGAGGGGGCATGACTTGTTGGGTCATGAGTTTGGACTTCCTCCGACATCCATCCATTACAAACATCTGATAATCTGGAAAGATTACAGGGTGCTCAATATTCATCTTCTTCACTATCACCGATTCCTCCAGTGTGCATTTTGAAAGAATTAAGAAATGACAAAAAGCAAAAAAGACTCAACTGTGGCTGCAGACTGAACCTGTCAAGATGGCACACTGCCACAGAGACCAGCTAAGGAGAAGTACAGGGCCATGCCACACAAAAACTAGAGAAATAAGCATGAACACTTGCTAATAAGGCTGGAGGCAAATCCAGCCAGAAATCCATGGCAACTACTACCCTATCGAGCTGCAATTTAGACCAAGTAGATGAGGGGGTTAGGCAGAAGCTGCAGCATGGGACAAACTGAGATTGACTTACTAAAGGCAAATGAAAGCAGTTGCTTCAGAGCTTAGTAAATGAAGTAAAATTTCACTTTGCAAAGAATAATCACATGCAAGGAAAATAGAAAAAAACAGCATTTTTGCATGCACATGATTGAATGATGGAAGTCAGCAGAACGTCCCCTCATTTACTAAGCTCAGGAGCAACTGCACTGGAAAAGTGCACAGTCTATTTGCCGTTAGTAAATCAACCTCAGACAATCCTGATCAGAAACCATTGACTATACATACAGCAGAGAAAGGGGAGGCAGAACCCACACTAAAGCCTAGTACACACAATTAGAAAATCGGACTAAAAATAACACTTTCTAAGCGATCATATGATAATTTGATCGTTAGTACACAGCTTTCGAGCACCGATTGCGACAGTTCATCCGAAATTATCTGATGAGACAAACTCAAAAGTTTTCCCCATATGATACCAGATCATACGATTTTGTTTTATGCGTACAGTATTTGTCCAAAAATACAGTACAGATACAATATGATACATCACTTCCGAAATTGTACTCTGTCGTACGAGAATTTTCTTAAGTTGAGAAATCTGTTAATTTTTTGTATGGAGTCTAGCATGCAAAAAAATAAAAATAAATGGACAATCATTCACCAGATATTCTCATTTGGTGTACAAAGCTTGAGAGATATTTTCATAGCAGTTGAAAAGTGTAATACCTCAATAACTGAGCTTAGAAACCAACTCAAGGGAATAAAGAAGTAACTTTTACTGGTCAGATATGATATGCAAAAACTAAAAGAGAGAACCTCGGGTCTAGAAGGCCATATTACTAGCATGGAGGATGAGATTGCCACACTTACCTGGAATATCCACCAATCCCAGGCTACTCTGAACAGCCAGGAACAATTGTCTGCATCATTGGTATACCAGAATGCACAGGATTCAAAAGCCATTGGATTTCATTTAAATCTAGTTAATTGTTACCTTCGGTAAAGAAAATTGTTTGCCTATACTTGCAGTAGAGGGAGGGCACCGGGTCCCTGCCGGCCCATCAATTCCAGAGCAACCACTCCATCCATTTCATTTTCCTGCATAGACACACAAATTGACCCAGGAGGTAGATATTTTTTTAGAAAATGTACACTGAACAATTATCAGTGTATCTTGTTGAATATTTATAACCCTTCACCATTCTCTTTTGAAGTCCTAAAACACTTGGCACAGTTCATAACATCTTGCCATGACCTACCAGTGTTGGTGATGGGAAACCTTAATATTATCTTAGATCCAACAATGGATAGACACGCACCTAGCTCTTACTCAATGTCCCATATTCCAACCCAATTTGCTTGATATATTTCTGAAATAGACTTAGGAAAGCTGTGGAGGAATCAGCATCCTAAGTGTATGTAATTTTCATCATAGGAACCCATAGATTATTCAATTGGTGGAAGGAAAGAAAATTACTTGTTTCCCCCATCTACACAGTCAATGTTGATGGGAGAATGCCTCCTGCAGCACTATTGTGTTCTGCTGGCAGGGGGGGGGGCCTTTCTAGCTGGCTGAACACAATGATTACTGCTAGCATGTAAAAAATACAACCGGCTGGTTGTACCCAAGTCGATCGATTGATCAACTTGGGTACAATCAGCTTGTCTATAGATGTATCGAACCTTAGCCAGTCCATGGTAAACTGGACAAATTTTGATCCATGTAAGGCCGAATTTATTCTAATTCTTATTCAACCTTATCTTACATTGAGTTAGCTTTGGTTAATGATCAGTTACTTCTGCCTGCCGTGTCCTGCCAATATGCCCCTAGAAGTCTGTCTCGCCACCCTCCGCTCATCATTTTGGCTGATGGTATTTCAAAAACCAAATAATGTATCCCTGCTTTTTCAGAATTTTTTACAAATAACATTGATACTGCCTCGAAGTTCATGGTATGGCACTCGCTATAATTATTCCTTAGGAGTTTGATTATTAAAGAAATTTCCCCCATCAAGTGTAATACTAAAGAGCAGGAGGAGGCATTAATGCTAGAGGTCAATCAATGGGAAGTAATGCATATTACTGTACAGGCCCTAATCCAAAAAACCTTATCAGGTGAAATAGTGCCCAACAATTATATAAATCATCAGACAAACCGAACACAGGGTATTCTTCTTGCAACAAAAATATTTTGAGGAGAGTGAGTGTACAGGCCAGTAATAACAAAATCCCAACAGGATTCTTCCTTTATTAGCACCATATCCACAACCCAAGGGATAGTTTCCAAACAGTACCTTGATATAGTGACTATGGTTAGAGGAGTATAACTCTGAATAAAAATCTCTAAGGTTAACTTTGGACTCTCATATTTCACATCCTTGCTGGATAATTGCTCTGTACAAAGTCTAGACCAGGTTCTCCAAAGCACACCCATTTCAATGGAGGATTGCACCAAATCATAAAGCCTCTGGCATGGATGGTATCCCATTCGAGATGTACAATAAATTCAGACCAGTATGCTCCCAGATCTATAAGAGGTGTTCAGCTAAATAGAGTCATCTGGTACCCTCCCATCCTCATTGAATGAAGCAATAATTATAGTTCTCCCCAAGACTATTGCAACTCCCTTCTCATTGGCCTACCTCTCCATAGGCTATCCCCTCTTCAGTCTATCATGAATGCTGCTTCCAGACTTATCCACCTTACCAACCGCTCAGTGTCTGCCAACCCTCTACTCCAATCCCTACACTGGCTCCCAATCACCCAGTGAATTAAATTCAAAATACTAACCACAACATACAAAGCCATTCACAACTTTGCCCCGAGCTACATCACCAATCTTGTCTCCAAATATCACCCAAATCGACCTCTCCGCTCTTCTCAAGACCTCCTGCTTTGAAGCTCTCTCATCTCCTCCTCCCATGCTCGTCTTCAGGATTTTTCCAGAGCCTCTCACATCCTCTGGAACTCGCTACCTCCATCTATCCGGCTATCCCCTACTCTTGCTACCTTCAGGCGATCCCTGAATACTCATCTCTTCAGGAAAGCCTATCACGTCTCCAACTAATCTCCTACCACTTCCAACAGCTCATTCCCCACAGTTACAACCTTTTGTACCACCTGCCCCACCCTATTAGATTGTAAGCTCTTCTGAGCAGGGCCCTCTTAATCCTCTTGTATTTTATTGTATTATAACTGTATTGTCTCCCTTTTATATTGTAAAGCGATGCGTAAACTGTTGGCGCTATATAAATCCCGTATAATATAATAATAATAATAATAATAATAATAGGCCAGGGAAAGGCAGGCTGCATCCATAAATAGGGTAATATCACTATTAACAAAAGACTTTAAGCCCTAGTCTGAGTGCTAGCTAATTGATTAGCTACTAGTAATACAGTAATACACAAATTGGTGCATAGACACCAGTTTGGGTTTATACCTACTTGATCCATGGGTCATGAACATTAGATGCTAGTTTTTATACATGCAGTTAACCTTAGAGAATGTAGGAAACAGAGCTATGCTGTCATTAGATGCCACTAGGCAGTGCGATAGTGTAGAATGGTCTTACCTGTGGCATATCTTTTATAGCCTCAGTCTGGAACAATGGATTATTCAAGGGATCCAGGCCCTCTACTCAGCCCCCACTGCTTGTCTTAGGATCAAAAATTACCTTTCTGAACCATTCCAACTTCAGAAAGGAACAAGACAAGGATATCCACTCTCGTCCCTGCTCTTTGCCCTTACATTGGTACCACTGGCAGCCCTAATTAGAGATTCTGAACCTATAACTCGGTTTCTTAGGGGTCAAAGTGAAGATAAATTCTCACTTGCCACAGGCAATGTACTGCTTTTCCAGGGGGATATATTCTCTAGTTGCCCTTATGTCGCTTATTTCATGGTTTGGTAATCTCTCCAGCTTTACCATTAATTGGACTTAATCAGTTTTGCTTCCTTTGTACCCCTTAGCACAACCTCTCTCACTTGACAAATCTAAAATAAAAGTAGTGTCTTCCTTCATGTACAAGTAAAAGGCATATTTACAAATGAGAACTCCACTAGGCTCATACTGACACAACTAGTGGCAGGCCACTTTAAAACTGAAATGTCTTATCCCACATTATCCCTCATGTATAAAGTATGAAACACTGTGAAATCTGTCTTGCAGTATGATGGCTTCAATCTATTTTCTGGAATAACACCAATTACCCTGAACTGCAAAAACTAAAAGGCTTTGAAACCTGGTAAAGACAAGGGATTTGGGTTCTACATCAGCTGTATACAACTATTACATTGAAGTCCTTTAGTGTACTGTACGATTAATTTGGGCTCCATTATTTACACTTACAACACTCATTGACCGCAAAATACAGTACATCCCATATCACAGTTTTTAAGCTACAATGTTGTATGACACAGTCCTCTAACCGTAAGGGCCTTATTCTTACATGTTGTACATATATTTCATCTTGTTACACATCATACCTCTGAGACAATATTACAATGCAAATGGCTGGGAAAAAGATATAGGTAGTATTACAGAAGAACATTGGGATTCAGTGCTATTCTTGCTGCCTAAAATGTCCTTATCACCATCACAAAAGCTAACCCAAATTTCTGTTATTACACCAGGTGTATCGTATCCCTGAAAAACGATTTAAATAGGGCCACAGGGACCCTCCTAGCTGTCCTTGGTGTGACACAGGAACTGGAAACTTAATACATGAGCTATAGGGATGCCCCAAGCTGAACAGATATTGGAGGGTCATAGTACAAGGTATATTGGATATCCTGCTTATAAATATTGATTTGAATTGCAGCATTGGCTTAATAGGTATGTTAGATGAAGAAATGTATTCACAAGATACTATAGTCCCAGCCACTAGACCCTAGCTCGTAAACTGATAGCTCAACGATGGACTTTTCAGTGAAGAGGTTGTCCCCTATTTTTTTAAAGTATAGGATGGATGGCTATCCCCAGAGGTTTAGTTACACCTAACCGCTAGATGGCTGTATGGTTGTTATAATATACATATAAAAAATACACAAAAATAAATAAGTGACAATATATAAAATAATACAAAACTGTACAATGTAGTGTGTTGGTTGCTACTTTATAGTTCAGATCAGTGGCGGCCTGTAATGCAGGGCACAGGGCGCCGCCACCCTATCCATGCGTCTGTCCCCCTAATCTACATGCGGGGCACTGGACGCATGGATTCCAATTTTTTTTTTTTTTTTTAAGCATGTGATTAGAGCCTGGGGCTCTAACAGGCTTAAAAAAAAGGGTGGGCTCGGGGCACAGAGCACTGCACCCCGAGCCCACCCGAAATAATATTTACTATTGTTACACTGATTCTCCTCCCGCGTCCTGAGACCCGTTTTCCAATTGGCCAAAAGGAGAAGCGAACCTATTGGTATAGGAGAAGTAGGGAGGAGACGCAAGACGCCATTATGCTAAGGAGGAGACGCAGGGGAAGCCACCCCCCGTCGCCCGGAGGGAAGCCCTGCCTGCGCCATAGATGGGGTAAGTGCAGGCCTGGTAACTGACCGGGGAAGGGGGGTGGGTGCATTGTTAAAAAATATGCCACCAGCCACCACTGGTTGAGATAATCCTGTACCGAACAATAATGCCCCGTACACACGGTCGGACTTTGTTTGGACATTCTGACAACAAAATCCTAGGATTTTTTCCGACGGATGTCGGCTCAAACTTGTCTTGCATACACACGGTCACACAAAGTTGTCGGAAAATCCGATCGTTCTAAACGCGGTGACGTAAAACACGTACGTCGGGACTATAAACGGGGCAGTGGCCAATAGCTTTCATCTCTTTATTTATTCTGAGCATGCGTGGCACTTTGTCCGTCGGATTTGTGTACACACGATCGGAATTTCCGACAACGGATTTTGTTGTCGGAAAATTTTATCTCCTGCTCTCCAACTTTGTGTGTCGGAAAATCTGATGGAAAATGTCCGATGGAGCCCACACACGGTCGGAATTTCCGACAACACGCTCCGATCGGACATTTTCCATCGGAAAATCCGACCGTGTGTACGGGGCATAAGTGTGATGAAACAATATACATATGTACTGTATGCCCCATGAATTGGTTTTATTTTGTCCTCTTGTCCTATTATGTGTAGTCGCCTGATTCTATGGAAGCAACATGTATGTCTTGTGAGGGGTAGGTCCCTTGTTGGAACCACAATGTTCCTTTTCTCTTTTTTCTGTATACTATAGTTTTTTGTACAGCAAGAAAATGTAAAAGAAACAAATCATGTAAAACCTAATTAATAAAAATTATTTAAAGTGGATGTAAACCCAATGTCATCCTTTCTAAACTACTGCCATAGGGGTTATCTATAAGAATATACATGCCTTCTGCATGTATCTTTACCTGTCAAATGTCTCCCCTCTGTCTGTTATGAGACCTGAAAAACTGCAGATTGTGTGGGTGGGTCTGTTGTCTGGAGCTTGGTGGGTGGAGTCATGATGTCAGTAGACTCCTAGCCCACCTCTACACTCCCCTGTGTATTTCTAACACTGAACTTCTGCTATGATCTCTAACATCCAGTGAAAAGACAGGAAAGTAACCACATGACTTCAGCATGCCCAATCATGCTGAGGTGTGGAACAGCCAATCCTTGCAGAGCTGCTGAAGAAAGGAGTGGGGGAGGGAATTAAAAAATACTGCCTGTGTCTTAGGCTAGTGCACGAGATATGTAAATCACCTGTCACTCACAGCACGGGGGAGGATTTGACAACGTTTTTCTCACTTTGTCAAGATTTTTCTCACTGAACAATAAAAGAGGATTGCTCAGAGATGGATTCACTCTGCGTGACAAGACTGGGCTCAAATGATAGGAAAGCTTATACTCTACAGTATGATAAAAAAAAAAAAAATTCCGGTTTACATCCACTTTAATGAAAAAAAAATAACTTGGGCGAATTGATAATTATCCGTACATTATTCCTGGTGTTGGGACACCTGAGTGTTTCTCTGCAGCTTGCTGACAAAGTCAACCAATTGATATTTACTACATTTTTGTTAATCAGTTCCTTTTAAATTAAACTGATTCAAGGGGCCATGCACAGACCATTTTAAATAGGCTGAATGTTCCTATTCTTGAATATTTATGTAGTATTTAAAAAAGCCATGAAACTACAAGATGATATGCCATTACCTCTTGCTTTCTTCAAGCAGCTCCACAATACCTGGACTGTTCAGTAAGGAAACATTTAGGTTACATTCACACCCGAGCATAGCGTCATTGAGCGTTTTTCTGGCATTTTTTTCGAGCATTTTTATGCACAATTTTGGCACGTTTTAATTCATGACTTGAGCGTTTTTTTGAGCTTTGGCGTTTTTTATTAGCCAATAGAGAAAACTATCATACAGTATGATGAATCATTTGTTGCAAGGTATTTCAGCTTTTTTAGCTTCTCCCTCAGCTTTTATATTTTTTTAAATCGTATTGTTCATTTGTTATGATTTTTTTTGTTAGGGTAAGGTAAGGGGTTAGAGTTAAAGTTAGGTTAGGGTTAGGATTAGAAGTTGGGGTTAGGGTGTCACGTACTCTGGCTGAAGGCCAAGTTGATGAGAGAGCTTCATACACAATAAGACAACAGGGTGGTCAGGAGGCGCCCATGTGTCAGTGCCCCCTGGATATTAGCCTGAGCTCGTCTGTGTGCTGGTACACGTGTACGAGCATTAGCTGTATGGGAATGAGCACTAGCTGCAGAAGAATTAGCATTAGCTGTATGAGAATTAGTATTAGCTGAACTAGCTTCCCGACATAGGTTTTTTTTTTTGTTAGGATTAGGGTGTTAATATTACTACTACTACTACTACTACCAATAATAATATTAATACCACTACTAATAATAATAATACATTAATAAATAAATGTAGAATAAATACACAAATAAATAAAAATAATCATAAATAGATAATAAATAAATTTGAAAAATTAATACTAATTAATAGTAAATGAATAATTAACCCCTACCTTAACCCCCAACCCTTAAAAAAATAAAATAAAGTAATAATAAATAACTAAACACCCTAACCCTAACACAAAATAAATAAATAAATAATAATAATAATTATTCTTATTATTAATCATTTCTTTTTTTGGTCATGTTTGGGTGTTTTTTTTTTATTATTATTATTTATCATAATTTATTTAATTTTTGTTAGGGTTAGGGGTTAATTATCATTTATTTATGTATTATTACATACATTCATTTTATTTATGATGACTTTTAGTTATTTGTGATCTTAGTTTGCAATTATTCATATATTATTGCTATTTAATGTTTTACAATTTTTAATTTGAGCAGAAACTCGTGCACAAGTGTGCAACAAAAACGCACGAATGCGCACAAAAACCTGTGAATGGCACATTTCTATTCTTTTCTATGGGAAAAAAATGCACTGAAAACACTCAAATCTGTCCGATTTGAGCTGCAAAAAAGCTACAAAACTTTTTGGAGGTTCAAGCGTTTGGCTTCAGGCGACTCGGAGTGGAGATGTGAACTATCTCCATAGAGAATAATAGATTTTTGCTCCTCCAGAGTTTTGGAGCTTTGAGCTTCAAGCTACCAAATGCTGAGGTGTGAATGGGGCCTAAAGATGCAATCACACAAGCCATAGCAGAACAGTGCTCAAACATAACAGGCCCTCCAATCTTGGAATTCCACTGGGCAACTTATTGACTAACTCTGGAAGAGAAAAACTCTGGAATACTCAATCCATTTGGAACTATAAATCTAAAGGGAAACTTTTCTAATGAGGGACATGGAGGTTGCTGTTATTGACTTTCTTTCACTCAGATAAATGCTAGCCCTCTTACTTTAATATTTTGACTCACTAACCTAGAAAAAGTATGCATATACACTCACCGGACACTTTATTAGGTACACCTGTTCAATTGCTTGGTAACACAAATTGCTAATCAACCATTTACATGACAGCAACTCAATGCATTTAGGCATCTAGATGATAAAGATGACTTGCTGAAGTTCAAACCGAGCATCAGAATGGGGAAGAAAGGGGATTTAAGTGACTTTGAGTGTGGCATGGTTGTTGGTGCCAGACAGGCTGGTTTAAGTATTTCCAAAACTGCTGATCTACTAGGATTTTCACGCACAACCATCTCTAGGGTTTACAGAGAATGGTCTCGAAAAAGAGAAAATATCCAGTGAGCGGAAGTTTTGTGGAGAAAAATGCCTTGTTGATGTCAGAGGAGAATGGGCAGACTGGTTTGAGATGATAGAAAGGCAACAGTAACTCAAATAACCACTCGTTACAACCAAGGTATGCAGAATACCATCTCTGAATGTACAACACATCGAACCTTGAAGCAGGCTACAATTCGCACAGGCTCACCAAAACTGGACAATATAAGTGTAGCGCACCCCCTAAGAAACCCCAAGTGTAAAGGGATCCCCCACCCTGCACAGCCAGGCACACCTCATTTTCACAGCACACTTGAGGCAAGAAACAGTCCTGTGCTTTGTGTTCTATGTTTATTAGGTGGTTTAACTTGGATGGGAAAAAGTGTAATATGGGATGTCCACTTGACTTCAGTAGAACTTTTCAGGGACAATTTCTTTTGTACAGGCTATTTACACTCCTCAGCTTCCTCCAGCACAACACTTGCTTGAAGCACTACAACTCCCAGGACCAGCTGGCACACTGTAAGGTTATCTGACTGCAAGGCTTAGTCAGTTTAGTAGCAAATGCCCTTTGCAAGCAGGGACCACGGGCCCCTTTGGTAGTGTAGCAAAATCTTAGTGCCCAGCTGTCCCTCTGTGGCTACTGATTTCAGCACCACCTCTACAGGCACTGCCAGCCCACCTGGCTGCAGCTGCACCTTTTTCCAGCCCTCATGGCTAAACTTCCACAGTCCTCTCAGACTGACTCTTCATCCATCTCAGACTGCTCTCACCCAGTCCTCTGTCTGCTTCTCAGTCCTCCCCGACTGTAACACTAACCAGCCCACCTGGCTGTCTTCCTCCCTGAAGATTTGCTTGGCAGTGTTCTCCTCCTACTGTCCTCACACCTGCTCCCGTGCCACTGGTCAGGACACCTCTGTGTGTCATGAAGAGGGTCCCTTCTGCACGCAAGCTCCCAGATCCAAGGTCACCTGCCCCAGACTAGAGGGTTACCCTCAAGCGTAAGGGTCTCCGACAGCCTCCTAATGCTCCATCTCCATCTTCCACCTGAACTCCACTGCCCAGCTGGGCTGACCTTGAGTATTTAAGAGGGCCTGCCCCCTGTCAGTCAATCTGTTGGGTATTGGTCAGGGCAGCTACTCCTCATCTCCTCTCTCATTCTTCTAAAATATTATCCAAGTTTCTGGAAGTAGGTGGAGGTATCGTAGATGCTGGCTGTGAGTCATCCACCCCTCCCTGAGTCTCTACCGAGACCCAGATAAAAAAGACACAGGCTTGGCTGCCAGCCAATCCTGAACATTTTACTTACACTAACAACAAAAATCTAGCACACTAGCTAGGGGGTGCTACAGAAGATTGGAAAAACGTTGTCTGGTCTGAAAAGTCTCGATTTCAGCTGCAACATTCAGATAGTAGGGTCAGAATTCGGTGTAGAAATGAAAGCATGGATTCATCTTGCCTTTGTATCAATGGTTCAGGTTGGTGGTGGTGTAATGGTGTGGGGGTATTTTCTTGGCACACTTTGGGCCCATTAGTACCAATTGAGCAGGGTTTAAACCCCACGGCCTACCTGAGTATTGTTGCTGACCATGTCCATCTCTTGTAAATACACTGCACCCATCTTCTGATGGCTACTTCCAGCAGGATAATGTCACAAAGCTCAAATCATCTCAAATTGGTTTCTTGAACATGACAATGAGTTCACTGTACTCCAGTGGCCTCCACAATCACCAGATCTCAATCCAGTAGAGCACCTTTGGGTTGTGGCGGAACGGGAGATTTGCATCATGGATGTGCAGCCGACAAATCTGCAGCAACTGCATGATGCTATCATGTCAATATAGACCAAAATCTCTGAGGAATGTTTCCAACACCTTGTTGAATCTATGCCAGGAAGAATCAAGGCAGTTCTGAAGGCAAAAGGGGTCCAACTAGGTACTAGTAAGCAGTACCTAATAAAGTGGTCGGCAAGTGTAAGGCTTCCTGATTTTACTTTGGCTTTTCTGATTTTCGTATTTGTTCCAGCGCATTGATTCACAAAATATTGAAGCCAAAGTATCAACATAATAGCCAGGCAACTAGAATTATCAGGAGAACAACAAGGCCATATTCACAGGAGAGGCTTACTTAAAGCTGATCTTTTGGACCTACTGTATCTATATTCCTAACACCACAAAAGATATATACTTCAAAGTGACCCCTCTCTGGTCAGTCCCTACTGTACTCTCTAAATATGAAATACTTGCATAATACAGACTTATTGTACATTCAGTTTCATCATACCTGTAAAAAGGCTCTTGTTTAACCATTTGCCTACTAGGCACTTAAACCCCTTCCTGCCCAGGTCAATTTTCTGCTTTCAGCGCTGTCACTCTTTGAATGACAATTGCACGGTCATGCTACACTGTACCCAAATTAAAATTTTTTTTGCATAAACATTTTATGAATGGTTTTAATGAGAATTACAGATAAGAACAACAAAAATGGTTCCAATTACATTACATCATGTAGGTGGATATAGACAAATACAAAACGATGAGCATCAAAAGACAACAATTCCATTGAATACTCATGATATTGAGAAACAAAGAGACCTCTTAATGAGGGTTCAACAAATAAACCACTTAATCATATACAGGCGTTCCCTGGGTTACAAACAAGATAGGGTCTGTAGGTTTGTTCTTAAGTTGAATCTGTTTGTAAGTTGGAAAAGGTACATTTTTTAATTGTAGCTCCAGCCAAAACTTTTTTTAAGCTTTTTGGATAGCATAGGGAAGGGTTAACACCCCTGTAACATTTGTTTTGCTGTCTGTGCTCCTCTTCAGAAGATTTCACCTCAATTTCTGTCCCAATGACAATTGGATTTTGAAAATTTTGGGTTGTTGTAGAAACAAGCCTTGGTGATAAAGCATCAGTGGAGATACCTTTTTCTCATAATAACTCTTACAGGAGAGAATTTCCCTTCCTAGGAGTAGATCTCTTCTCACTTCCTGTTGTCTCCCTCCGTTTGTAAGTATGAGTTGTATGTAAGTCAGATGTTTGTAACTAGAGGACCGCCTGTATCTAGAATTGTTTTCAGGAAAACAATGTAATAACTAGTCTGTGAAAGCAGAAACTTTAAAGGTACTTATATTCAGGTTGAACAGCAATGTTCTAGTTCCACACATTGCCCTGCTTAGCCAGACATTCATTTCAGACACACTTTGCCAGTCAATGAACAGTCTTTGGCTTGTTTTTTTGTTGTTTTTATTTAGGGGATTAAACTTGGATGGGGAAAAGGGACATTGGATGCCCAAATGAAGAATCTTACTCAGTTGAAATAAAGATGGTTGAATCTAAATTGACAGTCTCCCATACTTCACATCTTCTCCAGCACACTACTTAAGATCACTTGGCTCTCTTTATTGTACAATCCTAGATTCCTGTCACCTTTAGCACAAGGTTTGGCCTCACTCTGAATAAGTCCCAACATTTTACTCGTTACCATTTGCAGGCAGGGGTAGCAACCATTATCAATGAAAAAGGACAGTGTGCTAACTGAAACTTGGTGGACAACTGATCCCAGAAAGTCCAATGCAAATCCTGCCAGCCCTCCTGACTGCAGCAACTTGACTTCAATGACACCACAGTCTCTCCTTCTGGCTTTACATCCAATCCTGGCATGTCTCTCCTAGAGCTTCTCACTGTGCTTCTCACTCACTGACCCTGGAATGGATTCTTCTTGAATGACTTGTCCGGCAGTGCTCCCCACTGTCCTCCTCCTGCTCCTGCTTCAGGACACCTTTCAATGACCATGTAGAGAGAGGCTCCAGAGCTCCAGACCCCCCAGAAAGGGGGTTCCCTCAAGGGCCATGACAGTCTAACACTCCATCATTCAGTTCTTCCAACTCCCCCCCACAACAGGCTGACTATTAGTATATATAGGAGGCCTCCCCCCTGCCAATCCTAGTTGGGGATTGGTCAGGGCTCCCAGATACACTCCATGCTACTCTCATCCTCTGCCCTGCCTCTTCCCCAGAACCCCCTGGAAACAGAGGGGGTGCCAGAGAGATGAAGTACATGTCAGTCACCTGCTGCTACACTAAACTACTCCCCAGCCCCCAGGTCAAAAACAAACTAAATTTACCTGCACTGGCTGCAACAAAAATACTACTCTAGCAACCTACCTACCTAAGGTAAAGGGTGCTACACATGGAAGACGTGAGAATAGGAGCCGGCTCTCCAAGCCAGTTCCCAGCCCAACAACCCACTTATACTAAGACTAAGTTAGTGGGCCCAGTTCAGTTTGTCCCTGTACCTTTAAGAAGGGGTGGCTCCCCTTCAGTCCACCTGCTCTCACCTATCCATCAGAATGCATGTGCCTCCACTGTGGGGACACTTATAAGTTAGTGTTAGGTACCACAGATACCGGGTTGCCTTGAGGCTCTGTGACTTACGCATGCATTTGCAAATGTGTGCAGACTAAACCCCTGCTTTTAACGCATACTGTTAGACAGGTTATTTGGTTCTCTGCGGGCTGGTCGGTAAGTTAAGCTTGTTTTTTTCCTTGGATTTATCCTTGGCCTTGTTTGTATAAGTTAGTTGGAAACAAAGGAGGGAGGGGGAGTAGTAAGGGGGGGGTGGGGGGGGGTGAGATGCGCACACAAGATAAATAAAGGAGAGAAAGGAGAGGTTGTGGGGGAACCACCAGATGCCCTCTCTGCCAAATGAAATTTTTCTCCTTCACAGATGTGCACTGATGAGGCAGCACTGATGGACACTGATAGGTTGCACTGATGGGCACTGATAAGGTGGCACTGATGGGCACTGATAGGTGACACTGGTGGGCAAAAATGAGGCGGTACTGGTGGGCACTGGGAGGTGGCATTGAAAGGTGGCACTGATGGGTGGCACTAATGGGGGCCACTGAAGGGCACTGATAGGTGGCTCTGATGGGCACTGGTAGGCACTGGTAGGTGACACTGATGGGCATCGGTTGGCAGCACTGATGTGCATTGATAGGTGGCACTGGTGGACAGTGGTAGTGGTAGCGGCACAGCATAGCATAGCAGCAGTGCCTCTCCCTGTTTGGGACTGATGTCCCTCTGCCAGATGCCAGTGAGCGTGAGGGGGGAAAAAAAACAAACAGATTGCCGATCTTCTGTTAACAACACGTGATTAGTTGTCATTTACTGACAGCTGATCACGTGGGAAGGGGCCAATCTGTGATCAGCCGAGTCTCATTGACTCGGTGATCACAGCGTGTGCCGCACGTGCCCCGCAGGGGGTGTGCAGGCAGCTCATGCACAGGAGAACGTCTATTGATGCCCTCCCAGCAATTAAGGCCCGCGCTGTAGCCATCATTCGGCTATAGTGTGGTCAAATGATGTAGCCATCATTTGGCTATAGAAGTGGTCAAAGGCTAAGTTCATCTCTGGAACATGTAAAATATTCACCTGTATTTAGGCCAGCTCTCCCCCTGATCAACCCCGTGACAGAGGGCATGGGATCCTCTACCCGCTCCCACTGTCACAACTTAAAAAGAGCGTGGCCATGCGGGGCTCCACCCACATAGTCGTGTCATTCATTCACAGAGTTTTGTGAATGAAAGAACTACAAGTACTGTTGACCATCGCAGCCAATGGCTTGTGATTTTCAATGAACTGCGAAGGCGCTAGTGTGCACTCTCATAGTTCATTGATTCTTCCTGCAATCCAGTAACTACGTGCCCACATCAGGGGTACAGGCAGACAGTGTACTGAGAATCTGCAGGCTCATGGCATTGCCCCTCCAATCTGCACTTCGCGGGTGTAATGCTTTACAGACTCCAGTGTCTGCATTTATTTAAAAAAGGTGAGCTTATACTTTAAAGCGGAATAAACCCAAAACCAAAAATTTTATATATTGCAATTTACCAATCATTAGATGTGGTGGCTGCATTTGTTTTCTTTTTTTATTCTTTTTCACGGCCACAACTCCTGTATGGTAACACACCTTCCATGTTAGAGTTTCCCTACTCTGGATGAAGGAGCACAGGGGGCAAATTTGGATAGCAGCATAGTTAGCCTTGGGTATGTGGAGCAATAGATGTACTTGCAGTTTTAAATACACTAACAGCCAAACTCCAGATAATACTTTTACGGTAGTTACGGCAATCAGTTTTGGTCCTTTTGGGACAAAGGTTCACATGAATAAATAAAAGCTGATCATTGTAAGCACCCCTCTCAGTGGTAAATGGTTTGTATCATAACTGTAACTGATACTTCTGCAATAGAGCTTGTTCCTTTGAAAAACAACAGACTTACTGGCTGGATCACCAAATGAAAATAGAAGAAAGAAAGCCTAAAAAAGAAACCTAATGCCGACACCACATCCAAGAATTGGTAAGATGCAATATAATTAATGTTTGCTGTTGGGTTTATTACCACTTTAATATAGAGGGGTATCAAAGGTTTATCCCTGAGCATTGAGGGTTAAGATTATGATGATAAGCATCATCTAGTTCTCAGAGACTTCTGTAAATGTAATGGTACAGAGATTGTATTGCTCCAAGAAAATTAAACCCATTTTCAGAAAGAGGAGAATCTACGTCTCTACAGCTCATTCTATCCTATCAAATCAAAAGTGCGAAAACTTCCATCCTCATCCATAAGAATATTCAATTTTTGACCATCAGTTTCATTATAGACACTAGACTCATTTTTTTATTCCGAATATATTTACATTTCTTCTTGTTGGTTGGTATAGTGACAGGGAAACTTACATGGTTTGACAAAATCCTATTACCTGTGAACATGATTTCACTGATATTCCAAACACGTCACCTAAAGAATCTTTGAAAAGGAACCAGGATATTGTACAAAATTGCGTTCCAGCTTCTCAGGGTTTTTTGATAGGTTGATATGTAGGAGGCCTAGAAGGCTTATCTGAGAGGGAAGTTCATCCCTATAGAATTGATTTAAAAGAAACCTCAGTTACAGAAGCTTTGTGATGCGTGAGCCAAAGTTAATCCTTTAGATACTGCTTGTAAAGCTTTGCATAACTCTGCCTGTTTGACCCAATTACCTAATGTTCTCCAAATGCAGGAGGTGGAGAAAGCGTTAACGTTTTCATGACAAAAGAGCAAGTGTGCTTCCCAAAAGAAGATTATAACAAGCAAGAACTTCTTATCTCCCAGGATTTCTACCCTGACAACTATAGATGGCCTATACTAATCTAGAAAAAAATCATTTTGGCATCTTTCTTTAAAAATAACTCTCCCAAAGAACTTCCTAAATAGCAACTTTGAAAAGAGCAAATTCAATCTGGTAAAGTGGAACTTCACTCTCCCAATCAACATTGACTATTTGTAATCCTCACGCTGCTAGCATTAGTGAGTAGATGGGAAAGTTTATCATATTTACTTGTTTTGAAGTTTTTATTTACATTTCTAATGTTACTTCCTGGTTTCTGGCCTAGGCAAATGATATACATCCCAGGAGTCTTCAGGAGGGAAGGAGGGGTTTTCTCATCTAAGCACACCCCCTGATCTGCAAGCCTAAGCTAGGGGCAGATGGATCCCAGGAAGTCAATGTTACAGTGAATCATCTGCCCTAACTCAAGATGGCCATGGCCAGAAATGCTAGGGGGGGTGTTTTTTAGGGTGCTTTCTTAGAAAAATAAAGCATGGAGACATGGATGGATGGAGGAGTTTGCTTTAACCTCTTCCTGCCTGCACTATAGCCGAAAGACAGCTACACCGTGGGCCTAAATTGCCGGGAGGGCATCCATGTACGTCATCCCGTGCATGAGCTGCCTGCACGCCCCCTGCGAGGCACGCACGGCATGCGCTGTGATCAGTGAGACTCGGGCGGTTCACAGATTGGAGTAACGGGCCAATCTCAGCCACCTTAGCATGTGATCAGCTGTCAACCAATGATAGCTGATCACGTGATGTAAACAGAAGATCGTAATCGGCTTTTTTTTTTCCCTTACGCTGACAGCATGAGGAGAAAAGAAAAAGCAGATTACCAGCTTCTGCCAGAGGGACATCGGTACCGCACATGGACACCCACTGCTGCTGAGCAGTGCCCACCAGTGCCACCTACCAGTGTATATCAGTGCTGCCTATTAGTGCCCATCAGTACTACCTACCAGTGCCCAACCAGTGCCACCTATCAGTGCCCATCAGTGCTGCCAATCAGTGCCTATCAGTGTCACCTATCAGTGCTGCCTATCAGTGTCACCTATCAGCATCCTTCAGTGCCACCTATCAGTGCCACCCTTCATTACCCATCAGTGCCACCTATCAGTACCCACCAGTGCCGCCTCATTAGTGCCCATCAGTGCCACATATTAGTGCCCATCAGTGCCCGCCTTATCAGTGCCCATTAGTGCAACCTATCAGTGCCCATCAGTGCAGCCTCATCAGTGCACATCAATGAAGGAAAAAAATTACCTGTTTGCAAAATTTTATAACAAACTATGAAACTTTTTTTTTTTTTTTAATCAAAATTTTTGTTTTTTTTGCTTGTTTAGCAAAAAATAAAAAACCCAGCAGTGATTAAATACTACCAAAAGTAAGCTCTATTTGTGTGAAAAAAAATAACCATTTCTTTTGGGTATAGTGTTGCATGACTGTGCAATTGTCATTCAAAGAGTGACAGCGCTGAAAACTGAAAATTGGCAGAAAGAGAGTTTAAGCCCCCACTAAGCAAGTAGCTAAATACTAAAAATAAATTGAATACTTTTTTTGGTTTGTGGTGCCCAGATGCAGTGTAGTTCCACTTTAAGTTAACTGACAAAGTTTGCCAGTTTGTTCGATGGAGGGAAATTGTGATGTCCAAAAAGTACTATAAGTATCCTGCAGAAAAAATAAATCTGTAGTATGTAAAATGCAGCATACAGAGAAAAGTGGTCCATAGTTTCTAATGTAGCAACTAACAATCACCAAAAAGTTTTTTATATATTAAATTTTCCCAAATAAATACACCAATAGTATACTGTACTCTTCCAGTAGGAACAGAGACTAGTACACCTTTTAAGTTGAAATAAATATTTGTGTGGTTCTGGATTCCCTCTATTTGTTATAAATATGTATTAACTTGTCTATTCCTATAGTTAGCTAGTCTAGCAAAGCTCTGATAATGTTACTGGTGGTAGTACAACACTAAGGTTAGCTATTAAAAATAAACACTGTTTATATAAACAAGGGTCTTATTTATTTCCCAAGAAAATAGGAGTGCTAACATAAAATACTAAAAGAAAATGTTAAAGAGCATATGAAAGACAAGAATATTTAGGGGCAATTTAGGTAACAGCGATCACAGGTCAACTAGTTTCAGTATAAATCACACAAATAGGAAACATAAAGGGAATACAAAGACACTGAATTTCAAAAGAGCCAATTTCCCTAAACTACAAACCTTGCTAGAAGGCATAAATTGGGATAAAATCTTAGGAACAAAGAACACGGAGGAGAGATGGGTTTGCTTTAAGAGCATATTAAATAAGGGCATTAGCCAATGCATTCCATTGGGTAATAAATTTAAAAGAGCGAACAAAAGTCCTGGATGGCTTAACTCCAATGTAAAAATGCATATAAAAGCAAAAGAGAAGGCCTTCAAAAAATACAAGGTTGAGGGATCATCATCAGCATTCAGACTTTATAAAGCATGCAACAATAAATGTAAGGGTGCAATTAGGACGGCTAAGATAGAACACGAAAGACACATAGTGGAGGAGAGCAAAAAAAATCCCAAGAAGTTCTTTAAGTATGTAAACAGTAAAAAAGGGAGGACAGACCATATTGGCCCCATAAAGAATGAGGAAGGACATCTGGTTACAAAGGATGGGGAGATGGCGAAGGTATTGAATTTATTCTTCTCCTCAGTCTTCACGAGGGAATCAGGGGGCTTCAGAAACCAAAACTGCAGTGTTTATCCTCAGGACACATCACAGGAAGCACCTCCTTGGTTAACAGAGGACAGAATTAAAATTAGACTTGAAAAACTTAACATTAATAAATCACCGGGACCAGATGGCTTGCATCCGAGGGTACTTAGGGAACTCAGTCAAGTGATTGCCAGACCATTGTTCCAAATTTTTACAGACAGTCTACTGACTGGAATGGTACCAGCTGATTGGAGAAAAGCCAATGTAGCACCAATATTTAAAAAGTGCCCAAAATACATCCCTGGGAATTACAGACCAGTTAGCCTAACATCAATTGTATGTAAACTCTTGGAGGGGATGATAAGGGACTATATACAAGATTTTAGTAATGAGAACGGTATGATTAGCAGTAATCAGCATGGATTCATGAAGAATCGTTCTTGCCAAACCAATCTACTATAAATTATAAACAAATATATACCACGCTGTCTATAAAAGAAATTAAAAAAAAAGAACTAAAGCAGCCAGCACAGCAGTGGATAAAGTTGCAAAAATGACAAATTGAGTGAAGTGTGCAACGCTTATGTGATCATATAAACCATAACAAATAATATGAGTACAAAAAACGTGAATAATAATGATGTGCTCAAAAATACTCCAAGCAGTCCTCTATTATGACATGTGATGTCTATAAACAGAGGAACTTGGACGTGTGATGTCCAAAAAAGAAAAAAGTCAGTGACAAGCTTCAATCATGTGTGATGATAATCCTCAACCACATGTGGATATAATATAGTGACAGTCTTATATTTCAAATATGTATGATGTAAAAACAGTTGATAGTAGATCCACCACCAAAGACACCAGAAGCTGCTTACCAGAGGGATTGAACTCAAACAGGTGTACACCTAGTGAGTCAATCAAGCTTTGTGGTATAATATACCAAGGGGATCAGATGCTCTATCCAGATATGACCTCCAGATGGACCTCCGAACAGGTGTAAGGTATGGATGGACTCAGTAGATATAGGCAGTCAGCCCCACCATTAAAAGAAAGAGGAAGGCATATAGCGTAACTCTGTATGGAAATTTTTATACATGAAAAGCAAAGGAAATACACTCACGTGTTTAGCAGTAAAATCAAGCGCTTGTATAAAAGAAGACAGTGGTCTCAGCTTATCCTCCCTGGGAGGAACAAAGTTCCTCTGTTTATAGACATCACATGTCATAATAGAGGACTGCTTGGAGTATTTTTGAGCACATGATTTATTATTCACGTTTTTTGCACTCATATTATTTGTTATGGTTTATATGATCACATAAGCGCTGCACATTTCACCCAATAAACCAATCTACTAACCTTCTATGAGGAGGTGAGTTGCCAGCTAGATAAAGGAAGGCCCATAGACATGGTGTATCTGGATTTTGCAAAAGCATTTGACACAGTTCCCCATAAACGTTTACTGTACAAAATAAGGTCCGTTGGCATGGACCATAGGGTGAGTACTTGGATTGAAAACTGGCTACAAGGGCGAGTTCAGAGGGTGGTGATAAATGGGGAGTACTCAGAATGGTCAGGGGTGGGTAGTGGAGTATCCCAGGGTTTTGTGCTAGGACCAATCCTGTTTAATTTGTTCATAAATGACCTGGAGGATGGGGTAAACAGTTCAATATCTGTATTTGCAGGCGATTCTAAGCTAAGCAGGGCAATAACTTCTCCGCAGGATGTGGAAACCTTGCAAAAAGATGTAAACAAATTAATGGGGTGGGCAACTACATGGCAAATGAGGTTCAATGTAAATAAATATAAAATAATGCATTTGGGTAGCAAAAATATGAATGCAATCTATACACTGGGGGGAGAAACTCTGGGAGAATCTAGGATGGAAAAGGACCTGGGGATCCTAGTAGATGATAGGCTCAGCAATGGCATGCAATGCCAAGCTGCTGCTAACAAAGCAAACAGAATATTGGAATGCATTAAAAAGGGGATCAACTCCAGAGATAAAACGATAATTCTCCCACTCTACAAGACTCTGGTCCGGCCGCACCTAGAGTATGCTGTCCAGTGCCGGGCACCAATCTTCAGGAACGATGTACTGGAACTGGAGCGAGTACAAAGAAGGGCAACAAAGCTAATAAAGGGTCTGGAGGATATTAGTTATGAGGAAAGGTTGCGAGCACTGAACATATTCTCTCTGGAGAAGAGATGCTTGAGAGGGGATATGAATTTAATATACAATTACCGTACTGGTGACCCCACAGTAGGAATAAAACTTTTTTGCAGAAGAGAGTTTAACAAGACTCGTTGTCACTCATTAAAGTTAGAAGAAAAGAGGTTTAACCTTAAGATGACGTCTTGGAGGACGAAGCTCGTCGGGATGGACTACTGATACCACTGGCACTGCCGACAATTTATTTACAAGCGCTTTTTATATCGTCAGAAATGTGAGTGTTTTTACCCCCAATAAATATATTGTGAGTTTTATACAATATCACGCTATGTGCTCTTATATTTCCTTCACATATATCATTGATGCCTGATTGGACCTATCCTTAACAAACACACTGTTGCAAGCACGTGGGCCACCAGGAATTGTGTCCTCTGCGGTAACTGTTACCAAGGATCCCCTCTTTACAAGCTAGATTGACCCAGTGGGTATATGCCCATCTGTGTCCAATCTCTCTGGTAAGCCTTTTCTAGGAGTGGTGGTGGATCTTCTATCAACTCCTTCACAATTTTCACTTTTTATTTTATTTTATTTATTTTTGGTGTCACCACTATATGGACTGAATTAATATACCGAAGACCAATACTCATGCTTATTTCACTATATGTACTCTATATATGGTATCACTTTTTTCACAGATTGTGTTCACTGATTTTGCTCACTGGTTGTGATATTACCAGCAGAATTACATCAAGTGGTCCTATGGACCATCTAAATGCCTATTAGCGCTGCACTTCTCTATATTTTATGTTTTTTGCAAGATTTGATCACTTGTTGTGTCAGCTGTTTACTTATTTTATTTATAGAAGACAGCGCGATATATATACATATTCTTTATTCACACTGCATTACACTGTGTTATATATACTGCACTACTCTGTGTTATTCACACTTCACTACCCTGTGTTATACACACCGCTCTACAATATGTTATTCACACTGCACTACACTCTGTTATATACACTGCACTACACTGTGTTATTCACACCACACTACACTGTGTTATATACATGGGCGTAGCATAAGGGGTTGTAAGGGTTACAATCGCAACCCCGCCCCTAGCTCCAGGGGGCCCCTACAGCCTTCCTGTCATATTATCATATCATCCACAAAATCCAGCTCTGATCTGCCCTAGGGCCCCACAGCCACGCTCCAGTACTGGGCTTCTACTTTGTCTTCCACAGTCCATACCCTTCTGTTCCCATTGGCAGGGGAGAAGCTGTGAGCCATTGCCTGAATGGATAGGAGCACTAGGTGAGAACAGCCCAGGATGGGGACGTGTCTTTGCTGTGTGCTGGCAACATGGAATGGTAACCAAGCTCAGCGAGGCAAGAGGAGGAGAGTGCAGTCCTGTAGCCACGATGGGACCAATGTCAATGGTGAGGTATGACACTGCTCAGTGTCTCCTAGTCACCAGCTGGGATTCTCTGTACCCCCCCCCCCCCACCCGGGGATGTCTACTTACCCCACTTCCCTGACAACTGGGCAAAAGACACACACCTCCAGGAGGTGACCTTCCCCCAACACCTGCCAACACTGACAGAGAAACCTTCAGAAATTGCTAAAACAAATCCCTTAACACCTCCTCGGGGGGCCCTCGAAGGGCTGCAGGCTCCAGATTTTGTGTCACATGGCTTTGCCCTCCCAGATCTAAGTTGCCCCAACCCCCCCAAAGCCCCCTGACCACCCCTTCCACCCTGTATGCTATGCCCGGCTTCTGAACTCCTTTCTCATTACAGCACTCTATACTGTTCCTCCTCTGCAGGGCTGAAATCACATTCCTTTACAACACAGTCAGTTAGCCATGATCTGCACAAGGTGTATCTGCCTACTGCAACTACACTGCTGTTCCAACCAGAGAATTTCACAGATCAGAAGGGCAACATAAAAGCCAGATACACCCAGTGGCGTTGCAAGGTGGGGGCGGGGGGTGCGGACCGCACCGGGTGACACCCGCCAGAGGGGTGACACCCATGTATAGCAGAACCGCAGCCGCTGACACCGCCCCCTGCCCTGTGCCTCTCGTCTCGCTCTGTGTCCCCCGTGGAGCGGACTGAAGCTGCCTCCTCCTCTGTTTACATCCAGTGAGGAGGAGGAGCTCCGAGTGACACACACCTCTGTGTGTTTTTTCTTCCGCGGCCACGCTGTACTGAGGTACTGTACTGACAACTCTAAGTAGATTAGTAGATAGACATGTGCAGGGGGGGGTGCTATGGGAGGGGAGAGGGGTGCTTATACTGATGGGGACTCTGCACTAGGGGGATTCTATACTGATGGGGACTCTGCACTAGGGGGATTCTATACTGATGGGGACTCTGCACTAGGGGGATTCTATACTGATGGGGACTCTGCACTAGGGGGATTCTATACTGATGGGCTCTGCACTAGGGGGGATTCTATACTGATGGGGACTCTGCACTAGGGGGGGATTCTATACTGATGGGGACTCTGCACTAGGGGGATTCTATACTGATGGACTCTGCACTAGGGGGGATTCTATACTGATGGGGACTCTGCACTAGGGGGGATTCTATACTGATGGGCTCTGCACTAGGGGGGATTCTATACTGATGGGGACTCTGCACTAGGGGGATTCTATACTGATGGGGACTCTGCACTAGGGGGGATTCTATACTGATGGGGGGTCTGCACTAAAGGGGGGGTGTCTAAACTGTGTGGGTCTGCACTAAGGGGGGATTCTATACTGATGGGGGTCTGCACTGAGTTTGGAGGTCTATACTGATGGGGGGGTGTCTGTACTGATGGGGGGGGTCTGCACTGAGGGTGAAGGTCTGTTGTTAGTGAGGGTGATCTATACTGAGGGAGGGGGATCTATGCTGCAGGATCTGAGAGGGGTCTGTACTGAGAGGGGGACTATATTTGGTGGAGGGCGGGGGGGGAGGGTGGTGACACCAATTTTTTCAGCACCGGGTGACACCAACCCTAGTGACGCCACTGGATACACCCTGTGAAGGCTAACAGACTGTGTATAAAGGAATAAAGGAATGTGATTCCAGCCCTGTGTAGTGTGGGGGGGGGGAGCTGTATACAGTGCTGGGATGGGAAAGGAGCTCTGCCAAGTGACCTAGGGATCCCTGTCCTCTGACTCTCCAGCGGTGATCCCTGTCCTCTGATTCTCCAGCGGTAATCCCTGTCCTCTGATGTAAAGAGGAACTCTGGGAACTCTAAACTCTTAAGCCACTTTGAGTATCTTGGCCTGCAGTGGATGTATCTGCACGCACGTTGGAATTAGTGAGGGGGGCCCAGGTCAACTTTTGCATCGGGGCCCACAAATTTCAAGCTACTGGTTATATACACTGCACTACACTGTATTATACACTGCACTACACTGTGTTATTGTGTGTAGATGGGTAAAACTTGCACGCTGCTATGTGAAACCTCAGATGGCTGTGATTGGCCAAAGCATACAGGTTAGGTGTATGTTTTGGCCAATCAGCAGCCCTCAATCCAGTGTAGTGCAGTGTATATAACACAGTGTAATGCTGTGTGAATAACACAGTGTAGAGCGGTGTGTATAACACAGGGTAGTAAAGTGTGAAAATCGACTCGAACATCGGGCCCATCTCTAGTTCATTGTATTTCCTCCATTTGCGAATAATCACTCCAACAGTTGTATCCTTCTCACCAAGCTTCTTGCTGATGGTCTTGTAGCTCATTCCAGCTTTGTGCAGGTCTACAATTTTGTCCCCGACGTTCTTTGACAGCTCTTTGGTCTTGCCCATGATAGTGAGGTTTGAAAAGAAGAAAGATATTCTGTGGACAGGTGTCTTTTATACACATAGGAACTAATCTGTGTACCTCATGAGCACATAGTGTAGCCAGTCTGAGGGAGTCAGAATTATCGTTGGTTGGTAGGGGATCAAATACTTATTTTGCTCACTGAACCACAACTCAATTTATGACATTTGTATCATGTGCTTTTTCAGGATTTTTGGTTGATATGCTGTCTCTATCATTTAAAATACACCTATGATTACAATTTTAGACCCTTCATTTCTTTGTAAGTGGGCAAACTTACAAAATCTGCAAGGGATCAAATAATTATTTTCCCTACTTTAGAACAGGAATGTAAAACTCTTTTCTAAGGATAGGCTGCAAAAGCATTAACACCTTCATCCTTTGGCTGCACCTTAAAAGATATAAATAGTAGAAAAAAACAATGAGATTCCATTGGGTGATTTTTATCATTATTAATAATCACTGAATGGAAAGGAATCTAACCTTCAAAATTTACATAATGGAAAGAAAAATAGCTGCGCTAAAGATTATGCACGTAATGGTGATAAACCAATGTGAGACAAGTAAGTGAAAATAAGAAAAAATTGAATAGTGGTGGTATATCTGATAAATCCAAAATAGTGAATGACGGCCCAAAAAGTATAAGTGAATATTACAAAAATAAAAAAATAAAAATAAAAATGAATATTGATGAAAATACAATTACAAAACACAATTTTGTAAACCACAATATTAGTATTTGATAAAAATGCTGTGACAATAAAATGTAATCTTCCACCACCATTGAGTGCTGATCACCATAAGGAATATGCGCTTACCAGAAGGCAAGCAAATAACAGCTTGCGACTATAACCCAGCCAAAGCCTTTAATGTGGGGATCATGGATGGATCACTCAAAACATCAACCGGGACTCCGTGCAGCCGACACCCGCTAGGATGTATGGAAAAAAAAAACGAAGCTCCCATAGTGTATTACGGTTAAAAAATGTATTATTGAAAGGTAAAGGTTGTACTTACAAACAAATGTGGATAAAAAGCTTGTATAGCTGGGCGGACAGGACGTGCTGACGTCATCGCGGTGGACCTTCCGAGCGGACGGGTGCTCGCAAGCGGGCCGGCTATACAAGCTTTTTATCCACATTTGTATGTAAGTGCAACCTTTACCTTTTAATAATAAATTTTTTAACGGTAATACACTATGGGAGCTTCGTTTTTGTTTTCCCGGCCAACACTTGGTACCCACTTCCATACATCCTAGCGGGTGTCGGCTTCACTAAGTCCCGGTTGATGTTTTGAGTGATCCATCCATGATCCCCACATTAAAAGCCTTGGCAGGGTTATAGCCGCAAGCTGTTATTTGCTTGCCTTCTAGTAAGCGCATATTCCTTATGGTGATCAGCACCCAATGGTGGGGGAAGATTTTAGCTAAAATCATTTAAGTTCATTTTTTTCCCCATTAATGTATACACACCATATTGACAGAAAAACACAGAATTGTTGACATTTTTGCAGATTTATTAAAAAAGAAAAACTGAAATATCACATGGTCCTAAGTATTCAGATCCTTTGCTCAGTATTTAGTAGAAGCACCCTTTTGATCTAATACAGCCATGAGTCTTTTTGGGAAAGAAGCAACAAGTTTTTCACACCTGGATTTGGGGATTCTCTGCCATTCCTCCTTGCAGATCATCTCCAGTTCTGTCAGGTTGGATGGTAAACGTAGGTGGACAGCCATTTTTAGGTCTCTCCAGAGATGCTCAATTGGGTTTAAGTCAGGGCTCTGGCTGGGCCATTCAAGAACAGTCATGGAGTTGTTGTGAAGCCACTTCTTCGTTATTTTAGCTGTGTGCTTAGGGTCATTGTCTTGTTGGAAGGTACACCTTCGGCCTAGTCTGAGGTCCTGAGCCCCCTGGAGAAGGTTTTCGTCCAGGATATCCCTGTACTTGGCTGCATTCATCTTTCCCTCAATTGCAACCAGTCATCCTGTCCCTGCAGCTGAAAAACACCCCCACAGCATGATGCTGCCACCACCATGCTTCACTGTTGGGACTGTATTGGACAGGTGATGAGCAGTGCCTGGTTTTCTCCACACATACCGCTTAGAATAAGGCCAAAAAGTTCTATCTTGGTCTCATCAGACCAGAGAATCTTATTTCTCACCATCTTGGAGTCCTTCAGGTGTTTTTAGCAAACTCCATGCGGGCTTTCATGTGTCTTGCACTGAGGAGAGGCTTCCGTCGGGCCACTCTGCCGTAAAGCCCCGACTGGTGGAAGGCTGCAGTGATGGTTGACTTTCTACAACTTTCTCCCATCTCCCGACTGCATCTCTGGAGCTCAGCCACAGTGATCTTTGGGTTCTTCTTTACCTCTCTCACCAAGGCTCTTCTCCCCGATAGCTCAGTTTGGCCGTATGGCCAGCTCTAGGAAGGGTCCTGGTCATCCCACATGTCTTCCATTCAAGGATTGTGGAGGCCACTGTGCTCTTAGGAACCTTAAGTGCAGCAGAAATTTTTTTGTAACCTTGGCCAGATCTGTGCTTTTCCACAATTCTGTCTCTGAGCTCTTCAGGCAATTACTTTGACCTCATGATTCTCATTTGCTCTGACATGCACTGTGAGCTGTAAGGTCTTATATAGACAGGTGTGTGAGTTTCCTAATCAAGTCCAATCAGTATAATCATACACAGCTGGACTCAAATGAAGGTGTAGAACCATCTCAAGGATGATCAGAAGAAATGGACAGCACCTCAGTTAAATATATGAGTGTCACAGCAAAGGGTCTGAATACTTAGGACCATGTGATATTTCAGTTTTTCTTTTTTAATAAATCTGTAAAAATGTCAATAATTCTGTGTTTTTCTGTCAATATGGGGTGCTGTGTGTACATTAATGAGGAAAAAAAATGAACTTAAATGATTTTAGCTAATGGCTGCAATATAACAAAGAGTGAAAAATGAAAGGGGGTCTGAATACTTTCCGTCCCCACTGTATATATATATATATATATATATATATATATATATATATATATATATATATATATATACTGTATATATACACCCACCAACCACTTTATTAGATACACCTGTTTAATTGCTTGGTAACACAATTTGCCAATCACATGGCAGCAACTCAATGCATTTAGGCATCCAAGCATGGTGAAGAGGACCTGTTGAAGTTCAAACCAAGTATCAATGGGAAAGAAAGGGGATTTAGGTCACTTGGAACATGGCATGGTTGTTGGTGCCAGACAGGCTGGTCTGAGTATTTCAAAAACTGCTGATCTACTGGAATTTTCACACACAACCATCTCTAGGGTTTACAGAGAATAGTCCCAAAAAGAGAAATATACAGTGAGTAGCAGTTGTGTGGACAAAAATGCCTTGTTGATTTCAGAAGTCAGAGGAGAATGGGCAGACTGGTTCAAGATGATAGAAAGGCAACAGTAACTTAAATAACCACTCGTTCCAACCAAGGTTCGCAGAATACCGTCTCTGAATGCACAACACATTGAACCTTGAAGCAGATGGGCTACACTGGGTGCCACAAGCAGGTGGGCAGAAGACCACAGCGGGTGCCACCCCTGTCAGCTAAGAAAAGCAAACTAAGACTACAATTCGCACAGGCTCACCAAAATTGGACATAGAAAATTGGAAAAATGTGGCCTGGTCTGATGAGTCTCGATTTCATCTGTGACATTCAAATGATAGGGTCAGAACATGGATCCATCATGCCTTTTATCAATGGTTCAGGCTGGTGGGGCTGATGGTGGTGGTGTATTGGTGTGGGGGATAATTTCTTGGCACATCTTGGGCCCCTTAGTACCAATTGAGCATCGTTTAAATGCCACAGCCTACCTGAGTATTGTTGCTGACCATGTCCATCCCTTTATGACTACAGTGTACCCATCTTCTGATTGCTACTTCCTGCGGGGTAATGCAGCATGTCACAAAACTCAAATCATCTCAAACTGGTTTCTTGAACATGACAATGAGTTCACTGTACTCCAATGTCTTCCACAGTTACCAGATCACCTTTGAGAGCACCTTTGAGAGGTAGTGAAAAGGGAGATTCGCATCATGGATGTGCAGCGGACAAAAATGCAGCAACTGCGTGATACTATCATGTCAGTATGGACCCAAATCTCTGAGGAATGTTTCCAACACCTTGTTGAATCTATATCATGAAGAATTAAGGCAGTTCTGAAGACAATTGGGGGTCCAACCCGGTACTAGCAAGGTGTACCTAATAAAGTGGCCGATGAATGTATATATATATATATATATATATATATATATATATATACAAACAAGATCCTGCTTATCAACAAAGTTTCCTTCAATTACTCCTTGAATTGGCTTATCTTATATTGTGTAGGGGCACTGATCCAGATAGTGATATTATGTGCTGTTATTACCTTTTACGGACAGCTTTGGCTCTGACCAGTCCAAGCTGTCCTAAGCTTTCTTGAAAGTCTCTGTGTTTCCCTAAGTTCATTGTGGTAATTACTTCTACCAGCTAATGCTGAGCTATCATAGTAGTCTGACCCAGAGGGGTTAACATTGTGTGTTATGAATATGTATCAATCCAACCAATCACTGCTGACATTTTCCAGGGGGTTGGGCTAGCAATTTGATAAATATTTGGGATCCAAGAACTGTAACAGAGTTCTTACAGAGGTGTTGGGAATCATCCTTTGGGGAGGACTACTGTTTCTTGGCTGCATTTTGAGGGAAGCACTCCAAGTGTCCACCCTGGAGAAATGGAGCTGGCCTGGATGGGAAATAGAAGCTTTCCACAAGAAGCTACACTACTGATCTACTGATAATCTGCAGTCAAGCATACACAAGAACATTGACATCTGGAAACGTACTACTTCACCTGGAGTGGTTGTGTTTGCTATGCCACCTGATGTGTGCTTTTGAGGTGCAAATATGCTGCTACTATTCTTGTGCTTCCACCATCCACAGAACTGTCATTGGAACATTTTGCAACATTTGGAGGTAACTTCCATCCTCCTTGTCATAAATTGAGTGATTCTACAATAAACTTGCTCACATTTTAAAGTGACAAATTCCTATAATCTATATATGGTACGTGCCAAGGATCCACTCTGGAATTTACTGCAGCTTGAGAGCTACACAAGTAAGTGGTCAGAATATATTCTAAATGTGATATAATATGATCCCTAAGTTAATAGTGTTACATAGGCAAAGAAAAATAATCTCCAAAATGATTATCAATTAAAAACCAAGGTCCCTGTAAGAATAGCCAGGGATGGCAAAACATCTCTCTGACAATTGCAGGCCTGCCTGTCATCAATCAAAATGTTGGGATGCCTCAAACTGTTGCAATACTATGACCAATCAGAAATCAAGGGCAGTTTATGGGTAGCCAGGAATGGACAAATACTTGCCTGCAGGTTACAATGACAATGTGGTAATTTTATCTTTCACTCTTTTAGTAAATCCTTATCAAGCATGTTAAAAACTATTCTTGTGCTGCTAACCACCCAAGGAACTTATAATGATTCCTGGGAGGACGGGCACAAGTGATGTTCAAAACCTGGAGTTTTGCTCTTATCCGAATGTTTATGACGTCACCATGCAGAGGAAGTTTATTTTTGATTGGCTATTATGAGTCATTGCATGCCATTGCTCTCTATTTTGTAACTGGATAAGCCAGTAAGAGTGACAAAAACATTTTGAAGAACCATGCGAGAAGGTATGAAACCAGGCAGTTATGAGACCGAGAGACTTTTGCAAGCTGAGAAATAAATCTAAACTTACTTTCTGAACAGAGATATAACAATGAATGTTCAGTAAATGCTCAGTGATGGTGTCTGCTTTGTAATCTTCTCTATATGACTTTCCATCTACATTCTGAAAGAAAACACTATATATTTATCAAACAAACATAGAAAGTTTGCAATGTTTTCAGTTGTGTAACAAAGTCATGGTTTTGTTCTCATTCGTTTTTCTTTCTCTTGCACTCCGGTCTTTTCTACAAAACATACTACAGTATAATACCAATAAAAATAATCATTGCCTTCAATAACACACTGCAAAAAATGAGCAATAAAGAGAAGACTCTTCTAGACTAAGATTTACCTATAGAATATTTTGCATATAATTAGCAAGCCTAACACTTTAGCAGCTGCGTTTGCAGCTGTACGGAAAAACAAAAAAAAACAAATATGATATAAAGAGTGGCACTCGAAGGATACCGTTGAACTGTAAGAAAAAACACATAATTTACATTATTTGTACATTTTATAATTTTTAAAATATCATAATCTTACCCAAATGGCTTCCTACTTCCCCTATACATACACAGACCAATCCACAGAATTTTCAAAGTTCTATGAGTCATATGACCCACGATTTTCATGATGGTTTTTTAGTATTCAATAGAAATATCGCCTATAAGCTCAAAATGTATTGAATGACGGTTCATGACAGCTATGTTTATTGATACCTAAGGTTTTTGTGTTCGTTTTTAAAGCATAACTCAAGGCAAAACATTTTTTTCGTTTTGGCTAGAGTGATAATGAGTCAGGTTTTCATTACTGTTTGTACCCCTGTTAAAGAGATTGTAAACCCTCTTTTATACTTTGTACCTATAGGCAAGCCTAGAATAAGGCTTACCTATAGGTACTGTAAATATCTCCTAAATGTGCGCCGTTTAGGAGATATTTACTGTATACTGCGCACTGAAGAAACACCCGTCCGTGCCGTTTCTTCAGGAGTCAGTGCCGTGACCAGCGGCTCCCGCACGCATGTGCTGGATTGACGTCACACGGCTCCTGCCAGTCACAGAGCTGGAGTCCGCAGCCCCGGAAGGAAGACGGGCAAAGATGGATGCGGCCTGCAGTGGGGACGATGTGGCTTCATTTGCAGGTAAATGTTACATAATGTTCTAGTATGAGACGCATAATAGCACATTATGCCTTTATTTTGCAAGGAAGGGGGAATCATTTTTTTTTTTTATCAGCAGAGTTTACCTCCTCTTTAAGGGACATTCAATTGTCCTGGTGACTGTTATCACTGAAAGTGTAGGAAAATCCCAAATTTTGAGTGCTCAACAGAACAGAAATAGGGGGGGAAATCTTCCAATTGGCCCACTAGTACTGGTGACCCTTGTTACTACCAGTGATTTTCTTCGCTTTGGAAAGATTTCCTCCCACTTCCTGTTTTAGCGATGGGACAGGAAATGACCTCCCTAATGGAACACAGAGGGCAAAAAAAAAAAACCTTACAAGGGTTATAACCACCTGCACCCCGTCCTGTACTCTATCCAAAATGAAAAAAGTTTTGCATTCGGTTCCTTTTTGTGATCCCCATATACAGTGCTTTAATATCACATTTGAATTGACTATATCACTACAACAGACAAATTGTGATGGACTTTCGAGGTATCAATATGTTGTACACCATACGACATACATACTGTATAGTCTTATAAAACATCACTTTTATTTACAATTCATGTAAAACTTTTTGTCATTCGAATATTATACAACTTCATGTATCACATAATATATTGTGTCCGTCTTTATAAATATATCAGTAGTTCAATGGTAGAATGGTGGCACAAATCGTATATGGGCCAAAAAGACATAATATTATTTATTTTATTTATTTATATAGGACAAACAATTTTCGTGATAGCTTTCTAGTACTCAATAGTATCTACAAATTAGTACTTAATAGCTCAAAATGTATTGCTATATTTATTGATACTTAAGGTTTTAGTGTTAGCAGTGATGAGGAGGGACAGAGGTTAGTGTCTATGCTGTCCTATGGATTATTGATGAGCAAGGACTATGCCCATTTAAATATTATTTATGGTTAAATTGATGTGGGTTTTACAGCTCATGATTGTATAGTTTCAGTATGCAATGACACTCTTGCACTGACTTGGACAATGAAGGAAGATACCCACCTTTAGTGTAGAACAGCAGTGCATATTATGTTATAGGACATAACATTTTTAACCATGTTCAGATAAGCTGTAAAGAATCTTGTGTTAACTCTCTGGAGATCCAGCCTCAAACATCCTGATCCCCCACATACAATTCTTTAGTTTTTGGGTGGTGTTACACATTAGTGGCTCTAAGTGACTAAAGTGGGGGAAATTAAAATGTTGAAGGTGAACTCTAGCCAAATATCTAAAGACACTTCTGAAATAGATACATAGGAGATACTTTATCCGACAAATGATTTTTACATTTTTTTTCTACCCAAACCCAAGATATACATAGTCCTGAAGACTGCAGAGCCAGGTTGGTGACCTGAATTTTTGTTATAGTTTAGCAATACAGATTGGTTCTCTACCTGTTCCCAGCCTGTGATTGGTCAGTAAAGGAGCAGCAGCAGGAAAATATGCTTTTCATCTCCCCACTCTTTTTGTCAGCATGTCCTCTTTTATCATATATGCTTGCAGCAGATCTGCACCTGCTACTAGCCCTCCTTTTCCGGTCTAGGTTTTCTTGTACAGGACATTACAAGAAACATTTTTTTGTCACTTGCAGGTACAACAACAAAAGCATTATATAATTAATAGTTTTAATAAACACAGAACGGCATTCATTGCTATTTTGTTATGTCTAGAGTTGAGCGTGCTCTGAATTGTTTCCTCACTTATTTTATTCATAGGTGCCTTAAAGACAGTGCTCTACAGTTAGTCCAATAAAATAATAGACCTTTAAAGCTGAACTTCATCCAGACAGCTAAATACACAGATGAAATGCATAAATGTGGGCTGTTTTACCTTCTACAGGATTTGTATTTGTAACCATCCAGTCCTGAGATTTACACAGCTCTGCCACACTGCACAGCCCTGCCTGGCAGGGCAGGAGACCTGATTTTTCTCTGCTGCAGCTAGTAACACCCCCCTCCCATCTTGAGACACCAGCGAATCAGCTTCCGGCTTCCCAAGCAATCAGGACAGGAAGACCCAGAACCCGGAAAGAAGACCGAGTCAAGACAGAAGCCGCGGTGCCAGGCAGCAGGGAAGCTGTGACAGCTAGAGGGCTCCGCCATAGGGTGAGTGCGGACCTGGAGGGGCCCGCCCACGCCCCCCAAAATCCTCCAGCACCAGCCTCCACTGGTCCTTACACTGCTAGCAAGTAATGAAATATGTATAATAACGTATTAATGACTGTATTTCTTGTAAATGTGCCTGGAATTTAGATTTAACATGGAGTATTTTCACACATGTCAGTGTGGGCTAATGTTGACACACTAAGTTTAAAGAGGGCTCATTCTTTAACCTCGCCCCCCTCCCCGTACAAAAAGTATTTGTATATTTGTATTAGATATGTGGCATCTCTTAGGTTACCACATTTGGCTTTGTCCAACCAGTGACAAGTGACAACAGGAGTTGTGTGGTACGTGGCAGAGAATATTGATAGAGAAACCAGGATAGATATCAAGGAAGGTGGCAGATAGGAGTCAGTAACCAGGCCACATCTTAGCCAGCAGCAGAAGGAGATCAGGTTCAGATACCAAAGGACTAGACAAGTCATAAGCAGAGGGACATCAGAAGTGGATACCAGAAGACAAGCTGTAACCAGGGTACCAGATCAGGATATTTGAGGAACAATTTGCCAAGGTGCTGACAAGGAGAAAAAGCTGTCTTCACTTTGTTTAGTGTGCCATATTTCAGTATAGTACCTGAATAATATCAGAGGATGGCTGTAGCATGCTTAGGCATTTTTACTGTATTTACACTGGATGGCATTAACAACCACTTAGAAACAGTGCACCCAACTTCATCAAGGAAAAGATAGGAGGAGGAGAAAGTGAGAAAGCCTTTGAAAGGTTGGAAACTGCCAATGGCTTATTAGAGATAATCCCAAACATAACACACATTAAAATGCACGTTCTCCATGTATCACTAGACGTGGTTCCTTAGTTTATTTTTAATCTATATACACATTCATCTAGAAGAGAAACAAGAAAAAGTGCATTAGCCAATTCACTTGGCAGTGATTTTTGATCCCTGCTGTTGACACAGCTTTGTTTTGGTGCAAGGTGCTGGTGCTTTCAGCTACTATCCAAAACAAGTATGATTTACAAGAAGTTGACTTAGTTTTATAGGTTTAGGTTAGTAGATAGATTTGATATAGGGTCACAAGTTAAGGCTTAAATGTCTGTGTCTCATTAGGAAATTTTTCCTTTATTTTCCGACCCAGGGACACAATATCAGGGGAATCTCTAAACTAAAGGAAAAATTACATTTAAGGCTGGCCATACATTATACAATTTTTTTGTAAAAATTTCCTTTAGATTTACCAAAACCATATAATTTGAGGTAATACCTAAACACTTTCAATTTGTATGCAATCAGGCAGTCCCTTGCACTACATAGTTGAAGGTAAATCTATAGGAAGTTCAATAAGAAATTAATGTATGGCCACCTTTAGACAGTTGTCTCCGAAACATCGGAAGATTTCCCCTCACCTCCTGTTGCAGTAACAAATATATACATTTCCTTCACTTTCTGACCAGGTGACCAGGACAAATAGAAGATGAATTTCCCCACTGGGAATCCAGGCAACGATATAAAGTAGACAGAAGTTCTAACCCTTCCCCATTATCTAAAACTTAAAAAAAAAGGCTTGGGCTTTCATATAGTTTAAGCTAAGGGTTAGAATTTAGGGTTAGAAATAAGAGTTAGTTCTTAAGATTCACTTAAGTGTTCCAGTGAGTTTAGGGGTTATAATAACGGTGTAGCTTTCAAGTATGGGTTGAGGGTTAATTTAGGTGTTAAGTGTTAGGGTCCACCTAAGGATCAGACTAAGTTCAGAGTGTCACATAAGTACTTTAATGTATAACATAATAAAAGCTCTTGAAGAAAAAAAAAAAAGCATACAGTCTAGGTATAACGACCTTATGTTCAGTTGGTTAAAAAGTTTCAAAATGCCTAAGAGTTTCATGAGAAACCTAACCATTTAAATGCTTCACTGCTCTTTTGGTTTGTGAGTTAAAATATGCATGTTCCTTTGAAGTTGTCATAAAACAAGATTTTTGTATCACTAGCTACCGCAGGATTTAATGAACACATTGGATACAATGATTCACGTAGTTATTGCCCAACACCAAATGACAATTAACACTTAATATGTTAATGATCTGTAAAAGGAAACATATTATGATGAGTGATAATGACAAGTTCTATTATACAATTTATGAGTTTATCATTTCTTTTAGGTGAGCACCTGGCTTAACATGAACAATAAGCAGCAGAGTCTAAGGGAACAATTTAGTGCATTTCCATGTTTTCACAAGAACACTGATGAAATACGAACAAAATAATAACATTATTTTTCACTGTAAACAACAATGCATTCCACAAAATTGTCAGGTCATTTTCAAAGAGCCTGAAAATAAGTATTCTGATTTAATAAGTTGTTGTAAAATGTAATTAACAATATGTTACAGTGTATGGCTATGGACAGATTTTGCTCTCCAACCTTAACCACTTCAATACCAGGCACTTACGCCCCTTCCTGCCCAGGACATTTTCAGCTTTCAGTTTTGTCACACTTTGAATGACAATTGCACGGTCATGCAACACTGTACTCAAAGTACATTTTTATCATTTTCTTCCCAGAAATAGAGCTTTCTTTTGGTGGTAATTGATCACCTCTGCGATTTGTATTTTTTGCTAAACAAACTAAAAAAGACCAAAATTTTTGAAAAAAAATTGTTTTTTTTAGTTTCTGTCATAAAATTTTGTTTTCCCCTTCACTGATGGGCACTGATGAGGCGGCACTGATGTGACAGCACTGATGGGCACTGATGAGTTGGCACTGATAAAGTGGCACTGATGGGCACTGATGAGGAGGCACTGATATGTAGAATTGATGGGCACTGATAGGCGGCACTGACATGCAGCACTGATGGGCACCAATAGGCGGCACTGATATGCAGCACTGATGGGCATTGATAGGTGGCACTGATGGGCACTGACAGGCGGCACTAATGGGCACTGACAGGCAGCACTGATGGGCACTGACAGACGGCTGTGATGAGCACTGACAGGCAGCACTGATTGGCACTGATAGGCGGTACTGATTGGCACTGACAGGTGGCACTGATTGGTAGCACTGATGATGAGGTACTGATAACTACTGACAGCTGTTACTGCTGGGCAGTGATTGGTACTGTGGTGGGCACTGGCAGAATTTATTATTTTTACATTGCTGGGCACTGGTTGGCAGGTGATTTGTACATTTGAGGGGGCTGTTCTGATAATCAATGTGCTGATTATCAGCACAGACCCCCCATCTGACACGGAGAGCCACCGATCGGCTCTCCCTGTCAGCGCGAACTGAGGAATGCCGTTTACTGGCACTTCCTGGTTCACGCGATGATCAGCTGATCACATGGTAAGAAGCCTCTGACAGAGGCTTTTTATCATGATTGGTGATGTGGGGTGTCAGACTGCGCGTGTCAGACATGCGCCGGCATGTTATCCTGCTGGACGTCATATGACTCCCAGTCAGGATAACAGAACCACTTCCCGGCCGTCATTCTGCATATGGCGGGCGGGAAGTGGTTAAAGTAGAATTTTGGCCTCCCATTACATAAAAATATATGATATATATGATGAAGCAATTTATTAAGTGCATCTGCAGCTACAGTTTTCTCTTAGTCCCCCTGCAAAGTTCCACAAATACCTGTTGAGTCTGCCAGTAAAGTTCACCCCAAGCAGCTTCAAGGGGTAGCAACGATGCTGTACTGTTCTTAAAGTGAACTTAACTGCACCTGAGCACCACAAACTGAAAATGCTATTTAATTCATTTAAAGCAAATTACTTATCTATCCCTGTCTACATGCTTTATTTTGTTGGGAAATCACTTTAACCACATGCCGACCAGCGCATGACGGGCATACAGGTACGTCCCCTTTAAGAAGCGGCATTGTGGGCACGACCGCGGGTCCTGCGGGCTCGATGTCTGCCAGGTGCCCGTGATCGTGTCACGGAGCGGAAGAACGGGGAGATGCCTTTGTAAACAAGACATTTCCCCGTTCTGCCTAATGACAGGACAGTGAGCTACTGCTCCCTGTCATCGGGAGCAGTGATCGCTGTCATGTGAGTAGTAGCCCACCCCCCACATTTAGAATCACTCCCTAGGACACACTTAACCCCTTGATCGCCCCCTAGTGTTTAACCCCTTCCCTGCCAGTGTCATTTACATAGTAATCATATTTTTATAGCACTGATTGCTGTATAAATGACAATGGTCCCAAAATAGTGTCAAAAGTGTCCGATGTTTCCGCCATAATGTCGCAGTCACGATAAAAATTGCAGATCACCACCATTACTAATAAAAAAAAATTAAAATGCCATAAAACTATCCCCTATTTTGTAGACGCTATAACTTTTGCGCAAACCAATCAATATACACTTATTGAGATTTTTTTACCAAAAATATGTAGAATGAATACATATCGGCCTAAACTGAGGAAAAAATTAGGGTTTTGTTATATATTTTTGGGGGATATTTATTATAGCAAAAAGTAAAAAATATTGCTTTTTTTTTCAAAATTGTCGCTCTTTTTTTGTTTAAAGTGCAAAAAATAAAAAACACAGAGGTGATCAAATACCACCAAAAGAAAGCTCTATTTGTGGGGAAAAAAGGACATCAGTTTTGTTTTGGGTGCAACATGGCACGACCGCGCAATTGTCAGTTAAAGCCACGCAGTGCCATATTGCAAAAAGTGCTCTGGTCAGAAAGGCGGTAAATCCTTCCGGGGCTGAAGTGCTTAAAAAACATTCCTTAGCATTTCTAGTCACAGCCATCTTGAGTAAGGACAGATGATTTATGTAGTATTTACTTCCTGGAATTCATCTGCCCTTAACCCAGGCATGCAGACAGGCTGGTTTGCTTAGCTGAGAAAGCTTCTCCTCCAAATTAAAGAAAAAAGTACCCATGTAAAAAACTCATTACTACACTTTTCTATCTTTTAATGAATGCTAGCAGCATAAGGATTTAAAATAGGTCATGTTGATTGAGAGAGTTTAGTTCTGCTTTAAATTACCATTCTCATGAAGGATGTGCCTGATTGCTCTACAATGGGAAGAGAAGATGTTGCAGAGAGCGTGGTTATCGGCAATGTCACTGATCATTCACAAGCCTGTAGTTTGTCAATCAGCTCCTGGCCACGCCTATTCCTGCTCACTATTTCTGGATTGGCGTAACTGTCGTTAAAACCCTCCCACTGGGAGCAGCAGTGTTTTGGAGGGGAGTGTATGAGACACAAAAGGAGGTTTGGTTTAGCCAGGAAAGGCAAAAAAGTTTTTGCTTTTATTAGGCTTTTACATTGCAAAGTAATTTGATTCTTGTTTAGGCCATCATACAGGTACTTATTGCTGCCACTGCCTTAAAAACCTGTTTCAAATACTGGGGTTAAAACGAGAAGTTTTATTTTTATACATTTGCAAATACATTGCCACGTCAATTTCCGTATTTGGTTTTGTGGACATGACCAGAGCAAACACTGCTAAGCACCATCATCCCTTGAAAGTATGGACTGAACAAAAGAATGCTTGGGATGCAATTTTAATGGTGTAAATAATTTGTTGAACAAACCACTGTTAAAATTTAATAAAATGTAAAGTTTTACCTGGTTTATTCAACAAATTATTTTCACCTTTAAAATCTCATTGCCACATCAAGGCACCTCTGAAACATGTGGCCCCTAACTCAAACTATCTGAGTTTCCCAACTAAAGGAACAAAGCAAACCACAAAGATCAACACAGCAGAAGCCCAGCCTGGGTGGCAACCTTGGCTCCCTCAGGGCTGGTTCACACTGGAGCGTGTGCGTTCAAATGCGTTCAGAACAATTCATTGGCACCCGCATTCTCTCACAAGGGCAGCTCGTTCACCTGCTGTGCAGGAAATTAGCACAAAATGTACCCCATATTTTGGTGTGAATCAACCCTCAACAGATACAGTGGAGGAATTAGTGTAGCCAATCAGGTACAGGAAGTGTGTTATTTGCAGGATTTTCAGGCAAAAATAAAAGGAAAATAGTCTGTAAAACAGAAAATGAATGCAGTCATTCAATCTTTCAAGGACTGGTAAGCTGTAGCATGTTGTGTTTTTGGGTTTATACAAACGGTAACCACTTGCAGACCACTGCATGCCGATATACATCCTAAATTTGAAGAGTAATATTGTTGTTATGGCAGCAGCTAGCTGCCATAACCCCGGTATCCTTTTCTTCAGCCGGCGGTCTGCTTTCTGATAAGAGTTGTCTCTGCGGCGAATTCTCTTCTGCCCATAGCTCTTAAATGGCCATTTTTTAAATTGCATTTTAGTGTAAATATGAGATCTGAGGTCTTTTTGACCCCAGATCTCATATTTAAGAGGTCCTTCCATGCTTTTTTCTATTGCAAGGGATGTTTACATTCCTTGTAATAGAAATAAAAGTGATACAATTAAAAAAAAAAAAAAAAGAACAGTGTAAAAATAAAAAATAAAAGGTAAAATAAATAAGAAAAAATTTTTTAAACACACCCCATCCCGCTGAGCTCGTGTGCAGAAGCGAATGCATACGTGAGTAGTGCCCGCATATGAAAACGATGTTCAAACCACACATGTGAGGAATCGCCGCGATCGGTAGAGCGAGAGCAATAATTATAGCACTAGACCTCCTCTGTAACTCAAAACATGCAACCTGCTGAATTTTTTAAATGTTGCCTATGGAGATTTTTAAGGGTAAAAGTTTGTCGCCATTCCACGAGTAGGCGCAATTTTGAAAAGTGACATGTTGGGTATCAATTTACTCGGCGTAACATTATTTTTCACAATATAAAAGAAAACTTGGGCTAACTTTTATTGTTGTCTTATTTTTTAATTCAAAAACGTGTATTTTTTCCAAAAAAAGTGCGCTTGTAAGACCGCTGCGCAAATATGGTGTGACAGAAAGTATTGCAACAACCTCCATTTTATTCTCTAGGGTGTTAAAAAAAAATGTAGAATGTTTGGGGGTTCTAGGTAATTTTCTAGCAAAAAAACCCTGTTTTTAACTTGTAAAAAACAAATCTCAAAAAGAGGCTCGGTCCTTAAGTGGTTAACAGTGCGATTCTTTTGCAACCTGATAGCAGCTCACCCTCTGGCTTTAATAATTGCCATGCCGCTGACATGGAACAAGCATGATTTATAGAAAAGTAAGCGCAAAGAAAACTAACCCTCATAAGAAGCAGTTAACAATGAGAGCCTCTAGATTTCCATCAGGTTTAACCACACATGCTCCACCCTTTTGTTCTCTGTACAACATTGTCTCAAAGAGATGTACATGAACATCTACTGGGAGAGAATCACACCAGTTAATCATATATGTAATTTCACCTTCAGGTTTTCTTTTCATATGCTTCCCTTTTTAAAAAAAAAAAATGATAAATATTTTCAGAAGTGTTTATTTTTTCACTTTTAGGTTAAATCTCCTTTTTCTGGATCTTTAAGAAGGAAATGAGATACAGGTAGATACGGTGTGATGTAATATGAAAGGAGGAAATCTGGAAGGGAGGGAGGAAAAAAGAAAAAAAGCGGGAGGAGGAGTGTAGGAATGGGAATGGAGGATGTGACAGACATCGCTATCCATGTTAAGAATGTAAGCATCACACTAACACTATGTTAAAACATATGGTTGTTAAGATGTCAAGATGCTTTGGAAAACCAGCAAAGATCTGAACATGGGCCAGCTTGATCAGGTGTGGTGGAACACTTCCATATTATCAGTATCTTCTGCTATCAGGCTTTCTTTATGCATTAGATCATTCATAATTACTGCCCAGGCGGATAATGGTGATTTTTTTTTTTGTGTCTGGATTTTATGGTATGGGCCGCTACCAGACAATATTGTTGTTTATCTATAGGTCATCTCTCTCAATATAGCATATAACTCCAATATATAACTTCATCAAGTGCTGTTTCAAGGTCCCATCTTTTGATATAGACCTGATTTAGTCAGAAAGCTTCTTAGTCTGCTAGCATCCCTTCATGGTTGATTGAGATTGGGATTCAAATTGGGGCTTCAGTTGAGGCTTCAGTTGATTAGAGTCTGGTAGGAGAATATTGCAGATTTGCATTTTTGGGATATTGTCTGGATGATAGGTGACTTGCAAGGTGGTAACTCTGCATTGTGATGAATACGGTGAGTGGGTCAGGTCTTGAGGATAATTTTGAGGAGTCCAGTCTGACATCCCATGATTGTAGGAGAGAAGTAGTCAATAGAGGAAAGGTATCAGTTAGGGGACTGTGTTCTGGGTCTAACCCAGGGAGAGATGTGAGTGGGAGGAGAGATCTCTTTCCAATATTACTCCCATCTTGTCTGACCCAGAATGGAGCCAATCTAAAGCCGGCCATAGAAGGATTGAACCTCAGCTGATTCAGCAGGGACCGGCTGGTATTTGATCCATATATTGGCAGGCTGATTGTACCCAAGTCAATCCATCGACTGACTTGGGTACAACCAGCATGTTGGATTTTTAGCTTGTGATTCTTGCCAGTGACAGTAATCAATGTGCGCTGAAAGAACACAATAGCTCCACGGGAGGAATTTCCTTATCAACACTGACTGTATGGATGGGGGAATTGAGCGATTTTCTTTCTTTTTCTTTGCATGAAATCTATGGTCTGCCTAAGATCCTAGCTAAAAGTAACACTTTATTGTATAGTGCAAAATCTGGAAGTCCTATACCTCCTTGTGTTTTAGGTTTGGTGAGTGTTTTAATCCCTATTGTTGGGGAGCTGTTGTCCATAATTAACTCTCTTTTTCACTTTTAATAGTTTTAGGTACATAGGGCAGGGTCCATATGATCCTGTTACCAGTTTCCTGAGGGCAGGGGACTGGTAAATTATTCAGTAATCCCACTCCCATATTATTCACAGTACCACCAGAAGCTCAGTGAATGAATGAATGATGTTTTCTGAAAAGTGTATTTTTTGAGAAGAGAGGCATTAGAGGAGTATTCTGGGGGAATAAATACATCAAACTCCTGTAAGGAGATTGACGCATTCCTTCTCAGTCATCAGTCAGTAGTTGTAATATTGTAACTGTGTGACAATGTGACACAACCTGTAGGTCACATTCCCACCACTGCAAGTGCAATTTAAAAATCCTGTTTACTGAATCTTTGGCGTGGAATGAATGGTAACACATGTAACGGTCATATAAAACACATTTTATATACACTGCATTGCACTGCACTGCAACTGCACTGTATGAAGAACACAGAGATGTGAATGTATCGGGTTACACACAGTCGAAAACATAAAGATTACCGTAAATGGCTCTTTATGAAGGCCTAGTAGTAATAGGAGGTTAAGCATTATTTGAAAAATGATTCTATTGTATGCATGTAACTGCTCCTCAAATGGGTCTACAGTTTATTTGCCCATTAATCTTGAACAGCAGATTATTTTCCACGATTGGTACTGATAATTGCTAAAAATTACTTTTTCAGTATGAAACTACCATTTAATTCACACCTGCAAAGTAACTAAACAGATGTGTTTTTACAAAAAGGAGAAAGAAAAAAAAATTCTGTGGTGTTGAACTCAGCTGCAGAAAAGCAGATTCCCCGACTGTTCCACGGGCAGCTGTATGGTCACGAGCTGTCTGTGTTATGATCACTAAATATGTGTTTTTTTCATATGTCAGAAAATAGAATATAAAAGTTTTCTGCTCCTTAGAGATGAGCAAAAAAAAAAAACAAAAAAACTGTACATTCTCACAGCTTCTCTGGGAGTCACCTGTAATGCAGAGCTAACCTGCCAATCTTCTTCTGCTCTCAATAAATCAACAAACTAAATATCTAGTATTTTAGCGGATTCTTGCAGAATCGGGCCCTGGTGGCAGTACCCAACTTAACAAATTTAGACTGAAATATCAAAGAAACTGTGGAAAAATATTGGCTGAACAGTGACTGCATCCAATCAGGGTGCTATCTATCTGAATACAATAGCCATCAGGGGAGATGTCTATGACTAAGCCCTAGCTGGGTGAAATGCCTTAGTGGAATCAATCTTTAGGTGGGGAGTTTTATTGTAGTTGTGCAGCGGTTCTTCATTTGCTACATGAGTGAGGTGCCGATGCATGTAACAAACAGAAGCAGAAAGAATTGTTAGTCATCCAACAACATGGATGGGTACCCATGAATCTCACATGCAGGAAAAAGAAATGGTGAAATGTAACTACAAGGAAGAGGTGCCTATAAATTTAACAGGCAGATACAAAACAAGTTGTCAGTCATGTAACTATCCAAATAAGGTGCTCCCTTCATCTAGCCAAAAAAAGAATACAGTCATGTAACCACTCAGATCGGTTGTTAATGCATCTGATCAGCAAGAACAGAAATAATTGTCAGGGATGTAGTTACATGGATGTGGTGCCCATGGACCTTACTGGCAGACACAAAAGGAATTGTCTGTCAAGTAATTTCTGTTTCAATCTTTTTATTCAGTTTTCAGAATTACAGTAAAACGTTATAATGTAATACAAAAGAGTGCAAAATGGCTCTGTCAACATATACAGTAAACAAGAAGTTATCAATGATGACATGTTTTAAGAGTAAGGAGTTAAGACAGAAATACATTGAAGTCCATCAATGGGTACCAGGAACTGCTCCAAAGTGGTCAACTATGAGGAGACTTGTATTGCGAAACATGTTTGGTTATAGTCCAAGAAGAGGCCAGGCAACCAATGGGCCTTACATCAGTCCAACATTGTACATTCCGTGGAGGGGTCAAGCAGGACTGCACCTGCCCACCCAACCACCAAGGCAGGCTATAGACATAATAATGGAGTTATAACAATCATAATGACCACTATGTCATCTAACACTAGACTTTTTTATCCTACCCTGAAAATATTATATACTTAGAGAAATCAAATTCATCAGCAACATGTCCTTTAAAATATATTGTCACATATAAAGCCTAGACGGAACCCTAAATTGAAGACAAAGGGTCAGAGTCTGTCAAGTAATTTCATAGAAAACATGTCCATGAAACTAAAAGGCAGACATAGAAACAGAAAATAAGTACCTGTAGGTAGAAAGGAGGGAATGACATGGTATCTGATCTTAGATACTCTCTTTGCGTTGCCCTCACATGTGGTGAGATGATGAGGGAGCACAATAAGTAAAATTGAGACTTTTCAGTATGTTTTCCCTTCTTCTGTTTGAAATTATCAGAGCAGGAAGGTGACACTACTGCATTCCTTGAACAAAAAAGTGCTGTCACCCTAATAGCTGTGCTGTCTGCAAAGAAGTATAAATCACAAAAGGTCCGGACAGACTTACAAACCCTTTGGTTTGTAAGGTGGGTCACAAATACAGTATGTATTTAGATGTTTGCCTGCAGTTGAGCAGTTATTTGTATTAATGTATTACAAAATCTTATTAAGGAAAATCCAAATTAATTTTTTAAGTGCTAGGGTTCTTTGAATAAAATACGTGTTTTCTTTATAAATGTTAAAAGACTGTTATTGACATGAGGTACACATGTAACTTACAGTAAGAGTTACAGTTTGTTAGGTTAGTGTGACAATTATTTACACTGCAGCAACACCACATGGCTGATTCAGTGTATTACTTCCATTATGTATACTGTATGTGAACATGACAGCATTACATGAACATAGGCTGATCATTTTGCAAGTAAAGTTTTGATTCCGAATTGGTTGTATAAAGTGTACTGTAATAGCGTTTAGCGTTGTCATGTTTATGTGAGTGGCAATAAACACGAAGGATTTTTATTTCTGCATATTTCTTATATTACTTCATTGGCTCATAGCAAGCAATAAGAAATGACTTTCATTAGTCACACTATCATTAGAGACTGAAAGCTGATGTCCGATTAATTGCTAAAGGTTACACATAAAAATACTTAAAACATAAATGCATAAAAACATAAATTCATTTTGATTCAGGCTTTTCATTAAAAAAAAAACATTAAAAGCATTATTATGACTTTTCAGGAATATGTAGAAGGAAAAAAGATGGTTTGCAAGGTGGAATAATGCATAAAAAACAATCATAAATCCTATCACTCACTCATTTACCTCTGGTAAACATAAATTTGGCTGCTATAGGTGACTGCACTGTGTAACGTCACTGTTGCTTTTTGCGTTGCCTTTTTTGCTGCTTGTTAGTGTTTGAGAATTAATGTAGTACATATTTTTCTCTTTTTGTTTGTTTTGGCTATTATTCATTTGAAACATTTCTATTGTTTATTACAAACTGACCATTAGATGCAAAATGATTCATTGCTATATTCCAATAATATGGTGGTATAGTAACACCAGATGTAAAAGACAGCAAAGCAGAAGTACATTATCCCACTGTTTCAGAAATACTGAAGTGTGGCACATATAACAAGGCAAACCTACCCCAGTGTAACATCCTCCATTAGGGTTAAAAACCTTTCCAGTAGCAAAGATTGTGGATCTTAACTCCTATACAAGGATGTAACATCTCATATTAATAACCAGACCGCATTTCTACATTATTACCCATACAGAAAGTATGTATTAAAAACAGAACGGGCTAGTGCGGTAATATTTAAAGTGTTATCCCTAATTACGTTAAATACAGAAACCCTTTAGAGGTTAATAAAGAGATTTTGAAGCTTTGTTATTTCAAATTTTCAGTACATTCTCTGATAAATAATTGCTAATAACAATCATAGGAGAAGTTAACGTAATATCTATTTATTGATTATTGTAATTGTAAATGTAATCTGTGCATTTGTGGATTTTAGTTTTTTTTTTCAATGAGTTCTGCATGTATAACGTCTTTACTTCACGGTAAAATATAAATTGCTTTTCTGATAAGTGTATCATTCGTACTATTGCTTTGCAGTATCTTTGTCTAACAACATAATGTAATTACTGTAATCACCTTTATTTCCCTTAAACAGCAGATCTGTAACTGAGTACTGTACTAATTGCTTTACAGTAAAACTCTTTTCACCCTGTATTTAATACACAATTGAATGTATTTTTAAGGTGGGTGTTGAAGAAGCAAAGCACTTGATGATTGAGAGAACTTTCCTGAACCTTGTGTTACAGTAAATGTCATTAGTAGCATAGTAGAGGGTTTGGGGTTTCCCACATTATAAGGCTTTCTGTATGGTCTGTATAACATAGAGAAGCACTGAAGAGTTTGAGCCCTTACAGACATGCATCTCTCCTCCACTCTGTCTCCTCCTCCTTAGAATATAGTCAACGCCCATCTATAAGCTAACACATAAAGAAAAGGTAAGTTCCCTTTTTTTTTGCCGTAGTGGTTAATATTTTAGGTTTCCGTAAAGTGATCGCTCACTCTCAACTCTCACGGAGGAGAGGTAAGACATACACCCTCTCTTCCTCTCTCAGCATATCTTATTTAACTTTTGAACTCATTACTTCCTCTTCTGCCTTGTCTACTAGTTGTTCTTAAAAGAAAAAAAAATCTAACAGCAGAGTATTTGCAAAATTTACCTTTTTATATCTTCTAAGACAGTAGCTTGCAAAATGATTAATTATTTAGTACCATACCATTTTAATCATTTTAAAGTCCTTTAAGAATTATGGTACAAACATTAACAATTATGTATTAATTAAAATTAATATTACATTCTGTTGCATTTGCAGAGTCAAATTCATACTTTTGCTTCCTAGATAGGACAATTGGTAGGGTTTATTATTAATTATTTTGATTACTATACAGTATAGAGCTCTATTCTTCATGATATAATTCAATGTGTTGCTGTGGATGAGACAGAGCACTTAATTGTTGTAATCTGGCAGGGTCTTGTACTTGCATTGATGAACGATATCACATGTACTAGACATGAAAGCCTACCAATGATCTTCAGAGATTCATAGTGAAAGTTCCTAACCACTCTAAGATTTCACCAGGATGCTACTGTGTATAATTTTCAGTCTTCTATACAGAATATAATTGGTTGTTTCTGCCAATATACAGCTCCAGCAACTATTCATCATATAATGATAACCCAGTAGCTCTCAGTTAGTAACCGACTGTCGCCCATGAGCAAATATCTGTGCTACATTGTAAAAAGTTGGCCATATACCAGTAGAATTGTATTGGAAAATGTTTATTTTCATAAAGTTTTTCACTGTTCTAATGGTTAATGAGGTCAAAAGGATGATGTTTTTGACTGTAGTGATTAGAAGATTCAAAGAAATTATTTTTTTTTCGAATTAATTAAATTCTAATTGGAATGTTGGATTCCCTTTAAGTAGCAGGTATGACCGACATTTTAATGTTTTTTTTTTATACATTAGTTGACTGAATGAGGGCAAGAATTTTTTTTTTTACGAGCATTTGAATAAAAAACAATTTGTGTATGGCCAGCTAAATTCATGTTAATTTTAAACCAAAACTATGTTTGCAGTTACAGATTTAGGGGTAAAACAAAATTGGAATATCTGTTAGTGGGTATCGCCCTTTCCTTTGAATAATTGCTTTTTTTGTCTGTTGATGACTTACTAGTATGATAAGAACTGCACAAATTGTTTTTACTGAGATGCTGTATATGCCATGACTTGCTCAGGATTTCATTATTCATCTGAAGTCACTACCACATTAAAAAAACAAAAACAAAATCTTGTAATACTTTGCTTTAAATACGATTACAAGTAGAGTAAATGTATGAAAGCTCAGAATGTGAGTGTTCATGTAACATTACCTTTGGGCCATGTTGTATAAGTAGTGCAAATATATGTTATAAATATAATTTGCTAAATTGAACAAGTAATTACATTTTCTGAGATTATTGTTCACTGAGAACAATATAGAAATATATGGTATATAAACACAAAGAGTCTATGTTGTGCATGATAAAAGACATAAGGTAAGTTGTAATATACCCTACACATTAAGCTTAACTCATTAAGCTTTAACATAAGGTTAAAAATCTTTATGTTAGCCATTTGACAAAACTTTTCAAATGTCATTGAACTCGCCTGAAAATAACTGTCACATTTTTTAAATAAGCATTTGTATCCCGGTGTGTTAACTTTGTGAATTGGGTCCATTTTATTTAGTATTGGATGTTTATTGTAGGGAACAAAATGTATCAGATTATGTTTTTCACTCTTCAATCTCAGTTTAAGAGACTGAAACACCCAAAAGTGATATGTTAGTTATAGGGGGAGCTTGGTAGGCAGAATCAGCCATTGGCTTCGTACATTGGTTAAAGACAGTTCTTCACCACAAGTAAACAGGTTGGGGAGTAGCTACAGTATACAAATTACTATAGGAGGAGCCACCAATGAACTTCATATTCTTCATTTTTTTTAATGATGTTCCAGTAAAGAAATGTTTGCCACCTTAAGTGTTACACACTTTTTTTTACATTTTTCAATTCACAAGATTAATAATCTGGGGGAAAAAAGGCTAGCCAATTACTGTGTTCATTAACTTTAGGTTAAGTACTTTATTTAGGAGACCAGGTGTGATGTTAAGGATAAGTAACCAATACAGCTATCCTTTTCTGTTAGTGCTTGGTTGTGTAGATAAATATAATTACCAACCCAATATCTATATGTGCCATCAATACCATTTGACAGTCCTACTACACCCTAGGTTCAGTGATGGGACCAGAGTTGATCTAATTCAGTTTTTGATTCAGTAGACACATTGGTATTGATTTACTAGATGAACAGATGCTGTTTAGCTAGCTAAGTGAATGTTCAATTTGCAAAATGTAGGTTTACTTGGCAAAGTAAGGGCTCATTCACACCATTTGTATTGAGCTGCACCATTTGTATTGAGCTTCCCAATGCAGTTCCAATGCACGGACAAGGCTATTGTCCTACTCATATGAGTTCAGTTCAGTTCATATCACTGCAATGCAGTGATGTGCACTGAAAAAAGTAAGACATGCATTGCTTTTTTTTCAATTGAGCATCAGTACACTGCATTCCACCCACTGCAATGAATAAGAATGAATGAAATGTCACTTTATGGCATTTCATCAAAGTCAACAGTGCGACGCATCATTTATGACACATTGACACTGCTCCCTTCACAACACACACCAGCAGCCACTATATAATGTAACCTCTGGTGTAAATGAGCCTTAAATGTTAGTTACCTATGTTTATTATGGTCATGCAATCATGTGCCAGGAACATTTCAAATGGAATTATTATTAGCACAAGATTGGGTTTTCAAAGACAGATTCACTTTTTTTTTTATTAACACTCACTTTGCAAAGTGAATATGCTTGAAAAGTGAACAGTTTCTATTCCTTTAGCAAAGCATTGACAGTAGGTTGTCAGCCTTTTGGAAAGTACAAGAACAATCTATTGTTACATGTCTATGAAAATCATGATCCTCACTATACTTTTTAAATCCTTGGGGTGTCCTTCAGGGGTCAAGTGCATGGAGCACTTGCTCCCATTCTGATTAATTGGTGCATTTTTTGTCTGTTCATTTGTAGTTGTAGCTCCACCCCAGGCTAAAGCCCAGCTTATAGGTTGCCAGATATTGTATGAATGACAGTGGCGTCATTCATAACAACACAAGCTACTACACAAGCCGGCAGGTAATACTTTTGTGCACCAGATCACCTACCTGCCAGCCTAGTGTGGGCTTGTGTTCTTTTGAATGACAATACTTTTTTGCAGAGCGCCATCATTCACTACACAAGCCAGAAGCTACTGCTTTATTCCCTCTTAACATATAGCAGAAGGGTGGGTGTGGATTCAGTAGTCTTTTCATGGTGTAAAAGGCAGGGCAGAGGAGGCACAGAGCTGCAGAGTAGATGGCAGAAATGCAGATGTTTTGCCACTCTTCTGTGTGTGTGCTGTCACCACCCCCTCATTTGGGGAAAACAAAGGAGTGTAGGTTGAGCGTGCTAGCTTAGTAACTAAAGCACAGATAAGAACAGGCTTCATGTACTAGGTCCTCTGGTGGATTCCACACAAATATAAATAATAATAGGGATAATAGGGATACTTCTTCTTTAACCACTTGCCGACCAGCCGCCGCAGTTTCACTGTGGCAGAATGGCACGGCTGGGCGAAACAACGTTATGTAACGTCACTTTTCCTTGTGGCCACTAGGGGCGCGCATGCCTGCTGCTCACCCATGGAGCCGATGCGAGTGCCTGGTGGTCGTGGCACACCAAGGACCGGGATCTATGTGTGTAAACACACAGTTTTCCGGTTCTCTGAGGGAAGAAGAGACTGATCATCTGTTCATACCGAGAATGAACAGCGATCTGTCATTTCCCCTAGACAGTCCCCTCCCCCCTTCAGTTAGAACACACACTAGGGAACACATTTAACCCCTTGATCACCCCCTAGTGTTAACCCCTTCCCTGCCAGTGACATTTTTACAGTAATCGGTGCATTGTTATAGCACTGATCGCTGTATAAATGCCAATGGTCCCAAAAATGTGTCAAAAGTGTCCGATATGTCCGCCATAATGTCACAGTCCCGATAAAAAGATCGTCGCCATTACTAGTAAAAAAATATTAAAAATAAAAATGCCATAAAACTATCCCCTATTTTGTAGACACCATAACTTTTGAGCAAACCAATCAATACAGGCTTATTGCGATTTTTTTACCAAAAATATGTAGAAGAATACATATCGGCCTAAACTGAGGAAAAAAAAAATTTATATATATTTTTGGTGGATATTTATTATAGCAAAAAGTTAAAAATATTGCGTTTTTTTCAAAATTGTCAATCTTTTTTTGTTTATAGCGCAAAAAATAAAAACCGCAGAGGTGATCCAATACCACCAAAAAAAACTCTATTTGTGGGAAAAAAAGAAAGTCAATTTTGTTTGGGTGCAATGTCACATGACCGCGCAATTGTCAGTTAAAGCGACGCAGTGACGTATCGCAAAAAGTGCTCTGGTCAGGAAGGGGGTAAAATCTTCCGGAGCTGAAGCGGTTAACCAAATGTCCTCAATCATTCTAATGTAACTGATATTTTGACTGTATTAGCCAAAATAATTTGTTTTTGTACATGAATGTCTATCCTTCCTAAATGCTTACATGCTCAGTCCAGCTATGTATGCTAACCACAACTTATTCTGCTGGGTCTTATAGACATTTTGTACTTCTATAGGACTGTAATCATACACAACCTGTGTACCCATCCATCAGTCTAAACAGTTTCTATTTGCTCAATTTCTGTAGTAACTGTATTTTCTTTAAAATTTTGAACTGCTAAAAGGTTTTTGGGTAGTTGTTTACCTGCACTATTTGGCGTCAGCCAAAGATAAAAACGTAATTCAAATAATAGCACCTCCAACGTTTTTCTTTATAAATAAACAAGCCTGAGTATATGCATCATTGACTCCTTTGCAGCCTCAGTGGTGTGTGAAATACTGCTGTACAGATAAACAAAATACAATACTGGAGAAATCTCTAAATCTCTTGACAATTGTAGAAACAGTTTTCATTACCACTAGTAAAGGTGTGTATGCATGCCAATATAACACACAGCTTTGGACTTAACTTTGTACTTTTAAAGCTTTTACACACTACAACTTACTATAACTAGAACTTAGAGTGATGTAAACGATCATCTTGTAAAACAACCCATTCAGTTTAAAATAGAAATGAAAGGCAAAACATTTTTTGTATAGATATAAAAAAAAAAAAAACATTATAAATACCTTTTTCCCCTTTTTTTATAAGTGATCACATCCCCTCTGTTCTCAGCTGCATGGGGAGCAGGGGGAAGGAGAAGTAGCAGCACACTGAGCTTCCCAGTGAATAGCTGTGCAGAGGGGGGGTGTCAGGACAAGTCTCAGAATTAATTTAATTTTTATCAAGATTTCTTTCAAAAAAGATTGATAAAGTATGAATCAGTATTTGTTAGAAAAGAAACAGATCCAATATGCATCTTATTTAAATCAAAAAACAAACATGACATTGATCAGCAAAGTTTTAATTTCACATCAGGGAATGATTTGCATAAAATCCTTTACCACCTGCGAGTGGCTAATGTAACACAGGCTCTAATAACCTTCTTATGACCTACAATATTAGATGTAGAGCATGGTGGAAGCTGTAGTACAACAATACAACACAAGAAGTTTGGCATCAAACATGAATGAATCAGCAGATTTGTTTTCATTAGAGATCATAGGTTTACTTCACACAGCATCAACACAAAAATAAGTACAGGTATCTTTATTTTAGCCATATGACTGAAATTTTCAAATTTCGTTGTACTTAACTAAAAATAACTGTCATTTAAAAAATAAAAATAAGCATCATTATCTTGGTGTGTTGGCTTTATAAATTGAGCCTAGTGAATTCAGAATCAAGTGAACCATGAACAACTATACTGCCTGTACAACCTATTGTGCCACTAAAGTGGACCCCAAAAACCAAGACACCAAGTATGATTGCTTCATGCTAGCCCAGGAGGTCCATAATTAAGATTCTATGCTGCTATCATCTATCTCCTCATCTTTACAAGACATATCCCCAATTATGATCATCCAAAAAAACTCAATTTTTCTGACAGAGCTCATATTGTGAGATAAGACAGGGAAATAGTAGACTTTGTAAATAACATTCACTATGCCTATATGGGCTTTTGATGTACTGTTTGTGCCGCATAGCATCTGGTCAAATTTGGCTAGTAGCCATTGTTTTCTGCATACAGTAATCAACAATCGACATAGGAATGTTCACATTGTTACAGCATTCTGCGTGCCTATAAATTCTACAAAGCAGCAAGTAAAATTGAACATTTCCTTTTGGCACAGCAGACTTTACAGATACATGAAGGAGTAACACACATGAAATAAGAGATTGCTATTTACAAAAGTGATTATTTCATTCAAATGCCTTACCTATCATTTTTGCTATACTCTTTCAAAAATGTGTAGTAGAAGTCATGAATTCCCCTGCAAATTCATCTCTGGAGTAAATAGTTATCGGTTGCATTAATCACTTACATCTGAGTGGCAGGCACTGACTGTTTTTCACATTAAAAAAAACTAAAAATAAAGTGTGATCAATAACTTCTGTGCTTTTAGCAAAATACAATGTTAAGACATTTTTTTGTTAATGCCTGGGTATCTGTATTTTTTGGAAAAGGAGGCGTTAAAAAAAAAATAAAAACAGACGTGAATAAATGGATACCTTCTCCCCAATGTTCAGTACAGTACATCCACTCTAGTTACTTGTCCAAAGTGTCCACCTCCTCAAACATTACAGCTGATAGATGTTGAGAAATGTATTGTGAGCATAGTCACCTGTAAACTGGACCTCTGCAAACCATTGAAACGTCTTCTGAAAGGTTAAACCTCCATGCCCAGCATGGAGTAAACATCATTCTCAAATCAAGCAGGAAGCCCTGTCAATCAGTTAAAAAGAAACACAAAATTCGACTTGATTACTGGCTCAGTTCACCTGCGTATGGAGGTCTTTTCCAAGAATACAGCGATCAACATTTCCGTAATGGGTGCATCACCCATCAACACCCCAACTTCACCAATTCAATATGGTACATCAAAAATTCCCCAAAGATGCCTTAATGGACATTGGAAACCAAACTCTTTCTTTTAGTGATGACATGCACTGCAAAGACGAGCATAGGATTTCAGAAGACACAGCGGATACTTTAGTATGCTGGATGGGACAGTCCTTCATCCTGTTAATTATAACAAAAGATTAGCATGCAAATAGCAGCTGCTGTCAGTGCTTCATCAAGCAGATGGGAGGCAGCGCAGATTCGGTCTCCTTTTTGAAAGCGAACCTATACTGGCTCGCTATAAACTTCATTGACTCTCTTGTGCAAATGGCTGCAGAACTCAAACATAGTAGCAGCCAGGCTTTGGTTAATGAGGTAGCGAGGTAGCTGACCCTTCAAATCAGTGTTGAGGATCCATATAAAAGTGCAGACGGATAGGCTCCGGGAGCTCTTTAGAACAGCAAAGCCACCTGGTCCATTCTCTCCCCTAACATATTTTGTAAGTTGAGGTCTGGAAGGATGAGTTCCTCCAATGCCCGCTGATATGTACCGATCTTTTTTTCTTGCAATCGTATGTTCACGAAATCCCTAGGGGACACTACCCCACCTGCTGCTCCTGCTGCTACATCATATGATACAAGTATGTTATCATCTACACGCTGGAGGATCTGACACACAGCCACAGTCCTGTTCCACAAGACCATCTTCTCCGGTTGTAATATAACCTCTTGTATACAACTTCTGCAGGACACTGAATTAAAGCCTTAAGAGTCTTTCCATGAAAAAGGGATGTCAAGTGTATACACAAGGTCTCCAACTTCATTGCTCTTTTCATATTTCCAATTGACTTCCTGAGCGAGTATCTGCTCAACAGTTTCCATGGCCTCCTTGCCCTTCCTCACATATTCCAGTTCTTTGGCAGTAACTGCCTTCCTCCCCATAGCTTCATCATAATCATCATCAAATTCATTGTCTGACCCTGCAAAGGACTCTGTTGGGGAATAAAACTGTCCATCAGAGAATGCCCCTGGGTACAGAAGAGGAGGGCAAAGGGCAGCAGTCTGAGCAGCCAGATACCATCTCTCCTGCTCAGCTTCTTGGGTAGAGACCTTGAAATCCAGGAACCATGTCTCCAGCCAGGCAAAAGACATAATGGACAACAAGTACCCAAATGCCCCCTTAGAGAGAAGCTGTGACATTATGACTTTAGCACTAAGAAATGCACTGGTCACCAAGGTTGTAATAGCAATGGCCCACCAGTGGTGTAGACAAAACACAGCATAACCCATGAGGAGGACAGAAAACTGGAACACTGCTAGAAAAAATATGTCAAAGACTGAGGTGCTGAACTTGTAGTAGATAATTTCATTTTCCAGGTTCTTCTCAATCCCATTATTAGTATTGAGCTCAATGATCCACAAAAGAGAGATGAAGAGAAGGTCAAATGTGACAAAAAGGCAGAATGTCCGACGAACGTCAGAAATGGCCCTGCACTGTTCTGGGGGTAGAAAAAACTGAGGCGACAGGCTTTGGCTTAGTGATGAATTGATGGAGGCAAAAGCTGGAAGACTTTGTTCCAGATCAGACTGAAGATCACCTGGTAGTTTACTCATCATGGAAAGTGGAGAGAAATGTCAAGATAAGAAAAAAGGGGTCACCAATCCATACTATCACTGTCTCCGCCGCTCTCACCACAACAACCCGGATGTAGGGGAGGCGGAAGGAGCTGCTGGGTCACATGACATGTAGGCTTGTCCTCGGGGCTGTACACAGAAGTGTCAGGACAAGTTTGATCATTGGAGGAGAGCACACTGAGTTCCCAGCATAGCTAGAGCTAACTGACCATGGTGTGCTCTCCTGCTTAGTTTGGTCAGTTTTTAATAGGAAAGCAGAGGAACTGATAGGAACACCATGGATTTCACATAAAGGAAGCAATACAAACAGAAGAGGACACTTTGTCATCCAAGTACATGGTACAACAGACACATATCGGGAACATGAAGTGTTGGGCTAACAAACTCTTTAAAAAGCAATTCGGGGCAACAAGTAAAATTAGTCAGTGAGCTACTAATGTTGTCCAGCAAACACTGCAGCTGTGATGAAATCAGAACGTTCATCCAGTATACTACAATCTCACATCCATAGATGGCCATAGGAGGGCAAAATGAGTCTAACTCTCAAACACTGTGTAACTTCATCACTCGCTCCCTTTCTCTTTCTCTCTCTCCCTGCTTCCTGCATCATCATTCTGTATAATATACATAACAAGGAACCTCCAGTGTGTGTTCTAGCACCAATAGCAGTTGTGATCCAGCATCACCAGATTACACACATAAGAAAGTGAAGTGCATGTTTCAGCTAAAGATCAAAGTATAGGGAGTGGCGCTGTGTTAGGAGTATGACTAAAAATTAGCAAGAAGTTCAAGTGTAAAAATAAAAATAAAAATTTTTTTGGTATGATCCAAAAATTACTTACAGGAAAAAGTGTCCTTATGTTAGTGAAAACACCTTAACAAGTGAAAAATGCTACTATATGTGCAAAAAAAATCACAAATATTAAGCAACACCACTAAATAACATAAATACATCTTCACATGAATAAATATAAAGTGATAAAGTGCAAAAAGCAGTGGTTGTCCACCAGTAATGTGTAAATGTGCAATAATTATACGCAATAAAAATCATTAATAATGTGTCAAAATCGCAGCTAAAAATCAAAAAACCCTATATTGTTTAGTGCAAAAAAAGTTCATAGCAATTGTGCAGGGAGTTCTTCTTAGGTGATAAAGTGCCATGCTGTATCAACTGGTGGTACCCCCAATGTGGTTGCACTCACCGGAGCGCTCCACCCCTGCAGGGGTACGAGCGTATACTGTTGGTCCTTGCACTCCAGTCCTATGGGTGTCAGTTTCCTTCCACGCGTCCTATTTCCAAAAAGCAGCTGTACACACAGAGAGGTGGGGACTTCCTGTCCCTTGGTATTAAAAGTCCCCACTGGATATCCGCTGGAAGATTGCTGGTTTACGCCAGATTTTGGAGGGAGAGGCACACTTGAACTTCTTGCTAATTTTTAGTCATACTCCTAACACAGCGCCACTCCCTATACTTTGATCTGTACTCTTGGGGGATCACATAGGTGTCCCCTTCCTAACTAGGGGGGCTGCAGGTGTAAGTCAGTCTATAAGCGCGGCTCCGTTGACATATTTATGTTTCAGCTAAAGCCAACAAATACATTGGTTGTACTTCACACTTGGTATGAACAACAAAAATTGCCCTCCATGAGCTGAGGATTTTGTGAGCTTTATCCAAGGCCTAAGCCAGTGATGGTGAACCTTGGCACCCCAGATGTTTTGGAACTACATTTCCCATGATGCTCAAATACATTGCAAAGTGCACGGGCATCATGGGAAATGTAGTTCCAAAACATCTGGGGTGTCAGGGTTCGCCATCACTGGCCTAAGCCAATCCTCTGCTTCAGTCAGCTCTAAACAACAGATTTAATAAAAAAAATAAAAGAAAAACATTAAAGATTTACTTTATTCTAGCTTTTCAGATCCCCTGATTTAGGTACACTTTTTTGCCATTGCGAAATGATTTGTATGCTTATTTTTTATATTCAAAGTCATGTAAATTAGCACTGAGAGAAGCTGAGGTAGAATTGTCAGCTTCAGATTTGAGCTCTGTGTCCACCAACCCTACTTTGATAGATTCTCTTCACTAAATCTCACACTCTCCAATCAATATACAGTGATTGGAGTAAGGAGCACATGCAGTTTACAACATTACACTCTTTGCCCTACACAAGCACAGGTAGAAGCTATAAATATGCATGGAAAGGGCTTGGGGATTTTCATGAAGCTATTAATTATCTGCAAATATACAGATAAATAGATTACCATATACTAAACTGAATGAGGAGACTCAAAAAAGTGGCAGTTAACAAATCCTGATTTTCAAATGCTAGTAGCCATACCAAATATGAGTAAGCATATTCACTAAACGCAAATTGACATATTTCTTTGCCATTAGGTGCAGTGAGGTTGGTGGGTTTCACTATTGCATAGCAAAGCCTGTTAACCGCATGAAACGTTAATGATGAGCCTGCTTAATACCAAAGCGCCAAACCAGACATTAATAGTCTGTTAAAACGAATTTCCATTTTCAATATTTTTATAATGTAAGGCTATATATATCAATCACATTTCTATTCCTATCGTATGTGCAATGCTTAAGCAGAAAATATGCGCAATTGTACAACATGCATAATAAGTAGGTAGTCATTTTCTAAATACAAACATATGCTCCCTGATACACATACTGTATTCTTTTCAAGGAACTCAAGAGTACATGATGAATTGCTTACACAGAATACCAACTGGAATTTTGTCAGTGTTATTTTGTAAAGTGGTCACTTTAGAGAAACCACTGATATATTTCTATTATGCACTGAATGCCAAAAAATCAATAGCCTTTGGTTTATAAACCAAACTATACAGCAAGCAGAGACCATGGCTTCCCCTCACACCTCAATCTGTAGTAACAGTCATATACTGGCTTCAGATTCCAGTTACTGATATAGTAATATATGAAAAAGAATAGGTCACAAGCCTTTTTTTTTTTTTAATGACTCATGTCTTTGGGGCACAAGCCATGAAGTTTCACTAGACACAGGTTGATCTGTGCACAATACCCAAAATTTAGTTTAATCTTCAATTACAACAGAATAATGTTAAATGTTTATGTTAGCTTTAAATCAGATGTTTTCTTGTGGCTTAAACCACATTGTATTATACAATAATGTGTACTGGCCAATTATACCTATTTCCTGATGTTAAAATTGTTTTAAATGTTCAGGAACTATTCTTGTTAAAGAGACATCTCCTTGGCCTTCCTTTGTGCACATTACTGTTAAAGTGGAGTTCCACCCCAAAAAAAAAAAAAAATTAGTAACGTGCTTAAAAAAAATAAAAAAAAAAACATTTGAAGAAAATTTTTTTTTTACTCACCTCTAAATGGCTGTTGCTAGGGGGTCCCTTGTAGTCTGCCTCCTTCGGTGCCTGGGCTGGTGACATCACTTCCCTCGGCGCAGGAAGGGAGATCGCCTCTCCACCCTCCCTCTTGTCAATCATCTGGGACACGTGACCGGTCCCAGATGATTACGGGGCCAGTGACGGTGCACGGTGCGGCTCGCGCATGCGCAGTGGGTGCCCACAGTTAAAATGCCGGCACCGCCGAGCGGAGGGGGGGGACGAGCGTGGCTTCGATACCCCGCATCGCTAGACCCTGCGACAGGTAAGTGTCCGATTAAAAGTCAGCAGCTGCAGTATTTGTAGCTGCTGACTTTTAATTTTTTTTTTTTTTAAATGGGAACCCCACTTTAAGGAGAAACAACATATGCATTAAGAGAGGATTAATACAGATTCAACTAAAAAAAATTGCAAAAAGCAACAGTTTTTGAAAGTTTTATCCAGTCACCTCCAACAATGAAATAGATAAAAGCTTTACTCTTTTATTTACTCCAAGTATGCTAAAAGACAAATACAGGGCAGTACATGTCAAATCAAGTACGCAGGGCTTTTTTTCAGCGGAAACATGGGGGAACGCAGTTCCGGCACCTCCAGCACTGAATATATATTGGCAAGGGGTGCTGGGGTCTGCTGGAGGATCTGTTGTTGCTGGGGAGGGGGGGCGGGAAGTCTTATGTTGCTGGGTGGTCAATTGTTGCTGGGAGGGAACTATCGTTGAGGGAGGGGTCTATTGATGCTGGCTGCTGGGAGATCTGTTGTTGCTGCTGGAGGTCTATTGTTATTGGGAGGTGGGTAGAGCGTGGAACCATGGAACGGTGCTCGGAGGTGGGTAGGGGGCGGAGAAAATGGGGTGACTCAGAAAAGGGGAGTTCCTACACCTATTCTCTGAGAAAAAAAAGTGCTGCATGTACCCATGAACAAATGTGTGCTATAACAATACTACACAACCCATCCTTAATATAATATAATATTCATGAAGATGGGTTTGCACGCAATTGTTTACAGGTACATGGTTTGAGATACAATGGCTTTTAAATGTCTTTTAGCATATTTGTAGTAAATGAAATTGTTAGAAATTCTGTATATAGCCCTACAGAACAAACAGTGCACAGTCCACGTGGGTTTCTCTGCTTAAGTGCAGACAGGAAACTTCATTATATAGAGAAAAGACATAGAGTTTGACCATAGATACAGCTAAATACGTATAAACACTGCCATCTTCTTAGCTAATGTAGTTGTTGCACAAAATACAAATGAACATTGTATTCCAAGAGAAATTATATATCTTTTACCTATTTCATTGTTGGTGGTGATTGCATAAACTGTTGCATGATTATAATTGAAGGTACCAGCTTCCATCAATACAATTTTGAGTTCTTTTTTTTTGTAATACTCCTCAGAGTATATTTATTTTTCTATTCAATTGCTCAAGAAACATCTCAAGACAGTCTCTATAAGCAAGCTTTTAAAGCTGAACTCTAGGAATTAAGCCACTTTGTAAAATGTGCCGTATTACTATGGATTAAGTCCAACTAGATGGATGACACTTTTTGGACTCATCTCTTTATTTTACAAAGTGAATTTTTACTACGTACAGGGAACATAGTTATCACTATACTTATGGCATTGCGGCGCTGGACCTTCTGGTCTCAACTACTGCAGCACAAGTTTTCCATGTAGCTGCTGTTCCTGCACCTCCCCTTCTCTTGCCCAATCACAGAGCACTTTGTATTTTGTGAACTAATTAAAAAAATACAAAGGCGGCTGTGAATGAAAAGTGGAGGGGAGGGGTGGCCAGAGCTGCTGCTGTATGAGAGAGCAGCGTCTCCTCTGTCAGAGCTCTGGGTGTGTAGCAATAGCTGTACTCCTGGAGCTTCGTAAAACTTTCAGGTGTAAACCAGAGCGATAAGTCCACGAGTTGGCATGCACCTTTTTGGACTTAACTCATTGTATGCCAGCACATTTTACAAAGTGGTGGAATTCCTGGAGCTCAGCTTTAAGTATAATAACCGATTATAATAATAATCAAAATGACTTGCACTAATCATCCAATTTCACTGGAAGTTATACTTGGAAAAATGTATACCTTGATGAAAGCTTATGTTACTTTTTTCTTGGTTCTAACTTATTGCTACAGAAAGACATCACATTTCATGTATTAGGCGGCATATCACAGAACATGTAAAAGCACTAAAGTCTACAGTTTACAGGCATTAAAGCAATGTTGCCTATGCTCCTCTCCTAACAGTCGTCAATAAACAGGGTATAGACTGGTATGAACCAAGACGGAGATTGTGGAATGACCCCGATAAGTTGTGGAAATGGAAAACTGAGGCAATGGCTGATTGAACAGATTAACAGTGGGAAGTATCCTGGATTGGTGTGGGAGAATGACGACAGAAGCGTTTTTCGTATACCTTGGAAACATGCCGGCAAACAGGACTACAACAGAGATGAAGATGCTGCTCTTTTTAAGGTAACTTTTTTTCAGGCCTCTAAGACTAAATGAGCCACAAATAGGTTGTATTTTACAGTAGACAAATGACTAATCTGTATCTGATGATGTGAGTGATTGCAATGCGATAAGTAGACTCCAGCCTTCTTAAGAAGTTATTTATATTGGGGGTAAAATCCCTTCTGGTGACACATTTTATTGCATTTTGCCATAAAATCTGATCTATAAAATATATTACTATCACAAATGTATATTGTTTACACAGTTTTAGGAGAATTCAAAAAGAAGATCAGAATTGAATTTGATGCCTCACATATTTTAGGAGATTTAAGCTTATATTTAATGGTTTATGTTTCTCTATGAAATGTAATGTTTTTTATGTACTTGCTGTTTGTAGCTAAAGGTTTTATGATTAAAACTGAACTTTGTTTAAATGTATTCTTCTAAAGCCACAAAGGATATATGGTCACTTTGGGAGTCATTTACTAAAACTGGAATGTGCAAAATCTGGGGCAGCTGAGCATAGAACCCAATCAGCTTCCATGTTTTATTGTCAAAGCTTAATTGAAGAAGCTGGTTACTATGCACAGCTGCACCAGATTCTGAGCGCACCAGTTTTAGTAAATTCCCCCCCCCCCCCCTCTTGTGTGCACCAAGTGCCTTTGCAAAAACATTAATTAATTAGTAAAAGTAGCAATGACATCACCACAGTGCTGTACATACCTGTGAACAAAGCAGAGCTGGGGGAGGGACCCAGGCTCCACCCACTAACAGGTTGCCTGCAGAAAACTAGGAGGGGCAGAGACAAGACCAGTCACCCTGCACAAGGAAAGAGAGCAGGAGTGACTGGTCCTTATACAGGCAGCTTCTAAGCAGAAGCACAATTTCACAAAGGATAACTGCACAGACCTAAAGGTAATATACAAAGCACACCAAGATTCAAATAAGAATATGTATGCCTCTTATATTTAGACAATATATGCTTATTCCAAATTTCAGCTTTAAAAATGTCATGTAAAACTGGCTATACATATACATATATCAACCAGTCAACACACCTCTTTCATGTTTTAGGGGCCAGATGCACATTGAAAAGGAGTATTTAAAAGTATCCTAAACAGTTGTGTTACAGAGCCTTTTAATGAAGCCCTCAGGATGTTACCATTAAGATGTGCATTTAGGAAAATTCATATGACTGTTTTACTATAGTGTTGGATACATTCAGAGTTTACACCAAAGTGCCTGTGTTGCACCTAACATTCAGCATCCCTCTGTTATGCCTCTAGAGCAGGTTATAAATGGTAGCATTTAAATAAGTAAAACAGAAAGTTTTTCTTTTAGACACTTTTAGTCATAAAGCACATCATCATAAGTCCCAACCATCATGATATCTATGGGACTGTCCCAGACTACAAGTGAGACCACTTAAGGGAGCCCAGCTTAATAAAAGTGGTATGTTCTAACATGCACACATTTATTGTAGTATTTGGAACCTCTACCACTGGTAGAGGTTTAATGTTTTTTAAATTAGTTAAGAGTTATGTATGTAGTGGATTGCTCCTCTGTTGTTTGGAGGAGGTACATAGCCTGCAAGGGTTTCAGGCCACTAAGATGGTTTGCTTTGAAGTTGTCCCTCTTAAAACACTGATAAACAAGGTTTAGTGTTTCTTTAATAATACTATGTATCTATTGTACTTTATAGAAAATGCATAGATACACCAAAGATTTATACTGCCAATTTTGCCATTCTCCACATTGACTCTCTGTGAGGTTGATTTACTAAAACTGGAGTGCAAAATCAGGTGCAGCTCTGCATAGAAACCAATAAGCTTCCATTTTTTGTCAAAGATTAAGTTAGCAGCTGATTGGCTACCATGCACAGCTAATTTTGCACTCTCCAGTCTCAGTAAATCAACCCCTGTAACATTTTCCTAAACCAATTAACCTGGTGCCATGATCTCCCAAGACAAATTATCTCCCAAGACAAAATATCCAGGTAACCTGGTGCCACTATCTCCAAGACAAAATACCATAAGCAAAAAAGACTATAGTAACTTGTGATGCACTCACAGAGATTTCTGTAATAAGTCAAACCATTATTTATTAGCAAATTTCAGGTAATGTGTTTCCTCCCTCTAAGAATCCTCAAAATCAGTTAAAAGATGACAGATCTGTGAGAAAACAGACATGGTCCCAACCACTAAATTGACCATATATCAATCAACCAAAAAATACAAGATAATATAAGAGAAAGGGAGGCTTCATAACATGCTTAAACTGTTTAGATATGGTCATTACAATCTTACACCAATATTCTCTCCCTCCTAGCATCAAACCATTTCCCAAATGTGTAAATCAATTGAATCCAGGAAAATGGCAATCATTTGCTTAAATTAATCATACAGTTTGACATTAGTTGTTCTTTATTGAAATATGCAAGGGTACAAACCCAAATGATACCTGTAGGCCGTTTATATGTCACAAGTGGCTGTAGTCATCATTAGAAACCATATTCAGATTTTTATAAGACCATTCATGTTAATTCCCCCCCCAAAAAAACTAAATTGAGCACTTATCTGCATGATTACCCCCTAAGCATAAATTTTTCCTCCTGATAAATCCACCTTCCTGCTAAAACCTCCCTACACAGCTCAAATCTTTGTGGCCCCCACAAAAAATTCACCCCTCCTAGCACAAATCCTCACCCCTCAAATGTCCCCTCCGAGTATACATTCCCCCCCTCTAGATCCCCCCTCCTAGCACAAATTACCCCCCCATCCTTCCTCCGAGCAAGAATACCCCCAATCATCCCTAATAGCACAAATCTCCCCACCAAAATAGATTTCCCCTCCTAGCTCAATTCCCCCACCCCCTCTTCTAGCACAACCCCCCCCAAATCCCCCCTCCTAGCACAAATCATCTTACTCCGCCCCCCTCCCAACACAAATCCTCCTAAATCACCATTTTTAGCACACACACTCAAATTCCACTTCCTTTAACAATTCTTATCCCCTGCTGCCCCCAAATTTCCCCTCCCAACACAAATCCTCTCCCCAATCTCCTTGCGGCGCCCCCCCCCCACATGATACCACAGTCCTCAGGAAAGTCGCCCCTCCCATCTACCCCTTGTACCAGCCCTGGCTATGCTATTGATCTCCACTAGATTCTGGATCCCATGCTGAGCGGCTGCCCTGCTGCTTTGTAAACACAGGAGATCGCCTGTTGCTTAGCACAGGTGTTATTTCATTTTCTCAATAAATGCAAAGCATTCTCTGATTGGACGAGTTGGAGAGGCAGGGTAGTGACGTCACACTCACTACTTTGTCCAGTCAGGTAAATGTATACCAGAACTGGAGTGTGAGAGGAAGTAATAGCACAAGGAGTTAATCAAGATTCATGCTGATAGGAATAGAAAGCAGAGTGATAGAGAGATGAGCTCATCCCTGTGCTACTTCTCTTTTCACTGTCCAGTCGCTGGCTGGGGCAGATCCAGAATAACCCAGGCTCAGGAGAAGTGGACTGAATAATTCTGGCCATCAGACTGATTATGTCTAGCAGCAAGGAAAAGTATGGCAAGGGATATCTTTGCACGCAAGCAAAATATTGCAGCGGAAGCTGGTGTGTTTTATCTGTTTATTTTTATCTTGTTGGTTTTGGCTGGAGTTCTGCAGAATGCAAAACCACTATTTACTATATCCTATAAGAAGGCATTTTTGTGTACATATGACAGTGTACATTGCTGCTGTCAATTAAAAGGCTGGCTGGTGAATGAGTCCATTCTCATTCTCCAATGTTGTACTCTATTGACTGTGGCTTTGAATGGATCTGTTTTATGTGAATTTGTGGTTTGTGGTGCAAGCTGTGTAGTCGTCTTTCTAAATATATATGGAAACAAGTGAGAGTGAATCTGTGTGCACTAATCTTATTAACTATCTCACTTTGACCATTTAAAGTGTTAGAAAGTACACTGATTTATTTAGCCAAACAGTGTATTTAGAAGAACTTTGCTATTTGATATTAATAAGGTCGGACTAGCTGTTACAAGTTTAGACTTGTAAGTGCCCATACTTAACCATCCCTGATTTGCATACTTGTTCCAGGTCTGTCACTAAAAAAGTACTGAAGCCACTGGATTAGCATGACAGCTAGGGAATTAGTATTTTCAGAAGGAGATATTAATAATAAAAGGCCCACTCTTCTGTATAGATTGCAGATAAATAACATTAGATTATACGAATATGTTTTCAAGCCTTTAAGATGAGGATTTTACACTGGTTTCATACTCAAAACATGTATAGCCAATTTGTTTCTCAGTTTTGGATAGAGAAAAGAAGGGGTGTTTTTCTTCTGTCTCTGTCCTGTTTCCATGCTCTTCCTTAAATAGAGATGCAACAGGAAGTGAGAAGAAATCTCCCCATAGTGATGGTAAATCCCTCCCTAAGCCAGATTTACATGTATGCACTGCCCACATTTTAAATTTAAATTGCACCTTAATGCACATCCCCAATGGACTAAAATTCACAGCTAAGAACTGTCTGGAAGCTGTGCTAACAAAAGGTGCATGACTATACTTAGATCTGCTGTGCTGTGCTGGCAAAATCACAACATGCCTTAACATGCAACATAACATACGCATGTTAATGTGAGTGCAGTAACATACAGCAAAAATGTGAATCAAGCCTCTTAGACTGTTGTCACTGGGTCAGTAGTCCCCATTGGAAAATTTTCCCTCATTGCTTTTTGTGATGATAACTGTGAAATTTAAAATTTCCCATCAGCCTTTGTTTTAGAGACAATGATCACCTGGACAAAAAGATAAGGTGAATCCACCTAGAATAATAATCCTTATAATCCTTCCCTACACTATCCAAAACAAAAGTAAAAGTAAGATCTTTATAAACACTTTAACACAGGGCTCGGCAACAGGTCAACCTGATGATTGCAGTCATTTGGCAGGCAGAACACAACCACACCAAGCTGCCCCTCCATCAGTAGTGGTTTTTACCTTTCAGACCTTAGATCTGATCAGCAATGGGCATTGCAGAGTTGAGGGAAGTCCTAGGCGTCTCCTTGCTTCTGACATATCATATGGCACAGCCAAAGGGGATACCTGGAAGGAATTCCCTCACTCTCCTGGATCCCGCTGCATCTGATGTCTGCTGAGTGTATCTTACAGAGAGAGAGAAGGGAATTTGTGCAGTGGCCTATTTTAGCTTAGGGGGTAAATGTTTGTACTGAAGAGGGACAATTTTGCTTGTGGGCTAGAGATGTGTGATAGTTACACTTGACCTCTGCACTGTGAGTTACATGCTACTGACCTCTGCACTCTGCATTATTTACTCCTAACCTCTGAACTCTGCGTTACATACTACTGAACCCTGCACTGTGCGTTACTTAATCTCGACCTCTGCACTGCCTGTTACATGATACTGACCTTTGCACTCTGAGTTACTTACTCCTGCACTCTATGTTACATATTACTGACCTCTGAATTGTGTTACTTACTCCTGACCCCTGCACTGTGCTTAACATACTACTGACTTCTGCACTCTGCACTACTTAATCCCTCTTGATCCTGACCCCTGTACTCTGTGTTACTTAATCCTGACCTCTGTACTGTGCATAATATACTTCTGATCTCTAAACTATGTGTCACTTATTCCTGACCCCTATACTCTGCATTACATACTACTGACCTCTGAACTCTGCATTACTAACTAATAACCCCTGAACTCTCTGTTATCTACTACTGACCCCTGGACTCTTTATACCTTCCTTTCTTTTTAATGGAGCCTTGCTAGGTTATATACTTTTTAAAAACAAAAGTACTCTTCGCCCTGGTGAACTCTTCCATGTTGTTTAGGTAGAAAACCATTGCTCCAAGGTTACCTGCTCTTGCTTTTACAGGACTCTAAATGTTATAAAAATTTTAAAGCAGCATCATTCCAATGGGGGAGATTTACTAAAATTGGTGCACTCAGATACTAGTGCAGCTGGGCATAGTAACCAATCAGCTTCTAACTTCAGCTTGTTCAATTAAGCTTTGGCAATACAACCTGGAAGCTGATTGGTTTCTATGCAAAGCTGCACCAGAATTTGCATGCTCTAGTTTTAGTAAATTTCCCCCAATGTGTATAACCAAGTAATACTGATACATAGTGTTGCATTAACTAAGACTGAAACAGCTGTACAACCAGCTTCTATCTTTCATTTTCAAAGCTTAACTTCACAAGCTGAAGATAGAAGCTCATTGGTTACTATGCACATCTGCTCCAGATTTTGTCTGTTTTAATACATTTTATATATACAGTATCTCACAAAAGTGAGTACACCCTCACATTTTTGTAAATATTTTATTCTGTCTTTTCATGTGACAACACTGAAGAAATGACACTTTGGTACAATGTAAAGTAGTGAGTGTACAGCTTGTATAACAGTGTAAATTTGCTGTCCCCTCAAAATAACGCAACACACAGCCATTAATGTCTATACCGCTGGCAAGAAAAGTGAGTACACCCCTAAGTGTCATTTCTTCAGTGTTGTCACATGAAAAGATATAATAAATTATTTCAAAAAATGTGAGGGGTGTACTCACTTTTGTGAGATACCGTATATGACATTATTGACTAGTATTGGAGCAGTTTTACCAAGACATTGATACAGATCAAAGGGATGCTGCAAGACCATGATAATAAAGAGCAAGCATAAACTGTACACTACAAAATACATATTAATCATATAATAGTAATTGATATTAGGACACTGTTTAAAAATGTTTATTATGTCTTAGTAAATAAGAATGATTTGTGAGGTAATGGTGGTATTGGGACATAAATACAAGATGTGTTGTACTTATCATAAAAACGTTAAAACTGACAAATCAGTACATTTAAATATCTAGTATTTTGTTATTGTAAATGAAAATAGGAAAATAAGTCAATTTCTTTCCACCTCCCACATCTTCTGAGTTACTATTAACTGTCCTGGTAAAGCGAACTTTTCAGTGAGTCATTTACCAGCAGAGGGCTGTCTGTTTTTCTAAGTACTATGATGTTGAGGCTTTACATTGGAATAGGCAGCTCAATTATCTGATGCAGGAGAAACAGTAATGTGGTATACACTTCCTGTGTGCTCAATGTTTTCCAATAGAAGCCCACCTTTACTGAAAAATACACCATGCTTAACATTTGAGAAATCAAAGGCAGGAAAAAAATTCTTCTCTGACATACATGAGGGATCGCTCCAAAATAATGTTAAGAAGAAATTTTTTTTTTTTTGCTTTTTAATGTTACACATGGTTTGAAAATAATATATTTACAGTTTATATAACACAGTAATTTAGCATTGATGGATAATTTATATATATAGAGGTGATACATATCAGGGTCATATTTATATTTCAAGCGTCTATAATCACAAAGCCCCTAGCTTGATAAATCTCACTAATAAACCTTCAGCCCAAGCTATACAAGACAGTTGCAAAGCTTTGTTGCCCATGTCATATTTAATTTCAGGGATATTATACATCGTAGTTTCAGCAGTGTGTAATATGTGCACATTTCTATGTTGTCATACTCGATTCTACCCCATATTATACCCAGGGATGGTTTTATTCATCTTGCCTTTACCCTGTGCCTCCCACTTCTATCCTAATGGACTGGCTAGCTATAGTAGCACACTAACAAGATCAGACATCATGGACACACAAGGCAGGCCAGCAGAGACAGTTTGTTCAGTATGTGTCAGTGAACCAAGGAGAGTAGGACAAACCGTAGTGGTGCTCTTCTAGCATTCCAGTCTTATTGTACAGACCCAGAGTGGGTAAACTGTAAGTACACATTATACTATACTATTCCAACAACAAACTGTTAGGCAGAGCAACAGCCTGGAACTTTTTATTATACATCGGAATGAGCAACATAATATACGGGTGACTGTGTGCCACCCCCGGTATCCCTGCCGCTCTGGGCCAAGACCTGTTTAAAAACCCCAACTGGTTTTTGCTAGGTTCATTATGTTATATGAGCAAAACAATTTTCAATGTTAAACCAAAGAAATGTAACTTGAGCCAGAAGCAATGGCTTGTTTCCAGTGCTAGATTCTATTCCATTTTACATATGACAGATAAACTTCCATAATACACAAGCAAGATTCAGTTCTAGATTATTTTATGGATTTATGTATGTATTTATTTATTACGTTACTTATATAGCGCCACCAATTTACACAGTGCTTTACATATATATTGTACATTCACATCAGTCCTTGCCCTCAAGGAGCTTACAATTTAAGGTCCCTAACTCACATTCACACATACACATACTAATATATGAACAATAATATTCACCAAAATTTTGCAATTTTATCAGGGATGCCATGTTGCCACGTGTGCACATATATCAGTCACTTTACCACCTCTTAATAACACACCTTAAGTGTAGGTGAAGCTGCTGAGAATATCCTTTACATTACAGTATTCAGCGACACTGTGTTCGCAGAGGGGGCAATGGTGGGAAATTGCTATATTATAGCGTTTGTTTTGTAATGATGACTGAATATTTTATTGAGATCTAATCCTTCTGGCTGTTTTGATTCATGCAGACTGATCTCTTGGTAGTGCAAGACTTCTTTTTGATTGCAGTATGTATTTATCACACTTTACAGGCCTGGGCGCTTTTTAAAGGTAAATACCGGGAAGGTCTTGACAAACCAGATCCTCCCACATGGAAGACAAGGCTACGCTGTGCTTTAAATAAGAGTAATGACTTTGAAGAACTAGTGGAAAGAAGTCAATTGGATATATCAGATCCATATAAAGTGTACAAAATTGTCCCAGAAGGCGCAAAAAGAGGTAAGACATTCTTCTCTCTACATGTTCCTGATTGACATTTGGCCCATAAGCAGATAAACCTGAATATAAACCATAGTATTAATTAGGCATGCCTAAAGTTCTCTTCTATTTAAAGTATCAATGGTATGTTCTTGTTTTCAACAAGCAGAAATAATTTCAAAACATTAATGTGACCTAAAGTTATCAATATCTATTCTTGGTAAAGAACTGAAGTTGAAAAATAGGACACGTGCTGCAAACCCTTTGTGTAGTAGCTAAAACAGACTCTTATAGGGCGTACACACGGTCAGACTTTGTTCGGACATTCCGACAACAAAATCCATGGATTTTTTCCGACGGATGTTGGCTCAAACTTGTCTTGCATACACACGGTCACACAAAGTTGTCGGAAAATCCGATCGTTCTGAACGCGGTGACGTAAAACATGTACGTCGGGACTATAAACGGGGCAGTGGCCAATAGCTTTCATCTCTTTATTTATTCTGAGCATGCGTGGCACTTTGTCCGTCGGATTTGTGTACACACGATCGGAATTTCCGACAACGGATTTTGTTGTCAGAAAATTTTATCTCCTGCTCTCAAACTTTGTGTGTCGGAAAATCCGATGGAAAATGTCCGATGGAACCCACACACGGTCAGAATTTCCGACAACACGCTCCGATCGGACATTTTCCATCGGAAAATCCGACCGTGTGTACCGGGCATAACTCTTTGCACTCTACTGTAAGCAACAATATAAGAAAGTCATAAAGAGTGTCACAGATACTGATTAGAAGTTTGTCTTGGGGTAGTGTGGCACATTTGTGTACATTTCAGAAAAATCTATATGAAACTGTTGTGAATGAACGTGGAAGAAGTCTTAATTAACTCTTATTTCTTATCACCAATGTGGCAGTACTTATTTATCAATTGTCACAACAATAGCAACAGACAGTAAAGGGGTTGATTTACTAAAACTGTAGAGTGCAAAATCTGGTGCAGCTCTGCATAGAAACCAATCAGCTTCCAGGTTATTTTTTGTCAAAGCTTAAATACACAAGTTGAAGTTAGAAGCTGATTAGCTACCATGCACAGCTGCACAGATTCTGAGTGCTCCAGTTTTAGTAACTCAACCAATAAAGTGTCGGAAATAAGAACTATATAAATCTTCACCTTTTACGCCCCGCCCTGGATCACTATTCTTCTTTAGATTTACAGACAAAAGTCACTACAATCATTTCACATTTTTCAGCATAGTCTATTGCTGTTCTTGTATACAGTGTTAGTGGTCCGTTAATAATACAACAATAACTGTTAATGGAAAACCAATAACGTCAAGGGGACACTGGTGCTGGGAGTGTGAATTAACAGATCTTATACATTTTCAAACTCTATTTGTAATATTATATGTAATACTGAAAGGTGATATGTTATAATCTAGTGTATTACATATACATTTATTTTATTTTTTAAATACAGGACTAAAGCAGCTTGGCTCAGAAGACACTCAGTTAGTTGTAAATCACCCATTTGCTGTACCGCAAGCTTACACATCTCTTCAGCCTCATTCTCAGGTATTTGCGTGATAATAAAAAATAAATAATACATTTTATGATTTATAATACATGTTATCAGTTAAGATGATGTAAAGCTTTGTTATGAAGTATAGAATGTTGCAATGTTTTAAACAGGCAGGAGAGCTATATTAAAAATGTAGGTCATATCTGCCTGTCATATAGGACTTATACTCATATGACAATTAGTGAAGTATGTGCAAAACTCTGATTGTACCAGTTTTCCAGCCAGTACAATAGGTATTATGCTTTTTGTACACATTGTGGTTGTGTAATAGTCAAATATAACCAAGCATTTCTGATAAGTGAAAAGTCTCATGAATTGAACAGATGACCACCAACCTAAAACACTCCTATTTTTCAAGAGTCTTGTCCACTGATACTTAATTTATGAAGCCTGTAGGATTAGACTAATTATATTATCCAGAGCTTGGTGTCTGATGCACTGGCTCTAATGACTCTAATGTCTCTGGCCTACAGTTTATTGCTTCTTTGTTTACAAATGCCTTAAAGGCATCATTCTGAGGATGCCATTACTATCCTGGATGGAAGCTTAAGTATAGTAAAATGTCACTTTAAAAAACAGTTAACACTTTTAATTGAAAAGATAAAAAGTAATAGAAGGGATGAAATACAGCAAGTTTGTAGTAATACCTATGTATAAATCCAAAGGAAGAGGACCTAAGGGGTTCCAAAAGCTTGTGTCTTTAATAATTCGAGTTAGCAAATAAAAGGTATGCTTCAAACTAAAAAAAAAAAAATATATATATATATTAGTCCTCTGCGCTACTATATAACCGTAGAAATTATAAATGAGTGGAAATGCTGCAAAACCTAAAAACAATTAAACAGAAATATAATTTACAGTGATCTTGCTAAAATAAAGATGTGCTTTAAAAGAAACAAATATCGGAGTTCATGCCACCTCTCACATCACTTCCGGTCTGCGATGTGCTCCGGCCACGCCCTACGCGTTACATCACATGACTTCCTCAGGGGAACCCCCGATATTTGTTTCTTTTAAAGCGCATCTTTATTTTAGCTGTGTAAGCAGGCATTTTTTAGTCTAATAAATGGTTTTAAGTGATAATGCACATTAGAGGCTTGTTTACTTTGCATGGTGAACGGAATATCCTTCATATGAGGAGGAATCCTTTGTGGGAAGCCGTAGCTGTGGATGAAAAGAGTGTTGATCTCCATCCAAGGCTTATGTTATATGCCTATGAGGTGAGAGTTCTGTGAGCACAGAGGTGTTGGTGATAGCGGCTGTGTCGTCTGAAAAACCACTAATAGACTACTTCTTTCAATATTTACATTACTTGGATCACTGGATGAATCACATGAATGGAGTTCATTTTCTATAATTAAGCAGTTCTTCACTTTTAAGTTTGATATACTGTTATTATTATTTAGACACTTAGGTTTTGCGCAAGATCACTGTATATTATAATTATTCTTCAAACTACACACTTGCTACATTGATCGATGGCTAAGATGGTAAGATTTTGCTACTAAAAGGGCATAAAATACTTATTACAATTTATAATTTTACTCGGAATCAGGTTCTGGTAGTTTTTATTGTGAGGCTCCCAGCAGAGAGAGCAAGTTAAAAGCCAGCAGCTAAAATATATTGAAATAAAAAGTAGCCCCTAATATTTCAGCCTCAACTACTTGAACACCAAGCTTCTGAACCTCAAGCCTTAACACTTGCAATAAATTGAGACCTTAACATTTAGCCTTTCCACAACACTTAGCCAGCCTCCTAAAATGCAACCCTAACTATAACACTATGGGCCTATTCACACACATTAACATGCATTGCGCTTAGGCAACCCATTCATTTAATGCACCAGGAAAGACTAAAAATCATGCATGCACCATTATGTTACAAACGTAACAGCGCACTGGTATGAATGGGTGTTAAAAGTAAACCCCATAATCCCTGTCCCCATCAATAACCTAATTTAATCTCCTAAAGTAACACCCAACTCTAAACTAATCCCCTTTAGTGGTATGACAACCTTATCCTGCAAAAGGAGCATCTGTGGTGGAAACCAAGCAAGTCCTGTACCTAAAACTACCAGCTCAGATGCAGGGAATACCTGATCTGTGAAATACCTCTCCTGGAAATCTGCTGCTTCTGATTTCCTCCAGTGCTGGTCACATGAACAAAATCCTAGGCCTTTGGCCATATGATCTCTACTAAAGGAAAGGATCGCTCACCCCAAGCTCTGCTATTGTTTGGGTCCTGATGCATAAGGGCAAGTGAGAACGGACAGCATGGTGATATTGTGGGGTTGATTTACTAAAACTGGAGCGTGCAAAATCTGGTGCAGCTGTGCATGTTAGCCAATCAGCTTCTAACTTCAGCTTGTTCAATTAGGCTTTGACAAAACAAAAAACAAAAAACTTGGAAGCTGATTGATTTCCATGCAAAGCTGCACCTGATTTTGCGCTCTCCAGTTTTAGTAAATTAACCCCACCGCATACATTGCCCAGAGGGCAGATTTTATATATATATATATATATATATATATATATATATATATATACACTGTTATTTATAGCAGTCATAATAAACAGTTTTGTTTTCTCATGTGATCTCAGCATAGAATAATAGAAGCTGCATCTTCCTCTTTGACAGGTGCCACACTTTATGATGTCTCACGAACGGAGCTGGAGGGACTATGCACCAGAACAACCACATCCTGATCTTCCTTACCAATGTGCAAGTGTCCCTTTTACAGCACGCAGTCACCTATGGCAAAGCACTTCCTGTGATAACAGTATGTACCTTGCTTTAACTTCTTTCTTCTTTGCTCGTGTTGATCAGAGAAAGGTAACTGAAGCAAAACAGCCTGTTAGTTACAGTTCACTTGACATTACTGTTTTCTTTAGTGTAGTTCATTTTTTATTTTTTTAAATGTAAGTAACCTGCAAGATTTTGTTTGGGTTGCGGCACCAAAAAAATAAGTAAAATATATTTCTAATAGATTTAGAAGAAATGCAAATCACTATAATACCTGGTCCGAAAACATATATATGTATATAGGTTAGGTCTCAATAAATTGTATGTAGTTACTGTTCTGCAACGTCACTGTAGTCAGGCAGCAGCAAATGCCACATTTGCCTGAATTCATTATCCACCAGTGGAGACTCTTATGGCCAAACTGTTAGCGTTGAATGGGCTATCAACTGACTTCTCACGCTGCATATGGAGGCCTTAACAGTGCCAGTAAAGCTTGCCAAAAATCCCCAAATTCTGTTGTATGGGTAAAGCAAAAAACATTCTCCCGTCAGCTCCTCCAACTGACAAAGCTGATGATCAGTGTGACTTCTAGCCAGTGCTGTCACATAGACTGTGGGGTGCATCTAGGCATCTGAAAAAAAACTGCTTTAAAAAATTCAGATTTGTAGCAAATATGGCAGGGTAAAATGGTTTCTGAAACAGGAGGACACGGAACTTTGAGGAACCATCTTCCTTCATGTAGTGTCCACTTTTCTGTGTCATCATTAGTTACAACATAAGGTCTTCTGTAATATGGTACAATCTACAATAGTATGATAAAACAACAGCACAGTATTAAATATCTAAAGTCAATCCCATCAGATGATTTCCCCACTCAAAAGTTTAGATTTTTCCTCACTTTCAGTCTTGGTAACAATGGTCACAAAGGCAAATAGTGAGGGTAAATATCCTCAGTACAGACAACAACAAACAAAAAAACATGAAAAGGGGCTCTAATACTTTTTTACTCTATCCAGAACACTTTAGATACACTTTAATGACCTCAATATAACATTTTAGAAAACAATGTTTTTTATGTTCTCAAAAGTGGAACCAGATGAAAAAACTGTGTTAAAATAAGATGACACTTTATATGAATTCACTAGAGTTTATAAGAGGAATCAATTAACTGAATAAAATAGAAACTTAACTGGAAATCAGTAGATGTGGTTGGCTGATGGACAGTTATCACTTTCTTTGCCAGAGGCCGTGTTAAAATGTTAACGGTAAAAAAAAAAAAAAAAGCAACAAAAAGTCTAAATACTGTATACAGTGGAACCTTGGATTACGAGCATAATCCATTCCAGGAAAATGCTTGCACTCGCATATCAAAGCGCATTTCCCCATAGAAGTCAATGGAAACGAAGATAATTTGTTCTGCATTGGCTTCTTTTGCATGCAATACCACATGTGGCCAGAGGTGGGGGGGTGCCAGAGAGCCTTGGAAATACTCGGGGACAGCTCGGCTGAACTCGGAAACCCTTGGAAAGGCTCAGTATTTCCAAGTGGTTCTGAGTATTTCCAAACGGCTTTGAACGGCTCCGAACTGTTCCGAGTGTCACCGGCGCCCCTGCACCTCTGGCCAAATGCGGTACTGCACAACACATTAGCTTGAATTCTGCTTGTTTTGCAAGACAACACTCGCAGACAGAGTCAGGATTTTTTAAAAAAGTTGCTTGTCTTTCAAAACGCTCGTTAACCGCGTTACTCATTAACCAAGGTTCCACTGTATAAAATGTGTTTTTGTGTTATATATATATATATATATATATATATATATATATTAATTAATATATTTATTAATTAAAAAATGTTTATGAAAGAAAATGCATTTTAAAGTGTTACTAAACACCACAACAGTGAAATCAGTCTGTATATGCAGTAAAACATGCTTATTATACTCACTATGGAACCTAAGGAGTTAATCCTCTGCATTGTGTAAAAAGGCTGTTTGATCCTGTCTCCTCTGATCCTCTCCTCCTATACACTGTCCCCAATATATTTCCTGATAATACAGAGCCAGAGGACAGGCTGCACATGCTCAGTTTGGTGTGTATTGCTAGATAGTTCTTTTTTTTGCTTGGGAGGATGCATGTGATCAGCACAGGGCCAGATAGAGGGTCAGGGGTCCTGCATCCCGATAGGACAGTTAGTGCAGAATGAAAACTCGTCCTACAAGCTTTAACCAGACACTCATAGAAGTCACAAGACTGCTATATACTGCTGATGAGAACAGGTATTTAGCAGTTTGCATTTACTAAAATAATTGCATTTGCATGTTCTGTGTACTGTGGGAGACTACATATATGGAATGCAGGGTCCTGGGTTTAGAAATACCTTAACCTCCCTGGCGGTATTCCCGAGTCTGGCTCGGGGTGAGATTTCAGTACCAAAAGCGGTAACCCCAGGATCGCATTGCAGGATCCATGTAGAGGTTATTTACCTTGTCCCCTGGATCCTGCAATGTCTCCCCGCTGTGATCTGCGAGCCGCTGTTTCTCGCTCAATTCACAGTGCCGAGCTCCATTCCCTGAGAGCATTGCAAAGCACAGGGACGGAGTTCGGCATCAAATTCAAAAAGTAAAAAACATAGTATAGATACAGTATACTGTAATCTTACAGATTACCACAGAACACATCCCATCATGTAAATGATGTGCACATTAGTCTAAGCACTATGCTATGTGCATTGGTTTCTGTTTTTTCATTTTTTTCTGTACTTATGGGCAATGTTGAACATAAAAGTGAAATACTTTGTGAACATTGTCAAAATTTTTTTTTTAAAAATAGGCTATCAAGTTACGGGATCTTTTTATGCATGTCCGCCAACAGAGTCACAAACTCCAGGACTTCCAATAGAACCAAGTATACGGACAGGAGAGGCTCTTGCTTTACCAGGTGAGTAGCTCAGTCTAGGTGTAATAATCTGTTCTAATCATTTCTATTTGCCTTGACAAAAAAGCTGGAATAAAGAGACTGATGTTTTGTTATTTTTGTTTTTATCTATAAGGAAGTGACCCAAAGTCAGTGTTGAATGTATTTACAAAGTATATAGCCACATGGCAAAAACAAATAAGGCTTGATTCTAAAGCTAACACTGCAGAATAAAGATCTTTATGTAAAAAAAAATGAACAATTATTTTTATCTTTATCTATATCTTTACCCAAAAAGCCCTATAATCTATACACAGTTAATATTCTTTCCCTGCTTTTCTCTATAAATACGTTTGTCTTTAGGAACAATCAAAGCTACAATGTACAGCAAATGATACTTTGGCTGTTCCATCTTATTTGTCTCCACATCGCTCTTACATTATGGGCCTGAGTGCCTAGTCCTGCCGCCTGAAATGTGGGCATCTAAACGTGGACTTGTTTTATGGTTTTGGGCATGCTCCAAGATTAAACATTTTTGGCACTCTGTAGTACATTATGCTACCACATAGTGAGATATTTAGCTTTAACCCCTAAATGGGCAGTTTTGGCCTATTCAACCCCCCCCAGATAATAAAATTTCAAAAGGGCTTTAAGCAATTCCTTTTTGTCTTATTTCTCATAGCACGGAGAGCCATTCTACATAAGTTGGTATACCTGGAACCCCCCACTATTTCTTTGTTTCTGGACAAATTATCTTATGTTTTCCACATTAAATGAGTAAAGGCCTCTTTAAGTACGGAATCACAGATTCAAAAATTCTTTTGATATTTGGGAGTCTTTCATTCAAAACCTGCCTGTGGACAGCCAAATAATTTGGCCTAATCTCAGGCTATTCTATTAATTTTGATAAATCTAAGGCACCCTTTTATTTGGTGTAGAAAAAGCACAGTGGCTAAGTGGTTAGCACTTCCACCTAGCAGCACTAGGGTCATTGATTCAAATCCCAACCACGAGGCTACCTGCACAGAGTTTGCATGTTCTCCCTTTGTTGGCGTGGGTTTCTTCCAGGTACTCTGTTATCCTCCCACACTCAAAAGACATACTGGTAGGTTAGTTGGTTCCTGTCTAAATTGGCCCTACTATTTGTATGCATGAATGTGATTTAGTTACCTTAGATTGTAAGCTCCTTGACAGCAGTGACTGATTTGAATGTATGATATATATGTAAAGCACTACATAAATTGACGGTGCTATATAAGTACATGTAATAAATAAATCTCTTACCTTGGGGTAGCTTTACCCAAAAACCCCTCTATAACCTATACAAAGTTAATATTCTTTCCCTGCTATACTCTATAAAAGCATCCCTCATGACCTGAACCCACTTAAATATTTCCTATATGAGCAGAATAATAAAAAATGGTAGCTTTTCCTAAATGTTTTTATGTCATACAGATCCTCACTCTATTCCCTAAACATTCTGATCTTAAATCTGTTTATAATATGTTTTGAGAGTTTATCTGGGGCAGTAGGAAAGCAACCATAGGTTTACGTACCTTCCAACAACCTTCCAATAAAGAAGCCTTAACTTTACCAACCTAGGACCATATAACTAGGCATCCCTAACTAGATACATAAGGGATTGGATTTATAGAACCTTGCTGTATATGGACCGAACCTGGTCAAAACATGATCCTTTGTAATAACTTATGATATGTTCTCCATATACATAAAGAACTCCTGTCTATAGGGGTGTCAACAAATCCCCTCTTGTACTCAATGTGGTTGGCATAGCATAAAATTTGCATGTGCTGTCTGCTAAAAGGCCATGTATCTCTTCTTCTTCCCTTATGGAACTCGGACCTCCTGAAGTTCTTCAGACTCCCTCTCATGCTATAAAATTCCTGGTAGATGTTGACAACCAGGAACTACTTCCTACTAATACAGCTCTAGGGAAGTTCCTATGCCTATTTAGTAACGAATTTATTTTTCTATGAATAAAATCTTTCATAATCTCTATCATTAAAAAATTTTCTCTGAAAGACTGGAAAACTCCTTGGATACGCTCCTAGGATACCCTAACCCAAGTTAAAAAGCAATCTCTATATGTTTTTTTTTTTCAGCAGCCAATGGACTACACCACTTCAACAGCTGGCCTTAACAAATGGATCAAAAATTTCCCCCAGCCTCAAGTTAATGTTCTTCAGAAATCCTTACGTTTGTCTTGGGGAATGATTAAAGCTACAATGTACAGCAAAATTATGCTTTGGCTGTTCCATCATTCTTATGTTTCTCCACATTGCTCTTACCTTTTGGGCCTGAGCCCCTTTTTCTGCTGCCTAAAATGTGGGCATCTAAACATGGACTTGTTTTATGGTTTTGAGCATGCTCCAAGATTAAACATTTTTGGCACTCTGTAGTACATTATACTACCACATATCTAGTGAGCGATTTACCTTTAACCCCTAAATGGGAAATTTTGGCCTATTCAACCACCACCCCCCAGGTAAAAACATTTCAAAGGGCTGTAAGCAATTCCTCATTGTCGTATCTCTCATAGCACTGAAAGTTGATAGACCCCACTATTTCTTTGTTTCTGGAAATGTAATGTTTTCCACATGAAATGGGTGAAGGCCTCTTTAAGTAAGGAATCACAGGTTCAAAAATTCTTTGATATTTGGGAGTCTTTCATTCAAAACCTGCCTGTGGACACCCAACAATCCATAGCTCAAAGTTTCCAAAATATCCAATGGTACCAAACTAGACTGTTGACCAACGACCCACCAATTGACACTCCACCTTCCATTTAAATCAAACCATATTTCCTAATCCAATGACCGAGGCCTTTTCCATTTCCCTTTATTTGCTAATTGCAAGACCGACCGCCATCCATCCAGATGCTTATCAGTTTTTATCTGTAAGTTGGCCATACTTTTTTAAGACTATGATACAATAAGGTTTTTCAGTTATTATAAGAAACAAATGCAACCACTAAGCAGCTACATCTCTATTGTATACTGTAAAATGCCTGTGTTTTACAAGCTAATGTACTGTATATTTTCTTGCTTAGACTGCCGCCTTCATATCAGCTTATATTACCGTGACACCCTGGTTGGTGAGCGAATTACAGCAAACCCAGAAGGCTGTAGAATTGCACATGGACAGTGCTATGAAACAAGTCGCTTGGATCAAGTCCTATTCCCTTACCCTGAAGACAATGGCCTGCGGAAAAACATTGAGAAGCTTTTGAGTCATTTGGAGCGTGGTGTCATTCTGTGGATGGCCCATGATGGAATGTATGCCAAGAGACTGTGCCAGAGCAGAATATACTGGGAGGGCCCTTTGTCCATGTACAGTGATCGGCCCAATAAGCTAGAACGGGACTTGCCCTGCAAACTATTTGATACGCAACAGTTTATAACAGGTATTTTAAAATCTTTAAAATGTGTAGAAATATATAGCTTTTGTAAAGAGAGGCTTGTCACATGGCATAATTAAAAGCCGCACTATATAATGCCATACCGTCCAACATTAGGGAGATAACACATTCAGTATGTTTGAATGCAACTTTGGGCTTTAGTTTCAACTGCATTACAACTGCAGTTGGGATAAATGGTTTTATTTCTTTTGTCCATGCATTGCCAGGATTTCGGAACACAAAAAAAGTTATAAAATCTTTGCAGAGTATATGAGCCCTAAGGGTAATACGGTTTTGGAGAATATTATGTGGACACATGTTGAGAGGTTTTTGGCTTTTTGTTACCACTATAGAAGTTAGAGTGAAACAATATTGGACAATAGTCTTGCTTCAGATTTCCTCATCAACACTGAGAAAAACAAACATGCCAGGAGCACTCCTTGTACTTTCCTTAGGCCAATGATTGTACTTCAATGCATGCTGTAGTTGTTTTAATCCCTTTGACAGCTTGTAGAATTAGCATGAATCAAACAAATCTCCCTATGACACTACCTTAATAGGGAAATTCTGCAGCTATTGTCTTTCTCTAAAGCATAAGGCGGAGTTGTCAATTTATGAATTTAATAAAAATTGTTGGTCTGCTGCACTTAGATGGTGCTTCTGTCTTTCTGCTTGCATCCTGTTTCTAGAGTTCACCTCTAGCTCTTGGAAGGCAGCCATAAGTTTGAAGCAGACCTTAAGAGTGTTTCCCTTGCATTCCACATTGGACTTTAATTGCATTTTAATTAGACTTTTAGCTGTTTTGTACAAAGACATAGCCCTATGGTCTTAACCCTTTAAGCGCCATAAATACCCTTTCACTCTAGTCTTTCTTTAAAGCAATAACTTTACTCTTATCTGGTATACAAATAACTGATGCTGTTTTAAATTATTGGCACATATTTTATTTATTAACATGTTATACTTTCACCAGAACTCCAGGCGTTTGCTCACCATGGTCGTCCAGTTCCAAGATTTCAAATTGTTCTGTGTTTTGGAGAAGAATTTCCAGACGCACAAAGAGGAAGGAAATTAATTACGGCTCATGTGAGTACTCTTGTGGTTTTCTTTACCTCTTGGTGCTGTTTGTCACATTTTCCTTTTTGACATATATAAATATTAAGCTAGAAACCATGTTTTTAGTATTTTTGGTACTATTATTGTCATGTTGCCCTTGATCATGGAATTGACATGGCTTCAGTTTAGCTGCTGTACCTTTTCTTAGCTCCTCAGTTTGGCAACAACAATGAAATATGAGAAACAATGGGATTGATTTATTTAAGGTAAATAGGCTGTTCACTTTGCAAGTGAATTTTCCCCAGAGCTTGACAAATGTGGTGAAATTCCACTTTGCAAAGAAAACCCAATCACATGCAAAGAAAAAAAAAATTTTTGCTTGCCCATAATTGGATTATGGATGTGAGCAAAGCTTCAGCCGCATTCACTAAGCGGGGGGGGGCGGGAAATATTAATTTGCCTTTAGTAAATCAAATCCAATGTGTTGCTCCAGGTCAGCCCACAGCTTGCCCTCTGTCACCAGATGCTCATCCAGCTCACTTGTTGACAGCCAACTATGCAAGAAAATGATATGACTACACTGACCTCTTTCTTTACTCACAAAAAGAGGACACACAAGATGAATGGGGAACTCTGTCATGTTTCACGCTCATAGGCACTTTATCATAGAGTACATGATTACATGGTTAAGTGCCTGTGAGCCTAATAGGGCGTACACACGGTCGGACTTTGTTTGGACATTCCGACAACAAAATCCTAGGATTTTTTCCGACGTATGTTGGCTCAAACTTGTCTTGCATACACACGGTCACACAAAGTTGTCGGAAAATCCGATCATTCTGAACGCAGTGACGTAAAACACGTACGTCGGGACTATAAACGGGGCAGTGGCCAATAGCTTTCATCTCTTTATTTATTCTGAGCATGCGTGGCACTTTGTCCGTCGGATTTGTGTACACACGATCGGAATTTCCGACAACGGATTTTGTTGTCGGAAAATTTTATCTCCTGCTCTCCAACTTTGTGTGTCGGAAAATCCGATGGAAAATGTCCGATGGAGCCCACACATGGTCGGAATTTCCGACAACACGCTCTGATCGGACATTTTCCATCGGAAAATCCGACCGTGTGTACGGGGCATTACATGTGCAGGGTTCTCCTTTCACCCTTGTGTACATTTTTTATGAAAGAATAAAGAAGAATTTGCTAATAGCTGTTGTACAATCATAATTTTCTTTTATTAAGCAATCTTAATATATGTAAAATATGGACATATTACTATATTCGCAGTACACTTCATTTGTTTTACTCTATGACCATAGTGTTATACTTTGTTTTCTAGGTTGAGCCAGTAGTTGCAAGACAACTCATTAGCTTTACTGAACAAAATGGAGGACATTTCATGAGAGGATATGAGTATTCAGATCTTATTAGCAGCTCGGAAGACTATCACCGGCCAATTCGCCATGTCCCTCTCCCAGAATGAAGGCCTATATTTAACATTGTGTATGTCCAATGCCCTCATCAACTAAACTGACAAGCCTCATGTGAATGCTATCATTGTTGAACTGCAATAACAGATGTAATAAGTAATAGACATATGGGAGCTTTAACTTAATTCTTTCTGGGGAATGTACTTATAAAAGAAACATGCTACATCACCTAGAGTACCTGAGATCACAGATCAGTATTTTAAATACATATTTTTGTTATGAAATGTTAAATTGGGGTAAACTGAACAATAACTATCAGGATATAACCTGTTTCATGACTTATCAAAAATGGTCTTAGTGATGGATTTGTTCCTATGTGTCCTCTGTGCTGTGACCACACTGTGAGCACCTCCTTTTTTTTGTTGGAAATTTTGAAAATGCTAGTTCTCTGGCTGTCATGATGATCCAGTGGCTAAAAACATTCTGATTTGCTGACCTGGAACAAATATGCAGATTAGGAGCACTGACTTTACTTAGATTTTTCTGATCTAAATTCAAGGTATTTATGCCAAAGACAGGCAGTCAACTAGCAGTTTTGGAGGTCAGAAATGGCTTCTTCTATATTTCTCTCAGTACAGGTTTTCATAAAATCAGATGCAACCACCACCTGATGAAAGCACTGCACTAAAGTAACCATATAACCTTTAAATGATAAATCTAAAAACGACACCTAGGATATCCTGTTGTTGTCCTCATCTTTCTTTGCCATTGCTTATAAGCTGCAATGTTTATCACGTAAAACATTGTATTTTCTAACCTCAATAATATAGTACAATTTAGAGATTACTTTTTTTATAGTGTGTTAATATTATGGTAGTGTGTTATATATGTATTGTCAATTACGTTTCAGTAATGGGTCAGTGCTACAAGCACTTCTAAAATTGTATACCTGTTATACTGTATGTTTAAGTACCATCAAGTTATGTTAGTTGGCTAGAATTCTTCTTTAACCTAGTTAGTAGAGTGACAAATCAACTGCAGCAAATATAGATTGTAGTTTTATTGAGAACACTCCTTGTATCCCTATAGCATTGGCTTAAGCCCAACCACACAAAATAAAACCCAGGAGCATAACTATAAATCACAAGGACCCATAGCAACATTTTGATTGGGCTACCTGAAAACCTAGCTTGGTGGTAGCCATCACTTTGCACTGGTGTTCATTGTAATACACTGCATCTCGAATAATGGCACTTCCCGCTACTTCTGGTTGCTGATAAATAGCTTTGCTTACATTGGCAGTCAGTATAAAACTTCCCTTTTATTACAAAGGGCTCAGCACCGTAAAATCCCTTTTAGTGCATTGGTGGCCATTGAAATGTGTTACCTGCTATAGACTGATGGTCAGTGCAAATGCTCTTGTTATGCTTTGTTAGACATTGCAATCACAGCCACGTTGGCTGTGTTTACCATTGGTAGCTAGTGCAAACACTTACTTGGCATACACTTTAAGAGGTTGGGAAGCACTGTTGGAGGTTGGACAGCCAGGGTTCTCAGGGGACACTGGGGGAGGTTGGGGTGTGCAATGGGAGCTAAAGTGCACTGTGCAAATTTGGAGTGTGCTATGGGGGTTGGAGGGCACTGTGGGGGGTCAGGGATAAGTAGCTGGCTGGAGGTGCTTGAGGGGTTGGGGGCTCAGTGGGTGTTGCATGCAGCAATTATTTTACTCCCCATGCCTTCCCCCCATTAATTCAAGCCTTATTAGTATGGGCATCCACTGTAAAGGGAAGCTTCTTCCTCTCCCCTGTCATGTGTATGGTCACATGACCAGGGAGAGGAAAGACCAAACTTCACTGCCCAGTGGGTGCCTGTACTGATGGTAGGCCTACTACTATTCTGCATAGCATTGATCTAAAGTGTCCCCTTTTGATGTCTAATAAAGCAGTGCCAGGTGCTGGAAAACACAGTAATCTAGCACAGGGTTTCTCAACCAGGGTTTCATGGAACCTTGGGGTTCCTCCAGAGGTTGCTAGGGGTTCCTTGAGCAATGAGAAATTTCTGCCTCTCAAGTAAGCTACCATTGATCTTTTTAGCTATCTGTAGGGGATATTCGTCCCAATGGCCACAAGTGTTAGGAGCATTCTTCCTACTGTCCATCACACTAATGTATTATGGGTTGTAGATCTAGTCATTTTTAGCAGGGGTTCCCTGAGACTGGAACTGTATTTTAAGGGTTCCTCTGTGTTGAAAAGGTTGAGAAAGTCTGATCTAGCACGTGGTGCCCAATGCCACTCTGCAGCCCTGGATGCAGTACAAGGACACTGTAGAATGTCCAATCAGGCCCCCCACCTCCCTAGGCCCCATAGTAGCCTCATAGGCTGCTACGGTGGTGGTCACGCCACTGAAAAAAACATTTAATATCTGGCTATTTGGATTACCTAAATTTCACAATGTATTGCAGTTTATATTAACAAGGTTTGGGCATGGTCTATTATTTTTTGAATACTGTAAGAATAATGTATGTTCCCTATCTTTACAGGTACTTATTTGTTTAGAATTCAATGAATGCTTTAAAAGTTAAAGGTTGTCCACTTACATTTCTCTTTAGTATCAATCACTGAACTCATTACTTTGAGGTGAAGACACAAAACAGGCAGATAATTAAAAACAGATTTAGGTTTGAGTGGTTTTCCTATTTAGTGGAATGATTTTACATATTAATAACAATTGATCAATAAAACAGCCTTCCTTGAAGGTTCTAGCCTCAAATTTCACAACAACATTATGGCCTCTTATATCTACTGCTATTTTTGGATGTTCATAGCAGTTATATATTTTTTACATGGCCTACTTTTCTATTCTCCATTTATTAATTTTAGGAAAGTTAAGTAGGAAATTTAGATTATAGAGAAAGACATCTTTGTCCATGGAGTCTTTTAGAGATAAAGTTGAGAAGTGGATGATTAAACTTATCAGTATCTACTGATATATCAGTTAGGCATAATTTGGGGTCATTTTAGAAGTCAATCTGGATACTTTATTGAATGTAATGTTTTCTGACTCCTCTTAGCTGGTGTTGGAAATATCTGCTTCAGCTCTAGAAAATATGCATCTCAAAGATGTAGTCTTTTGAGGTATAATATCTCTTTATGTAAAAAAAAAAACAGTGAAAAACATGCTCTTAGCTGTGTAATAGTATTTTTTTATGCAATATATGTTAAGGGTTTCTTTTACAACTGCTTTTATTTGCTATAGTAAATAATGGTGAATGTTTAATCATGGCACCATCAAGAACCATAAAAATAATTTTGAAGAACCATTTAGTAGTATGCTATGCAGCCACAAATTCCATGTTCTGTCTTGCTTCATTCACAAAGGCACACTTTAGTTAATTGCATACAAAAATGTTTGATATCTGTGTCTTTTATTCAACAGCAAAGTTCTGATATATGCATTTATATATGGTGCAATTTCAATTAGGCATGCAGCAGTTTCTAACCATCAAATGGACCATTCACACGGGAGGCAGGCTTTCTGACCCCTCTGTAAAGTGATCTTTCAGAGGTGGTTTAGAATTGGTTTACAGGCATTTAGACATACTGCTACCTCTTGAATGCTGTTTTTTATTTATTTTTTTATTCCAAAAATTTAAGTCTGGCTAAAATTTTAAAGCAGCACTGTTGTTACAAAAAAAGCCTAAACAAGCTGCCTGAAAAAGAAGAGGTATGAAATTTAAGTCTCCAGTAGGCACTATCTTGGATCTTTCAAAGAATCTTCAGCATCTGACACTTACAAGCATGTTGGATTCCTGGTCTTCCTCTGCACAATGCACTTCTATCTGCCATCCATACATCACTACAGAACTACTGACGTAGGGACAGCAGATGGGAACACAACACATAGTGGTAGACCTGGCATCTGACACTCCCAGAATGTGTTGGATGCTGATGATTCTTCAGTGATCAGAGCTTGTGAAGGCAGAAAAGAGTCACTGCTCACTGGACAGGTAAGTATTATACCACTTCTGTTGAAGGCTGCTTTTTTTAAAAGCTAAGGGAATTTGCAAACAAAGTCTTCTAAAAGTTTCCTTGCCTTTTTTTGACAGCCCCCCCCCCAAAACCAACACTGAGTTCATCTAACCCACCTTCACTCATTACAGCTTCATACTTACCTAGTTCTTGCAATGGGTACAGCCATGTCCCTTCTTGATGTCTACCACCAGTCAGCCAGTCATCCCCTTCCTGCTGCCTTCACGATAAAACCCCTTAGACGTCTATGTGGCTGAGAGACAGCTCAGTTGAGTGCCCCCATTCATGTCTGTGGAGTTCCCCTGTACATGCATGGACATCAGGAAAAAGAAACCCATTGTAATTATAGGGCAGCATAGTGGCTTAGTGGTTAGTACTTATGCCTTGCAGCACTAGGGTCCTTGGTTTGAATCCCAAGGACAATACCTGCATGGAGTTTACATGTTCTCCCTGTGCTGGCATGGGTTTCCTCCTACACTCTAAAGACATGCTGGTAGTTTAATTTGTTCCCATCAAAATCACCCCTAGTATGCATATGTGAAAAAGGGACCTCAGATTGTAAGCTCTTTAAGGGCAGGTGAATTTACAATCTGTAAGAGCCCTTTCACACTGCAGTTTTCAGGCATTTTAGCGCTAGAAATAGCACCTGAGAACTGCCTCCAATGCCACCCCAGTGTGAAAGCCCGAGTGTTTTCACACTGGGGCGGTGTGCTTGCGGGACATTAGAAAAAGTCCTGCAAGCAGCATCTTTGGGGTGGTTGGGGAGCGCTGTATACATTGCTCTCAAACACCCCTGCCCATTGCAATGAATAGGCAGCACTTCAGAAGCGCTGTAACACAGGCGTTTTTAACCCCTTCTTTGGTGTTAAAGCGCCCCGCTAGTCTCCTAAAAGCGCCACTAAAACAGCGGTAAAGCGCTAAAATGAGCGATGCTTTACCGCTAACGCATGGGTGGCCACAGTGGAAAAAGGGTCTTAATCTCTGCATACATTCTCAGCCCTATAAAAATACCTGTAATAAATACATACATAATTGTGAAGAGGGAGGGTAGATTAGATGAGCTCAGGAGAAGGGAGAGGGCAAAAAGAGTAAGAAAAGTTTCATAAAAATGTTTTTAATTGTTTGTTAGTGTAGCAACAGCGTTGTTTTAGGTAAAAGCAATGCCTGTGAATGGCCATATATGCATCAAATGAAGAGCCTCCCATCTATACGTGACTGCACTCTTGTGCTATGCACATTTACAGACCAGAACCTAATAGAGGAACATGTGACTGACATCATTCATAAGACCACAGAGTTGAAGTCACTCACAGAAAGGTACAGGGTTTTGTAGTGACAACGTAAATTACTAGGCTGAACATTTAGATATGACTGTGAAAGAAAGTACTGGCATTCTCAAGGCTGCCTTTATTGTGTGCAGCAGAAAAAGCATGTCACTGTATGTCAGCCTTAGGATAAAGTCTAACATACTACTGCAATAAACTGTTCCTATTGAATTAGCCATTATGACTTTCTCGACCACAACTTCTCCTTTGAAAACCTCAAAGTACTCTTGGCCCATAAATACAGCAATGTCTTGGATCGTGTAAACAACAATTTGTCCATGGGCCATGTTCAAAAACAGCTCTATGCAAATATCAAAGCCCACTTTTTTGGCCAGCTATGCATTTCTTGAGGAGTAATTTAAAGGTACCTTAATACTGGACTCCATGTAGATAAAAGGTCCACATTTTTGCAGCTCTCTAATCATTAATATATCATTACATTTTTTTTTAAATGGAAGCAGTGTAAGTAGCTGCATTCTTGCAGTTCCCATGCAGCAGAGCTCAGGCTAAATTACTAAAACTGTGGCAGGTAAAGTAGTTCGCATAAATGTATATTTACTGTGTATTGGATGGTTTGGCTATATTTTTGCTTTAAATAGAAATTTACTTTGGCAGGAATCCTGCATAATATATTATATTTGCTAAACAAGTTATATTTCTTAAAGACCAACTTCACCTAAAACCGATATTTCAGTGCTGTATATTTGCTTGCAAGTTATACTGAATTCGTTTTTTTGTTTTTTTTTATAATGCTCAGTGACTGCAGCTGTAAGATGTCCCCACCAGAATTTTCAGGTCCTGTAGGGTGACACAGTTTTAGCTTTTGGATGGAATATTTATTTCGGGGGAGTTGGTTTTTAATAATAAAAAAAAAGTTGTTTGACCTCATTTACTTAATTTTTATGCTGCTATCAAAAATAAAAGGGGATTCTGAGAGAAAAAAAAAACAAAGTCTGAGATCAAGGTCAGTGGGGTTGATTTACTAGAGGCTGTTCACATAGCAAGGTTTATATTCACTTTGTATAGTGTATGTTCACATGGTTTAATATATAAGGTGAAGATGTGTTCACTTTAAATGGTCAATTATATGCCATTCAAAGTGAACACATAAAATAAAATGGGATATTTGCCTTCACACGACTGGATGAATGATGTAAACAGTGCTTTACAATATTTTCTAAGCCAAGTGAACACTGCAACATGAAAATGAATACAGTATACATTTTTATTTTAACAGTCTTTGTTCTATTGTTAAATCAGCTCCATTGAATGATTTAATATGAGATTAGAGGACAACAGCAAACAATTTTTTAAAAAAACAAGTCAGTTTAGTAATGTTCTCTTGAAGACATGAAAAAAAATTGTAGGGTTATTACATGAAATCTGTCATAGTAAATTGCTACATGTCAGGAGGAAAGTGGAAATCTGGCTTGCAGTGGGCATGCCAGGTGTGTAACCCTATAGGTGGACAAAGGAGGGACGTGAATGTTTTTTCAGAATGTAATAACTAATATGTTCACCTTAAGTCTGTACAGTAGACAGGAGGCAGGGCAGTGGTACAAAGTCCACACAACAGTTTGCAGGATCTGGAAAGTTTTATCACTTTTATTATGCTAAGGTATGTAGCCATACAACACAGCACAAGTGGATGAATGGATTGTAAAGGCTTTACCTCTCTTATACATGCATTTTAAATGTGTGCTAAGTTGGCCTTTAAATGTATGAAATAGCTGTACCTAACATATTCTAAAGATTGTGTACCATCCAACTTACAAGACCACTTAAATATGTTGTAATACTGACAGACAAACCAGTATGGCTAAATTCTTCAAACTGATCAATAAACTGTTTAGGATTCGAAACCTGAAAGTGAAGCTGACTTAGTTCTATAATTGTACGAATTGTTTCTACTAATTCGGTCTATGCTCGCTATGCCTTGTGAATGTGTATTTCTCAGAATTAAAAACTGTGATGTATTCGAAGCCAACTACTTTTTTTAAATTAATTGTTCTGCACCAAAATAGTTTGTTGCACTGTATATTGATGATTTAGTACAGAAATAAAAATAGTTTTGGAAAAAAAAAAAGCGTACAGAAAGTGATGTTCATGCCTTTGTTCCTTTTTTTTTCTGTAGTACACAATTATGCAATGGGGTGGATTTACTAAAGGCAAATAGACTGTATTTTGCAAGTGCAGTTGCACTCATTTTTTCTGTAGTAAATGTAAATGTGGTAAAGCTTCACCTTGTAAGGAATATATCAGGTGCAAGGAAAATTTAAAAAAAGTATTTTTGCATGCGCATTATTGAATGATGGAAATCAGAGCTTTACCACATTTACTAAGCTCTGGGCAAGACGAGTGTAAGTGCACTTGGGTAGTGCACAGTCTATTTGCCTGTAGTAACTGCACAGTATGGAGTATATAAAAAAAAGCAAAAAAACCTCATACCAGGAGCTGGGCTGGGACTGGAAGGGAGAGAGCAGCTGGCTCAGTCTCCCAGCGGCGCAGCTGAGAGGCTGAGCCAGCTGCAGGTCCAGGCATCTGGGTGGATCCCAACTGTACAGTCAGGATCTTTCCCCAGCATGGACCGGCTGAGTGAGAAAACGAATCATAGAAGCGCAGAACGAACTGCACTCTTGTGATCCATAGGAGAAGTAGGGACAAAAAGCTTTGGCCATACTTCTCCTTTAATAGAATATTTAAATGAATTGTTTCGGAAAACTCTGACACTACATGGTTTTTAGCAGATAAATAATGATCTGTCAGGTTAAATATGAAACAAAGTTTAACTGTGTGTTGCCAGCCTGATAATTGTTACGGCAGGATGGAATGAAGCCGTCCAGAGCACATTGTGCAACAGTGCACGTGCAACTGTGCAGGCCTCCTCTGACCACTGGCAGTGGCATCTAGGCTCCTTTTGCACTGTCGATTACAGGCCATCCCTCAGACCACAATCCAGGCTCCAGCACTGTGTGTGCTGCATTTATTTAAACATTTTACAGGCCTACTCTATTCAGACCACCGTTGTCCAGAGAGCACTGTGCACTGCAGCATACAGGCTTCCAGTTCCTCCCCACCGTTCGTCTGACGTCTATCCACAACTCCAAACAGAAATGTCGGCTTCTGTGACTGTCACTGGTAGAAATAGAAGATCTATGGATCTATTTTACATTTAATGGTAAGGACAACAAGACTCCTTGCAAACCATGTGGAGAGACACTCTCTGGTAAAAATACAACAAACTTGAAGCATCATTTGCGGACAACTCATCCTGAAATTCATACAAAGGTAAGCACAGCAATACTTAAATCCACTTTTTGGGAACAGTCTTATGTACATTGGTATTGCAGGGATTTTTTTTTTTGGTTTTTTGGTATTTTTACATTACCCTTTTGTCAAAACAGCAATATTCTTGCCGAAACGACTAAATCTGTGTCTGTAGTGTATGTTCAAACCTAACCAGTAATAACAACAACATATTCAAATTTTTCACTCCAGCAGTAGTATATAATGAGTTTGGAAATTGTAGAGAAATGCTTAAATAATGCATTACAATTTAACTACACCCATTCGATTTTAGACAACTAAAATGAGTTTTAGTCGACTAAAATGTTGTGGAGATTTGGTCGACTAAATATGACTAAAACTAAAACACTTGCAGAAGACTAAAATAGGATTTAAACTAAAATGTCCTTAGACTAATGCCGCGTACACATGACCGGTTTTCCCGTCGGAATAAACTCTGAAGGTTTTTCCGACAGAGTTCCGACGGAATTCCGCTCAAGCTGTCTTGCATACACACGGTCACACCAAATTCCGACCGTCCAGAATGCGGTGACGTACAACAGGTACGACGGGACTAGAAAACGGAAGTTCAATAGCCAGTAGCCAATAGCTTCCGTCTCGTACTTGCTTCAGAGCATGCGTCGTTTTTGGTACGTCGCAACAGCATACAGACGATCGGTTTTCCCGATAGGAATTGGTTCCGTTGGAAAAATTTAGAACATGTTCTCTTTCTAGGTCCGTCAGAATTTTTGACGTAAAAAGTCTGATGAGACATACACACAATCGAAATATACGATGAAAAGCTCCCGTTGGACTTTTTCTGTTGGACATTCCACTCGTGTTTACACGGCATAAGACTAAAACTAAATCAAAATGTGCTGCCAAAATTAACAGTGGCTGAAATACTTTTTATACAAAAATATTCTTACAAAAGTATACATTCACTAAATACGCTTAACATCGCCAACCCACATTAAACCTCTTAAGTACTTATTCCATGTAGTTGGATACAAATGAGCAAACCTAGATAGGACCAAATACCAAATTGTGACCAAGTTATATGCTGACCTCTGGGAAGTAATATTGGAGGACCATTTAGAAATGTTCAACCACATCTTAGTCCTAAGCTTTTATACGTTTTGCTGCTTGCCATGCCACGCTTGCCAGTTTTGTCTGTGTCTGTTCTGCTTGTCATGCACAGAGTGTTTTGGATGTCTGTCCTGCTGGCATACTACTCTGTTGTTTAGGAGTATTGAATTAAGCTTCAGGACCTGGTTAGTGCCTGTATATGGCACCGGATTGGCTGGTTGAGCCATAAATGGACAGACCCAGGATCATCCTGCTTTTACTGATTAAACTATCTTAACAGCAATGGCTTCCAGCTGAGTTGGCAAACAGCACAAGAGGTAAGCGTAACTTCATTCTCTGCATGTATCTAAATAGGGGACTGGAGGTAGGAAAGGGAACACATAGAGAGTTCCGGGAAACAGGGGCATAACTAGAAACCTCAGGACCCCGGTGCAAGAAATCATGAAGGCCCCCCCCCCCGAAAAGCATGATTTTGATACTATGCCTGGCTGCCCCTAGTCCCCCCCCCCAGCTGAGAGAAGACAATTGCTTGGCAGGACAGATTCCCCTGTCAGCACTGTGTGGGAGGAATCAATGGGAGTCTATGACATTGACATATGAATCTAGTACAGATATTGGCTCATCATACCTGCAAAGCTGCCCGTTGCAAGTCTTCGAGCGGCTTGTGGGGGTCCACCTTAACCTCCCACGTTGTTCGGAAGACCACCAGAAAGGCGAAGTTCTAGCTGACCTTCCAGGAATTCTAGACAGAAATTTTGCAGTTGGTTACTTGAGTATATGTAAACGATCACCTTGTAAAACTACCCATTCAGTTTAAAATGGAAATGAAATGAAAAACATTTGTATATACAGGGCTCAAAATTTCAAATCCTGAGCTAGTAGCCAGGCCTCAAGGGTTACTTGCCATCTGTTGCCCCACCCAACCCCTACCATGCCCCGTCCCTAATTCCGCCCCCAAACACGCCCTCATAACTTATCTCATGAAATTACACTTAAATGTTTTATGCAGAATGAAGTTATGAAAATAAATATTAACAACAACTTTATCCTTGCCCAAAAATGTAGCCTGCCCGTGTCCACCAGTGCAACCTGTGTCCCCAGAGCAACCTGTGTCCCCAGTGCAGCCTGTGTCCCCAGTGCAGCCAGTGTCCCCAGTGCAGCCAGTGTCCCCAGTGCAGCCAGTGTCACCAATGCAGCCTGCCCGTGTCCACCATTGCCACCTATGTCCCCAGTGCAGCCGGTGTCACCAATGCAGCCTGTGTCCCCAGTGCAGCCTGTTTCCCCAGTGCAGCCTGTGTCCCCAAAGCAGCCGGTGTCACCAATGCAGCCTGTGTCACCAATGCAGCCTGTGTCACCAATGCAGCCTGTGTCCCCAATGCAGCCTGTGTCCCCAGTGCAGCCGGTGTCACCAATGCAGCCGGTGTCACCAATGCAGCCGGTGTCCCCAGTGCAGCCAGTGTCCCCAGGGCAGCCAGTGTCCCCAGTGCAGCCAGTGTCACCAATGCAGCCAGTGTCACCAATGCAGCCTGCCCGTGTCCACCAGTGCCACCTGTGTCCCCAGTGCAGCCGATGTCCCCAATGCAGCCGGTGTCCCCAGTGAAGCCGATGTCCCCAATGCAGCCGGTGTCCCCAGTGAAGCCGGTGTCACCAATGCAGCCTGCCCGTGTCCACCAGTGTCCCCAGTGCAGCCGATGTCCCCAATGCAGCCGGTGTACCCAGTGAAGCCGGTGTCCCCAGTGCACCTGGTGTCCCCAGTGCAGCCAGTGTCATCAACGCAGCCAGTGTCACCAATGCAGCCTGCCCGTGTCCATCAGTGCCACCTGTGTCCCCAGTGCAGCCGATGTCCCCAATGCAGCCGGTGTCCCCAGTGAAGCCGGTGTCCCCAGTGAAGCCGGTGTCCCCAGTGAAGCCGGTGTCCCCAGTGAAGCCGGTGTCCCCAGTGTAGCCGGTGTCCCCAGTGCAGCCGGTGTCCCCAGTGCAGCCGGTGTCCCCAGTGCAGCCTACCCGTGTCTAACAGTGCCACCTGTGTCCACCATGCCACCTGTGTCCCCAGTGCAGCCTGTGTCCCCAGTGCAGCCTGTGTCACCCGGTGTCACCAATAGAGCCTGCCCGTGTCCACCAGTGCCACCTGTGTCCCCAGTGCAGCCTGTGTCCCCAGTGCAGCCTGTGTCCCCAGTGCAGCCTGTGTCACCAATGCAGCCAGTGTCCCCAATGCAGCCAGTGTTCCCAGTGCAGCCGGTGTCACCAATGCAGCCGGTGTCACCAATGCAGCCGGTGTCACCAATGCAGCCTGCTCCTGTCCACCAGTGCCACCTGTGTCCCCAATGCAGCCAGTGTGCCCAGTGAAGCCGGTGTCCCCAGTGAAGCCGGTGTCCCCAGTGAAGCCGGTGTCCCCAGTGAAGCCGGTGTCCCCAGTGCAGCCAGTGTCACCCGGTGTCACCAATGCAGCCTGCCGTGTCCACCAGTGCCACCTGTGTCCACCAGTGCCGCCTGTGTCCCCAGTGCAGCCTGTGTCCCCAGTGCAGCCTGTGTCACCAATGCAGCCTGTGTCACCCGGTGTCACCAATGCAGCCTGCCCGTGTCCACCAGTGCCACCTGTGTCCCCAGTGCAGCCTGTGTCCCCAGTGCAGTCTGTGTCCCCAGTGCAGTCTGTGTCCCCAGTGCAGCCGGTGTCCCCAGTGCAGCCAATGTCCCCAGTGCCACCTGTGTCGCCAGTGCCGCCTGTGTCCCCAGTGCAGCCTGTGTCCCCAGTGCAGCCTGTGTCACCAATGCAGCCTGCCCGTGTCCACCAGTGCCACCTGTGTCCCCAGTGCAGCCTGTGTCACCGGTGCAGCCTGGAGGGGGTGTTGGTGGTACTGGAGGGGGTGGTGGTGGTACTGGAGGGGGTGGTGGTGGTGGTACTGGAGAGGGGGTGGTGGTACTGGAGGGGGGTGGTGGTGGTACTGGAGGGGGTGGTGGTGGAACTGGAGGGGGGTGGTGGTGGTACTGGAGGGGGGTGGTGGTGGTACTGGAGGGGGTGGTGGTGGTACTGGAGGGGGGTGGTGGTACTGGAGGAGGGGGGTGGTGGTACTGGAGGGGGGTGGTGGTGGTACTGGAGGGGGGTGGTGGTACTGGAGGGGGTGGTGGTGGTACTGGAGGGGGTTGGTGGTGATACTGGAGGGGGGTGGTGGTACTGGAGGGGGGTGGTGGTACTGGAGGGGGGTGGTGGTGGTACTGGAGGGGGGGGTGGTGGTACTGGAGGGGGGGTGGTGGTACTGGAGGGGGGTGGTGGTGGGGGGTGGTGGTACTGGAGGGGGGTGGTGGTGGTACTGGAGGGGGGTGGTGGTGGTACTGGAGGGGGGGTGGTGGTACTGGAGGGGGGGTGGTGGTGGTACTAGAGGGGGGTGGTGGTACTGGAGGGGGTGGTGGTGGTACTGGAGGGGGGTGGTGGTGGTACTAGAGGGGGTGGTGGTGGTACTGGAGGGGGGTGGTGGTGCTGGAGGAGGGGGGTGGTGGTACTGGAGGAGGGGGGTGGTGGTACTGGAGGGAGGTGGTGGTGGTACTGGAGGGGGGTGGTGGTGGTACTGGAGGGGGGTGATGGTGGGGGGTGGTGGTACTGGAGGGGGGTGGTGGTGGTACTGGAGGGTGGTGGTACTAGAGGGGGGTGGTGGTACTGGAGGCGGGTGGTAGTACTGGAGGGGGTTGGTGGTGGTACTGGTGGGGGGTGGTGGTGGTACTGGAGGGGGATGGTGGTACTGGAGGGGGTGGTGGTGGTACTGGAGGGGGGTGGTGGTGGTACTGGAGGGGGGTGGTGGTGGTACTGGAGGGGGTGGTGGTGGTACTGGAGGGGGGTGGTGGTGGTACTAGAGGGGGGTGGTGGTACTGGAGGGGTGGTGGTGGTACTGGAGGGGGGTGGTGGTGGTACTGGAGGGAGGTGGTGGTGGTACTAGAGGGGGGTGGTGGTACTGGAGGGGGGGTGCTGGTGGTACTGGAGGGGGGTGGTGTTGGTACTGGAGGGGGGTGGTGGTGGTACTGGAGGGGGGTGGTGGTGGTACTGGAGGGGGGTGGTGGTGGTACTGGAGGGGGTGGTGGTGGTACTGGAGGGGGGTGGTGGTGGTACTAGAGGGGGGTGGTGGTACTGGAGGGGCGGTGGTGGTACTGGAGGGGGGTGGTGGTGGTACTGGAGGGGGGTGGTGGTACTGGAGGGGGGTGGTACTGGAGGGGGTGGTGGTGGTACTGGATGGGGGGTGGTGATGGTACTGGAGGGGGGTGGTGGTGGTACTGGAGGGGGTGGGGGTGGTACTGGAGGGGGGTGGTGGTGGTACTAGAGGGGGGTGGTGGTACTGGAGGGGTGGTGGTGGTACTGGAGGGGGGTGGTGGTGGTACTGGAGGAGGGTGGTGGTACTGGAGGGGGGTGGTGGTGGTACTGGAGGGGGGTGGTACTGGAGGGGGTGGTGGTGGTACTGGAGGGGGGTGGTGGTGGTACTGGAGGGGGGTGGTGGTGGTACTGGAGGGGGTGGTGGTGGTATTGGAGGGGGTGGTGGTGGTACTGGAGGGGGGTGGTGGTACTGGAGGGGGGTGGTGGTGGTACTGGAGGGGGGTGGTGGTACTAAGAGGGGGGTTGTGGTACTGGAGGGGGGTGGTGGTACTGGAGGGGGTGGTGGTGGAACTGGAGGGGGGTGTTGGTGGTACTGGAGGGGGTGGTGGTGGTACTGGAGGGGGGTGGTGGTGGTACTGGAGGGGGGTGGTGGTGGTACTGGAGGGGGTGGTGGTGGTACTGGAGGGGGGTGGTGGTGGTACTGGAGGGGGGTGGTGGTGGTACTGGAGGGGGTGGTGGTGGTACTGGAGGGGGGTGGTGGTGGTACTGGAGGGGGGTGGTGGTGGTACTGGAGGGGGTGGTGGTGGTACTGGAGGGGGGTGGTGGTGGTACTGGAGGGGGGTGGTGGTGGTACTGGAGGGGGGTGGTGGTACTGGAGGGGGTGGTGGTGGTACTGGAGGGGTTGGCGGTGGTACTGGAGGGGGGTGGTGGTGGTACTGGAGGGGGGTGGTGGTACTGGAGGGGGGTGGTGGTACTGGAGGGGGTGGTGGTGGTACTGGAGGGGGGTGGTGGTGGTACTGGAGGGGGTGGTGGTGGTACTGGAGGGGGTGGTTGTGGTACTGGAGGGGGGTGGTGGTACTGGAGGGGGTGGTGGTGGTACTGGAGGGGGGTGGTGGTACTGGAGGGGGGTGGTGGTGGTACTGGAGGGGGATCTCTTACTGATCCCATCCCCCACCACCACCACTGATCTCATCCCTATCCCCCCACCCCCCATCTCCTCTGTTGTAGAGGTGATGGGGGGTGGGGGGATAGGGATGAGATCAGTGGTGGTGGGGGGATGGGATCAGTAAGAGGCAGAGCCGCAGAGGTGGTGGAGGTTGGGATCGATCGATTGGAGTGCAAAATGGGGACTTACTGCCAATCAATCCATCGATTCCCCCTCCTCAGAAATCAGAAACAATCCTTCGGCGTGCCTCCTCCAGCCCAGGAATCTTGCCTCAGGTCAGGTCACACGCCGCCGTAGGTACTCCACACTGCGCAGAAGCAGAGGGGAGAGCTCCTCCCCCGCCTTCACTGAACTGGTGTGCTTCAGTGTCCGCCCCGCCTCCCTTACAGTCTCTCTTTCTGGATAGGCAGGGGCGGGGCCCACACAGTCTCACAGCTCAGCGCTTCTCTCTCTCCCCTCAGTGCAGGCGTAGCGGATGAAAGCCCCCCTCCCGACACAGTGAAACATGGACACAACACCTCCGGACAGTCAGGTGGGCCCCTCACACGGCGGGCGGGCGGGAGGGCGGCCGCTGGGCCCCCTGAAGTGGCGGTGAAGTACAGAGCCCAGTCGCACTTGCGACTGTTGCGACCCCTATAATTCCGCCACTGCCGGGAAATACACACAGGGACAGAGCTCACTTTAGCATCTTTCACCTTGCAGGATAGATCATCTTGCTCTGCCACTGAGTAATACAATGCATTAAAAACAAGACACTACAAAAAAAATTAAATATTTTATTTTTTTAAAAAATCTAGATTTTACCAAAATACTGTGGAAATATATTTTTTACATTTAAGTAAATATTTTGTGAAATCAAATACCATTGAAAAATAAATGTTATCATGTAAAATTACATGAATACAAATATGAATAATTCTGACTGGTTTTATATACTTTGCTTTTGTGTCATTTAATAAACCTATACGTTAATAGCATAAAACAAGCGGTGTACTTAAAAACTATGGGTTGCCATTGCTGACTTCCTTTTTAAATGTTTAATGCTTGGCTCTCCCTGGTTCCAATATATTCTAAGTCACATACCTAGAAGAAGCATGTAACAATAGATGACAGAATGGATTCAGGACACCAAAACCTATAGCAGCCACTGGATTTACAGCCAGGCAAAGAAGGTTTTTTGGGTGGCGAGGTCAACAGTGGTAGACCACATCATTTATGGAGTGCAGATTTTCCTAGAACGTTACCCTGAGATGGATGATGGATAATGATAATATTTTGACATTTACTGTAAGCTGGATATCATCAGTAATTAGGCATTACACAAAAGTACCGTTACGTAGAGAAAATTGATTTTAATTTGATAAACTGTTGTGCTGATCTGTGTTGTAGAGCTGCATAGAAATAGAAAAAAAGAAAGGTGCTAACCTGAGAGTTGTGCTTTGCTCCTCATACATTACAGGTTGCACTCTAGGCCATTATCTCAATTGTTTTACATGAACATAAGCAATTGCAAATACAAGTAGGGTTAAAAAAATCCTGCTACCTATATTTGTGGTGCAGTTTCCATGGCAAGGCTTTTGTTAACCAGGTATGACTCATGGCACTTCAAAGACATATCCATTTTATGCCTGTGTAATTTTTTCCAAGGAGAATTTCCAAAAAGTCCAGACATTAGAGACCATGTTGATTTTCTAGCTGAAAACAAAGGATTCAAATATAACATAAGGAGCAACACACTGAGGATGTGGAATGGCATGACACAGTGGGAATGGAAAAGAGGAGATCACAAAACTAAAGCAACAAACTGACCATTAGAAATAAAATGCTTAGTGTAATAAAATCAGATCACCTTGCAATGAGACTGATGCATAGAACTATAGGCAAAACCTTTTTTTTTCATTATAGACAGAGCTAGGGAGGGTTATAACCCCTGTCAGATTTTTTGCTTTCAAAATATTTATTGGACCTAATACAAGTAATAAAACAAGCATCAATACAAAAGTGCCACAGTCAGCAGAACAAATGAGCAAAACAAATGCAATGCATGGAATAATAATTCCCACATTACAAGTCTTAAAATAATAAAATCAACAACAGTTTATACGGGCAGCAATGTTCTATCACCTGATTCATCAGGAAGATGGATACAAACCCAACGAAGACCACCCAAATATCAGTAAGCTGAACATGTGAAGCCATGGGCTATCAAACTCCTGGGTAATCAAACATACAATTGAAGAAAACTAGAAGATAAGAGATAAGAGAAGAGATGGAAAAATCAAAAAGCAAAGGGAAGTGGTCCAAGACAGAGGGAATAAACTATTCCATAAAGCTCCCATAGAAAACCTAACACACCAGAGAGACATGCAGTTAGGCAGCCCACGGCTCCGGGATCTGTTCAAATTCTTGTACTGTGTCCTTTAGAATGCTAACAATATATTCATGTTACATGATCCAGGTGACTTTTTTCCTAGCCTGTGACAAGGATACAGTAGGATATTTCCAGAATTTAGCAAGAGTCATCTTAGCCCCTAGCAAAATAAAGGAAATCAAACATTGTAAGCATTTAAGTAAACCTGGCACAGGGGAAGTGCTATACGTGGAGTCTGGGGAACTGACTGTCCCATTACCCTATGAATCAGGGCAAAGATGACATTCCAAAAGCCACAGATACTTGGGCATTCCCACCAGATATGGCACATTGTCCGTGTCATGTGACAGCCTTCAAAACACAAAGGTGATACAGAGGTGTACATTTTGGCCAACTGAGTTGGCACTAAGTACCAGCGGGTAAGCACCTTCAAATTTGCCTCTATTAAGGCTACATTCAAGATACCCATGTATGACCTCAGGAAACATCTGTGCCATAACTCATGTTCCTTTCCTCTCCCAGATCAGTATCCCAGTCTACCATATAAGGGAGTTTAGGGGGTGAGCCAGTAACAGCCCATAGACAAGGGAAATACTCCCATGCTGATTTGCACCATTTTTCATATGGGGTTACTTGATAATGGTCTGGCTTAACCGGCCAGAGGGATTGTAAAAAGTGTGAAATTTGAAAAAAACTGAAAATGCTCTGCATTTTGAGGACATCTGTACAGTGGTGCAGCGTAAAAGGTCCTCTGTGTGTAATAATGTGCCCAATTCTGTATAGCCCCTTGTCTAACCACCACTTAAAGGCTTTCATGTCCTGCCCTTGAGGGAAATCCAGATTGTTTAACAAATGTACTAATGGACGGAAAGTAGACTCCAAGTCACTATCAGAGGGGAGCCTATCCCATAATGCTACCAAATAGGAGAGATTAGGTGCCAAGATGGGAGGGCGGTGCTTAGGAGAGCTCCACAAATGGTAGTCCAACGTAAAGCCTGGAATTGCCATCCTCTCCATACGCACCCAGTCTGGTTTGGTGTATTGAGAATATACCACTTAGAGTTGTGTGAAATGAGCAGCTTGATAGTAGCAAAACAAATCAGGCAACCCCAGCCCTCTCTAAATCTTAGGGTAAAATAGAATTTTCATTAAAAATCGGTGCCCTCGATTGCTCCATATATGCCATACCACCTTTGCTTGAAAACGAACAAGCACCGATCGGGGAACAGGTATAGGCAAGGACCTAAAGTAGTAGAAGTAAAGTGTTCTTAGTTATAATGTAATTTTAACTGTATTGGTTCTACCCAGCCAGGCTAAATTATTTAGGGACCGCTGTTGGAGGTCTGCCTCCAGTTTGTAAAACAGGGAGGGGTAATTAAATTCATATAAAGAGTCCATATTAGCCATTAGTTGTACCCCTAAATACGGAATATGAGTAGTGTTCTGAATGAAAGAGAAGTGGTTTCTAAGATGATCAACCATATCTGTGGGGACTGAAAGATTCAGTGCCACGGATTTAGCCATATTGACTTCCAACCCTGATATCCTGCCAAATTCCTGAAGCAATCTGATAATCTGATAACCTTAGGGGTCGACGTTATGGGGGAGGTTAGGAACAACAACAGATCATCTGCGAACAGCGTACATTTATGTTCCTGCTCCCTACAACGCACCCTCCCCCGGATCGGTCCGGATGGCAACTGCCAGGGTTTCCATGGCGATTGCAAAAATTAAAGTAGACAAGGGACAGCCCTGCCTTGTACCCCGTGCTAAAGAGATGGGGAAAGAGAATTGGCTTGGCAGGTGCACTTGAGCTTGTGGAGCAGAATACAGGGCTCATAGGATTGTAATAAACTGGGGCCCAAACCTCCAGATATCTACGACTTTAAACATATAGGGCCAAGAGACCATATGAGAGGCCTTCTGCAAAGCTATGGACAAGAAAAACCCTTCCTGAGGGGGACCACATCCCATCTGGACCAAAGCAGAGAGACTATGTTGATAGCCCAGCGAATCCAGTCAGGACTCTGTCTTCTGGGAATAAAGCCTATCTGATCCTCATGGACATAGGAGGCTATAAAAGAAGCAAGTCATTAGATAGGATTTTGGTCAGTAGCTTAAGATCGTTGTTAATTAAGGAAATGGGTCTATAATTGCTAACCTCACCCGGATCCTTGCCAGGCTTAGGGATAACTGTAATAAATTCCATGTTTAACCACTTCCAGCCCATTTGACATCCTGCAGGCATCGTTCAGATATCATTATTTTCTGCTAGCAATTCCCAGCAAAGTAAAAACAATCTGCAAAATAAAAACAAGCCGCTTGATTGTTTTTACAGGCGGCGTGAGGGGACGTCCCCCCACTCCCGCCGTGCTACAGAGAATGAATCGGCCAGCGGCGGACGTTTACCATAGAGCTGACCAAGGACCAAATGGTCCCCGGCCATCTCGATGACCTTCGGAAGCCGGGCACAACGTCACTTCCGGCATCGACAGATGTAAACACTGCTGTGTTTTTAGGTGGAAAGGCTGAGATTGTTTGATTTTTTTTTTTGGATGTCAGGCTCTTTTCAGGTCCTTTCTGTAAAGAGGACCTATCATGCCTTATTCCAATTACAAGGGATGTGTACAAAAAGTGATTAAAAAAAACAAAATTAAGTGAAAGTGTAAAAATTAAAAAATAAATATAAAATATAAACAATAAAAATATTTTTTTAAAGCGCCCCCATGTGCTCACATGCAGAAGCAAATACATATGTACATCGAGCCCACATATGTAAATGGTGTTTAAATCAGGTAGCCTGTAAAAAATATTAAAACGTAGACTAATGAGATTTTTAGGTACCGAAGTTTGGCGCCATTCCACAAAATTGTGTGCCCAATTTTAAAACATGACATTTTAGGTATCTATTTACTCTGTGTAACACCATATTTCACATTATGCAAAAAATCATGCTAACTTTAGTGGTTTTTTCTCTTTTAATTCATGAAAGTTTTTTTCCCCAAAAAATTGTGTTTGAAAAGTTGCTGTGCAAATACTGTGTGACAAAAAAGTTGCAACGACTGCCATTTTATTCTCTAGAGTCTCTGCTAAAAAACATATATAATGTTTGGGGGTTCTGAGTAATTTTCTAGCAAAACAATTATGTTTTTTTTACATGTAGGAGTGAAGTGTCAGAATTGGCTTGTGTCAGGGCTGGGCTCTTAGCAGCTCTCTTCTCTGTGCTCAGACTGCTTAGCTGTCAGATAATTGTCAGCACTCACTGATTCCTCAGTGGCTCACCTGGTTATCATTATCTGCTCATCAGTCCCACCTACAGCCAGCCCCTTCCGGCTATTTAAATTGCCTTGTTCATGCCTTTCCTGCCTTCCCCTATTCAACATATCTGGAGTTTCTCTGCTGTGTTCTTGTGAAAGACTTTGCTCGGCTGACGTCCCTTCTGGTTCCTGATCCTGTTCTTCTGTCTCTGACTAAGCTTATCTCTGGTTTCCTTATTACTGGCTTGTCTGACTACCTGCTTTGGCTTGCGATCCCTGGCTTATGTTTTGACTACATTTACTGATCTGTACAATTTTTACCATTACAATAAAAGGTATGAATTTTGCTGCATTTCTGTCTCAGTCTGTCTCAGTCTGATTCATGGTTCCTGACAGCTTGGGCTGGAAGTGGTTAAGGCAGAGTCCAGGGAGCCCCCACTCCCGCAAAAAATTTAAAAAGCTAGTCAAGTATGAGGATAAGGTGGCAGAAAAATTCTTGTAGTAGACAGTGGATAAATTGTCAGCTTAGGCAAAAAGATGTCATTCAAAAAAGTCTACATCCCTTGGGGTTCCCGAGGTGTCTGACCGGTAGAACCCAAGCGTAGAAATATTATAATTATGTCATGATTTTTTGTGGATTTTGTGCGTATCCCCCTGTAGCAGAACGCTGCCTTGGCAGTGCATAGGAGCGGACCTTAGGGGTCAATTTGGCCGCCAACATAGGGCCAATCCTATCACACTGAAAATAAAAATAGGCATTACTCCAACAGCTCTTCTTGGCTCTAGTAGTCAGAACCAAATTGAGCGCCATTCTAGTGTACTCAATTTTAGCGAGTGTCTCATCATTGGGTTTAAGTTTATGTGCCTTACAAAGGGACTGCAAGTCAGTCTAGTCGCTCCATATCTATCCGATGCTCTCTTATAATCTGAGTTGATATTTGGATAATTGTCCCCTATATGATGGCTTTATGGGTCGCCCATAACGTAGAGGGGTTCAACTCCACAGTGTCATTTTGTTAGAAGTATTCAGGCAAAGCGCGGTCAATTTCAGTGCACCTATTTGGGTCACTGAGCAGAGATTAATTTAGCCACTACCGAAAAGGGGCCGGTGGATCTTAAGTTTGAGAAAGCATCAGACAAACAGTGGAGTGATCAGACCAGGATGTCTCTGTATTATTTGTCTTATGTACCAGAGGGAAACTACCACCAGAAATAAAAATGTGATCGCTTTTGGCATATGTGGCATGAGGGATATAAAAACTAGTGTAATCCCTACCCATGGGGTGAGTTTCCCTCCAAATGTCAACCAAGCCTAGGGAATGGAGTATTTTGACGAGGTGTAGACTTAGGGGACAGCCTAAACTGGGCAGCGGTCGGCCTAAAAAAAAGACAACTCCACTGTGCTGGGTGCACTGTGGAGCGGCGGAGGTTATAAGCAGATGCCTGTACTATATGGTAACCTAAGCTCCGGAAGAAGCGTTTTTGCGCGTAACATGTAGAGCTGAGCTACAGCACGCCTCAACCAACCTACACCAAATCTGATGGACTACTGTTAATCGTCAATTTAAGGATATTCATACAATCATTCAGGATAAAATTGTCTGGTATAACTGGTGGTGTGATCTACAGCATTTAGGCATTATTTATACTGTGAATTTTTTTTAACAATGTCTGTTTATAATATTTTCTTTTTTCTTTCAAATTTTTTGTAATAAAGATGTTCACATTTTTAACTATGTGTATCTAAATGCCTACAAAGTCCAATGTTAATCTCTCCAAATAGTATTCCTATATGTCTAGAGCAATGTTGGAATTTCCTCTAAAGATCACCATCCCCTCAACATGGGGGATGAGCTCCTTAAACATTGAGAAAAAGGACAGCTGACCCTGGTTAGGGGCATACAACAAAATAAAAAAATAAAGTTGACCATCAGCAGTGCCCTTTAGAAACAAGTAACGCCCATCGGGGTCCTGAATTTCCTGCAGGGGGACAAATGCGATACACTTCGAAAAAAGATGACAACACTCCTGGTCTTATCCAGAGCATTCACCAGATAAAATTTAGGAAATTAGTTATGGAAAAAAGAGGGATTATAAGTGCAAGAGAAATGTGTTTCCTGAAGTAAAACATCAACCTTCTGTGAATGGTAATACTGTAAAGCCTTGCAACGTTTCATAGGGGAGTTCAGTCCCTGAGTGCTATGATTGACAACCTGTAAAACCAAAGAGTTAACAGGGGCCATAACTGCAGATCAGCGAGGAGGAACGCTAAACCAATAGGCTACCACTTACCACACCACAGATAGGACACAGCAGAGCACCAGTCAGGTTACCCTAGACTCCAAAATCCCTAGCTAGGAACAGAAGAGCAGTCTCTGAAACAGACCTAAGAGCACAAGAAAAGAATGAAAAAGACAGAAGAGAAAAGGAAACACAAAAAAATCTAAAAAGTAGTAAGCAAGGAGTGAGCAGGGACCAGCCCACACTCACTGCCCACAAAGTGCCTAGTAAGCAAGTGGTTAACAGAACAAGCTCTCCTGAAAAGGTATCAGTTAAGAATGTTGAGACAAACTATTTACCACTGATAGGGGTGTTTGCAACAAACAGCTTTTATTTATTTTTATGCAAAACCTTTATCGAAAGCTGGAGTTTGACTTCAATTTGTTAGTGTATCTAAATCTGCTGGCCCGCCTAACACTACCCTCCCCCCAAACTAAAAATGCTGCTGTCTGCTGAGCCCCTGTGCTCCTTCATCCAGAGTGAAGGCATGCTTAAACAGGAGGTGTGGTACTGGCCAGATCACCAGGTGAAAGCAGAGGGGAAAAAAGCCTAAAAAAATAATGCAGCCACCTTCTATCGATTGGTAAGGTGCAATATATCACATTTTTGGTTTAGGATTAATACAGCTTTAACTTGTTATTTTTGGACATTCTCCTTAAAAAAACAAGGCAATTTCTTATTACTTCCAAACTTTAGATCTCCAGTATACATTTTTGCAAGAAGTTAATGGTACACAATCCTGTCATGTTAAAACACACAAATCAATAAGGTGTTTTAAGATGATCACCAGACCAAGGTGGATAGAGTGAAGAAGAGTTACACTGTTTGTTATTTTTTTTTAATTAATGACTGTGCCCCCATTGGGTTTTTTGTCATCTCTTCCTGTCTAGGTGAATACACAGGAAGTGATGGGAAGTCTCCTCACACACATCATGAAACCAAGGGATTAATAATTCTTCACTTGAGTAAAAAACAAAACAAAATGTTACTCTTCTGTGTCCCTGGGGACCATATATTCTATCCAAAACCAAAAAAAGGTCCCCTAAATCATACAGTGCATATAGAAAAGACCTCCCCCCATTAATAATAATCACATTTTGTTGCTTTGCAGCCTGAAATGAAGACAGAAACAGTTCTGGTTTTACCCAGCTCTATTTACTCAGTGCAACTTATAACACCTAATTCAAAGATATAACTCCAACATGTCAGAGAAAAAAAAAAAATCAAAAACAGATTTACTGAGTTGGAAAAGGATCACCCCCCCTAAAAAAAAGTTACTTGTAAACTCAATCAGGAGTAGCTAATCACCTTCTCAATGGCACACAAAGCCATTTGGCTTTCATCTGCGATCGGCTGTGATCATTTTGATTAACTCAGCATGAAAAGAGCTTTCCTGGAGCATTTCGGTCCCTCGTAGTGCAACTGAAGCAAACAATCAACTATGGGTGGCAAGGTACTGTCAAAAGATATCTGGGATAAAGTTGTGGACAGGCACAAGTCAGGAGATGGATATAAAAAAAATGTCAAAGGCTTTATCAATGCCTAGAAGCACAGTGAAGTCTATTATTAAGAAGTGGAAGGTATTTGGTACAACACAGATCCTCCCTGGATCAGGATGTCACTCCAAACTGGATGAAAGGGCCAGGAGGAAACTAGTAAGATAGGCTACCAAGAGGCCTACAGCAACTCTGAAGCAGTTGCAGGAATTTTTTAACAAAGAGTGGTCATTGTGTGCATGTGACAACAATATCACAAATTGTCCACAAATGTGTCTTCTATGGGAGGGATACAAGAAAAAAGCCACTCCTCAAGAAAGGCCACATGCAGTCATGACTGAGGAAAACGAACCTTGAAGATTCTGAGGCCACATGGAAAAAGGTGTTATGGCCAGATGAGACTAAAATTTAATTATTTGGCCTAAACAACAAACGATATGTGTGGCGGAAATCCAATACAGCTCACCATCCACATAACACCCTTCCAACAGTAAAGCATGGAGGTGATAATATCCTGTTATGGGGGTGTTTCTCCGCAGCAGGGACTGGAGCACTTAAACCACATTGAAAATCTGTGGAATGACTTGCAGACTGCAGTCCACAAATGGTCACCATCAATTTTTTTTTTCTTAACAGAAAGGTTTTTATTAGTGAATAAACAAATATACAATATCATTCACAGAACATTGAGGTATGTGATACATTGAAATAGCAAATGGAGATTTATTCACATGGATAGTTCTGGACAGCAAAAGACAAAAAAGGAAAAATAAGAGGGGGGCGATCAGTTATGAGATGTTGATCATAACAGTCCCTCGTTCTGCGGAGCAGGTATCAACTGAGAAAAAATAATAAAACATACGGGGGGGGGGGGGGGGGGACAGAGGTCAATAAGGGGAGAAAAAATAAAAAATACAAAGGGTAGGCAACTGTAATAAGACAAGGGGGGGGGGGACTGGGACCGGTAGGGGCCCACTCCAATTAATTATGACCACCTCTATGTACTCCAGGTCTCGGGATCCACAACCCATTCCAACCTCAGCCGGAGCTCCACCTTCCCACACATTAGGAGATAAGGGTCTAAATATTAGGTGACCTAGCGGTAACCCATTTGTTCCACACTTTCCCAAATTCCTGGGGACATTTACGTCCCATGTATGTAAGTTTATGTAAGGGTAGCACAGAGTCTACTAGCATACCACTGGGCAACTGTAGGGGGAGCAGCCAATTTCCAGTTTCGTAGGAGTACCTTTCTAGCATAAAAACACAGATAAAGTAATAACATTTTCGTGTGTATGGAGTGTATCACTGAGTCAATAATACCCAGAAGGAGCACCTTGGGATCCATCATCACCAAAAGATTGGTGACTGCATTTATATCTGCCACCACTGCCCTCCAGAAGCATAATTTAATGTAATTTTAAATGGGACAGATTATACAATAAAAAGCATACTTCTTATTTACAGTAAAACTGTTTTTTAAATGATTCTATCTATAGATTACATAGAAAATAATTGCTAGACAATAATGTAAAAAGATAAAAACCCGGTTTGTCTACCCCCAAAAAATGCATGTACTACTTTGTTGCCTTAAGCAATGACAAAGTTATCATCAAATAATATAAACAGATGCAGGTGTAAAAATTGCTCATCCATAAGGGGTATACAGATACAAGAGCTGAAGTGGTTAGATATAATTCATAGAAATATTGTATGTACAATCTTCCTATAAACTAATGTGTCTAAGTCTGTCTCTATGAAGAGAATAGAAATGTACTTATTACCAGGAAGTGGACTATGCTTTCTCAGTACACTCATCTTCACAGGAGCCCATGTGTCCATGTGTCATTTCTCAGAAGATCTCTTTGTCCTTTACTTTTCACATTTCTGCTGGCTCTGTCACATTTCTGGTAATTTACTTTGCCTTTCTCATCTGTCATCCTTCCTACACATTAACTGTGAACCGTATAATTTGCAGAATAGACTTTTGGATAATAATCCGGTATCAATCAAAAGAGAACACAAGCATCAGTTTACGAGTAAGGAAAATTTCTCAACCCTGTTAGGCATATTTATTAATCTTCATAAGTCTTTTAAAGATAATTAAAATACAAGGGGGACAAATTAATACATCAGCCTACACAACTAAAGAATATCTAAAACTTTCTGTTTTGGATAGAGTGGTGAAAAGTTTAACCCCTCTTAGCTTTTTTATTGGCGTTTGTGTTGCCATTAGAAATACACTATATTGTCAAAAGTATTGGGATACCTGCCTTTACAAGCACATTAACCTAACCTCAAAAAAGCGCTTCTGGAAAAATGCTCAAATATTCCCATAAACACACTAAACCTTGTGGACAGCCTTCCCAGAAGAGTTGAAGCTGTTATAGCTGCAAAAGGTAGGCCAACTCAGTATTAACCCTACGGACTAAGACTAGGCATAAATTGGGATAAAATCTTAGGAACAAAGAACACAGAGGAGAGATAGATTTGCTTTAAGAGCATATTAAATAAGGGCATTAGCCAATGCATCCCATTGGGTAATAGATTTAAAAGAGGGAACAAAAGTCCTGGATGGCTTAACTCCAATGTAAAAATGCATATAAAAGCAAAGGAGAAGGCATTCAAAAAATACATGGTTGAGGGATCATCATCAGCATTCAGACTTTATAAAGAATGCAACAAGAAATGTAAGGGCGCAATAAGGACGGCTAAGATAGAACATGAAAGACACAGAGCAAAAAAAATCCCAAGAAATTCTTTAAGTATGTAAACAGTAAAAAAGGAGGACATACCATACTGGCTCCATAAAGAATGAGGAAGGACATCTGGTTACAAAGGATGGGGAGATGGCGAAGGTATTGAATTTATTCTTCTCCTCAGTCGGGAATCGGGGGGCTTCAGTAACCAAAACTGCAGTGTTCATCCTCAGGACACATCGCAGGAAGCACCTCCATGGTTAACAGAGGACAGAATTAAAATTAGACTTGAGAAACTTAACTTTAATAAATCACTGGGACCAGATGGCTTGCACCCAAGGGTACTTAGGGAACTCAGTCAAGTGATTGCCAGACCGTTGTTCCTGATTTTTACAGACAGTCTACTGACTGGAATGGTACCAGCTGATTGGAGAAAAGCACCAATATTTAAAAGGGGCCCAAAATAAATCCCTGGGAATTACAGACCAGTTAGCCTAACATCAATAGTATGTAAGCTCTTGGAGGGGATGATAAGGGACTATATACAAGATTTTAGTAATGAGAACGGTATCATTAGCAGTAATTAGCATGGATTTGTGAAGAATCGTTCTTGCCAAATCAATCTACTAACCTTCTATGAGGAGATGAGTTGCCAGCTAGATAAAGGAAGGCCCGTAGACGTGGTGTATCTGGATTTGACACAGTTCCTCATAAACGTTTACTGTACAAAATAAGGTCCATTAGCATGGACCATAGGGTGAGTACATGGATTGAAAACTGGCTGCAAGGGCGAGTTCAGAGGGTGGTGATAAATGGGGAGTACTCGGAATGGTTAGAGGTGGGTAGTGGGTCCCCCAGGGTTCTGTGCTGGGACCAATCCTATTTAATTTGTTCATAAACAACCTGGAGGATGGGGTAAACAGTTCAATCTCTGTATTTGCAGACGATACTAAGCTAAGCAGGGCAATAACTTCTCCGCAGGATGTGAAAACCTTGCAAAAAGATCTGAACAAATTAATGGGGTGGGAAACTACATGGCAAATGAGGTTTAATGTAGAAAAATGTAAAATAATGCATTTGGGTGGCAAAAATATGAATGTATTCTATACACTGGGGGAGAACCTCTGGGGGAATCTAGGATGGAAAAGGACCTGGGGGTCCTAGTAGATGATAGACTCAGCAATGGCATGCAATGCCAAGCTTCTGCTAACAAAGCAAACAGAATATTGGCATGCATTAAAAAGGGGATCAACTCCAGAGATAAAACGATAATTCTCCCGCTCTACAAGACTCTGGTCCAGCCGCACCTAGAGTATGCTGTCCAGTTCTGGGCACCAGTCCTTAGGAAGCATGTACTGGAAATGGAGCAAGTACAAAGAAGGGCAACAAAGCTAATAAAGGGTATAGAGGATATTAGTTATGAGGAAAGGTTGCGAACACTGAACTTATTCTCTCTGGAGAAGAGACGCTTGAGAGGGGATATGATTTCAATATACAAATACCGTACTGGTGACCCCACAATAGGAATAAAACTTTTTCACAGAAGGGAGTTTAACAAGACTCGTGGCCACTCATTAAAATAAGAAAAGAGGTTTAACCTTAAACTACGTAGAGGGTTCTTTACTGTAAGAGCGGCAAGGATGTGGAATTCCCTTCCACAGGCTGTGGTCTCAGCGGGGGGGCATCGATAGTTTCAAGAAACTATTAGATAAGGGGAGGAGGAGCTACGTTCTGACATCACCGCTATACGTCCAGTCCCGGAAGCTAAGGGCTCTGTGGAAGCCGGCCGGCTCATTCCTTCATGTTTATCGTGCGCATGTACATCTATTTTTTGTAAGTGTTCATTTGTTTTTTATTTATAATAAATGTTTAAAGATTTACGCTATGTGGAGCTTTTATGTTTTTTTTGTGAAAATACTACCCCATTACTGATTCTTGTGCTGACCACCCCCGCTGACGTCGAGGAGTCCAGTGCTTGCCAGTGAGATCCTGGGCTGGGGTTACAGCCACTCGCCCAGTGTGGTCCCCTGTAATAAGGGACCGCCGGTTTCCGGTAAGCGGCAGTCATTTTCTATGGTGGAGGTTATATCTTTTTCACCTATCACTCCAGTGTGGAACCTCACAATATATCACTTTTGAATTTACATCAATTATCAGATTTTTTAGGATTTACTTTTTGCATTATGGATTCAATTTCTACAGATTTTGGATTGATCTTCGTTTTTCTTCACTTCACCTTTATGGACAATTGTTAATTGGACTTTTGTACATTAATTTTTTTTCACCTACCCAGCATTCGCATCTGCACATTGATGTATTAATTTAGGTATATATGGTTTAATGAACACAACACTTATTTTGGTTATTTGTTTTTGCAATTTATTTTGTGTCACTGGTTGTGATTTTGGCACTCATTTCCAGCACATGTCAATATCTTTTTCGGATTAGCGCGACTTCTTTGTTGCACACAATTATCCATTTTGGTCATTTGTCTTTGCAATTCATTTTGTGACACTTGTCGTGATTTTGGCACTTATCATTTTCAGCACATGTCAATATTTTTTATCTGATAGCGCGACTTCTTTGTTTTGTCTATTAGATAAGCACCTGAATGACCACAACATACAGGGATATACAATGTAATACTGACATATAATCACACACATAGGTTGGACTTGATGGACTTTTTTCACTCAAGTTTTTATTATCATCATTGAAAAATTATTACAGTATAATCAGCATGAAAAAAAATCAGTATAATATAATTCACAGCGAATTCAAAATATGTGATCACAGTCTATTGGTTGTTTTATTACTGTGGTGAACAGCACTAACAATATAGAGAAATAAAGTATAAATAATATAATGTAAACTCTTGACTTTGACTATATCCATTCAATTTCAAATTGTACACCTGCCTATTTTAAGATATATTAAAGCCTCACTCCCCCTTCGACACGCCAGAGGGGATCACACTGTGTCCAAGGAGGGGTGAGGATTCTCCCTCTCATTATCCATTTTTTTCTCTTATAAACTTCTATTTGAGAGAAGAGAGGAGATATTATTGACAAGCCGTGATATCCAGCTCAAAGATTATTACGGAATTTAACAGGCGTACAATATAATGTTCCCATTATAATAGATCAAAGTCAGACATCCTGACCCTAGTATGAAAAATTAGTATATAAACCTGAGAATTTCTATGTAATTTTAAGGAAAAATTATACTGTTCCTAAAACAGAAAAACAAGATATTTTAAAGGGAGAAGAAAAAAGATAAAAGAATAGTATAGAAGAAGAGAATAGAATGCCTGTCTGTCCGATGTGAAACTCAAAAATCAGCGATTGGTGTTGCTCAGAGAAATTCCCATAAACCGAGCCCAGGGTTCCCAAGTGGCTTCAAATTGTGTGGTCTTGTCCAATAAGGAACTAACTATTTTTACTTGTTCCATTATCCATGAAATCTTCCTTTTCATGGACAATAGAGATACCGCAGACTTCTTCCATGCTTTGGCAATAGTCAATTTGGCTTCTGTCAATATAAACAGAATCAATTTACGGGTGATTTTAGGGACATGCGGCAAGAATCCATTCAGCAAGGCAATTGCTGGTGTTTGAGAGATAGCACAACCTGTAAGCTTTCGTATGATGTGGAAGACCCTATTCCAAAATCCTTGGATTCTGGGACATTCCCACCATATGTGACTTATAGAACCCATTCCCTGACAGCCTCTAAAGCATAAAGGCGAAGTGGAAGGGAACATTGCTGCCAATCTTGTGGGAAACATGTGTCTTTTTTCAACCTCATCTACTATGTAACTATGTAAGAATGCCATTAACGTTTATGTGCGTGTAAAGGCAGGTGTTCCAATACTTTTGACAATATAGTGTATTTACCCTCTCTATGGGGTTAATTTACTAAAGGGAGATGGGCTTTTCAATATATCTGCAAACAGTAAGGTGCTGCAACCCTGTGGATTAAGGAAATACCTTGAGCAAATGGGTACGTGATCCACAGATGCACAACTGTAATAGTATAATTTAAATAGATGATCTGCTCATTAAAATCTTATTTTATTGACCATTCGACAGTAAACAAGTGATGGTAAAACAACCCATTCAGTTTAAAATAGAAATTAAATGTAAAACATTTTTGTATAAGTATAAAAAAAAACATTATAAATATCTTTTTTAAGTGATCACATTCCATGTGTTCTCAGCTGCATAAGAACTGGGGGAGGAGAAGCAACAGCAGAATTACATTCCCAGTGAATAGCTGTGCAGGGGCGTGTCAGGACAAGCCTGATCATTGGAGGATAGCATACTGAGTTCCCAGCATAGCTAGAGACCTGACCACGGTGTGCTCTCCTGCTTAGTGTAGTCAGTTTTTAATAGGAAAACAAGGGGACTAGCAGGAACATCAGGGATTTCACATAGTTACATAATTAGGCAAGTTAAAAAAGACATAAGTCCATCTAGTTCAACCAATGAAAAATAAATACATTTTGAAAAATCATACAATTCAATATACACAATCCTATAACCACAGTTGATGCAGAGGAAGGCAAAAAAAAAACCCCAGCAAAGCATGATCCAATTTGCTACAGCAGGGGAAAAAATTCCTTCCTGAACCCCCGAGAGGCAATTGGATATTCTCTGGATCAACTTTACCTATAAATGTTAGTATCCAGTTATATTGTGTACATTTAGGAAAGAATCCAGGCCTTTTTTTAAAGCAATCTACTAAGCTGGCCAGAACCACCTCTGGCGGGAGTCTATTCCACATTTTCACAGCTCTTACTGTGAAGAAACCTTTCCATATTTGGAGATTAAATCTTTTTTTCTCTAGATGTAGAGTGCCCCCTTGTCCTCTGTGATGACCTAAAAGTGAATACCTCAACACCAAGTTCACTATATGGACCACTTATGTATTTGTACATGTTGATCATATCCCCCCTTAATCTCCTTTTCTTAAGAGAGAATAAATTCAGTTCCTCTAATCGTTCCTCATAGCTGAGCTCCTCCATGCCTCTTATCAGTTTGGTTGCTCTTCTCTGCACGTTCTCCAGTTCCCGGATATCCTTTTTGAGAACTGGCACCCAAAACTGAACTGTATATTCCAGATGAGGTCTTACTAATGATTTGTAATGGGGCAAAATGATATCTCTCTCTAGAGTTCATACCTCTCCTAATACAAGAAAGGACTTTGCTCACTTTGGAAACCGCAGCTTGGCATTGCATGCTATTATTAAGCTTATGATCTACCAGAACACTCAGATGCTTCCCCACCATAGATTCCCCCAGCTGTGCTCCCCCTAGTATGTATGATGCATGCATATACTTAGCCTCCAAGTGCATCTTGTAAGGACGTTATTCCACTGCATAGCTTGGTGTCTGTCAGGATCCACCAGCATGGGAGGTACGAACGTGCACATGCGCCGGTCAATCCGAGCATCGGCGTGTGTGTGTGCGGCGGTCTATCAGGTACGGGTAGGGGTTTTAGTAGCCCCCAAGCTCGGTTCCTTGGTGTCTTGTTCCGAACACAGACAGGACATGAACTAACATATTTTTTGCAGAATTCCCCTAGACCAGCAACTGTTTTGTGCTTGGACGTTAACCAAAATCTGTGCCAGTCCATGCCGGAACCATACCATGAGTTTCTTGATGTCTTCAGCAAGCGGGGGGCAGACTCCTTTCCGCCCCCTCGCCCCCACGACTGCCCGATCAAACTTTTGCCGGGGGGGCCGAGATTCCATTTGGGCGTATTTTTCCCTTGTCCGAGAAAGAACAGGAGGGCTTTGAAGATCTGGGATATCTGGGATATTCTTTATCACTAAAAAGGATCAGACCCTTCGTCCTTGTGTGGATTATCGTGAACTAAACAACATCACGGTCAAGAACCTATATCCTCTGCCCTTTCAAAGACTTTTTAGACATTTTTGTGATCGTCTACTTAGATGATATCTTAATTTTCTCTGAATCACGTGACCAGCACCGGAGGCATGTCTGCAGAGTTCTACTCTGTCTTCGTCAGCACGGACTGTACGCTAAGGCTGAGAAATGTAAAATTGAGCAGCAGAACATCCAGTTTCTCGGATTGGAGATTTCCCCAAGAGGTATCAAGATGGATCCCCAAAAAGTGTCTGCTATACTTGACTGGCCTGTACCCCTGGATAAAAAGGGGGTTCAACGTTTTGTTGGCTTTGTGAACTTTTACAGGAAATTTATGAATGGATTCTCTGCTATAATTACTCCCATCACACAGCTGACCAAGCAAAATGCACGCTTCCACTGGGGTCCGGAGGCCCAAGATGCTTTTGAAAGACTTAAGAGACTTTTTACCTCAGCCACCCTGATCCTTCGCTACCATACATCTTGGAGGTAGACGCCTCCGAGAAAGCTGTGAAAGCAGTCGTTTCACAACGCCAAGGCAATAAGGACTTGATGCATCCTGTGGGGTTCTTCTCTCGGAAACTCTCTCCTGCCGAGAGAAATTATGATGTCGGTGACCGAGAACTACTTGCCATTAAATCTGCACTAGAGGAATGGAGATACTTGTTAGAGGGCGCGGTTTACCCAGTACTGATTTACACCGATCATAAGAACCTAGAATATTTAAGATCAGCCAAACGACTAAAACCTCGGCAGGCTCGTTGGGCCTTATTTTTCTCACGTTTTTGTTTTCACATCATGTACAGATCGGGATCAAAGAATATGAAACCAGATGCGCTCTCGCACATGTATGATAGCCCTAAGGATTCTTCCATTCCAGACACTATCCTACCTGCAAGTAACTTTCAACAAACGGACCTTCTTTCCCTGATCAGAGAAGCATCCACAGACTCTTCAAAACCCCCTGGAATCTCTTTAACACCAAGAGAAGGTCTTTTTTGGAGGGGGAGTCAAATTTTTGTTCCAGAAACTGTCCAGGTCAAAGTTCTAACACTGCTTCATGATCACCCACTGGCAGGAAACTTTGGGGCACGTAAGACTTTGGAACTTGTGCAACGCACATTTTGGTGGCCTGGTCTAGGGGTGCGGACTGGCACAGATTCTGGTCAACGCCCAAGCACAAAACAGTAGCTGGTCTAGGGGAATTCTGCAAAAAATATGTTAGTTCATGTCCTGTCTGTATTCGGAACAAGACACCAAGAAACCGAGCCTGGGGGCTACTAAAACCCCTACCCATACCTGATAGACCATGGAAGATGATCACCATGGACTTTATAGTCGAACTTCCATGTTCTGAGGGATGTACTGTCATCTTTGTGGTCGTGGACCGACTATCTAAGATGGCCCATTTTCTACCTTTAAAGGGGACTCCATGCGCTGTCGAGACTGCTCGCATTTTCATCAAAGAAATTGTTAGATTGCATGGGGTCCCTGCTAACATAGTATCAGACAGGGGAGTACAATTCACTTCACGTTTCTGGAGGGCCCTGTGTGAAGTTGTGAAGATCGATCTAGCTCTGTCATCGGCTTATCATCCCCAGACCAGTGGGCAGACAGAAAGAATGAACCAGACCCTCAAACAGTACATTAGATGTTTTACCTCCTTTGTACAGGACGACTGGGTATCCCTGCTGCCCCTAGTGGAATTTGCATATAACAATGCTAGTCACTCAGCCACAGGACTGTCCCCCTTTTTTTGCCAATTATGGTTTTCACTTGTTATTTCTACCTGACCTTCTTCTACAGTCTCCAGTTCCGGCGGTCCGGGACACAGCAAACTTTCTCACCCGCAACAATCAAGTATTACAGGAAGCAGTAGCCAAGGCCCAGGCAGACAGCAAGAGAGCCTTTGACCGGAAGAGAAGAAGAGAACTGAAGCTGCAAGTCGGCGATCAGGTATGGCTCTCTACTAATAACCTTAAATTAGCCTGTCCTTCAAAGAAAACTTGCACCCAAGTTTTTGGGACCTTTTCCAGTAAAAAGAAAGATTAGTGAAGTGTCTTAAGAATTGTCCTTGCCTGATTCACTGAGGATCCATCCAGTGTTTCATGTTTTGCTGCTAAAACCTTCTGTGGTTGATCCTTTCCTCGATAGAGGAGCCAGACCTCCTGAGCCTATCCTAGTTAATGGTAGTGAAGCGTATGAAGTGGAGGCCATTCTGGATTGTAGAAGGCGGCAAGAGCAAAGACAGTTTCTGATTAAATGGAGGGGTTATGGTCCTGAGAGTAATTCCTGGGAGCCCGATAGTAACATTCATGCCAAGAGGTTGACCCGTGCTTTTTTCTCCTCTCACCCTGAAAAGAAGGACTTGTTGGGCATCCGGAGGCTGCCACTTGGGAGGGGGCAATGTCAGGGATCCACCAGCACGGGAGGTACGAATGTGCGTGCGCGCCGCCGGTCCTTCCGAGGATCGGCATGCGTGTGTGCGCGCATGTGCACAACGAGGGCGGGTGCACGCGCAACAGGTGCATGCGCATTTGCGCTAGCGCTGTTTGGCGCCAGTGGCCCTTTAAAAGGAACTCAGCTACACTTGTGCAGCGCTGTTCGTCTGCAGCTCTGTACCCAAGTTCCTGATTTCTGCTATTGTTCCTGTGATTACCAACTCGGCTTCTGTCTGACCACTCTGACCTCTCCGGCCCCGACCCCGACCCTGGCCTGCTTGACTCTGCTTTTGGACTTCTGCCTGATCCCTGTTGCCGAACCCTGCCTGCCTCCTGACCTTGTTCCAGCCTGCTGCATCTGCCTGCTTACTTCCTGTCTTGATCCGGCCTGCCTGACCATTCTTCTGCCTTGCTTCAAGTGTGCTGCAACCTGTCCAGGTCCTGTAGTCGCTGCTCCAGCATCCACGGGTCCTTTGGCTGCTGGCCTGCTGCCATCTCAGCCATCTCTTGCAGTTCCACCTTCCTGGAGAATCCGCATCCTGCTTCGAGTCAGCTGCTACAACCTGCTCAGACAATCCTACCCCGCTGTGCTCATGGGACCACTGTCTCGATTCCAGTGGCTCCTGAACCAGAGTCGTAAGAGAGGTCTTCTCCTACCAAGTCAGGCTCAACACCAGGTACGTAACAGTGTCATCTGCAAAGACTGAAATGGTACTTTTACATAAAGGAAGTAATACAAAGAGATACTTTTTCATACAAGTACACAGTATAGCAGGCACATATCACGAATATGAAGTGTTAGGGTAACAAATGCTTTAAGACAGAGAAGTTGACGCATTTCAGACTCATTTGGCCTATAACAAATGCTACAAATGGAAACGGCGCATTAAGTAGCAGAGTAAATAGACTCCACCTGGTATGATAGAATAATCAATTAATCCCTTTGGGGCAATAGGCATTCAGGTACAAACCAGCAGAGCCATACAACGTTATAAACAGACATACTGTAGACAAATCAACATATACACAATTACATGTGTGTATACTGATAAAGACAAGGAAAACAACACAGGATAATAAAAAAAAATAGAAATAGAAAACTACAGTGTATTAAAAATACACATGCTAGGGGATGGACAGCGAGGACATCAAAATGCCACAAAAAGCAAAAAGGAAAGAGGGATAGAATAAGTGAAAATCAACAGAGATGGAGATTAAGGTCCCATCTTAGGTTTAACCCCTGAGTGACCCTGGTCCATAATTTGAAGAACCACCAAGCCTCCTGCCCCAAAAGGTATCTCTCCCTGTCCCCTTCCTAAGCATAGGAGACCATCTTTTGATACCAAGGAATTTAAAGGAAGAAACATCTCCACCATAGTATACCTTAACCACTTGCGGACCACCCACTGTACATTTACTACAGCAGGGCGGGCGCTCTGCGCCAGAGTATGTACCTAGTATGTACTCTGACACTTCCAGGTCTGGGAGCATGCACGTGCCGCCGCCGACCCGCTCCCACTGTGATTATACACAGCGGTGGCCCAGCAGCAGGTACCGCAGACTCAATGTCTGCTGGCATCCGCCAATTAGAGAGGGAACAGGCAGAATGACAATCTGACTATGTAAACAAGGCAGATTGTCATTCTGTCAGAAGGAAAGGCACTGTGTGTCTGCTAAGAAGGAACACAGATCTTTGCCTTCCCCTAGTCAAAGCACCTCCCCCACAGTAAGTAAGCACAACCTAGGCACACAGTTAACCTTTTGATCGCCCCTGATGTTAACCCCTTCCCAGCCAGTGTCATTAGTACAGTGACAGTGCATATTTTTTAACACTGATCACTGTATTAGTGTCACTGGTCCCCAAAAAGTGTCAAAAGTGTCAGTTAGGTGTCTGATTTGTCTGCCACAATATTGCAGTTCCGCTATAAGTCACTGATCGTTGCCATTACTAGTAAAAAATGTTTTTTTAAAAATCCCATAGTTTGAAGATGCTATAACTTTTGCACAAACCAATCAATATACGCTTGATGGGATTTTTTTTACCAAAAATATGTAGCAGAATACATATTGGCCTAAGTGCCAGTTCACACAGGGGCGGCTTCAAAGTCATCAGACTCTGAAGCCGCCCCGTACATCGTGACTTCTGCGTGGCTTGCAAAACGACTTCTGTATGTAAGTCAATGCAAGCCGCTCTGAAGTCACCCCAAAGTAGTACGGGAACCTTTTTCTAAGTTGGAGCAACTTGAGTCGCTCCTATTAGAACGGTTCCATTGCAATGCATGGTGCATGACTTGTCAGGCGGCTAAGTCGTCTGACAGGTCGCCCCTGTGTGAACCGGCACTAAATTGATGAAGAAATTTTATTTTTTACATTTTTTTATTGGATGTGTTTTATAGCAGAAAGTAAAAAATATACTTTTAATAATTTTAACCACGTGATAATATTTCTTTGAGAAGGTTGTGACAAAAGCTACCGGGGGACCATCCATCTCTCTACCCTTGCTCTTAGATTTATTCCTTTTGGCAGTATCTCCGACTGCACTTCCAAGTAACTCTTTTCTATCCTTAACCCTTACTAATTCAAAGCAACTCTGTATTATTGAACCTGGGAAGCCTCTCTGTATTAAGCAGGTACTGATGTAATCACATTCGTTGTAAAAGGTGCTATCAGAAGAACAATTCCTGCAGGCATGAGTGATTTCCCCAACTGGATACCCATTTAACAGACCAAACTTGTGACAACACAACATTAGTATCCCTGATGTATCTGGGCAGGCATAAAACCAAAGGTTGGAGGTGACAATCCACCCATTCACCCAAACGTTCCAAAAAAGAACCAATGACAGCCACAATGGGCAGCCTTTTATAGGGCCGCCCGATTTGTGGATTTTGGGCAAATGCTTGAAGACTGGGACTATTGGATTTTGCACATAAAGGTAATCTGCAGTCTTGGGAGATAAGACCCCCATTTACTTACCTCAGAGCAGTTTGAAAAACAGATGTTGGATTAGTGGACAATGGGAGGTAGGGGGTGCGACTAGTCAGCTGCCGCATGGCTTCTAAACTATATTGCTCCTTAGATAATACCACCACCGCAGCTCCCTTATCCACTTCCTTAATGATTTAATTCAAGCAATTCTCATTCTAGAATGGTCTAAAAGGCATCCACTGAGGAATTCCTAGCTTGTATGGGATAAAAAAATCTATCCCCTTTATAGAAAGAACTTTGTGGAATGCCGTGCAGACCTGGGTGTACAACATTATTGTAAAATATAAAGAGTCCTGTGAGCCTCCACTAATCCAAAATGCCTTAATTATCAAAAATCAGCTGCAAGCATTAAACATGCCTCATATATCATGCAAATGTGGATATATAAATATATATGCTGCGCTTTCCAAAGTCATACACTATACCAGTGTAAAAAGAAACATATAAAAAAACCTCCAATAGTGAAAAAAAAGTCTTTCCTAACAGTGGAAAGTGACAATAGTGCAATAAATTAACACATATATTACAAATAAAAGATGTGTATATAAAAGCATAAACAATGATGATAATAGATATAAAGTGCTACTGTGCAAAGAGGTGCAATTCCCACTTTTATGATCCTGTATGGATTATCAGTGACCCACTAATGCATAAAAAAGTGCTCCTTTGCATGTGCATAGCATCCAGTATTATATAGTATATCAATATTGCATTGCTGGGTTGTTCAAAGAAGTGCTCCTGTACAAGTATGTGGTATCCAAAAAGAGTCTATTCAGATGTAATAAAGTTCATGCGATTATATAACCGCTAAGTGCAATAAAGTTCATGCGATTATAAAATCCAGAACATGTCGTGGTGTTCCTCACTCTGGTGCTCCCCTTAGGTATTTAATGCTCACCTCAGAGCGTGCGACCTTGCAACTAAGCGCAGTCAAAACACGCATATGAACTGCCTCTGGGCTCTTGTAGTTACACCGGAAATTGCACCTCTTTGCACAGTAGCACTTTATATCTATTATCATCATGGATTATCATCATTATAATAATAATATTAATAATAATAATCATTGTTTATGCTTTTATATACACGTATTTTATTTTTAATATATGTGTAATATCTATATTTATTTGTAATATATGTGTTAATTTATTGCACTATTGTCACTTTCCACTGTTAGGAAAGAAATTTTTTTCACTATTGGAGGTTTTATATGTTTCTTTTTACACTGGTATTGTGTATGACTTTGAAAAGCGCAGCGTATATATTTATTTTACAACATTATTGTAGCTTCTCAAGATTGAGTCTTGCACATAAATCTGTAAACATAAAAGAATGAGAAACAGTACTCTCAATCAGTGTATCACTATCATCTACAGTATTCATCATCTGTGGATTCTACGCTTGTTCATGCTCATCTTTACTGAAATGTTTACGTAGGAGAAGATTCCTAACAAATCTATTCGTATCTAAAATTGTGGCAAATACATCAAAATGAATGAGTTGGTAAAATGCGAGACCATGAGATAATAAAGATAATTCATTATTATTGTTAAATCAACATCAGATAAATTAAACAACAGGCCAGATTGATGGGTGTGAGGATGTTGTTCCTTTGTGGACATCTTCTGGCAGAATTATTTTCGCTCCTTCCTTCCCTACACAGTCTTTTTTAGTTTTTTGCATCCATCCACATTCCCATCCCCACATAAAAACACTGATCTATTTGAGGGCCTTGAAACTCTAGAGCAGGCATATGCAATTAGTGGACCTCCGGCTGTTGCAAAACTACAAGTCCCATCATGCCTCTGCATCTGAGTGTCATGCTTGTGGCTGTCAGAGTCTTGCTATGCCTCATGGGACTTGTTGTTCTGCAACAGCTGGAAATACGCTAATTGCATATCCCTGCTCTAGAGGATGCTCTTGAATCTGCTGTTTCAGAAGCTTCCGACAACGGGTTCAGTGCTTCAGGAGAGCTTAAATTGACCTGCTTTTTGGCCTCTCAATCTCTGTTCCTTTTCTTAAAGTAGAACTATAGGCAAAACTTTTGTTTTGATTTTGGATAGAGTAAGAGGATTATAACTCCTGTCAGATTTGTTTTCGCCATTTGTGTCCCATTGCGGAGATTTCCCTCCACTTCCTGTCCAGGGCCAACAGGAAGTGAGAGGAAATCCCTGATAATTAAGGGAATTCCTTGGGGACACTCAGGTCACCAGAACTAATGTCCCCATACTAATATTTCCCTTTTATTACTTTTCTGGGGACAACACAAAATTTTAGATTTTCTTTTACTCTCACTTTCAATGATAATGGTAAACAGGACAAATAGAGAGGGTGAAGAGGGGACAGCAATAAAAACTGACAAGTGCTCTAATCGCTCTGCATTCTATCCAAAACTGAAAAAAAAGGTTTAGTTATAGGTGTTCTATTATATACGCTCTCTCTCTTCTGCCCCATTCATACGCCACCTTATTTAGGTAGTCCTGGATGTCTGGTAAATGTTTGGACCTTTTGGTTTGTGTAATCTGAGATTCCAGATCTTCGATCATTTTATGCAACTTATTTTGCAGAGCTGTGAGAAAACAGAAAAGGCTTCTCTATGCAACTTAATAAGTCACATTCGTTGAAATGAACAATTGGATAAGCATGATATTCCACTCCTAAACAAAGTCCTCAGAGTAAACCGTTGTGGGGATTTCTTGATCCGCAAGCCACAGAGAATAATTTTTTCACTCAGATATTTATTTTAATCCAAGAGATCCCACCACAAAGTGTCCTCTGACTTCATGGCTTGTAACAGTAACAAATTACACTTGACAAGCCGAGTCATCCAATATATTTGTAGTATCCCGTGTGAAAACTTTATTAACTCGGTCCCTGTGTGTTTCCAACATGGCATCACCTCAGGATGGCTCAAAAGGTGTCTGTTCCATTCTAAAAGGAGGTAGACTGTAGAAATCGATTCCATCCACCTTGCATAAAATATAGCGCTTTAGATAGATTGTTCACTTTGCAAGGAAAGTTGCTTTTCAAAAGGGGAGTCTTCCCCGCTGCTAGTGAATGTGGTGCAATTTTATCTAAAGAAAATACCACGCCTACACCCTAAGTAAACAGCAGCCAGCACAGCAATTGACAAAATGCAAACAAATGAATATAAAATAATGTGCATCGCTAATGAGAAAAAAAACCTATACGGCTACAGGGTCAAAATTAGAACCTGTGACAGGTGTGCAATTGCTGATGCCATTGCGTTGCTTATATCGATACTCCCACAAGCACTTGTTTTTACTCTTCTAAAATGTGTGTTCTCATTTTTAATAAACTTCCATTTATACTTACGAGTTCACACTATGTGGAGTATTTGTTTCCTTTTTGGTCACTACGCATGAATGTATGGTGAAGATCAAGTCCACTTTGATTTGAAGATACCAGCTATATATGAGCACTGTCTTTTTGAGCCATTCTTAGGACAGAGGGATCATCATTCATTTTAGCCAGAAACACAGAGGTTGATGTTCCATACATTGGTGTGCATATACCACAAGCCTTGAAGACTCATTGGGCATATGCTCATCTGAGTCCGTTTGTTCCGGTAAACCTTCCTACTAACGGTGATGGCTTTTTTCCATATTTCTCACTCCACTGTAATGATGCCATAAGGACCATATCTCCTTGTTCGATCCAACTTCAACATTTATATATTCACTTCTTTCATTATTTAATTTTTTTTTTCACTCTATGGGCTACGGTAATGGTTTGCTCTCAATCACTTTATGGACACATCCATTGTACCAATTACATTTTATATGAATTACGCTTCACTTTATGCGTTATGTCTTATACACTCATAATTATTTTTAGCACACCTGCCACAGGTTCCAATTTTGACCCTGTAGCTGAACGGGTTTTTTTCTCATATTAGTGCTGCACATTATTTTATATTAATGTGGTGCAATTTCACTTTGCAAAGAATACCCATTTACATGCAAGGAAAATAAAAAATATTTTTTTTTTTCTCATGTGATTGATGGAAGTCAGTAGAGCTTCACCTCATTCACTAATCCCTGGGGAAAATTCCCTTGGAAAGCACAAATTGCCTTGCAAAATTAACAGTCTATTTGCCTTTTGTAAATCAACTCTTATGTGTCCCGGAGATAACCCTCATACCCCCCCCCCCCCCCCGGTTTTTATTCTGCACTCTTCCCTCTTTTTTACTACGTTCAATATACTTAGCTTATAACATACTCTTGTTTGCCTGCTCGGAGGACAAACCTTTCCATGCCAAGTGCTCGATATTTTGATATCTTGCATGGTTGTTTCTATTATGTAACTATTGTCTGTGTATTTCTTCTGTAGCCTCTTTTTCAATAAAATATTTGAACAAGAAAGTGAGAAAAATCCAATAATTGGAGTGGTCACCTGAAATTGAATAGAAGGTATACTACACTTGTTCCAGTGACAACTGTCTGAGAGGGAATAAAACTCACACTTTAGAAATATCTTGTCTTTCTGTTGTGTCTTTTTTGTTCATAGAGCACATAAAAAAAAAAGAAGCAACTGATTCACTAAAATACGGGAAAGTATCACAATACACCATACCACACTTCTCTAATTCCTACATTTGTCAGTAGTTTTTCTGGAACTCCCAGTTTAAGACTATACAGTGCTGCAGAATCTTCTTGCAAGATTTGGGATCCTCAATGGACAGAAATTGAGCTTCTTTTTATTGTTTAATGCAGCATTTTTTAAATTTTGGTCTAAAGACGTGTATGTCTATGTTTACATGCTTAGTTGAGTCGCTTAGCCTTGTTTCCATGTCCTATGCATGAAAACATATTGAAGGTGCAGAAAAATAGCAGCAGGTGCTCTGGACTGATAAGTCCAAATTTGAAATGTCTGGCTACAGCAAAAAGAAGTTTGTTCACGAAGACTGGAGAGCAGTACAGTAAGGAGTGTCTGCAAGCAACAGCAAAGCATGGTGGAAGTTCCTTGAAAACTTGGGGCTGCATTTCTGCAAACAGAGTTGGAGATTTGGTCAGGATCAATGTTGTCCTCAATGCTGGGAAATGCAGGCAGATATTTATCCATCATGCCATACCATCAGGGAGGTGTGTGATTGTCCCCAAATTTATTCTGCAGAAGGACAACGACCCCAAACATACTGCCAATGTCATTAAGAAAAATCTTCAGTATAAACAACAAGAAGTCCTGGAAGTGATGGTTTGGCTCCCAGAGACCTGCTCTCACCATCATCTGTCACGAGTCTGTCTGGGATTACATGAAGATACAGAGGGATTTGAGGCAGAGGGATTTGAGGCAGCCCATATCCACAGAAGATCAGGTTGTTCCAAACATTTTTAGTTCTCAAAAATGTTTGGAACAACCTACCTGCTGAGTTCCTTCAAAAACTGTGTGCAGTTGGGAGCATGAATTTGTCCAAAATGTCTTGGAATGCTGACGCCTTAAGAGCTCCCTTCACTGGAACCAAGTCCAACCCCTGAAAAACAACCCCACACCATATTCCCCTCTGCCACCAAACATTCCCATAGACACAGGCCTAAACCTTGTGGACAGCCTTCCCAGAAGAGTTGAAGCTGTTATAGCTGCAAAGGGTGGGTCAACCTGATATTGACTGGGATATCGTATTACTAAGACTGGGATGCCATTAAAGTTCATGTGCATATAAAGGCAGGTGTCCCAATGCTTTTGGTAATATGGTGTAAATATAAATATATATATATATATATATCAACAATTTATGCTGTGATTTAGGTACAGTGCATTCACATACAGTCAAGGCCATAAATATTGGAACATCGACACAATTCTAATCTTTTTGGCTCTATACACCACCACAATGCATTTGAAATGAAACAAACAAGATGTGCTTTAACTGCAGACTTTCAGCTTTAATTTGAGGGCCACAGTTTTTTAAGGGAAAGAAGTGGAATGTTACAATGGCCAAGTCAATCACCTGACCTGAATCCGATTGAGCATGCATTTCACTTGCTGAAGACAAAACTGAAGGGAAAATGCCCCAAGAACAAGCAGGAACTGAAGACAGTTGCAGTAGAGGCCTGGCAGAGCATCACCAGGGATGAAACCCAGCGTCTGGTGATGTCTATGTGTTCTAGACTTCAGGCTGTAATTGACTGAAAAGGATTTGCAACCAAGTATTAAAAATTAAAAGTTTGATGGATGATTGTTAATCTGTCCCATTACTTTTGGTCCCTTAAAAAGTGGGAGGCACATATACAAACTGTTGTAATTCCTACACCATTTACCTGATTTGGATGTAAATACCCTCAAATTAAAGCTGAAAGTCTGCAGTTAAAGCACATCTTGCTCGTTTCATTTCAAATCCATTGTGGTGGTGTATAGAGCCAAAAAGATTAGAATTGTATCGATGTCCCAATATTTATGGACCCGACTGTAAGGTTAATAACAAAATGCAAAGAAGCTAACCATTTATGTGTTTTTTTTTGCATCCATAGTATACTAGTTTGCATTATATTAGGTTATAGTTGTATATAGGATGTATGTCTTTTGTCTTTCATGAAAAGCATATTGACCGCAGTCAGGTCCTGGAACTATAAACAATTAACCTCTCCAAACCTTCACATAAAACATCAGCATTAATTACTTTTTTTTTTTTTTTTACAGGTTTATTTTTCTTGGATACATTAAACTTCTATTCACTGCTGCTAGGCTCTATAACAAACTGATATACACTTAGGTGTGACAGACACAGGAAGAAAAAGTAAGTTACATGTGTTCTGTGAGGAAGGAAATAAGCTAAATAAAAGAAACCTTTACCACACCAATCAATAGGTTTAGCTAAAATAGAAAAAAAAAGTGAGAAAAGAATAGTCTTTCTGTATGTGTAGTTTGTACACAAGGTAAAATAGAAAAAAAAAAAGAAAATAAATGGGCTATTTAATGTGTTGATTTCATGAGAGTGAAAATGAAGATAACCTCATAAGGGGAAAAAAAGACTTGCTCAAAAACGAAAACAGAGCTGACCTTGCTCGGGATATGTGATTAATATCTCACATAGGTTTCTTTTACTCTGAGTGGTGGTTTTATGCTAACTGACTTGCATCTAAGTCTAGGCCTCATAAAGGCCAGCAGTCTTACAGTCTTAAATTCTAGTCAACCTAATTTATTACAAAGCTTTGTGAGTGTTTAAAATACTCTAATATAACTTAGAGTGTGAAGGATAAGAACATTTAAAAGAAATACTGTATGGCTAAATCTTTCTTGGTCATACTCCTCTTTTGGGTCACAGTAGTGCACTTACTTTTGCACACCTGTGACCCAGAATCAGCCCGCTGTCAACTGACATCACAGAGCCACTCCAGGCTCCAGAAAGGTTCCGACAATGATGTTGGGATTCACCCAGATGTCTGATCAGCAGCTGGTTGGGCCTCTTAGCATGCTGCTTAAAGCCTAAGCTAGCCGCTCCTGTCCCCTCCTCAGCTCTGTGCTCCAGTGAGCGTCGGAGGGACAGACCAGAGAGATGACCGACAGTCATTGCTTTTTGCTCAGAGCAGACCAAGAACTGAGCGATTGGCGGTTATGTGATGGCTCAGTTCTTCGGTATGACCACAGCTTTTTTTGGTCATACTTATCTTCTAGGTTACTTTTGCACTCCTTTGACCCAGAGTCAGCAGATAGAGGGCTAAAGCCCGCTGACAGCTGAATTCACAGAGCCGTTTTAGACTCTGGAAGAAGCCCGACAATAATGTCAGGATTTACCCATATGCTTGATCAGCAGCTGTGCTCCTGCCCCCACCCCTGTCTGGTGGTCCAGTGAGCGCTGGAGGGCCAGAGCATTGAGTAGTGACCGACAGTCACCTCTCTGCTCAGAGTGGACCAAAAACGGACTTATCGGCAGTCACATGATCGCTCAGCTCTCGGGCTTGAAGACGGCGGAAGTCATAGAGGTATGTGTTTTTTTTTTTTTTGGGATTCCCACACTTTCTCCTTTAAATGTAATTTCCTTTCTCATTGTTTTTATAGTTTTGTTCAACAATTCAAAGCAACTCTGGATTAAAGGCTTAAAGCTTAACTGCAGCTTTGCTCCTGGTATATGCATGTGTCCCCACCATCCTTGTATACAACGTAGGATCAGTGGTATGTTTAGACATGTGCACACTGAAATATTTCGTTTCGGAATTTCGTTTTCGTCCGAAAAATAAATTTATTTAGTTACTCCCGAAATTCGTTTTTATTTATTTAGTTTTTCGTTAAAAATTGCATTCGTCCGAAAATCTAAATTAAGGTTGAATCTGTCATTGAAGGCTTATGATGTCTGTCGAATGTTCAAAGAAGATTCAATGGAGCAGCTAAACTGTACGACGCCGTATAGTTTACCTGCTCCGTCGAATCTTCTTAGAACTTTCAATAGACACCATAAGCCAAAGTACGTGTGTACTTAGTTCTAGCTATTTTACTGCACCTCCTCTTTGGTTACAATCAGCCAATAACATTCATCATCATCATCATTTTTATTTATCTTTTCTCCCCTACGTCGAATCTCTTCTCCCCTACGTCGAATCTTTTCTCTCTATGTCGAATCTTTTCTCTCTGTGTAGAATAATCTTGGACTAATAGAGTTAAGGTTAGGCACATTCGACCACAGGTTTGATGGACACAGATTGTTACTGTCATCATCATGTCGAATCTCCTATCTATATCGAACTGTTGTAGCAACGAAAACGAAAATAAAGCATTTGTTTATGTCGGATCTTTCGTTTTTCGGATTCTGCACTTTCATTATCGTTTGTTAAAACGATAACGAAAATACCTGAAATTCGGACGAAAATGCATTCGGACTAAAATGAATGCACATGTCTAGTATGTATATGAGGACATTGAGGGCTCATCCAAACACCAGTGCTGCATTGTACTTGATGAAAATTGGATAGGCCATGGCCGGTTGTGCAGCTTTGTGGAACCAGTCATATAGCAGGTAGGAAGCATCAGGAGCAAGCAATAAGTTAGATATTCCTCTACTCTACACACCTCCTAGACTAAACAAGCTATTAAACCTTGCTATCCAGATGGGGGCCACGTGAAAAAAGAATTTTATGCTGACTGAAGTTTAGCTTTATTATGCTTAAGTGCCCATTCACACTAGGTGCAGTTACCTGCGTTTTTCCGCATAGAAAAACACAGGCCTTAGCTGCAATGACACATAGAAAGCAATAGTTTTCTATGTTTTTATGTTAAGAGCAGAATGCAGTGTTACACTGTGTTCCAGAGCAGAGCGATATTTTTGCATAATACACATAATATTGAACCCCTCTGCTGGGTCCCGCATGTCACTGCACAGAAATGCAGTGATATTAATGAAGTGTCTGTACACTTCAAATAAAGTAAAAAAAAAAAAGCAGTCTGATGTGATAAAACACGCTTCAGGCTGCCCCCTGCCGGACTGCTCTGCAACCCAAGCAAGCAGCTTTGGCCTGCATATCAGTGTGGACGGGCCAATAAACTAAGTCAGTTATGGATGGACTGGAAAAACACCCACTAAATTCTTATGTCTCCTAGGGATTTCAGAGAAATGATCTCTGTAGGTTGGGCTCCTGGTTTAGTGTTGTTCTACTCCAGAGCATATTTTCTCCAATTTTACACTTATTTTTAGTAAAAAAAAAAATGTTAGGGAGAGTGACAACTCTTCAACAAACTTGAATCAGCCCAAACTAATATGAAATACTAATCTGGATGAAATATTTATTTGCATGGAGAAGTTGCAGTTTAAAGCCCAGTTCGCCTAAAATCAAAATACATTTTGGGTGTTGTGGGCAACACCACCTATTTCCTGTGCATCAGATTTTTATAACAAACATCCTTTATATTCTGTCATGCCACATTAAACCTTGCTGATATCCAACTTGCCAAGATCTATAATAGCACAAGCATGAATTCCAGTCTCACAATAGGAAAACACAAGTTTATTGGATGCTCGTAGGCTAGTAGGGTTACATGCATTGTTAATGGGATACAACAGAGAAGATTGTTGGGTATGATATATAATTTAAGAACACTGAAATACTATTAAGCCTCCTTTTCGATTCAAAACAATGGCATTAGAGTTATATCTTCAGAATTGGACTGTGATAAAGCCACATAAGTTTTGATAAAAATGCATTTTTACATGTTGAGGAATGCTTTGTTTATTAAGTCTTCAAGCTGATATTGGCAGATGGCTGGAAGCACATTAGCTGTAAGTGCATACTACTCTTAAATTCATTTAACAGATCCTCCAGTAACCTGTGAAAAAGAGACATATATTTCATTTAAATTGACTGAAAACTGCAACAAAATAATTCAAGAGCATTACAACACAAAAGCACAGATGTGACTCCACAGCATATGATATGAGTACCAACTTATACTAACAAATCTGTGACAGTATAATAGCACAACAGATCAGCGAAGCAGCACTCTTCACTCATTTCTTTAAAGAAACCTGATGCTGAAACTTATAAACAAAAATGACAGGTCCTTGATGTTAATTACACATAAATACATATAAGGGAGCTGTTTAACCTGTCATCTGTATATCTGTCTGTCCAGTTCTTAGCATAACCCTGTATAGCAGGGCAAAACACCTGATTTTTCTGCTGCAGTTAAAGTGGTTGTAAACCCCCCTGAGGCATTTTTACATAATAAGGATTACCTATATGTACTCAAAATATCTCCTAAACATGCGCCCTTTAGGAGATATTTACCTTGTAGTATGCGCAGTAAGGAAACGGTCCTCCGTGCCATTTCTTCCCCAGCATGTGCCGTGACTGGCAGCTCCTGCGCGCATCCGCGGGAGTGAGGTCACGTGGCTCCAGCCAGTCACAGAGCCGGAGTCCGCGGCCCCAGAAGGGGGTGGCGAAGATGGATGCTTCCACCAGCGGGGACATCGCGTATAATATCTCATAAACCCATATTTTACTCAACCCTTCTGCATCTGATTTTTATTAACACTTTTAACATCACAGCTCAGGTCTGTCAGAATGAAGTTAATTCAATATATACTGTACATGACATTTTAACACTACAGTATCAAAGAGAGGTCACATGTTTAAATCATATGCCACGGGGAGTGTGTTCTCATTGGACACCAGTCTATTATTATTATACAGGATTTATATAGCACAAACAGTTTGCACAGTGCTTTATAACATGATGGCAGAGAGTACAGTTATAATACAATTCAATACAGGACGAATCAGAGGGCTCTGCTCGTAAAAGCTTATAATCTAAAACGGAGCATCTAAGGATACAAAAGATAATAACGGGGGGAATGAGCTGATAGAAAAAGTGAAAGCACAGTTGTTAGGTGAAGGTGGGATAGGCTTCTCTGAAGAGAAGGGTTTTCGGGGATTGCCTAAAAGCAGAGAGAACAGGAGATAGTCTGGCAGATTGTGGTAGGGAGTTCCATAGGATGGGAGAGGCTTGGATACAATTCCTGGAGGTGAGCATGGGATGAGGTGGCAAGGGAGCAGGAGATCTTGGAAGGAACGAAGAGAACAATTTGGTTAGTATTTTGAGACCAGGTTAGTAATGTAGCTGCTGGCAGAGTTGTGGATGGCTTTGTAAGTTATTGTTGGTATTTTGAATTAAATTTGTTGAGTGGAAGCAAATGGAGGGATTGGCAGAGATGGGTAGAAGACACTGAGCATTTGTTAAGATGAATGAGTCTGGCAGCAGCATTCATGATGGACTGAAGGACGAAGAGCCTAGGTAAAGGGAATCCAAAGCGGAAGAAGTTGGAGTAGTCAAGGCGAGAGATAACCAGAGGTTAGGAAGGGGCGTATTTTAGAGATGTAGCGGAAGTTGAGGCGGAAAGCTTTGGACGGTGATTGGATGTGGGGCTGAAAGGAGAGTTCAGAGTCCAGGACCATACCTAGAACCCTGGAATGCGGGTACAGGTTGATAGTTGTGCCATTTACCTCAACAGAGAAGTCAGAAGAAGGAGCATGTGGAGGAAATTTTATGAGCTTGGTTTTGGATAGATTGAGTTGGAGGAAGTGGTGTGACAGCCAGACTAAGTTGTCTGCTATTAAATTAGTGATCCGCAAGGCTACTGATGGAGTGAGCTGAGGTGTAGTAGAGAGATAGATCTGGGTGTTATCAGCATAGAAATGGTATTGTAAGTCATGGGTTAGCTGACCCAGGGAGGAGTAGTAGATCGAAAATAGGAGAGGTCCAAGAACAGAACCTTGGGGGATCCTGATGGAAAAAGGAAGCACAGTTGTAAGTGACAGTGAAAGTGCGGTGGGATAGGTAGGATGAGAAGCAACAAAGAGTACAGTTACAGAGACCCAGGGAGTTAAGTTTTTTGAGGAAGAGGGGGTGTCAACCATATCATCTATGCATCTGCGTCATGTCTGCACAGTCCAGGTGTAATGATCTCGCATAGTCCACATGTGTATTGAATCCTTAAAAGTCCAGGAAAATGTAATGTTCCATAACTCCCATACCATGCAGTGCACAATTATACATTTTTCTGCAAAAACTTGGTTGCAGGAGGTGAGATTTTAGACTCTAAATGTGCCAGCACTATTGTAGAATATGGGAGAGTTGATAATAATGTGGTTCTGATTAAACTGGTACTGGTTCTGCCAGGCAAAAAGTATGTGGGTTTGGTCTCTACAGTGAATATAAAAAGTCTACACACCCCTGTTAAAATGTCAGGTTTCTGTGATGTAAAAAAACAAAACTGTGCACTCAATTGAGGGTAACAATAAAAAATTTAAATAATGTGATTGCACACCCTCTTCTAACTGGGGATGTAGTGTTCAGAATTAAGCAATCACATTCAAATTCATGTTAAATAGTGTCACTACACAGCCTGCCATCATTTAAAGTGTCTCTGATTAACCCCAAATAAAGTTCAGCTGTTCTAGTAGGTCTTTGTTGAAATTTTCTTAGTCGCATTCTACAGCAAAAGCCATGGTCCGCAGAGAGCTTCCCGACGCATTAGAGGGAACTCATTGTTAAAAGGTATCATCAGTCAGGAGAAGGGTACAAAAATCTTTCCAAGGCACTAGATATACCATGGAACACAGTGAAGACAGTCATCAGCAAGTGGAGAAAATATGGCACAACAGTGACATTACAAAGAACTGGATGCCCCTCCAAAATTGATGAAAAGACGAGAAGAAAACTGGTCAGAGAGGCTGCCAAGTGACCTGCAGCAACATTAAAGAAGCTGCAGGAATAGCTGGCAAGTACTGGCTGTGTTGCAAATGTGACAACAATCTCCCATATTCTTCATATGTCTGGGCTATGGGGTAGAGTGGCAAGACGGAAGCCTTTTCTTACGAAGAAAAACATCCAAACCCGGCTAAATTTTGCAAAAAGACATCTGAAGTCTCTCAAAAGCAATTTGGGAAAATGTGTTATGGTCTGAAGAAACCAAGGTTGAACTTTTTGGCCACAATTCCAAAAGATATGTTTGGCGCAAAAACAACACTGCACATCACCAAAAGAACACCATACCCACAGTGAAGCATGGTGGTGGCAGCATCATGCTTTGGGGCTGTTATTCTTCAGCTGGAAAAGGAACCTTAGTCAAGGTAGATGAACAGCTCCAAATACCAGTTAATATTGGCACAAAACCTTCAGACTTCTGCTAGAAAGCTGAAAATGAAGAGGAAGTTCATCTTTCAGCATGAAAACGACCCAAAGCATACATCCAATTCAACAAAGGAATGGCTTGGGGGCGTGGCCGCGGCAAGAACGTGTGAGGATGTGCTGAGGAAGAGCTCTGCAAAGCCCACAGCATATACCGCACCTGCAGAAGCTTTCCTGGGGGGATTTCAACCCCAAACTATGCCATCCAGACGGTGGACATCACCGCAGCCCCAGCGGACCTCTCAGAACCGATCTGGCTCCCTGGACTTATATTTTTCAGAGCCACGCTGCACCACCCCAGGGATGTCCAAGATGGCGCCGACCGGTAAACACCAGGCCGCTTGTGCTGCCTCCCCTATCCACAGCCACCTTCTCCCTTTCTCTCTCTACCTGCATCTCCTGCCAGCTCAGCTAGCTCTGCTTCTCATGCAACAATGGGAGAAGTAATAGGGGACACAGATCTAAGGGCCCACATCCTTGCCCTCCCCACAAAAGCTGATTTGGAATAGGGTGGAGAAGGCCTGCAGGCAGGATACTGAGGCCTTGCAGGCAGACACAGCACATATTGGGGGTAAAGTGGAGGACCTGGAAGCTCAATGGGAAGTAGTTTTACCTGCTCTGCAAGCTCTCTATGAACTCTGTCAGACACAGGACCGCAGGATTAACTCTTTCATTGACCAGATGGATGACTTTGAAAACAGAAGTCGCAGAGCTAACATCCGCATTAGGGGTATGCCTGAAGCAACTGGCCCCAGGGACATAGTTCACTCCTTGCAAGGACTTTTCAAACAGATCCTAGGCCGAGCCGCACCTGACCACATAGAGATAGATAGGGCTCACAGGGCCCTTCGTCCGCCCTCAGAGGACCCAGATAAGCCACGGGACATTATTTGCAAACTACACACGTATTCCTGGAAGGAAAGCATAATGTTTCACGTCAGAGGTGTCTACCACGTGGATTTTGATGGAGCAAAGCTGTCCTTTTTCCCGGGCCTCTCTAGATGCACCTTGATGCAACGCCGGGCCCTTAAGCAGCTACTTGAGGCCCTGCAGGACGCAAAGCTGACTTACAGATGGGGCTTTCCGTTCCAACTGTCAGTAACCAAAGATGACCAACAGGTTGTTCTACACTCCAGAGAAGAGCTGCCACAGTTCCTGCAACACTTGGGCCTACCCGCCATCGACATTCCGGAGGTCCGCTCCGGAGATACCGCTCCCAGCATGCCCTCAGCCCTGGCGCACTTCTCGTCGCAGAGGTCGAAACAGGCGCAGGTCTGGAGAAAACCCTCACCGGGATGCATCACATTCCCCCCTCTGTCCCCCCCTTCCGAGGAGATCCTGAAGGACTCATGTGAACCTCTAACCTCTGTTTCTGTTTACAGAACCCCCCCCCCTTTTTTTTTTACCCTCTTTAGGGTGTAGTAACTTTTATTACAGCTGGTGCGGTAACAACGCACCGGGCTAGCACATTGTAGATGATTCTATGCCCCTCATGCTAACTGGGGATGGCTATCCCGGGCGGGCTCACACCTAGTGCTGCGTCATTTTCCCCCACATAGGTTGACTCTTAGGAGTTAAGTCCCACATTTGGGATCCCACGCTGCTCGCTGACCTCCATCCTTCTATTGGTCGGATGGCCGCATGAAGGTTCCCGACTAGTGATGGTTGGTCATCTTGGAGGGCCTTTACGGCATCCTCCCTGTTGATTGTCTTAAATGTTCCGGTTTTTTGAGTTTTAATGTTTGGCCTCTGTCTTCTCAGCACTCACTGACTTATGAATCGACCTTCTGCAGATCTGCTGTTCCTCCTGCTTGGGGATGGGGACCCTACCATGAAATCAACACCTTATGGCCTCTCTGAAAGTGGTATCATACAACGTCCGAGAGTTGGGATTCGCCTAATAAACGCAGTAAGTTGTGGCTCGAGACCAAACGCATGGGGGCACAGATCCTTTTATTGCAAGAGACACACTTTGGACTGACTCGGTCCCCCATCTCCCCACCCACCTATATTCCCAATGGTTTCTAAGTAACTCCCCTCAAGCTAAATGGAGTGGTGTGGCTATAGCTGTACATAAACAATGCCCATTTGTCCTGGTGGACCAGTTAACTGACCCAAATGGAAGCTAGGTTTTTATTAAAGGCACCATCCTAGGCCGTAAATTTACCTTAGCAACCATGTATGCCCCAAACACCCACCAACTTACCTTCTTGGATTCTTTTTTAGAGTCCCTCTCCCACTTTAGGGAGGGTCAATTGATTTTGGGAGGAGATTTCAACGTCAGCCCCGATTCTATGCTAGACACGTCTGCAGGACGTTACGCCCACTCATTTGCCTTCCTTAAACATTTCAGATAAACCCTACAGTCTCATCACCTTGTCGAATGCTGGAGATGACTTCATCCCACCGACAAAGATTTTAGCTACTATTCGGTGACTCATGCCGTTTACACACGCATTGACATGGTGATGATGGATCAATTCTCCCTAGAGACTCTATCTGGGGCGTCGAAAGGTTCGATCACCCTGTCAGACCACGCTCCAGTGTCCTTATCCATACATCCACTGTCCTCCGACACCAGGTCATGGACCTAGCGTTTGAATGAGAACATTCTGGATGATACAATAGCGTCTAAAAGTGCGTCAGATACTATTTCCCGATATATTTTCCCGAAAATTCAACGGCAGATGTGGGGTTGTCTTCTATATGGGAGGGTCCCAAGGCGGTGATCAGGGGGGAATTCATTTCCCAAGGCGCGAGAGTAAAAAAAGCACGGGAGGGAGATCTTCAATCCCTCTTGGGGAAAATCCACTTAGCAGAACTTAAACATAAGCGCAGTCTGACTCCAGAACTGGCAGCGGAACTCCAGTCCCTCCGCGTAGAACTCGCCACTCTATTGGACACCCGGATCCATGCCCGCCTCTGTTACGTCTCCCATAAATGTTATGAATACGGGAATAAATGTGGGCAGCTGTTAGCTAGAGCACTAAAAAGACAACAGGCCTCTAGCCATATACATAAACTTCAGTCTGGCAATGGCCAGCCTGTGATCCACTCATCGAAGATAGCAGCAGCATTTAGAGAATATTATGCTCAGCTATACCAGCTCCCTGTCACACTATCCAATCTGACAGATGACCAAAAGCTAGCTCATATCATGGAGCACCTGACAGAGGCCCGGGCCCCCCAACTCGCTGCCCAAACCATCAAAAATCTAGAAGCTCCTATTATTCAGACAGAACTAGAGACCGTAGTCAAGGACCTGCCGAAAGGGAAAAGCCCAAGCCCTGACGGATACACAAATGCATATTATCGCACTTTCCTTCCCCTACTATCTAGCCCCATGTGCACCTATTTTAATGCACTAGCTTCGGACACTGCCATGCCTAGAGAGGGCCTACAGACCCATATTACGGTTCTGCCCAAGGACGGGACAGATCACACGGTCCCTAGTAATTATAGACCTATTTCGCTCCTGAATACGGACATAAAAATTTTGGCAAAGGTCTTATCGAATCGCCTACAACCCATTATGCCATCCGTCATACATCCAGACCAGACGGGGTTTATTACCGGCAGGGAAGCGAGAGATAATTCTAATCGGACAATTCACTTGATCCATTGGGCGCAGACGCAGGCCGACCATCCATCCTGTCTCCTGCTCTCCACTGATGCGGAGAAGGCATTTGACAGGGTGGACTGGATATATCTTCGAGCCGTGCTGACCAAGCTGGAGCTGAGTTCTAAAATGTTGTCGGATATTATCGTTATATAGCCACCCCGAAGCCCGAGTCAAGGTGAATGGTGTTCGTTCTGACACCTTTCCTATTAGAAACGGGACCAAAGAGGGGTGTCCATTATCCTCTCTCATCTTTGCCCTCACCCTGGAGCCACTGCTCAATAGGATCCGAGCTAACCCTAACATTAAGGGCTTTGACGTTGGGCCTCAGGAACATTAACTATCTGCGTACGCGGATGATGTTCTGTTTTATGTGGCTGACCCGCTGATCTCTCTCCCCAACATCATGGCTGAATTACAGACCTTCAGTTCTATTGCTAACTTTAAAATCAATTATACTAAGTCGGAGATCCTGCCCCCGAGTGTTTCCCCGAGTTTGTGTACACGGTTGCAATCCTCCTTCTCCTTCCAATGGTGCAGTAATCGCCTAAAATACCTGGGGGTTTATCTTACTCCTCTTTGCTCTCAGTTATATAATAATAATTACACTCAACTATTATCCAATATAAAGTCAGATCTGCATAGATGGATCAGGGAAACCTTTTCATGGATGGGCCGAGTCAGTGTGTTAAAGATGAATGTGTTACCTTGCATTCTGTTCTACCTACAAATGGTGCCTATCTCCTTACCCAGGTCTTTCTTTTCGAGCCTCAACAGTGTGTGTTTAAAATATATCTGGCAGGGGCGAGGTTCACGGCTGGTACTTCGCACCTTACAGAGGCCAAAGCAGTTGGGAGCCCTGCAACGGATACTGGACTGGCACCACGGGGGGGGGGGGCACTAAGGTCTGGGTATCATTAGAAAAATTTCTAGCAGGTCGCAACCTATCACATGCTCCCTGGCTACCCCAGACTTATAGAGGCCTATCTGCTTATGTCTCCCCATTGACAGTCCATGCATTAAAGCTATGGGATACCCTAAATAACTCAGGGCAGCTGGCACCTCCATTCTTCCCCATTGACCCCCCCCTGGGTGGCTTCCCGTGGTTTGCCCTGGGAGAACACCCGTCTTTCTTTCGCACCTGGACGGCAGATGGTGAGGTAAGGTGCGGCCGGTTCTTTCAGGACCAGGGATTAATCTCATTGGAAGCACTTAGATCCCAATATGGTAGTTTCCCATTAGATGGCTGGAGATATGGGCAGCTTCAGCACTTTGCACATGGTTTACAACAAGCCATACGCTCCCCTACATCATCCGCCCCTTCTGAGAAGCTATGGTTGGCCACTAATCCAATACCCTCACTCTATATGTGTCCTCTATGAGCTATTATTAAGGCAGGTGCCCCTGGGGAAACCAATGTACATTCAGGAGTGGGAAAGAGACTTAAACCATGAGTTCTCTGACATGCAGCTAGATCACCTATACCGTCTTATTCATACCAGTTCGGTAGATACAAAAATGCAAGAGAATGGGTTCAAGGTACTAACTAGATGGTACAGAGTTCCCACTAAACTCGCTAGAATATACCCGACCTCCTCAGCCACCTGTTTGCGAAAATGTGGACAACGGGGTTCCTTCTTACACATGTGGTGGGATTGCCCTAAGTTGAGATCTTACTGGCAAGACATCAGATCTCAAATAAACCATATCTTGGATATAAATCTGCCAGACTCTTGGGCTTTCTCTTGCACGTCCTAACCATTCCTCTCAGCCTTTACCGAAAATCAGTTTTACCTCACCTTCTGAATGCAGCCAGGAGATTGATCCCCATTAACTGGAAAAGCAGCACAATCCCAGGCCGATCAGATTGGATCTGCTTAGTAAATGACATTATGGCTGCAGAGGAGTGGATAGCGAGGTGCATGGATAGATACGATAAATGGTATGGTGTTTGGGCTGCTTGGAAGCATTAAGTTGAAAGGGCAAGTACTGACAAACAACCGAGAGACCCCACCCCAACGGGAAGAGAACAGCTATTAGTTCAGTTATCAGTTTTACTATTGATTTGAAATGACCTCCGGAGATATAGACTGCAGGAATATTCCCACAAATGTCATGAGTGCATTTTTCTTTTCCTTTCTTTATTATTTTTGTTTCTGAGATCTGATCCTTAAGACCCACATCTGCAGAATATGTATGCCAAATGGCTTTAATCAACTACCTGACTAAGTAGAGTATGCTCATGAATACCATCTATGTCTAGTAGCAGGGCTAGAGACGAACCCATAGTGACATGATTCATATGTTTGTATAATTACAAAGTTGATACATTTGTCTCCTAATCCCTCTATGTTGGATAGCCAATCGGGCCTGACAATTCTGTATGATATGAAGACACACGAGCAGAATGCTATGTAATGCATCTAAGTTTTCTCTGTCTTGCTTGGTTTTAATTTTCTTTTATTTGAATGTTATATCAAGAAAATGTATCTAAACAAAGATTACATAAAAAAAAACAAAAAAAAAACAAAAAAACAAAGGAATGGCTTCACTAGAAGAAGATTAACGTTTTGGAATTGCCCAGCCAGAGTCCAGACCTGAATTCAATTGAAAATCTGTGGGGCGATTTCAAAAGGGCTGTGCATAGGAGATGCTCTCGCAATCTGACAGATTTGGAGTGGGCAAATATTGCCAAGTTAACATGTGCCATGCTGACAGACTCATACCCAAAAAGACTGAGTGCTGTAATAAAATCAAAAGGTGCTTCAACAAAGTATTAGTTTAAGGGTGTGCACACTAATGCAACCATATTATTTACATTTTTTGTTTTTACTTCCCCTCAACTAAAAGATTTCAGTTTGTTGTTCAATTGAGTTTTACAATTTATAGGTCACATTAAGGGTGGAAAAACGTCTGAAATTAGTCTAATATTAATTATAATATTATTATAGACTGCCAGACTGCTGGTTTAAAGCTAAACAGTGTCGACCTTGAATGGAGAGTGAACAAGTCTTGCTTTTTGACTGCTGGTGATTGCTGGGTGGCATTTTTAGGTTCTTTTTGGGGCTTTTCTTGTAACTTTTTAACACCTTTTTCTGACACTTTTTAAACAGCTTTTTTTTTTTCTTCCTTCAGTCTAATTAGGGGAGTGGATAATTGGTCACAGGTGCTTGAGGCCTATATAACCTTCTGTAGAACTCATTGTGAGCCTGTTCATCTCTGAGCTTGCTGGAACTCTGTCCAAGTGGAACTGGTCTAAGGGGTGAGTTAAAAACCAGAGGTTATAAAAGGGATAATAGTACCTATGTAGTGTGAGTACCTGAGTGTTGTCTGAGTAGTGTGTATGTGGATTTTTAGTACTTGTGTATTGTGTACTTGTGTATTGCGAGTGCACGTAGGTCTGCGAGTGCCTGTGTATTGTCTTGTTGAGTACCTATGCATTGTCTTGTTGAGTATTAGTGTCAGGAAGCTTGGTAATTTGGACAGGGTATAATCCCCAATCCTCATTAAATTTAATAGGTACGATGCCTGGTGGGTGTGGAGAGGCGACTCGTTATACATTTTGCTGCATGTATGCGTTCCTTGATCATCCGATTGAGGGTAAATACTGCAGTGCAAAATGTAAGCGCATTGCTTCCCTGGAAGCCCAGGTTCTGAATCTGGGGAAGTAACTGTCAGCACTGAGAAGTCCCTCCATACTAAAGGAGAGCCAGGAACGTACACGTCAGGTGCTGGCAGGGGCCAGCACAGAGGCGGGTGGAGACAAAGAGGTGCAGGCACTAGCAAAGAGTAGATGGGTGACAGTCAGGAAGGGTAGAGGGGGAAGTGCCAGGGAGGCCAATCCAGGGCTGGAGCATCCCAATAAGTACGCTCCATTGAGTGACATTTGTGAAACCAGTCAGGGACCAGCACTGCTGGAGCTGAGGGACTCTCCTAGCTGCCGGGGGAAGAACTGCTCCGGCGAGAGCGGGGGGGAAGAGATGGGAAAGGAAAGACAGATTCTGGTGGTAGGCGACTCAATTCTTAGAACAGGACAGAAAGGCCAATCTGTAACAAAGACCTGAAGCGCCAAACAGTATGTTGTCTACCAGGCACTTGGGTTCGGCACATCACAGACCTGGTGGACAGATTACTGGGAGGGGCTGGGGAAGACCCAGCTGTCATGGTGCATGTTGGCACCAATGACAAATTCAGAGGCAGATGGAGTGTCCTAAATACCGATTTTAGGGACTTGGGAGATAAAATGAGGAAAAAGACTTCCAAGGTAGTATTCTCAGGAATACTACCGGTACATCGAGCCACACCAGAAAGGCAGAGGGAGATTAGGGAAATAAACAAGTGGCTGAAGAGCTGGTGTAGTAAGAAGGGGTTTGGGTTCCTGGAAGACTGGGCCGACTTCTCAGTCAATAACCAGTACTATAGAAGGAACGGACTGCACCTAAATGGGGAGGGTGCAGATCAGCTGGGAATGAAGATGGCCAAAAAGTTAGAGGGGTTTTTAAACTAGGCGATGGGGGGGGGGGGGTCAAGAGGTAGAGATAGTCTGCGCGGAACATATTCCAGAGGGTAGTATAGGGGGCATTAGTGGTAAGTTGACCAAAGCACATAAACCTGAGGTAAGTATAGTAGCAAGTCCTAGTTGCAATCTCGGAATGCCCAATAAGAGGATAACATGCAACCGGTCTAAACTACGTGGCATGTTCACCAATGCCAGGAGCCTGGCGGACAAGATGGTTGAACTAGAGATACTGTTGTACAAGGAGGATTTGGATTTTGTGGGAATTTCAGAGACCTGGTTCAACAGCTCTCATGATTGGCTGGCAAACATTCAAGGGTATACCCTTTATCGCAAGGATAGAGAGTATAAAAAAGGGGGAGGGGTATGCCTATACATCAAGAATAATGTACAAGTGAATGTGAGAGATGACATCACTAAGGGAGCTAGGGAGGATGTGGAATCCTTAGGGGTAGAGCTCCAAATGGATGAAGCTAAGGGTAAAATAATACTGGGAGCATGCTATAGGCCCCCTAACCTGAGGGACAGAAGGGAGACAGATCTCCTATCACAATTTGGATTAGCAGCAAGGATGGGAAATGTTATCATAATGGGGGATTTTAACTATCCAGACACAGACTGGGCGGAGGGAACCGTGTATTAATATAATCTAAGGCTTGCCAGTTCCTAAATGTCTTGCAGGACAATTTTATGGGTCAGATGGTAGAAATCACACAAATAGGAAACATATGGGGAATACAAAGACACTGAATTTCCAAAGAGCCAATTTCCCTAAACTACGAACCTTGCTAGAAGGCATAAATTGGGATAAAATCTTAGGAACAAAGAACACGGAGGAGAGATGGGTTTGCTTTAAGAGCATATTAAATAAGGGCATTAGCCAATGCATCCCATTGGGTAATACATTTAAATGAGCGAACAAAAGTCCTGGATGGCTTAACTCCAATGTAAAAATGCATATAAAAGCAAAGGGGAAGGCCTTCAAAAAATACTAGGTTGAGGGATCATCATCAGCATTCAGACTTTATAAAGAATGCAACAAGAAATGTAAGGGTGCAATAAGGACGGCTAAGATAGAATATGAAAGACACATAGCGGAGGAGAGCAAAAAAAATCCCAAGAAATTCTTTAAGTATGTAAACAGTTAAAAAGGGAGGACAGACCATATTGGCCCCATAAAGAATGAGGAAGGACATCTGGTTACAAGGGATGGGGAGATGGCAAAGGTATTTAACTTATTCTTCTCCTCAGTCTTCACGAGGGAATCGGGGGGCTTCAGTAACCAAAACTGCAGTGTTTATCCTCATGACACATCACAGGAAGCACCTCCATGGTTAACAGAGGAACAGAATTAAAATTAGACTTGGGAAACTTAACATTAATATATCACCGGGACCAGGTGGCTTGCACCCGAGGGTACTTAGGGAAGTCAGTCAAGTAATTGCAAGACCATTGTTCCTAATTTTTACTGACAGTCTACTGACCGGAATGGTACCAGCTGATTGGAGAAAAGCCAATGTAGCACCATTATTTAAAAAGGGCCCAAAATACATCCCTGGGAAATACAGACCAGTTAGCCTAACATCAATAGTATGTAAACTCTTGGAGGGGATGATAAGGGACTACATACAAAATTTAAGTAATGAGAACGGTATCATTAGCAGTAATCAGCATGGATTCATGAAGAATTGTTCTTGCCAAACCAATCTATTAACCTTCTATGAGGAGGTGAGTTGCCATATAGATAAAGGAAGGACCGTAGACGTGGTGTATCTGGATTTTCCAAAAGCATTTGAGAGTTCCCCATAAACGTTTATTGTACAAAATAAGGTCCGTTGGAATGGACCATAGGGTGAGTACATGGATTGAAAACTGGCTACAAGAGCGAGTTCAGAGGGTGTTCATAAATGGGGAGTACTAGGAATGGTCAGGGGTGGGTAGTGGGGTCCCCCAGGGTTCTGGGTTGGGGCCAATCCTGTTTAATTGGTTCATAAACGACCTGGAGAATGGGCTAAACAGTTCAATCTCTGTATTTGCGGACGATACTAAGCTAAGCAGGGCAATAACTTCTCCACAGGATGTGGAAACCTTGCAAAAAGATCTGAACAAATTCATGAGGTGGGCAACTACGTGGCAAATGAGGTTCAATGTAGAAAAATGTAAAATAATGCATTTGGGTGGCAAAAATATGAATGCAATCTATACACTGGGGGAGAACCTCTGGGGGAATCTAGGATGAATAAGGACCTGGGGGTCCTAGTAGATGATAGGCTCAGCAGTGGCATGCAATGCCAATCGGCTGCTAACAAAGCAAACAGAATATTGGCATGCATTAAAAAGGGGATTAATTCCAGAGATAAAACGATAATTTTCCCACTCTACAAGAACCTGGTCCGGCCGCACCTAGAGTATACTGTCCAGTTCTGGGCACCAGTCCTCAGGAAGGATGTACTGGGAATGGAGCGAGTACAAAGAGCAACAAAGCTAATAAAGGGTCTGGAGGATATTAGTAATGAGGAAAGGTTGCGAGCACTGAACTTATTCTCTCTGGAGAAGAGACGCTTGAGAGGGGATATGATTTCAATATACAAATACCATAGTGGTGACCCCAAAATAGCGATAAAACTTATTCGCAGAAGGGAGTTTAACAAGACTTGTGGCCACTCATTAAAATTAGAAGAAAAGAGGTTTAACCTTAATCTACATAGAGGGTTTTTTACTGTAAGGCAAGGGTGTGGAATTCCCTTCCACAGGCGGTGGTCTCAGCGGGGGGGCATTGATAGTTTCAAGAAACTATTAGATAAGCACCTGAACGACTGCAACATACAGAGATATACAATGTAATACCGACATATAATCACACACATAGGTTGGACTTGATGGACTTGTGTCTTTTTTGAACCTCACCTACTATGTTACTATGTATAGTATTTAATCTTTGTCTCATTTTTTTTACATCACAGAAACCTGACATTTTAACAGGCGTGTGTGGACTTTTTATATCCACTTGTATGTACAGCAGAACAACATTACTCAAACTTTTGGATTCATAATTCACTGCTGGACACAGTTATGAGTGTTTTAAGATCTCGATCACCAAAATGTTACTTGTGCAAATTGGGTAAGAGGCAACGATCAACCTATTTTATCGCATTCTATAGTCTGTGTGGGTTTTAACTACTCTTTGATCCTAACAGTATAATTTAGAGATCCACAATCAAATCTAGGTCGTGTCTGAGGGGTCCCATCTCTGCACAAATTCTATTCAGATTCTAAATTATATTGCCTGGTTTACCTAACCTGTAACTCCTATTGAAGGCAGCGTGAGTGGCCAGAGTGCCAGACTGTTTGAGTGCAGAGAGCACTGACTAGAGGTGTCGGGTACAGGGTTTCTCACAAGCTTGTAAGTGGAGAGTGGTGGCAGTTAAGAAAATAGTGTGTGCACTTTTTCCAGTTCTTTCCTGTGTCTGGATTGGGAAATGTTGGGTTCTTGTGATAATCAGTCAGCTTGCTGGTCAGTTTCCAAGGACGCATGATGGACAGCAATACCTTGTGCATTGTCTGGCCTCCCTCATCCCGTAACCTCCTGTATCTTCTTTTGTGAAACTCAAACTGACACAGCCTTTATGATAAGGTAACATTTGTGACACTAAAGACCTAAAAATCAACAGTTTGTATCACCCAGTGTGAACATTTCAGACAAACTTAATTTGTTCCCTGTTTACATCTAAAATATTCCAGTTTTATTGTAATAAAGGAAGTATGGTCTTCTAAAAGTGGTAGTTAGCCAGCTGTTTCCAGCTTCAATCCTGGGAGTCACTGATCCTAAAAAATTATGCAACCATCAAACTCAGAACACCTGATCTGCATGCCAGTTCTTTATCTGTGACTGCAAAAGTATTGAAGATAATCGATTGGCAAGAGAGCCAATATATAATATATTTTTCATAGCAAAAAATGGTAACATACAAGGAGCAGACACATGAAATGGGGCTTCTATCGTTAAAGCAGTGGTAAACCCTGCTTGGTCATTTTTACTTACCTGTCGGTAAAATGAATATCTCCTAAACCTGTACAGTTTAGGAGATATTCACCCTGCATGCAGCCAGTGACATCACTGGCACATGCACTCTGGAGGTCCGCCTTGCCAGAGCATCGTGCCGGAACTGAGGGCTCCTGCGCGCATTCACGTCATCGGCCAACTACATAGCTGGAGAGCACAAACCCAGAAGAAAGACATGGGGATTATGTCAGCCTTCTAAGCGGTGACAGTACACTGGAGGGCTTTTTTCCAAGGTGAATATTTCATAATGTGCTAGTATGTGATGCCATTGCAGGTGTTTTTTTTTTTTTTTTTAACAACATCCGCTGTTTACAACAGCTTTAAGTAGAAAAACAGACTTAAAGTGTTACTAAACCCAAGACCCTGCATTCACTTTATCTGGTCTCCCACAGTACACAGAACATGGAAATGCAATAGTTTTAGTAACTATAAACTGCTAAACATCTTTTCTCATCAGCATTTACAGCAGTCTTGTGACTTCTATCAGTGTCTGATTAAAGCTTGTAAAAGGAGTTTTAATTCTCCCCTGATTGTCCTATGAGGCTGTCCCTCTGTCTGGATAGTGCTGATCACATGCACTCTCCCAAGAAAACAAAAACTCTCTAGCAATATACACCAAACTGAGCATATGCAGGTTGCCCCCAAGGCTATGTTTTATCAGCAGATGGTTTGGGGACTATGGAAGAGAAGACAGGATCAAACAGCCTTTTTACACAATGCAGAGGATTAACCCTTTAAGTTCCACAGTGAGTATAGCAAGCATGCTTTTCTGCATATACAGACTGATTTTACGGTTGTGGGTTTGGTAACACTTCAAAGACAGAAAGGAGTTATGTCTGAACGTGAACTTGTTGAAGCACATCACTCCTAAAGCAGAATATTAAGTTTTGATGGAGGAACTTAAAAAAAAGGATACAGCAATGCTTCACTGACTGCTAGCATGGTTTCTAAACAGTGGAAGTGAAGCTAATGTGGGTCAGTTAACCAGTTAGAGAAGTGACTTATGACGGGTCCATACAATTACCACTGTGTGATGTATGTGTTAGACATTTCACATGAAGAGCTCCTTCTCTTATTGGGTGCTGGTGTGTCAGAAAATGTTTCTATACTTAATGCATATACCAGTCTTAACCACTTCCCTACTCGCATATTGTCACAGGAAGTCCGCAGATGGGATCTCCCATCCTCGGCGGGTGTCATATGACGTCCTCGGCCTCATGGTGGTATAGGGGGTGTGCGCACGCTGCCTCGTCGCTGAGGAGCCGATGCGAGTGCCCGGGATGTCCGCCGGGCACTCGCGATAGCTCGTTATAGAGCAGGACCGTAAACACACAGATCCACGTCCTGTCAGGGGAGAGGAGACCGATCGTGTGTTCATCTCAAGTATGAACACCGATCGGTCTCCTCCCCCAGTCAGAATCACTCCCTAGGTAACACATTTAACCCCTTGATCGCCCCCTAGTGTTAACTTATTCCCTGCCAGTGACATTTATACAGTAATCAGTACATATTTATAGCACTGATCGCTGTATAACTGTCAATGGTCCCAAAATAGTGTCAAAAGTGTCCGATATGTCCGCCACAATGTCACAGTCACGATGAAAATCGCAGATCGCCGCCATTACTAGTAAAAATAATAATAAAAATGCCATAAATCTATCCCCTATTTTGTAGGCGCTATAACTTTTGCTTAAACCAATCAATATACGCTTATTGTGATTTTTTTTTAATCAAAGTATGTAGAAGAATACGTATCGGCCTAAACTGAGGAAAGAATTTTTTTTTTTTTAAAAAGTAAAAATATTGTTTTTTTCAAACTTGTCACTCTTCTTTTGTTTATAGCGCAAAAAATAAAAACTGCAGAGGTGATCAAATACCACCAAAAGAAAGCTCTGTGGGGGAAAAAAAATGATAAAAATCGGGTCCAGTGTTGCATGATTGTGCAATTGTCATTCAAAATGTTACAGCGCTGAAAACTGAAAATTGGCCTGGGCAGGAAGGGGGTGAAAATGCCCTGTATTGAAGTGGTTAAATTAATAAGCCTAAGCCAATACAAGATTTTTAAGGAAGTGTACTGACAACTGGTGGAAATTACTCACTTTTTGTCATTGCCACTGGGAAGTTGAGGAAGAGCTTCCAGTGCTTGTTTGAAACTGGATCTGTGTAACAAACAGAAAACATTTAGATTATGCATTTCAAAATATAATACACATCAATAAGCCTGCACCCCTCAGTTACTTGCGGGGGATAATGGGAAAAGCTGGTCAGCCAAGGAACATGATATGCTTTCTGACAGATCTCCTTAACTATGTGCATCTTAACAAATCCATGTATTTGTTAAGATGCTGCAATTCTCATCTGTCATCCTTTGCACAGTGAGCCTTACTTGTACATACAACTCCAGAGGGCAAACAGAGCTACCACAGAATTTACACAACGCAGCTAATAAAACAAAATGAATTTTAAAAGCCAACTATTTTTTTTCCTTTCTCTACAGAATGCAGAAGGAATAGAAAAAAAATGCATTTATTGCTGCCTGAGTACCAATTGAGGAGATATCCTATTACTTTCTGTCACAACAACAGGAAGCGATGAAAAATCTCTCCAATGGGTACACAGATGAGAACACAAATATTCTTTGTGTAGATTAGGAAAGGATGAAAACCTCTGTCAGGTTTTCATTGCTGACTGTGTCTTCCTTTGACAGCGAAAAGAAGTTACGGGATATTTCTCCAAACACCCGAAAAAACTTTTCCCTACTCTATTAAAAAAAAAAAAGAAAACAAAAGAAGATACCTTGCTGGAGCTAGACATGTAAGGTAAATATGCAGAATCATGAAGGATTATCAAAACAGTACATATTTAAACATTTGGGCAATTTTTGGGGGGCAATATTTACCCACACACGACTGATTCTCTGTTGCAATCCCACAGAACAAAGATTTTCCCTGTTAAGAAGTTGCCTACCGAGGTAGCTTAGACAGAATACCAGACCTCCACTTTGCCTGCTGCAGCCAGGCCCCCAGCGCTTTCTTAGTGCCCCCATGTGACCAGACTGGGTGCCTAAATGGCCAAGCGCCTGGTAGAAAGTGGAGTGAATTGGTTGTTTCCTGCCCGGAAGTTCAAGGAATATTACTTTGCTCCCAATGGCCAATCAGAGAAGTAGTAGAATGATTGAGAAAGTGAGGCAAGGGAAGATAAGTGTGTACAGCTAGGGAGGATGGCAGTTAAGCGAGTCTTTGTCCTGCAAGACAAAGCACAATTTTACTTAAAAGGTTGTAAACCCTAAGGGCTAGTTTACACTTGCTTCAAAGCATGGCTTCGGACACACTTTGTTAAAGCTTTCTGAATGTCAGTCAAACCTCCTGTCACTAAATAAAATGGTTAGCTTACAGTCTTTTTTACACCTTGCTTTTGCTTGGTGCTTCCATGAGGCTTCAGTGGGGCTTCAATGAGGCTTTGGTGGAGCTTCGGTGAAGCTTTGTGGGGCTTCAAGCGAGCTTTGCCATAGACTTCTATGGAGGCCTTGAAGACGCTTTGAAGCACCACTGAAGCTACATGGGGTATAATTTTTGAAGGGAAGCCAAAGCAAAGCAAAAGCAAGGTGTAAACAAGACTGTAAGCTAACCATTTTCAAAGCCTCTATAGAAGGCTATGGCAAAGCTCGCTTGAAGTCCCACTTAAGCCCCACCGAAGCCTCATCAAAGCCCCACCAAAGGCTCATTGAAAGCCCTATCAAAGCTCCACCAAAGCCTCATCGAAGCACCAAGCAAAAGCAAGGTGTAAACAGGACTGTAAGCTATCCATTTTATTTAGTGACAGGAGCTTTGACTGACATTCAGAAAGCTTTAACAAAGCGTTTCCAAAGCCATGTTTTGAAGCAAGTGTAAACTAGCCCTAAGAGTCATATACACAGTGAAGTGACTGGCCTCAGGTGATACACAGAGATGAAACATATTTTCCTACATAAGTTGTACATCTTTATCTGCATTCTTCACTTTTCTACAGCTAAACACCAGAATTTATAAAGCTTATCTGAGATGTCAACAAAATGGGGGCAGAGAGTTGAAATTACACTCTGCAGAGCTCAGGGAGAAGAGCTCTGAGAGGCGATTGGAGGACAGGGGCACACCCTCCTCCACACAGGAACAGAGCTGAGGCTGTCAACATTTTTCTCTTGGTGTCAGGAAAACGTGTCAGAAGAGACTCATGCAGATAGCAGAGGAACAGAGCAGCAGACAGATATGCCACTTAGTGTTCTTAATTGAGACAAGTACACCCTATAGAGGGATATGCTTTGGTTTTATATATATATATATATATATATATATATATATATATATATACATACATGTCTGAGGTTTACAACCACTTTAAGGATCAATACGATTTGGAAAATCACAACATATACTGCAAATCTGTATTAGCACTCTATGCTTATAAATATCTGTATAATATATGGTCATACATGAGTTTAGAGTCAGCATGAAGCAAATGTCTTAACCACTTCAATACCTGACCATAGTCAAATGACGTCCGCAGATGGGATCTCCCATCCTGGGAGGCTGTCATATGGTCCCCTGGGGGCCCGCAGCGTGGCAATCATGGATGAGGAGTGTGCCTTGGACACAGCCCATCCCAGATCCGTGTAAAGAGCCAATAAAAAATGTCTCTTTACCACGTGACTGGCTGTGTCCAATCACAGCCGGTCACATGTACTGTCGACGTGCACGGCGCTTGTGCACACCCCTAGGGCGTGCGGAGAGCAGCGATCGGGGACGAGGTTTGTCCCCCTGACACAGCCCAACCCCGATCGCAGTAAGGAGCCAATGAAATTGGCTCTTTACCACGTGACCGGCTGTGTCCAATCACAGCCGGTCACAGAATGTCAACAAACTGCGGTAACAAGATGTTACCGGGTTCTCCTCCTCACACACCAATCATTTGTGAGAAGGAGATTGTAGTAACATCTCGTTACGGCTTACAATGCACACCAACACACACTGATTGCCCCCCCATAATAAAGAGGACCTGTCACCATCCAACAAAGTACCTGTCACAGTCCATATGAGTACCCGAGTACCTGTCATAGTCCATAAGAGTACCCGAGTACCTGTCATAGTCCATAAGAGTACCCGAGTACCTGTCATAGTCCATAAGAGTACCCGAGTACCTGTCATAGTCCATAAGAGTACCCGAGTACCTGTCATAGTCCATAAGAGTACCCGAGTACCTGTCATAGTCCATAAGAGTACCCGAGTACCTGTCATAGTCCATAAGAGTACCCGAGTACCTGTCATAGTCCATAAGAGTACCCGAGTACCTGTCATAGTCCATAAGAGTACCCGAGTACCTGTCATAGTCCATAAGAGTACCCGAGTACCTGTCATAGTCCATAAGAGTACCCGAGTACCTGTCACAGTTCATCTGAGTACCTGTCACAGTTCATCTGAGTACCTGTCACAGTTCATCTGAGTACCTGTCACAGTTCATCTGAGTACCTGTCACAGTTCATCTGCGTGCCGAGTACCTGTCACAGTCTGAGCATCTGTCACAGCCCATCCGAGTACCTGTCACAGTTTATCTGAGCACCTGTCACAGCCCATCTGAGTATCTGTCACAGTTCATCTGAGTAACCGAGTACCTGCCACAGTTCATCTGAGTATCCGAGTACCTGTCACAGTTCATCTGAGTACCCGAGTACGTGAGCACCTGTCACAGTCCATCTGAGTATCTGTCACAGTCCATCTGAGTACCTGTCACAGTTCATCTGAGTACCTGTCACAGTTCATCTGAGTACCTGTCACAGTTCATCTGAGTACCTGTCACAGTTCATCTGAGTATCTGTCACAGCCCATCTGAGTACCTGTCACAGCCCATCTGAGTACCTGTCACAGCCCATCTGAGTACCTGTCACAGCCCATCTGAGTACCTGTCACAGCCCATCTGAGTACCTGTCACAGCCCATCTGAGTACCTGTCACAGTTCATCTGAGTACCTGTCACAGTTCATCTGAGTACCTGTCACAGTTCATCTGAGTACCTGTCGCAGCCCATCTGAGTATCTGTCGCAGCCCATCTGAGTATCTGTCGCAGCCCATCTGAGTATCTGTTGCAGCCCATCTGAGTACCTGTCACAGTTCATCTGAGTACCTGTCACAGTTCATCTGAGTACCTGTCACAACCCATCTGAGTACCTGTCACAGCCCATCTGAGTACCTGTCACAACCCATCTGAGTACCTGTCACAGCCCATCTGAGTACCTGTCACAACCCATCTGAGTACCTGTCACAGCCCATCTGAGTACCTGTCACAGCCCATCTGAGTACCTGTCACAGCCCATCTGATTACCTGTCACAGCCCATCTGAGTACCTGTCACCGCCCTTCAGCGTGCCTGCCACCGCCCTTCAGAGTACCCGAGCACCAGTCACCAGGCCATCAGAGTACCCGAGTACCTGTCACCAGGCCATCAGAGTACCCGTGTACCTGTCACCAACCCATCAGAGTAACCGAGCCCCTGTCACCAGCCCATCAGAGTACCTGAGTACCTATCTGCAGCCCATGCCTCATAGAATATACGTTGGGGTGTTTGCTTTCCAAAATGGGGTCATTTTGTGGGTAATTCCATTGTCCTGGTGCTCAAGGACCTTCAAAAGTGTGATAGGTAGGAATGAAATGAGATGTTTAATTTATGCTCCTAGCACGCCTCAAGGTACTACTTCAATGTTGGGCCTCTGTATGTGGACTGGCTGTGTAAAAGTCTCACACGTGTGGTATCGCCATACTTAGGATGAGTAGCAGAATGTGTTTTGGGGTGTAATTTTTGCTATATACATGCTATGAGTTAGAAATATTTTATAAATTGACAACTTTGTGTAAAAAGAAATAGGTTTTCATTTTTTTTCCACGTTTTCCGAAGACTTGTGGAAAAAAATGAACCGTACAAAAGACTCATTATGCCTCATAGAATAGACATTGGGGCGTTTGCTTTTCAAAATGGGGTAATTTTGTGGGTAATTCCATTGTCCTGGTGCTCCAAGGCCAAAAATGTAAAAGGTCGTTAGGAAATTAGAGGTATAATTTATGCTCCTAGAACCTCTGATGGTGCTCCCTCCTGCATGTTGGACCTCTCTGTGTGGACAGGCTGTGTAAAAGTCATACACATGTGGTATCGCCATACTCAGGAGGAGTAGCAGAATGTATTTTGGGGTGTAATTGGAAGTATGCATATGTTGTGTGTGAGAAATAACTTGTTATGACAATTTTGTGAAAAAAATAAATAAAATTCTTAATTTTCCCAAGAATTGTGGGAAAAAATTACAACTTCAAAAAACTCACCATGCTTCTTACTAAATACCTTTGACTGTCTACTTTTTAAAAAGGGGTCAATTGGGGGGTATTTGTACGTTCCTGACATTTCAGGGCCTCAAGAAATGAGACAAATGAGTGCATAAGGTGTGATCAATTTTCAATGATTTGCACCACAGCTTGTAGGCTCCATAACTTTCACAGACTAAATAATATCCCCTAATTTGGGTTAATTTTACCAAAGAGATGTAGCAGTATAAATTTTGGTCCAAATATATGAACAAAAATTACTTATTTGCAAAATTTTATCACAGAAACTAAAAAAAAGTTTTGTTTTTCAAAATTTTTGCTCTTTTTTCACTTATGTCGCAAAAATAAAAAACCCATTGGTGATTAAATACCACCAAAAGAAAGCTCTACTTGTATGAAAAAAATGATAAAAATTTTGTTTGGGTACACTGTTGCATGACTGAGTAATTGACATTCAAAATGTGACAGCGCTGAAAGCTGAAAATTGGTCTGGCCAGGAAGGGTGTGTAAGTGCCCTGTATTGAGGTGGTTAATATTCACCAGTCTGTTGGGGGAATGTAAACGGTTTGCTCATCTTTACTTCTGATATTTGTCACTGCCTTATCAACCTGTTTTCAGGTTTTTGCAAGGTGTACACCAAAGAGACCAGTAGTTGTTGGTTACCTTTACATACTGTATATCTAACACAAGACACATACTTACTTGCTGTCATTTGTCAGATAAATAGCTACTGCATCTCTCAGTGAGCAAATTTCAAGGCGTGCCTGATGAGGAAAACAATTTGTTAAATACTGAATGATAAATGTCAAGTTACACTTTTTACAATTAAATTTCTGTTTTAGTATTTAATATTTTAAGCATATGGTTTACAATTGCTGGCAGACAACCAAGTCCACAGCACCAAGGCATGTACACTTCTAGGCACCAGTGAAAACAAAAAAGGGAATAATAAACAGTGATCACTAGCCCACAGATTAACATGAAAGTAATAATTTAATAGTGATTAACAATAATTATAATATTTCTACAATATTTGAAGCCTCCAAAGCTGCTCCTGTACAAAGAAAGTTGGTCCACTCAGAAAGGCCAGCAATGGCTTCTCACTGGGAAACATCTGGAAAAACACAGTTTGGGAGGGTCACCTAGCTTACTGTAGCTGCAGTAAGAACAGGGAAAAGAGGTGTGCCAGTGTCGGTAAAATGACCAGTGTCCTTAAAAAGTCACCCACCCAGGGAATAGGACTACTAGCTATCAGAACTGAGCAACGAGGGTTCAGATCCAATTAGGATTTCTCCTGCTTGCAGGGTGTTTCCATTAGGTGCAAGATTCTCCTCCTCCACTGCAATCACCTACTACCTGGTTCACTGCCTTCCATCCTACTCCTGGCACTCCTACTGTGTAGGAGTGCCAGGAATATGAGCTGTAAGCTCTTTGTGGAAGGGGCTGATGTTATTAGTGGACATATACACTCGATAAAGTGCTGTGTAATATGCTGTAACTATACGCATATGGGAAACCAGTAGATCATTTAGGCACAAATAATAATAGCTGAATGTAACAGACATCAGAGAGATGTTACACCAACACATAAAGTAGGATAAGTACCTACCTTCATATACAAAATATAAGTCAATTAGCAGAAATGAGGTGTTGAGAATGTGGACGTACCTGCAATGCTCCGTTCCTGCTGAAGGATGACACACACTGCATGAGCCTGCTGAGCTCTTCCCCCACTGCTTCCACAATTCTAGACATTACTCTGGGGACAAGTTCTTTGGAAATTGAGAATACCTAGAATTATAAATAACAGTGGAAAATATTTACCTTTCCTCCATAGATTCCGGTTATATGAACAGGATTAAATTGGTGCAATTTCAGTTATTAGGAGTGTCCTATTAACATGCAGAGCTTTTGTGGCACACTGGTACTGCCAAAATGAAGCCATAATGGGACTGCTGAATCAGATTACATTCAACAGAAATCATAACGCTTTATTATAAAGTCTCCATGAACCATCCACTGGAATACATACAGCCATCAATGCAGTGAAGCTGCATTTCCTTGTGTACATTTCATTAACATTGGCTGTACGTGCACGGTGGATGTTTTGAGCCTTGTATGTCATTTTTCCCTGTTAGGGTGCAGAGAATGGCACAGGGAGGCCTCACACTGCACTACAGAAAATAACATATAAGGCTCATTTAATAAGTTAGCTCAGAAGTGACCAAGCTGGCCACAAGCTGACATCATTTAACAAGTTTTTTTCAAGTATTTTTTATTTATATTGACTATTTTGCAGCATTCTAGGAACATGAGTAGCCAATGACAACACATTCAAACTGGAGATATAGACAACTTGTTGAAAATTCAATGTATATTGCAATTTATGATTCACACTATAATTTAAGCTACCCTACTTGACCGTTTTTTGAAACACCTTAAAGGAGAAGTCCAGCCTAAGCTTTTTATTCGTTTTGCACTCCTGTGACCCGTTTTCAGCGGAGAGCGGTCTGAAGTCCACTCTCCGCTGATGTCACTGCCATCAGTCGAGGCAGCATGTTGTCCGACTTCCCAAGTCTGGATCCCCCAGCTGCCTTGATTGATGGCAGTCTCAGCGAGCCGCTGAGACGGCCGCTCCCCACACCTCAGAGCTCCAGAGATAGGGGGAAGAGAAACGGGACTTTGTATGAGGCATGTGGGTGAGTACGTTGGGCATTATGGTAAATGTTATAGTATAGATAATGAGATCAGTATAAATTCCACAAATGGTAATATATCATAATCATGGTATAAAAGTTTTAATGGCATGGGAATGGGCCAAATACAGTCAAAAGAGAACACATTTAAGACCATGGTAAAAGCGTGTTGACGACAATGTACAAACAGGCAGAGTTCATAAATTGGTTATACAGTAACAACAACACATATACATAGTACAATAAATAAGTGCATCAATAGATCTAAACTCAACGCGTTTCTTGGCTTGGAACCAATCGTCAGGAGTCCGATGCCATGTAACTGTATCAAAAACAATAAAGTACCTATTAATGTATGAACAAACGTTTGTAAGGAAGATACACTGAAAGTGTGATTTTCCATGTACTCACAAGTTGTGCATTGATTAGTAATGATAGTGTGTTGCAATATGATAAAGGTCTGGGTCCATAGAGTCTAAGCCCGGAGATGCACAACCGCTGTCGGGGTTGCGACGCGCCCAGCCTAGGACCCATCACCCTTCCGTCCTTGACGTGGGCGGGCCCTGGCCTCGGCGCATCGGCGTCATGCTCCCTACATCCCGCCTGCGGCGTCTCTGCCGCTGCATACGGGATGCTTCAGCGGTTGTCCATCTCCGGGCTTAGACGCTGTAGGGCACGATGGGCGGCCGCATACATCGGCCCTCCCCTTCTGCTCCTTACCGCGTCATCACGCCCGCGCACGACGTTGGCGTGCGCGCACCTCATGTCCACGGCATTAAATGGCTGCCTCTGACCGGGCATCCCATGATCCCGTCACTCATGTTGGACTTCTGGCTCGGCAGGGCACCAACCACACAGGTAACTTTCACACATCCTGTCACCCAGGTTCACCCATCACAGTAATGGCCTTCTCCTGTACACCCATCCCATCCCTCCTTTCACCCTCACACCCGTTTTTCCCTAGTTTCCTTTCACACACCTACGGCTATCCCATGCTGCTTTCACTCATCCCATTATCACTCACTCACCATTCATACACCCTTCCTCATCATCAATTTTTTTTTTTTCCCCCAGCTTACTCACACTCCTTGGCCCCGCCAGACGTCCCTGACTGCCGGTCTCCATGGGTGCTTCTGTCATCTTGGCTGCCGTGCCGGCGGTCTATTGGGGTGTGCTCTCTGCCTCAACCCCGGGTGAGACTCTATGGACCCAGACCTTTATCGTATTGCAACACACTATCATCACTAATCAATGCACAACTTGTGAGTACATGGAAAATCACACTTTCAGTGTATCTTCCTTACAAACATTTGTTCATACATTAATAGGTACTTTATTGTTTTTGATACAGTTACATGGCATCGGACTCCTGACGATTGGTTCCAAGCCAAGAAACGCATTGAGTTTAGATCTATTGATGCACTTATTTATTGTACTATGTATATGTGTTGTTGTTACTGTATAACCAATTTATGAACTCTGCCTGTTTGTACATTGTCGTCAACACGCTTTTACCATGGTCTTAAATGTGTTCTCTTTTGACTGTATTTGGCCCATTCCCATGCCATTAAAACTTTTATACCATGATTATGATATATTACCATTTGTGGAATTTATACTGATCTCATTATCTAGACTATAACATTTACCATAATGCCCAACATACTCACCCACATGCCTCATACAAAGTCCCGTTTCTCTTCCCCCTTCGCATATATTGGGATGGAGGCATGTTGGTGCTCTTTTGCAAAAATAGTGTGGATTGGTCACAACCCCCCTTGACCTCAGAGCTCCAATGTGCACGGAGGAGCAGAGCAGGAGCTGACAGCCAGCATCATGGGGAGGAGTGAGAACCGAGCCATCGGCGATGTTCGGTGGCTCGGTTCTCAGTTGCGAGACGGAAGGGGACAAATGCAGCATCGTTCTGATGCTGCATTCACCTAGGTAAGTATGATTAGCCAAAAAAAAAAGAAAACCATACTTCTCTTTTAAAGTCTGGCAACCTTGGCTAAGACACAGCAGCAGCACCATTGGCTCCCGCTGCTGTCAAAGTCAGTTAGCCAATCAGTAGAGAGAGGGGGCAGGGCCGAACCGCAGCTCCATGTCTGAATGTACACATGGAGCTGCAGCTCAGCTTGGGTGCCCCCATAGCAAGCTGCTTGCTGTTGGGTGCACTGAAAAGGAGGGAGGGCCCAAGAGCACAAAATAGGGACCCAAGAAGAGAAGGATCTAGGCTGCTATGTGCAAATCCACTGCAACAGAGCAGGTAAGTATCACGTTTGTTATTTTTATAAAAAACAAAAAAAACAAAAACAAGACTTTACAGTCACTTTAACCACTTACGGACCACCCGTGTGTCATTATACAGCGGCATTTTGAAGTGGAATACCGTTGTTATGGCAGCAGCTGCGGATTCGGTGCAAGATCACTTTTATCAGTGGCGGGAGAGGCCCCCCCTTCCCCGGTGCCCTCCGCCGCTTACCGGAGTTGCCAGCAGCGGCAGAGGTGATCGAGTCTTCTCCCCTGCTTGGCATGGTGCTGAGTGAGGGGAAGATGGCCACTGTTAGGCTCCATACAATTGCAGGGCGGAAGCGACGTCAAAACATCACTTCCGCCCATAGCTCTTAAAAGGGACATTTTTTCTTCTTCTTTTTTTCCAAATCACTTTTTTTTTATTGCATTTTAGTGTAAATATGAGATCTTTTTGACCCCAGATCTCATATTTAAGAGGTCCTGTCATGCTTTTTTTTACCAGGAATGTTTACATTTCTTGTAATAGGAATAAAAGTGACACAACTTTTTTTTTTTTTTTTTTAAAGAACAGTGTAAAAATAGAAAGTAAAAAGTAAAATAAATAAGAAAAAAAAAAAGTTTTTTAATGCGCCCCGTCCCGCCGAGCTAGCATGCAGAAGCGAATGCATACGTGAGTAGTGCCCACATATGAAAATTGTGTTCAAACCATACATGTGAGGTATCACCGCGATCGTTAGAGTGAGAGCAATAATTCTAGCCCTAGACCTCATCTGTAACTTAAAACATGCAACCTGCAGAATTTTTTAAACATCGCTTATGGAGATTTTTAAGGATACAAGTTTGTCACAATTCCACGAGTGGGGGCACAGTTTTGAAGCGTGACATGTTGGGTATCAGTTTACTCGGCGTAACATCATCTTCCACGATATAAAAACAATTGGGCTAACTTTACTGTTTTATTTTTTAATTCAAAAAAGTGTATTTTTTCTAAAAAAAGTGCGCTTGTAAGACTGCTACGCAAATACAGTGTGACAGAAAAAATGACAACGACCCCCATTTTATTCTCTAGGGTGTTAGAAAAAAGTATATATATAATGTTTGGGGGTTCTAAGTAATTTTCTAGCAAAAAAAATGATTTTAACTTATAAACAACAAGTTTAAGAAATAGGCCTGGTCTTAAAGTGGTTAAGCACAGCTTTTTTTTTTCTTGTACTATGCTACTTTGTATGATTACTCATGATAGTCTTAGTGCCGGTTCACACTACCGCGACTTGGGTTCCGACTTGTCAGACCTCAAGTCGCCCCAAGTCGCTTGACATCTGAAAGTCCATGTAAGTGAATGAGAGCCGTCTATATGTACGCTACTGAAGTCGCTCCGACTTCAGAAAAGGTCCCTGTACTACTTCAAGGCGACTTGTAGGCGACTTGTACCCATTGATTTCAATGGAAGTCGCCTACAAGTCGGATCGTGGTCTATAGTGAAGCGACTTCACAGGAAGAGAAGATGTTTTTTTCAAGCAAACCCCTCCCTCCCCCAGAGCGGATTGTAGTTTGATTGGCCACTGGAAAGTCGCCTGTCTTGGAGGCGACTTGAAGTCGCCTTGTAAGTCGCCCCAAGTCGCGCTGAAGTCGCGCTGAGGTCGCGCTGAAGTCGCGCTGAAGTCGCCTTGCTAAGTCGCGCTGTAAGTCGTGTTGCCCCTGTGTGAACCAGCGCTTAGGCTCTACTATAGCTTCACTTGGCATTGTTTGTATAGCCAAATTTATAAAACCTTTTTTCTTTTTACAACAGAGTGTATTACATTGAGTCTTTGTACATGCTTTTATTGCTGCCTGTACACCAATGTGTTCTCTCAATAAAACTTTTGAACTAGAAAATTCAATTTATATAATGATTTCTGAAACATTTTTATCAGTAAAAAATGTCATTTAGCAGATTTAGTCTTTCACAGCCTAAAAGAAAGCTGCCACTTTTCAAAGTGCAAATGATTTAAAGAACAACCACATTATCTAAAAACATACAAATAGCATAAACAGCAAAAACTGTTCTGTACTTTCTGAAAAAATAATACAAATGTGGCCACCATATCTATGGACTGTAAACTACAATATACTTAATTTTGTTTTTTGGTTTAGATATTCTTTAACGTCTTACTAAACCCAGGACTATGGTTGCCACCTCATCCCTTTAAACCCAAACACATATTAATTACACAGGTTCTGTGGCTGATTAAGGTGGTAATTAAACTCACTTGGTGCCTTATCTGCATTTAATTATCCTCAGAACCTGTGTAATTTAAAGGTGTTTGGGTTTAAAGGGATGAGGTGGCAACTCTACCCAGGACTCTGCATTCACTATATCTGGTCTCTCACAGTACATAGAACATGGAAATGCAATAGTTTTAGTAAATATAAACTGCTAAATAGCTTTTCTTATCAGCTGTCTTGTGACTTCTATCAGTGTCTGGTTAAAGCTTGTAAGAGTTTTCATTCTCCCGTGATTGTCCTATGAGGCTGCAGGACCCCTGGCCCTCTCTGGACAGTGCCAATTGGCCCTGTGCTGATTACATGCACTCTCTCTCAAAAAAAAAAAAACCTCTATAGTAATACACACTGAACTGAGCATGTGCAGCTTGCCCCCAAGGCTCTGTTCTATGAGGAGATGGATTGGTGACAGTGGAAAAAGGGGAGGATCAGAGAAGACAGGATCAAACAGCCTTTTTACACAATGCAGAGGATTAACCCCTTAGGTTCCACAATGAGTATAACAAGCATGCTTTACTGCATATACAGATTGATTTTACTGTGGGTTTAGTAACACTTTAAGCGTCAAACAGGAAATGGCAAATGCCATAAAGTGCTCAGCAAACCTACCTCTGCATGTACAGCAATGATGTTCACCAACGCCTCCTTCAAATAGTTTCTTACCCCTGAAAACAGGCACACAATGTTAGTTGCATGCTAAAACATCATATTATATATAAACACGTATGCAATGAAGGAAAAAAATAGTGTGGGGGGGTGTCACAACAACTACTAGGACATTTTTTGCCTAAATGCAGAGAATGCATAAAGGTAATGTGACAACCCTGTACTCAAGAAGAGTATGTCCGCTGTATAAGCTTCCCTTGCTGGGTACCAGCATGATTCAAGAACCCTTAGCTCACCCATTCATTTGTCGAGACATAGTCTAGGGTGGCGCAAAACATCAACTGTTTATTGAAACACAGGCACAAAGAGATATGCACTCTGGGACAATCCCCCCCCCTTCTTTGCATAATGACACAGGGCGGGGTAAACTGTACATTCAGTAACATGAGATACAGGTATCTTCAAACAAATAATTCAATCAGTAACTGGGCAAGTAGACAGCACCTAGGAAGGGCTGTTGGAGGATTCCCCTAGGAACTAATAGCTCACAGTGGTTTCATTAACATGAGCAATTAACTAGGCACTTAAACCAGCCGAGGCGAGCAGACTATTTGGCCCCAACAATACTGAATACAAGATACTGTACAATACACATTCTTATAAGCATAAAACACAACATCTTACACTAGTTCCATAACAAGTTAAAGTGGTCACAAATTCGTCTCATCTACAAGAGATGCTCAGACAGACAAAAACAATAGAGGAATGGGATACAGCCACTTAACAATAAAAACAAACCCCACTCCTCCTCAAACTATCTGGTAAAAAGTCTACAACCATCTATGAGACCGAGCTCATACAATATTCCAGCAGCCTGAAAAGTGGAATTCATTTATTTTCATATATTTCTTGAGGGATATTGTTCATAAATATTACTGTCACAAGTGAAAGAGCCTCTCCATTCTCTCAGTGTCCATAAGGTAGCTGTCCATCATTTCCCCCCCGTCACCCTGTGCCCCTAATAGACACAGGGTTACTTACACATAAGAGGGGTCTGGGGAGCTGAGAAAGGGCCCCCTGCGCAAAATGACTCTCGTCACAGGTAAAAAATGTCCTGCCTTTAGAACCTGTTTAAGTGCGCACGGTTAGCAGTGTTGAGCAACTTGTTTTTGTGGCTTCAGCCGACAGGTGCTGTGACAATGGGACAACAGGTGACAGGGCCTGTCTGAGCAAGGCATTAAAGGCTATCTCTTGGAACAATAACTGTGAGCCACAATTTATGCTGTAGTTGTTATGGTTATACCGATGTTCAAAATGCATACTATACAAGCTTTCATACACACTACAGCAACTAAATTTAGGCTGACAATAACCACAGAATGGGGACCATTGTGTATAGAAGTAGTGGGTAGCTTTGGTAACAAAATTGTTAGCCTCCCTATGTTAAATGGGCCACACAAACAATTCATGTTATTATTACTGCATGGCAGGAATATCAGCTGCCAAATCTATTTATAAGCACAGCAGTAACTGCTATGCTTATATTATGGGGTATCAAGAAGATTCTGGCACAAGAGGTATGACCATAGCATTATAGAGCTGACTGAAACATGCCTTAGCAATCTTCAATGAGGAATGCTTAGTGGTCTGATACAAATTATTATTACACCCCCAACACCTTTGTTGAAAGATGGAGCAGCCTTGAAGCCCAAAAGGGAATTGTGCCTCGATTCTGATAAAAAAAAACATTTAACAGGACCAAAACGCAGAGTGGACATCGCAACAATAATTCAGGCCATTACAGATTTGGAGCCTCACTGGTGAACTAATGCAACAGGTCCCTTTGTAGTGACAAGTCCTCAATTTCAACTATAGATCACAGTTCACAGCATAGACTTTCCACATTCTCCCATTAGGCCTACATACGGTCACTAATATCTCATATGTTAATGTGATTTCAAAATGATCTTTTAAAATCTGAAGCTTTCATTAACCACTTCCAGACCGCCGCACGCAGATATACGTCCTAAATTTGATGGGGGATATCGTTGTTATGGCAGCAGCTAGCTGCCATAACCCTGGTATCCTCGTGTTCGGCCGACGGTTCACTTCAAGATAAAAGTGGTCTCTGCGGCGGATTCGCTGCAAGATCACTTTTATCGGCGGTGGGAGAGCCCCCCCTCCCACCACGCTCCGATGCTCTCCGCCGCTTACCGAAGCCGCCGGAGGCGATTGGATGTTCTTCCTTCCTTGGCATGGAGACGAGTGAAGGGAAGATAGCCCCCACCCGTCAGCATGGCATTGCAGGGCGGAAGTGACGTCAAAACATTACTTCCGCCCATAGCTCTTAAAGGCCCATTTTTCTTTAATTATTTTTTTAAAATGACAATTTTTTTTTTTAATTATTGCATTTTAGTGTAAATATGAGATCTGAGGTATTTTTGACCCCAGATCTCATATTTAAGAGGTCCTGTCATGCTTTTTTTCTATTACTAAGGGATGTTTACATTCCTTGTAATAGGAATAAAAGCGACAATTTTTTTTTGTAAACAATAGTGTAAAAATAAAAAAGTAAAGTAAACCGAGCTCGCGTGCAGAAGCGAATGCATACGCGAGTAGCGGCTGCATATGAAAACGGGGTTCAAACCACACATGTAAGGTATTGCCGCGATCGGTAAAGCTAGAGAAATAATTATAGCCCTAGACCTCCTCTGTAACTCAAAACATGCAACCTGTAGAAAATTTTTAAACGTTGCCTATGGAGCTTTTTAAGGGTAAAAGTTTGTCGCCATTCCACAAGCGGGCTCAATTTTGAAGCGTGACATGTTTGGTATCAATTTACTCGGCAGAACACTATCTTTCACAATATAAAAAAAAAATTGTGCTAACTTTACTGTTCTCTTATCTTTTAATCCAAAAAAAGTGCGCTTGTAAGACCGCTGCTCAAATACAGTGTGACAGAAAGTACTGCAACAACCGCCATTTTATTCTCTAGGGTGCTTGAAAAAAAATGTATAATGTTTGGGGGTTCTAAGTAATTTTCTAGCAAAAAAAAATGTTTTTAACTTGTAAACAACCCATCTAAAAAAGAGGCTCGGTCCTTAAGTGGTTAAAAGAACACCTGGTACTTGTATAGACACTTACTGTTAAGATGTGACAACCATCTGTCTACACCCCCCCAAAAAAAAAAAAAAAAAAAGGCTGCAGGACGGCACTGAGATACAAAAGAAATGAAAAATGGAGAAAATTGTATTCTATTAAAATAAGGGCATTCGATTTACTTTAATGCGGAACTGAGTGCAAAAAGTGAAAATTTGAGGAGCTGCTGCCTGACTGCTAGCGACTAGTGAGATTGGGTGATCTCACTACAGTTCTCCTTGCTGGAGGCTCTGACATGAGGAAGTAAAACCATGCCATGACCAAAAACCATTAGAATATAGCTTATTTGGCCTATAGTAGAATGTGATTTGCACCATCATTCGCCTGGTTACTACTACACATTTACTCCACCAAATACCAACAAACCCATTTTCCCTATCATTATTTATTTGGCGCAGATTGCACGTCACACATGGGCTTTTTTCCCACACAATTCCTGGACTAGTTGTATATATCATTTCAAACCCTTCAAATTAAACTATTATTTAAGGCATCCAAAGAAAAAAGAAAAAGGTTTCCGTACACAAAAATATTTGGTGCACCATGACCCGGTGTCTACTGAGCTTTGAAATCATAAGAATTGTATCAGCCCTGCCTACTTCATTTCCAATGGATTACAAAAGACACAGTCCTCTCCTCAATCCCCTCCACTTTCCTCATCTCCATAACTTCTTCTGATGCACAGAAAGTTATCAGCTCAGTATATTTTGTATTTATCAAATAGATATAACAAAATGCTTTTAATTATATATTTAACAGACCAAAAAAAGGCAAAACAAGGTTTACTGTTAGGTTTTAGGAATCTGATGAGGTTTAAGCGTAAGTAAACCCCCATACATAAAACAGTTTCATCTCCGGCACGTGCCGGAAATGTAACACTCATTGGTTGTGCTCTCAACCAAACTGTCAAACCATCCAATGGCTGGCGTCATAACTGATCACATGTGCAGCATCATGGCAGTTGTAGATTAAACAGGGGCAAAGAAGGCAGCTTCTTTGGCAGAAAACGATAGGGGGGTTTACTTACACTTTAAATACCGCCAGTTTGTACCCTTATTAATGCAATGCCATATTTACTAGAAATATTGATGCCCTCAATTGAATAGCAGTCTCTCACCTAATATTTCACTTGATTATTGCAGATTTTTGTAGTAAGTGATGGAAAGAAAATCAATGATTAAAATCTTTGTTTTACCCAGTGTCACATTACACCTCCATAACCCCCTTCTTGTGCATATAAATGTTCCCCACAATCATTATGTATAGAACAACACACTGAACATTTGGTTATATTCAAGTATATGATTTATACAGGAGTGAAAGCTTTAAGCTTTGTTCATACCTTTGTGGTTTTATGTGCATTTTGGAACACACAAAAATGCATTTGTCATAAAAATACATTGAATGCAATGAGGCAGTTCACATCTGCGCACTGCATTGGTAAAAATGAGGCATGTCTGATTTTTTTGTTATTCTCAACATAATAAGGAAAATGCATGAAAATGCACATGACACCTTAAAAAAATGGATGACAAAACAGAAAAAAAACGGACACAGATAGATGTGAACCTGGCCTTATTACATATAGTACACATTACTGCAGCTGTCCCTTGGTAATCTGAAAACATACTAAACCTCTGTGTTGTCAGGTTCCAAGACTTTTTCTCAATTCCCATGTAGTTCAAGTAGTCATGCAGGCACTTAGACATCAGAGACGTGCTCTGTTTTTTATGCCTGGGGTTACCCTCTGAGACATTTCTCTGCTAACAAGAACAAAGTGAAGAGGATTGTGGGTAGGTTTTAAAGAGTTTTATTAATGTAAACACTTTCACATTAAGGCTTTACTTTAAGTTCTATACCTAACACTGTCAATATAGCGACTACTTTAATTTTTATTTAATGGATCTATTTACCAAATTGACACTACAAGAGAAACTGAAGCAGGGAATATGCAGCTTGTCAATACAGAAAAAAAACAAGACCATAATATGAATCATATTTTTTACTATAACACTGCTATAACCAAATATTCAAAAGAATGACTAAAAAAATTCACAACTATTTTAAATTCAAATTCTAATGGGCTCCTGGAATGTACACATTCATATTAGAAAACGTGGTTACATGTGTGTAATATCGCAAAGCATAGCTAGAGAAGATCACAGTCAGCATGCACATGAAATATATCTGTGGATACGGCTTAGGCTCTCATTACAGATCAAAGCCTGCCTGTACATACAGTGACAAGAAAAAGTATGTGAACCCCATTGGAATTACCTGGTTTTCTGCATTAGTTTGCCATAAAATGTAAACTGAGCCACATCAAAGTCATAGACAAACACAATGAGCTTAACCTGCTTACAGAAACAAATCTAATCGTTTGTCTCTTTACTGAACATACCCATCAAACATTCACAGTGCAGGAGGAAAAAGTAAGGGAATCCTTGGGGTTAACAGCTGGTCAAACAGCCTTTAGCAGCAATGACTTCAAGCAACCGCTTTCGATAGCTCTGCATAAAATTTGTATAATGTTCAGGAAGAATTTTTGATCATTCCTCTTTACAAGAATGCTTCAGCTCAGGTACATTTGTAGGATGTTTAGTGTGAATGTCTCTCTTACGGTCATTCCTTAGCATCCCTATGGGGTTCAGACCTAGGCTCTGACTGGGCCACTCCAAAAAGTGCATTTTCTTTTTCTGAAGCCAGTCTGTGGTGGATTCACTTCGATGCTTAGGGTCATTGTCCTGCTGCATTGCCCAACTTTTACGAAGTTTCAGCTGGTGGAAAGCCACCTTGACATTATCCTGTAAGATAGTTTGGTAAACTTGGGAATTCATTTTTCTCTCGATAATGTTAAGTAGCCCAGGCTCTGAAGCAGTAAAGGAAGCCCAATCATGATGTTCCCTTCACCATACGTCACTTTTGGGATGTTTTGATGTTGGTAAGCTGTCTTTTTTGCACCATACATAGTGCTGAGTATTCTTCCCAAATAATTAAACTGTTGTTTCATCAATTTACAACACATTTTCCCAGTAGTGTTGCAGTTTGTCAAGGTGCTCTTTGGCAAACTTCAGACGTGCAGATTATTATTTTTTTTTTTTTTTTTAGGAGAGCAACGACTTCCTCTGTTCTACCATGGACATTTTGCCGGTTCAAATACTTATGTATGGTAGACTTAAACAGGGATTGTTTGCCAGATTCAGTGAGGTCTTCAAACCTTTACCTGTTACTTCTTAACCTCATTGAGGATTCTAGGAAGAGTAGCCGCAGTACTGAACTGTCTCCATTTATAGTAAATTTGTGAATCACCAGTCTAACGGTTGACTGATGGATGCCTAAACATCTTAAGGTCACTTTGTATCCCTTTTCTAGCCTTATGCAGATCAACTTTTCTTGATTGTATGTCTTCTGAGAGCTTCTTTTTGCGAGGAATTGTTCACATCAGCTGATTTTTCGAATGAACAGAAATCTTAAAATGTTTGAGTGTCTTTTACCAATCAGAGTAGCTCTAAACAACACATCCAAACTCATTGGATTAATTGGCCTCCAGGTGTGCAAACTACTGACTCCAATTAACTTTGTTGAAGTAATCACTCTATGTTCCAAATCACACAGGGGCAACAAGACTTGCAGGCCGACTCACAGAGGCGACCTGCACATGACTTCAGTGGCGACTTGCAAAACGACTTCTGTATAGAAGTCAATGCAAGTCACCTGAAGTTGCCCCAAAAATAGTACAAGAACCTTTTTCTAAGTCGGAGCGACCAGAGTCGCTCCTATTAGAATGGTTCCGTCGCCTGACAAGTCGCCCCTATGTGAACCGGGGCTATGGGTTCACTTACTTTTCCTTCCAGCACTGTAAATGTTTAATGGGTGTGTTCAATAAAGACATAAGAAATTAGAATAATTTGTGTCTTAGCAGCTTAAGCGCATTGTGTTTGTCTATTGTTGTGACTTAGATGAGGACCAGATCACATTTTATAGCAAATTACCACAGAAAACCAGTTAATTCCAAGGGCTTCGCATACTTTTTCTTGCCACTGTATGCCAAAATACAATATAATATCATTTAACTAGTTGACAGCTGCCTTAGGGGTTGCAGGTCATAAGGGCTCAGCTTGCACCTATAGCATTCTGGAAATGAATGCAGGTATAGAAATAACCTAAAATGGGAGAGCTTTAAAATAGCTTATCTAGTAGTCATATATATATACAATAAAAAAGTGCAAAGAACAAAGGGGATGTGTAAATTCCAGTAACCTACACCAAGGTTTAGCAGGTCTTAGTTTACTGGTATCACATACTCCAAGATGACAAATAACTTGTTGCAAATGGCTACTGTAACTTAAAAATGTACAACTGTTCTAAGCACTGCCCTGTTATTATTATACTTTAAAGTGTTTGTTACCCCAACACTTCATATTCCCGATATGTGCCATTGTACCATGTACTTCTATGAGAAAGTATCTTTTTTTTCTTTGTATTGCTTCTTTTGTGTGAAATCCCTGGTGTTCCTGCTAGTCCCTCTGCTTTCCAATAAAAACTGACCACACTAAGCAGGAGAGCACATGTTCGTCAATTCTCTAGCTATGTTGAGAACTCAGTGTACTCTCCTCCAATGGTCAGACTTGTCCTGACACACCCCTGCTGCACAGCCCTTCACTGGGAAGCTTGGTGGGCTGCTGCTTCTCCTCCCCCAGCTCTTATGTAGCTAAGAGCAGAGGGAATTTGATCACTTATAAAAAAGGGAAACATACACAAATGTTTTGCCTTTCATTTATTTTAAACTGAATGGATTGTTTTACAAGGTAATCATTTACAATCACTTTAATTTCAAGCAGACCAGACAAAATCTGATGCATATAAAAAGCATATGCTGCAATTAAACTTATTTAAATAATATCTACACATTACTATATATTTAAATTTTAGCATGGCCTTTTCCTATTCACCAAATCCCAAAAGATAACCCCAACAGTTATCACTGCCTGTGGCCAGGCCATAACTGCGTCCCTTTTGGTGCACCGAGCCTGATAAGGGAATATGTATGGTTTCTAGTCCTCCATAGGGTATAATGGCCAAACTCAGTGCTCGCTTTCAGTATGGCTGTTTCACCATATAAAGCTGCAGGTTATAGGTTTGTTCTCCTCAAAGGCAGCAGCAAACAAAAGAGATATGATTGGCTGTTCACATTGCAGGGGAAGCTTCCCCTAGCTTAGTGAATATAGTGAAAATTCACCATGCAAAGATTAGCCAATCACGCAAGAAAAATATTATAAAAAATATTTTAAAAAAAGAAACTTTTGCTTGCACATGATTGAATGATAGAAGTGGCAGAACAGTCTATTTTCCTTTAGTAAATCAACCCTAAACAGTTAGGAAATTTTGCACATGAGCAAGCAGGCTTTAGGTAGCATAACTATCTGCTTCTATGGACATTTTAAGAGGGAAGTTTCAGGAAAAAAACTTAAAATTTGAAATAAGGAACTTTGAAGCAAAATAAGGGTCAGTGCCCATCTGCAGCCTCACCATTGCCATCAATGCAGCCTGATCAATGCCCATCTGCAGCCTAGCCATTGCCATCAAAGCAGCAGCCTCGCCATTGCCATCAATGCAGCAGCCTTACCATTGCCATCAATGCAGCAGCCTTACCATTGCCATCAATGCAGCCTCATCAATGCCCATCTGCAGCCTCGCCAATGCCATCAATGCAGCAGCCTCACCATTGCCATCAGTGCAGCAGCCTCACCATTTGCATCAGTGCAGCAGCCTCACCATTTGCATCAGTGCAGCAGCCTCACCATTTGCATCAGTGCAGCAGCCTCACCATTTGCATCAGTGCAGCAGCCTCACCATTTGCATCAGTGCAGCAGCCTCACCATTTGCATCAGTGCAGCAGCCTCACCATTGCCAACAATGCAGCCTGATCGATGCCCATTTGCACCCTAGAGGGGGGCGGGATGAGCGCCGACATGTTACATACAGTGAGAATCTCCTATGATAGACAGTGGTCCAAAGGGGGCCCAAGAGACGGGACTTCTTATTATAGAGGCCGCCAAGTAAACAGGAGATTCTCACTGTATGTAATCTGACGGCGCTTGTCCCACCCCCCTCCCTGTCCCCTCCGAGGCAGCTAAAATTGAAGTATTGGCGTATAACACGCACACGATATTTGCACCTGATTTTCATGGTGAAAAAGTGAGTGTTATACGCCAATAAATACAGTGTATATATATATATATATATATATATATATATATATATATATATATATAAGTGTCATAATTAGGTGGGTGGGGGAAGCAATGATCAAAACTTATTCCAAAAAAGGCAGTTATCCTTTGGTAATACGCAGTATTAAATGTGGGGGTTAAGGAACTGCCCATTGGATGGTATGCTTCCATTTAAAGTGGAAATGAAGTCCACTTTTTAACTTGTTCAGTGAAAATCTCCTATACTTGCACTTTTTAGGAGATAATCACACACCATGCAGCCGGTGACATCACCGGAACATGCATTCTAAGGGGATGGCATACCCATGACATACCTTCAGAGTTATGTGACGGGGCTCCCATGCGCATGTGCAAGAGTGATGTCATCAAAGCTCTGGTCATTCATACAGCCGGAGCCCACAAACTCAGGAAGGAAGACTGGGCGAAGGTGGAAGCGCAAGGCAAGCCTATAATTAGGCTTACCTGGAGCTACACTGGATATCTTCTAAACCTGCACGGTTTAGGAGATATCCCTGTATTTGCACGTGCCGACGTCATCGGCACATGCGCACTTAAGAAAACTGAAGCACTGGCATGTACGTGCCGTTGCTTCAGCTAGACTGTGCCGTTACAGCTAGACTGTGATGTCATCGCGGCTCTGGTCAATCACAGCGCCGTGATACCCGGAAGTAACCCCTGTGAGCGGTGTCGGCCGCCGGAGCGGTGAACGAGGACCACTGCGGGGGCTTCAATCTCAGGTAAGTAATTCATAATGAGCTAGTATGCAATGCACTTTTACGCTATGTGCACTATGCCTTTGTCTTGCAGGTTTTTTTATTTTGGGGGGGGGGGGGGGGGGGTTTAGGGTTTACAACCACTTTAAACCTGCAGGGAGGCACACTTTTTTTGTATTTATCTGGCGGTTTACTACCGCTTTAAGCTGCCACCACTTTTGTACACCAAAACCCCTACACCCAACAGCCACCATTCCCTGTGGAGCAATATACCTGCAAGCAAAAGCAATGTGGCTGCCTTCATTGAAGCCACTACCCTCATATATCAAAACCCCTGCACCCAACTGCCCCCATTCTTGGTGAGACAATATTCTTACTTGTATAGACATTTATGTACTCAGCTGGTAACCACAGAGTAACCTGTAACATGGGCTTTTTTTATGTTTAATTACATTTATCTCTAAGATAGAGGAGGTACTAAAACAGAGGGTACAGAAATGGCTCTCAGCATACAATAAACCAGCAGGGAGATTCATAGATCCGTGCAGTACAGCAGGCTGAATGAAAAAAGAATCAGTCAGCATTTGGCCAGCCTTGGAGGTGATGAAGTTATAGCAGGGTGATAACAGCACAGTAAAATAGCCAGTCAGACCGATCTGTGTATGATCGGCTGCTTTGGAGGCCAGAAGAGAGGTCTGGGGTCTACCAGACCTGTCAAAACCCATGCGCTCACAAGGAATGTTGTTCAAGTTGATAAAAAATAAATAAATAAAAAGTGTAAGAAACAAATTTTAAATAAAATAAATAATAAAATATATATTTTTTAAAGCACTCCTGCCCCCTGCCATTCTCTATGCAAAGGTGAATACATACTTAGGGCGAGCATGCATATGTTAACAGTGAGGTATTGCCGCAAACAGTATAGCAAGAAAAACTAATTCTAGCACCAGACCTCCTGTGTAACGCCAAACTGGAAACCTGTAAAGGCTTTTAAAGCGCCGCCTATGGAGATTTTTAGGTAACGTAGTTGAGCGCCATTCCATGGGCTTATGCAAGTTTAAAGCGTGACATGTTAGGTATCTATTTACTTGGTGTAACATCATTATGAATATTTTACCAAACAATTGCCTATATTATTTTTTTATGCGCATTAAAACTCATTAAAAAAATTTTTTTTTCAAAAAAATTGTGTTTGAAAAAACACCGCACAAAGTGTGACATAAAAATAGGCAACATCCACAATTTTATTCTCTAGGGTGTATGCTAAAAAAAAAAAAAGTTTTCTACCAAAAAAATAATGATTTTTACATGTAGGAGAGAAGCGACAGAATATGCTTTGGAGGCAAGTGGTTAAGTACTATATATATATCCCATTTGTGAGCTATGAATAGCTATAAATAATTGCCACAATAGGGCGTGAAATGCGTTAGATATTTTTCCTGCTTTTCCCTGTAAATGAAGTGACTGCATTTGGATTTTACTTTTTCATATCAATAAAGATGCCTTCTATGGTATGCGGCCTTCCAGGATCCTCTTTTTTCCTCAAGCCCATTTGTGAGGTCAGGCACTGATGTTGGACGAGAAGGCTTGGCTCACGGTTTCTGCTCTAATTCATCCCAAAGGTGTTCTATCGGGTGGAGGTCAGGACTCTGTGCAGGCCAGTCAAGTTCCTCCATCTCAAACTCACTCATTCATGTCTTTATGGACCTTGCTTTGTGCACTGGTCCAAATCATTTGGCGGGGGGGGGGGGGGATTATGGTGTAGGGTTATTTTTCGGGGGTTGGGCTTGGCCTTCACTTAGTTCCCGTCAGCATACCAAGACATCTTGGACAATTTCATACTCCCAACTTTGTGGGAACAGTTTGGGGATGGCCCCGTCCTGTTCCAACATCAGTGCACAAAGCAAGGTTCATAAAGACATGGATGAGGGAGTTTGGGGTGGAGGAACTTGACCTCAACCCGAAAGAACACCTTTGGGATGAATTAGAGCAGAGACTGCGAGCCAGGCCTTCTCGTCCACATCAGTGTTTGACCTCACAAATGCACTTCTGGAAGAATGGTCAAACATTCCCATAGACACACCCTTAAACCTTGTGGACAGCCTTCCAATAAAAGTTGAAGCTGTTATAGCTGCAAAGAGTGGGCAAACCCAATATGAAACCCTATGGACTAAGACTGGGATGCCATTAAAGTTCATGTGTGTGTAAAGGCAGGCATCCCATTACTATATATATATATATATATATATATATATATATATATATATAGCTTTCCGGCTGCAGGCATCATCCCAGTACTGTTTTTTAGAGCCGGCGAACGGCTATCCAGTTATAACAACCGATGCGGCTAAAAGCCGCTCGGCTGTTATACCGGAGGAGCGGGAGGGGACGTCCCCCCCTCTTGCCGCTTTTACTGGGCCTCCCGTTCCATCAGGAGGCCCGATGACCAATCAGCCGCGGATTGGATCGATGCCGTGATTGGCTTAGTTCCAGCCTCCTAATAGTAAACACGGAAGTGACGTCATGACGTCACTTCCCGTTTACTTGGCTGCCAATGGCGCCAGTTTAAAAAAAATACACAGTATTCAGAATCGCCATTTTCGGCGATCTGAATACTTTGAAGTGCAAATGAGGGATCGGGGGTCTTTTAGACCCCCGATCCCTCCATAAAGAGTACCTGTCACCACCTATTACTGTCACAAGGGATGTTTACATCCCTTGTGACAGCAATAAAAGTGATCAAAATTTTTTTTTTTTTAACCACTTGACGACCGCCTCACGCCGATGTACGTCGGCAAGGTGGCACGGACAGGCAAAATCACGTACATGTACGTGATTTGCCTTCTGCGGGTGGGGGGTCCGATCGGACCCCCCCCCGGTGCCCGAGGCGGTCGTCTTTTGTCCCACGGCGATCGGAGGTGAGGGGGAGGCCATCCGTTCGTGGCCCCCCCCTCGCGATCGCCGCCGGCCAATCGAATCATTCCTTTGCTGCTGTATGCTAAACAGCAGCAAAGGAAATGATGTCATCTCTCCTCGGCTCGGTAATTTCCGTTCCGGCCCGAGGAGAGAAGACAGGTATGTGAGTGCACAACACACACACAGTAGAACATGCCAGGCACACAAAACACCCCGATCCCCCCCCCTGTCACAAACTGACACCAGCAGTTTTTTTTTTTTTTTTTCTGATTACTGCATTGGTGTCAGTTTGTGACAGTTACAGTGTTGGGACAGTTAGTATTATCCCCCTTTAGGTCTAGGATACCCCCCTAACCCCCCCTAATAAAGTTTTAACCCCTTGATCACCCCCTGTCACCAGTGTCGCTAAGCGATCATTTTTCTGATCGCTGTATTAGTGTCGCTGGTGACGCTAGTTAGGGACGTAAATATTGAGGTTCGCCGTCAGCGTTTTATAGCGTCAGGGACCCCCATATACTACCGAATAAATGTTTTAACCCCTTGATGGCCCCCTAGTTAAACCTTTCACCACTGATCACCGTATAAGTGTTACGGGTGACGCTGGTTAGTTCGTTTATTTTTTATAGTGTCAGGGCACCCGCCGTTTATTACCGAATAAAGGTTTAGCCCCCTGATCGCCCGGCGGTGATATGCGTCGCCCCAGGCAGCGTCAGATTAGCGCCAGTACCGCTAACACCAACGCACGCAGCATACGCCTCCCTTAGTGGTATAGTATCTGAACGGATCAATATCTGATCCGATCAGATCTATACTAGCGTCCCCAGCAGTTTAGGGTTCCCAAAAACGCAGTGTTAGCGGGATCAGCCCAGATACCTGCTAGCACCTGCGTTTTGCCCCTCCGCCCAGTCCACCCAAGTGCAGTATCGATCGATCACTGTCACTTACAAAACACTAAACGCATAACTGCAGCGTTCGCAGAGTCAGGCCTGATCCCTGCGATCGCTAACAGTTTTTTTGGTAGTATTTTGGTGAACTGGCAAGCACCAGCCCCAGGCAGCGTCAGGTTAGCGCCAGTACCGCTAACACCCACGCACGCACCGTACACCTCCCTTAGTGGTATAGTATCTGATCCGATCAGATCTATACTAGCGTCCCCAGCAGTTTAGGGTTCCCAAAAACGCAGTGTTAGCGGGATCAGCCCAGATACCTGCTAGCACCTGCGTTTTGCCCCTCCGCCCGGCCCAGCCCAGCCCACCCAAGTGCAGTATCGATCGATCGATCACTGACACTTACAAAACACTAAATGCATAACTGCAGCGTTCGCAGAGTCAGGCCTGATCCCTGCGATCGCTAACAGTTTTTTTGGTAGTATTTTGGTGAACTGGCAAGCACCAGCCCCAGGCAGCGTCAGGTTAGCGCCAGTACCGCTAACACCCACGCACGCAGCGTACACCTCCCTTAGTGGTATAGTATCTGAACAGATCAATATCTGATCCGATCAGATCTATACTAGCGTCCCCAGCAGTTTAGGGTTCCCAAAAACGCAGTGTTAGCGGGATCAGCACAGATACCTGCTAGCACCTGCGTTTTGCCCCTCCGCACGGCCCAGCCCACCCAAGTGCAGTATCGATCGATCACTGTCACTTACAAAACACTAAACGCATAACTGCAGCGTTCGTAGAGTCAGGCCTGATCCCTGCGATCGCTAACAGTTTTTTTGGTAGCGTTTTGGTGAACTGGCAAGCACCAGTGGCCTAGTACACCCCGGTCGTAGTCAAACCAGCACTGCAGTAACACGTGGTGACGTGGCGAGTCCCATAAGTGCAGTTCAAGCTGGTGAGGTGGCAAGCACAAGTAGTGTCCCGCTGCCACCAAAAAGACAAACACAGGCCTGTCGTGCCCATAATGCCCTTCCTGCTGCATTCGCCAATCCTAATTGGGAACCCACCACTTCTGCAGCACCCGTACTTCCCCCATTCACATCCCCAACCAAATGCAGTCGGCTGCATGAGAGGCATTTTCTTTATGTCCTCCCGAGTACCCCTACCCAACGAATCCCCCCAAAAAAGATATTGTGTCTGTAGCAAGCGCGGATATAGGCGTGACACCCGCTATTATTGTCCCTCCTGTCCTGACAATCCTGGTCTTTGCATTGGTGAATGTTTTGAACGCTACCATACACTAGTTGAGTATTAGCGTAGGGTACAGCATTGCACAGACTAGGCACACTTTCACAGGGTCTCCCAAGATGCCATCGCATTTTGAGAGACCCAAACCTGGAACTGGTTACAGTTATAAAAGTTAGTTACAAAAAAAGTGTTAAAAAAAAAAAAAAAAAAAAATATATAAAATAAAAAAAAATAGTTGTCGTTTTTATTGTTCCCTCTCTCTCTATTGTTCTGCTCTTTTTTACTGTATTCTATTCTGCAATGTTTTATTGTTATTATGTTTTATCATGTTTGCTTTTCAGGTATGCAATTTTTTTATACTTTACCGTTTACTGTGCTTTATTGTTAACCATTTTTTTGTCTTCAGGTACGCCATTCACAACTTTGAGTGGTTATACCAGAATGATGCCTGCAGGTTTAGGTATCATCTTGGTATCATTCTTTTCAGCCAGCGGTCGGCTTTCATGTAAAAGCAATCCTAGCGGCTAATTAGCCTCTAGACTGCTTTTACAAGCCGTGGGAGGGAATGCCCCCCCCCACCGTCTTCCGTGTTTTTCTCTGGCTCTCCTGTCTCAACAGGGAACCTGAAAATGCAGCCGGTGATTCAGCCAGCTGACCATAGAGCTGATAAGAGACCAGAGTGGCTCCAAACATCTCTATGGCCTAAGAAACCGGAAGCTACGAGCATTTTATGACTTAGATTTTGCCGGATGTAAATAGCGCCATTGGGAAATTGGGGAAGCATTTTATCACACCGATCTTGGTGTGGTCAGATGCTTTGAGGGCAGAGGAGAGATCTAGGGTCTAATATACTCCAATTTTTTCAAAAAAGAGTACCTGTCACTACCTATTGCTTTCATAGGGGATATTTACATTCCCCGAGATAACAATAAAAATGATAAAAAAAAAAAAAATGAAAGGAACAGTTTAAAAATAAGATAAAAAAGCAAAAAAATAATAAAGAAAAAAAAAAAAAAGCACCCCTGTCGCCCCCTGCTCTCGCGCTAAGGCGAAAGCAAGCGGCGGTCTGTCGTCAAACGTAAACAGCAATTGCACCATGCATGTGAGGTATCACCGCGAAGGTCAGATCGAGGGCAGTAATTTTTGCAGTAGACCTCCTCTGTAAATCTAAAGTGGTAACCTGTAAAGGCTTTTAAAGGCTTTTAAAAATGTATTTATTTTGTTGCCACTGCACGTTTGTGCGCAATTGTAAAGCATGTCATGTTTGGTATCCATGTACTCAGCCTAAGATCATCTTTTTTATTTCATCAAACATTTGGGCAATATAGTGTGTTTTAGTGCATTAAAATTTAAAAAAGTGTGTTTTTTCCCCAAAAAATGCGTTTGAAAAATCGCTGCGCAAATACTGTCTGAAAAAAAAAATGAAACACCCACCATTTTAATCTGTAGGGCATTTGCTTTAAAAAAATATATAATGTTTGGGGGTTCAAAGTAATTTTCTTGCAAAAAAAAAAAAACTTTTTCATGTAAACAATAAGTGTCAGAAAGGGCTTTGTCTTCAAGTGGTTAGAAGAGTGGGTTATGTGTGACATAAGCTTCTAAATGTTGTGCATAAAATGCCAGGACAGTTCAAAACTCCCCCAAATGACCCCATTTTGGAAAGTAGACACCCCAAGCTATTTGCTGAGAGGCATGTCGAGTCCATGGAATATTTTATATTGCGACACAAGTTGCGGGAAAGAGACACATTTTTTTTTTTTTTTTGCACAAAATTGTCACTAAATGATATATTGCTCAAACATGCCATGGGAATATGTGAAATTACACCCCAAAATACATTCTGTTGCTTCTCCTGAGTACGGGGATACCACATGTGTGAGACTTTTTGGGAGCCTAGCCGCGTACGGGACCCCGAAAACCAAGCACCGCCTTCAGGCTTTCTAAGGGCGTGAATTTTTGATTTCACTCTTCACTGCCTACCACAGTTTCGGAGACTATGGAATGCACAGGTGGCACAAAACCCCCCCAAATGACCCCATTTTGGAAAGTAGACACCCCAAGCTATTTGCTGAGCGGTATAGTGAGTATTTTGCAGACCTCGCTTTTTGTCACGAAGTTTTGAAAATTTAAAAAAGAAAAAAAAAAAATGTTTTTTCTTGTCTTTCTTCATTTTCAAAAACAAATGAGAGCTGCAAAATACTCACCATGCCTCTCAGCAAATAGCTTGGGGTGTCTACTTTCCAAAATGGGGTCATTTGGGGGGGGTTTTGTGCCACCTGGGCATTCCATGGCCTCCGAAACTGTGATAGGCAGTGAAGAGTGAAATCAAAAATTTTCACCCTTAGAAATCCTGAAGGCGGTGATTGGTTTTCGGGGTCCCGTGCACGGCTAGGCTCCCAAAAAGTCCCACACATGTGGTATTCCCATACTCAGGAGAAGCAGCTAAATGTATTTTGGGGTGCAATTCCACATATGCCCATGGCCTGTGTGAGCAATATATCATTTAGTGACAACTTTGTGCAAAAAAAAAAAAATGTGTCACTTTCCCGCAACTTGTGTCAAAATATAAAATATTCCATGGACTCAATATGCCTCTCAGCAAATAGCTTGGGGTGTCTACTTTCCAAAATGGGGTCATTTGGGGGGGTTTTGTGCCACCTGGGCATTCCATGGCCTCCGAAACTGTGATAGGCAGTGAAGAGTGAAATCATAAATTTACACCCTTAGAAATCCTGAAGGCAGTGATTGGTTTTCGGGGCCCCGTACGCGGCTAGGCTCCCAAAAAGTCCCACACATGTGGTATCCCCATACTCAGGAGAAGCAGCAGAATGTATTTTGGGGTGCAATTCCACATAGGCCCATGGCCTGTGTGAGCAATATATCATTTAGTGACAACTTTTTGTAAATATTTTTTTTTTTTTGTTGTCATTATTCAATCACTTGGGACAAAAAAAATAAATATTCAATGGGTTCAACATGCCTCTCAGCAATTTCCTTGGGGTGTCTACTTTCCAAAATGGGGTCATTTGGGGGGGTTTTGTACTGCCCTGCCATTTTAGCACCTCAAGAAATGACATAGGCAGTCATAAACTAAAAGCTGTGTAAATTACAGAAAATGTACCCTAGTTTGTAGACACTATAACTTTTGCGCAAACCAATAAATATACGCTTATTGACATTTTTTTTTACCAAAGACATGTGGCCGAATACATTTTGGCCTAAATGTATGACTAAAATTGAGTTTATTGGATTTTTTTTATAACAAAAAGTAGACAATATCATTTTTTTTCAAAATTTTCGGTCTTTTTCCGTTTATAGCGCAAAAAATAAAAACCGCAGAGGTGATCAAATACCATCAAAAGAAAGCTCTATTTGTGGAAAGAAAAGGACGCAAATTTCGTTTGGGTACAGCATTGCATGACCGCGCAATTAGCAGTTAAAGCGACGCAGTGCCAAATTGGAAAAAGACCTCTGGTCCTTAGGCAGCATAATGGTCCGGGGCTCAAGTGGTTAAACACAATTAATAAATATAAAAATAAATAAGAAAAAAATTTTTTTTTAAAGCGCCCCCGGCCCTGCGAGCTTGCGCAGCAAAGAAAACGCATACGGAAGTCGCGCCCGCATAGGTAAACGGTGTTCAAATCACACATGTGAGGTATCGCCGCGATCGTCAGAGCAAGCGCAATAATTCTAGAACTAGACCTCCTCTAACTCTAACCTGGTAACCGTAAAAAAAATATAAAGTGTTGCCTATGGAGATTTTTAGGTACCGTAGTTTGATGCCATTCCACGAGTGCGTGCAATTATAAAGCGTGACATGTTTGGTATCTATTTACTCGGCGTAACATCATCTTTTACATTATACAAAAAATTGGGGTAACTTTACTGTTTGTTTTTTTTTAAATACATGAAAGTGTCCCTTTTCCCAAAAAGTTGTGTTTAAAACATCGCTGCACAAATACCGTGCGATATAAAATATTGCAACAATCGCCATTTTATTCTCTAGATTCTCTGCTAAAAAAAAAAATATATAATGTTTGGGGGCTCTAAGTAATTTTCTAGCAAAAAATACAGATTTTAACTTGTAAACACCAAATTTCAAAAATAGGCTTAGTCATATATATATATACATATATATATATACAGTGCTCAGCATAAATGAGTACACCCCTTTTGAAAAGTAAGGTTGTAATCATTATCTCAATGAACACAAGAACAATTTCCAAAATACTGACAAAACCAAGTCTTATAGAACATTTGTTTAGCTCATTACATAAAGGTAAGGTTAATAATATAGCTTAGATTACAAAAATCTTCAGTTTTACTCAAATTGGTTGATGCAAAAACGAATACACCCCACAACAAAAACTACTCCATCTAGTATTTTGTATGACCTCCATGATTTGTAAGGATAGCATCAATTCTTCTAGGCATGGAATGAACAAGTTGGCAATATATTGCAACATCTATCTTTTTCCATTCTTCAAGAACGACCTCTTTTAGAGCCTGGATGCTGGATGGAGAGTGATGCTCAACTTGTCTCTTCAGAGTTCCCCATAGGTGTTTGATTGGTTCAGATCAGGAGACATACTTGGCCACTGAATCACTTTCACCCTGTTCTCCTTTAAAAATGCAACAGTGGCCTTAGATATGTGTTTTGGATCATTGTCATGTTGGAAAAGTGCATGACAATCAAGGGCACGGAGTGATGGTAGCATCTTCTCTTTCAATATAGAGCAGTACATCTGTGAATTCATGATACCATTAATGAAATGCAGCTTCCCAACACCAGCAACACTCAAGCAGCTCCTTAGAAGGACACTTCCACCATCATGTTTCACTGTAGGCACCATACACTTTTCTTTGTACTCCTCACCTTTGCTATGCCATACAGTTTTGAAGCCATCAGTTCCAAAAACATTTATCTTGGTCTCATCACTCCAGTAGTCTTCTTTTTCAGCATGGGTCCTGGCAAATTATGAGTGGGCTTTTTTGAGCATGGACTTTAAAAGAGGCTTCCTTCGTGGACGACACCCATGCATGCCTTTCCTCTGCAGTGTACGCTGTATTTTGTCATGGGAAACAATCACCACAGTTTGGCTTTCTAAGTGAACTTGCATGGCGATTTTCCTCAACCCTTCTCATCAGAAGATGCTCCTGTCTAGGTGTTAACAACCGTGGATGGCCTGGATGTCTGGGAGATGGTTGCAGTTCCATCTTTGTTCAAATTTTGTATCACTTTTGCTACAGTATTCTTACTGATAAGTAAAGCTTTGCTGATGTTGTAGCCTTCACCTTTCTTGTGTAAAGATATTATTTTCTTTCTCAGGCCTTGTGACATTTCTCTTCCATGTTGTGCCATTGCTGACAGCATGAAATGGGAAGGGGTTTCTTTGCTAAGTAACGCTCTTTTTTAATCAACTGTCTGCTGGACACCTGTTTAGTGAATAATTGGACTCACCTGTAGTTTTCTTGTTAATTAGGATTTTGTTGTCTAAAATTTAGCTTTGCTCCTAAGGCCCCTTTCACACATGCGGACCGTATGTCCGTATTTCATCCATCCATTTTCGGATGAAATACGGACATACAGCCATCCCTATGGGATAGCGGGTGTCAGCGGATGTACATCCGCAAACACCCGATGTCATCAGGCTCCGCTCTCGTCCGATTCTGCGGACGGAAGAAAATCCTATTTTTCTATCCATCTGCAGAGCGGATCGGAGGAACACGGACAGACGGTCCGTGTTCCTCCGATCCCCCATAGGGGAGAGCGGAGATCTGACGGGGCGGTCCCTGCACAGTGTGCGGGTCCCGCCCTGTCATCCGCCGGCTCAGCTGGGGAAAACGGAGCAATCCCCGCTGAGCAGCGGATGTTCACGGGGCGGATCAACACGGATCCGTCCCGTGTGAAAGGGGCCTAAGACTTTCATTGGGGTGTATTCATCTTTGCAACATGGTCTTAAATGAATTTGTGTGTGCAAATTAACAAACCTTGGTTGCAATCAATGGCCCGCATTAGTGGGAGTATTTTGTAGTATAGTGTCCCATAGAAAATGTTGATGTTGAAAGGAAAGTAAAAGGTTTCTGACAAAACAAATCTGTTGGGGTGTACTCATTTATCTGAGTGAGCACTGTGTATATATATATATATATATATATATATATATTAAGACATCTGCAGGTCTATAAGCCAGTGTGGTTGCTAGACCTGGCAAACATAATTTTCTGGGCCAGGGGGAATAGGTTAGACCATGCCCATTTTAGGCCCTACATTTAAAAAAAAACTGCCATCTCTGTTCCTGTGACACTATTACAAAGGTTTAAAAGCCATTTAGAAGACTGCAAAATACAGTAGATATATAAAGTCTACACACTCCTGTTAAAATGTCAGATATCTGATTTATTACAGCACTCAGTCTTGCCAATATTTGCCCACTCTACTTTGCAAAAACACTTCAAATCGGTTATATTGCGAGGGCATCTCCTGTGCACAGTCCTCTTCAGATCACCCCACAGATTTTCAATCGGATTCAGGTCTGTTGATCTGGATGTATGCTTTGGGTCATTGTCATGCTGAAAGATGAAGTTCCTCTTCATATTCAACTTTCTAGCAGAAGGCTGAAGGTTTTGTTCCAATATTGACTGGTATTTGGAACTGTTCATAATTCCCTCTACCTTGACTAAGGCCCCTGTTCCAGCTGAAGAAAAACAGCTCCAAAGTATGATGCTGCCACCACCATGCTTCACTGTGGGTATGGTGTTCTTTTGGTGATGTGCAGTGTTGTTTTTTGCGCCAAACATATCTTTTCGAATTATGGCCAAAAAGTTCAACCTTGGTTTCATCAGACCATACCACATTTCCCTACATGCTTTTGGAAGACTTCGGATGTGTTTTTGCTAAATTTAGCCAAGCTTGGATGTTTTTCTTTGTAAGAAAAGTCTTGCCACTCTACCCCAAAGCCCAGACATATGAAGAATACGGAAGATTGTTGTCACATGTACCACACAGCCAGTACTTGTCAGATATTTCTGCAGCTCCTTTAATGTTACTGTAGGCCTCTTGGTAGCCTCCCTGACCAGTTTTCTTCTCGTCTTTTCATCAATTTTGGAGGGACGTCCAGTTCTTGGTAATGTAACTGTTGTGCCATATTTTCTCCACTTGATGACTGTCTTCACTGTGTTCCGTGGTATATCTAATCCCTTGGCAATTCTTTTGTACCTTTCTCCTGACTGATACCTTTTAACAATGAGATCCCTCTGATGCTTTGGAAGCTCTCTGCAGACCATGGCTTTTGCTGTAGGATGCAACTAAGAAAATGTCATCTAAGGCTGGGTTCACACTGGTGCGACACGACAGCCGTCCTACTTTGGATCCGACTTTGCCCTGCGACATGAAGCCGGCATGTGTCCGACTTTCAATGAACGGGGATCCGACTTGGATCCCCGCCAATGCCCGGCACTGTGTTTGGTATGAATCTTTAGGGGGAACTCGCGCCAAATTTTAAATAAAAAACCGGCATGGGTTCCCCCTCCAAGGGCATACCAGGCCCTTGGGTCTGGTATGGACCTTGAGGGGAACCCCCTACGCCGAAAAAACGGCGTGGGGGGTCGCCCCCAATCCATACCAGACCCTTATCCGAGCACGCAGCCCGGCCGGACAGGAATGGGGGTGGGGACGAGCGAGCGCCCCCCCCTCCTGAACCGTACCAGGCCGCATGCCCTCAACATGGGGGGTTGGTGCTTTGGGGGAGGGGGCGCGCTGCGGCCCCCCACCCCAAAGCACCTTGTCCCCATGTTGATGAGGACAAGGGCCTCTTCCCGACAACCCTGGCCGTTGGTTGTCGGGGTCTGCGGGCGGAGGGCTTATCGGAATCCAGGAGCCCCCTTTAATAAGGGGGCCCCCAGATCCCGGCCCCCCACCCTATGTGAATGAGTATGGGGTACATGGTACCCCTACCCATTCACCTAAAGAAGTGTCAATAAAAAAAAAACCACAGTACACAGGTTTCAAAATTAATTTATTGGGCAGCTCCGGTATCTTCTTCCGACTTCTCCCGGTGTTCCGCCTCTTCTCCCGGGCCCCGCCGCTATCTTCTTCCAGCTCTATTGCCAGCGAGGGGCCCGGTCTGCTGCCGCTGTCTTGTCGCCGCTGTCTCGCCGCTTCTTCTCTTCATCTCTTCTTCCGATGTTGACACGACGCTCTCCCCGGCTGGAATGCTCTCTGTGCGCTCTGCTCTGACTTATATAGGCGGTGACCCCGCCCCCTTATGCCGTCACAGTCTCTGGGCATGCTGGGACTGTGACGGCATAAGGGGGCGTGGTCATCGGGTGATGACCACGCCCCCTAAAACGTCACAGTCCCAGCATGCCCAGGGACTGTGACGGCATAAGGGGGCGGGGTCACCGCCTATATAAGTCAGAGCAGAGCGCACAGAGAGCATTCCAGCCGGGGAGAGCGTCGTGTCAACATCGGAAGAAGAGATGAAGAGAAGAAGCGGCAAGACAGCGGCAGCAGACCGGGCCCCTCGCTGGCAATAGAGCTGGAAGAAGATAGCGGCGGGGCCCGGGAGAAGAGGCGGAACACCGGGAGAAGTCGGAAGAAGATACCGGAGCTGCCCAATAAATTAATTTTGAAACCTGTGTACTGTGGTTTTTTTTATTGACACTTCCCTAGGTGAATGGGTAGGGGTACCATGTACCCCATACTCATTCACATAGGGTGGGGGGCCGGGATCTGGGGGCCCCCTTATTAAAGGGGGCTCCTGGATTCCGATAAGCCCTCCGCCCGCAGACCCCGACAACCAACGGCCAGGGTTGTCGGGAAGAGGCCCTTGTCCTCATCAACATGGGGACAAGGTGCTTTGGGGTGGGGGGCCGCAGCGCGCCCCCTCCCCCAAAGCACCAACCCCCCATGTTGAGGGCATGCGGCCTGGTACGGTTCAGGAGGGGGGGGGCGCTCGCTCGTCCCCACCCCCATTCCTGTCCGGCCGGGCTGCGTGCTCGGATAAGGGTCTGGTATGGATTGGGGGCGACCCCCCACGCCGTTTTTTCGGCGTAGGGGGTTCCCCTCAAGGTCCATACCAGACCCAAGGGCCTGGTATGCTCTTGGAGGGGGAACCCATGCCGGTTTTTTATTTAAAATTTGGCGCGGAGTTCCCCCTCAAGAACATCTGAGCACAAGTCGCGTGCCGAAGTCGGATCATGCAAGACTGCAATCCGACTTTGATCCGACTTCAATGATAGTCAATAGGCTGAAGTAGGATCAAAGTCGGACCAAAGTAGTACAGGGAGCATTTCTAAAGTCGGAACGACTTGTGTCGGACCAGTTAGGACGGCTCCCATAGGGAAACATTAAATTTCACACGTCATGCGACATGAGCTCCCAATGTCGGAGCGTTTGTCGGACCAGTGTGAACCCAGCCTAAGGCTGGGTTCACACTGGTGCGACACGACAGCCGTCCTACTTTGGATCCGACTTTGCCCTGCGACATGAAGCCGGCATGTGTCCGACTTTCAATGAACGGGGATCCGACTTGGATCCCCGCCAATGCCGGCACTGTGTTTGGTATGAATCTTTAGGGGGGAACTCCGCGCCAAATTTTAAATAAAAAACCGGCATGGGTTCCCCCTCCAGAGGCATACCAGGCCCTTGGGTCTGGTATGGACCTTGAGGGGAACCCCCTACGCCGAAAAAACGGCGTGGGGGGTCGCCCCCAATCCATACCAGACCCTTATCCGAGCACGCAGCCCGGCCGGACAGGAATGGGGGTGGGGACGAGCGAGCGCCCCCCCCCCTCCTGAACCGTACCAGGCCGCATGCCCTCAACATGGGGGGTGGTGCCTTGGGGGAGGGGGGCGCGCTGCGGCCCCCCCACCCCAAAGCACCTTGTCCCCATGTCGATGAGGACAAGGGCCTCTTCCCGACAACCCTGGCCGTTGGTTGTCGGGGTCTGCGGGCGGGGGGCTTATCGGAATCCGGGAGCCCCCTTTAATAAGGGAGCCCCCAGATCCCGGCCCCCCACCCTATGTGAATGAGTATGGGGTACAGCGTACCCCTACCCATTCACCTAGGAAAAAAGTGTCAATTTAAAAAAAAACACTACACAGATTTTTAAAGCATTTTATTAGACAGCTCCGGGGGTCTTCTTCCGACTTCGGGGGTCTCTCCGGTTCTTCTCCACGCTCTCCGGATCTTCTGCCGGGCTCCTCCGCTCTCTTCTGCTCTTTTGCCGCTCTTTTGCTAAAGCGGAGGAGCCCGGTCTTCAATCTTCTGCCTTCTGCCTTCTGCCTTCTGCCCTCTTCTCCTGATGTTGACACGACGCTCTCTGGGGCTAGAATGCTCTCTGTGCGCTCTGCTCTGACTTATATAGGCGGTGACCCCGCCCCCTTATGCCGTCACAGTCCCTGGGCATGCTGGGACTGTGACGTTTTAGGGGGCGTGGTCATCACCCGATGACCACGCCCCCTAAAACGTCACAGTCCCAGCATGCCCAGGGACTGTGACGGCATAAGGGGGCGGGGTCACCGCCTATATAAGTCAGAGCAGAGCGCACAGAGAGCATTCTAGCCCCAGAGAGCGTCGTGTCAACATCAGGAGAAGAGGGCAGAAGGCAGAAGGCAGAAGGCAGAAGGCAGAAGATTGAAGACCGGGCTCCTCCGCTTTAGCAAAAGAGCGGCAAAAGAGCAGAAGAGAGCGGAGGAGCCCGGCAGAAGATCCGGAGAGCGTGGAGAAGAACCGGAGAGACCCCCGAAGTCGGAAGAAGACCCCCGGAGCTGTCTAATAAAATGCTTTAAAAATCTGTGTAGTGTTTTTTTTTTAAATTGACACTTTTTTCCTAGGTGAATGGGTAGGGGTACGCTGTACCTCATACTCATTCACATAGGGTGGGGGGCCGGGATCTGGGGGCTCCCTTATTAAAGGGGGCTCCCGGATTCCGATAAGCCCCCCGCCCGCAGACCCCGACAACCAACGGCCAGGGTTGTCGGGAAGAGGCCCTTGTCCTCATCAACATGGGGACAAGGTGCTTTGGGGTGGGGGGCCGCAGCGCGCCCCCTCCCCCAAAGCACCAACCCCCCATGTTGAGGGCATGCGGCCTGGTACGGTTCAGGAGGGGGGAGGGCGCTCGCTCGTCCCCACCCCCATTCCTGTCCGGCCGGGCTGCGTGCTCGGATAAGGGTCTGGTATGGATTGGGGGGGACCCCCACGCCGTTTTTATCGGCGTAGGGGGTTCCCCTCAAGGTCCATACCAGACCCAAGGGCCTGGTATGCTCTTGGAGGGGGAACCCATGCCGGTTTTTTATTTAAAATTTGGCGCGGAGTTCCCCCTCAAGAACATCTGAGCACAAGTCGCGTGCCAAAGTCGGATCATGCAAGACGGCAATCCGACTTTGATCCGACTTCAATGATAGTCAATAGACTGAAGTAGGATCAAAGTCGGACCAAAGTAGTACAGGGAGCATTTCTAAAGTCGGAACGACTTGTGTCGGACCAGTTAGGACGGCTCCCATAGGGAAACATTAAATTTCACACGTCATGCGACATGAGCTCCCAATGTCGGAGCGTTTGTCGGACCAGTGTGAACCCAGCCTAAGGCTGGGTTCACACTGGTGCGACACGACAGCCGTCCTACTTTGGATCCGACTTTGCCCTGCGACATGAAGCCGGCATGTGTCCGACTTTCAATGAACGGGGATCCGACTTGGATCCCCGCCAATGCCGGCACTGTGTTTGGTATGAATCTTTAGGGGGGAACTCCGCGCCAAATTTTAAATAAAAAACCGGCATGGGTTCCCCCTCCAGAGGCATACCAGGCCCTTGGGTCTGGTATGGACCTTGAAGGGAACCCCCTACGCCGAAAAACGGCGTGGGGGGTCGCCCCCAATCCATACCAGACCCTTATCCGAGCACGCAGCCCGGCCGGACAGGAATGGGGGTGGGGACGAGCGAGCGCCCCCCCCCTCCTGAACCGTACCAGGCCGCATGCCCTCAACATGGGGGGTGGTGCCTTGGGGGAGGGGGGCGCGCTGCGGCCCCCCCACCCCAAAGCACCTTGTCCCCATGTCGATGAGGACAAGGGCCTCTTCCCGACAACCCTGGCCGTTGGTTGTCGGGGTCTGCGGGCGGGGGGCTTATCGGAATCCGGGAGCCCCCTTTAATAAGGGAGCCCCCAGATCCCGGCCCCCCACCCTATGTGAATGAGTATGGGGTACAGCGTACCCCTACCCATTCACCTAGGAAAAAAGTGTCAATTTAAAAAAAACACTACACAGATTTTTAAAGCATTTTATTAGACAGCTCCGGGGGTCTTCTTCCGACTTCGGGGGTCTCTCCGGTTCTTCTCCACGCTCTCCGGATCTTCTGCCGGGCTCCTCCGCTCTCTTCTGCTCTTTTGCCGCTCTTTTGCTAAAGCGGAGGAGCCCGGTCTTCGGTCTTCAATCTTCTGCCTTCTGCCTTCTGCCCTCTTCCCTCTTCTCCTGATGTTGACACGACGCTCTCTGGGGCTAGAATGCTCTCTGTGCGCTCTGCTCTGACTTATATAGGCGGTGACCCCGCCCCCTTATGCCGTCACAGTCCCTGGGCATGCTGGGATTGTGACGTTTAGGGGGCGTGGTCATCACCCGATGACCACGCCCCCTAAAACGTCACAGTCCCAGCATGCCCAGGGACTGTGACGGCATAAGGGGGCGGGGTCACCGCCTATATAAGTCAGAGCAGAGCGCACAGAGAGCATTCTAGCCCCAGAGAGCGTCGTGTCAACATCAGGAGAAGAGGGAAGAGGGCAGAAGGCAGAAGGCAGAAGATTGAAGACCGAAGACCGGGCTCCTCCGCTTTAGCAAAAGAGCGGCAAAAGAGCAGAAGAGAGCGGAGGAGCCCGGCAGAAGATCCGGAGAGCGTGGAGAAGAACCGGAGAGACCCCCGAAGTCGGAAGAAGACCCCGGAGCTGTCTAATAAAATGCTTTAAAAATCTGTGTAGTGTTTTTTTTTAAATTGACACTTTTTTCCTAGGTGAATGGGTAGGGGTACGCTGTACCCCATACTCATTCACATAGGGTGGGGGGCCGGGATCTGGGGGCTCCCTTATTAAAGGGGGCTCCCGGATTCCGATAAGCCCCCCGCCCGCAGACCCCGACAACCAACGGCCAGGGTTGTCGGGAAGAGGCCCTTGTCCTCATCGACATGGGGACAAGGTGCTTTGGGGTGGGGGGGCCGCAGCGCGCCCCCCTCCCCCAAGGCACCACCCCCCATGTTGAGGGCATGCGGCCTGGTACGGTTCAGGAGGGGGGGGGGCGCTCGCTCGTCCCCACCCCCATTCCTGTCCGGCCGGGCTGCGTGCTCGGATAAGGGTCTGGTATGGATTGGGGGGACCCCCACGCCGCTCTTTCGGCGTAGGGGGTTCCCCTCAAGTTCCATACCAGACCCAAGGGCCTGGTATGCTCTTGGAGGGGGAACCCATGCCGGATTTTTATCTAAAATTTGGCGCGGAGTTCCCCCTCAAGATCATCTGAGCACAAGTCGCGTGCCGAAGTCGGATCATGCGAGACGGCAATCCGACTTTGATCCGACTTCAATGATAGTCAATAGGCTGAAGTAGGATCAAAGTCGGACCAAAGTAGTACAGGGAGCATTTCTAAAGTCGGAACGACTTGTGTCGGACCAGTTAGGACGGCTCCCATAGGGAAACATTAAATTTCACACGTCATGCGACATGAGCTCCCAATGTCGGAGCGTTTGTCGGACCAGTGTGAACCCAGCCTAAGACCTACTAGAACAGCTGAACTTTATTTGGGGTTAATCAGAGGCACTTTAAATAATGGCAGGTGTGTACTGACTCCTATTTAACATGAGTTTGAATGTGATTGCCTAATTCTGAACACAGCTACATCCCCAGTTATAAGAGGGAGTGCACACTTATGCAACCACATTTTTGTTTTACTCCCCCCTAAAACATTTCAGTTTGTTTTTCAATTGAGTTGTACAGTTTATAGGTCACATTAAAGGTGGAAAAAGCTCTGAAATTATTTATCTTTGTCTCATTTTTTTACATCACAGAAACCTGACATTTTAACAGAGGTGTGTACACTTTTTATATCCACTGTATAAATTCTAGTTGAACACACCCAAATATGTTTATGGGAAAAATCTGAACTGGATTATAACAAGTATTATTTGAGCTGTATAAAGGCACGCTAAACTAAAGCTGGCCACACACAGGGTGATTTTACCTATTAAAACAGCAAAACTGATCAATGGCTACACAGTGAGGAAGCCTACTTGACAGGATATAAACTGAATTGTTTCTTTAGGTAGGCACAATACACTTGTTGGTGACCCAATATCTGATTGTGCAATCAGATTGTAATGTGTACACCCAGCCTCAACCTTCAGAGTCTTAAAATAACAGACACATTTCATAATAGTAAAATTATTCTTAAAATGATATAATTTGTTATAATCCCGCTTATAGATAATGTGCACAATATTGCTTTTGCAGTAATCTGGCAGCTTCATCAACGGTTAATTTTACACTACTGACATATAATCTGCTGTAAATGATATATTGTAAACAAAAGTACAGTACTAGTAATTACTTTAAAATTCACACGGTTCATATACAGCTAGAATTCCCTAACCTTTAAGCCGATTACTCAACAGCTGGTCAGAGATGATAATATGTGCTACCTGTCCCCACCCACACATCCCAATATCAGCACTTCTCGCCTACTTGTCTGCAGCACGAGTCACTAATGGGATTTCCCCAGGGCCCAAAGAATTTAAGAATAACAAGTTTACTGCTGACTCCACCCCTCTGATGTGCTTCCAGTAAATCTCAATAAGTAGCCAGTGTGCTAGGCAGAGAGGAAGGTGTATGTTGTATAATGGAGAAAAACTGGCACACAAGTTTCATGCTACTCTTCCTCCTTTCTCTGCACCATTCTTGTTATGTGGCTTCCTAAAAGCAAACAGAAAAACCCCTAAAGGAAATATAGTACGGTTGTGGCTAGGAAATTAAAACACTGAAGTTGATAAACATGTTTTTCATTTTTTTTTTGCCTCCATAAGATAGAATGAATGAGTGGTCAGACGAGCTTGATGAATTAGAGTGTAGTAACAAAGATCACGTCACTGTAGAAGGTGGAGAAAATGACTATATTAAGGACAGGAAAACCAACAGCCTAATTTAAAGCAACCAAATCAATTTTAAACACACTTCAGATAAATAAAATGTGTGAATATTTTTCTTATTGGCAACACAAATTATGTAATTTTAAAGCGATATTAAAATGGAGTTCCACCCATGAACATTTTTTTACATTACTGTGCAGCAAATGATATATAAAAAGACATTTGGAGAAAGTTTTTTTTTTTACGTACCTTTTAATCCCTGTTGCTAGGTGGTCCCTTCAAATCTTCCCTTTCCTCACCGCGGCTCCTGACGTCACTTCCCTCAGCGCCTCTGCTTGCTACTGCTCCTGGGAGATGTGTGTCATCATTTGCCAGGAATCAGTGGGCATCGCCAAGGGCTAGAATCGCGTTACTTCTAAACCAAAAGTGGCGTGGGAAAAGGCGGAATGCGGCGCCATTTCTAAAACCTGAAGAAAGCCCTTTGTTGCCATTCCCACAAAAATATTTGCTACGTTGCTGACTTTGTACTTACCTAAAGCAGCGCAGCACTCTCCCTGCGATGTCTAATCTTCCGTCTGTCTTTGTGTTTTGATTATCTTCATTGCCATCACAACGGGGCAGGCACTTCCGACGCCGCCGCCCATTATGATGGCAACGTGAGAACTTTACGGTGCCGTGAACCTGTCATACTGTGCATGCGCGAGAACGGGCGGTGCATGCTGGTCACTCAGCTGCACCGTATCCCGGAACTGTATGCTTGTGGGTTTCACATGCCCACAAACAAGATGGGAACGGCCAGGAGAACAGAATATAGCTTTCTTTTTATAGTAAAGCAGACATCGGGGGACGAATTTTAACAAACAATGAGTGTTAGAAGTGAATGTTCCATGTCGGTGGAACTCCGCTTTAAAGTCAATTTATTTCTTTAAATAACATGTTATACTTATCTGCTCTGTGCAGTGGTCCCTTGCCAACGCTCCTGGCCCCACCTTCCTGCTGAGTGCCCCCAGAGCAAGCAGTTTGCAATGGGGGTACCCAGGCAGGCTTGCTCACAAGTGTCCATTAACCACTTCCGGACAGGCTCACGTCAGCACTTTGAAGAGGGATATCATTGTTATGGTAGCTAGCTACCATAACCCCGGTATCCTCTTCTTCAGTAAGCGGTCTGGTTTCCGATAAAAGTGGTCTCTGTGGTGGATTTGCCGCAAGATCACTTTTATTATTGGCGGCGGGAGAGGGGCCCTCCCACCGCTCTCCGGTGGCCTCCGCCGCCTACCGCAGCCGTGGCGATCGGGTCCTTCTCTCTGTTCGGTATGGAGACGAGTGAAGGGAAGATGGCCCCCACCCGTCTCCATACCATTGCAGGCTGGAAGCGCCCTCAAAACTTTTGCCCATAGCTCTTAAAGGGACATTTTTTTTTTTAAATGACAAAATTTAAAAAATTTTTTTTTTAAATGACAAAATTTAAAAATTTTTTTTTTTATTATTGCATTGTAGTGTAAACATGATATCTGAGTTTTTTTTTTACCCCAGATCTAATATTTAAGAGGTCCTGTCATTTTTTTTTCTATTACCAGGGATGTTTGCATTCCTTGTAATAGGAATAAAAGTGACCATTTTTTTTAAAAGAACACTGTAAAAATAAAAAAAATAAAAGAAATAAGAATATAAAAAAAAAATTTAACGCGCCCCGTCCCGCCGAGCTCGTGTGCAGAAGCGAGTAGCACCCGCATATGAAAACAGTGTTCAAACAACACATGTGACGTATCGCCGCGATGGTTAGAATGAGAGCAATAATTCTAGACCTCCTCTGTAACTCAAAACGTGCATCCTGTAGAGTTTTTTAAACGTTGCCAATGGAGATTTTTAAGGGTAAAAGTTTGTCGCCATTCCACGAGCAGGCGCAATTTTAAAGCGTGACATTTTGGGTATCAATTTACTCGGTGTAACATTATCTTTCACAATATAAAAAAAATTGGGCTAACTTTACTGTTGTCTTATTTTTTCATGCAAAGTGTATTTTTTCCCCCCCAAAAAACTGCTCTTGTAAGAGCCGCTGCTCAAATACGGTGTGACAGAAAGTATTGTAATGGCCGCCATTTTATTCTCTAGGGTGTTAGAAAAAATATATATAATGATTGGGGGTTCTAAGCAATTTTCAAGCAAAAAAAACTTTTTAACTTGTAAACACCAAATCTCAGAAAGAGGCTCGGTCCTTACAGAGCCGTGGCTCCACCCCACCCTTTCCCTCTCCTCACTGGCTCACTGGCTGTGACTGACAGACATAAGCTGCAAATCCAATCCTTATTCCTTGAATGTAAGGGCTCCTTTACTTTTGTGGTAGCCTTCTGAAGAATGGTATGCAGTGGATCTCCCTTCAGGTGGCATTTGTCAGGCGGTGAGTAGCTATCATGTTGCCTCCTCTCTGCCTGCTTTAACCCCTTAAAACCTGCATCAATGCATTAAAATCAGAAAAGTAGCTAGCACTGCATATGTGCAAAGCAAATGTGATGGCAAGATTTAAGAGAAAACATATTTAGTACATCTCTGGAAATTCTAATTTCCCCATGTTTTATCCCTTTTAATACACTTTAAGTACAGAAAAAGTACTGTTAGTGTGAGAAATATACACTTTCCGGCCACTTTAATAGGTACACGTTGCTAGTACTAGGTTGGACTCCCTATTGCCTTCAAAACTGCCTTAATTCTTCTTGGCAGAGATTCAACAAGGTGTTGGAAACATTCCTTAGAGATTTTGGTCCATATTGAAATGATAGCATCACACAGTTGCTGCAGATTTGTTGGCTGCACATCCATGATGTGAATCTTCAATTTCACCACATCCCAAAGGTGCTCTATTGGATTGAGATCTGGTGACTGTGGAGGCCATTGGAGTACAGTGATCTCATTGTCATGTTCAAGAAACCAGTGGTGAGATAATTTGAGCTTTGTGACATGGTACATTATCCTGCTGGAAGGAGACATCAGAAGATGAGTACAATGTAGTGATAAAGGAATGGACATGGTCAGCAACAATACTCAGGTAGGCCGTGATGTTTAAATGATGCTTAATTGGTACTAAGGGGCCCAAAGTGTGCCAAGAAAATATCCCCCACACCATTAAACCACCACCAGCCTGGACCCTTGATATAAGGCAGGATGTATCCATGCTTTCATGTTGTTTACACCAAATTCTGACTCTACCATCTGAATGTTGCAGTTGAAATCAAAACTCATCAGACCAGGCAACATTTTTCCAATTTTCTTTTGTCCAATTTTGGTAAGCCTGTGCGAATTGTAGCTTCAGTTTCCTGCTCTTAGCTGACAGGAGCGGCACCTGGTGTGGTCTTCTGCTGCTGTAGCCCATCTGTTTCAAGGTTCAATGTGTTGTGATTTTAAGAGCTAGTAATCTGCATACCTTGGTTGTAACGAGTGGGTATTTGAGTTAAAGTTGCCTTTTCTATCATCTTGAACCAATCTGCTCATTCTCCTCTGACCTTGTCACATTTTCGTCCACACAACTGCCGCTCACTGGATATTTTCTCTTTTCCAGACCAGTCTCTCTAAACCCTAGAGAAGTTTGTGTGTGGAAATCCCAGTAGATCAGCAGTTTTTGAAATACTCAGACCAGCCCATCTTGCACCAACAACCATGCCACATTCAAAGTCACTTAAATCCCCTTTTTCCACCATTATGATGCTTGGTTTGAACATCAGCAAGTCGTCTTCACCACGTCTAAATGCCTAAATACATTGATTTGCTGCCATGTGATTGGCTGATTAGCTATTTGTGTTGCCAAGCTATTGAACAGATGTACCTAACAACGTGGCCGGTGAGTGTAGTATGCTCATACTTTCCTCTTTTTTTTTTTTAAAGGTATTTTATTTATGTATTTTTGCGCTTTTTTTTTTAAAGGTACTTTATTTATGTATTTTTGCGCTTTTGACAATAAAAGTGAACATTGAAGCAACATGCTCCTGTTGAACTTTGGCATTACTACTAGTGCATGCACTTGCACATACATACATACACCATTCACCTCTCATTATTCCCCTGCACCCAAGAGGGTTGAATTACAATTAAAAAAAAAACACTGAACAAAAGATAGTATCGTCCCATCTGGAACAGACATGTCAAATTCGGGAACCACTGTAAGCCACAGTCTCCAAAATTTGTAAAAATATTTTAGACAAGTAGTAGGTCATGGCCAAAAGTAGTCATCAGTAAAGTGTGATGCCAATACGTTGAGAGTTTGGGACACAACTTGAAGCACGCTGGTGTTTCAAAGCAACGGTGACAATGATCAAAGGAGAAGATGACCAATTTATGCATCTTAAAAAGGAAAATAATATAATCTATGAATTACCCTATTTATCGGCGTAACACGCACAGTCATTTTAAGAGGGAAGTTTCAGGAAAAACACGTACATTTTAAATGAGGAACTTTGAAGCAAAATAAGGGTCAGTGCCATTCTGCAGCCTCACCATTGCCACCAATGCAGCCTGATCAATGCCCATCTGCAGCTTCACAAGTGCCATCAATGCAGCCTTATCAGTCCACATCAATGCAGCAGCCTCACCACTGCCTTCAATACAGCAGCCTCACCACTGCCTTCAATGCAGAAGCCTCACCATTGCAATCAATGCAGCATCCTCACCACTGCCTTCAATGCAGCAGCCTCACCATTGCCATCAATGCAGCAGCCACACCATTGCCATCAATGTAGCAGTCTCACCATTGTCATCAGTTCAGCCTGATCAATGCCCATCTGCAGCCTAAAAGGGGCAGGGAGGGGGGGAGGGACGAGCGCCGACAGATTACATACAGTGAGAATCTCCTATGATAGACAGAACAGTGGTCCAATGGTGGCCCAGGAGATGGGACTTCCTATTACAGAGGCCACCAAATAAACAGGAGATTCTTACTGTATGTAATCTGATGGCGCTTGTCCCACCCCCCTCCGAGGCAGCTAAAATTGAAGTATTGGCATATAACATGCACACGCTATTTGCACCCGATTTTCAGGGTGAAAAAGTGCGTTTTATACACCAATAAATACAGTAAATAAAATTATGAACAAAGGTCTTGTGTAGTAACAACTTCTGACTTCCTCAAAGTTCTCTTTTGTTAGGGACAATATGTCTCTAGATCACTTGTGATAGGGAGAAGGGATTAGTGTTTTAAGCAAGCGGTATACGCTTGTCACCTGCTTGGGGACTGCTGATGACCAAAGTAGAAGGGAAGAGACATATGTACAAAGTCTGTGATCCCTATTGCTCTTGAACAACATCAAAGAGTAAAGACCATGTAAAAGTTGTGATTGTTCAACTCAAAGGTACCATTTTAAAACACATAGCGAAACATATTTGATCCCTTTTTTGGCCCATCAGATTGCATCTACACAGTTGGAAAGTAAGGGTTGAACCACAGAGGTGGGCTGGATGAAAATGGTGTTTCAACTCCTTCTCAAGAGGAGAATTTTTGTTACACTTATAGAGGAAGCGTCTCAATAGTTATTTGGTTAGCCCTTCATAGGGCTAGGACTGTGGCCTTATTTCCCATGAAGGGTTTGAGCTGGTCACTAACATACGCCAGTTAAGGCACCCAGAAATAATGTTGTAGCAGATGAGGATGACTGCAGAGCATACAAGGATTTTGGAAGGTAGATCATTTTAACTAGGTATATATGCCTCACTAACTTTAACAGGAGGGATTGCTACATCTGGCATTTGGTAGCCATTTGTTGGATTTGCAAAGTTTGGTTCAGTGCAAAATAATTTTTAGTTGGTGCTGGATTACAATCCCTAAGTATCTGAATTATTCAACCCAGTGAAATTTAGTGTCTGATAGGGATACTTATAAAGGTACCAGATCAATAGGGAATCTTTTGAATTTTAATAATTTAATTAATTCAGGGCCAAATCCCATTCTAGCTAATACTGCCCAAAGATAGTCCTATGCCACAAAACCCAAAGCCTTGTGTATGTTGAGACACCACAGAGCTAGGTTTACCAACTTCCTGTGCTGCATTTATATTGAGATATAACTTGGTAAAGGTGCTTATCAGGCATGAAGCTTGTTTGATCAGGGTTTACAATGTTGCCTTAGAGAGGCAACTAGCCAGGAGCTGGGCCAACTTTTTTAAAAAATTTTTTATTGCAAGTAGGCAAACATATAGGATGATATGAGTCACAGAGTTCTATTTCTTTGCCAGGTTTGGAGAGAACAATTATCAGTGCTTCCCTGAAGGAGTCTGGCGATGAATCTTTGAAAAGTGCTTGCTGAGAAGACTACTAGACATTTAGGGATTATTGTATCTACTGTAAATGTGTGCTTTGTTGGCAAGGAAAGTGCAAATATGTGTATTATTTTTTTCCTCCTAAATGGGGCGTCAAAAGTCGGGTCTCATCCAGCTAAAAAAGAAGAATTGAATGGTATCTAATAACCTTGCTAAGGCTTATGGAGTGTCCTACCAACCAATCTGACAGCTCTGAATTCCTAAGCAAGTAGTGTAACCCAGCCTACTTAATTTCTGATGGATTACCCCTACCTCATTTCCATAACCCCTCATTATGAGCAGGCAGAATGCAAAAAATAAAAAATAATCAGTTCGCAAGATGTTTGGCAAAATCAACAGGTATTTTTGTATTTATTAAACAGAAAAAACAACACTTTCAATGGTATATTTAACAGACTAGAAGAGAGCAAATAAGAGAAGTTCTTTGACATGTTTTATATACACATAAGGGAGAGGTTAGCAATGGCAGCAATTGCAGATAGTTCTCAAATGTTTTCTTTTAAAGCTGATATTGTCTTCAGTAAGAGTGCAATAAAATATTATGTCAAAGTTTCTGTTTACAGCTTTTAGACACAAAAGTCTACTATAAGTTTCATTCACAATACTTAACACAATTTTGGAAACATTGTTGGAACATACCCACTTATTTAACCACATTTCCTGTTTTCAGCAATTGCTGCACAAATTGCCTACTGCTGCTAAAATTAGAATCAAAGTGTGTTATAAATAAAATAGGTACTTTTTAGCGTGCTAAGCCAATAGGTAATATTGCTGGTTTTCCAAAACATTAACATGAGCTAAACGCATTTCTCCATTTATTGTAAAGCATATCATTTTTGAGAAGGGCAGACAAATGACTGCAGACTAAGAATGCAATGACGCCCAAAGCTGCACTGGAATTAGACGCGTCACCAGGGAACAATAAAGGCGCTATGCTATAGGGTAACTGCATGGTCTTGTGAAGGACAGCCTAAAGAACATGCCCTGGACGGTGTCCAATATTTTGTACTTGTAATATACGCTTAAACGGTATGTGAATGAATAGATTCTTAGCAGCCAAAACCTTGTGTATCATGCTCGAAATTATTTCAGACTTTAGTGATATGCATTCCTTTAAGCTGAGCTGTGGTCAAATACTACACAAAGTGTCTATTTGTAATGTGAAAGCAAAAACTGTCCTGTGGTCTAGACGTGAAAATAATACACGTAGATAAACCAAGCACACTGCGCTATTTCAGCTGAAGCTTTTTGGCTGAACTGTCAGTTTCTTAAAATTAACGTTTGGTTAACAACTTTTTTTTTTTTTTTTGCAATAGTTGCAGTCACATAACTTACCAGTATTGAAATACAGTATATCCCACGTCTTGCAGGCTGATGGTTCCTGTAAACACCTTCTCTCGACTGATGCCTGGTCCTTTTCATGCGCTGAACAGGGGCGGATCCAGAGTCTAGTCTCGGGAGGGGCACTGCCAGAAAATATATTTTTTTTGCGGGCAATTTATCGGGAAAATGGCTGGTGTTGGTGCTTTCATTATCACTGCACAATGGTTGTTATGGTGTCAGGATGATTGAAGCACATTATTTCTATTATCACATTGTAATATAAAATGAAATGGTTCAACTCACCATAATGCAGAATCAGTGGGAGCCCTGAGTGTGTCACTTTCCATGTCGACCTGCCTTCAGATGCAGCTTGTCACTTGTCACGTCCCTGCCACAAGCTGCGGATTGTCACTTGCCTGCCACCAAATGCTGACTGTCACTTGCCTGCCACCAGATGCTGATTGTCACTTGCCACGTCACCTGCCACACATTGCGGATTACACTTGCCATGTCACCTGCCACATGTTGCTGATTGTGACTTGCCACATCACCTGCCACACAATGGGGATTACATTTGCCACATCACCTGCCACGTTGCTGATTGTCACATCACCTGCCACATGTTGCTGATTGTCACATCATCTGCCATGCGTTGCTTATTGTCGTTGGCCTGCTAAGGTGCAGATTGTCAGAGTGAAGGCAGGCAGCAGAGAGATGATGTAATCTCTCTGCTGCCCATGACTTTTCAGTGAGGGCGGAACTGCAGTGATGCAGGGCGGGTGGTGAGATGATTTCATCTCTTTGCTCCCCACCCACCGGCACACTGACTAGCCAGTCTCTCTGCTCATCTGCAGACCGGCCCGCCCCCTCACTCGATGTCTGCCCTGCACGCCCGCACACTCACCTGGTGACCCCCCCTCACTCATCCACCGACCTGCCCGCTCAGGCTCTCTCTCACCTGCCGACCCCCGCTGACTGGCCCGCCCGCTCGTTAGCCTGCACACTCACCGGCCTGCCAATCACAAATTTCTCAGAGGGGGCAATTGTCCCGTTGCCCCCCCTGGATCTGCCCTTGGCGCTGAATTTATGGTGCAGCATTGGTTAAAAGCTTCAGGTTTACCACTGCAGTACTTTGAAAAAGATCCTGGACAGGGACCCATCCCTTTTCTCCTATCTCCATCACTGACAAAAGACCTTGCATCGTATTCACAGAATAGAACACGTTCTGTGAATGGAGGAGAGGTTTCTGTCATTCATCTGCCTCTCCCCCCGTTCATAGAACAAGCTACAGTCTGTCAAAACAATGCAAGAACTTTTGTCCATAGTGTGGGGGAGGACTGTAATGTTAACCACTTCACGCTGGCGCCTTCCGGCCCTTTAAGAGTTCTATAAGGCTGGGGAGGCGGGGTGTGGCTTAAAGTGATTGTAAAGCTTTGTGTTTTATTTTTAAAAAATAACATATCAAACTGTGCAGCTCGTTTTTGTGGCCCTGAATATTGCCTTCTGGGGTCCCCCGGTGGCTCTCGCGGCTCCTCCCCGCATCAGATAACCCCTAGGAGAAGCACTCTCCCAAGGGGGCTACCTTTCAGGCGCGCTCCCGAGTCCAGCCTTTGCGTCCACAGACACGAATGCCGGACTCGACCCCACCCCCGCGTCATTGGATTTGATTGACAGCAGCGGGAGCCAATGGCTCCGCTGCCATCAATCTATCCAATCAAGAGCTGGGACCCCATGGAGAGAGGGACAGCGTGTCCCCGCCGAGGAGATAAAGGGGCTCAGGTAAATAAAATGGGGGTGGGGTTGGGGGGCCGGTGACTACCAGGTGTTTTTTCACCTTAATGCATATGATGCATTAAGGTGAAAAAACACGAGGGTTTACAACCCCTTTAAGATCATGTGACCTCTCTGATTGGCTGTCACATGATCCGAAAAGCAAGCAAGCAGCAATTGGGAGCTTTTGGTTAAGCGCCTGTAACTGTCACGGGAGTGCGCGCTCTGGGCACAGCTGTATTGACGGTAATCCACGCAAGTATGCGGCCTCTCGGCACCAAGAACCAGGCGCAGAGAGTCACCATATTTACATGCAGCTGGAGCCAAGGGGTTCAATTAACTGCAATGTTAAATGTATAAACCATTCTGCACTGAGAAATATAATAACTTGTGAGAAAATTATACTGCAAAACTGTGAACCAGATAACTTATTCTTCTACCAATAACCAGCTGCTATAAATAAAAATAAACCCCTAAGTGATATAACAAAATGAAAATGACAGAACTGATTCAATGATACATATTATTGCTTGTGAAAACTCATGCATAATAAATCATTCCATAAATATTGTGATCAAATATAGTCCTCTAAATAATACACTAAAATATTTTTAACAAAAATGAATTTCCAATTAAATAAGTTCAGAAAAACAATCCAACGGTGTAATGACAAAACAGCTCCCATCACCAATATGATTATTCCAAGTGTAGAAAAACCTTTGATCCAAAATAGCCACCACCTCTAAAACAGGAAAATGCACATACCGGAAGTGCGTGTCTATCTCACTACAAGATTAGGCAAACACAGCTTGTAAATAATTTCAAAGATCTTACAAACAGGTGCAGTCCACTTTAGGGACTTGACCTCCACTGCTATCCTCTCCCCATTCAGATGTGTAGGCAAAGAGATACAGAGAAGCCGCTGACTGCCAGCCACGCCAATCCTTCCCAGTTCACAAAAACAGCACAAATAACAGGACACAGTTCCTAATCACTTCCAGGGTCATGTTGACCATACGTTTCATCTGTTCTGACTTCATCAAAGGGAAGTTGACCACAGCAGTGGAGGTTAAGTCTAAAAGTGGACTGCAGTTTGGTGGATCGCACGGTTTCCTGTTTTTTTTTTTCCACATCTAAACATGGCTAAATCGGCTTTAAAGCAGAAACATCTAGTTGCAGGAGTGCCAGTGTGAATGATACCTAAAGGATGAACTTCAGACAGATTAATACACAAATTAAATACATATTTGAGAGCTGCTTTACCTGTTCTCTTTGGTGGCTGGTGGCTGCTCTGTACAGACGCATATGGGCTTGTGAGAGTGCTTTGCGTTTTTACAACAGAAGGCACTGTTTTTTTCTTAACTTTATTGAAATGTCACAATGCAACATTTTATTCATTTCTATGCACCATCGCTAAGCTGAAGTGCATAGAAAAAGCATGATCAGACTTAAAGCACAGGTGTTGTGCAGAAAAAATGCAGACATGCTGCTTTTTTTTCACACCATACGGTGCCACACCATGGGTCTCCATTATAGTATGAATGAGGAACATAGAAAATAATGCTTTTCTATGCGTCCTTGACGAGACCTGTCTATTTAAATGCAGAATAAGGCTTGGACAGACAGAAATGTAGTACAGTTACTACTGCGCCTTTTAAAGTGGTTCTAAGCCCTAAGGTTCTTTTTTTACCTATATGCATTCTTTTCAATAAGGTAAAAAAAATATATCTGGGCTCTCTCCTCTCTCTCCCTTCTCACAGGGCAGATGGATAGCAGCAGAAGCTATTGGCTTCTGCTGCGCTCAATCAAAATGCTGTGACGAGGGAGGGGAGGCATATATATATATATATATATATATATATATATATATATATATATACACATACACACACACGCAGGCAGCAGGGCTTAGAAGGCGAGCACAAAATTGTGCACGAGAACCCCCCAGCAAGCTGCTTGAACGGCAGGAGGAGCCAGAAGCGCCTGCGGGGGATCCCAGAAGAGGAGGACTGGGGGTGCGCCATGGTTTTGCACAGAGCAGCCCCGATCCTCCTCTTCTGGGGTGCCCCGCTGACAGCTCCTGAAGCTTTTTGTAGCCATGGGCATGTAATCATGCAGACTTGTCTGTATTCAAGACAGATCATCTGCTGGTAATCCCTGCATCAGCGATTACATGCAATTGGCCGTGTATAGCTGAGGGAGCCATCAGCCTCCCATTACTTCAATGGGGCCTCTTGCCCCCACTTATTGCAAATGGCCCCGTTCGCAAGTGTGAATGGGGCCCTAAACTGTCAGTTTTTCTGCCATCTGTGTCTAATTACTGGCTTTAAAGAAGATTTCTCTAGGTTGAGGACCCAACCCAGGTATTCCAGGTTGTTGATTGTGGTGACCAAGCTTTGGTCTAAGCGGTCTATCGACCAGTCTATCAAGAGCAGGTCGTCTAGGTAAGCTATAATCGTTAAACCTTGGGCCCTTAATCTGGCCAGAGGAGGGGCTAGGACCTTTGTAAACACCCAAGGTGTAGTAGCTAGACCGAAAAGCAGAGCTACAAACTGAAAATTAAGTTTTTCCACTTCGAAACGCAGATATTTCTGATGAGCGGGGAAAATAGGTACATGACCTGCATGCATCCTTGATGTCGATTGATGCCAGAAGTTCTCCTCTTTGTAGGATGGAGACTACTGATCGGATTGATTCCATGCAAAAAGATCAAATTTTCAGGAACCGGTTTAGATCCTTGAGATCTAGAATGGGTCTGACCTCTCCATTTGGTTTTGGTACCATGAAAAGGTTTGAATAAAACCCCAACCCCTGCTCTTCCATGGGGACCACCATGATCACTTTCTGCGACAAAAGACGGTCTAATAGGGCGTACACACGGTCGAACTTTGTTCGGACATTCCGACAACAAAATCCTAGGATTTTTTCCGACGGATGTTGGCTCAAACTTGTCTTGCATACACACGGTCACACAAAGTTGTCGGAAAATTTGATCGTTCTAAACGCGGTGACGTAAAACATGTACGTCAGGACTATAAACGGGGCAGTGGCCAATAGCTTTGATCTCTTTATTTATTCTGAGCATGCGTGGCACTTTGTCCGTCGGATTTGCGTACACACGATCGGAATTTCCGACAACGGATTTTGTTGTCGGAAAATTTTATCTCCTGCTCTTCAACTTTGTGTGTCGGAAAATCCGATGGAAAATGTCCGATGGAGCCCACACACGGTCGGAATTTCCGACAACACACTCCGATCGGACATTGTCCATCGGAAAATCCGACCGTGTGTACGGGGCATTACGCTTGATGGAGAGACTTCTTTTTCTCTGGATCTTTGGGAACATTTGACCTGAGGAAACGAGGAGATGGGAATTCTCAGAACTCTAGTTTGTAACCTAGAGCTATTGTGGAGACCACCCATCCGTCTTGAAAATCCTCGAGAACTGTAGCAGTCTTCCCCCCACTCGAGCGAGCGGGGGCGCCCCTTCATAAAAAAGGCTTTAGCATTCTGTCTTGTAGGTTTCCTCCCCCAGGACTTCTTTTGTCCCCGCGGTTGACTCTGAGGTTTACCTCTTGAGTCTGACGGTGGAGGCCGTAGCGACTGCCTGGAGGCTGATGTCCCTGGCACTGGAGAATTAGCCTGTTTAAATGATTGATGTTTACTCCTTTTCTTAACTGGCAAAAGGGTACTTTTCCCACTTGATATCTTTTGGCTATAATTGTCCAAATCATCCCCAAACAGCCTTTTACCACGGAAGGGAAACCCAGCCAGGAGCTTTTTGCATGGCGCGTCAGCTGACCAATTTTTCAAAGATTCTACGCATATGCACCAACCCAAGCATAAGGCGAGAGGTCTGAAGAATAGAATCTCTGATTGTGTCAATTGCAAAACACAAAGCCCCTAGCAACTCGGCTAAATCCTGGGCCTGCTGTTCAGGGAAAACCTTGAGCACCTGTTTCAAGTGGTCTCCGAAGGACTGACACACACCAATTGTCACCACTACAGTTTGAGCTACTGAACCTGCCAAAGAAAAAATGTTTTTTAACAGGAATTCCAACTTTTTATCCGTTGGATCCCTAAGCATTTGAGCATTGTGACAGGACAAGTCAAACTTTTATTTACAGAGGATATAGCAGCGTCAATTACTAGTATACCCCACATATTTGTAAATTTTTTCCTCCATAGGATGAAGTGTTGAAAACTTTTTGGGAGGGAAAAAATGCTTATCTGAGTGATCCCACTCAAAATATATAAGCTTTTCCAGCAATGAATGGACAGAAAAAGCACGCAAAGCTTGAGGAGGCTTCAGTGAACCCAAACAAGAAGCGGGCTTTTCAACCGACTCAGTTACGGGTAACTTAAATGTGGAGCGGACCATTTCGGTAAGAGATTGCACCAGCAATTTTTCAGCCCGTGAAGCTGAAGAACGTCCTTCCCCACTTGATTCCTCGGAAGAGGAGTCATCAGTCTCTTCATGGTCCCCTGAGGGAGAATCATCTTCCCTCTCCCACTGTTCCTCTGTTTGAGGGTCCCGGGTGGTAGAAGGGGACCTAATGTGTTTTCTTCCACTCTGTGAAGATGTGATTAAAGCCGTTAATCTTTCCTCCAATCCAATCATGGCTGAGGAAAAAACCTCCTGCGTAATATATACAGGGGCTGAAATGCCAGAAGCAGTTGCAGCCCCTGACAACCCCAATGGCTCGCTCTGACCAGCCTCCCTAGGCCTTTCAGGGGGGGATGGCGTTGCAGAGGGAGGGTCCTCAGAGCCTGAGGGAGATCCCTTTGAGCCAATGGTTTTTGGGGTATTTGTACCTCCCCATCTGCCCATAGTGCCAAGCACAAATGCAGAGGTACTACTAGAAAATGCACCCACTGCTGAGCAAAATAGTCCAGCAACTACTGCTGCTATCAAGGCTCAGTCTGATGCTAAGTAAACGTGCCCTGGGAATGCCTGTGTCACCCACACTCACATGCCACCCATCTGCTCTGTGTCCCTCCTTCAGCTGTATGCACCTGCAAAAAGTGCACCTTATAGCTTTACACAGCCCCCATTTTAGACGCTGAATCACGCCGACGCTCACTAAGGCCCCGTCCCCCCTTCCTCTGATCTACCACCGCGCCCCCCCTCATCTTTTTCAAAAGAGACTGTTTTCCAGCGCAAGCAGGGCTACGATCCAATCGGATCGCACGTGGAGGGGGGCTGGGGTGGAGGAAAGCTGCTGGATGGAGAACCGCCGCAATGGCGGCGGCGCGGCATACCAGGTGGGGGGACAGTCAAAAGACCCCTTCCCACATCCTATCTAGGGGCTTGGGCTGGAGGAAGCGTGCAGCTTGTGACACAGAGCGAGACTGACAAGCATGGAATCAGGTACGTGCTCTTGACAGCCCCTGGTGGCGACTTTAAGCATGACAACATTTACTTAAAGGAAAAAACACACAAGAATTAGAAAAAAAATCCTTAGGAATCTCCCTTACCTTATCCAGCTGCAGGGTTCTGTGGTAAACCAGACAGACCCAATCTTCACCACTCATGGTGGGCTCCGTTAAAAAACCCTTCAGGGATCGGGGCCCCTTTTTATGGAGAGTTCCACACCCCTGGACCTGTAAAGCACCCCGCCAGGAAAATATTGCTAAAAAAACCAAACACTGGATCCTGGGGTCCAGCTCTCTAAAAAGAAAAGCATTACAGGCAGAACCTTTGTTCTTCCGACACGAGGCCCGGGTACCATTCAATTCGGCCTGAAAAGACACTTTGAATGAATCCGGTTGCATGGCTTGCTCCAGTAAAATTTTTCCCAGCTCAGCACATCTTTACTCGTGACCAACACCCAAGACACTGGCGAAAAAACTGAGGTACTCCCAGAAAGGGGAGGGGTTATATAGGGAGCTAAACTTCCTGTCTAGGGTGTGCCAGTGTCCATCACCTAAAGGTGCCTATATAACCCATACAGTAATTACTGTGGATCTGTGTCCCGTGATGTATGATAAAGAAAACACAGTTTTAAACTGAACAGTTTAAAGCTGATAAATACATTCCATGTGCATCAAAACAAAAGGAGGCAAAGCCTAACGGCCTAGTCATACCTGTCTGGTCCACTGCAATGCATTAACATTTCCACATGCACTACAACGGGTTGCTGCAATCCAGGTTGTTATTGGAAAGATGTAAATAAATTGCAGCGTCAAAAAATAATAAAATCAATCCTTATATCAATACATAATCAAATAAACCATCAGTGTTGATAATATATTCACACTGCTTCCACACAGATAACAAGGGTCCTTATCTGCAGATGGGGCAGGGGACAGGCTTTTCTACTTAGGCTGTGGCTGCTTTCTAAAGAAAATGAACTGTAAGATTTCATTCACATAGGTCATGGTAAAAAAAAAACAAAAAAAAAACAGGAGTTGAGCTGCAGTTTTACTGCATGCAGCTGTTCCATGTTCCTGTTGCAGGCATTGAAGTGAATGGGGCACTGCTACAACTGTTTGGCTTGTGAATGTGGCCAGGCAATCAGGAGGCATTATCGCCTCCTAGATGCCTGCCAGCCACAGGGCCGCTACAGGTGTCAACAAGCTCCAAGACATTAAACACCTTTGTTTTGATTCTCCTGGAATATATTTAGCTGATTTAAACTAGACAATCAACAAGGCTTTAGGAATAAGTGATTTTAAAAGAGCTGGAATTAAACATAGATTATTTGCAGGGTATTCCTATAAACTGTTATTCTTTATGACAAAAAATATTTAGCCAAGTGTTACAGATGAACAATTCATCAGTTATACATAGGACACTGCAGATTCATCAGGAAAACACAATAGCAACAAAGATAAATTCAGACATTCATCATGCTGTACAGGAACTTGAGGTTCAATTTAGTTGACCATCCTGTTCCTGTATAGATGTGCTTAGTTCTAGAGAAGTGTAACTTTTGTGGAACGTAACTTCCACATTAAAATACTATTTAAGCCATCTTACTGTCATAAAAAAAATATTTTTTTTATTGCAAATATGGCATTGCTGAATAATCAGCTCTAAAAAAGAATGCCCCACCTTCGTCCTTGTTCCCTTAACCAGATCTTATCTTTTATGCTTAAGCTTTTGGACACTGTCAAATATTCCTCGTCAAATATTCCTCTACCCTTGCTTCCCCATTAACCTCGCTATTCTATTGCCCATTATTTCCCTGGGCTAATCCCACGCAATTTTGATGGTGGTCGGACCATGGTTTGTATGTAATACGTATGTCTCATGACATACCTTTGCGTAAACATTTCCGGTACATTCAATTGAGGCATTTTATCCACTCAATTTTATGTCATCATTCTCTTCCATTCTTGTTGATGGATTTTAAACAGAGATGGCGCTCAAATTCTTTTTCTAAAGATCTAATATTTTTCATTTACTCCTCCATAATTTCTGCTCAGTGGACAACTACCAGGCGATACCAGACCCAATGGGAGACTGAACTGAGAGGGCCGCTGGATCCCGAGGATTGGCGAGGATATAGCAAGCGGTCTCTAAAAGTTCAAAGAATGTCCTTTTTATGGAGAAATCATATAAGCTCTTATACAGGTGGTATTACACTCCAGCATGTCTGGTGAAAAGTTTGCTTGATTACCCCTCTACTTGTTTTTGTGGCTGCCGTGTAGAAGGCACCAAGGCTCATATATGGTGGATGCGTCCAGACTATGGATTTGGGTTTATAAACCTTATTCGCTCCCTAATCCAAACGCTCACAAAAACCCATATGAAACCCTCTTGGATAAGTCCATCCCAGACATTTTTAGATCAAAACGGACTTTAGCTTCACATATTTTTGTGGCGACTTGGCTGATTATAGCTAAAGCATGGGAAACCCCAACCCCTTAGCTTTGAAGCAGTTAAAAACAAGGTGACAAGACATTATGGTAAATGAAAAGCTTACTGCTATCTTGACAGACACCCAAACTAAATGTACCCAACTTTGGATCTCCTGTTCTCAACCACCATCTTTTGATCAATCACTTCTATTTTTCTAACTTTTAAGAGAGCATGCCCCCCCCTTTCCCCTCTTCCCCCCACACCTCATACTTCTCAATGCCTTTTTCTCTTTCTAGACACTTTCCTTTTTTTTATTCTGTTCTCATCTTATACAATTGCAATACTGTATCCATGTTATAAGCTTGTTATTCTGTCCTTGTTGGATAAACCTTTTTTTAAATCAGAGATTAAATTTATTGATGTTTAAAGTATACAAACCAGAACAATCAACACAGTAAAGAACAACCATTATGTACAGCCAACAAATGTACAAAAGACGTGCTCAGAAGTACCCAAAAGCACCCAGAGGCATTTAGAAGCACCCATATGCACTCAAAGGCACCCAGAAGTACCCAGAAGCACTCAGAAGTGCCCAGATGTACTCAAAGGCACCCCAAAGCACCTCAAAGCACTCAAAAGCACTAAAAAGTACTCAAACATTCTAAAGCACCTAGAAAGATTCAAAAGTACGTAGAAATACCCAAAAAATACTCCAGAGGAGATAGCATACAATACATACATATATAAAAAAACATTTTTGGTCTAGATTATATTCAGTACAGAGTTGTTGATACGATTTCAAAACCCCATCAGAGTAAAGTTGTTAAGGCTTCATGTACACGGAACCTTTTTACAAACTTTCCTGAATGATTTAACTTGACAGATAGTAACCCACGTTTAAAACGTCTGTTTTTCCGAGTTTAGCTGCGTTTTGCCACGTTTGCATTTAAAAAATAAAAATAGCCAAAAATGAAAAACGCCTGTTAACGAAACGCGGCTAAATGTGAGTTGCCATGTTTAGAAGCATTTGGCACTTGAAATGCCTGTAAACTCAGCTTCTGAACGCATTTTTTTTGTGTTCCAAAAAATGCCTCTAAACTCAACTGCCTGAAAACTACTGTAAACGACCCTGTGTACATGGACAGATAAGATAATATAGAGAAGAGTTCAGGGGCAGTTGATAAAAAACTCCCAACTGCTCCTAAACGTCCGTTTACCAGCAGCAGTGTACATGAGGCCTTAATCCCAGCGGGTTCCCATCTGGAAAATCCTGACAATTGTAGGATTTCCAGAAATACTCTATTCGACCATAATGGCATAAATCTAGTGTAGCCTAGGATGCCCAGTATTTTTTTTACTAGACTGCCATACCTTATATATCAAGTTTACTGTTGCATATGTAAACTGAATGAAGGGTAGGATAGTGGAATCTAGAGCCAACAACTGATTGCCGTTACGAAATAGGTAGGCAAGTATATAAAAGAAGATGCATGCAGACCGCCCATTTCCCAGCCTGCAAGATGCTGGAGTTGAGCCGCCAAAAATATGCTCAAGGACTTGGTCATAACCTTCAATATAAAATATCCAAGGCATCTGTGAGTGTCTTAGTGTTCCAAGAATCATTGCCCTGCATCGTGTGTGCTACCATACTTAGACATATTAGCGGACAATACTTCCCTGGATAAAATCAAGGAAGCAGAAACCCCTTAAGGGGTTAAGGAAGGTTCAAGAGAAATACGGCTTAGGCAGGGGACAGTGATCTGAGCTATTTCAGGTCCTTTGGAGTACAAGACACCCCATCACCACTAGTGGATCACATGCTGGCCAGGCCCCCAGAACTGCTAACCTTGTGCTTGTGATCTGCCATCCTATGGTAGGTACAGTGAGAGACTGCCTACAAGGGTAATCACAAAATTGCTGCTGGAGCAGGCAGGTTTAATGCTGCTTGTGCCCAGCTCATGTAGGGCAGGAGGAAGCCCAGGTAATGTCTCGAGAATCATTGGTTTAAAGTAGGTGCAGGGGAAATGGTGGGAGGCTAACAAGGTCTGTGTACTTGAAGAAAATGGTGTGTGCATGTGCAATGTCATCATAGAAACTCCCACAAGAACAGAATGGCTCAGAGCCAGCTGTGTGACTGAAGGTGTCGCAGCTGGAGCTGAGTGGATTACCCTTAGGGCAAGCCAAGAATATATGCACCAACAGGCTCCCTATATGCAAGGGCCAAAAGCCCTGCTCACTGTAGATGAGGTTCATTATTATGTTTTGTTCATCAGTCTAAAATCCTTCAGTAGGCAGCTATACAACCCAACTACTTATAAATCTTATGTCCCTTAATGAGTAAGAAAACAATGTTGTTCAGTCAGATTCACAAGCCACCCTGCTAATTTCAAAACATCCTAATCTCCCATAGTCATAAATCATATGGTCTAGAGATAGTAAACCATGTTAGGCACCTGAAATCTCTCCTACTATGCATTTTGCTAGATCTTTCAGTGGAGATTTATTGGCTATGTAAGGTTCTTGCACTCACCGATAAACCAGCATTTATATTTGATCCAAAGGCAAAATAGCCAAACTGAAAATAAGGTGTAAGAGGGGACAGCACTGTTTCACTTTCCTGTAAACCCTTATGGGCTCAGAGGCTTTATTGTTTTTATTTACATTGACACTTCATGATATCTTCTAATGTAATCCATAACATTCCCACTGTATTATTGATATGTTTCCAATAAATATTATCAAAAGCCTGCTCAGCATCTGTCACGATGACCATACTGGGAGGTCATCCCTATTTTCCTTCTATTGGCATTTAAGTTGTAAACATGTGGTAACACACCTAGTTACGGTCTTATATCATTATATAATAATCAGCCAGGCTAATCTTTACGCACCAGATCTCCAACCAACCTCTTGCTTTAACCTTCCTGCCATGAGCAACATGAGAATTTACTAATTCATAATACAATTCGAAAGTAGAATAGTTTGATAAGAGGCCACCTCCTCATAATCCTTTGCATATTTTAAAATCAAGACAAAATTAACTGCCAAAAATTCCTTTAGAAATTTATTCTCTTCAACAAAATGTGTAGTGTGTGTGGGTCAATAAAGGTTCTATCTCTTTTTTTCAGCATGCAACAGTACTAATTGTTATATCTGTCCAGGCCTGCTGCTTTCAACAATGACACTCCCTTGATGGTATCCTCAGTCTCTTTTTTTATTATTAAGGATTTAAAAAATTGAATTTAGTCAGGGTTAAGCTGGGGTAGATGGCACAGGGACTAAAGAAACTGTCAGTTATACTTTTTATTACATGGTCTATACGGATTATTGTAGTGTTCCCTAAATACTTTTTCTATCATATTTTGAGATGGATGTGCTGAAACATCTTTAAAGGTCTTTTATCCTAGAGATGACTGACTTTGCATTCTTTTTCTTGACCAGCCTGGACAGTAGTCTGCCAGCTCTGTTCCCATGCCCACATCCAACCAAAAATTTTTTTTCTTTTTTTTTGCACAGCAGAACACGAAGTTGACATAATTGCCATAATTGGTTGTCTATTATGCTGCAGCCAATACCTGCACCCTATAATCTGGATATAAGCCTAGCTATAGTAACTGCACTGCCCACAATGTTGAACACCAGGGTAGAATGGAGTGTGTGAATGGGCAGGCAGAAAAGTGCACTTATATAGAGGCAAGGACCTGTCAGGGCAATACAGCTGGAACTGAATCTGACGAGCGACTGGTGGGTCCAGGGCAGATATCACTTTATTGCAAAGGTAAAAGGGACCCTGACCATGGGGATGGGAACAGCCTCCATAAATGGTTATTTATTTTTTTTAAACAAGGAGATTTTATATGTATAAACACATAGTTCGAAATAATTTTATAATATTGTGTTCAGTTAGTATTATGACATTTTAGAAGAGGCTTGCTTCACCACAGAAGTCCCTTTTACATTTTGGGTTAGTAGTACATTGCTAGACATACAAGACTAATATGACCAGACTCATATGACAAAGTATTATCACATCAGTTCCAAAGTGCAATTATTTTAATTTTGCATAATGTAAAACCACTACTATAGGTTACATTACCTGTAGGATTAAGGCAGTCTTTCCAATCAAAATACCCAGCATAAATACCAGGCTCCAGGGACCCAACAATAGGATCTGCTTTCATCTCAATAAAGGTTTCAAATAATCTATGGTCCAGCTCCCTGAGAGACTCGTTACTGGCCTTGAAAGTAAAAGTAATAATTAATGTTATTTTTCACAATTTGGCACAATTATTATAACATATTTCTACCGTACTATTATACCCCAGGTTTAGCTTATCCAGCATCAACAATTCAATATACATATCATAATGTCATGACAATCTCAAAACACTGTTTTAAAAATACTAAAAAGACAATTTAAAATATTTAAAAACCCCTAATTAAGGCTGATTTGCCATAAACAATACTGTATACCCCATATGTACCTAAAATAACACATCTATTGCTGTGTATTGTGTATAACAATCCCTTCGCGTTTTTATAATACCATTATATAAAGTAATTATAATAGGATATACAGTTATCTACTGGAATCTGTATGATGTAAGATTTATGGTTTTCATAATGTCTTTAAATTGTTTTTTTAGATTTAATCAATCAGTAAAAAACAAAAGCAATCAGGGAGCTAACACTGCTTTCCAAAAAACATTGCAAGTGTGATAAAGTTGAAAACTCAACTCATCTGAACATGATCTGAAAAGCTTTCTAAAACTCAGAAGACTCCTGTGTAGGACTATAGCCTGTTGTCAAACAAACTTTCCCTAATACCTCCAGCAAGGGTGGACAATGATACAGTGAAAAAAGTAAAATGCTAGAATTATTGAACACAGTCACCTGCAATCTACAAGGAAACTTGCAGCAAAATGACCACCAACACACACACACAAGGTTATTACAATTATTTAAAGGATAAGTTCACTTATCCTTTTTGTCCCTTTTCTCTGACCTAACTGATCCCTCCACCCTCCTCCACAGATGTATACTTACCTAGATCTGACGGCCAAGGCTGGAGAAGAAGGCGAATGAGCCCTATACATCTATGGACTGTAATGTGCTTGCACGGTCAGAAACGACTTGCGGTACTGGATGTAGATGAACCCCAGAGTCTATGGCCGTTAAATCTCGATTATATTAGCTTCTACAATTAATCTGCCTAACTGCTTAAAAACAGCTGAACAGGGAATGCATTATTTTTAATGAGATGGCGGGCTCTCGGGGTTCTATTTATAAAAAATGTGCTGTTTACATGTCTTAGCATTAGCCAAAAAATCCAGAATAATCCCTGTAATTCAACATTCAATCCAAAGAGAAAAAACCCTTAAAGAGGAGTTCCCATTAAAAAAAAAAAAAAAATTAAAAGTCAGCAGCTACAAATACTGCAGCTGCTGACTTTTAATAATCAGACACTTACCTGTCCCAGGGTCCAGCAATGCTGGAGATCGGAAGCCCTGCTCGTCTCCCCCTCCGTTCGGCAGCGCCGGCATTGCAACTGTGGGTACTCGGCTGTGGCTTCACAGCCGGGCACCCACTGCGCATGTGTGAGCGGCGCTGCGCGCCGTGATTGGCCACGCAATCATATGGGAACTGTCACGTGTCCCATATGATTGACAAGAGGGAGGGGGCAGAGCCGAGCCCTTCCTGAGCTGAGGGGAAGTGATGTCACCAGCCCAAGCACTGAAGGAGGCAGACTACGAGGGGCCCCCTAGCAACAGGCATTTAGAGGTGAGTAAAAAAAAAAATTTTTCCAAACGTTTTTTTCTTGTTATTCAACCACAAGAGTTAAAGTGTTACTAAAGCCACAACAGTAAAATCAGTCTGTATATGCAGTAAAGCATGCTTGTTATACTCACTGTGGGTCAATCCTGCACATTGAGTAAAAAGGCTGTTTGATCACGTCTTCTCTGAGCCCCCCTTCTTCCACAGTCCCCAAACCATCTCCTGATAGTACAGAGCCTTGGAGGCACTCTGCATATGCTAAGTTTGATGTGTACTGCTAGAGAGTTTTTTTTTTTTGTTTGAGAGGGTGCATGTGAATAGCACAGGGCCAATTAGCACCCTCCAGACAGAGGGTCAGGAGTCATGCAACCTTATGGGACAGTCAGAGGAAAATGAAAACTTCTCCTATAAGCTTTAACCACTTCAGCGCCGGAAGATTTGACTAGTCAATGATCAGAGCAATTTTTGCTATACGGCACTGCGTCACTTTAACTGACAATTGCGCAGTCGTGCGTCGCTGTAACCAAACAAAATTTATGTCCTTTTTTTCCCACAAATAGAGCTTTCTTTTGGTGGTATTTGATCATCTCTGCGGGTTTTATTTTTTGCGCTATAAACAAAAAAGCGACAATTTGTAAAAAAAACACAATATTTTGTACTTTTTGCTATGTACTTTTTTTTTTAAAAAAAGCAAATTTTTTTCTCAGTTTAGGCTGATATGTATTTTTCTACATATTTTTGGTAATAAAAAAAAATCGCAATAAGCGTATATTGATTGGTTTGCACAAAAGTTATAGTGTCTACAAAATAGGGGATAGATTTATGGCATTTTTATTATTGTTATTTTTTTACTAGTAATGGCGGCGATATGCGATTTTTATTGTGACTGCGACATTATGGCGGACACATTGGACACTTTTGACGCATTTTTGGGACGATTAACAATTATACGCGATCAGTGCTATAAAATTGCACTGATTACTGTATAAATGTCACTGGCAGGGAATGGTTAACACTAGGGGGCAATCAAGGGGTTAACTGTGTTCCCTAGTATGTGTACTAACTGTGGGGGGGGACTGACTATAGGAGATGACGGATCATGGTTCCTAACTATTAGGAACCCACGATCTGCATCTCCTCTCAGAACAGGGATTTGTGTGTTTACACACACACACGTAACTGTTCTGCCTCTCGTGCCCAGCGGTCATCACGGCCACCGGTCACGAGCATCGCCACCCCCACAGTGCAGCGGGCGTGCGCGCCTGCTATCCCTCTTAAAGGAGCCAGGGTGTAGCTACGACGGCTCATGCTGACCTGGTGGCTGAGCTGGCAGATCAGTTAGTGGGGGCCGACGGGTGAGCTGGCGGATCAGTTAGCGGGCCGGCGGGTGGATCAGTCGGTGTGCCAGTGGGTGAGCGGCTGAACAGGCCAGTCAGCAGGTGAGTGGGCGGGGGAGCAGAGAGATGACATCATCTCTCACCGCCTGCCCTGCATCACCGCTCTCCCGCCCTCACTGTGCAGCCGCGGGCAGCAGAGAGATTAGATCATCTCTCTGCTGCCTGCCTTCAAACTGGGACACAGCAAGTGAGAATCTGCACCATGTAGCTGTAGCAGGCAAGTGACACAGCAAGTGACAATCTGCATCTGGTGGCAAGATGACGTGGCAAGTGACACAGCAAGTGACAATCTGCATCTGGTGGCAGGTGACACAGCAAGTGACAATCTGCATCTGGTGGCAAGGTGATGTAAGAAAGTGACAATCTGCATCTGGTGGCAAGGTGACACGGCAAGTGACAATCTGCAGCATATGGCAGGTGACGTGGCAAGTGACAATCCGCAAAGTGTGGCAGTTGATGTGGCTAGTGACAATCTGCAATGTGTGGCAGGTGACGTGGCAAGTGACAATCCGCACCTTATAGCAGGCAAGTGACACAGCAAGTGACAATCCGCAATGTGTGGCAGGTGACAATCTGCAACATGTGGCAGGTGACATGGCAAGTGACAATCTGCACCTTGTAGCAGGCAAGGGACACAGCAAGTGACAATCCACAATGTGTGGCAGGTGACAATCCGCAACATGTGGCAGGTGACGTGGCAAGTGACAATACGCACCTTGTAGCAGGCAAGTGACACAGCAAGTGACAATATGCAATGTGTGGCAGGTGACGTGGCAATTGACAATCCGCAACGAGAGGCAGATGATGTGGCAAGTGACAATCCACAATGTGTGACGGGTGACGTGGCAAGTCACAATCCGCAGCTTGTGGCAGGTGACATGGCAAGTGACAATCCGCAATGTGTGACAGGTGACGTGGCAAGTGACAATCCCCAACTTGTGGCAAGTGACAATCTCCATCTGGTGGCAGGTGACATGACAAGTGACAATCTGCACCTGGTGACAGGTGACAATCCGCAATGTGTGGCAGGTGAAGTCACAATCCGCAGCTTGTGGCAGGTGAGATAACAAATGACATTCTTCATCTGGTGGCAGGTGACAATTTGCAAGGTGTGACAGGTGACGTGGCAAGTGACAATCCGCAACTTGTGGCAGGTGACATGGCAAGTGTTAATCAGCATCTGGTGGCAGGCGACGGTGGCAAGTGACACACTCAGGGCTCCCACTGATTCTGCATTAGGGTGAGTTGAACTATTTTATTTTATATTCCAATGTAATAATAGAAATAGTGCGCTTCAATCATCCTGACACCATAACAATCATGATGATTGAAGCGCCAACACCAGCCATATCCACGATAAATTGCCTGCAAAAAACCTTATTTTCTGGCAGTGCCCCTCCCAAGACTAGACTCTGGATCTGCCCCTGCCTGCCGCAGTATAATGACGGCGGCTGGTTGGCAAGTGGTGAAGCAGTTCTTGGCTGGACACTAATAGAAATAACAGACCTGCTATATATACTGCTGATGAAAAAGGTATTTAGCAGTTTATATTTACTGAAATAATGGCATTTCCACGTTCTGTATACTGTGGGTGACCAGATATAGTGAATGCAGGGTCCTGGGTTTAGTAATACTTTAAAATACATTCCACTTATAGAGAAAATAGGCCAACAATATAGGCTAAGAACATTAGACCAGAAGAAAAAAAAATTAGGGAAATGTCCGCACTATTACTATGTGCAATGACACCAAAAATTGCTAACAAATATATGGGCACATCCAACTGCATATGGCTAAAACAATTATTTTGTGTAGTCCCTTTAACTGTGCTTCAGCCACAAAATTGTGCATTAAGAAATCTTAGCGCATCATACGCATGCTATGATAAAGTCACATGACGAAACACGTCAGCTGAGGCCTAGTGATATCATTAAGCCTACCCAGAAATGCCGATGTTTGAACTGTATTAACCACTTCCATACTGCTCAAATGCTGACCCTTCTCTCCTACATGTAAAAATCATTTTTTTGCTAGAAAATTAATCAGGACCCCCAAACATTATATATATATATTTAACAGACACCCTATGGAATAAAATGGCAGTCATCTCTCCTCCAGGCTGGAAAGCAACAGATCAAAAAAAAAAAAATTGACGATCTGATGCTTTTCTAGCCGAGATCTGGGCTTTGTTTACTTGTGCGGCTGGACGTGACGTCATAATGTCGCGTTCGGGCCTCTGAGGATCATAGAGATTGCCGGGGACCATCTGTCCCTCGGAAATTTCTATGCCTTTCTTCCAGTGCCGGCCGATTCATTCTCCGGGTCCCCGATCGCACAGGAGAGCCCGGAGAAGCACCAGAGGTCCGGCGGTAGGGGCGTCCCCTCCCGTCGTCGCTAAGAACGATTAAGCGGCTGAACAGTCACTCTGATCACTCTTATTGTGCTCAGAATCGCCGGCTATCTGAATGATGCCTGTAGCTGCAGGCATCATTCAGATATCTCCACTGAAAGCCAAGGACGTCATATGACTGCCTGTGGTATGGAAGTGGTTAGGTAATGTCAAAGTCTGAGTCTGAAGGGGACACTGTACCTGAATATACAAACATGCTTTTAAAGTGGTGCACTGCTTTCTGAGTGCACTTTGTCAGTGTGATTATTTTATTAATTTTAATACACTATGTTAGCCTCTCTTTTTTGAGCAGAGGAGCCAGTGGAGGTTGTTTGATATTGGAAGAAACTACCCAGAAGTCTGTACGGAGTAATCCAGGAGTGGAGAGCAGAAGTACCTGGGATTGAACCTCTGAAAGGGGAAAGCACTCGTGGCCTATTTTTGGTTAAAAAGATTCACGTAGTAAGGTAAGGCATGTTGTGAAAGGTGGTGGGACTCGCTATATAGCTTTCATGCATGTGAAATATGCACCAAGATTTCTGAATGAACAATTTCTGGTAAAGCACTTTTAAAAGAGACTACACAAAATAATTTTTTAGACATATACAAAAGTGAGTGTGCCAATATATTTATGTTTCGGATATTACGGTCACATACATAGGAGGAGAAATATAATTTTGTCTTTGAAGTGATCACAATTTGGTTGATACAGTTCATTGTTGCTTTTATCCATGCAGTGTGGTTTATTCGAACTTGGCGGTGGTGCGACACTTTTATCGTTATAATTTAGAATTGATGGTGTAAGATTACACATAACAGCGAAACACAATTCAGTGTGTTAGTTTTAATTTTAACTATGAAATGGTCTAGACTCTAGAGGATATTTCAAGAGTTTTCGCTTCCAATCCTAATACAAAATTGATACAAGAGACAGAACTCCCCTGTTTACCTTGGGTGATCTGTGAAGGGTTTCAGGCCAATAAATTTGTCAAACAATGGCGTCTGTCTCTGGAACATTGCATCAATTATGTATAGCAGTTCTCTCACTGCAGTATCTGATTCATTACATTTTCAGTGGTGAGCACAGAAATGTCCAGACACCAATACTTTTCTCCATCTACTGGCCAAAAGCAGTATTTTCTGTTTTAAATCAATAATGTACATTTTAGCAGCAGAGACTAATTAGGCTAATTAGAGGCTATTAACATTCATTACTTGCCCCCCTTTGCAAAGAACAGATGTACATGCACTTTCACTTAGTAAATGACTTTCACACATTTTCATAAAAGAATGTTCTTGGCCTTTAGCCTAGGTTCACACTGACAGAGGCATTGAAATCGTGCGAGTTCATTCATTCTCGTATGTCAGTCCGACTTCGGGGGGCGATTTCAGAGACATCTATGTGGGTTCCTATACAGATGTCTATACAAATCGCACCCCGAATTCGCCAAAAGTAGTACAGAAACTACTTTTGGGAATCGGTACGGCATTGCACAGATTTGGTTGGTGCCATTGCTGGCAATAGCCGCTGAGTTGGTATGTGATTTGACATGTCAAATTGCATGCCAAATTGCTGCAATGTGAACCTAGGCTCAGGCTGCTTTCACACCGACCTGTTTTTGTCTGCTTTTGCGTTAAAAAAGCATAAGAAATAAGGGCTTGACTGATAATGTTCGAGATTTCTTGTTTGAATGACAACAGAAAAAAGCGCAAGAAAAATGCAAGACCATGAAATCCTATGACACTCATCACACTGATCAGTTGCGGGATCCGTTGCCATTTGCAAAATCTGCACCTCCTCATGGAAATGCATTAAAACATGGCAAAAACGCATCAAAAATGCACCCGCACTCCTTGGCCAGTCACAGAATGCTGTGGGAGGAATGTATTATGCAGAGTGACTGGGGAGAGAGATACAGTGTAACACAGTGCAGAGCTGTGGGGAAACATCACAGAGATCCCAGTGGGGGAGAGGTACATTGAAAAAAATAAATAGTAGATGTGACAGTGACAGCATGTAGGGTAGGGGTAGGCAACCTTTGGGAAGTGGAGATCTACCTAAACAACATGAAAGAGATCAAATGAAAGGTACAAAATGTCTTGGCATGCTGATGCCTTAAGAGTTCCCTTCACTGGAACTAAGGTGCCAAGCCCAACCCCTGAAAAACAACCCCACATCATAATCCCCCTCCACCAAATGATTTGGATCAGTGCACAAAGCAAGGTCCATAAAGACATGGATGAGCGAGTTTGGGTGTGGAGGAACTTGAGTGGCCTGCACAGAGTCCTGACCTCAACTCGACTGAACACCTTTGGGATGAATTACAGCGGAGACTGCGAGCCAAGCCTTCTCATCCACATCAGTGCCTGACCTCACAAATGTGCTTCTGGAAGAGTGGTCAAACATTCCCATAGACACTCCTAAACCTTGTGGACAGCCTTCCCAGAAGAGTTGAAGTTGTTATGGCTGCGCCAACTCAATATTGAACCCTACGGACTAAGATTGGGATGCTATTAAAGTTCAGCATGGTTACTTTTGCAAATTATTTTCTTAGTTAATGAACAAAATATAGAGAACAGCTAAACATTTTAAAAGCAGAAAGAACAATAAATGCCCTGAACCATGAGGTAACACTCAAGTCCATGTAAAAAATAGTTTAATCTACACTTTACTAGAATGTAGCCTGTTAAGCATTAAATTTGTCTTCTGAAAATAAATTTAGACACAAATGTAAACAGCACACATTACTGGAAAAAAATAATATAACGTTGGTCACAGGATTCTGATATGTCATCAAAAATACATCTTATCAAAAAGTCAAAATTAAAAGGTATACGTAATCACACCCACTCTGACATTTTATTCTCTGAATCTAAAGAGAAAAAAAATCCCACTCTAGGCTTAAGAAGGAGAGAGAAGGTGACCAAGATTTAATCAATTCTATTCTTTCTCTTAAGATTAGGATCTTCAAGTTGAGGCACTAACACTGAAGACTACATGTTACATAGAAATCTGATAGGAAGTATTCTGAGTGCTTGAGTGTTGGATAACTACTTCACTGTACTTTTGAAAGAATATTTACTGTGATACCAACCACAAAGCGTGCCACATACTACAAAGCACTGGGTGGTATCATAGTGCAACATGAAGCTTTCAATAGATATTATATCTAGTATAATGTTTTATAAAAATTTTCTTAGATTTTACAGCTTACAACTTTACTACAGTTAAAATTAAGTGCATCCCATGGAAATTATTGAGTTTTTCAAACATGTTTATTTGAACACACAAATGCAAGAGCTTCTTTCGAAATACAGCTTAAAGATGTACTCAAATAAAACACAAGAAAATTTGCCTTTTCACCCTTGGTCTGCCCCTTTGAGCAGAAATTACTTCTTGTAGGTGTTAGAGACTGGTGTGCAGCTATGCCAGACAGTGACTCTGAAATATTTGACCACTCTTCCATGTAAAAATCTTTCAGTTGCAACATGTATGCAGGTTTCATTGCAAGATCTGCCCTTTTCAACCCCCCCCCCATATTTCAATGGGATTTAAAGTGACACTAAAGGTTCAGGGTTTTTAAAAAAAAAAAAAATAACAAACATATCATACTTACCTCCACTGTGTAGCTTGTTTTACACAGAGTGGCCCCGGTCATCCTCTTCTGGGGTTCCACGGCGGGTCTCGCGGCTCCTCCCCACATCAGATAACCCCCTGGGAGAAGCGCTCTCCCAGGGCGTTCCCGAGTCCAGGATTCGGCGTCCATAGAGGCCCCGAATGCAGGACTCGGCCCCGCTCCCCGGCGCCCGCGTCATTGGATTTGATTGACAGCAGCGGAGCCAATGGCTGCACTACTATCAATCTATCCAATCAAGAGCCGAGAACCCAATGCAGAGAGAGAGCGTGTCCCCGTGGGACAAGTTCAAAGGTTCAGGTAAGTAAAATGGGGGGGCGGGGGGGGGGGTTGGGGGTTGGGGAGCGGCTGGTCACAGACAGATGTTTTTTCACCTTAATGCATAGGATGCATTAAGGTGAAAAAACATGAACCTTTACAACCCCTTTAACCAAGGCTTGGATTAGATCATTCCATAACCCCTACATCTTCTCGTTGAGCTATTCTGTGGTAAATTTGCAAGTGTGTTCCTGATCATTTTCACGTTGAACTATCTATTTCCAGTTCAATTTTAACTTTTGGAAAGATGGTCTTTCATTCTTATCAAGCACACTATGATATGATGCAGAATTCATAATTAACTCGATGACAAGCTGCCCGAGGACTTAAACCACAAAGCAACCCCAAATCATAAAATTTCCACCACCATGTGCTACAGAAATGGCAACCGATTACACACAGGATGCCAAATCACTGACCAAAGCGAAACCAATAATGTAAGAAGGTTTTAGCTCTGCTCTCCATCCACAGGAGATGTCCCTCAGATGCATTTCACCTCCTAGTGGGCTGATTTGTTGAAGCCACCACCATGCTTCACGGTTGGCATAAGACACAAGGTGTTTTTCCTCAATTACAGTCTTCGGTGTGTGCCAAACATGTCTACTGTAAAGCCCAGTACACATGGGACAAATATCGGCTGAAATCAGGGCAGTCTCCCGGTCAGAACACAATAGCTCAGTGGGGAGATTGCTGTACTAAAATCACATTGTTAGTACAGGGGCCTCCTGGCGATTTCCTACTTAAGGTGTGCACCAAGCTCCACTCTGGCCAAACGCCTACCTTTGATTCCCCAGTCCACGCCACATTCTTCCAGAAAGTCTGGTTTTTACCTATATGGTCAGTGGCAAACCGTAGTAGTGCTTTAAAGTTCCTTTTGCATTGCAAAGACTTTTTGCTGCCACACCTCCCATGTAGGCTAAATTGGCATAATCCTGTTGCAAGAGTCAAATGCAGATCCTGCAATTTAATTTTGGGGTTCTTAAAGATTTCTTTAGAATATTTTACTTACGGTGGAATGATTGTTTTCAAATTTGGAAATCTTTTTAAATCCCTTGACAGGCTCAAAGGCATCTGCCATTTTTTTTTCTAAGGGCCATATACCTCATTAACACTGGACCTTCTAAGTTTGGCTTTCCCGAAAGATCCCTTTTTCTATGCTTGATAGCAGATTTAGCTGCGTTTAGCCACATTGGCATGCATTTAACTATTTCTAGAGTTTCTAATCAGATCCTGGATGTATAGAATGCTATTCTCTAAATGTAGCTAAACTGACTGAAACTAAATTCAGGTAAAAGTCAGTTTTAATGCAACTATTGAAAAATCATTATCTGTATTTATATGTCCCCTAAACGCATGTAAATGCAGGCTTGACAGTGCCAGTGTGAATGAGGCCTTGGAGAGCTCTATTGATCTTGGCATGATGACACCACACACACCAACAGCAAGGTAAACACACCAACGAGAATAAATACATAATGTCAATTTTATTTGTCATTTGTTTAAGTATTGCCGACCAGCCACCATCATTATACTGCGGCAGGTCGGCACGATCCCGCGAACCATCGTAGCTATTAGTCGGCTCGCGGGATCGGGGTAGCAGGCGAACGCGTGCCCACTGCACAGCGGGGGAGCCGATGCTCGTGGCTGACTGTTGCAATGACCGCCGGCCACGATCGATCGCGAGCACGAGGGACACACAAATCTGTCTTCTGTTCTGAAAGAAGTGACAGATCGTGTGTTCCTATTAGCTAGGAACCACGATCCGTCACTTTCTCTAGTCAGTGCCCTCCCCCTTCAGTTAGAATCACTTCCCAGGGAACACAGTTAACTCCTTGATCGCCCCCCTAGTGTTAACCCCTTTCACTGCCAGTGACATTTTTACAGTAATCAATGCATTTTATAGCACCGATAGCTGTATAAATGCCAATGATCCCAAAAATGTGTTAAAATTGTCCAATGTGTCCGCCATAATGTCGCAGTCACGATAAAAATCGCAGATCGCCGCCATTACTAGTAAAAAAAAATAAAAAAATAATGAAAATGCTATAAACCTATCGCCTATTTTATAGACGCTATAACTTTTGCGCAAACCAATCAATATACGCTTACTGCAATTTTTTTTTACCAAAAATATGTAGAAGTATACATATCGGCCTAAACTGAGAAAAAAATAGCTTTTTTTTAAAAAATAAGATATTTATTATAGCAAAAAAGTACAAAATATTGTGTTTTTTTCAAAATTGTCGCTCTTTTTTGTTTATAGCACAAAAAATAAAAACCGCAGAGGCGATCAAATACCACCAAAAGAAAGCTCTATTTGTGGGAAAAAAAGGACATCAATTTTGTTTGGGTACAGTGTTGCATGACGCACAATTGTTAGTTAAAGCGACGCAGTGACGAATCTAAAAAAAATGGCCCGGTCATTCAGCAGCCAAATCTTCCGGGGCTGAAGTGGTTAATGAAGATCTCTTCAGGTTTTCCTGTTCAAAATGGCAATGATTTCCATGGGGTGTATCCACTTTTTCATAAAACTGTATATGAGAACTCAGGTATACTTGCCAAAATTATATGTATTTCAGTCCATTTATTCCTTAGATTTACACAGGTCTAATCAACACCACAGCCAGCCTGGAGGCCTGACTTTTTTTGTTGCAGTTAAAGGCCATGTTCACTTACGGGGGAAAATAATAAATAAATGCACATATTTGTGCAGAAAAAGAAATGTGCATTTACTATTTTTTTCCCCAAGATGCCTGCACTAGCGATCAGTGGATCATGGGTGCAATGTCATGCTCCTGGAGACAAGTCCTATCGCTTTCTACCTATACCTTTGTACAGGCTGTTAGTTTGAAAGCTGCAGGGCTTGTAAATGAGCTACGAGGGCGTTCATCAGCATGCTGGCAGTTCATTGGGAACCATTAGCCATCTGCCTGTGAAGGAAGACGGGACTAGTTTTTTCATTCACAGATTGCTGTGAATGAATAAGACGGCTGTGCAGGCAGAGCCCCAGACAGCCGCACCATCTTTAAAATGTGACAGCAGGTGCAGGGAACAAAACCCCTGCCTGCTGTCACAGGGATGGGGAAGGGGTGTTGACTTGGAGCATGTTACATGTTAAAAACAGGTGTAACATGTAACATGCTCCAAAGGTGAACTTATCCTTTAAGTAAAGAAAAAAGATTGTGTCCCTGCTTTGACTTGTGACTGAACATTGAAGGAGAAGCATCAAATGGATGCGCTTGTCTCTGTCACTCTGCTCTCCCTTACTGTCAAGCATGTTTCTTGTTAGTGCATGACCACTGCAGCAAAGCTCATTAGCTCCTTGTGCTGTTTCTTCCGTTATCAATTTGAGCTCTGTTGTACAGGGACAGCAAGTGACCAATACCAAGTAAAATTCAGGTGCTTACAATAGTTGCTTTTAAAAGTAAAATTAAATTGTACCCTAAAGTGGATGTAAACCCCTGCATATACCCAGTGAAGTGAACAGCCTCAGATGACAAACAGAGATGAAACAAATCCTCCTTCATAAGTTTTATATGTATATCTGCTGTCTTTAGCTTTATATATAGTTTAAAAAGTTAACTTCCTGTTAGAATTTTCTCTTCCTGATTCACCTGTGGGTGTGGATTCTTGTCATACACTGTGAGACAGCTGATTGGAGGAAAGGCACAACCCCCCCCCCTCCACATAGGCAGAGACTTGCAGAGCTGTGCTGTGAATAGACCAGCTCTCTGCCAATCTATTTATAGCACCCTCCCTGACACAAAATTCAGGCTGGTTTTATCACAGTTGAAGGAGAACTTGTCAGAAGCTATCATGCTGATAACAGAAGACCTGAACAGGAGAAAGCCAGGGGACTTCATGCTTTGAAGAAAGATAAGAACACACTGCAGATATATGTACCAGGCTTAAATTTCATGAACAGGGTTAACTTCCACTTTAAGTCAAATGTTTTTTACATTCTCAATCCATCCAAAATTAAAAAAAATACAAAGTTTAGCATCAAATTTACTTTAATGTTCTGTGTAATGAACACTTATCTGCATAAATTGGTGGTTTATTTTATATGCCCGGAGTTCAGCTTTAACCCTTTAACTGCCACCAACATATGCCATCTGTCTGCAGCATCACTACCTTTTGTGAATAGACTTTCTTACTGCATCTTTTGCTTAATAAACTATGACATTTGATTTATCTTTTGTTTCTGCATGTCTCTAATAGTAAATGCATCGCATTGGTTTGCATCCAAAGAGATCTCACATGCCCAGAGCAACAGAAGAAATTCATGAATGGGATGTTCACTCAGATTTATATCACCATATTAATATGAAGGGACTGGCGTACCAGTGGAGTGGGAAACCTCAGGTTAAGTTAAAAAAGAAGGAACACCAACAAACTGCAGTTGATTACTCCTATTAGATGGTGCAGAACTGTAATAATTAGTTACAAATTAAAACCGTTTCCCCAGCATCTAGCTGAGAAACAGAGGAAATGAATAAAATGTATACCTGGGTTATCTTCTCTATTCCTTGGAAGCCCTGCTTCTCAAAATTTTCAGCAATGTTCAGCAGTGTATGTCTTTCCAGGTAGCGGCAATTGCTCAGAACAATTAAAAGTCGTTTCTCCTAAGAAAGAAACAGATAATATGCAGTCACAACATTTTTATGCACAGAATACAACCCCTGATTATTCCATTTAGCCCTCATGCACACAGGCTGTTAAAAAAACGTTATGAAAACGCCAGTATCTTTGCAGTGATTTTTTTAAACTTTTTTCAGCGTTTTTGCAATAGCGGTTTTTAGCGTTTTTGAGCGTTTTTTTTTTTTCAATGGATCAAAAACGCTAAAAAACGTTGGTGAATGACGTTTTTGAGCGTTTTTACAGCTGAAAAACGTCTCTCAGAACCCACTGGTCCTGGGTTTTTTTTACAGCTTAAAAACGCCTATGCCACTTGCAGCTCAAAAACGCCTAGGTGGGCATGAAGCCATAGACTAACATAGACAGGCCTTTTTAAGCTGCAAAAAAAGCTCAAAAAAGCAGCTGTAAAAACGTCCGTGTGCATGAGGACTTAATGTGTAAGGGCCATATGTTTATAAACAGAGATGAGCTTGGAGTCCTACAAACTCAAATGCCAAATTGCTACTATTTTTTTGTACTCAAATGAGCAGCAGGCCAGGTTGCAGCTCACTGTAGTACAAAAAAACCAAAGTTTTCAAGTTTAGGTAAGCGATGAGTTTGGATGAAGCTTGAGCACATCTTATGTTTATAAATGCTATTTAAAATGAACTCTTTTTATTCATAGGAGACTAATAACAGATACTATATCAAATAATATAACATCTAAACCCATGACATAGATTTAACAAATACTTAGCTGGATAGTAGAGTAATGTACACATATACAAATTAATTACTAAACCTTTAAAACAGAAATGTATTACATTTACATGTGTGTATTTAAAATTGCAATTAAACAAATTAAGTTGGTCAACATTACAATAACACTATTTTCTAAAGTAAGTAGTGTCCTTTTTGCTCACTAAAGATTGTGTATAAGGGTTTTATTGATTCACAAGAATGCATAATCATTAACTGTACACTGGTTGATTGGAGAGAAAAAAAGTATACATGTACAATTATTGGAGGATATTGCTTGACAGGAATTATTGGGGGGATATTGCTTGACAGGCCTGTGGGCAGCTACAGTATATGTGCTGCTTGCAGTTTTAGAAGATATTGTATAGTGCTATGAAAATGATATCGGACTTTGCCGGTATAGTTTCTTTAGCTATGTTTGTTTGCAAACATGCTACAGAAACCATGCCTATCCTAGTAAAAGAAAGATGGAGCAGAAACAAAAGAAGCAGAATTACCCCCAATTCCACTTTCTAAAAGGCAAATTATAAAGTTTTAGCAAATTTAGGGATGCATTAATTAATTTATGTATTTATGTCTACATGGAGTTCAGCTTTAAATGCATCTTCCTTTGCCTCAGGACCTTCTGAATGTAGTTTCACGCTTTGTCTCGCTCTTTCTCTGTGTTCTTAACTATGAAGCTGGCCATACATCAATAGACTTATTTTATCCAGTGTGTGGGCTGAACAGATTCCTTCATCCATACGAACAGTGTGAATGGAAGAATCCCTTTTGCTGACAGCTGGCACTAGCCGAAGACCCAAACAGTGCCTGCAGTTGAGTCAGTATTCGACTTTTGTTTAGTTGGCGCTATCACCAAATAGCACAGATTATACGCTTCTTACCCAAACCTCTTAGATCTCTACAAGAGCCAACTCCGAGTCCATACACTCCTTTCTTCCAGATATATCCAGATGTATCTCTAAAGTCTAACAAGCCTTACTAAGTATCGACACTCAGTCTTACTTGGGTTATCACCCCTCTTGGGAAGAAGATCCCCAAGATACACTGTCAAAGAACCAGAAGGGTGATATTCTACAAATCGCATATATCATCTAAACAAACTCTTCACTAGATAGTACTACACTCTGGCAAAACTCGATTACCGGTTTTCTGATGTGTCTCCTTTAGGCTATGTTCACACTTTTCCGATACGGAAGTTGCAAGACTTCAGATCAGACTTTGCCCTGCACTTTTATGTGCGACTTCAATGAATGGGATCCGACTTTGAGTCTGGTATGCATCTTGAGGGGGGACCCCACGTAGTTTAAAAAAAAAAAATAAATGACGTATGGGGTTCCCCCTCAAGGTCCTCAGAGCACAAGTTGCATGCCAAAAGTTGGATCAGTTAAGATGATGATCCCAACTTCAATTCAAATCAGTTGCCTGCATTCGTGCCCAAGTCGAGCCAAAGTGGTGCAGGAAGCATTTTCAAGGTCGGACCAACACAAGTCAGACCAGTTAAGACGGCTCTCATACGGAAACATTGACACGTCATGCAACTTGTGCTCTGGAAGTCGGAGCGCATGTCGGACCATTGTGAATCTGTCCTTATGATAAAGAGCCTGCATGATGAGGGTGACTCATGCACACATTTGGTGGCACTGCCCTAACATCCAGTTACTTTGGAAGAAGGTATTAACCCTGAGTGTAGACGTTCAAGGTTCTAACTATGCAGAAAATCTTTGGTTGGTCTTTTTCCACTGTACAGGGGAGCCAGTTAGCCAATACAGACGTTCGATTACACGTCTTGACATAAAGTTGGAGTTGGGTGTATGCCCATCCCCCCCTCCCCATTCCCTCTTCATTTAATTCTTTGCTCTTTTTACTATGATCATACCTTCTCCTTTCTCAGTTAATACTGTTTCTTAGATTATATGTACAGTCAATTTCCATCTGGTCATATGTACTTTGTTCTCTTCACATGAACATTAAACAAATAAAACATGTTTAAATGTCTTGCTCATGAACCCTTATGCTTTTAAAGGTGCAGTCACACTGGGACTGGCTCCACATGGACACCCCATTTTACAAAGGTGCAAACATGTTCTAAGCTTACTAGATTTGTGGTCTATGGGTTTTTTCTTTAGGAGGTAATCCTGTGCAATTGGTTCTTTTTACTTTAAAAAAAAATCATTTTGAGGTATGTCACTGCCTACAACAGCTGTCTCTAAGGGGGCTCTTGAGGGTTGTCATTTTTTTTTCCCAGGCTGTCTGGGTCTTGAACATTTCCAACCCTTTCCAACCCTTTCTTGACCTGTCTCTGCCAAGCTGTTCCAAATTCAAAACTTTTTAATTATTATTTTTAACCATTTTTTTCCAATTTTTTAGGAGCCCCATTGAGGAGGCTTTAGTGAAATATCAGGGGTCTGTCTTTGAGAGAGAGAAAGGGAGTGAGGACAGAGATTCCCCAGTCCCTTTCTCTGCAGCCTCAGCTGCACTGGACAGCGAATGAATGGGAAGTGCTCTGTGCTGAGCGGCTTCCCGTTCATTCAAAAATTGAAGAATAGTAAACACAGCTTACTATGCTTTGGTTATCAGCAGCCGGAGGGAAGGAAACCGGCAGCGCTGCAGGGATGGGGGGAGTGGCAAGGGGCAGCAGAAGGAGGAGAGCGGTGGGGAAAGATTTACTGGAACCGATTGACTGTACTTTCGCCGTGCAGCTGCTGAATGCGGCACGGGAGAGGAGGAGAGGATGGCTTTCAGTGGCTGCAGGAGGAAATTACAGCTGATCAATTCTAGTTAATGCTGCCCCTGTTGCCTCTCCTCTCCAGCTGTGACAGGGAGGCCGCAGGGACCCATGGAGCATGGGGGTGGCAGCACCCGGGCCACATCATTGGGAGGAGCAGTTTAGTCCAGGGTTGGCAATGCAGAGATGTGATCAACCCGTCACCTGGCTGCGGTCAACTGGTGGATCGCAATCGATGGGATGCCGACCCGGGCCTAAAGCATACAAGTGAGCTTCTCCTCCCAGTGTCATCAGTAATAAGGGACTATTTCTTTCACTGCTTCCAACAGTGGGCCTTATTCCTTCCCCAAATGGCCACCAGCTCTGGGTCATGTTTTGCTCCCACTGGCCACTGAGCCTGGAAAATTGATTACTCCCACTGATGCTGGGGCATTTTTTTTTTTATCTCCAATGACCCTAGTTCTTGCCCACCTAAAGTTTAGGGCCCCCAGCAATATATTATTAACCCACTCAGAGTATTAAAAATGGATTGTAAGTCGTGGAGAATGGAAATACATAGCACCTCTGGGTAACTCACAAGAAATGTATAATTTTATAAAATTGTAACTAACGGCAAAACTTTTAGTAGAGATGGATAGGAACACATATTAGGTTCTCATTGCTTCTGTGCCCCGTTAGGGAGATTTGCCCTCTCCATTTATCTTGTTTACCATTATCACTGAGCATGAAAGTAAAAGTAGACTGTCACTAGAACAGAAATACTAGGGCAATCTTTTAATGATGACACTAGTTCTGGTGACACTGATAACAACCATGGGTTCCCTCACTTTCTCTTTGGGCTATGGGACAGGAAGTGCAGGGAAATTTTACCTATGGAACGCAGATGGCAAAAAAAGAAAAAAAAAACACCAGACAGAGGCTATAACCCTTCCTTACGCTTTTCAAAATAATAATTTAAAAATGTTTTGTGGGGGGCGTGGCCTGAACGGGCATGTGAGCGGTCACGCAGCATGGAGCTCCCGCTATAGATCCTGCACCGATCCTCTTCCCGCCACCGATCCAGACCGCTGGCTATACCTCCCGAGGAGCCACAGGAGAGATTTCAGTACTTTCTGGAGCCCATGATGACCCGAAAAGGCGAAAAAGACGCCACGGCCGCAGCAGCCATGGAGGCCCAAGATGGCACCGGTTCCCCTCAGCCGCAGAGAACAGCATGAGGAGCCGACAAGGCACAGGCGGTAAGTCCCACAAAACACAGAAACAGCAGGGGAAGGAGCAGCCCAGAGACATGCTCTATTACACGCAAAAGCTGCAAGGGACAAGATGCTCACTTCCCCCACTAGCACAGACCCATGCACATGAGCCTGACAGATAACACGGCGCCTCTGCACTAAATGATACATTGCCCCTGAAAGGCTCCCCGGTCCTTTCACCAGATTTGTTTGACACACTGCAGGAAGACACGCAGCAACTCACACTGACTGAAATACTGCGTGCAGCACAGCGATGCACAGCCTCTGTGGATGGTCTGAAAGAACAGTTTGGGGGTCTCACTGAAACAGTGTCCCTTATGAGACAAGACCTCCAAAAGATCAGGGAGAGGACCACAGCCGTGGAGGGCAGAATCAGTGAGGTGGAGGATCCGCTACCTCCACTCACCAGGGACGCCAGGACAGCATTACAGCAAGCTGCACAGGCCAACACCAAAACAGACAACAATGAGAACCGTCTAAGACTGAACAATGTCCGCAGCATCGTAGGGCTCCCTGAGAAAGTTGAGGGCCGGGACCCCACAGCTTTTACAGAAAAATGGTTGCAATATATATTCGGAAGGGAGGCCTTTACCTCATTATTTGTGGTGGAGCGACGCACGCCGCCTGGACCCCTCCCCCCTGGCAACCCACCAAGATCCATGTTGGCCCGGCACTTAAATTACAAAGACCGTGAGATCATACTCAGACTAGCAAAGCAGAGAGGCGCTGTTCATTTTAATGGGACTAAAGTTTCATTTTATCCCGAATTCTCGGCAGAGGTGCAACGAAAGAGGGCCAAATTCGCTGAGGTGAAGAAGCGCGTACCAAAAATTCAAGTGACCTATGCGATGCTGTATCCAGCTAACTGCACATCACTGCTAGGGGGCAGTCTACATTCTTTGAATCTGCCTCGGATGCAGCTGCATGGCAGGATCATAATCAACAGGACCTCCGGAGAAGTCATGAGGCCAACAGGGGAGACTGATGTCCGGAGAACGAGTTCAATATGGTCGGTATATTATTTGCAGACATTTTAAGTCCAGTACTTACAAAGCGGGACACTGTACAATTTGCCTAAGCTAGTGTTCTAGTGCTCTGACTGAGCTCTGACACAACTCTAAATACCAAGTTAAGATCTAAGTCACTGTGGGTGAGTAGAGCTCACAAGTGTCCATGAAACTTTACTATGTTCCAGTTGTGGGGACTTGTTTCTTGGTGCCCGGTTGGCACAAGTTTACTGAACAGTTACTGGCATGAGGGAAGAAGGAGGTGGTTTGCTCCCGCCCCATGCGGGTCTGCAACAGCTGCTCAACAGACTAGTTGTGGACAGATCTTTACACTTACCCTTGTTGTGCTTTGCTCTGAAACCTACACTGCACTGTTCTTACCAACTGAACCTGATACCTTGTCAATGTATGACCATCTACCACCTGAAGGAACTGAGTGCCCACCGAGTGACAGGTGACATTTTTCCCATTCGGAAACGAGGCGCAGAGGCCTCCATACCGAAGGTGTACTAATCTACTTTATTTAACATGGCTGCCACTCCAATAGTGATTTGGAAAGTCCTAGGGGTTCATGACCCGTTAAAACGCACTATGATCGGCTCATGTTTGAAGAAATTTCACCCAGCCATAGTGAGTCTGCAGGAAACTCATCTTACAAAAGATACGGTTGGATTCCTGCAACATAAAGAAAGTGGGTGCTGCGCTGACCTAAAAATGGGGTATATTACCCTTTAGCAGTGTAAAGTCAAAAAATCATATATAGATACACGGTGCCAAAGTGCACGATGTGTAACCTGTAAGGCACTCTTTCGTGTTAAAAACGACAATATGTGTCCAATAAAGTAGTACTAAGCATACAGGGAATACACATCAATCCTCATGCATGCGTAGCAATCTCTATAAAAGTGCTATTGTGCTAAATGTGAGAAACAATAAAATATTCTATAAATATATGCCTATGTAAACAAAGGTCAAAAAACAATTCCTATTGCAAAAAATAGCTAAATGACATATATAGTGTGCAATATAGTGCCAATGTGCAAAAAACCAGCATAGTATACACATCGTGCACTTTGGCACCGTGTATCTATATATGATTTTTTGAGTTTACACTGCTAAAGGGTAATATACCCCATTTTTAGGTCAGCGCAGCACCCACTTTCTTTATATTTTCTCCGCCCATGGGCTTTGTTTGATCCCATTCGGTGTCCGCAGCTGTCCGGTTATACACCTTTTTTCCCAGGTAGCGCAGGAATAACCTACACTTTTGGATTCCTGCAATATTCCTGGGTGGGCAAGGCATATCACTCCATTCACTCTGCATATTCCCGTGGGGTGAGTGTACTGGTACATAAGTCCTTGGTCTACCAGGAATTAGACTCCGCTATAGACCCCCTGGGTCGTTATGTGTTCTATTACTGCAAACTGTTTACTTTGAATGTAGTTCTTGCTTTTGTGTATATCCCCCCACCATTCTCTATTGAGATATTGCAGTTTCTGCTGTCGTACCTGGTCGACAAACCTGCCATCCCCACCATGATTATGGGAGACTTTAATGGATACCTTGATCCCAGATTAATGCCTCTGCTCTAGGTGGCAGAGGCACTATTTTGAGTCTGCTACTACAGGAGGTGGGCTGGACAGATGTATGGAGAGCAAAACACCCAATAGCCAAACAATTCTCATGCTTCTCTAAAACACATGGCTCGCCCTCTCGCATTGACCTTTGTGTGGGGTCCTCCCATATTCTTAACGCTGTCACCAAAGTGGAGTACTTTCCCAGGGGGGTATCGGATCACTTCCCACTGGCAGCACACAACCACCCATCCAGCTGCCTCCCTGCCTAGAGCCCCTTGGAAACTAAGCGCCTTCTGGCTAAAACTTTTTACATCCCAAGCTCGGGTGGTGAAACATATAGAACAATAATTTCACAATAACCGATTACATACAGATGTTGCACTGAAATGGGATGCCTTCAAGGCATGCCTTAGGGGTACATTCATAGCGGAAATTGCAGCCATAAAACATAATTTGTCTGCCCTTCTGGTGCGGGTTGAAGACCAGGTGCGACAGCTTGAGATCTCCTATGTCACGGATCCCTCCAAATCTGCAAGTGAGGCATGGATATCTGGCCAGGATTCCCTAGACCGTTTGAGATTCTCCACCGCAGAGCGAAAACAATTCTTTACCAAACAGGCCTTCTATGAGGAGGGGGAGAAAACTGGCCGCTTGCTGGCTAGAATTGCCAGGTCCCAACAATCATCTCCAGCCACAGGAGCCATTCGCTGCTCTACGGGGCGCATGGTGAATGACCCCGAGCTAATAATCACTGAACTAGCTTCTTTCTATGCAGATTTATACAAACCTTGTGACAACTACCCTGACTCGTCAAGCGCGCATGGAGCTGGAAGCTCCATTCGAGTTGGATGAGCTGAAAGAGGCTGCGGCCTCCTTTCCTACTTGTAAAGCGCCAGAGGACGATGGGATACCCATGGAGGTCTACACCCAATACAGAGAGGTAATTCTACCTAAATTACTAGAAGTCTTTAACTCTTCCTTTAAATCTGGGCAGCTACCTATAACTATGACAAGGGCAAACATACTATTACTTAAATCTGAAAAGGACCCGGTAGATCCGAGCTCTTATAGGCCCATCTCGTTACTGCAAAGTGACGTTAAAATACTAGCCAAGGTCCTGGTCATGAGGGTCAACAAGGTTATTTTGTCTATCATCCACCCAGACCAGGCATATTTCATGCCACGAAAGTCCACTGCGACCAACCTCAGAAGACTCTGTCTGAACATGCAGACCCCAGCAGATGCGGCTGGCCATAGGGCACTGTTGCCTTTTTACGGCAATAAGGCATTCGACAGTGTCGGCTGGCTGTATCTATGGGCTGTACTGGCTAAATTTGGGTTTGGGTCTAGATTCATTGCATGGTTCTATATGGCACGCCACAGGCCAAAATACGCATGTCTGACAGAATGTCACATGCCTTTGCACTGGGCAGGGGGACTAGGCAGGGGTGCCCCTGTCTCCCCTGCTGTTTGCACTGGCCATTGAGCCTCTTGCAGCCCAGGTGAGGAATTTCCCACAGATTAAGGGATTTCGCTACAGTGAATTGCATGAGAAAATAATGCTCCACTCCGACGATATGATCCTCTTTTTGGAGGACGTGGATAATTCATTGTCTCAGGCAATGTCCCTTATCACTGATTTTTGCCACTATTCAGGCCTTGCCATCAACTGGTCCAAATCTGCACTGATGTTTCTGGATGAGACCCCTGGGATAAGTGCAGAGCTTCCGTGTACCTATAGTGACTTCCTTTAAATACTTAGGCATTTATATCTCCCCCAAATTGACCGAGTATTGTAGACTAAATATATACCCCCTATTGATTCGCTTCAGAGACAAAATAATTATATGGAACAAGCCTAAAATGTCCCTGGCAGGGAAGACAAACCTTGTTAAGATGATCCTAATGCCCCAGTTCCTGTATATGCTACACAACATGTCGGTGGTTATTCCACTGAAAATATTTAGAGTGGTCAACTCCCTATTCAGGCTACTGTTATGGCATAACAAACCCCCTAGGATTAAGCTGGAGCAGCTGCAATATCCGAAGGAGGGGGGTGGTCTTGCACTCCCCAACCCTTGGATATACTATGTGGCTGCACAGCTGCAGCACCTGATAGGAGCTATGACCCCTGCACCTGTAAGTTCGTCAGCTAAACTTATGCTGGTTGGCACAGGGGCGGAGTCAGTACCAGAGGGCCTGGACACTCAGATGTTTCAAAGGCCCAACAAACAAATGCCCACTTACACACTCCTCCAGAAGGTGTGGAACGAGGCTAAACAATTACAACATGTAACGGGTATACAGCTTACAGCCCACTTTGGGGGAATAAAACATATGCAGAACTGGCCAAAATTCAACAGGGACCAAGGTGGGGCCCCATTGGAATAACCCACTTAAGGCATGTCTTCCATAATGGGAGACTGCTCTCCTTCGCATAACTACAATCTAAATATGTGAGGTAAATGTGTAGAGCTGATGATGGAAATTAAGGGATGTATATGTTGCAAATACAATCACATATCACTCATAGAAAAGTGTATGTAGTAAAAAAGTGAAATCAAACATATGTGTAAGTGAAGCAATTAAAAAAAAAAAAATCGCACAAAATAGCATGGATTTTAAAGTAAAATAAAAACACACAAAATCGCATGCATGTGTGAAAAGATGTAAACGCAACTAATGAAGTAAAAACTTCAATGCTAGCAAGTACTAAAATGAGAGCAATCCATGCAATTCAGAATAGATAAAAAAAAGATTAATGATATATGTAAGTATTAAAGCTAAATATAAATTTCATCAGTGTATATAAACGTGTCAAATACAAAAATGTTTAAGCAAATAGAGATAAGTGAACACAGATATATCGCTGTGGGTAAAAAAAAAAAAAAAAGCATAAACTTCCGATATGGTTGAGCCACATCACACCAAATTGTATGGGTTTTATGGTTCACATCGATGAAAATCGCACACAATCAAATAAACCATGTAGTGAATATAAATCCCAAATTGTGAAGTGAGTACTTCAATCCCAGTTGAAGTCTTTGCAGACGAAACGTGTAGGGTTAATACGCTTACCTAGTCACATTTTATTGCGCATTTTTATTCGTTGGATTGAAACTTTTTTTATTAGTCCATACTTGCTTGAAATATCGGACTATTTTTAATACAATAAATTCCAAAGATATTGGATTTACACTATCTGGAGGTGTTTTTTCTCTTTTTTATACTTTGCAACCACCATTATTAATCGGGGGGTCCTGGTGTATGTATGGTGCCTTTGAACTGCCCATTGATCAAAAGAGGAGAAGATTGGCCACTCCATCTTTAGAACCTGGACCTCGTTTATCACATGCCTGTGGTGAGTTGAGTCTGGGATTCGCAGCTTATCAGTAAGGGAGAATATTGCATACCCTGTCCCTGGAATCCTTCCAGATCTACTGTATTTCGGTCAATGCTCGATTGATTCACCGCCGCTGGTCCACAACACAGGGTAAGAGTACCCTATCCCCCCTTACCCTCAGATGGTCTAGGCACTACCCCGGGTGTTATTGTATCACTAATTGTATTTGCACAGAAGATAAGTAGAAATATTGACCCGTCTTCGACTATCCTGCATACATGTTTTAGTGGCTTAAAATCATGGACTCATTGTTTTTCTTTTACCAACATGTGATGTGTCTATGCTATTGACCTATTGCTTATAGTGTTATACCTCCAACGTTGACACCTATTATTTTTGGTATTGCATATTCTATATCACTTGCACGGCATTGACATCCAGTGTATACAGTTTGTATGTTGTGTTTCTCTATCTCCCCCTGAGTTATACACTATACACACTCACCTATTATTCATATTGAAGTACTCACTTCACAATTTGGGATTTATATTCACTACATAGTTTGATTGTGTGCGATTTTCATCGCTGTGAACCATAAAACCCATACGATTTGGTGTGATTTGGCTCAACCAAATCGTAAGTTTATGCTTTTTTTTTTACCCACAGCGATATATCTGTGTTCACTTACCTCTATATGGTTAAACATTTTTGTATTTGACACGTTTATATGCACTGATGAAATTTATATCTAGCTTTAATACTTGAATATACCATGAATTTTTTTTACCTATTCTGAATTGCATGGATTGCTCTCATTTTAGTACTTGCTAGCATTGAAATTTTTACTTCATTAGTTGTGTTTACATCTTTTCACACATTCATGCGATTTTGTGCGATTTTATTTTACTTTAAAATCCATGTGATTTTGTGCATTTTTTAAATTGAATTGCTTCACTTACACATATGTATGATTTCACTTTTTACTACATACACTTTTCTACGAGTGATATGTGATTGTATTTGCAACATATACATCCCTTAATTTCCATATTTCGGACGTATCCCTGTTCCTAATATATATCATCAGTGCTACAAATTTACCTCACATTTCGTTCTACAATAAGTCTTATTGTTGTATTGGCTGCTCACCTTTGAGGTTGGCGCAGTATTTTGACCCCTATTTTTACCTTACAATCTAAATATGCATAACCATCCAACATGCTGTTTTACTACCTACAACTAAAACACTCTGTCAAGGTGCAGGGCGACGCAGTGGACTGGGTACAATCCCCCACGCCTGTTTTTCACATACTGCAAAACGCATCGGACACAGAGGGTATAATATCTCAATGTTACCTTATGCTTTTATCAGCATTTCTGGAGGGGCACCCCATGAAAGCAGTGACACAATGGGAAGCAGACTTGGGTCCTATCACAGGGGAGCAGTGGGGAAAGGCCCTTCAGGCAGTTAACACCTGCTCGTTGACTGTATCACAAAAGATATCCCAATTATATATACTATTGAGAGTGCACTATACCCCAGTAAAACTTCATAAAATGGGCAAAATACCAGACCCGCTGTGTGGCAAATGTGAAGCAGTGCCTGGGGACCTGATTCATCTCATCTGGTGTTGCCCCAAACTCCATAGATATTGGATGGGGGTTCTGACTACACTTAATCAGGTGTTTCAGACCAATGTCCCTCTTGATTCACTAGGCTGTCTATTGGGGGTACTGGAGGGGGCAATCCCGGAGGAGTTGACGAGGATGGCTTTCGCCAGAGCACTGTTTCAAGCTAGGAAAATAATACTTATGAGCTAGAAATCGTCCTCGCCGCCGACGGTTAAAACATGGATTCAACACATGGGAAACACTCTTATCATGGAAAAATACATATATCAGCATAGGGGAAACCCTGGGAAATTTGACAGATTATGGGATGTATGGCTTGATACACCAGGTATAAGCCCCAAGGAACTGGTACAGATGAGACTGCTGAGAGGCTCCCGGGGACACACCTGAGTGAAATCACTACAGTATTGTTATGATTGCTACTGGTTTAGCTGCTTAAGCTGACCATACAGCAGTAAATCTTTGTATTTTGTACATTTGTTTCTTGTCAGTGCATTCAATAATACTAACAAAAGCTTGACGAACGTCTTTAAAAAGTTCTTCAAATTTCGTTTGCTTTTACATTCCTGAACGAAAACCAATACACTGTTGGAAATTAAATTTCCATCCTGCTCCTTCAAAATTTTTCTTGTTCCAGGAAATTGATATAACGGCCCTGCTCAGTCTCAGCAGTTTTTAGCTAGTTGCAGGAGAAATGCAGCTGCCCAGCTGCATTTACTACTGAAAAAGAGGCAAATTACTTTACTTTACTCCTCTTCCTCACAGACTCAAGTCATCTCAGGTGCATGGATGGATTAATTTATCAAGCTTATCAAGTACTGTACTTTTTCTTTTCTCATGTCCTATTATTCAACATGGCTACACAATCTTTAGTACTTTTTTTTTTTGAGTCAAAACTTTTTTTATTGACAAGGATAATGGGTAACTGTACAATACAGTAAAAAGGTATACATAGAAAATATCAACAGAGGTGTATACAAAATGTATGTACCCAAATGCAGTTACCTGGTACCAAGCTCATATAATCTTAAAAAAAAAAAAAAAAAAAAAAAAAAGACACCTTCCTCAGAGCTTGTTTGTAGGCAAATGCACCGAATGATGTTTTATCTAACTTTTAGTACTAGAATCCCTGAATATTCAGGGATTCAACGCCTCTCTGCTGAGAGAATCAAGGTATTTCACCACCGTAAGGCTGGGTTCACACTAATGCCGCATGCGGCTCGCCGTAGAGGTCTGGTGCATCCCTGTTTTCCGTTTTAGGGCCAAATTTTTGCCTGTATTTGGCCCCGAAATGGACCAGAAGACGCACAGGATACCTGTGCAAGCCGCTCCGCAGCTGCTACGGAGATGTGTGAACCAGCTCCATTGAGAGACGGTCACAATCTCCTGTAATGTGAATTGGATGCGAGGGAAACCCGCATCCAATTCACACTAGTTTGAACCCAGCCTAAATCAAGACATTGTATGCTTGCAAGAGACCAGAATTTCTTACGCCTCTACCCCAAGTTTCCTCTCCTTCCATTTCCACACTTTTTACACAGCAGCAGCTCAGGAGAAACAGAGGGGTCTTAATAGCATTTCTTCCCAACCTTATGTTCTCATGCACGTTGGAGACCGAAGACCTTATCAGGAGATACTTACTTTTTCAAAGTGACCTATTTGATCAAGTAGTAATGTTCGTTACCTATTATGCTATTTCTTTTTTCACCTCTTTAACTGCTTGCCGCCGTATGACAGCGTCCCAGAACGGCCGCTCTCGCGTGCCCACGGGGGCGCGCAGATCGCGCTATGCTGCTAGGACACGGCGTGACCCCGATCTCTGTAAAGAGCCGCGTCTGCGGCTCTTTAATCATGTGATCGGCTGTGTCCAATCACAGCCGGTCGCATGTAAACAAGGAAGTGCCGGTAATCGTCTCTTCTTGTCTCACACTGAGAGTGTGAGGAGAGGAGAGACGATCAGTGGCATCTCCTCACAAGGGAACATTTAGGAATGTAATCAGGGCACTGATCATCAGTGCCCTGATTACAATAGTGCAACACAGTGTCACCAATCAGTGCCCACCATAGCTGGTATTGGTGGGCAATCAGTGGCAGCAATCAGTGCCCACCACTGCCCACAAGTGCCACCAATCAGTGCCCATTAGCGATGCCAGTCAGTGCTAGCAATCAGTGCCACCTATCAGTGCTGCCTATCAATGTCGCCCATCAGTGCCTCTCATCAATGCCCATCAGTACCACCTATCCGTGCCCACCAGTGCCACCTATCAGTACCCACCAGTGCTGCCTATCAGTGCCCACCAGTGCTGCCTATCAGTGCCCACCAGTGCTGCCTATCAGTGCCCACCAGTGCCACCTATCAGTGCCCACCAGTGCTGCCTATCAGTGCCCACCAGTGCTGCCTATCAGTGCCCACCAGTGCTGCCTATCAGTGCCTATCAGTGCTCATCAGTGCCACATATCAGTGCCACCTATCAGTGCCCATAAGTGCGGCATATTAGTGTCTCCTCATCAGTGCCCATAAGTGGCACCTCATCAATGCCCACCAGTTCAGCCTATCAGCGCTGCCTCATCAGCTCACATCAGTGAAGGCGAAAAATTACTTAGTTACAAAATTTACTGACAGAAAAACCTTTTTATTTCAAAATTTTTGGTCTTTTTTTTTTTTGTAAACAATAAAAAAAACTGCAGTGATTAAATACCACCAAAAGAAAGCTCTATTTGTGTGAAGAAAATGATAAAAAAATGTGTTTGGGTACAGTGTAGCATGACCGCACAATTGTCATTTAAAGTGCGACAGCACTAAAAGCTAAAAAATGGATTGGGCAGGAAGGGGGTGTAAGTGCCTGGTAGGCAAGTGGTTAAAGTGACTTCTCATCACAATAAGGGTACGTTATTCTTGATGGGAGACTCCAATATTACCCTGAACTCCTTGCTAGACAGACAATATTCGCTTGGGGCTTCCCCATCTCACGACACTTCACAGGAAGCCCAAATGCCTAGTCTTCTTCAATCATATGGATGTCTGGAGGGAAATACTTTTCAGGCCCTGGGATTTTAACTTCTACTCCAACACTTTCAACAGTTTTTGTAGGATAGACCATGTCTTTATGTTTTTACAGAACTACCCTTAGTGAAGAAAATTACTCTTCCTGCCACTCTCTGGTCAGATCATGACCCCATACTCTTTTCTTCTATACTCTCTGGCCTGACTCACCCTGCTTTCCCACTGGTGCTTGAACGAGTCTCTTTTAAAAACTCAAGAGACTTTCCACCAAATCCAATCTCACATCCAAACATTTTTCTCTGAAAACACAGGTTCTGTTTCCTCACCTGTCACGTTATGGGAAGCCTAAAAAGCAATGATCTGTTTGGTGATTTAATCCAAATAGCCTCCCAGAGGAAATGAGCAGGGGAATGCAGGATCTGCGACTGCACTTGTGACAGCTGAAGAATCCTGGAAATCCCACCCTTATTTTGCCACTAGGAAAACCCACAACACTCACTGCAGAATTAGATCTTCCTCTTACTGAGAGAGCTGAGAAGGCAATGGTCCGAGCACAAATTTTATACATGTGCAACAAAACTAATGGACTTGCTTGCCAAAAAACTCAAATCGGTAGGTAAATCCCAAACTCCAATCCAGCTGAAAAACCATAGCGGGGGACCCTACCTCTGACCCAGACCAAATTGTTTACCTTTTTTGCAGAGTTCCTATCCTCCCTTTATGAGAAACCCACACCTTTCTCCTCAGAAAAAGCTCTTTTTCCAAAACCTGCACCCTCTGATGCTACCCGAGGTGGCCCTTAAAGATGATATCTCTGAGATGGTATTCTGCCTGGCCTTTAAATTGTTTGAGACTCTCTAAAATGCCAGGCCCGGAATGGTTTTCAGGTATCTATTACAAGAACTTCTCTTCACTTCTGATACCTCACCTGACTAAGCTTTTAATGCCTGATACACCTGATACACTTGTGATCAAGTGATATACCCGATTCATCTGTTGGACTACCAAAAAATCCCATGCTTCCTCTCCCTCTTGATATATATAAGACTTGTAATTCCCTATCCTGGGATTACTTACTGTTCACCCTAAACCGTTGGGGTTTTAGTGAATCCCTCTTATCCTAGATTTCAGCCTTATATGCCTCCCCTCTACTCTGGATACATTACATGGACTTTTTTTTACATATATTTCAGGGGGAAATTTTTTTTTCGGTCCTTTGTATTCACAATTATTGTCAATTCACTTACTTTTGTGCAAATTCAAAGATATCAAGTTTATGTGATTATCTAGTTCATTGGGTTATCTTGCTTTGACACTTTAAGCTTTAATCACTTTGACAAGCGCGGCTGTTTTGTTTTGTTTGTTATATGCCTCCCCGTCTGCCATTGTTTTTATTTTTATTACAATTATTACATTACAATATTTATCTTAACTTATGATGTCTGTTCTAATACTAAGAAAATATGTTGTATTTTTATAAAGCAAATAGGTTTTTATTACCTGTACATCACAGCTTCGTGCTTTTTTATGTAGTCTGCTGTTGATAATTTGTATCAGTGACTTATATCTTTGTATAAAGGTATTTGAGTTTTATTTATAAACAGTATTGTATAAGTAGTTTCCTCTTGCCTGTCAAATGTAACAAAAAATGGATTTTTAAAACAGCTTACCTGTAAAATCCTTTTCTTGGAGTACATCACGGGACACAGAGCACCATAGTAATGACTATCTGCGTTATATGCTACCTTTAGGTGATTGGACACTGGCAACCAATAGTAAGAAGATTCCTCCCATATAACCCCTCCCATACAGGAAGTACCTTTAGTTTTGTAGCAAGCAATGAAGATCCCAGAAAAAGAGGGGAGGGACCTCTGTGTCCCATGATGTACTCCAAGAAAAGGATTTTACAGGTAAGCTGTTTTAAAAATCCATTTTTCTTTATCATACATCACGGGACACAGAGCAACATAGTAATGACTATCTGGGATGTCCTAAAGCAATGCCTTAGAGGGGAGGGAACATAACATCCCTGGATCCCCTGTTTTAGGCTCCAGACTATAAAGCTGCTTGCAGCACGCTCTGGCCAAAAATAGTCTCTCTTTGAGACCTAACATCCAGTCGGTAAAACCTGGTGAATGTATGAACCGAAGACCAAGCGGCCGCTTTGCAAACCTGAGCCATAGATACTTGTTGGCGCACTGCCCATGACGTACTAACTCCTCTGGTAGAGTGAGCCTTGAGATATCGAGGTGGAACCTTGTGTTTCAACTCATAGGCCTGGGTAATGACCCGATGAATCCACCTAGAGATTGTAGAACTAGTTGCTGCCTGTGCTTTCTTAGGACCCTCAGGCAGAACAAAAAGTGAGTCAGATTTCCAAAAAGGGGCTGACATATCTAAGTAAACCTTGACAGCTCTCACCACATCCAGTGAATAGAGCGACCTTTCCTCCTTAGATTCAGGTTTAGGAAAGAAGGAAGGTAAAATGATATCTTGATTCAAGTGAAAACTGGAAATCACCTTGGATAAAAAAATCTGGATGAGGCCGCATTACCACCTTGTCCTGATGAATAAACAGAATGGGTTTTTCACAAGAAAGGGCGGCCAACTCAGACACCCTTCTAGCTGAGGTTATAGCCACCAAAAAGACCAATTTCCTAGTCAATAGGATCAAAGGAATACGCTTAATAGGTTCAAAGGGTTGACTCTGTAGCGCTGAAAGCACTAAGTTCAAGTCCCAAGGGCATAAGGGCAGTTTAATTGGCGGCCTTAAATGTAGTACTCCTTTGACAAAGGCTCGTACTAAAGAATGAGATGCGATTGGCCTCTGGAAAAAAAACGATAAGGCCGAAATTTGTCCCTTAATGGTTCCTAAGGATAAGTTTAAATCAATTCCTGCTTGCAGAAAGGCAAGGACCCTCCCAATTGTATACTTGCGAGGGTGCTTTCTCCTCCTCTCACACCATGAGATGTACGACTTCCAGACTCTATGGTAAATTTTTCTAGATACTGGCTTTCTAGCATTTATTAAAGTAGACAAAACAGATCCTCTGATACCACGGTCTCTTAGTACTCTGGTCTCAATAGCCATGCCATCAAATTCAGCGACCGTAAAGAAGGATGGTATATGGGACCTTGGGACAACAGGTCTGGGCGGAATGGAAGGCACAATGGGTCCCCTACTGCCATCCTCGCAATCTGTGAGTACCAAGCCCTCCTGGGCCACCAGAATAACTGTTTTCTGTTCTTCCTGTATCCTGCGTAACAGGTGCGGATCGGAGGAAAAGCGTAAATTAGGGAATACTGATCCCAGGGAACCACCAATGCATCCGTCCCCACGGCAAGTGGATCCCGGGTCCTGGACACGAAGCTATCCACCTTGGCATTGAACCTGGATGCCAGGAGATCCACCTCTGGCATCCCCCAATGCTGGCATATTTAAAGGAAAACCTCGGGGTGAAGGGACCATTCCCCCGGTAACAATTGCTGACGACTTAGGTAGTCTGCCTACCAATTGTCCACCCCTGGAATATAGACTGCCGACAAAAACGGCACGTGTCTCTCTGCCCAAGCCAATATGTGATTTATTTCTCTTTGGGCTGCCCGGCCCTGGGTACCCCCTTGGTGGTTGATGTATGCCACCACCGTGGAATTGTCAGACTGGACTCTGACCGGAGACCCCTGCAGCCTGCAGCCTGGACGTCCAGAATATGAGAGCCAAGTGAGCAGATTGATAGGCAAGGGCTTCTCTACCTGGGACCATTTTTCCTGTACGGAGGCCTCTTCCATTACTGCTCCCCAGCCGAGATGACTGGCCTCTGAAGTTACCACTTTCCAGGTTACCGGCGGAAAGGACTTACCTCCTTTCAAGTTGCTGGTCTTTGACCACCAAGAGAGGTCCTGTTTTACCCTTGGGGATAGAGACATTGGATGATCCAAGGTTAGAACAGACTTGTTCCAAGCCTCCAAGATAGTTTTCTGGAACAACCTGGAGTGAAACTGTGCATAAGGAACTGCGCTGAAAGACGACACCATCTTGCCCAGCAGTCTCATGCACAGTCGAATTGAGGGTCTTTCTACCCTTTTGATTTTTCACTATTGAGCTGACCTTTAAGGGGGGTAAAAACACCCTTTACTGGGCCGTATCCAGGATCAGGCCTAGGTATGTCAAGATTTGAACAGGATGAAGGGCGGATTTGTCCATATTCAGAATCCAGCCTAGGCTTCTCAGAAAATGAACGGTAGTTGAAACGTTTTCTATCAGGGTGGAATAGGACTGGTCCTTTAACAGAAGGTCGTCCAGATATCCTATCACAGATATCCTTTGGGACCTTAGAGAAGCCAATGCTGGAGCCAACACCTTTGTGAAGACTCGAGGGGCCGTAGCCAGACTGAATGGAAGTGCTACAAACTGGAAATGACACCCCTCTACTGCGAAGCATAGAAATCTTTGATGTGGACCGAAAATCGGCACATGCAGGTACGCATCCTTGATGTCTATGGATGCTAAAAATTTTTTAAGGATGCGACTACTGAACGAACCGATTCCATACGGAAGGTTTGGACCTTTAGAAAGGAATTGAGAGACTTGAGGTCCAGAATGGGCCTTACCTCCCCATTCGGCCTCGGCACTGCAAATAGGTTCGAATAGAACCCCTTGAATCTTTCTTTGTGCGGAACCTCGATAATCACCCCCTGCCTTTCTAGCTGTTCTAAGGCTAGGAATAGGCTTTTTTTCTTCTCTGGGTCCGATGGGACTCTTGATACCAGAAACCGATTTGGGGGAAAATCCTAGAACTCTAGTTTGTAACCGTGTGTTATAGTGGAAATGACCCACCTGTCCTGCACCAAGCTTGCCCAAGCATCTGCGAACTGGCGCAGTCTGCACCCCACCTGTAAGAATGGAGGCGCCCCTTCACAAGGAGGACTTGGAATTGGGCTTGGCCGGCTTTCGAGTCCAAGGTCTCTTTTGACCTTGAGGTTTCTTAAAGGCAGGTGGTTGAGGCTGTCGATACTTCTTGGGAGAAGAGGCGCCTGGCCCAGGAGCGTTAGGAATTTTAAAGGAGGACCGCTTATTCCTTATTTTAACAGGAAGCATGGAGCTCTTTCCGCCTGAGATTTTTTGGATATACTTATCCAGATCCTCTCCAAACAAACGTTCCCCATGAAAGGGAAAAGCCGTGAGCAGCCTTTTGCATGGCATCTTGGCTGACCAGTTCTTTAGCCACAAGACTCTGCGCATATGTATTGAGAGTAGCGTAAAACAAGACATCTGCTGGATTGAGTCCTTTAATGCGTCTACTGCAAAACATAAAGCGTGAGGAAGTTCTGACAATTCGTCAGAATATTCCTCCTGAACAGGCAGGTTCCTGACCGATCTTTTAAAACGGTCCTTCAGGGATTGGCAAATCTCAATAGCCTCAACTGCTGGTTGCACTGCCGACCCAGCCACCGCAAAGGAGGCCTTTAGTAAGGATTCCAGCTTTTTATCCACTGGATCTTTAAACCCTTGGGCATTATCCACTGGACAGTTTAAGCTTTTATTCACTCAAGAAATAGCAGCATCCACTAAAGGCGTATCCCACCATTTTTTTGAATTTTTCCTCCATAGGGTATAAAAAAGAAAACCTCTTTGGAGGTAAATATATTCTGTCCGGGTGATCCCAGTCAGCGTAAATCAACTGCTCCAATAATGGATGCACAGGAAACTCCCGGGAACCCTGTTGAGGTCGCAAGGATCATAATGTAGAACAGGAAAGTTCTGGCCCCTGTACAGGGGGTAAATTAAATCCTGCTCTCACCATCTCAGCTAAAGACTGGATAAACAAATTTTGGGATTGCAAAGCCGACAATGGTTCTTCAGAACCTGAGTCTCCCGCTGAGGACTCTTCAGCCTCTGCTTCTTTATCCCCTCCGGCCACCTCCTCAAAATCCTCTGCCCATTCTGGATTCAAATCACAAGGACCCAACTGGCTAAGGAAGTCCTGGTGCTCAAGTGACTCAGCACTGGGACCAGGCTCAGGAGAGTGAGATCTATGCCGTTTTTTCCCTCCCTGTGTTACTGAGGCAATCATACCCGCTATTTTGCCTTCAAGGCCAGCTAGGGCTGACGTTAAGTCGTCCTTAGTAACATAAGCCTATGCAGGGATACTGGTGGTTGCCACTACGCCTGACATATGCAATGGCTCAGGTGGGCCAAATGCCGCAGGTCTTTCAGGGGAGATTGATGCTGCACTAGTCTGGGGCTGATCTCCTGTTTTTGAAGGAGTCACTTTAACCCGTGGACTTGCTCTACTCCCTGTACCTCGTTTTCTGGAAGACATTGCTTACAAGATTTTGAGGGAAAACAAATACTCCCCCTGTGCTATATGGCTGAAAACAGCATAAAGCAATCACCACGGCCTTAACTTTCCTTTATGTGTTGCAAATGCCCAACTCACGTAGACCTCTGTGTCCCACCGCATACAAGTCTAATCTGATAAACAGCCTTGACACACGCAGGCGCCGACTTCCCTCTATAGGCGCCCGTCGTCACGTGACGCATGCACGCCTGGGATCCTACTGCGCATGAGCACGCCCGCGGGGGACACGCGGCGCTATACTATCAGGCCACGATGCACGTGGCGACTGCCACCCGCGCACGCCATAGCGTACACAGACGTAAACAGGCACACGGCGCACTCCCGATGCATGCGCACGCGCGCGCCCAGCAGACGCAGCCCCTGTGTGGGAGACAGCTGCCCAAGTGTGTCTTTGCGGCTTTGTTTCTGTAACTATCAGTGGGAACATAAGGCATGAAAATTTGGCAACAACATGTCATGTAATTAGTAACAACAGTAATATTACTTAGGTACCCCTGATGACGTCAGTTGTGACGAAACGGCCGTAGGGTCACAACATTGCACGCACCGTGCATGTGCGATTTTAAAATAAACGGCGGTAGTGTCGTTTTTTATCCTGTTCGGTTTTATTTAATTTCTCTTGGTTTTTAATGCTATATACCGAAAGTTGCCAATAAAAGAAACCCAAGTTATCTGCACCAGTGGAGCATTTTTCTTTGTTTCTTTTTTGGCATTACAAACCACATCTTCTTGCACCGGATCCGTGGAAATTTCAAGTTTGCCCTATGAGAGGATAGGATCTGAGAGAGCATCTATAGCGGTTGTCGGCTTGTTCGCTATCTGGCAAGGAGCCCTAACGCATCGGTCTGTCGGTGTCCCCTGGAGTACTCCTGTGGTGGCTCCCCTATATCTGCTAAGCTTGTTTTGACCCCCCTGAATAAGGGCGGTCACAGGCTTTCTGGTAAGCCTTTTATTCATCTATTCGGTGGTGGGCAACATTGAATATTGAAGATGTATCCCTGAAATCTACATCACATTATATACACTGTGGACTTTTATGTGTTGTCATAAGTTTTATTTACAGGAGTTTTTTCTTCACTTATTTTAATTCATATGTCTACGCTCTAAAATATTTACAATATAATACATATATTTTGATATATTGACTTTGAATCACCTTTTCACCATTTAAATAATTGGTTTATTAAACTTCACTATTTACTTCACATGTCCAGCGCTGCACTCTTTATATTTTAGTAATATTACTTAGGCCTCCAGAGGGAGCACTCACCGATCCTCGCTGCAGGGCCTGTTACAGGCCCAATCTTCCCCCATCACCGCGGGTAGCGCCACTGAGGACCTTCAATGACCGGGTCCCCCGTTTTTGTTTGGGGTCCACACCCTTGGACCTGTAAAGCACCCTTTAGGTTTCCTTGGGCAAATGAAAGACCGTGAATACCATATAGCAAGGGTCCAGCGCCATAAAGGACACATTACAGACAAAACCTTATTCTTGAACCAAGGCTCAGGTACCATCCACTTTAGCATAATATGCCATCCGAATGGATCCGATTATAACATCCTCACTGGGACATTATTAAAGAAATTTGAAGAGCTTCCATAGCCGTGACCATCACCTTCAGGACACTGGCAAAAAACTAAAGGTACTTCCTCTATGGGAGGGGTTATATGGTAGGAACCTTCTTACTATTGGTTGCCAGTGTCTAATCACCTAAAGGTAGCATATAACCCAGATAGTCATTACTATGGTGCTCTGTGTCCCATGATATATGATAAAGAATTGTATCTTTCATCCCTGTTCAGCACCTGTTTCTGCTTTCTAAGCCGCCAGTATTACTGCTTAGTGCGGATCTCTCCCCTGTCCTTAAATTGCAGGGTATATAACATTGGCATGTTTTTCCAAATGGAGTAACGTGACAAAGGGGACGGAGCCCCCGAAATGTGTAGCGATCCTCCCCTTCTCATATACCAATGGTGCCTGTCAGGGGTGCACAAGTGGGAGCCAGGAGGCTGCTAGTATCCATCCAGTCGATGTGGCTCGGTCTAATCTGAACAGCCTGCAACAGAGCGGTCTCTGTACAATCACCGCCTGGTGCACAGTTCTACCCCTCCTGTTCATATTACTGGGCAACTATTTAGGTATAAAACTGATGCTTCACTACTGTCTTCCTGCCAATTACTACCCTTTTTTTTTACGCTTCTTGACCTCTCTCACTTTTCAAAGTTACCGTCTCTTTCATGGATAGGTTGCATCAGTGTTGTTGATGGTTCTGCCAAAAGTGAGCTATTGTTTCCAGACATTGCCAGATGGGGTCCCTTCTTTCTACCTACCACTCCTCTAAAACAGGATCCTCTCCTTCATTTGGGCTTATAGACGCTCTAGGGTGCCCCATTTTACAGTCTTTTGGCACAGACTGCAGAGAGGCCTGGGGTATCTATTGTGAAATACTATCAAGCTGCTCTGATATCACAACTATGTCACGTGCTACCTCCGATGTTCCACCTTGGGTGCTCTTGTGCACCTATCCCTATCTTGGAACTGCTATGGCTACCAAAAAAAGACCTTCTCATTTCTCTGAGCCCCTTAATTCTACACAGTTTGAAACTTTGTGGCTCTGTCCAATATTCTGTCAATCTCATGTCCCCTTTCTTACCTCTATTGCCACTCCTAAACAATTTTTCCATCAGGACTGGAACAACCAAGATCATTTATGTGGTGGACAAGTCATGGTTTCACACATGTACACCACTTTTTGACTCGTCCGCTTGTGCTTTTCACTCTTGGGCTCCCTTTGGGGAACATCCAACATGAAGCACCCCACCCTGGAACGTTATTGATATTTGCAACTCCGGCACTGGATATGTCACTTTTTCAAACTTCGGACTTTCCCTTTAAGAAAACGAACTTTGAACACACCTGTTGCCACTCTCCTGGGTCACCCGGACTTATTTCCACCATATATGCTATACTGAATGCATGCGCCCCACTGTCAGCCATCTCTTATGTAGGTCATTGGAAATGTGCCACCTATGTAAACCCCGAGGATTGGAGTAAAGCCAGGTTGATGTTTGTGAAATGCTCATTTAACACACATATTTTGGAATCAGCATACAAGGTCCTCTTTAAACTGTATTGGGTCCTTGCCTGCATCATTCATGCAACCCTAATCATGGTGAGAGATGCATTAGGGGCTGTGGACAGCATGGTGATGTCCTCCATATTTGGTGGTTATGCCTATGATTGACTGCTTTCTCCGAACCCTCTCTCTATTAATCCCAAGGGATGCCAAGTTGGCCTTATTGCAATTCCCAATTCCAGGCCTTTTCTCACCACAACAAAGACTGGCCACATATTTGATCCTATCCGCCAAACAAGTAATCAAAATGGCCTGGAATGAACCTTCTGTCCCTTTCCAGGAAGTAAAATACTGCATGACTACAATGATGATCAATGAAAAAAAAGTCTAGCATAGTTGATTCCCAACCTAAATTTCTTAAAATCTAGGAATCAGGACATTGCTCCCCCCCTAAACCGCCAGTTTGAGTCACATGTGATTCACCATCTTCCCTTAGCCCCGAGTCTGTGGGGACTATGCAGTCGTCTCCCTATTCCCTCCATCTACCTCCCTACCCCCTTAATTTTATTTTGTTTTCCACATCTTTTACGGTCATCCTTCCATGTTCTTTGTCACCTTTAGGAATGTGCATCTTCCCCATGTGGAACTTAGTAGTTCTAAGTTGGTTTCACAGTCCGACCCTCACATTGCTGCATTTTGCCATTCTCTTTGAAGGCATTTACTGTATGTTCACATATTTTATGCTATTGTATTGTCCCCCTGCGTGGGCAATAATGTTATCATTTTTTCTCTTCTTATAAAACTCAATAAAAAGAATTGCACAGAAAAGAGGCAAACTCTAAAAGAAAGAAAAAACTAGAGGCTTTAGATGGACTTTATATTAAATGTGATGTTCTAAATTAAAGCAGAAAACAACCTTTGGGAGGATTTTCTAAGACTGGAGCACACAGAATCTAGTGCAACTGTGCATAGTAACCAATTTGCTTCCAACTTCAGCTTGTTCAATTAAAGTGTTACTAAACCCACAACAGTAAAATCATTCTATATTTGTAGTAAAGCATGCTTATTATACTCACTGTGGAACCTAAGGGGTTAATCCTTTGCATTGTGCAAAAAGGCTGTTTGATCCTGTATTCACTAATCCTCCTGTTCTTCCACTGAATCCAAAACAGGTCCAGGTAATAGAGAGTCTATGGAGTCAGGCTGCACATGTTCAGTTTGGTGTGTATTGCTAGAGAGTTTTTTTTTTTTGTTCTTGGAAGCGTGCATGTGATCAGCACAGGGCCAAACAGCAATGCCCAGACAGAGGGTCCGGGGTCCTGCATCCTAATAGGACAGCTCAGTGCAGTATGAAAACGCCTCCTATAAGCTTTAACAAGGCACTGATAGAAGTCACAAGGCTGCTATATACTGCAGATTAGAAAAGATATTCAGCAGTTTATATTTACTAAAATTATTACATTTCCATGTTCTGTGTAGTGTGAGAGACCAGATATAGTGAATGCAGGGTCCTGGGTTTAGTAACACTTCAAGCATTAACAAATAAATCTTAGAAACTAATTGGTTACTATGCACAGCTGCACCAGATCCTGTGTACTGTGTACAGTTTTATTAACAACCCTCCGCCCCCCGTGTTTAATTCTTCACAGTTTTTAATTTTTACATTGATTGTAGGTTTTAATATGTGCAATTATATAGGTCTACCCTCAGTGCAGGTAAAGCCCAAATCATAAGTTAGTAAAGCTATACCATAGATTGTTTAGTGCTTTAGTACATGTTTACTTTCACATGAATGCAGTATTAGCAACCAATAACTTTAAAGGTTTGGTTTTGCATGAAAGAAAAAAAATACTCACAGCTGATATTGCGGGCTCTTCGTGAATGCTACCAAATAAATCAGGAGATGAAACATCCATTGAAATACTAAAAAAATGAACAGTTTATTAATACAACAGAATAAAACAACAAATATAGGTGGTATATTTTTGCATGTGAAGGCTTAAAAATTGTAATGCATCTAAATACAAGTACAGTGTTGTCACCCTAGGGCAGGAAGTGTGTTAGGCCTACAGAACACCCCCTCATCTCCATAATAATGGGGGAGGTGTTCTGTAGTCTGCAGAGAGAACTATGCAAAGCTAATAGTACTACTTGAGAAAACACTGTATCGTTATTATAAGCTCACTGGGTTTCTGGAAGGATCAGTGGGTATCACTTCTAAAGCACATTTAAAGTAAGAAGGATATTTATGGCATATTAAACAGACAAAAAGTAGCAAATAAGAGAAGTTCGCTGATAAGGTTGACACAAATTTTTAATGGATACAAAGATATGATAGATATCGTATAACTATTATTTTTTCCTAAATCTCATCTATAAGATATGAATTGGCTGATAAATCATCCTCATGCAGAGAAAATCTGGAGGCTGCGGAGAATAAAAATTGGGCTATAGATTTGGAAGTGTGAACAACCTTTCCGATTTTAAGTTTAAACCTATTGCATACAATATATCTTACAGCACTTCAGAACTCTGAAGTGTCAATAAAAGAGACATGGTGGGAATCAAAGCTTATTGTTTCTATAAATATTAAACTTGTTCACAGTACAATATAGGTCTAGTCTGCATCTTCTACAGTCATGTGAAAAAGTAAGCACTTCTTACAGAAACTATTGTCTTTTTCAGCATATTTGAAAAAATAGTATTTTTTTGTCATACATACCTGAAAATTCCTTTTTTTTTTGGAGTACATCATGGGACACAGAGCAACCATAATAATGACTATATGGGTTATACGCCACCTACTGGTGGATGGACACTAGCAGATAGTCAAACAGGAAGTCCACCCCTATATAACCCCTCCTACACAGGAAGGACCCCAGTTTTGTAGCAAAGCAATGAATATTCCAAAAAAGACAGGAGGGACATCTGTGTCCCGTGATGTACACCAAGAAAAGGATTTTACAGTTAAGTATGACGCAAAAATGCTATTTTCTTTATCGTACATCAAGGGACACAGAGCAACCATAATAATGACTATATGGGATGTCCTAAAGCAATGCACTTGAGGGGGCAGGGGGGAGATACAATCACAGAAACTGCATTCTGAGAAGGACTCCTTCTGCCACCCAAAACATACTGTGGTCAAAGCAGTATCCTCCGTGGCTTTGATATCTGGTAAAATTCTAAGAATGTATGAACAAAAGACCATGTAATGGCCTTAAATCCTGAGCCACTGACACCTGATGGCGGAGGGCCCAAAATGCCCCCACACACCTGGTAGCAAGCGCTTTTACCAAAAAAAAGAGGTGCCCTGTCAAGTGATAGGCTCGAATAATTAACTGACAAATCCAAATGAAAATAGTTAACTTGGATGCCTTCTGCCCATCCTGGGCTCTACTGGCAGGACAAACCAGGATTCCTGACCTGTACCTACAATTCAAGTAATTCTGACCGCCAGAACTACCTCTAGAGTATGCAGTGATCGAACCCCTGCCAACCGAGGATCAGAAAAGAAGGCAAGACATTGTCTTGATTCAAGTGAAAACTAGACACCATTCTAGGCAAAAAATGGATGAGGACGCAACATCACCTTAACATGATGCGAGACCAAAAACGGCTCCTTGCATGAAAGAGCCGCTAACTCAGACACTCCATGTAGTGAAGTGATAGCAACCAAAGAAGCAACCTTCCGAGATAAAGGCTTAACAGAGTCTCCCGATTGGTTCAAAAAGCGGCCTCTGCAAGGACATTTAAGATCAAATTCAAGTCCCAAGGACACAAGAATGTCCTGACAGGCGAGACTGTCTACGTTACACGCTGACTGAAGTATGAATCAAGGAGTGAGAAACAACAGCCCCTGGAAAAAAAAAGTATAGGGACGAACCCTGACCCTTAACGGTACTTAAGGCTAATCTCCATTCCACTACCGATTGGAGAAAGAAAAATAAAATCTCTTACTCACATATTTCTGCGGGTACCACTTCCTGGCTTTACCCCAGGCAAAAAAGTATTTCCAAGTCCTGTAATTGAAGTTCCCCAAAGCTGGCTTCCAGGGGCTTAACAGTGCTGAGATACAGGATTCAAGACCATTAGGTCCCATTGGAGTGGCAGTGTCCCAGGAGCGACCCCCGCAAGACTCACTATGTCAGTGTACCAAGCCCTCCTGGGCTAATTCGGCTAACATTATCAGTGTTATCCCCTTCAGGATTTTTCGCAAAAGATGTGGCAGAAGTCGAAACAGAGGGAAAGTGTCAAATAAGGGAGAACTGGTCCCTAAGGCGTTACCAGTGCATCTACACCTATTGCCAGTGGGACCCTCATCCCGGACACAACCTGTCCCAACTTGTCGTAGAACTTGAAATCTAGTAGATTCACCTGCAAAGTTCCCCCTGTCACTATTCTATACCTGGAATATGCACTGACAAGAGAGACAGCACTTGTGCTGTCACAGACAGAATGTGGTTCATCTTCCTGAGCTGCATGACTCCTGGTGCCACCCTGGTGGTTGATATATGTGTCCCTACAGAGGTTTTTCTGGATAGAACCTACAACTGGTTTGTACCATAATGCAGAGAAAGGCGTACTGGCCAAAAGCTCCAAGATATTTATGGGCAGTATACTCTCCTGTGGAGACCAAGTCCACTGAACTGTAGCCACCCTCAAACCAAATGGAGAAACTGTCATCAGTGGTTATTATCTTCCAATACCTGAAAGGAAGAATTCAACCTTTCTTGATTCTGAACCACCAACCACCAATCTTTAGCTGTGCAACACCCCAGGAACAGAGCCCTTTGGCAATCCAATGCCTGGATCTTCAAGTTCCAGACAGAGAGAATGATCCTCTACCAAGACCTGGAGTAGGACTGTACATAAGTAATGTGCTTCGACCTAGATACAGCTTCCTACTGCAAAATGTATAGAAGGGAAATCTGGACCAACTGCTTCCTGAGCAAAGGTTATTGAGGTATACTGAGATTGTCACCCCCTGCATCTTTAGCAAGTCCAGCACCGGACCTAGGATCTTTGTGAACCTCAGAAGCTGTGATCAGCCCAAAGGATGGTCACAAAAAAGAAATCAGACGACTTTCCACTGCAATTACATAAATCTTTGATGAGACTGGAAACAACCCGGCACATGAAGCTGTGTGTTTCCTGATGATTATGGGCCCCGCAATCTACCTCTAGCAGAGAGGTCATCACTGAATAGATCAAGCCTATCTGAAACAGAAGGATGCCCAGTGGATTGAGATCTTAAGATAGACCCCTCATGTCCCTATTCAGTTTTGAAGCTGCTACCATTTAATTATTTTACAATAATAAGCCCATAACTTTTACTCCAAGACCCAACACAAGGCCAAGAATGACCCGACTAAGGAAGGAGCAAACCAACTCAGAGACTGCTCTAAAATCTTATGGTCTGAGATACTCTCAAACAGAGCAACCTTAGATGCCTCCCTCACTTAGGAGGGAAAACTGGGCAGTCTCCCATTCAAGTACTAACCAGGCTTCATCCCAGATCAGGTGCCACAGTGGCTCAGATCACCCTGATGCCATTGGTCCAACAGGAGACGTGAACATTGCCAGACCACTGAACTTGAGGGCGGTGTACCTGCCTCACCCTTCTAAGTTATTTAGGTAGTCTAATGCCCCCTACACACGAGCGGAAATTCCGCCAGCAAAAGCCCGATGAGAGCTTTTGGTCAGAAATTGCGACCGTGTGTATGCTCCATCGGACTTTTGCCAGCAGAATTCCAGCCAGCAAAAGACCAAGAGCAGGTTCTCTATTTTTCGGTTGGAAAAAGTTCCTATCTGTAAATGCGTTTATCTGTATGCAATTTGGACGCGCAAAAAATTACGCATGCTCGGAAACAATTTGACGCATGCTCGGAAGCATTGAACTTCATTTTCTCGGCTCGTCGTAGTGTTGTACGTCACCGCGTTCTTGACGGTCGAAAGTTCAGAGAACTTTTGTGTGACCATGTGTATGCAAGCCAAGCTTGAGCGGAATTCCGTTGGAAAAACCATCCGAGATTTTTCCGACGGAAATTCCGCTCGTGTGTACGGGGCCTTACAGATACATAATAAATTGACTGTATTAGACAAACTAATATGTAGTTCCACAAGGATGCAGGCCTAAACAATATTGGTCTACTACTATACAACCCCGTAGGTATGCAAGTTTGCAGGTATACAAGGATTCTTGCCATTCATGCATCTATGTATGCAGCTCAAGGCAAGAAGCACATATGTATGTATCCCAAGGCAAATAAGCACATATGTATGTATCCCTAGACAAACCACATATGTATATAGTCCTAGGCAAATAAGCACATATGTATAAAGTTTATTGCAACAAAGCACATATGTATACAGCTTAATGTAAATAAGCACATATATATACAGTTTAATGTAAATAAGCACATATGTATACAGTTTAATGCAACTAAGTACATATGTATGCAGTTCAAACTAAGCATATAAGTATGGAGTACAAATGAAAACATGTCAGCATGCGTTTAAGCGATATGCATTTATGGAGGCATGCTTTTTTTGGAAGCATATAGGTATGTGCATAAGCAAATATGCATTTAGGCAAAACACGAAAGCGCGTGACCGTGCAAACACACACTATGTGCGCATAGAGACATGCATTTATGGAAAAAGCAAGCATGCGTTTATGAAACATATATTACGCAACACGCATCTATGCAAACATGTATCTATGCACCAAGTGTTTATGCAAACACTTATATGCAACATGAATACACACTTATGCCCACACATCTATATAAACATATGCTTATAAAAACCTGTGTCTACGCAACACGCGTCCAAGCAAACGCGCCGTTGTGGACAGCCTTGGGGGGCTGCCTGCTGTGCGAAAGGGCGCCCGCTTGTCAGGTGCGGGGGCCACGGGGAAGGGCCTTCCGCAAACATGTGCCTATGCAGGCTTGTGTTCTATGCAAGTAAGCAAGCATGTATACTATACTGCACCTGCTCAACTGCACCTGGGCCCATACTAGTCAGGATTAGTCAAGTACACAGGCATCCAATGCAGTCTCTATGCTGCTTCAACAGCCTAAGGCCTCTTCCACACTTGCGTGACTCGTTCTGCAACTTGGGACTGCAAGGTCGCCTGACAAGTCACACCCCATGATTACCAATGGAGTACTCTTCACATCCGCACGACCTCAAAGCAGCCCCTGCACCACTCCGGTCCAACCTTGGTGTGTCTTGAGGTCCATAGACCTCAAGATTACACAGGCACTGCTTCACGTCGCTGCAAAATTGCATCAAAGTTTCGGCCAAAACGTGCGACTTTCAAGTCACACAAATGTGAAAAGGGAGCCCAAAACTAAGCTCCTGCAGACCCAATGCGTGCTAGTCTGGAGACACAACTCCATGTTCTTCCAAACATGTGCTAATGCCCCCTAACAGCCGGGAGAGCAGCCAATCTAGTAGGGGTGGTGAGGGGAGTGCAGGTAGGCCTAGACAGTTGGTGGTAATAGAGGATTCTATAATCAGAAGGACTGATAGAATAATTTGTTGCCAGGATCGCCTCAACCTAATGATCTGCTGTCTCCCAGGTGCCAGGGTTCGGCATGTGGTGGACCGGGTTGATGAATTACTGGAAGGGACTGGTCATGACCCAGCTGTCTTGGTCCACGTTGGAACCAATGACAGAGTATATGAAAGGTGGAGGCTCCTTAAGAACCAATTTAAAGAACTAGGCTGCAAGTTGAAGAGAAGGACCTCCAAGGTGATATTCTCTGAAATATTGCCTGTGCCATGCGCAACACAGGAAAGGCAGGGGGCGATTAGAGAGCTGAATGCATGGCTAAAGACCTGGTGTAAGGAGGAGGGATTTGAGTTTTTAGATCACTGGGCTGACTTTTCATTGGTGTGCAACCTATATGCTAAAGATGGTTTGCACCTAAATGGAAGGGGGACTTCTGTGCTGGGGGAGAGGTTCATGGGAAGGCTGGTTAAGTATATAAACTAGGAGTGTGTGTGTGTGGGGGGGGTGAATTAGATTATAATGGGGCAGACAGGTCAGACAGTGGTCAGCCCCTATTGGTGGGTGAAATGGGGATAGATGGGGGGTCTACGGCAGATGATATGAAGGTTCCTATGTTACAATCAACCATTGGAAATGGTACTATTTGTACTACAAAAAAAATATGCAACATACCTTTTCAAAATGTGTTAATCAATGTATTAAAGTGTTTGTTCACCAAGTCTGCCAAGCAAAATAGGTGAGTTGGAAGCTCTGGTGCACAAGGAGAACTATGATCTAATTGGTATTGCTGAATCTTGGCTTCATTCTTCTCATGACTGGGCTATTAATATTCCTGGCTATGCTCTCTTTCAGAAAGACAGGGTAAAAGAGGGGTGGTGGTGTCTGTCTCTATGTGAGAAGTGATCTCAAAGGGAGTGTGAAAGAGGATCTAGTTGATGGAAAGTGTGATGAGTCTCAAGCATTATGGGTGGAACTGTACATGGGTGTGTGTACTCCAAAGGTTGTCATTGGAGTTTGTTATAGACATCCCAGTGTTAGTGAAGAGGTAGAGACGCAGCTCCTTGCACAAATGAAAAGGGCTGCATGGGCTGGGACAGTGATAATAATGGGGGATTTTAACTACCCAGAAATTGACTGGAGTAATGGCACTGCTGGGACAGTTAAAGGGCAAAAATGTATAAACCTATTGCAAGACAATTTTATGGTCCAGTTTATTGAGGCCCTAACTAGGAATGGCGCACTGCTGGACCTGGTAATCTCAAACCATGCAGAGCTCATTACCAATATTCATATAAAAGAGCATCTGGGTAGCAGTGACCATAACATGATTTAATTTAATGTTAGCTGAAAGCAACAAACACATACGGGTAAGATAAATACATTTAACCTTAAGAGAGGAAATTTTCCAAGGATGCTCTCCAAGATTAATGCCCTGTACAAACGATCGGATTTTCCGACAACAAAACTGTGGATTTTTTTCCGAAGGATGTTGGCTCAAACTTGTCTTGCATACACACGGTCACAAAAATGTTGGCCCAAAACTCCGAACGTGAGAACGCGATGACATACAAGATGTATGACGAGCCGAGAAAAAGGAAGTTCAATAACCTGTGCAGCTCCTTCTGCTTGATTCCGAGTATGCGTGAACTTTTATGCGATGGACTTGTGTACACACGATCAGAAATTCTGTCAACAAGTTTTGTTGGCAGAAAATTTGAGAACATGCTCTCAAGCATTTGTGGGCGGAAATCCGACAGAAAATGTTCGATGGAGCATACACACAGTTGGACTTTCCAACAAGCTCACATCCAACATTTGTTGTCGGAAAATCTGCACGTGTGTACGGGGCATAAGACTGGGAGGGAATATTGGCATCAATGGGAATTCTTCAAAGTGACTGTATGTAAACTCACTGCAAAGTATATTCCCATGGGCAATACGTTTAAAAGGCTAATAATAAAACTTATGTGACTCACGGCCAAAGTTAAAATGGCTATAAATAATTAAAAAAAAGCTTTTAAAAAATATAAAAATTAAGTTTAAATATTACAAAGAATATAACAGAACATGTATAAGGAAAATCAAGGATGCAAAAATTCAAAACGAATGACAGATTGCAAAAGCTAGTAGGACAAACCCCAAAAAATTCTTCAAATATATTAATAGTAAAAAGGTCAGGTCTGAGCATGTAGGCCCTTTACGAAATAATCTACAGTGGGTGACTGGGGACAAAGAGAAGGCAAATTTATTAAATACTTTCTTGAGCTCTGTGAATACAAAGGAGCATGGGGGAGCTCATGTCCATAATGGGGGATGGTAGTGACATAGCCCCAAATGATCCACAATGGCTCAAAAGGGATATGGTCCAGAAATATTTAGACAGAATAAAGGTGGATAAAGCACCTGGACCAGATAGCATCCACCCACGGATCCTAAAAGAATTGAGCTCTGTCATTTCAAGGCCATTGTTTCTAATTTTTAGGTACTTGTTAATAACTGGAATGGTATCACTGGATTGGCGCAGGGCCAATGTGGTGCCCATTTTTAAAAAGGGATCAAAGTCTTTACCAAATAACTATAGACCTGTTAGTTTAACTTCTATAGTCAGGAAGATACTAGAGTGTTTATTAAAAGACCACACAGACGAGTTCTTGTTGGAAAAAAATATTTTACGCAACAGACAGCATGGATTCATGAAAGACAAAAGTTGTCAAACAAACCTGATTTCTTTTTATGAGGAGGTAAGTAAAACCTTGGACAGAGGGGTGGCTGTGGACGTGGTATACCTGGACTTTGCAAAAGTGTTTGACACGGTTCCCCACACACGGCTCATGTGTAAGGTAAAGTCAACAAGCTTGGAAAGATCAATTTGTAAATGGATAGAAAACTGGCTAAAAGATAGAATTGAGAGAGTAATGGTTAATGACTCGTATTCGGAATGGTCTAAGGTTTTCAGTGGTGTACCCCAAGGTTCAGTGCTGAGACCCTTACTTTTTACTTTCAAAGATTTTAATTAGTTTAATACAAGAGTACATGAAATACACTATTTCCAACAAGGCATTGAAAAACCATTGTGATCGCATGTAAAACCAGCGATTAAAGAATAGTAAGACAGTATGCCCTGGTTTGGCTTCGTATTCCTTGAAAGGCCATCTCGCATTTTGACTATTGTAGCCAGATTTTGGATGAAGTACTCCCGGCACCCCCAATGGGATCATACAGTGCCTGGAAGACCACCCCCAACATACCATCGTTGATAAGCCTTACGTAGGGTAGAGAAGTACTAGTACCAAACATTCACACCCCGTGGGAAGGACCATTTATCAGACTGTCATTAAAGTAACTGACCCATGGGTCCACTTTGGATGTTATAATGGACCATAGTGGAGGAGAGAAGGAGGGAATAGAAAAAAAAAACAGTTGGTCAGGAGAATAGAAAAGGAGAGGAAGAAGAGCCAATCAACAGGAAGGGAGGTGTTGGTTAAGTGAAAGTGACTATTTGTTAGAACTGTATACCAGGGATGAGAGATGCTCAAATGCAAGGCCCAGGGTTCCCAGATAGATTCAAACGTAGCGGGTTGTATTCGTTAAGATGCTATTCAATTACTCCTGGGACATGATCCACGAGATTTTTCGTTTGGCAGCTCAGGAGACCCTGGGTTGTTTCCAGGCTTTGGCTATTGTCAGCTTGGCCCCTAGTAGCATAAAATGGATCAATTTGAGGTTTGTTTTGGATGTCTTGGGGAGGTTCGAGTTAAGGAGAGCAATGGCTGAGGTTCTTGGGATCTGGTAACTTGTCACTTTTTGGATCAAGGCAAACATCCTGTTCCAGAATGACCTAATTCTGGGACACTCCCACCAAATGTGGGCCATGGAGCCTATGAGTTGGCATCCATGAAAACACTGAGAGTTTGCTGTGGGATAAATGGTAGCCAACTTAGAGGGGGTGAGATACCATCTGGTCATTACTTTAAGGCTAGATTTGATTAGGGAAATGTTCCTTATCCCCTTGAAGGATCTAGAAAAGGAGGTTTGCCCAATGTATTTGAAGATTGTTTTCCCAAGCCTCCATATATGGGGCTTTGCAATACTGGTGAGCAAGTGATTGGTAGATAACGGAGATTCCACCCCTTTGTTCTGTGGCCTGTCCACACCATAATTCATAGGGTGTGAATCTGGGTGGGGCAGGTTTCCCCTTCCAGATCTTGCAGAGAAAGTGTTGTATTTCTTGAAATCTCTTTTGTTCCGAGGTCGGGATCTCAAGCTGCTGAGCACAGAAGCTCAGTGTAATTGGTCCAGAGGGAGTGAAGAATTGGCCGATGCAATACAACCCCTTGTCCAACCACCATTTAAAGGATTTAATGTCTTGACCAGGAATGAAGTCTGGATTGTGAAAGATATGGGCTAGTTGCCAGCATTCAGAGATCAATGCGGTCTTAGTTCTCATTTTATCCCATAGAGTCAGGGTTTATGATAGGATAGGCGATAGTACTGGGGGGCGATCTCCGGGGGGGAACCATAAGAGAAAATCTAAGGTGCAGGTGGGGGCTGCCTGTCTCTCTATTTGTATACAATCCGGCTTTTCATGTCTGGAATAAACGGTGGAAATGTGCGCTAATCTTGCTGCTTGAAAGCACTATAACAGGCATGGAAGACCCAACCCACCCCGTGTCCGAAGTTGACATAGGGTTTTTTGAGGTATCCTGTGGCCTGACCCCCCCCCCCCCCAATGAATTTGTTAACTTTCCTTTGGAAAGATTTCAGATGATTTTTCCTTATAATAATTGGGATGGATCTGAATAGATAGAGCAGTCTGGGGAGAAGCGTAATTTTTATGGAGTGTATTCTTCCTATCCAGGATAGTTCCCCCCTAGCCCAGTTCTTCAGGTCAGACTCAAATTTCTGGTACATGGGAGGAAAGTTTGATGAGTACAGATGTTCTATTTTGGCCGTAAGAGTGATTCTCAAGTATTCAATGGAGGAGTCGCTCCACTTAAACTCGAACAAGCTTTGTAATGTTGACTGTTTCTGGTTTAAAGGAAATGTTTAAAGCGTGGGACTTAGTGTCGTTTACCCGGAGGCCCGAGGCCACCTTCGATTTTTTCAATAGTTTACAGAGATTGGGAAGAGTCATGATTGGAGAAGTTATAAATAGTAGCATCTCGTCAGCGAACAGGCTGCATTTATGGATTTGTGAGTCGTAAGTTACTCCTTGGATATTGGGGTTGGAACGTATGGCTACCATCAGGGACTCAATTGCAATTGCAAAAATTAAGGGGGATAGGGGTCAGCCCTGTGTAGTGCCCCTGGCAACACTAAGGGGTTTTGAGTAAAGTCCCTGGAGGGGAATCATGGCTTTTTTCGGTGGAGTAGAGGGAATGGAGAACCCCCATAAAGCACTGGCCAAATCCTGAATTGCTCCATGAGGGTGAAAATATAAGGCCAGTCGACAGAGTCAAAAGCCTTGTGTAAGTCAAGGGATAATAGCATTCCTTCTTGTTTGGGGCCCTTGTCCCAGCTAGATTGTAGTAGGGAAACGATGTCTATAGCTCTTCTGATTTAGTCTGGCCCTTGTCTACCTGGGATAAACCCCACTTGGTCTTTGTGGACGTACTGGTTAATGAAGTTAAGGAAGCTAGACGATTGGCGAGAATATTTGTTAGGATCTTTAAGTCATTATTTATGAGGGAGATGGGTCTGTAGTTCTCCATTTCTTCCTGGTTTTTGTTCGGTTTGGGTATCACTGTTATGTAGGCAGTGTTGAGTTGAGGGTCTAACGGAGATCTCAAGGCTTTTGCATTGAAAAATTTTGCTAAGTATGGGGCCAGAGTGTCAGCAAATGCCTTGTAATAAGGTGCTGAAAGACCATCCGGTCCAGGGGCTGAACTCTTCTTGAGGTTTTTTATGACCTCCATTATCTCATCAACTGAAAAGGCTGCCTCCATCAGATTTTTATGTTCGGTGGATAGGGTAGGTAAGGGAAGGTCCTTCAGGAAGTAAGAGATTATTGGGCCCTTGTCCGTGGGGGTTGCGCCGTAGAGCTTGGTGTAGAAGTCATAGAAGGCTTTGAGTATTTTGTTCAGATTGGCTGTAGGGGGTTGTCCATCTACCCTAATTTTGGGGAGGGTGTGGGTGCAATACCAAGGTGAAAGCTTAGAGACCAACATAGATCTAATTTTGTCTTTCTGTGAGTAGAATTTGGCCCTGCTCCAGCGCATGTGTTTCTCTGCTTTTGCTGTGAGTGCTGAGTTGAGCTCTAAGCTGGCTGCATCCAGCTGTTCTATTGAGGCCTTAGATGGGCATTTCTTATGTTTAATTTTTAGGGTTGCAAAAGTTTTTTCCAAATTGTTACTGTCCATCTGTCGCTCTTTCTTGAATTGGGGCACTGGTTGGATTATTTTGCCTCTAATGGTCACTTTGTGGGCTGCCTACAGAATTTCGGGGGAAATGTTGTCTACATCATTTAAGTTGAAGTATTCCTTTAAGGAGTCATCTATTTCTTTAGTTTTGATGGGATCACTAAGGAGCGATTCATTAAGTCGCCAGTGTGTTCCTGTTGTTCTGCTAAGTGTGTTCTGTAGGGAGAGCGTAACCAACGAGTGGTCTGACCAGACAGTGTCTTTGATGGTCGATTTTTGGGCCGAGGGGATGAGGTTAGGGGATATCAGGATATGGTCGATCCTGGCATAGGACTGGTGGGGACAGGAGTAGTGGGTATAGTCTCCTTTCATGGGCTTCAGTTCCCTCCAAATGTCAACAAGGCCTTGTGAGTTAAGAAGTCTAGCTATTTTGAGACTCGCTTTAGCGGGCCATGTCAACTGGGCCACGGGGGGTTTCAACCTGTCCAGCCCCTGGTCAAAAGGGACGTTTGAGTCCCCTCCATAGATGACCATGCCCTCCAAGAGGGGGTTCAGGGTTTTTTAGTGACTGGAAGAATTTAGTTTGTCCCTTATTGGGGGTGTAGTAGGATATTATGGAGTATAACCGTCCATCTACTGTTCCCTTAACTAGGATAAATCTACCCTCCGGGTCTCTATAATCTGCGATGGGGGAGAATTTACTGTGCTTTGAGAATACTATTGCTACCCCTTTAGTCTTGTTTGGTGCTTTCGCTAGGTAAAATTTTGGGTAATATGCGTGTAGGAATTTGGGGTTGTATCGGGGTGGGAAGTGCATCTCTTGGATCAAAGCTATGTCTAGTTTGAGGGAGTGGTAGTTTTCAAATACTTTCCTCCGTTTCATGGGGGAGTTCAGTCCCTGAGCATTATGTGTAGCTATCCTGAAAGCTGTTCCTGATGGGTTTGAGTTAGCCATGAGAACAGAGGGGTGGAATGCTGTCTACACTACCGCCACTTACCCACTGCCGTCTTCTTCCGTTGGGAATAGAACTGTGCGAGTAGCGGATCTTAATCCGAGTATGGAACCAGGTATACTTCGCAACCTGTTGATTGGCTAGAAAAAGAGTTATGCCCTGTACACACGGTCGGACTTTTCGACGGAACATGTGCGATTGGAGCTTGTTGTCGGAAATTCCGACCGTGTGTGAGCTCCATCTGACTTTTTCCATCAGAATTTCTGACACACAAAGATTGAAAGCAGGCTATAAAATTTTCCGACAACAAAATCTGTTCGCGTAAATCTGTCCGACCATGTGTGGACAATTCCGACGCACAAAGTGCCACGCATGCTCAGAATAAATTAAGAGACGAAAGCTATTGGCTACTGCCACGTGTATAGTCCCGACGTACGTGTTTTATGTCACCGTGTTCAGAACGTTCGGATTTTCCGACAACTTTGTGCGACCGTGTGTATGCAAAACAAGTTTGAACCAACATCCGTCTGAAAAAATCCATGGATTTTGTTGTCGGAATGTCCGATCAATGTCCGATCGTGTGTACAGGGCATTAGAGTTAGAGAAAGATGAAGAGGGGAAAGTAGACATAACAGGGAGATGTGTCTTCCTGGGAAGACCAATCGGCTGCCCTGTGATGAGGGCCGATGACCCATCCCACAGAAACAGGGAAACTGCTACTATGGGTTAGGTGGAGGCGCAAGGGGGTCACCCTGGACCCTTACTTCTATGTGATACCATAACATTAATTAAACACAGCTAATAGTAACTAGTTTTTAGAATAGAGTGTGAGAACAATAAAAAAAAAAGGGGAGTAATCCCCAGAACTCCTTCCAGGGTATCTCCCATTCCCCACCAGTGGGGGGGGGAGAGGGAGGACCCCCCCTAGAGAATATAGAGTGTGCTCATGGCACTGAATGCCAGAAACATTATGAACCCCCAAGTCATGGGGGACTCCGGGTACCCGGCGCCCCTGGAGCTGCGCTCGAGGGAGGTCGGGAACTCTCTAGAGTGGAGCTCTAATCTGATTGAGACATTAGAACCTTAACAGCACTTAGGACAGTTTATAAGGTAAAGTGGAGAAACTCCTTGTCATGTCCTTTATGTTGCTTATGACATATAATGCGAAAAGAACTCGGACTGTAAAAACCGGGGGGGTCAACAGTTCGGCAACGTAAGTTAGGAGTGCGTAGCTCCATCAACAGGGGGGACCACTATCGTGGCAAAGGTGAACAAGCGTGAGCAGGGTGTTTGTTGACTCGACCTTCAGTCTTAGGGAGGCCTGCCATCTTTGGATTTCTTGGCCTTTCCTTTGTTCCAGAGGGGTGAGACCAGGCTTGCTGGAGAGTGGGCTTGGTGGAGCCAGCAGATGCAGTGGAAAAGTCCATGGGTGCTTTCTGTGATATAAGCTTGAGGTGTAGGAAGAGTTTTTCGCCTTCCGGCAAGTTGGAGAAGCCAGCTATAGATGGGGGCGGTGGCAAGTTTTGATTTTCACATCACATTGGTGTTTGTATTGGTCCAGCAACGCACCAACACCTTTGCAGCCATTGTGCTACATGCTGGGTGTTTGGTGTGCTCCTGTACCTTTAAGAAGGGGTGGGTTCCCCTTAAGTCCACCTGCCCTCATCTATCCATCAGAATGCATGTGCCTCCACTGTGGGAACACTTATAGTTTAGTGTTAGGACCACAGATAACAGGGTGCCGTGACGAGGTTCTATGGCTTACGCATGCGCTTGCAAACGCGTGCGGACTAAACCCGTTTTTAACGCATACTGTTAGATCGATACTTAATATCCTGTTGAGAGAGGACTGTCAGGAGCAGTTTGAGAGTTCTCCGTTTTTGGATGGTTGAGGGGGAAAGGTCCGCGAAGATTTGTATTTGGTGCCCCTGGTTGGGGCGCTTGGCTTGGTGCGTGATTGTTGCATGACTTCTTTTATGGCATAGAAATGTGGCTTAACGATGACATCCCTCGGGGCACCATCTTTCCTAGGGGGTCCCAGGGCCCTGTGAGCTCTGTCTAACTTCAGGCGGTGTAGAGGTGTGTTAGGAATTAAATCTTTGATAAGCTCTTGTACTGCAGGGGAAATGTCTGTGATGGCCCCGGATTCTGAAGTTATATCTTCTGGACCAGGTCATCAATTCTGGAAAGGGCTGTTTCAAGCTGGTCCTGGAGGACCTGAATGTGAGCTGCATTCTGGTTCTGGATACCTTAATGTCCAGTTTGTTTTCTATAGCCTTCATTCTGGATCCTAGGTTTAAAAAATCAGATTTAATGTCTCTTGTGATTTTTGCCGCTGTGTTGCCTAGCCCCCTCTCTAGGAGGTCCGAGAGCTTGAGGAATAAATCTGCTGGCGGTCTGGCCTGGCATGCCTGGGAAAGGGGTTGCTAGCAGGTGGGTTTGTGAAAGCCCGAATGGGGACAGTGTATATTCCTCCATAGCGTGGCCCAGCAGGGACTCTGTGGAGGCTGGAGACGGAGCCAGGGGGGGCTGTGGACTGTCGTGGGTCACCTGAGAATAGGTGAGGGTTGCTGGGGCTAGGACTTGCCTCGGATCCTGTGATCTCTCCATGTAGCAAGGTTTGTAACAAGAGAATCTGGATGCCGCACACTGGATAAAGTTGAAAATTCTTCTTTATTGTAAAAATTGGATCATCAAAAATACAGGACAATCAGGCAGATGGTACAGACACAGCTGACGCGTTTCGCACTCTAGCTTGAATGCTTACTCATAGCTATGAGTAAGCACACAAACTAGAGTGCGAAACGCGTCAGCTGTGTCTGTACCATCTGCCTGATTGTCCTGTATTTTTGATGATCCAATTTTTACAATAAAGAAGAATTTTCAACTTTATTCAGTGTGCGGCATCCAGATTCTCTTGTTACAAACCTTGCTTCAATTTGCATTTAGCCAGCACCTGGGACTCCCCTCCTCTGAAGGATCTACTAAACACACACCTGGGAGCAAGTCTACCTGAGCGGTGAACCACCTTCCCTGTTTTATCTCTCCATGTAGGCCGCATGAGACTGAGCTTCTGCGGTGGCCATCTTGGTACACCCACCCCTCTCTACCGTGTAGAACTGCGGTCCGAGGACTCTTCTGGCGGCTGGTCTGGACATCCAGAGGTGTGCTCGGGGGTCTCAGGGGTCAGGATGGCTCGTTGTTGCCTGTCCTGCGTGGCTGTGTTCCGGGGTGATGGGGAGCTGAAGGCTTAGGCGGCCATCTCAGAGCTCCCGTGCATGCGCCCTTGGGACCCTTACTTTTTAATATCTTTATAAATGATATAGGGTCTGGGATTAAAAGTAACATTTCTGTCTTTGCAGATGACACTAAGCTATGCAGTGGAATAACATCCTTACGGGATGTCTCCAATTTACAAGCCGACCTCAATGCACTGTCTAATTGGGCAACTAAGTGGCAAATGAGGTTTAATGCTGATAAATGTAAAGTTATGCACTTGGGGGCTAAGAATATGCATGCATCATTCATACTAGGGGGAGTACAACTGTGGGAATCAATGGTGAAGGCTCTGGTGGTTTTGGTAGATCATAAGCTCAATAATAGCATGCAATGCCAGGCTGCGGTTTCCAAAGCGAGCAAAGTCCTTTCATGTATTAAGAGAGGTATGGACTCCAGAGGGAGAGATATCATTTTGCCCCTGTACAAAACATTAGTAAGACCTCATCTGGAATATACAGTTGAGTTTTGGGCACCAGTTCTCAAAAAGGATATTGAGGAACTGGAGAAAGAGCAGAGAAGGGCAACCAAACTGATAAGAGGCATGGAGGAGCTCAGCTATGAGGGAAAATGAGAGGAACTGAATCTATTGCCTCTTGAGAAGAGGAGATTAAGGGGGGGATATGATGAACATGTACAAATACATAAGTGGTCCATATCGGGGGCACTCTTTATGTCTAGAGGAAAAAAGATTTCATCGCCAAATACAGAAAGGTTTCTTCACAGTAAGAGGTGTGAAAATGTGGAAAAGACTCTGTCCAGAGGTGGTTCTGGCCAGCTCAGTAGATTGCTTTAAAAAAAGGCCTGGATTTTTTCCTAAATGTACACAATAAAACTGGGTACTAACATTTATAGGTAAAGTTGATCTAGGGAAAATCCTCTCGAGGGATCAGGAAGGAATTTTTTCCCCTGCTGTAGCAAATTGGAGCATGCTTTGCTGGGGTTTTTTGCCTCCCTCTGGATCAACTGTGAATGTAGGTTTGTGTATATGGGATTGTATTTATTTTTATTTTTTTTGGTTGAACTTGATGGACTGGTGTCTTTTTTCAACCTGACTATGTAACTATGCCGCATGTATGCATGTATGTATGTATGTATGTATGTATGCAACATCTATGCAAAACATGTGTTTATTCAAGCATGTGTTTAGGCAACAAGCTTGCAAGCGTGTATACTATGCTGCACTTGCCCAAATGCACTTGGCTCCATACTAGTTTGTTTACTAGTTTAGCACATATGCATGCCATGCAGCCTTTTGCAGGCCAAATGCACAATATTCTAGACTTTGCAAGTATGCACCTGTTCAACTGCACCACGCCCCATACTATTTTTTTCTGGAGACCCAACACAGTGCACTGCTAGGGGTGTATCGACTTACAGTTGTACAGGCCCCCCGGATTAAGCAGTAAGTAATCAGTATAAAATCAGGACTTGTCTGGCCACACAGTTCTCCCATAGTAAGTACTCACACTTCACTAGTATCCATAGGGTGGTGTTATGTTTCAAGAGGCCTCCACCTCATGGCAACATGGCCGCCCTTCCACTTTCTGCCTATATAAAAATAGGCCATACTGAGCGAGCCGGCACCCTCTAGTGGCTGGAGGAGAAACAGCAGCCCACACAACTAAGAAGTACACAGCATGATTAACCACTTCAGCCCCAGAAGAATTTACCCCCTTCCTGACCAGGCCATTTTTTGCCATTCGTCACTGCGTTACTTTAACTGACAACTGCGTGGTCATGCGACGTTGTACTCAAACAAAATTTACATTCTTTTTTCCCACAAATAGAGCTTTCTTTTGGTGGTATTTGATCACCTCTGTGTTTTTTGCGCTATAAACAAAAGAAGAGTGACAATTTTGAAAAAAAACACAATTTTTTACTTTTTGCTATAATAAATATCCCCAATTTAAAAAAATAAATAAAAATTTCTTCATCAGTTTAGGCCAATATGTATTCTTCTACATATTTTTGGTAACAAAAATCACAATAAGCGCAAATTGAGCGGTTTGCGCAAAAGTTATAGCGTCTACAAAATAGGGGATAGATTTATGGCATTTTTATAATTTTTTTTTTTTACTAGTAATGGCGGTGATCGGCGATTTCCGGACACTTTTGACACTTTTTTGCGACCACTGACATTTATACAACGATCAGAGCTAAAAATACCCACTGATTACTGTATAAATGTCACTGTCAGGGAAGAGGTTAACACTAGGGAGCGATCAAGGGGTTAAATGTGTGTTCCCTAGGTGTGTTCTAACTGTGAGGGGATTGGACTGACGGGGAGGAGACATATCATTGTTCCTACTTAGTAAGAACAGATGATCTGTTTCCCCTCCCATGACAGGACAGGGATTTGTGTGTTTACACACACAAATCCCTGTTCCTGCTCTTGTGCCCACAATCACGGATGGCCGGCAGGGATCGTGCCCGCTGGCCACACGCAGAGGGCATGCGACTGCTATGGCTCTTAAAGGAGCCACAGTATATATATGGCGATTCGCGCAGCAGATATATATACTGTTGATATATACAGAATCCAGGCGGGAAGCGGTTAAACAGCACACTGCCCCCAGTGGCCACTGGGCGAACAGACATTCGTATCTATCTTTTTTTTTTTTTTAAAAAGAGAAACTGCAAAAATGCAGACTTGCCATTCCTGCTGCAGGACTCTGAACATAGCAGGAGTCCAATCTTCACCCATCACGGCGAGCTTTGCCATAAAAGACCTTCAGGGACTAGGTCCCCCTTAATGTGGGGTCCACTCCCCTGGACCTGTATAGCACCCTGCAGGAAAACACCTTGGTCAGAACAAACACTGCACAGGGCTCCATTACGCAGGGTCCAGCGCCATAAGGCTGCATTACAGGCAAAACCTCAAGGAATCTTCTCTCCCTCCAGTGAGGCTCTGGTACCATCCATTTTGGCTGATAGCTTTTTTGAATGGATCTGAATGAAGTCCATGATTCTAAATAGAACCGTCCAGACCTCCAAGTATGCTCCTAGAGCACATGCATCACATCAGTGACCATTCCACCTTACAGACACTGGCGAAAAAACTGAGGTCCTTCCTGTGTAGGAGGGGTTATATAGGGGTGGACTTACTGTTTGACTATCTGCCAGTGTCCATCCACCAGTAGGTGGCGTATAACCCATATAGTCATTATTATGGTTGCTCTGTGTTCCATGATGTACGATAAAGAAAACAAACAATAAATCTTCAGTTTAACAGTTCCTACAGATAAAGGTGATATACTTGGACAAATTGCATAAAATTGACAAGGTATATTTGTTATCCTAATCTAAATTAACGAAAATGCAGATTTGTCACATGGAAAAATAAGTACAACCCCCACATTTGTCACCACTTCAAATCCATACATTAAGATTTAGGTATCCCAGATTACATGCTAATATTTATATTATCCTTAAGTATGCAGGAGGAACTTGTCTTATTTAAAGCTGATTTCTGTCACTTTAAATAGTTTGTTTGGACCAAGCTGATCCAAACAATTTCCTTCATTAATTGCTGCAGTGTCCCTAAGCACTGTATATACTGTATGTAGCTTCAGCTACATACAGTACATGTTGCTGGGTTAGGGCTGTGAAACAGAGACTTCCTGTCTCACGTCCAGAACAATAGAGTCGGTGTGAGCTGCACTCAACCATTCATCGGCAGCTTTGTATTCTGTGAATGAATACAAAGCATCCTCTGATTGGCTGAGGTGGAGATTCGGGCTGATGAGGCCACAATCTCCAACTCAGCCAATCAGAGGAAGCTTTGTATTCATTCACAGAATACAAAGCTGCCTATGAATGGCTGAGCGCTGTTTAGACCGACTCAACAGCTGGAACCCAGCACTGTATACTGTATGTAGATGAAGATACATGCTGTACATACAGCGCGAGATTTACTAAAACTGGAGCACTCAAAATCTGGTGCAGCTGTGCATGGTAGCCAATAAACTAAAATAATATCAGCTTGTTAAATTAGGCTTCAGCAATAAAACCTGGAAGCCGATTGGATTCTATGCAGAGTTGCACCAGATTTTGCACTCTCCTGTCTTAGTAAATAACCCCCATAGTGCTTAGAGCCACTGCAGCACTTAGTAAAGGAAATAGTTTGTTTGGAGGTTGGTGACAGGAAACATGGAAATTGGCTTTAAACTTCAGATATGTAGGGTTTGGAGTTCTCTTTGCTACAGACATATGTAGTGTCATCACGTCAAGATAAAAAGAGCTCTCTAAGGCACTCCGAAAGAAGGCTGTGGATGCCAGTGAATCCGGCAAAGGGTTTATTTATTATTATTATTATTGGAAATTAATCACCAAAATAATATGCCATTGCCACTTAAAATACATTTATAAGTGTGATTCGATATTTATTATTGTATTGTTCAAAAATTTGTTATACTGGATACACATACTGTTTAGTAACCGGATCGGGTAGTCAGCCAAGCAAATGTCAGAGAGCCAGAGATAAACGTAATAGTACAGCTTGTAAACACGTGCCTCCTGTGCTTAATAAACTTGAATTGTGAAAAAATTAGAAAATTAATCATTCCACTGTAAGGAAAATAATCTACAAGTGGCATAGATTTCTAATGACAATGAAATTACTTTTTGACATGACTGCACATTAGAAACATATGGTTGGTTGAACATTCACATAGAGTTTAGCTTGTACAATTAGATAAGATTTGATTTTAGATTTCACAGATTAGATAAGATTTTTAGATTTCACTGAAAAACAAAGAAAAACAAAATCACAGCAATTTGGGGGAGATCTGCTATAATTACTCTTTATGCACAAAGCTATTTTTGGCTAAATACATACTGCTTTGTATCCACTTCTCCATCAGGCTTGGTACTTAGATATTCTAGAGTAGAAATAAAGGCCTACAAAATAGACAAGAAAATGTCTTAAAAAATTTGCAACTAGGCAGAAAACACAAGCCACATAAAAATCAAGTGTATTTCTACTAAATCTGTTCACATTTATTGAAAAATATTTTGTTTACCAAAATGAACAGCCTTTTTTTGGTGAATGGGAATGCTGAAATCATTACCACATAAGCTGCCCCCGACCCCGTTGGCCACATTATTATTTCACAGATTGCTACATGGTATGTAACTATTTCAACTCTGCTGCTGCTAGGAGAGAGGAGATAGTAAGCCTTTATCCTTCAATGTTTGCAGGGATGTTCATAGCTGCAAGCCCAACAAGTATTTTCTTATGGAAAAAAATCTGCAGTAATAAATGAAGCATTTGACACTACTATGAACAGAGATATGATTCCAATTTACAAATAGTTTATAACTTATTACCCACAATTTTACTAAGGGTATAGGTAAGAGAAGTTGTGGGTAAGGAACTGTAAAATTGAGTAAGGACTGAAAAAAGGTCACACATCACCATGCCAATTAAGATTAATCACACCTTATACCCATTTATTCAAACCTTACAATTCACACTCATATTGTGCCCTTGTTAACATTTAGGGTCCAAAAGGTATCCGCAGTATACCTTTATATTATAGGTTACAGGCAGTCCCCGACTTATGAACGACTCCTACTTACGAACGGCCTCAATGCCAGCTGCATGTGCTCCACACACTGGTCCTGGATACCTCCGAGCAGCTATCTTGCCACATTACACACTGCTGTACTTCATGTACTGCATGGCCAGAAGAGCCCCAGAAGCGCTCAGAACATCCCACATCCCTGCACAGGCGGAAGTTAAACTTACAAGCAGTGTTCCGACTTACGAACAAATTTCACTTACGAACAAACCTACAGTCCTTAACGTTTTTGTAACTCGGGGACTGCCTGTATACAGTATATCGGCAGCTAAAGCACTAGTGGAAAAATTTGAGAACCCTTTCTCTAGAGATTTATCAAATGACATATCTTGTCATCTTGAATACTGAGGTTTTGGTGCAGTTTTATCTATATTTATAATATATATATACATATATATATATATATATATATATATATATATATATATATATATATATATACATACATACACACACAGTACATATACACATATATATATATACATACATATACATACACACACACAGTGCATCCGGAAAGTATTCACAGCGCTTCACTTTTTCCACATTTTTCTATGTTACAGCCTTATTTCAAAATGGATTTAATTCATTATTTTCCTCAAAATTCTACAAACAATACCCCATAATGACAACGTGAAAGAAGTTTGCTTGAAATCTTTGCAAATTTATTAAAAAATAAAAAACTGTAAAATAAATAAAAATGTACATAAGTATTCACAGCCTTTGCGCAATACTTTGTTGAAACACCTTTGGCGCCAATTACAGCCTCAAGTCCTTTTGAGTATGATGCTACAAGTTTGGCACACCTATTTTCTCCCATTCTTCTTTGCAGGACCTCTCAAGCTCCATCAAGTTGGATGGGGAGCGTCGGTGCACAGCCATTTTCAGATCTCTCCAGAGATGTTCAATCGGGTTCAAGTCTGGGCTCTGGCTGGGCCACTCAAGGACATTCACAGAGTTGTCTTGTAGCCACTCCTTTGTTATCTTGGCTGTGTGCTTAGGGTCAATGTCCTGTAAGAAGATGAACCTTTGCCCCAGTCTGAGGTCCAGAACGCTCTGGAGCAGGTTTTCACCAAGGATGTCTCTGTACATTGCTGCATTCATCTTTCCCTCGATCCTGACTAGTCTCCCTGTTCTTGCCGCTGAAAAACATCCCCACAGCATGATGCTGCCACCACCATGCTTCACTGCAGGGATGGTATTGGCCAGGTGATGAGTGATGCTTGGTTTCCTCCAGAAATTACGCTTGCTATTCAGGTCAAAGAGTTCAATCTTTGTTTCATTAGACCAGAGAATTTGGTTTCTCATGGTCTGGGAGTCCTTAAGGTGCCTTTTGGCAAACTCCAGGTGGGCTGTCATGTGCCTTTAATTGAGGAGTGGCTTCCATCTGGCCACTCTACCATACAGGCCTGATTGTTGGAGTGCTGCAGAGATGGTTGTTCTTCTGAGAGGGTCTCCTCTCTCCACAGTGAAATGCTGGAGCTCTGTCAGAGTGACCATCAGGTTTTTGGTCACCTCCCTGACTAAGGCCCTTCTCCCCCGATTGTCCAGTTTGGCCGGTCGGTCCGCTCTAGGAAGAGTCCTGGTGGTTCCAAACTTCTTCCATTTACAGATGATGGAGGCCACTGTGCTCATTGGGACCTTCAATTCTGCAGAAATGTTTCTGTACCCTTCCCCAGATCTGTGCCTTGATACAATCTTGTCTCGGAGGTCTACAGACAATTCCTTGGACTTCATGGCTTGGTTTGTGCTCAGACATGCACTGTTAACTGTGGGACCTTATATAGACAGTTGTGTGCCTTTCCAAATCATGTTCAATCAACAGAATTTACCACAGGTGAACTCCAATCAAGTTGTAGAAACATCTCAAGGGTGATCAGTGGAATCAGGATGCACCTGAGCTCAATTTTGAGTGTCATGACAAAGGCTGTGAATACTTATGTACATGTGATTTTTTCATTTTTTAATAAATCTGCAAAGATTTCAAACAAACTTCTTTCACATTGCCATGGTATTGCTTGTAGAATTTTAAGGGAAAATAATAAATTTAATCCATTTTGGAATAAGGCTGTAACATAAAATGTGGAAAAGGCGCAATGAATATGGTGAATGAAGAAACTGGAGAAAAAGGAGATGCAGATAAAGGGTAGGGAACAAATTAAACTATAGTAATGAATTCACACTAACCTGTATAATGTTGATGCAAAGAAGGCACAATTCATCCTGTGTTCTCTGATGCTGAAATATCTGTATAAAATGACAAAAGCAATTGTGGCTGACCATTATATGAATCCAGTATAGCAAAAGCAACTCATCAGTTTTGCAAAATTTGAATTTCAATAACATATGGTTAAAATATACACAAAATTACTGTATATTCTATTACTGTGTCCTGGAAAACACAAAGCTCTTCCATATGTTTCTGTGCCTTTTTTGGTTTTGGGTATTTACTGGAGCTTTTTCAATGTCTTTTTAATCAATACTTTAGGAGTAACACCACTTTTGTTGAGAAAAAAAAACATTTCCCTCTGTGTGATTTATGTACATTGCAAGGATTTTGACAAACTTCGTTGCAGATTCCTACTTTCTGTTATTCTGAAAAAACAGCTGTTTGTTTATGTCCATGTTCAGAGTGAATGGGAGTGACTTTTTCATTGTTGATCCGCTGATGCACTTGCAGGGTTCCAATGAGGAAAGTGGCAGGGTATAAATCCCTTTAGATGTGATTAATCCTTTGGGAGTATCTCACCAAAACTGAAATGCTTGTTGCAAGGATACCCAAAATCTGATTTGTATCTCAGTGCAGACTTCTGGAAAAATCAGTGAGACAATCACACAAGCAGAAAATTACATTTCTGAGGGGCATTCTGTACACCATCTGTGTATAGAACGCCTCGAGGTTGCCATATTGCATTTTACAGAAAATTACAGCAGCTGCAGATTGAAATGGAAAATAGGATTTTTTCGTCATACTTATCTGTAAAATCCATTACCTGCTGGTTATACTTCATCATCAGGTGAATGGACACTGGTAGACCAAAAGGTCTTCAGACAGGAAGTGATCCCCTATATAACCCCTCAAATAAAGGAAGTACTTTAGTTTTGTAGCAAGCACTAAAGCCTCAAAAAAGAGGGGAGGGATCTCTGTGTCCCATAAAGTACTCAAAGAAATGGATCTTACAGGTAAGTATGACGAAAAAATCCTATTTTATTTTACATATATCATGGGACACAGAGTCAGGCTGATATTCATTACCTGCTGGGATGTCCCAGAGCAATAGCCTTGAGGGGAGGAAGACACCCTGCCAAACAATAGCCATCAGAACTTACGGCAGCCCAAAGTACACTGCGTCCGAAAAGCCGAATCCTCGGCTGCTCAAACATCCACTTGATAACATTTTGTGAACGTATGCACTGAAGACCAGGTAGCAGCCTTACAAATCTAAACCACAGATACCTGATGGCGAAAAGCCCAGGAGGTTCCTACACCCCTGGTAGAATAAGCTCTCACCCTAAATTGAGGAGCTTTATGTTTCAGACCGTAGGCCTGAATGACCAATTGACGGACCCAATTGGCAATGGAAGCTTTGGAAGCTGCCTGCCCCTTCTTGGGTCCTTTTGGTAAAATAAAAAAAGACTCTGATCCTCGGATCTGCAGATCTAGACAAATAAACCTTGACTGCCCGGACAACGTCCAAAGAATGCAGTCGTCTCTCTTCCGCCGAACGAGGCTAAGAGAAAAAAGAAGGCAAAATAATGTCCTGATTTAAATGAAAGGCCGACACCACTTTTGGCAAAAAGGATGGAAGAGGTCTTAACACCACTCTGTCACGGTGAAGGATCAAGTATGGTTTCCCTGCATGAAAGGGCCGCCAACTCCGACACAGTTCTTGCAGAGGTGATACCTATCAGGAAGTTTAGCTTGCATGACAGCAAGTCTAATGGAATTTCCTTAATAGGTTCAAATGGTTGTTTCTGTAACACAGACAGCACCAAGTTCAAATCCCAAAGACACATAGGTGACCTAATGGGGGGAAGCAAGCAAGTTGCCCCTTGCATAAAGGTTCGGATCAGTGAATGGGAGGCTAAAGGACTTTGGAAGAATACTGATAGGGCCGAAACTTGACCTCTGATTGTACTCAAAGCTAATTTGTTTTCCACAGCTGACTGTAGAAAAGAGAGAATTCTCTCAATCACATATTTCCGAGGATGACATTTTTTGGCTTCACACCAAGCAATATAAGTCTTCCAGACCTTATGATAAATCTTCCTAGTGACAGCTTTTCCAGCATTCACTAGAGTAGACACTAGAGTCCTGTGACCCACAGTCCTTTAACACCCTGGCTTCAATAGCCATGCCGTCAAATTTAGAGACTGTAAATTGGGGTGGAATATAGGACCCTGAGACAGTAGATCGGGGCAACATGGAAGTGTCCATGACCCGTCTATTGTCAGTCTCACAATCTCCGGGAACCAGGGCCTTTTGGGCCAGGCTGGTGCCACCAGAATGACTGGAACTCCCTCTCTCTGACTCCTGCGCAACAAATGTGGAAGGCGAGGGATCGGAGGGAAAGCATAAACCAGGGAGTACTGGCTCCATGGAACTATCAGAGCATCTGCTCCAATTGCCAGAGGATCTCTTGTTCGAGACATAAACTGCTGTAGCTTGTTGTTGAATCTGGATGCCAGTAGGTTGACCTCTGGCCATCCCCAACATTGGCAAATTTCCTGGAACACCTCTGTGTGTAGGGACCATTCCCCCGGGCAGATCTGCTGGCGGCTGAGATAATCTGCCTTCCAGTTCTCTACTCCCGGGATATAGACTGCCGATATAATTGGCACATGTTCCTCTGCCCAGGCTAGTATGTAGTTAACCTCCTTCAGAGCTGAATGACTCCTGGTACCGCCTTGGTGGTTTATATAGGCCACAGCCGTGGCATTGTCGGACTGAACCCTGATGGTACAGTTCTGAAGCTCCACCGTCCAGGACCATAGGGCCAGACGTACTTCCCATAATTCTAGTATAATGATGGGCAGGGTCTTCTCTGTCCCTGACCATTTCCCCTGAGCTGTGAGCCCCTCTAGGGTGGCTCCCCAGCCTGAGAGACTGGCATCTGTAGTCAGTACTCTCCAAGTTACTGGGAGAAAGGATTTTCCCTTTCGCAGGTTCTGATCCTGCAACCACCAGTTTAGGCTTAAGCATGCCTGAGGAGATAAGCACATTGGATAATCCAGGGCTTTTCTTCCTCTGTTCCAAGCCAACAAGATGTCTTGTTATAAGGGCCTGGAATGGAACTGGGCATAGGGCACTGCCTCGAAGGATACCATCCTCCCTAGAAGACTCATACAGAGCCGAATGGAGGGTTGTCCGGTGCCCCTCATCTGATGCACCTGATCCTTCAGGGCACAGATCCTTACGGGTGGCAAGAATACTTTTGCCTGGACCAAGTTTAGGATCAGACCTAAATACTTTAGACTTTGAGCTGGTCTCTCAAGGCTGACTTTTCGGTATTTATGATCCAGCCTAAGCTTTTCAAATACCGCACTGTGTATATTATGCTCTGTTCTAGAGCCTGTAATGAGTGATCTCTGAGCAGGAGGTCATCCAGATACCCGAGCACCAGAATCCCCTGGGCCCTTAAAAGACCCAGTACTGGTGCTAGGACCTTTGTGAACACCTAGGGAGCTGTAGCAAGCCCGAAAGGTAGAGCCACAAACAGAAAATGACGTTCATCTACTGCAAAACGTAGGAACCTTTGATGAGGCTGAAAGATAGGTACGTGTAAATACGTGTCCTTTATATCGATGGAGGCTAGAAAGTCTCCCCTCTGGAGTGAGGTTACTACTGAGTGGACAGACTCCATCCGAAAGGACTGTATCAATAGATACTTGTTCAGGGACCTTAGGTCCAAAATGGGCCTCGTGTCCCTCTTTGGTTTCTGAACGGTAAACACGATTGAGTAAAACCCTGTGTCCCTTTCGAATACAGGAACCTCTACAATCACTCCTTGATGCACTAGATAATGTAGTGCCTGAAGCAGTAAGTTTATTTTTGGAGCATCTGAGGGAACGCTGGATCTTAGAAACCTCTGAGGGGGAACCCCCCGCAACTCCAGCTTGTAACCGCAAGATATAATTGAGGTGACCCACTCGTCCTGAATTGTTGTTTTCCAAATGTCCGCAAAGTGCAGCAGCCTTCCCCCCACCCGATGGAGTGTGGGCGTCCCCTCAAAAGGAGGCCTTGGTGCTGGGTTTAGAAGAATTTTGGACCCAGAGCCTTTTCTGGCCCTGGCCTTGTGGCTTTCCCCTGGCCCTAGCGTCCTGTTGGTGGCAGAACCGCCCTGAAGCCTAGACATTTGAGGAAGCAGTCCCTGGGTTTTTAAACGAGGGACGTCTGGTGCTTTTCTTCACAGGAAATAGCAAACTCTTCCCTCTGGAAATCTTTTGGATATATTTGTCCAAGTGATCACCGAATAAACGTTCCCCGTGAAACGGGAAACCTGCCAATAACTTTTTACAAGGAAGCTCGGCTGACCAGTTCTTGAGCCATAAAAGTCTGCGCATATGTACAGACAAAAGAACCAGACGAGAAACCTGCTGTATTGAATCCTTTAAAGCATCAATAGCAAAACACAGCGCTCAAGGAATATCTGTCTTACTTTCAGGTAGATCATCCTGGTTTAGGCCTATCAGGCCATTTGACCTGATCTTTTACGAACTGGCAAATACCAAGTGCTGCAACAGCTGGCTGAATAGCTGAACTGGCCAAAGAAAAGGAAGCCTTTAATAATAACTCCAATTTCTTGTCAACAGGGTCTTTCAAACCCTGTGCGTTATCTACTGGACAAGTTAAATTCTTGTTTAAGGAAGAGACTGCTGCATCTACGGCTGGCATGGTCCATTTTTTAACGAACTTTTCATCCGTGGGATATAAAAGGGAAAACCTCTTAAGAGGAACAAAAGTCCTGTCAGGATGTTCCCAATCAGCATACACCACCTGTTCCAACAGGGGGTGTAGAGGGAAAGTCTGTGCGACCTAAAGAGGCCTCAGAGATCCCAAAGAGGACCAGGGGGGCTCAGTCACCTCTGTAAGAGGCAACTTAAAGGCAGAACGAACCATTTCGGTCAGAGTCAGGATCAAAAGCCTCTGCGACTGAGAGGCAGACATCTACTGGATATCTTCTTGTCCAGATTGCTCGGAGGCAGACTCATCTGCCGGGCACTCCACCGAATCCTGAGCTTTAAGCTCCTCCCCATCCTCAACCCATTCCTGCTCCAGACTAGGAGAGTCCGGGGAGGGGGATCTGTCATGCTTCCTGCCACCCTGCGGGATGGAGGCAGTCATGCCAGCAATCCTGTGCTCTAACCCGGGTAGGGCTGAGGACAGTTCATCCTTAGTGATAAAGTGTGAAGAGGCAGCATTGATTGTAGGCACAATACCAGATAGGTGCAATGGCTCAGATTGCCCGGAAGCCCCTGGTCCTTCAGGGGATACAACACTAGAGATACCACTAGGTTCATCAGGAACTACTGACGACATAGGTGTGCCCTTCCCTGTGGTGTTAGTCCCACTCCTCTTTTTGGAAGACATTTAATAGCCACAAACAAAGAGTACTTGGGGGTAGTATTAAAACACCTCAGAAGGGAGACCCTTCTCACCAAGCCCCTATGCAACTCCTGCTAAGCACCTTTAGCCTGCCAAGCAATACCCGGTGACTAACGTGACTCGGGTAAGGAAAAATGAACAACTGCAAGTGTCTGTTCAGAGCCTGCTCTGTGTCCCACAGCTGCCTTCTGGAAGCAGCACATGCTTGGCCTACACAGCTTAAAATAGGCTGGGTGTGCGCCGGAGCATTCTGTGCGTGCGCACGCATGTGCGCGGTGCTGGTGAACGGGCGTGACTGTATTTGCGTACAATGCGAATCTTCGTGTGCCTAGATAAAGGCTACAGCTCATGTGTGGCGAAGCCGCGTGCGCCATGGCTGCCAAACTGCTGGGCCCAGCGGTGCTCTTGCGAACGCACGTGCGCCACTGCGAACCAAGGCAAAATGGCGCACTGTCGTGAGCCATAATACAGGTAAAAAACAGCCAGACACAAGCCAAAAAGGTACACGCTTTGCAAACACCCTCAGCTAGCCCAAAACTCCCCCGTATGGTCACCGCACAAAGGTGTCCAGCTTTTAGCTAGCTTGACTGATTGTTACAATCACTACGACACCCCACAATAATAAAATAAAAGGCTTTCACTTACCCGTCCAGGCGCAGGGCCACTTAGTAACTAAGGGCCCAATCTTCACCCTTCATGGCGGGTTCCTGTCACTTGGACCTTCAAGGACTGGGTACCCTTTTCATGTTTAGGGTCCACTCCCTTGAACCTGTACAGCACCCTGCAGGAAATGCCTTAGCGCTGTAGTGTCCTGGTTTTCCACTCCACAGGGTCCAGCGCCTGGAGGCCACATTACAGGCAAAACCTTGCAGGATCTCGAGTCTTGCGAGGCTCGGGTACCATTTATCTAACCATAAAAGCCTGTGTCAAATGGATCCGATCGGTCAATCCCTTGATTCATTTTGGAACCATTTGTGGGACTAGAGACCTGGAGCTCAGAGAGCTCAAACAAATCGTGCCATCCACCTTGTAGACATTGGTAAAAAACTAAAGTACTTCCTGTATGGGAGGTGTTATATAGGGGATCACTTCCTGTTTGAAGACCTTTGGTCTACCAGTGTCCATTTACCTGATGATGAAGTATAATCAGCAGGTAATGAATATTAGCCTTACTCTGTGTCCCATGATGTATGAAAAAGAAAGGTCATTTTTAAAGGATACCTAAGGGCAAAACTTTTTTTGTTTTGTTTTGCATAGTGGAGAGGGATTAGAACACCTGTCAGGTTTGTATTGCCGTCTGTAATCCCGTTAGGGAGATTCACCCTATTTGTCCTGTTGACCATTATCATTTAAAGTGAAAGTAAAAGAAAATGCCAAATATTGGGTTGCCCCCAAAAAAGTAATAGAGGGAAAATCTGCCAATGGGGACACTAATTCTGGCGCCCTCTGGGTCCCCAAGGAATTCCTTTAATTTGCAGAGATTTCCTCTCACTTCCTATTTTGACAATGGGACAGAAAGTGAAGGGAAATCTCTGCAATGGGACACAGATGGGGAAAAAAAAATATCTAACAGGGGTTTTAACCCTCCCTTGCTCTATCTAAAATCTAAAATGAAAATATAAAGTTTTTCCTATAGTTTTACTTTAATAACGTTTTATTACAATATGGTTTGTGTCCCAACTGTAAATAATGGGATTTTGACTTACCGCAAAATCCATTTCTCTGAGTTCATTGCCAGACACAGCGCTCCATTATTCAGAACCATAGGGTTATAGTGCCCCCTACAGGAGTAGGACACTAGGCAGAAAAAAAGACTTGGCTACGCCTATGGGCAGTCCTATATGGTACACAACCCCCTCTCTACTATAGGCCTTCAGTTTAGTAACAAGCAGTGTCAAAAGTATTAAAACTCCTTAAAGGGGTGGGTGCTGTGTCTGTCAATGAACTCAGAAATTTTTTTTTCAAAAATCCCATTTTCTCTTTCGTTCATTGACAGACACAGCACTCCATTATTCAGAACTATGGGGACGTTCCAAAGCAGTGCCAAACATGAGGGGTGGGACAATGAAAAATCCCAAGGCTAACACAAGAGCCAACTAGGTAACAGGAGCTCAACACAGAACAAGCTGGAGCCCAACTTGAACAATACCCCTTCAAGAGGTAATATACCCTCTAAACCAGGGGTCTCCAAAGTATGCACGCAGGCCACATCCAGCCTGCTAGGACGTTTCTTCCAGCCCGCAGCTAGAGAGTCATCAGACTCACTGCAGGGACAGTCTCTGCTAGGGGTGGGGGGCTTGCTCTGCATACTGACAGGCAGTGGGGGCTGTGCAGCACAAGTCCCGCTACTCGAGAAACCCAAGAAAGGTCAGATTCACAGATACAGATACATACAGATTGTGTATGATACACAGACCAGCTTGACTCCCCTATGAATGCTGCGGATCGCCCCTGGAACTTCAACGACCAGGAGAAGGAGATCACGGAGGCCACATTCATATGCGTAGTGCCCCTTTTGGGGTGAATGGATCTGGTGAGTGGGAGCACTCAGTCACTAAGGATATTTAGAGCACTCAAGTCACGGTTTTTGACAATCTCATCACCGTTTTTGAAGATATTTATATACACTAATTATGGACTAATAATTTTTTGAACACAGTTGACCCAATATGCTCATGGACTTTTAATCTGGTAGTTGCATACCACTTATTGTATTGGTCAATTGTATGGTGGTTTATGGGCATTTTCGGTATTATCTATGATGGTATTAATGTTTAAATTAACGTATGGAAATGATCAATTTATCACTGTGTATTGCACTGTATACTGATTAGTTTACACATATGAGTTATATTGGTTTGGTACTCATAGAGATTTTTTTATATTTATTCACAAAATACCATTACCACTAGTAATATAAATATACACCTTGTAAGGGGATCATATATGTACTAGCACCCCTGGTTATACATATAACCTCAAAAAGGTGAGGCTAGCACATTGATCTTTATTATTGTTATTATTTCCAACTTAATTCATTTATTTTTTTACTTGCCCAATCAAGTATAGGGAGCACCATCACCACATTTTATATATCTACTCACATACTCAGTGGGGATTATGATGGGGACACAATTGTTCAGGGGGTCTCTGATGGGGACACAAATCTGGGAGGGGGACTCTGATGAGGGACACAAGGATGTGGGGAGGCTCTGCTAGGGACAGAAATGGGCAGGGAGTCTCTGATGGGTAAAGTCTAAGTGTTTAGCCCTGGTGCACGAGGCTCCGGTCTCTGATGGCAGCCTTTCAAATTCTATTTTATTTCATGGCTGAGGATTCATTTCTAAATAACTTTTTTTTTTTTTCTGGCCCGCGAATAGCTGTGTAATATATGATGTGGCCCTTGAAGTAAAAAGTTTGGAGTACTCTGCTCTAAGCAGTAGCCTGCAAAACCTTGCAGCCAAAAGAGGCATCCGCAGATGTCAACACATCCACTTCGTAGAACGTTGTGAAAGTGTACACCGATGACCAGTGGCAGCCTTGCAAACTTGCGCAACGGACGCCTGATGACCGAAGGCCCAAGAAGAATGTGCCGTAACAGGGAAAGGAGGAACCCGATCAACGACAGAATAGGCCAGAGTCATCATCTTTCTGATCCATCCAGAAATGGTCGCAAAAGAAGCAGACAGCCTCTTTCTTGGCCCGTCCGTGATCACATCGAGTCTGACCTCCAAAAAGACTCAGTGGCTGCCAAATACACCCAAATCCCCCAAACCACATCCAGGGCAGATACGGTAAATTACTTAAGATGTGTTGATTATTCAAATGTAAATCCGAGAAAGGAACGATGGAAAAGGGCAAAGAACCACCTTAACCTAGTGTAACCCTGGGAAAGGTGTATGACAAGATAACGCCACAATTTCCGACACCCTGTGAGCAGAGGTGATAGACACCAAGAGGCCACCTTCCAATACAGAGTAAGCAGTGGAATCTCCAGAATATTTTGAGAGAGAGGCTTCTGGAGAATCAAAATCACCAAGTTCAGATTCCACGGCGGTAGAATAGACCGCACCGGTGGAAACAGATGTTGAACCCCTTGAATAAAAGGTACGCTCCAGGGAGTGGGAGACCAGGGGACGTTGAAGAAGACCACCCAGGCTGACACCTGTCCCTTGATGGTACTCGAGGCCCATTCCTTCTCAACCCCCCCATGAAGGGAGGTCGGAATCGGAGCCACCGAGAAAGAACGAGGATGAATGCCTGGTGACTCATACCAGGATATATGCGCTTTCCACATCTGGAGGTAGAACCTCCTAGGAGGTAGACTCCCTAGCCATCAGCAGCGTCGGAACTGCAGCACCTGGCCCATCACAACCAGAGCCGAAGCCCGGGTCAGGTTCAGATAATCCAATGATCTGGAAGGGGCCAAAGCAGACTTCAGATAGTATAGAAGCCAACTGAATCTGTCAAGGTCTGTATAGGAGCTACGTTGCCCCTCGGGGTAGTCGAGGACTTGCAGAAGGAGATCGTCCAGGCAGCCCAGGACCTCAAACTCCCACTGGTGTAACCACGCCAGATCCGGCCCAACACCTCGTGAACACCCGAGGAGTGATGGCAAGACCAAAAGGCAACACCACGTGCTGATAATACTCAGCGCCCACAGCAAAACGGAGGAAGTAATGGAGTCGGGTGTATAATGGAATGCGTAAGCATTCGTGATGTCGATAGAAGCCAGAAAGTCCCCATGATGAAGGGGTGGCACCGCCGTGCGGATGGACTATATCCTGAACTTGTGTACCCACAAAGACAGGTCAGGGCCTTGAGGTCCAGAATTGGACGTACCATGCCCACCATATTTTGTACTGTGAACAGGTTTGAATAAAACCCCTGAAACTGTTCCCGACGCAGGAACCGGGACAATCACACTCTGAAGCAACAGGGCTTGCACAGCCCCACAAGGAGAACAGCAAACAGTCCGGCGACAGACGCACATTGGAAGCAAAAAAACTTTTTGGGGAACAAAGCCAGAAAACTATCTTGTAACCGGACAAAATCAACATGCATAATTATGTCATCCAGGGTAGCCCCCCATAATACATGTCTAAGCACCACTCGGCAACCAGGGGAACTGCGGCCAAGAGGCATAGCAGACAAACTGCAGGGCCTAGACCAACAGGTCCGCCAATGCAGCAAAGGCAGGGGATTCTGCTCCCCCTCTAGATATGTCAGCTGGATCTTTAGAAGGCAGAGATTCCTCTACTGGATTCATGGTTGCCTTGAGCAGCCTAGAGACAGGGGGGTCCACTACTGGTGGAACAGTCCACTTCTGAAGGATGGACTCCTCAGCAAGCGTTTTCGAAGCACAAAGGGCACTTTGGACACTCCCAGTCTTCATGGACAAATTTGGCAAAATAAAAGGGAGACGGGAACGCTTTTCCCGCACAAGACGGCTTATGGGTGCCAAAGGGGAACTGGCCCTCTGCCGCGGCCACCGCTGCATCCCCCATCTTGAAAGGTTCCCGCACAGATGTAATAAGTGCGACAACCAGCGCCTTTTCGTGCACCACTGCAGTTGTGGAGGAATCATCCTCACTCCCTGACAGGACAGGGAGCGTGGCCACCAACCCCGCAAGGTGGGCCACATTCGTGAAGGCAGAGCCAGATATAAGGTTGTGCAAGACAGAGAAGGTAGGGGCCTAAGCGCCACCACAAAAAACTCAGGAGGGGGCCACCAACTGAGACCCCACCGCCCGAGGCCCTCACGGGGGGGGGTGGGGGGTGGGTGCGCGCCGACCGAAGACCCGCACAGGGGGCACCGATGGATGATGCCCACACAAAGCACAACTGAGGCCCCTCACAGGGAGAACCAGGAGCACCCACGCTGGGCCCACCTAAAGGACCCCCAAAAGGAGATCGCCCTCAGAGCCACCCGCCTCCCAGGCCCAACCACTGCAACAGGTGGGCCCAAGGAATACCCCCCAGTAGCAACCCCAAGGGTGGAAGGGGGGGGCGATGTGTCACAAAAGCACCTAGGCCAGAAGCCTGTGCCTCACCTGGGAAGCAAGGGAGGGAGGGGGGTGGAGGAGAACCCTGGAGGGACCGGCCACCCCAGGGAGTACCTGCGCCCCACACCACGTCCAGGGAAGGAGAGGAGGGGGCCTCGTACTTACCGATCCAGTGAAGCGTGCGGGTAACGCTCCCAGACAGGACCCCTAGCCACCGAAGTGGGGGGATGTCGGCCATGAGGAACGCTGCAACTTAGGCCAAAACCCGGTCGTATGCGACCTCGCAAGACGTTTAACTCACAGGGCCAGCCCCCGTCCAGTGGGGCTATGTCACAGACAACCTAGCGCGTAGCTGAGGTCTGCACATGCTCACTGGCCAGACTGGGGAGACCACTGGATCTTAGTGTCCAGCCCGTCGCCCAGCCCGGCAGTTGATTGTAGATCTCTCCGGAGAAAATTCAGGAAAAGATGAAATAACAAACCAAAAAATTCCCAGGACTAGAGATCCCGGCAGGGAACTAGGTCCTTACTCCTGACTAGGCAGAAACAAAACTGAAGGCCTATAGCAGAGAGGGGGGTGTATACTACCTAGGACTACCCATAGGCGTAGCCAAGTCTTTTTTTTCTGCCTAGTGTCCTACTCCTTTTATTTGCACAATTTTTTTTCCACAAAAGCAGAGTTACCCTTAAAACACTTGCAGACCACCCTCCCATAATGTATTGCGGGACCTGCCTGCTTCCAGGTTGAAGGCCCCCCTCTGACACCTGCTGTGATTGTAAACAGCGGGAGTCTGTCAGCAAGTCCCATCCAATGATTCATGGCTGGGACCTGCTAATCGGTTGTGTCCAATAACAGCCCAGAGCCCTGTGAGGGCTCTGTACAGAGGGAGTGATCTCTGTTTCTTATCTCTGCAAAGCAGGATAGGAACCGAGATCTGTAGTAAAAAGTAGCACACATTGCATCCCTTGATCTCTCTAGATGTTAACCCCTTCCTAGCCAGTGTTATTAGTACAGTGACAGTGTACAGTATTAGCACTGTACACTGTATTAGTGTCACTGGTGAGGTCAGTGGCAGTTAGTCAGTCCCCCCCCCAGCGACAGTTAGTTTTAGATTTCTCGCTGCACTATGGCAGTCCCAGTATAAATAGCTGATCACCACCATTTGTAGTATAAAAAATAAAAAATTCCAGTATATGGTTTACAGGTGCTATATCTTTCACAAAAAAACAATCCATATACACTCATTGGGATTTTTGGATCAAAGACATGTATTAGAATAAATTTTGACCAAAATTTATGAAGAAATTTGATTTTTTTTTTTAATTGGATATGTTTTTGTAGCAGAAAGTAAAAAATATTGTTCTTGATCTTAGTTTCATATTGAAAAATACCCCCTGACGCTTTTGTATTCTAATAGCGGGAGGTTTTCCAGCCATCAGAATACAGTGTTCATTGTTGGCTGCAAGAAAAGGGGGTATTTCGCCACACTTTGGAGATATTTACATTCACTTATTGCGTTAATATGCTCCTATTACATTAGCATGCAAATACTGTCCTGTGGAGCCCCCAGTGCAGACACCTGGGAAACTTACAAACGCTGCAGAGTAAATCCAAAGTCTATCAGGGGACGTGTATACAGTGTGATATTATATACATTTACTTCTTTATTCATTGGTTATCTACCGAGGTGGATTACGTAACTAGGTTTGGCACTGCTATGCACGACCTTGCAAAACCATTTTGCATGCACCATTTCTATTGAACCTAAATACCTGTAAGAACAGAATACTTACACTGGCTTCAGCAGACTTGCATTCCAAAACTCCTTTTAGTGACTGCAATGACTGGAGAACACACCGCTCAAATTGAGATGGCTATAAAAGAAAGAACACCGTAACAAAATGTATTATTGTACTAATGCTTTACAGTACACATACATGCGCTGTTTACCTCTACCCAATAATGCCCCATTCACATCTATGCATTGTGGTAACTTGCGTTTGCATGCCTTGATGCTGCAGGATCTGCAGCACAAGGTCAGAGACAGCATAAAAGACATAGAAGGAGCTCAAACCAGGTCCTGCTCCTTTGTAAACTCAGTACAGTTCAACACATATTAACTACTGGGCACTTAAACCCCCTTCCTGCCCACGCCAATTTTCAGCTTTTAGCGCTGCTGCACTTTGAATGACAATTGCACAGTCATGCAGCGCTGTACCCAAATTAAATTTTTATCATTTTTTTTTACACAAATAGAGCTTTCTTTTGGTGGTATTTAATCCCTACTGGGGTTTTTATTTTTTGCTTAACAAAAAAAAGACTAAAAATTTTGAAAAAACAAAACAAAAAAGTTTTCATAGTTTGTTATAAAATTTTGCAAACAGGTAATTTTTTCCTTCATTGATGTGCACTGATGAGGCACGCTATGAGAGTGAGGAGAAAAAATAGCCGATTACCGGCTCTGTTTACATTACGTGATCAGCTGTCATTGGCTAACAGCTGATCACGTGGTAAGGGATCGGGATTGGCCCTTTACTCTGATCTGTGATCAGCCCAGTCTCCTTGATGTGCTGATCACAGAGCGTGCCCCGCAGGCTGCTTAAGCATGTAAGGACGAACATGGACACCCTCCCTGCAATTTAGGCCTGGGGGTAAAGGTGATGGACTGGCCAAGCGTGTCTCCAGATCTAAACCCTATTGAGCATCTGTGGGGCATCCTCAAATGGAAGGTCTCTAACATCCACCAGCTCCGTGATGTTGTCATTGAGGAGTACAAGAGGACTCCAGTGGCAACCTGTGAAGCTCTGGTGAACTCCATGCCCAAGAAGGTTATGGCAGTGCTGAAAAATAATGATGGCCACACAAAAAATATTGACATTTTGGGCCCAATTTTGACATTTTCACAGCAAATTTACAGTTATACAAGCTGTACACTCACTAATTTACATTGTAGCAAAGTATCATTTCTTCAGTGTTGTCACATGAAAAGATATGATAAATATTTACAAAAATGTTGGGGGTGTACTCACTTTTGTGAGATACTGTGGTTAACAGTGAGGACTGAAGTGCTGAGGCAAGCTCAACCTCCCTAAAAATAAAAGGGTTGGTAGCCCTTGTTCATTGTACTAGTGTTCCAGGTGAGGTTATCAGAGGTGTGCACCCCAGATGTTTAAAACACAAGACCATCTTAACTGCACCCCAAATATTGCAAGGAGGCCTGGTGGGGGTGCGGGGGTACTGGTCTTCCTAATGTCCACAATCGTCTCTTGTTTTTGTTCTCTTTACGTTGAGAGATTTTTATTTTTCACCAAGCCTCCAGTTTCTCCACTTCCTGCCTGTATTTGGATATTTAAACACATCATCTGCAAACCTCATGATAGGATTGCTTGGATACTTGGCTGACCAGTCATAGGTTATAGGATAGCTGTGATCTACAGGCCCCCCCCTAGATCAGTATCAAACTTTCTTGATGACTTCTCTGCCTGGCTACCCTACTTTCTTTCTTCTGAAATCCCCACAATCATTCCGGGTGACTTCAACATCCCTATTAATGCCAACACTCCCGCCACTTCCGAACTTCTCAGTCTAACCTCCTCCTTTGACCTAAAGCAATGGATACATGCGCCTATTCACTCTGAAAGCAATACCCTTGACCTCGTTTTCTCCCACCTATGCACTCCATGCAACCTCTCCAACTATCCATTCCCTCTCTCTGATCATTACCTTATTAGTTTCACTCTCTCCCTCACCTCCACCTCCTCTCCCTCCAACTGTCTAAAAGTTACCTACAGAAACCTACGTCATCTCAACCCTTCTTTTCTGCAGACGACCTCTATATGAAATCTCACCGCTATCCTGCACTGACCTAGCCCCTTCTGTCTACATCGCTTCACTTCTAGCCTCACTGGACTTACTGCCCCCCCCCCCCACTACACACAGAATCAGGCCCAACCCCTTCAACCTTGGCAAACAGATGATACTAGAAGTCTGAAAAAACATAGTCATGCTCATGAGCGCCTGTGGCATAAGACTAGGTCTCAGAAAGATTTCAACCCATAAAATCTACCCTCCAAAAATACAATTCCAGCCTCCCCACTGCCAAGCAGACCTATTTTATCACTCTCATTAACAACTGATCAGCCCGTCCCCGTCAACTCTTCTCTACCTTAAACTCTCTACTTTGTCCTCCACTGCCTCCACCCACCAACTCACTCACTGCCCAGGAGATTGCTAATCACTTCAAACAGAAGATTGATACAATTTGCGAGATCTCTACTGTTCAGATACCCTCCACGCTATATACACTGCAGGCCCACAGGTACAATGATTACTTCCCTCTTTCAACCCCACCACTATAGACGAGGTTGCTAAACTACTTGCCAACGTCCAACTTACCACCTGCCCTCTGGATCCTGTTCCCTCGCAAATGCTACGTTCACCCTCTGGCTCTATTGTACACTCTCTAACCTACATCTTCAATCTCTCCCTTTCTTCTGGCATCTTCCCAAACTCTCTAAAACATGCACTTGTCAGCCCCATACTTAAAAAGCCCTCACTGGACCAATACAATCTTAAACTACGCCCCATCTCCTCGCTCCCCTTTTTATCCAAACTCCTTGAATGTCTGGTCTCCAACCGACTGAGCGACCACCTTGCTGATAATAGCCTTCTTGATCCCCTTCAGACTGGATTTCGTCCTCAACATCCTAGGACTTTTTCCAGAGCCTCTCTAATCCTATGGAATGCCTTACCCCAATCTGTCCGATTATCCGCTACTCTATTAGCTTTTAGACGATCCATGAAACACTCTTCAGAGAAGCCTCTCCTACCCACACCTAACAACTGTATTTTCATTTTCTCCATCAGTTCATCCCCCACAGTTATTATCTTTTAAAACAAAAAGAGGAAAATCTTGCGAGCCACAATGATCCAGTGCTCAATGTGCATAAATGTGAAACTCCAAAGCAAAAAAATATATATATATAAATAACTGTGAATATCCAGCCGCAAACGCAGTTCACGTATTCATATCCGTGCACAAGTATAGAAAAAATTGTTTGCGCTGCGCTTGATATCAAAAAAATAAAATAGAATCGGTATCAAAGATCACTAATATATAGATATCGAATACAACATGCAAATTTCCTATATATAGTATGTACCTTAACCTCTATATTATGCTTACATATCAAACAATAAGAGTGCAATGTGTATGTACACTCACGCCAAAACAAACTCGATCAAGTGATATATCAGATAACATGCAATGTCTCGCATCTAGTGTAGCATGCAAAGAATCAAATCACTTAAACATGAAATAACATAAAAATGCTCAGTGCTTTTTAAACGCAGTCAAAATAATCTGCGCTTAGTGATCTCTCCATAATAAAGTGTCCATAAAATGTCCCAAATAAAAGTGCATCTGTGTTCAGCGAAATCCAACACATCCAGTGCAAAATGAATCCGAGTGCTGCAATCAACCGTGATGAATCCTGGAAAACCCCCCCAAAGTGATTGCGCTCACCTCTGAGCGTGTGACACAGTGGTTAGCTATGTCAAATCACGTTTGGTAGCCACTCATTGGGCTCTGCAAGGTCATATAGATATGATCTCCACTCACTCTGGGTTGACAAGGCTCCATAGACATCCATATATAGAATGAAGAGAGACTACATAGTGTAATACTATCAACCACTCTTTTATTAATATATAAAATCGCTTCCCACAAAGGGGTACTCACATTCTCCTGGTGCTGCTGTGCACCAGACAATAAAGCGCCGTGTAAAAATCGGTAGTTAATGTGCCGCAGGGTATGTTTTTCCTCCCAGCTCAGCTGTGTGCTTCTCGTCCGTCCTGGCCCCTCCCCTACGCGTGTTCGACACAGGGGACACAGTTCCACTTGACCCTCCCTTCTAGATTGTAAGCTCTAATGAGCAGGGCCCTCTGATCCCTCTTGTATTGATTTATATTGTAACTGTACTGTCTGCCCCAATGTTGTATAGTGCTGCGCAAACTGTTGGCACTATATAAATCCTGTATAATAATAATAATAGGTCCGAAATATGTATACTAAGAGGCTCTGGGTGCATTTTTTTTTTTTTTTGACAACAGTATGCCTGGGGTCATAGTATACAGTGGGGACGGAAAGTATTCAGACCCCCTTATAATTTTTCACTCTTTGTTATATTGCAGCCATTTGCTAAAATCATTTAAGTTCATTTTTTTCCTCGTTAATGTACACACAGCACCCAATATTGACAGAAAAACACAGAATTGTTGACATTTTTGCAGATTTATTAAAAAAAGAAAAAATGAAATATCACATGGTCCTAAGTATTCAGACCCTTTGCTGTGACACTCATATATTTAACTCAGGTGCTGTCCATTTCTTCTGATCATCCTTGAGATGGTTCTACACCTTCATTTGAGTCCAGCTGTGTTTGATTATACTGATTGGACTTAATTAGGAAACCACACACCTGTCTATATAAGACCTTACAGCTCACAGTGCTCTCAGAGCAAATGAGAATCATGAGGTCAAAGGAACTGCCTGAAGAGTTCAGAGACAGAATTGTGGAAAAGCACAGATCTGGCCAAGGTTACAAAAAAATTTCTGCTGCACTTAAGGTTCCTAAGAGAACAGTGGCCTCCATAATCCTTAAGTGGAAGACATTTGGGATGACCAGAACCCTTCCTAGAGCTGTCCGTCCAGCCAAACTGCGCTATCGGGGGAGAAGAGCCTTGGTAAGAGAGGTAAAGAAGAACCCAAAGATCACTGTGGCTGAGCTCCAGAGATGCAGTCGGGAGATGGGAGAAAGTTGTAGAAAGTCAACCATCAATCCAGCCCTCCACCAGTCGGGGCTCTATGGCAGAGTAGCCCGACGGAAGGCTCTCCTCAGTGCAAGACACATGAAAGCCCGCATGGAGTTTGCTAAAAAGCACCTGAAGGACTCCAAGATGGTGAGAAATAAGATTCTTTGGTCTGATGAGACCAAGATAGAACTTTTTGGCCTTAATTCTAAGCGGTATGTGTGGAGAAAACCAGGCACTGCTCATCACCTGTCCAATACAGTCCCAACAGTCAAGCATGGTGGTGGCAGCATCATGCTGTGGGGGTGTTTTTCAGTTGCAGGGACAGGACGACTGGTTGCAATCAAGGGAAAGATGAATGTGGCCAAGTACAGGGATATCCTGGACGAAAACCTTCTCCAGAGTGCTCAGGACCTCAGGCTGGGCCAATGGTTTACCTTCCAACAAGACAATGACCCTAAGCACACAGCTAAAATAACGAAGGAGTGGCTTCACAACAACACCGTGACTGTTCTTGAATAGCCACGCCAGAGCCCTGACTTAAACCCAATTGAGCATCTCTGGAGAGACCTAAAGATGGCTGTCCACCAACATTTACCATCCAGCTTAACAGAACTGGAGAGAATCTGCAAGGAGGAATGGCAGAGGATCCCCAAATCCAGGTGTGAAAAACTTGTATCTTTCCCAAAAAGACTCATGGCTGTACTAGATCAAAAGGGTGCTTCTACTAAATACTGAGCAAAGGGTCTGAATACTTTGGACCATGTGATATTTCAGTTTTTCTTTTTTAATAAATCTGCAAAAATGTCAACAATTCTGTGTTTGTCTGTCAATATGGGGTGCTGTGTGTACATTAATGAGGAAAAAAAATGAACTGAAATGATTTTGGCAAATGGCTGCAATATAACAGAGTGAAACATTTAAGGGGATCTGAATACTTTCCGTCCCCACTGTATATACACTTATTTTGTTGCATCCATGTACCAGAACTTTTATGCGTTTTGTAATTGTTATCCTGAGAATATAACCCATACACACATATTTATTTATTCTCCTTTGGGTCCCCTTTGTATTGAGGGAGGTGCTGGGTGGTGTGTATACTGGTCACGTGCGCCTAGCCACAGGCATGTATTATTATTTCTTTCCGTATTAGCTCCACCCCACTATGAAGCACTTCCAGCCCGCATTTCCGGCTTTGCGTTCCACAATATGGAGTGTGCGTTCCAGCCGCTCATCCCTTACCATGAAACTGGATTCCCTGCCTCTGGACAACGTGGTCTGTGGCAGGTGAGTTACTGTGGGACGTTAGTATTGACTGGCCTGCACAGAGTACTGACCTCAACCTGATATAACACCTTTGGGAGGAATTAGAGTGGAGACCGCGAGTCAGGCCTTCTCATCCAACATCAGTGCCTGAACTCACAAATGTGCTTCTGGAAGAATGGTCAAACACTCCCATAGACACACTCGTAAAATCTTGTGGACAGCCTTATTAGAAGAGTTGAAACGGTTATAGCTGCAAAGGGTGGGCCAACTCCATATTGAACCCTACGGACTAAGACTGGGGTGCCATTAAAGTTCATGTGCGTAAAGGCAGGTGTCACAATACTTTTGACAATATAGTGTATGCACATGACAAGAGGATCATGCACACTATATACACATGTGGGTTTGTTTTGTGGGATCTCAGTGCGGTGATGGTTACAAATTCCAGTACCCAGTTGCACAAAGTTAAGCTTAGTCCAGGTTATGTAAATCAGGCTTATTTACACTCTACTGGACATGTTTTTTTTATGTTGAAGACCTTTCACCGCTCATCAGAGTGGATTCCTCAATTCAAATTAGAGCTATGAACATCCCTCAGCATTTATGCCTACAAGGGTAACTAAGTCATCCTAATTCATGTTCCCAATCCATGAATTATGTTAACAACATTACTGTGGAAGTGGTAAAAAGAAGTCTAACTAAATGTGACTAATTACTACAACTACTGTATAACATGTCCTGACTTAATGAAAACTTTCACAGGCACCTAACAAAATTGTATAAACACTATACATATTCTTTAAAGAATATGCTATTTAATGCTAAGTCCTGATGTGCATGTTAAAGTAAAAGACAATATCAGGGAAATAATGTGGTATGTGCTTCTATGCTGATTTTATAACAAGTTCTTAGTCACTTCTTTTTGTAGAAATCTATTGAAATTATATCCACATTGAGATATATTTATGACTGGTGACACATTTCACAAGGTCAAAACGTGTATCAAAAAATTTCGCCTTCTCAATAACAAGGAAAAAGTTTAAATTCTTTTAGTTCAAGCTACTTACTTTCTAGATTAGTTAGCAATTGCAAAAATGCACCAAGCAAACAACATAAATCTGATAAAGCACAATTGGTGCTATTTTACTATTAATGTAGCGGGGTGAAGTGAAAGTGCGCACTTCTATCCAAAGCGCTTCATTACAGTGCTGCTGCTTCCTAAGATTAAAGGGTCCTTTCACTAAACATATGCTTATTTCAATTGCATTTTGGTATTATTCCAACATTTTCTCTTTAAAATGGTTCATAAAAAAACAGTTATCACATAGGTGTAGAACTGTTGATTTTTTAATGATATGGCTATTCAACCACCAAAAGCCCTTATTTCCCTGCTTTCCTTAAAGGATAAGTTCACCTTTCAAAAAATATATAAATGCACATATTTTTGCAAAAACAGCTTTTAATAGACATGTCGCAAAAACGTACAGTTCTTGAGGTCTGAAGGGAATGTATTACTGCTCCACATTGCATTCAGGGAGTGTGGGTGTCTCTGAATGCCATAATGCAGTAGACCACGGTGAGTGTACACAGCGTGCTATAATAGGGGTGGCAGAGAGAATGTTAGACTGATAGAGGGATAGAGCAGACTTGGTACTGTTGTTCACAGAGCGGCAGTGTTATCAGGTGGGCTACTGGGAAATGTAGTCTACTCTATGAAGGAAGGAGACTTATTAAGTGATGTCGCTCTTGCACTGAGTCCTCCTACCAGTTCCGGAGCATATGAAATTTAATCTGAGCAGAATGCTAACATCACAGCTAAGGAATAAAGGATATCTCACAAAGTAAGAGTTTGAGAAAAAAGAATGAATACAATGGTTTTGATTGGATATATATTGGAATTCTGAAAGTAAGCATATTAATCCTGGAGTTGGGCTTTAAAAAAAAAGATATGCACACTGATCTCCCCTCTTAAAGTGGTCCTCAAAATGGTAAAACTGATAGGAGGCCATTACACAGCTTATGTGGTGGGGTAAGGGAGGAGGGGAAGAGTGGAATTTGGCAAATTGCACATTAACTGCTGTATGTATGTATACCGTAATAAATTGTACTTACTAAAGACGTTAAACCTTCGTTATCAACAACCCAATCTTCTTTGTCAGCTAGTCGTTTTACCTCTGAAAAAAACAGTATTTAGTATTAACCTCAAATATTCTTATATTAATAATACTTTTAATACACATTCTTAGAAATTACTACAACAGACAAGACTATGGCATGACTCTGTAAACCCTGGAGAAATATTTATTAGTGTTTTGTTTACGTAAGCCAATGGCGATTTATTAAAGCTGGAGAGTGCTAAATCTGGCGCGGCTTTGCATAGAAACCAATCAATTTCTAGGTTCTTTTGTCTAAGCTTAATTGAGCAAGCTGAAATTAGAAGCTGATTGGCTACCATGCACAGCTGAAGCAGATTTTGCACTCTCCAGTTTTAGCGAATCAACCCCAATGTATCTTAAAAGTGGTTGTAAAGGCAGGATTTTTTTTACCTCAATACATTTCCTGCAATTGCATCACCCTCCCTCACCCCCTGTTATACTTTCCACAAGTTCTACTTCGATCCAGTGGAGTGCCAATCTGCAGCGGTGCTCTCCTCTGTCACTCTCCTCACAGGACACAGAGGCAGTAGTGGGAGCCATTGGCTCCTGTTGCTGTTAATCCAATGCTGTAAGGAGGGAGCAGGGGGCTGGGCTGAACCATGCTTGGCTGCGCCCGGCTTGGGAGCGTGCCTGCAGATACGCCTCCAGTGGAAGAACTTTCCTATGAGTGCACACAGAGAAGAAGGAGGAGACTAGAACGCCAGCAGGGGACCCCAAAAGAAGAGGTTTAAGACAACTTTGCAATACCAGAGCTCTGTGAGCTGTTCAGAGCGGAATCTGCCACGTATGAAAGGGGTCTAAGTCTCAACATTTTGCACCACTCCTTCGTTCCTATTATAGTAGCCAACACAGCTTATTTAAAAACGTCACCTGCACTGTGCAGGATGCAAAAATTAAATATAAAGAAGCACTACCGGTCACCATCTCTCACATTTTAAAAATAACTGTATTAATTGCTAAATGATCACTCATATGAACCAAAGCTGGCCATACACTCCACACACATGCAAACAAGGTGGTTGGAAGAATTCCCCTTGCTCAGAGTGGCTCTCACTGCTGTCAAAATACAATAATCAGTGGTTGCAGCTGATTATGTAGTGTACAAAAACAGTGTCTCCTCACTAAAAAGGAACAAATGCAGCGCTAAAGCAAAAATATCAGACATTAATATGTGATATACAATATCTCAAGGTGCGTGTGATTACATGTGTATAAAAAACAAATGAATCTAGAGACAGAAATAGGTTAGGAGTTAAACCTCTAAGGCATCCGTATAGGATGTATACCTAAAAAACCGTCTGTATAAATAAGTCCATATATCTAAACAGGATATGTATATGTTAATAGTCCACGGATTACCATGAATGATCATACATATAGAAGTCCATGAAATATCGAGTGAATTCAAAGATGTTAAACACTTAAGTGTAAACAATATGAAAATCAAGTGTTGATAGTAGATCCACCACCGTAATTGAAAATGGGGGGGAGCTTACCAGAAGAAATGGACACAGATGGGTATACACTCACTGTGTCAATAAGGCTTGTATAGCTGTAGATCTCTGAATGTGGAATGGGAGTGGTAGAGATGCTTGTAGAAGGTATACACAGTAAAGGCAAATCCAATCAGGTATCACCAGCGTGTAAGGGAAAAACATGAAAGTACATAGCGTAATACTGCGTAGGTAGCCTTGAGGCAGATATTAGCACAAATAATTGCGTATGAACAGATCCATAAATTGACCAATGAAATGTGAAAGATATTAAACACCCAGAAGTGTAAATAACAAAATATTCAAGTGTTAATAGTAAGTCCACCACCGTGAGTAAAAGTGGGGGGCTTACCAGAGCAAATGGACACGGATGGGTGTACACCCACTGTGTCTATTGAGCTTGTATAGCTGTAGATCCCTGGAGACAGGATGAGAGTAGCCAAGGTACTTGAGGAGAGTATATATGATGAAGACAAATCCAATCACTTATCCAGAGCGTATAAAGAAAAAGTATAAAGGCACATAGCGTAATACTGTATAAAAAAGCTCAGAGCGGCTGCGCTACACCGAGCCTGCGCCGTGACACTCTAACTGGGACCTCTCTGAGCTGCAGTGGCCACTGTACACCCATCCGTGTCCATTTGCTCTGGTAAGCCCCCCACTTTTACTCACGGTGGTGGACTTACTATTAACACTTGAATATTTTGTTATTTACACTTCTGGGTGTTTAATATCTTTCACATTTCATTGGTCAATTTATGGATCTGTTCATACGCAATTATTTGTGCTAATATCTGCCTCAAGGCTACCTATGCAGTATTACGCTATGTACTTTCATGTTTTTCCCTTACACGCTGGTGATACCTGATTGGATTTGCCTTTACTGTGTATACCTTCTACAAGCATCTCTACCACTCCCATTCCACATTCAGAGATCTACAGCTATACAAGCCTTATTGACACAGTGAGTGTATACCCATCTGTGTCCATTTCTTCTGGTAAGCTCCCCCCATTTTCAATTACGGTGGTGGATCTACTATCAACACTTGATTTTCATATTGTTTACACTTAAGTGTTTAACATCTTTGAATTCACTCGATATTTCATGGACTTCTATATGTATGATCATTCATGGTAATCCGTGGACTATTAACATATACATATCCTGTTTAGATATATGGACTTATTTATACAGACGGTTTTTTAGGTATACATCCTATACGGATGCCTTAGAGGTTTAATTCCTAACCTATTTCTGTCTCTAGATTCATTTGTTTTTTATACACATGTAATCACACGCACCTTGAGATATAGTATTGTATAGTTGTATAGTTTTGTTTAGGCCAGCTGGAAATGAAAAAATGAGAGTGAAGCTGGACATTAGTGTTAAGCCTTCTGGTGTCAAATATTTAACTTTCTAGCTTTGACCTTTCACAAATTATTTGTTTTAAACTTCTGCTCTCAACTCACTCAAAAAAAAATCTGAGCAATATGTTATTATAGGACACTCTGAGCCACCTGAAACAATTGGGACAGGGCCCTCCTGTGCCACAACCGCCCTGATACATAGATAAAAATTTTGATTTAAAAGTAAGAGTTAACACAAAGCGTGTGTAAACAAATTATAATATGCCTATATTTTAGGCATAAACCCAAAATTTCTTTTTTTAAACAAACATGGCATGCTTACCTGCTCCAGTGCAATGGTTTTGCACAGAGCAGCCCCAATCCTCCTCTTCTCAGGTTCCACCATAGCAAGCTGCTTGCTATGGGGGCACTCGTGTAGGCTCGTTCTCGAGCCGCGTTTCGTTTGTTGATTGACACAGAGAGTGCAGCTTGGCCCTGCAACTCCCTCACTGGCTGTGATTGACAGCAGCAGGATACTCTGTGCTATGATATTTGAAGTTGGATGGTCAGTTTGAGAAAGTTTTTCTCTGGTAAACATTTGAAAAATAGTCAAATGATTCAAACTGACCCAATAAATTGTTACTTTAACCACTTGCCGACCGCCTCACGCCGATATACGTCGGCAGAATGGCACGGGCAGGCAGAATCACGTACCCATACGTGATCTGCCTCCCGCGGGCGGGGGGTCCGGTGCCAGCGGCGGTCGGCTTTGGTCTGGGAGTGTTTAAAGATGAGGGGGAGGCCATCCGATCGTGGCCCCCCCTCGCGATCGCTCCCAGCCAATGACAATCATCCCCTGCCTCTGTGTAGTACACACAGGCAGAGGATGTGATGTCATCTTTCCTCAGCTCGGCAGTTTCCGTTCCGGCGCCGAGGAGAGAAGACATGAGTGCACAACACACACACAGTAGAACATGCCAGGCATACTTTAATCCCCGATCCACCCCCGATCGCCTCCCGATCACCCCTCCCCCCCCCTGTCACACTGACACCAAGCAGTATTTTTTTTTTTCTGATTACTGCATGGTGTCAGTTTGTGACAGTTAGAAGTGGTAGGGCAGTTAGTATTAGCCCCCTGTAGGTCTAGGATATCCCCCTAACTAAGTTTTAACCCCTTGATCACCCCCCGTCACTAGTGTCACTAAGCGATCATTTTTCTGATCGCTGTATTAGTGTCGCTGATGACGCTAGTTAGGGACGTAAATATTTAGGTTCGCCGTTAGCGTTTTATAGCGTCAGGGACCCCCATATACTACCTAATAAATGTTTTAACCCCTTGATTGCCCCCTAGTTAACCCTTTCACTACTGATCACCATATAACCGTTACGGGTGACACTGGTTAGTTCGTTTATTTTTTATAGTGTCAGGGCACCCGCCGTTTATTACCGAATAAAGGTTTAGCCCCCTGATCGCCCGGCGGTGATATGCGTCGCCACAGGCAGCGTCAGATTAGCGCCAGTACCGCTAACACCCACACACGCAGCATACGCCTCCCTTAGTGGTATAGTATCTGAACGCATCAATATCTGATCCAATCAGATCTATACTAGCATCCCCAGCAGTTTAGGGTTCCCAAAAACGCAGCGTTAGCGGGATCAGCCCAGATACCTGCTAGCACCTGCGTTTTTCCCCTCCGCCCGGCCCAGCCCACCCAAGTGCAGTATCGATCGATCACTGTCACTTACAAAACACTAAACGCATAACTGCAGCGTTTGCAGAGTCAGGCCTGATCCCTGCGATCGCTAACAGTTTTCTTGGTAGCGTTTTGGTGAACTGGCAAGCACCAGCCCCAGGCAGCGTCAGATTAGAACCAGTACCGCTAACACCCATGCACGCAACGTACACCTCCCTTAGCAGTATAGTATCTGAACGGATCAATATCTGATCCGATCAGATCTATACTGGCGTCCCCAGCAGTTTAGGGTTCACAAAAACGCAGTGTTAGTGGTATCAGCCCAGATACCTGCTAGCACCTGCGTTTTGCCCCTCCGCCCGGCCAAGCCCAACCCACCCAAGTGTAGTATCGATTGATCATTGTCAATTACAGAACACTAAACGCATAACTGCAGCGTTCACAGAGTCAGGCCTGATCCCTGCGATCTCTAACAGTTTTTTTAGTAGCGTTTTGGTGAACTGGCAAGCACCTGCCCCAGGCAGCGTCAGGTTAGCGCCAGTACCGCTAACACCCACGCACGCAGCGTACACCTCCCTTAGTGGTATAGTATCTGAACGGATCAATATCTGATTCGATCAGATCTATACTAGCGTCCCCAGCAGTTTAGGGTTCCCAAAAACGCAGTGTTAGCGGGATCAGCCCAGATACCTGCTAACACCTGCGTTCTGCCCCCCCGCCTGGCCCGGCCCAGCCCACCCAAGTGCAGTATCGATCGATCACTGTCACTTACAAAACACTAAACGCATAACTGCAGCATTTGCAGAGTCAGGCCTGATCCCTGCGATCGCTAACAGTTTTTTTGGTAGCGTTTTGGTGAACTGGCAAGCACCAGCGCCCTAGTACACCCCGGTCGTAGTCAAACCAGCACTGCAGTAACACTTGGTGACGTGGCGAGTCCCATAAGTGCAGTTCAAGCTGGTGAGGTGGCAAGCACAAGTAGGTGTCCCGCTGCCACCAAAAAGACAAACACAGGCCCGTCGTGCCCATAATGCCCTTCCTGCTGCATTCGTCAATCCTAATTGGGAACCCACCACTTCTGCAGCGCCCGTACTTCCCCCATTCACATCCCCAACCAAATGCAGTCAGCTGCATGAGAGGCATTTTCTTTATGTCCTCCCGAGTACCCCTACCCAACTAACCCCCCCAAAAAAGATGTCGTGTCTGCAGCAAGCGCGGATATAGGCGTGACACCCGCTATTATTGTCCCTCCTGTCCTGACAATCCTGGTCTTTGCATTGGTGAATGTTTTGAACGCTACCATACACTAGTTGAGTATTAGCATAGGGTACAGCATTCCACAGACTAGGCGCACTTTAACAGGGTCTCCCAAGATGCCATCGCATTTTGAGAGACCCGAACCTGGAACCGGTTACAGTTATAAAAGTTACAGTTACAAACAAAGTGTAAAAAAATAAAAAATAAAAACACAAACAAAAATATATAATAAAAAAAAATAGTTGTCGTTTTATTGTTCTCTCTCTATTCTGCTCTTTTTTACTGTATTCTATTCTGCAATGTTTTATTGTTATTATGTTTTATCATGTTTGCTTTTCAGGTATGCAATTTTTTATACTTTACCGTTTACTGTGCTTTATTGTTAACCATTTTTTTGTCTTCAGGTACGCCATTCACGACTTTGAGTGGTTATACCAGAATGATGCCTGCAGGTTTAGGTATCATCTTGGTATCATTCTTTTCAGCCAGCGGTCGGCTTTCATGTAAAAGCAATCCTAGCGGCTAATTAGCCTCTAGACTGCTTTTACAAGCAGTGGGAGGGAATGCCCCCCCCACCGTCTTCCGTGTTTTTCTCTGGCTCTCCTGTCTCAACAGGGAACCTGAGAATGCAGCCGGTGATTCAGCCAGCTGACCATAGAACTGATCAGAGACCAGAGTGGCTCCAAACATCTCTATGGCCTAAGAAACCGGAAGCTACAAGCATTTTATGACTTAGATTTCGCCGGATGTAAACAGCGCCATTGGGAAATTGGGAAAGCATTCTGTGGTCAGATGCTTTGAGCGCAGAGGAGAAATCTAGGGTCTAATAGACCCCAATTTTTTCAAAAAAGAGTACCTGTCACTACCTATTGCTATCATAGGGGATATTTACATTCCCTGAGATAACAATAAAAATGATTAAAAAAAAAAAATGAAAGGAACAGTTTAAAAATAAGATAAAAAAGCAAAAAAATAATTAAAAAAAAAAAAAAAAAAAAAAAAAAAAGCACCCAGCAAGCGTCGGTCTGGCGTCAAATGTAAACAGCAATTGCACCATGCATGTGAGGTATCACCGCAAAGGTCAGATCGAGGGCAGTAATTTTAGCAGTAGACCTCCTCTGTAAATCTAAAGTGGTAACCTGTAAAGGCTTTTAAAAATGTATTTAGTTTGTCGCCACTGCACGTTTGTGCGCAATTTTAAAGCATGTCATGTTTGGTATTTATGTACTCGGCCTAAGATCATCTTTTTTATTTCATCAAACATTTGGGCAATATAGTGTGTTTTAGTGCATTAAAATTTTAAAAAGTGTGTTTTTTCCCCAAAAAATGCGTTTGAAAAATCGCTGCGCAAATACTGTGTGAAAAAAAAAAATGAAACACCCACCATTTTAATCTGTAGGGCATTTGCTTTTAAATATATATATAATGTGTGGGGGTTCAAAGTAATTTTCTTGCAAAAAAAAAATTTTTTTTCCATGTAATCAAAAAGTGTCAGAAAGGACTTTGTCTTCAAGTGGTTAGAAGAGTGGGTGATGTGTGATATAAGCTTCTAAATGTTGTGCATAAAATGCCAGGACAGTTCAAACCTCCCCCAAATGACCCCATTTTGGAAAGTAGACACCCCAAGCTATTTGCTGAGAGGCATGTCGTGTCCATGGAATATTTTATATTGTGACACAAGTTGCGGGAAAGAGACAATTTTTTTTTTTTTTTGCACATAGTTGTCACTAAATGATATATTGCTCAAACATGCCATGGGAATATGTGAAATTACACCCCAAAATACATTCTGTTGCTTCTCCTGAGTATGGGGATACCACATGTGTGGGACTTTTTGGGAGCCTAGCTGCGCACAGGACCCCGAAAACCAAGCACCGCCTTCAGGCTTTCTAAGGGCGTAAATTTTTGATTTCACTCTTCACTGCCTATCACAGTTTCGGAGGCCATGGAATGCCCAGGTGGCAACCCCCCCCCCCCAAATGACCCCATTTTGGAAAGTAGACACCCCAAGCTATTTGCTGAGAGGTATAGTGAGTATTTTGCAGACCTCACTTTTTGTCACAAAGTTTTGAAAATTGAAAAAAGAAAAAAAAAATTTTTTTCTTGTCTTTCTTTATTTTCAAAAACAAATGAGAGCTGCAAAATACTTACCATGCCTCTCAGCAAATAGCTTGGGGTGTCTACTTTCCAAAATGGGGTCATTTGGGGGGGGGGGTTGTGCCACCTGGGCATTCCATGGCCTCCGAAACTGTGATAGGCAGTGAAGAGTGAAATCAAAAATTTACACCCTTAGAAATCCTGAAGGCGGTGATTGGTTTTCTAGGCCCCGTACGCGGCTAGTCTCCTAAAAAGTCCCACACATGTGGTATCCCCATACTCAGGAGAAGCAGCTAAATGTATTTTGGGGTGCAATTCCACATTTGTCCATGGCCTGTGTGAGCAATATATAATTTAGTGACAACTTTGTGCAAAAAAAAAAAAAAATTGTCACTTTCCCGCAACTTGTGTCAAAATATAAAATATTCCATGGACTCAACATGCCTCAAAGCAAATAGCTTGGGGTGTCTACTTTCCAAAATGGGGTCATTTGGGGGGGGTTTATGCCATCTGGGCATTTTATGGCCTTCAAAACTGTGATAGATAGTGAGGAGGGAAATCAAAAATGTACGCCCTTAGAAACCCTGAAGGCAGTGATTGGTTTTCGGGGCCCTGTACGCGGCTAGGCTCCCAAAAAGTCCCACACATGTGGTATCCCCATACTCAGGAGAATCAGCTAAATGTATTTTGGGGTGCAATTCCACATATGCCCATGGCCTGTGTGAGCAATATATCATTTAGTGACAACTTTTTGTAATTTTTTTTTTTTTTTTTGTCATTATTCAATCACTTGGGACAAAAAAAATGAATATTCAATGGGCTCAACATGCCTCTCAGCAATTTCCTTGGGGTGTCTACTTTCCAAAATTGGGTCATTTGTGGGGGTTTTGTACTGCCCTGCCATTTTAGCACCCCAAGAAACAACATAGGCAGTCATAAATTAAAGGCTGTGTAAATTCCAGAAAATGTACCCTAGTTTGTAGACGCTATAACTTTTGCGCAAACCAATAAATATACACTTATTGACATTTTTTTTTAGCAAAGACATGTGGCCGAATACATTTTGGCCTAAATGTATGACTAAAATTGAGTTTATTGGATTTTTTTTTTAGAACAAAAAATAGAAAATATCATTTTTTTTTCAAAATTTTCGCAAATTTTGTTTGGGTACAGCATTGCATGACCGCGCAATTAGCAGTTAAAGCGACGCAGTGCCAAATTGTAAAAAGTGCTCTGGTCAGGAAGGGGGTAAATCCTTCTGGGGCTGAAGTGGTTAAAGGCTTCTGAGCACAGAATGTATTTTATTCCAGCAAATAAATAAAATAATAAAACTAAAATAAGTTTTAGTTTTTAGTTGGAGAGACTCCCTTTAGTTCCTGTTCATTTAACCACACAACATTAACCGAGGTTCTTTGTAAACTTTATTTAAAAATTGTTTTAATTGTTGTATGTGTCCCTTGAAGAAATGTCCTGCTCGGATTTTGTTCTAGTATCTACACAGAAGTGCACAGAAATCTCCTGAATGTGGACACAATCACCAATAAAAACGTGACAGAGATTCTAACTCTTCCTTAGTCTATTCAAAACTTAGCTGGAACTAGGATTTAACACAATCAAATATGGAAGTAGGATTGCTAAAGAAATCTAAAATAGATATCTTCTGAGCATGACATTTACAACTCGCAATGTTTGATGCAGTGTTGGCAACTACAATATTTATAGTAGAAACATGACAGACATACAATTACCTTCTGCTGTATGCTGTAAGGTGACAATGACACAGCGAACTCGTAAATCAAGGATAAGGTCTTGTATGGATTGCAGCATGTCATTGGGGATCTCAAGTGCTGTCAGAGATTCATAACTAAGTCTGAAAAACCCAAAAAGTTACATTTTTTCGTCTAAGAACTTTCCACCAGTTTACCTTTACATTTGATGTGTATTTTCAGTAAAATTGGAAACATATTTACTGAAGCCCTAGAGACACAAAACAGCAAGCATTTTACCGTGGCATACTAAAATGATATCTGCCAACATCTTAAAGCTAAACTCCAGGAATTCATCCACATGTAATATGTACAGGCATATTAGGGGTCAAGTCCAATAAGGTCCAATAAGGTCCAATAAGGTGCATGCCACCTCCTGCACTTCTCTTTTTATTTACATCTGACAGTTTTATGGTAGCTCAGGGAGTACACATTGTCTTCTCTACACAGCAGCTTTTCCCACTCTTCCCCTGTGCTGCCCATTCACAGAAGGTTTGTATTCTGCTAATAGATTCACATAACACCAAGGATGAGCTCCGGCGTGTTCCCACAGTCCACGTGCAGAGCCCGCCATGAAGTCGGCACTGTGCTGCGCTAATCACAGACAGTGAGACATTTCCCGATCTCTGCAGCCGCGCATCAGGACAATGTCTCACTGCCTGTGATTAGCTCTGCACGTAGGCTGTGCGAACACGCCGGAGCTCATCCTTACATAACACAAAGCACTCTGTCATTGGGTACAAAGAGGCACGGCAGCTGCAAGCCACTAGGCAGCTACAAGAGCTGAGACCAAAAGGTCCAGTGTCAGATCTCTGATAGTATGGGATAGCTTTACTCCCCAGAGCTCGATAAAAATGTCATTTGTAAATAAAAAAGACATGCACCTCTTTGGACTGAACTCATAGTAAGCCAGCATATAATACAAAGTGGCTGAACTCCTGGAGTTGAGCTTTAAAGAATAAGGTTATAAAGCACTCACCCTCCAAAAAGAGCCCCAGTTAAATAACAAAAAACAAACAAAAAAACTACAGTTTTTCAGTAATTTAGGCTATGGGCAAACAAGTACATGCCAAGTGGCCAGTTTACAGGCACCGTCTTGCAGGCAAGAGTACTGTCTTGTGGGGGTAGTTGAGAGCAAAGTTGACCTCCTCTTTTCTGCAAGGGTGCAGGGCTGGGACAAAATTAATGGGCAAAGTGATAGGTACACTTTAATGGGGTTTACTTTTAGTTAATTACAAAACCTTTAAACTGTTGAATGTAATTGAACATTTAGGTGCACCCTAGAAACTCTTATAAATATTACTAAGGGCACATATACCACTGGTTTAGAGGCCATATTATCAACAGGAGAAAATATGCCTTTGGTTTTACCTTTTGGCTCTTCCTTACCTGACAGTCTGGACAACATGAGCCAACCAGGGCCCAGATAATTCAGCCTTTAAATCCCAGCCACCATACTTCTTTACGTCATCTTCACTAAGAGTAAATGAGAGCAAGGCTCCACGGATGAGCTTCACAAGGGACTGCATCACTTCCTGAATCATTTTCTAGAGCACAAATAAAGAATAGATAGAAAGTTGGAACATAAGCATAATTAGCAGGGAATAAATCAGGAAAAAAGAGCATAGAAGGATGACACCATATTGAAATACACCAAAATAAGAACAAAGGAGGGCTCTAATGACAGTATGGCTTGTACAGTGTTACACAATTGGAGGAAAAAAAAGTATAATGCAGAAGTAACTTTACATCACTTTCATCCTTCAAAAACAGAAAAATGGAAAGAGATTACCAAGGCTTAAGTTAAATTCCAAAAGTCATTCTAGTAACATTTTACATATCTGCAATTATTCTGTACTTCATGTGGCAAGACTTAGCTGACCTACATAACGCTTTAGTATATTCCAAAACATAGCCAGAGTAAAAACGTCTTCATTTACACATATTGTTGGAAAGCGCATGTACATACACCACCAATACACTACAGTACTGTTATCTTACCTTGAAATCATTTGGCCTTTGTTTCACATTTTTTCTCTGTTTTTCCATTTGTCCAGATTTTTCTGCCGTCTAAACAAAAAAAACCCAATGACAGCTGTAAGTACAAGTGAGCAAAACAAATCAAGGCTAACGTTTTTTCAGAGTATCCTCTCCATATGCACGAAGTCAAGGTTTCACACTAAAACAAACTGTGAAAGCTATTTAGCTTGCACTTTCCAACACACCCAAAGCTTAATTAGAAAATAAGTTCTTGGTACACTATAGTCATGTGTTCATCATCAGTAATATCAGAACATGTATTCTATGAAATTATATATCACTGCTTCAGTAAAAATGGACTAAAAAAAAGACACTGCATGTTGATTAGTCCAGCCATAGAGCATGCTATATTTTGCAAATGATGTGACACGGCTTGTAACAATTATACTATGGGCGTAAATGTCAACTATATTTCAGCATGTAATGCCTATCCTATAGGCACAAATAACTATTTAACTGCATATACAAAGCACATAACATAATAAGCTGAAATTGCTGAACGATAAGGAATAATTGTCTTTTAATATATAGTATGTTTAGATATATATGTGAAAAAGATTAGATGTCTGATCTCTCACCTGCAATACTGCTGAATTTCACTATGTGTGTACCCAGCTTAAGAGTACATGTGTGGAATAGGAGAAAAAATCCTAAAGCCTAGCATTTTCAGAAGAAGTTTTGCAAAGGCAGTTGTCCACTTTGGTGTCGGGAAGGATGTGATAAGATGCGAGTTCAACTATGTTTTTATCTTTTTAATAAAATGAGAGTTACATATTAGACTATGATGGCTATCCATATGTTTTTATGAGAACTAAACAGAGCAAGAGGCACTAGTATATTGCTTGGAAGGGCTGCTACTGGATCCATCATAAACGGAGTGGTTATCCTAAATAAATGAACCAAAGGCGCATTTTCTAAATATATCTGGTGAGTGGCCATTGCACTAGGTGGTGGTGAAGTCACGTTAAGTGGTGGAAGTAGAAGCACTTTATATTGAGAAGGAACGTCACTATTGCACAGAAGTGATAACTCACTGAGGACATTCAGTGAGTACACATATATGTTGAGGATATTTATTGCACTGTGTTCTACACTTATATGTTGACATTTGAGATTTAATGGTCAGAGAGTAACATTGGCACGTATTTCATTTTTTAATTACTTTTTTACACTTGCACTTTAATAACTGCTGGCAGTACGTAAGGTATTTTTTTTATCAGTGGTAATGTTTATATAAGGATTATGATGTGTTGTAAGATAATTTGGATACACAATAGTGGACACAGAACAGCACGCTATTAAGGATATTCCTATTTTGCACTTGTATATTTTTTTTTTATTTTTTAGGAGTGGTAATACATTTACAGGATTATTTCTTGTGATCGGTAAAAGGTAGAAGAGCCCCCTTAGGAAGAAACGCTGGGTCTGTTTGAAGGCCCACTCTGTCTGCAAAAACTTTCAGAAAAGGTTCTGTAACTGCCAGAGCTTGGAGCTCACTGATTCTTCTTGCAGAGGTGATGGCCACCAGAAAAATTGTTTTGAGAACCAAATTCTGCAAGAATGCTTCTTTTAAGGGTTCAAACGGAGCTCGCGAGAGACCCTGCAAAACAATAGACAAATCCCAACTGGGAAAATCTTTAAGGGCTACTGGCCTATTTTGTGCGAGTGCCCTGAAAAAACTTGAAAATAAAGCTTCTTTGGATAAAGTTCTTTCAAAATAAACAGATAAAGCCGCCACCTGAGATATCAGGGTGCTGACTGCCAGTCCCTTCTCTATTCCCTCATGGAGAAATTCAAGAACAGATACTGAACGCTTAACCTGGAGGCCTTTAGAAGCACACCAGGAGTTCAATTTTTTCCAGACCTTCATGTATATGGCTCAAGTGACCTCTTTTCTACTTGAAAGAAGGGTCTATACTACTTTGTCAGATAGTCCTTCTGCCTTCAAGAGGTCTTCTTCAGAAACCAAGCTGTTAACTGAAAATAGTCCACTTCCGGATGGTTCACTGACCCCTGCGATAGAAGATCTTTTCTGGACAGTAACTTCTATGGAGGTTCCGTGGCTAGATTTAACAGAGCCGCGAACCAAGGCCTTTTTGGACAGAAGGGAGTGACCAGGATCAGATTGATTTTTTCTTCTCTGAACTTTCTTAAGACCAGTGGTATCAGAGGAAAGGGGAGAAAAGCATAGCACAGCTGGTAATGCCACTGATGGGCGAAAGCATCTATGCCTACTGCTTGATCTCCTCGGTGGAGAGAGAAGAATTTGCGTACTTTTGAGTTTTGTTGGTTGACAAACAGATCTATTTGGGGTAGCCCCCAAGCTTTGAAGATCATCAGGAGGACTTCTTGATTTAGGCTCCATTTCACTTCCACCAGCTTCCGTCTGCTTAGAAGATTTGCTAGCAGATTCTGAGAACCTTTCAGGTGGACTGCTGATAATGAGACCACGTTCTGTTCCGCCCAGGTCAGTAATAGACTGGCCAACTCTAGGAGCCTTTTGCTCCTGGTTCCCCCTTGTTTCATTATGTAGGCTACTGCAGTTGTATTGTCTGACAGAACCTGAACATGATGGCCCTTTACTACATGTTGAAAGGCTAGAAGACCCAGAAAAACTGCCTTCAGTTCCCGCCAGTTTGAAGAATTTTGGGTTTCCGACTTTGACCAGACCCCATGAGAAGTCTGACCGTCCAGGAGGGCTCCCCAGCCCCAGGAACTCACGTCCGTCTTTAGACGCTTGTCCAGGGGAAAGACCCAAGAAAGGCCTTTTGTCAGGTTGGACGGATTTCTCCACCACCAGAGAGCCCTCTTTACCTTTAAGGAAAGTTTTATCTGTTTTTCTAATGGTTCCTGGTATGACCAACTGTGTAGTATGTTTAACTGGAGGGGCCTTGAATGCAATCTAGCCCACTGAATGGCGGGAATCGATGCTGTAAGAAGACCCAACACTGCCATAGCTGACCTGGCTGACACGGACAGGTTGTTCTGAACCTGTTTCACCGCTAACTGGATCTTTTCCCTTTTTTCCTGCGGAAGAAAAACTTTTTGAAGCACCGAATTTATGGTATACCCCAGGAACTTCATCTCCTGTGAGGGTTCCAGATTAGATTTTTCTAAATTCAGGAGCCACCCTAAATTCTTGAGGTAGGTCTGGGACATCTGGAGATTTTGTAAGACTTGTTCTTTGGAGTCTGCGAAGAACAGCAGGTTGTCCAGATAGGGAACAACTGAAATCCCTCTCAACTTCAGAGGTTCCAGAGCTTCCGCCATTATTTTCGTGAAGATACTGGTGGAGGATGAAAGTCCGAATGGTAGAGCTTTGAATTGGAGGTGCCATACTGAGTTCCCCAGATCCACTGCCAGACGTAGAAAGCGTTGAGAAGTCGGATTTATCGGAACATGAAGATAAGCATCTCTTAGATCCAGGGATGCCATGAAACAGCCTGGAGTCAGTAACTTTGTAATTGAAAAGATTGTGTCCATCCTGAAATGTTTGTACCGTATTGATTTGTTCAAGATTTTTAAGTTCAAGATCAAGCGGTACTTCCCTAAAGGCTTCTTTACCAGGAATATATGAGAGTAGGAGCCCCTGCCCTCCTGATCTGGATGATTACTTCTTGCTCAATCAGATCCTGCAGTAGGCTCACCATTGCAGAAACTTTTTCCCGATCTTTTGGTAGGGCTGTAACATAAAATCTGCTCGGGGGTGGCTCTGAAAATTCCAGGCTGTATCCCTGAGCTATGATGCTTTTCACAAACAGACTTGGACATGTCATGTTCCACTGTAGGTGAAAAGCTGACAATCTTCCCCTGGGAAGACCTGGGCTGGTCTGGGGGAGATCTGGGGGAGATCTGAAAAGAACTCCTCTTCCCTTACCCCTTTGAGAGACCCAACGGCTCTTACGGTCCTGCTCCTTACTCTTATGGGACTGTTGAACAGCACGAAAATTCTTTTTAATCGGCTGTTTCTTTTTGGCAGGGAAAGCCTTTTTCTTGTCGGCTATCCTATCCAGGACGGATTCAAGCTTTGGACCAAAAAGAAAATCACCTGAAAAAGGTAAACTGCACAGCTTAACCTTGGAAGCTGTGCACCAGACCAGGTCTTCAGCCAGACCGCATGTCTGGCTGAGTTTACCAGTGCTGATGACCTTGCCTCCAACTTGACTGATTCAGCTGATGCATCAGCCATATACGTAACAGCTTTTAGTATTAAGGGAAAAGACTCTAACAAATCTTTACGCGGTGTGCCCGATTCAACGTGGCTTTTCAGCTTTTCCACCCAGCATTCCAGGTTCCTTGTCACAACCATGGAAGTCATAGCAGGTTTGAGACTGACTGATGTAGCATCCCAAGCTTTTTTAAGAAGGGAGTCTGCCTTCTTATCCATCGGGTCCTTCAGCACCCCCATATTCTCAAAGGCGAGGTCTGTGCGTCTAGAAACCTGCGAGAAAGCAGCATCTATCCATGTTTTCTTATTCCAAACGTCAGAGTCTTTATACTCAAATGGAAACCTTCTCCTAAGGGTCTTGGAGAAAAAAGGGGCCCTCTCAGGGTCCTTCCATTCTTTCTTGACTGACTCTGATAGGATCCTATGAACTGGAAACACTCTGCGTTTGGATTCATCCAGACCCTGGTACATTTTGTTGTGTACTGACAGCTGTACCTTTTCTTCCTGAATTTCAAGAGCAGTGTAGATTGCTCTTAAGAGGTCATCCACTTCCTCTAGGGATAGCTTGTACAGAGAGGTTCTGCCATCATCTTCCTCTTCCTCCTCATCTGAGTCCCTGAGTGAGAGAAGAGTACTTCCCCCTTCATCACCTGAGTCCTCAGTCTCCACTAGTCTGGATGAGGATGCTTTTGGACTAGGTGGTGGATTCTGGGGCTCAACCTGAGCTGCTGGATTCTGTACCAATATGGACCTGACGGAACTCAGCGAGTTTGTAAGTTCCCTTACAGAGGAGAATAAGTCCTTGTATTGCTGGGACGTTTCTTCCTCCACCAGATCTTTAATACAGGATCTGCACATGAATCTCTAAGGTGGTTCTTGCAAGAAGGACATTTCCTCTGGCTTGGTGGATTTATATGTTTAGTTTTTCCTAACGCCTTTTCCTGCAACGACAAACAGTTTCAACTAAACCTGGTGTCCCTAAAACACACTAATGTCTAACAGACCCACCACCAAGCCAGAGAAGACAGAAAAAATCCCATCAGCAGTGAGGTGCCTAGACCACGCTGCAGGGTCCGAGTGAAGTAACCTCTGACCCTGCAGCTACAGGCTCCCCTCAGGGAGGAAACAAACAAAAACAACAAAGCCCATAAGGAAAAGAGGCACCACTGTACCACTGTTACCTGGGCTTGACTGGTGCTAGGGGCACCTGCATCCGCCGTGGCTGTTTTGCTCTCCATTTTGTAGAGAAAATCAGCAGAAAATCCAGGAAGAAAAACCCACAGGTTTTTAAAATGTTCCTGGGCCACGCGTCATCAGCGAGGGCCGGAAATGGAAGCGTCGGTCCTCTGACCCGTCCCCTGGTCTCTGCGTTCCAGGTGCTTGGAACCAGCAGCGACACGCCCCCTCAGGAAACCACGTCACCGGAGATGACACACTCGCCGGCTGGGACCCGAAACCGAGATGCGGGACGCGCAGCTGACCAGCAGCGACCCCCGCCCGACCACCAGAGCCATCTCCAGGAGCCCAAACAGCGGAATCCAGGTACAGAGATGCCGCACCTCATGAGGGTCTTAACCCCCCTGAGACAGAGAGACGGGGGACACCGAGACACCCACCGCCCCTGGGGGATGCTGGGATGGTCTTTTAACTGACAAAAACAAAAGGTAAGCCTGACACTCCCAACCTTGGAGAGAGCGCAGCTCCCTGGTTCCCTGCACATGCTTCCACCATGGTGGAGGAAACACAATGACTGAGGCCATGGTGGAAGAGGAGGGATTTAAAGGCTGCATGTGTTTCCTGTGAAGAAGGCAGAGCTACGCTCTCTCCAAGGTTGTCCTGAAAGGCGATTTGAGAAAAATGATCGTTCTATAATTTTAATAGTAGGTTTATTTTAACAGTGAGAGTCAAAATAACAAAAATATCCAGAAAAATGCATTTCAAAAAAAGTTATAAATTGATTTGCATTTAATGAGTGAAATAAGTATTTGACCCCTTCACAAAACATGACTTACTTAATACTTGGTGGCAAAACCCTTGTTGGCAATCACGCAGGTCAGATGTTTCTTGTAGTTGGCCATCAGGTTTACTCACAAAGGATTTTGTCTCACTCCTCTTTGCAGATCCTCTCCAAGTCATTAAGGTTTCGAGGCTGGCGTTTGGTAACTCAAACCTTCAGCTCCCTCCACATATTTTCTATGGGATTAAGGTCTGGAGACTGGCTAGGCCACTCCAGGACCTTAATGTGCTTCTTCTAGAGCAACTCCTTTGTTGCCTTGGCTGTGTGTTTTGGGTCACTGTCATGCTGGAATAACCATCCATGACCCATTTTCAACGCCCTAGCTAGGGGAAGGAGGTTCTCCCCCAAGATTTGACAGTACATGGCCCATCCATCATCCCTTTGATGCAGTGAAGTTGTCCTGTTCGCTTAGCAGAAAGACACCCACAAAGCATAATGTTTCCACTTCCATGTTTGACGATGGGGATGGTGTTCTTGGGCTCATAGGCAGCATTCCTCCTCCTCCAAACACGGTGAGTTGAGTTGATGCCAAAGAGCTCGATTTTGGTCTCATCTGACCACAACACTTTCACCCAGTTCTCCTCTGAATCATTCAGATGTTCATTAGCAAACTTCAGAGGGGCCTGTACATGTTCTTTCTTAAGCAGGGGGACTTTGCGGGTGCTGCAGGATTTCAGTCCTTTACAGCGTAGTGTGTTACCAATTGTTTTCTTGGTGACTATGGTACCAGCTGCCTGAGATCATTGACAAGATTCTCCTGTGTAGTTCTGGGCTGATTCCTCACCGTTTTCATGAGTATTGAAACACCATGAGGTGAGATCTTGCATGGAGCCCCAGACCGAGGGAGATTGACAGTTATTTTGTGTTTCTTTCATTTGCGAATAAACGTACCAGCTGTTGTCACCCTCACACCAAGCTGCTTGGCGATGGTCTTGTAGCCCATTCCAGTCTTGTGTAGGTCTACAATCTTGTCCCTGACATCCTTGGACAGCTCTTTGGTCTTGGCCATGGTGGAGAGATTGGAATCTGATGGATTGCTTCTGTGGACATGTGTCTTTTATACAGGTAACAAGCTGAGATTAGGAGCACTCCCTTTAAGAGAGAGCTCCTAATCTCAGCTTGTTACCTGTATAGAAGACACCAGGAAGCCAGACATCTTGCTGATTGATAGGGGATCAAATACTTATTCCACTCATTAAAATGCAAAACAGTTTACGACTTTCATTTGCGAATAATCGCACCAGCTGTTGTCACCCTCTCACCAAGCTGCTTGGCGATGGTCTTGTAGCCCATTCCAGCCTTGTGTAGGTCTACAATCTTGTACCTGACATCCTTGGACAGCTCTTTGGTCTTGGCCATGGTGGAGAGATTGGAATCCGATGGATTGCTTCTGTGGACATGTGTCTTTTATACAGGTAACAAGCTGAGATTAGGAGCACTCCCTTTAAGAGAGTGCTCCTAACCTCAGCTCGTTACCTGTATAGAAGACACCAGGAAGCCAGACATCCTGCTGATTGATAGGTGATCATATACTTATTCCACTCATTAAAATGCAAAACAGTTTACGACTTTTTTAAATGCTTTTTTCCACATTATTTCTGTTGTTGTTCTGTCTCTCACTGGTAAAATAAACCTACCATTAAAATTATAGATTGATCATTTTTTGTCAGTGGGCAAACGTACAAAATAAGCAGGGGATCAAATACTTTTTTCCCTCATTGTACATGTGACAACAATGTCCCATATTCTTCATATGTCTGGGCTATGGGGTAGAGTGACGGAAGCATTTTCTTACGAGGAAAAAAAATCCAAGCCTGGCTAAATTTTGCAAAATCACATCTGAAGTCTCCCAAAAACATGTGGGAAAATTTGTTATGGACTGATGAAACCAAGGTTTAACGTTTTGGCCATAATTCCAAAAGGTAGGTTTGGCGCAAAAACACTGCACATCACTAAAAGAACATCATACCCACAGTGAAGCATGGTGGTGGCAGCATTATGCTTTGGGGCCGTTTTTCTTCAGCTGGAACAGGGGCCTTAGTCAAGGTAGATGGAATTATGAACAGTTCGGAATGCCAGTCAATATTGGCACAAAACCTTCAGGCTACTGCTAGAAAGCTGAACATGAAGAGGAACTTCATCTTTCAACATAACTACCCAAAGCATACATCCAAATCAACAAAGAAATGGCTTCACCCGAAGAAGATTTTGGTTTTGGAATGGTCCAGCCAGAGCCCAGACCTGAATCTGATTGAAAATCTGTGGGGTGATTTGAAGAGGGCTGTGCACAGGAGATGCCCTCACAATCTGAACAGATTTGGAGTGTTTTTTGCAAAGAGTGGGCAAATATTGCCAAGTCAAGATGTGCCATGCTGATAGACTCATACCCAAAAAGACTAAGTGCTGTAATAAAATCAAAAGATGCTTCAACAAAGTATTAGTTTAAAGGTGTGCACACTTATGCAACCATATTATTTAAAGTTTTTATTTTTACTTCTCTCCACCTAAAAAATTTCGGTTTGTTGTTCAACTGAGTTGTACAGTTTATAGGTCACATTAAAGGTGGAAAAAGTTCTGAAATTATTTATCTTTGTCTTATTTTTTTATGTCACAAAAACCTGACATTTTAACAGGGGTAGGAAGACTTTTTATATCTTTAAATCCACTGTATGCTCAAACTTGGAGATCCCCAAAAATTCTAAGTTAGGACCACAGTGTACAGAGAAGCTTTGATGTAGGCACTGCGGCTTCCACATACATATATTTGCAAATGTGTGGAACATCAAACCTCTGTAAATAGTGTCCAAAATCTCTATTGCAGAACGATCACATCACAAGGGACAAGTACAACATTTCGAGGCCACACAGGACCCATTCATCAGCCATGTGATATGTCATATGGCATATTTCATGTCTGACAAAGGGGCCTACGTGGCTCTGAAATGTTGTACTACGTCCCTTGTGCTGTGGTCTTTCTGCAATAAAGATTTTGGATGCCATTCGATGATCTGTGGTGAGCTGGCAAACATATACATTTGATCTTTGATGTCTCCAGTTCCAGCTGGTTCAGCAACCAACATTCCTAAACCCTATTCAGGAAAGTGTGCAATGGGAATATTAACAATACATATCTACAGCTGGACACCTAGGGGGAGATTTACTAAAACTAGTGCACTCAGAATCAGGTGCAGCTGTGAATGGTAGCCATCAGCTTCTAACTTCAGCTTGTTCAGTTAAGCTCTGACATTAAAACCTGGAAGCTGATCGGTTTTTATGCAGAGCTGCACCAGGTTTTGCACTCTCCAGTTTGAGTAAACCCCCCTAGTGTCCACTACTGGCAAGTTAAATTGGAATCCCTGGTTAAAAATCAGGCTTCATCTTTTATTCTCCAAAAAAACACTAGTCATTTTGAACAACAGCTGTAAGCATACCGGTTGGTATCAGAATGGCAGGGGGCTTCACAAATTCTTCCTCCTTGATTTTCAGAATATTAGCCCAAATGCTAGGTGCTTCAAAAGGGAAGTGGGGCATTACCCTCTTGGATTTTTAGGCTAATTTCACACTATTCCGACACAGAAGTTGCACGACTTCTTATCTGACTTTGCCCTGCAACTTCATGTCCGTCTTCCATGCGACTTCAATGAACAGGTTTAGACTTTGAGTCTGGTATGGATCTTGAGGGGGGAACCCCACGCCAAAAAAACAGCGTGGGGTCCCCCCATAACCCATACCAGACCCTTATCTGAGCATGCAGCCCGGCATGTCAGGAAAGGGGGGGGGGGTTCTTTTCCTTCCGCTACCAATGTCTTCTTCCTCTGGTTCTTCTCCCTCTGCTGCCGATGTTAGCTCCTGCAGTTGTACCAGCTCCGTTCTCTGCCAGTTCTGATATAGACATGGGGCGTGGCCACCTGGAGACCCCTCCCCCTTATGGGGAACGGAGCTGGCACAACTGTGGGAGCTGGCATTGGGAGAAGAACCAGCAGAAGAACCGGAGGAAGAAGACATCAGAAGCAGAGGGAGAAGAACCGGAGGAGGGAGACCTTGGCAACGGAGGGAGAAGAACAGGAGAGAAAAGACATCGGTGGCGGGGGAAGAGAACCAGAGGGAGAAGACACATTAGAGCTACTATAGGGGACATTCTTCATTTTTAATAAAGGACTTTGTCAAACACCGGTGTACGTTTTTTATTTATTTTTGACACTTTTTTGGGGAATGGGTAGGGGTACAATGTACCCCTTACTCATTCACATGGGGGGGATCTGGGGACCCCCTTGTTAAAGGTGGCTTCCAGAGTCTGATAAACCCTGTCTGCAGACCCCCACAACCACTGCCCAGGGTTGTCATGAAGAAGCCCTTGTCCCCATCAACATGGAGACAAAGGTGCTTTGGGGTAGGGGGGCGCAGAGCTTCCCTGGCCCCAAAGTAAACACCCTCACCCCCATGACTCGCTCGTCCCCCCCTTTCCCTTTCCTGACCTGCTGCATGCTCGAATAAGGGTCTGGTATGGATTTTGGGGAGGGGGGGGCCATGCCGTTTTTTTTATGTTGGCGTGGGGTTCCCTTTCAAGATCCCCAGAGCACATGTTGCATGCCACAAGCCAGATCAGTTAAGATGATGATCTGACTTGGATGTGACTTACATTTAAATCAATGGGCTGAAATCGTGCCCAAGCCAGAGAAAGTAGTGCAGGGAGCATTTTCACAGTCGGACCAGTTAAGATGGCTCTTATAGGATTTTGACATGCCATGCGACTTGTGCTCTGAAAGCCGGAGCACGTTGGACCAGTGTGAACTGGCCCTTAATGTTGAAAGTGAAGTTGACAAAATACGCAATTGACACAGTTTCCTTACTATGGACCCCATATATCTCCATAGACTAGCACAGTATTTTTAGGGGGAAATGGAAAAGGGTATTTTGGCCACAGAATGTGAAGAATTGCACAATTACAACAGGTAAAATGTAACAATAGCTACCTTTTGTGAAATAAAAACATGTAATTGCTTTTTTTTACCAAGCAGACATGCTTTAAGCAGAACAAATGCTTATGTGAAACAAATCCTTTATAAATATGCCCCCTAGAAGAGTCACCCCATGATTACATTTTGATGATTAGTACAGTCATAGCTATACAGTCATACTGAGTCAGCCAGGGTTCAAATTCAAAGTAATTAAAAGGAGAGCCTTTGTAACCCAAACGTACTTTTGAGTTAAATGTGATGTTTTTAAAACATAAATGTGATGATGCCATATCTGCCCAAAGTTTGTATTTTCCACCCAGAAAGAGCTTCAGGTTGGATTTTTGCACAGCCAACATCGGAAGTGTTCTATGATGGCAGCACACAGCCACCCACATATCCCATTGCTGATTCAGTAACACAAATAATAAAAGATTCTAGAATACTGCCCTGCCTAGCAGTTTAATCCAGTTGGGCTGTCATTGTTGCAGTCCAAGTACAGTCTGTTTTTTTCTGCTGCTGCAATGTTGTATTAAGTACAAAGTTTCAGATGACTGCTAATCAGTCAGCTCTCGGTCTGATCACAGTGGAGAACAACTGCACCCCACTCAGCTCCTCCAGGGTGCACTGGAGCGACAGGCTGAGACAGGGACAAGTGCAGTTCCTGTGACCCAAAACAGTAGTATAGCTAAAAAAGTTCTGGCTATACCGCTCTTTTAACCGCTCCAGCCCCGGAAGATTTTACCCCCTTCCTGACCAGAGCACTTTTTGCGATTCAGCACTGCGTCGCTTTAACTGACAATTGTGCGGTTGTACGACGTTGCACCCAAACAAAATTGACGTCCTTTTTTTCCCACAAATAGAGCTTTCTTTTGGTAGTATTTGATTGGTTTTTATTTTTTGCGCTATACACAAAAAAAGAGCGTAAATTTTGAAAAAAAAATGCATTATTTTTTACTTTTTGCTATAATAAATATCCCCCAAAAATAATAAGAAATTTTTTTTTTTCCCCCCAGTTTAGGCCGATATGTATTCTTCTACATATTTTTGGTAAAAAAAAAAAAAAATCACAATAAGCGTATATTGATTAGTTTATGCAAAAGTTATAGCACCTAAAAAATAGGGGATAGTTTTATGGCATTTTTATTATAAATCTTTTTTTTTTTTTTACTAGTAATGGAGGCGATCTGAGATTTTTAACGGGACTGCGACTTTATGGTGGACACATCGGACAATTTTGACACATTTTTGGGACCACTGGCATTAATACAGCGATCAATGCTATAAAAATGCATTGATTACTGTAAAAATGTCACTGGCAGTGAAGGGGTTAACACTAGGGGCGATCAAGGGGCTAATGTGTTCCCGGGTGTATGTTCTAAATGAAGGGGGGAGGGGACTGTGCAGGGGAGATGACAGATCACTGTTCATACTCTGTATGAACAGACATGTCTGTTCTCCCCTCAGAGAACCGGAAACTGTGTGTTTACACACACAGATCCTGGTTCTCCGTGTGTCAGCGGCAATCGCGGGAGCCCGGCGGCGAGTGTGACCGCCGGGCACTCACATTGGCTCGGGGGGGGGGGGGAGGGGAGGGGGCGCGCGCCCCCTAATGGCCACAAGGTGAAGCAACGTTATATAACGTTGTTTCGCCCAGCCGTGCCATTCTGCCATAGTACAACTGCGGTGGCTGGTCGGCAAGTGGTTAAAGACCTAGTGTATTAACATGATTTTACCATGAAATGGAATTACTTCTATTCTTTTTTTTCTTAGTAGAGGACAGGAGGAGGAGAAAGAATGAAAAGCCCTGACAGTTTATTTTTTACAGTCTGTGTTTAAACTAAACATCCACAAATGAAGCTAATGCCAACAAGCAAAAGAAGGGGGGAGTGGTGGAAAGAAGGAAGAGGGAGAAAGGGGGGAGAAGGAAAATGGAAGGAGAAAGGGAGGAAATGAAGCTGTGCGTATTTGTACCCTCCCTGGCTGCCCTCTTTCTCCCTCTTCCTTCTTTCCACCCCTCCCCCCTGCTTTTGCTTGTAGGCATTAGCTGCATTTATCACGATTATCATTTGTTTGAACTGGGACTTTTAGAATTGGAGTTTTGACCCTTCTCCTTCTCCCTTTGCATAGCTCATAGGCTTCCCGGGCCTTTTATGTGGGCTCTATCTCTAGGTCATCCTTTGCCATATATCATCTTCTGACCAGGTCCTGCAAGCCTGCTTTGTTAGATGCTTTGGAGGGCAGGGGGGACATTGGGGTTTATTAGATTCTTGATGATGCTTGAAGATGGCAGAAAAGCTCCCATGCAAGGTTTTTATTGCTTGCACACAATTAACACCAATATTACAAGATCTTCTCGCAGTTTTGTTCTGAAAGATAACAGTGTTAAGGCCCCTTTCACACTTGTACAACTTGTCCTACGATTTGGGACTGCAAGGTCGCATGACAAGTCCTTCCCCATGATTTCCAATGACAACCATTCATATTAGTATGACTTCAAGTCGCGCCGACTTCAAAGTAGTCCCTGCACTACTTTGGCCCGACTTTGATGAGAGTTACACAGGCGTTTCCTGAAATTGCGGCAGAAATTGCAGTGAAGTCGCAGTAGTGTGAAAGGGGCTTTAAGCCGGGTTCACACTGGTACGACAAACGCTCCGACATTGGGAGCTTATGTCGCATGACGTGTGAAAATCAATGTTTCCCTATGGGAGCCATCTTAACTGGTCCAACACAAGTCAGTCCGACTTTGAAAATGCTCCCTGCACTACTTTGGTCCGACTTTGATCCTACTTCAGCCCATTGAATATCACTGAAGTCGGAGCAAAGTTGGATCGCTGTCTTAACTGATCCGACTTTAGCATTAGACTTGTGTTCTGATCATCTTGAAGGGGAACTCCACGCCAAATAAAATAAAAAAAAATAAAAAAAAAAAAAAAAAAAAAAAAAAAACAGTGTGGGGGTCCCCCCAAAAACCATACCAGACCCTTATCCGAGCACGCAGCCCGGTAGGTCAGGAAAGGGGGTTGGGATGAGCGAGCACCCCCCACCCCTCCTGAACCGTACCAGGCTGCATGCCCTCAACATGGGGGGGTGGATGCTTTGGGGCAGGGGGGGCCCAAAGCACCTTGTCCCCATGTTGATGAGGACAGCTGCCTCTTCCCGACAACAACCCTGGCCGTTGGTTGCTGGGGTCTGCGGGTGGGGGCTTATTGGAATCTGGAAGCCCTCTTTAACAAGGGGGCCCCCAGATCCCGCCCCCCATCCTATGTGAATGAGTACGGGGTACATTGTGCCCCTACCCATTCATCGAAAAAAAAGTGTCAAAAATAAAACACAGTACACAGGTTTTTAAAATAATTTATTAAGCAGTTCCGGTGCCTCTTCCAACTTCTTCTCCCCTCTCCAGTTCTTCTCCGCTCTTTCCGGATCTTCTCCCTCTGTTGGTTGTCTTCTCTCGGGTCTCCTCCGCTGTCGTCTCACTCTTTTGCCCGGTCTTCTCCGCTGTCTTCTCCCTTTGTTCTTCTTCCGATGTTGACTCAACGCTCCCTCCTGCTCTAATGCCGGGTGCATGGTGTGCGACTACTTATATTGGCATGGGGCAGGGTCATCGTGTGACTACATCTGGAGGCCCCACCCCTTATGACGCCCCTGCCGGGGCATGATGGGCGGTGACATCATAAGAAGCGTGCCTCCGGTGACCCCATGCCAATGTAAGTAGTGGCACACCGCACACCCGGCATTAGAGCGGGAGAGAGCGTTGAGTCAACATCGGAAGAACAGAGCGGAGAAGACCCAGTAAAAGAGCGAGAACATAGCGCAGAAGACCCAGCAGAGGCAGAAGACAGCGGACAGAGGGAGAAGAACCGGAGAGGGCTAGAAGACATCAGCGAAGACCCGGAGAGGGGAGAAGAACTGGCAGAGGCAGAAGACGTTAGCGGAGGAGGCAAAAGAGCCAGAGAGGTGAGGAGGTCGGAAGAGACGACCGAGCTGCATTAATAAATTACTTTAGAAACATGTGTAATGTGTTCTATTTTTGACACTTTAACAAGGGCCCCCTTGTTAAAGGGGGTTTCCAGATTCCGATAAGCCCCCCCGCCTGCAAACCCCGACAACCAATGGCCAGGGTTGTTGGAAAGAGGCCCTTGTCCTCATCAACATGGGGACAAGGTGCTTTGGGGCCCCCCTGCTCCAAAGCCCCCACCCTCTATGTTGAGGGCATGTGGTTCAGGGGGGGGGCACTTGCTCCCACCCCCTTTCCTGACCTGCCAGGCTGTGTGCTCGGATAAGAGTCTGGTATGGATTTTAGGGGGAACTCCAGTGCTCAAAAAGTGGTTAATACTCCCCCAAAAACTGAAATATAATATATTGTAGTGTAACAATCCTTAAATGTGGTGGCTGCATTCGTTTTCTTTTTCTAGGATTTCATTTTTTATTTTTGGAGGATGAACTGGCCAGTAACACACTTATTGTCTTATTGTGTTTCCACTCTGGATGGAGGAGCAACAGAGATACCTTTGGACAACAGAATTGACAATCTTGGGAGAAGGTAGTGTTAGATGAACTAACAGATTTAGATGGGCTTGACTAAAAAAAGTAAGGCTGAGCTCCAGCTAACACGTAATAAGCAGTTAATGTTATTTTCCCGTTTGGGATAAGGATTTTACATACATACATAAATAATAGTTGATCATTATAAGCACCTCTATCAGTAGTAAATGGATTGTCACAACCCTCTATCTGCCATATTTTGGCGAGCTTGGCCTAAAGGAAGTTGAAAAATAACAGGATCAGCAGCTAAAAATAAAGGAAAAAAGCCTAAACTAATGCAACCACCACATCTAATAATTGGTAAGCAGCAATATAATACATATTTGTTTTGGGGTTGATTATAGCTTTAAGCTCAAGTCCTGGCAAACACTTTATAACTGATTATAGATATAGCAGAGAAAGCATCAGAACCTCTGTCAATTTTTACCTGCTGTGGACCATTGGAGAGAATTCTCACTTACTGTCTATTTATGGGGGTTTGAAGAAAAATTGAGGGGACAGAGACAGCTTGTTTTTTTTGTAAAGCAGAGTAAAGGGCAAAAACCTTTGTCAACTTTTTACTTCTGTCTGTGTCCCCACTGGGGACTTTCCCTCATTTCCTGATGACTGATATCAGACAGAACAAAAAAACGAGTGAAAATCTCATAAGGCCTAAGATAGCACATCTAGGTGTTCCAACATTTCCTACTTTAACTATTTCCTAGTTAAGATTAGCTGTATAAAACAGATTTTCTTTGAGGCCCTGCGCCAAGTGTGTGTGTTGCCCCAAATTTACAAAGAAAGTGTAGCTCAGCTTTGTTAAAGATTTCTAGCACCTGCATCTGTGTAGATACAGTAGGTCTAATTTGTAGAGCTGTCTTTAGTGTGCATTTTTTTTTTATTCTGTTGAGTGTAAAAGGTGAACAGAGGTTATTAAAGTCCCTTCAAGCATTGGACTCAAGACCGCAGATGCTTGAAGATGCCAGAAAAGCTTAGATGCAAGGTGTTTATTGTTTGCAGATGCTTAACACCTATACCACAAGATCTCCTGTGGGTCTGCTGAAATCTAACAAATCACCAACTGGTACTGTACGTGAAGCAATATTTAATTGCAACTTAAAGTGGTATTAATCAGAACACCAAAAATGTAATATATATTGCATCATACCAATCCTTTAATGTGGTGACCACATTAGTTTTTTTTAGGCTTTCTTTCCTTTATTTCCACCTGGTGATCTGGCCAGTAACACACTTCCAGTCTTGAGAAGTTCCACTCTATGGAGGAGCAACAGAGACATTTTTGGACAGCAACATTGCCAATCTGGGCAGAGGGTAGTGTTAGATGCTTTAGCAGATTTTGATGGACTACAACAACGTCCTTTTGAGGTATAGGTTATACATAAATGAATAAAAGCTAACCATTGTAAGCACCCTGTTAGTACTAAATGGTTTGTCTTAACACTCTAATTGTCACTTTTGCTGGACAGCTTGGTCTAGGAAAGGAAGTTGAAAATTAACAGACTTACTGGCCAGATAAACAGGTGAAAAAGGAAAAAAAACTAAAAGAAACGAATGTAGCCACCACATTTAAGAATTGGTAAGCTGTAGTAGAATATATTTTTGTTCTTGGGTTTAATGGGCACTCAGAGTTCAGTATGAGAAAATGACTGTTGGTTTTAGAAAGTAGGTTGTAAACAGAATATTGAAACCAGAACAATTCATGATTCAAGAAAAAGCTCAGTAGGCAATGTAACCCTTTCCTGCACAGACATAACTAAACTATTCTGTGGTTAGTCCAACGAATTCACTTTTCGACTTCATGACTTAAAAAGGATGCAGCACAGGTATCAGTTACAACTGAAAACGGTCTTTACAAGCTGATATGTACATGCGTGTTATGTTTTTTTGCATAGGACTGCTTTTCATAGCTTAGCTTATTTCGCAATGATTCAACGCAGTCTATGGTTGCTATTGGTAACCTGCAACACACATTAAAAAGGAAGTGTTGAAACAGTTTAAACCCTTTTGTAATTAAAGGTGCTACACACTGAAATGTGCTTAAGTGAACAGGGATTTAAAGCAACAGTTTTGACAAGAGAGGCAAAATGCTTATATGATGTTGTTGGCTTTTACCTCACTAAATAGACTTCCATTCAAATATGATATCCAGAGTTTCCAGAAGTTCGGAAGCTGCCCAACAACCACCTTTGTTAGCTTTTCCACAAACTCTGCCTGATGTGGTGTTTTATATCTCAGAGCTGAGAAAAGGAAAACAAATACAGCTTACATGCAAAGTAATAATCAATAAGTACATTTAAAGGATATATACAGTGGCTTGCGAAAGTATTCGGCCCCCTTGAACTTTTCAACCTTTTGCCACATTTCAGGCTTCAAACATAAAGATATAAAATTTTAATTTTTTGTGAAGAATCACCAACAAGTGGGACACAATTGTGAAGTGGAACGAAATCTATTGGATATTTTAAACTTTTTTAGCAATTAAAAAACTGAAAAGTGGTGCGTGCAAAATTATTCGGCCCCTTTACTTTCATTGCAGCAAACTCACTCCAGAAGTTCAGCGAGGATCTCTGAATGATCCAATGTTGTCCTAAATGACTGATGGTGATAAATAGAATCCACCTGTGTGTAATCAAGTCTCTGTATAAATGCACCTGCTCTGTGATAGTCCCAGGGTTCTGTTGAAAGCGCAGAGAGCATCATGAAGACCAAGGAACACACCAGGCAGGTCCGTAATACTGTTGTGGAGAAGTTTAAAGCCGGATTTGGATACAAACAGATTTCCCAAGCTTTAGACATCCCAAGTAGCACTGTGCAAGCAATCATTTTGAAATGGAAGGAGTATCAGACCACTGCAAATCTACCAAGACCTGGCTGTCCCTCTAAACTTTCAGCTCAGACAAGGAGAAGACTGATCAGAAATGCAGCCAAGAGGCCCATGATCACTCTGGATGAACTGCAGAGAACTACAGCTGAGGTGGGAGAGTCTGTCCATAGGACAACAATCAGTCGTACACTGCACAAATCTGGCCTTTATGGAAGAGTGGCAAGAAGAAAGCCATTTCTCAAAGATATCCATAAAAAGTCTCGTCTAAAGTTTGCCACAAGCCACCTGGGAGACACACCAAACATGTGGAAGAAGGTGCTCTGGTCCGATGAAACCAAAATCGAACTTTTTGGCCACAATGCAAAACGATATGTTTGGCGTAAAAGCAACACAGCTCATCACACTCAACACACCATCCCCACTGTCAAACATGGTGGTGGCAGCATCATGGTTTGGGCCTGCTTTTCTTCAGCAGGGACAGGGAAGATGGTAAAATTGAGGGGAAGATGGATGCAGCCAAATACAGGACCATTCTGGATGAAAACCTGTTGGAGTCTGCAAAAGACCTGAAACTGGGACGGAGATTTATCTTCCAACAAGACAATGATCCCAAACATACAGCAAAATCTACAAAGGAATGGTTCACAAATAAACGTATCCAGGTGTTAGAATGGCCAAGTCAAAGTCCAGACCTGAATCCAATCGAGAATCTGTGGAAAGAGCTGAAAACTGCTGTTCACCAACTCTCTCCATCCAACCTCACTGAGCTCGAGCTGTTTTGCAAAGAAGAATGGGCAAGAATTTCAGTCTCTCGATGTGCAAAACTGATAGAGACATACCCCAAGCGACTTGCAGCTGTAATCGCAGCAAAAGGTGGCTCTACAAAGTATTAATGCAAGGGGGCCAAATAATTTTGCACGCCCCACTTTTCATTTTTTTATTAGTTAAAAAAGTTTCAAAAATCCAAAAGATTTCGTTCCACTTCACAATTGTGTCCCACTTGTTGGTGATTCTTCACAAAAAATAAAAATTTTATATCTTTAGGTTTGAAGCCTGAAATGTGGCAAAAGGTTGAAAAGTTCAAGGGGGCCGAATACTTTCGCAAGCCACTGTATATTGATGAATATCCACACACAAATTAAGACTATCAAGAACACAATACTAACAATCAATTATTAATCACTAATCACTTTTATACCAGTAATTTGTTGAAAGACCCAAAGAAGATAGCTAGATTCTGTATATTGTTTACTACATACAGTACTTTATAATTGTAAAGTCCATGTGACACCACCTTACAGTTTAGGCAGCCATTACCTGGGAGATATTAATGTATGGGAGAACATAATACTCATGCATGCTATAAAATGTCTACTTCAACTGCATATGTATGTAGGTCGTATGAAGGGATGGCAACAATTCCAGAAAAACACACAGATCTTCCAATATTTTTTAAGCAACCTATAAATTATGGGTTGAGGGAAAGAAAATTGCTTGATTCCTTCATCAGCACAGTAAGTGTTGATAGGGGAATCCTTCCCACTGTGCTGTTGTATTCTGACAGCAGGAGGTTTCCCTGCTATTAGAATACAATGATCACTGCAGGCAGCTATAGTTGCAGCTAGTGATCACATGAAAAAAACCAGCAGGCTGGTTGTACTGAAGTAGATTGATAGATCCACTTTAGTACAACCTGCCTGACCATAGACGGATCGAAATTAGGCTGGTTAAGCAGGAACCGGCCGAAACTCGATACACCGTACTTATAGCTGCCTGCCTATTATAATGACCAAGTGGGCTAGTTTTGGAAGATACTGAAAGCTATGTAGGTTTTTTTTTATTAATTAGTTATTTGCACAGAGTTTAGTTAATGTGACACAGACGTTACCAACTAGTTTTTTTGGGGGAAAAAAAACACTTTTCCATGCAATAGAGTAAAGCATAATACTTGTCCCTTAACTACAGGAACGCCTTCATAAGCTCTGTGGGAAAACAAATACCAAGAAAGTATTTCCTGTTTTCAGCCTAACACCTCAGACTACAATTTAATTTCAGGAACTGAGCTTTGATAAACATAAGATGTATAAAAGCATAGGGTCCTAGGACATGTTTTTTTTTTTTTACTACAAAAGGGCCAGCTCTGATGAAGACACGTATGATGACTACCAATATTACTACAATCAGTGCTCTCACTCTCTCTCCCTTGGTGGAAGCTCAAGGTTAATAGTTTCAGATAATCCACAAAGGGTTTGGTGTGTTATTAGCAGCCCTCTTACTAAGGAAGCACAGTTGTAAGGCTTGCACACATGTCAATGTCCCTGCACTCTCTAAACCATAAAGTACAGGTATATGAAGCACCATCAAATTTGTGTTTAACTCAGGACCTTTTATCTTCTGCAATACGCTGAGCTGTCAGCAGATAATTTTAAAGCAAATTAAAGCAGAACGAAACCCTCTTCTCCTTTGCAACCAGGGAAGCTGCCATGATAGCCTCTTGTTTGAGCTGAAGTTGCTATGGTGCTACATGTGACCAGCCATGACACCAGTCATTTGTTGGCCTAACAGTTTGATTGAGATGCAACATAAGCACACTAGGTAACTGTGACAAGGTATGCCTTGAATGCAAATGTTTGGGAAAGTTAGATCGGTGGGTTTCATTCATTTTAAGGAACTTTTGCTGACTAGGAGAGAGAGATCGGTGTTCATACTTCGTATGAACACACGATCGGTCTCCTCTCCCCTAAGAGAACCGGGATCTGTGTATTTACGCACACAGATCCCAATTCTCACTCTGTCACGAGCGATCGCAGGTGCACGGCGGTCATCACACCCCCTAGTGGTCAAAAGGCAAAGTGACGTAAGGAAACGTGGTTTCGCCCACGGGTGATAACATGCTGCAGTAACAACTGCAGCGGCTGGTCGGGAAGGGTTTAATCACTGAGCAAAGGACCTGACTGGTTTAGTGGGTAAAGGTTTCGGTTTTGCAGAACACAGGAAGCCCATTTAGCCTTACAGTCATTTCGTCCTGATTGGAAGCTGCTTCCTCTCTGAAGTGAGGCAGTCTGACTGAGTCGACCAATTGGAGATGGGCGTCCATCGCTGTCTAAGTCAAGCAACGGGCTCTGCAACATTGGATTACCTTTAAATAAACAAACATGGAAAATAAATTTGCAACAACGTCAGATAACAGAGATATATTTAAACAATGCCCAAACAGTACATGAGATGGTGCATTTGGCAATCTCCCAGCAGGTACTCAGCTTTGAAATCTACATTAACCAATTTTGCACCATATGATGCTAAGAAGCCAAGCACAGGCTCTCCCATTTATATTTACATCATGTTGGGAACACCTATTCCACTCATCAGTATGTACAGTTGTTTGCATTCAAGCATGACACACGTTTACATTCCATTGAAATATATATATTATATATACGCACACACCCACCTTTCATTTTGGATAGGGTAAAGCTCCGTACACAAGGGCTGAATGTCGAAAGACAAGGGGCCATAAAAAAAAAGAAAAAACAGCCAACATTCGGCCCTCGTGTTGGACGTGCATGCTGGAGAACCAGCAGCCAACCGACTACCGATCAGTGCTCTCAGCCAATGGCACATGCAACAGCTCGGCGGAGCAGATCACTGAACTAACCTAGCATGGTTAGTACAGAGGCGAGTTTTTTTCGTGCAAACTGCTAGATTGCAGGAAAAAAAACTGTAGTGTGTACCCGGCTTAGGGGAGGGTTATAACCCTTTTTTTGCCATCTGTGTCCCTTTGAGAAGATTTCCTTTCATGTCCTGTCCCACAGTCAAAACAGGAAGTTAGAGGAAATCCCTCCAAAGTGAGGGTATCCCTGGTTGTCACCAAGGTCAACAGAACTAGTGTCCTCATTGAAAGATTTCTCCTCTATTCCTGTTCTGGGGACAACCCTAAATTTATGTTTCCTTCCCTCTTCACTCTATTATACTTTTTGGGATGCAAACTATGACATGTACTAAATACATAATATAAAAAATACAGCCATAATGACCTCTATATTTTCTCAAAATACAAGCCAGATTGTGCACAGATTACAAGTATAAGCTAATATTACATTACACAGACACAGCGGCTTAATAGCACACTTACATTTTTTTTTTAGACAGTCAATAATAATAATGTTATTAATAATAATAATGTTATTAATAATAATGTTTCAGCTGTTTATGGAAAAAATCAAACACAGGAGGCCGAAGGAATTGATATAGCATTCTTTCAAACTTTTACACAACCATGTGTAGCAAATGTAAAAGCTGCTACTTTCAAACAGACACAAGATGGTGCTAAAACACAAGTATAAATTAACAAGCTGGTACAGAAGTCCTCTCTTAAAATGAATGTCAGTGGTAAAATAAAATACATTATAGTAAAATCTGTGACCCTGTCAATGTCAAACAATTGCATTACATTGCAAAGGTTTAGAGCATTTTGTTTATATAGTAGTACCATACAGCAAGCTGTAATGCGGTTATCAGCCACTATGTTTGGCCTCTCTATTAATACTTCTAACTGTGCTGGAAACATAAAAACAATTCACACAACATTCATAAAATTCAGCTTACTCATTTTGGTCTTTACTGTAGTTTTCTGCAAAAAACGTCTTCAAAATAAAAATTAAAGCTAGGTAGAATACACCAATTAGGGTACATTCAAACAAGCAATGATTACAATAGACACGCTTGAACGCACTTCTATTGGCAGGTAGAAAATCAAATAATATATATATATATATATATATATATATATATATATATATATATATATATATATATATATTTATATATATTATATATATATATATATATATATATATATATATATATATTTATATTCAAAAGGTGTATTTAGCTGCTTACTTGGAGTTCTGTTTTAATTGTGTATGATGCAATATTTCAATACCTAATCTATTGTATCTTGTATAACCTGGCAACTGTTTGGGCAAAAAAAAAAAAATCTGAAAGAGAATGTTAACCCGGCACTTCATATCCCTGATATGTGCCTGCTGTACCATGTACTTGTATGAGAAAGTATCCTGTTCTCTTTCTACTGCTTCCTTTGTTTGAAATCCATGGTGTGCCCGCTAATCCTTCTGCTTTCCTAGTAAAAACTGGCCACACTAAGCAGGAGAACACATCATTGTCAGTTCTCTAGCTGTTCTGGGAACTCAGCATGACATTCTCTAATGATCAGACTTGTACGGACACCCTCCCTGCACAGCCATTCACTGGAAAGAAAAGTATGCGGTTGCTTCTCCTCCCCCCACCTTTTATGCAGCTGAGAACAGAGGGTATGTGATCACTTATAAAAAAGGGAAAAAAAGTATATATCATTTTTTTTATATCTATACACAAATGTTTTGCCTTTCATTTATATGTTAAACTGAATGGGTTGTTTTACAAGGTGATTGTTTACAAATCACTTTAAAGGATAAGTTCACCTTTACAGAAAATCTGTAAGGTGAACTAAAGCCTCGTACACACGATCGGATTTTACGCAGGCAAAATGTCAGACTTTTGTCCGAAGGGCGTGTGCCAGGAACTTGTCTTGCATACAAACGGCACACAATTATCGGCCAACAAACACGAACGTAGTGACGTACTACGTGGCTTTTTTTTTAGCTCTTTAGCGCAACCCTTTTGGCACCTTCTGCTAATGTTGTATTTGGTGAGCATTGATTCCGAGCATGCGTGTTTGTACTTTGGACTTTTGTCTGACGGACTTGTGTACACACAATTGGAAAATCTGACAACAGAACATCGTCCTCGGGAAAATTTACAAGCCTGCCATCCAACATTTGTCCGCGGAAAATCCGACAATTGTCCGCTGGAGCATACAAACGGTCAGATTTTAGGCCGACAGTCTGTCAACACACAATTTCCGGAAAATCGGAAAATCCGATCATGTGCATGAGGCTTTGCACTGCACCCCCTCCCCATCCCCCCTGGTCCCGCTGTACCTGAGGACGGTGATCACCCGCTAGGAGAGAGTGGGTCACCGCTTTACCAGTCCAGGGATTTGAAATCCCTGCGGCTTTCTCTCCTCTTCTCCCCCTCTGACAGGATAGGCTATTCGGGGTCTGATTGGTCGGCGCCGTCCATGTGACGGCACCGACCAATTAGATGGCCTCCTATACGTACCTTTACGAGGTACGTTTAGGAGATTTCATTTTCTGTAAAGGTGAACTTGCCCTTTAAGGAAAAAAAAATTCTGACCCAAAAAAAAAAAAAACCCACAAATAATAATTAAACACCAGCTGCCACCACCTAAATATCGCATGTAGATAATCTGAGAAGTCAATATATAAGTTTTAATATGATTTAATTAAAATTTAACAGTTATATCACCCATTGCTTTTTTTTTTCTTCATATCATGGTTGGGTTACAACACAATAAGGGACTTCTGAGGTGCCAATAAATATCATAAGAAAGTAATAAAAGTTATTATAAAGCTAATAATTTAAATAACTGAAGGTCAAATAAATTACATGACACATTGCTTTTTTTTCATGATTACATCCAACTATCTAAATCACTGCATACAAAGTCTACAGTAAAAAATACAGCCAATATCTGAACTATGCAACAACTCCCTTATTTTTACCTCTAGATTTTTATATCATCATCCTTGATTTAGAAAGTAGTATATAGAGACTAGTATACACTTTTGCAGTAAGCGGTTGTGAATAAGAACAATGTTTACTGATTTTAAATACAATGTATCCATTTAGCCCTGGAAATATATCAGTATTCTGTATTAAAAGGAAAAAAGAGGATTCACAATTTTTATCGAGGGAAAAAAGTGGGAAAAATAGTTACAAAAAAATGAATTATTTGTAGCATTATGCTCAAAATCCTGCTGTCTGCATTTTCTACACACATTATTCCTTCTGGGTCTCACCAAAGGTTCATGGCAGTGATCTTTATCTTTTAACATTTACTTGTGCAAAACAAAAAAAAAATTACTAAATCACATGGAATTTCTGTCCGTATTTTCTCCAACCGGCAGAAAATATTGAAGAAATCAGAAGAAAAATAAATCAATGTGAGTGCAAGTTCCAGCAGTTCAGACAGATGTGATCACAGGTGAAGATGTACAAGTGCTTGGTACTGGAGCCTTCTCCCAGCCAACAACAGAGAGAGGGAATTCTGATCAGTAGCCTGAGGACTTTCTGTAGCCTGTCAGACTTCCTTACCACCCCTAAACACCTTTGAACATTTTTTCCTGTGCACAGCGGGTCCTTGTCCTGTGCTGCAGTCTGACCACCCACTGTTGCTTATTGACCAAACATGTAGGACTCGGGAGCTGTGCGGATACGACTTGGGTATAGGATTCCTTTTCTATGTAGAGAGAATCATTTGCACACACATTTCACTCTTGCAAGATAAGAAAACAGGGCAGCATAACAAAACTGGCTAAAATTATACTTAAGTCAACAGAAAGAAATGTTATTTGAGTTCCTCTTGGGCATAGAAACTCTGTCACTGTCAGGCTACAGAAAAAAAAAATCCTCCAGGCTAAAACATAGAAAAAACATTGCTTTAATTGTGTTAGTGAGCTGAACAGTTTTTTCATACTTGAACTAAAGGGACAGTGAAATTAATTGGTTCAGGCAATTATAATGCACTTATATTAGAGTTAAGGCTATCTCACAGAAAATCTAACTTAGAAAATAAAAATCACCAATTCCAATGTTTTAGGGAAAAAAACTCCTCTCAATGCCATTTTAAAGCTCTTTTTTTTTTCTTTTATTTACTGCCCCTCCCCCCCCCCAAGTTTTAAGACCATCTCTGCAACTGAATCGTGGCACTGCAACTTTCTTTATTCACCTGTCAATATGACTAGGACTTATAGCAGAAGGCCGACAGGAACCAAAACACCTGTTTCAGCCACATACTTGTTCGGGGGCAGTAACCCTAACCTCGTTAGCATCATGCAAATATATTATGCAAAATGAGAATAGCCGGAGAATAGCGGTTTCTCAGACAGGTATTTACCTTTGTGACAGTCATGCCATCTGGCCTGAGAAGCTTCTATACTGGCATTAAACTAGATTTTAGCTACGTTACTCTGTGAGCTGGTCACATAGAAAACAACTGTTTTCTATATTCCCCAGCAGTGACCTGCATTGATCCAGTGCTGAAAATGTAGGTCAACAAGCCTGAGTGAAGAGGAAACCTGTATGTTTTTCTGAACCGCAGCTAAGAAAATTCAGGTTTCCATCCCTGCCAGGCACAAAAACTACATTTGTTTTTAAACTAGATGGACAGAAATACCAATCCTTTTGGCAGGTAAAACAGCTCTTGTATGCCATATGTATTTCCTCTGTTTCTAGCTGCTTACCCGGAGTTCAGCTTTAATTATCTCAGACATACTGAAGTTCCCAACAGTCTCTCTTCAGAAACAATGCCCTCTGCCCCATGTTCCTTTTCAATTGCCCCACATTTTTTATCTGATGTGTAGATAATAAAATTTCACTAGAAGTGTCCTAGTACAGTGAGCTTTTTTCATTTAAAAAATGGCATTAGAACGTGTCACACCACTTTCCTTCATGGAACACTATGCACCATGGCATTTTTGCTCCCGTCCATTTTGCAACAGAGGTCCCCCAGTTGGGGTCACCCCATTCAGCTTACACTTGTGTCACTACATACATTTTGACCCACTCGGAGCGCTGTTTGTGTTGGCTGCTGTCGCCCTGTTACGCCCCCTGTGCCGTTTTTGGCTGGTCTGTGATTCTTATGGCGCAGATGTATATATGATCACTACGGTTTTGCTCCTGATGAATGGCTAAAAGGCCCCGAAATGCATAGAGCTAATAATTACCAATATGTGTATATATTCATCAATTTTGTATGGACGTTCCTTTTAACCCTTTTTCATCTCTCATCTCCCATAAGTGATACTTCAGTAGGTCACTACTAATCTGTACAGGTATCAACTGCAATGTGTGTAAATATGTATTAACTACTCCATGTATTTGTTAATATATGTAATTTCCTTGTGGGAATGTTAATTACTGTGCAATATTTGGTTCTAATGAAATTTAAAAATATTGATATAGCAAAATGTATAATAATTAAATATAGTAGTTCCTCTTGTTTCTAGCTGCTTACCCGGAGTTCAGCTTTAATTATCTGAGACATACTGAAGTTCCCAACAGTCTGATGTGTAGACCTCTATAAATAAAAATTAACTAGTGCTCTAGTACAGTGAGTTTTTTCAGTTAAAAAATGGCATTAGTCATTTTCAAATGTCAGTACAATGGTGAAAATATAGTCTGTGGATTTAATTAATTTTTGTGCATTCATTTTTCATGTGTTGGTATCCCGGGGTGTAGTGGAGTGCTAGTACTTTGTGCTAATAAGTGTTCCTTTTTCCATCTCAATAAGTTGGAAAATACACTCCCAGGGACACAAAGAACTGGACGCAAAAGAAAATCTTCAGTCTCCACCCCGCCCCACCCCCAAAAAAAGTCAGCAGCTACAAATCCTGTAGCTACTGACTTTTAACAAAGGGACACTTGCCTGTCCAGGGATCCAGCTCTGTCCTCACCCGGGCCAGTTCTTTGCTCGTCTTTGGGTCCCTGGCATGTTTACTAAGGGAAGGTGGCTTGTGAATTGCCCCACAGCTTCCTGGGACATGTTCCAGAAAACTGCAGGCAAAGAGGGGGGGGGGGGGCTGGATTTTTGCTTGGCAACCCAAGTGGAAGTGGGAGCGAGTACCTATCAAAAGATACCCACTCCTCCCACACACAAAAAAAATGTGTCCAAAAGTGGGAGGGGAAGCAGAAAAGTGGAACTTCCCCTTTAGGGTTAAGTTACGTTTTAAGAAAGTAGCCGACCATGCTCTTCCTGTTTGGCTTTAATTATATTAATGAAAAATGTAGGAGGAAGAGTTGGCTGGGACACATCTATTGTGATATTGTGACCAGAGTGGTCTCTCTGCATAGGTCTGATTTACCCCCAGATGAGTCAAATCTATAGCTCTGCAATCAGCCAAGCTCATGCTCCCTGTTGATCAGAGAGCTTTAAGTCCTAGTTTATACAAATTGGCAAAAGGACAGTAAGAACGGTTGTTGATTTGCATTTTTACTACAAAAAAAAAAAAAAATGAATGTGGAATGTCAAATTTAACCACTTCAGCTAAAAATGACCTGGTCGGGGGGGCGTGTCCGGATGTAGTGGGAGAAAGACGTGTTGCTCTGGAGCTCCGCCGATCCTGATCTAATCCGTCGCCATCCTGCATGAACTACAACCTGGAGAGCCTCCAAATGCTCCCTAACAGTTACCGGACATCATCCTCACCAGCCCCAGCGGAAATTGTGGCCGATTGTGTCTCCATCGGGCCGTGGCTGACATTATACCTCAGAGACCTGCCGCCATCTTGAGGCCTACGGAGCCTCCGTCATCCCCGGGCTGGAGTGCCGCGATCCGCGGGGTGAGAGGCAGCTGAATAGCACACATAGCTGGAGGTTGTCCCTGGGAGACAGCTGGACTGTGTGGGGGGCCTGAACGGCCACCTGAGAATCCATACAGGCTGATTCCGGGCGCCCACGGCCTGCTGATCAAATCCATCGCCATCCTGCATGAAATACAACCTGGAGAGCCTCCAAACTCTCCCTAACAATCACCAGACAGCATCCTCACCAGACCCAGCGTAAATTGTGGCCGATTGTGTCTCCATCGGGCCGTGGCCAACATTATACCTCAGAGATCCGCCGCCATCTTGTGGCCTACTACAACAGACACATCCTCCACACTCAGGTACTGTGCCCCAGCAATACTGTACTGTCTTCCCTGTGCCATCATCTGTGCCCCAGCAATACTGTACTGTCTTCCCTGTGCCATCATCTGTGCCCCAGCAATACAGCATTGACTTCTCTGTGCCCCAGCAATACAGCACTGCCATCCTTTTGTCATCATCTGTGCCCCAGCAATACAACACTGCTATACCTGTGCCATCATCTGTGCCCCAGCAATATAGCACTGCCATCCCTGTGCCATCAACTGTGCCCCAGCAAAACAGCACGGGCGTGTGAGACAAGCCAGACGTGCTGCTGTGGAGCTCTGCACATCCTGACTCAATCTACAGCCATCCTCAGCAGCGAACATTCCGGTGAGACTCCAGATCAGCCCTATAGTTTCCTGGGCACCCCCTGCATCAATCCCAGCCCAAATTGCGTATCCCGGCCGGCCGGTGGTGTTGATACACAGCCCGCGGCTGGCTCCACACAGCAGTGACCCGCTGCCATCTTGCGGCCTACGAGGCCACATACATCCTCCGCACTCGGGTGCCCCACGGGGCGAGCGGCGGCATCGTCATCACCCGACTGGAGCAGCTTCTCCGGTGAGGGCAGGCTGGGGGTGAGCCATCCGAGGGCCGCCTGAGGATCCCCGGAGACAGGCTCTCCGCACCCGCGGCCCGCCGCCGTCTAGCAGCCTACAAGGCAGCCTGCATCCTCCACACACGAGTACCGCTATCCGACGGACGAGTGGCGGCCCCATCCTCATCCACCTGGGGCAGCTCCTTCAGAGGGGATAGTCCAGGAGAGCGCCATCGGAGGGCCGCCTGAAGATCCCTGAAGGCTGATTCCCCACACCTGCAGCCCATCACCATTTTGGGCCCTATAAAGCCAGTAACATCCTCCCAGCCTGGGCACTGTGATCCGGCCATCCTTTCCTCCTCCCCTCCTGCTAGCATCCCTGTGGGGGAAAGATTGAATCATACTGCAGCTGGGGAGTGGATAATCTGTGCAGGGGTGGACGTGCCCCACTGGCGATTTGCCCCCGTGAGCACCTTCACATCCTCCATCCTACCCCGTGGACCCCAATACCTACCCACAGGCCCCCTAGGAACCTCCTTCATTGCGGGGCGGACCTCGGATGGGTCACCCTAGGACCCGCTACACAAAATCTGGTCCGAAGGCCTCTCGTACCCCCCCACCGGCGACCAAATCCTCTACGAGGCGGCCCGCTGCCACTATGGCGGTGAATTCGCAGGCGGAGCCGGGGGCGGCGGTGGCCCCCACGGGGGCAGAAATCCTGGCGGCCATTACAGCATGCAAGGAAATTCTGACAACCAAAATCGACTTCCTGACCATAGATGTCGGTCTCATCCGTCAGGATATGGACAAATTCAGGTCCAGTATCGCAGAGGTGGAGGACAGAGTCTCCACGGTGGAGGATACAGTCCGGGCAGATTCTAGGGAGGTGAGGGCCCTGCAGCTCCAAGTGAAGGCGCTCCAGGAGCGTGCTATAGACACTGAGAACCGCCTCAGGCGGAATAACATCCGCATACTTGAATTACCTGAGAGAGCTGAGGGTCCCAGAACAGCTGAGTTTACTGAACAACTACTGTCCACTCTGTTCAGCCTGGGTGATATGCCTCCCACCTTCGTGGTGGAAAGAGCCCACAGGGTCCCACCGCTCCCTCCAAGACCAGGGGCCCCTCCTCGCCCCTTCCTGCTGCGGCTATTAAATTACCGCGACCGGGATCACATTCTGGCAGCAGCGCGCGCCATGCCTGAAATTAAATACGAAAATACCAAACTGCTCTTTTTCCCGGACTTCGCTCAGGAAGTACAGCAACGCCGCAAGTCCTTTACGGATGTGAGACGTCGGCTCCGAGAAAGGGGAATACGCTTTGGTCTATTATATCCCAGCAGGCTGCGTATCACTGATGGTGACAACACGCGTTTCTTCAACACCCCGGAGGCTGCTGCTGCATGGCTAGATACCTGCTGACAACATACTACCATGGAACCATAGTTGATTACAACATACTGGGAGCAGCTAACTATCACAATCCCCCTGAACAGGACTACCTCCTGTCCCATGTTGACTCACAGTATTATGCACCATCCATCCCTAGGTCTTTTCTCACTGCTCTAATTCACCATTACCCCAATTGGTTGTTCAACGCCCTTTGTTACATAGACTACCATCCGCTCCTGTCTGCGGAGCTCCAACGGCAACCACCAATTTTGTTTTTCCTCTTTTCTCTTTTTTTTTTTTTTTTTTTGACTGTGCTACTGTCTGGAACCTGCTTCCCCTACCTAAGAGCTTCCACAAGTGTTGGAACACAACACTGAACTGTTGCTAATTAAAGTTTAAGGGTTTACTGTTTTTGAGTTTTGGGTATAGGCCATATCTGATCACTCCCCAAATTTTCTGGGGATGTCATCAGATGAGGGCAGGTTTGACACCTCAGTGTCATCACGGGTATTGTTTATCAGTGTTATAGCTATTCATGTTCGTTTGTCTATTTGGTCTTCCATAGGTCATGATTCCACCTGGTACAGGCTCCCTGGGTCCTTGCTGCTCCTGAGCTGTGCACGTGCACCTGCCTCACTCCTCCTTTCTTCCCCCGCCAGACCTCCGCACAATGACAGGACGTGACGTGACGCCCCCACCTTCAGTGCGCTGTCCTGGAATGTCTGGGGGCTCAATTCTAAATTTAAGAGAGCGGTACTCTTCAAGTACCTCAAATTGCACTCCCCGCATATAGTAATTTTACAGGAAACGCACCTTATGGGCAGCAAACTACTGGCGCTGAAAAAGCCATGGATCCAGAGAGCCTTCCATGCTTCCTATTCCACATATGCCAGATGGGTCACAATCCTGATTAGTAAATCCTTCCCATGTGTGATGGAACATGTTCACACTGACCCCCAGGGTAAATATGAACTGATAGTGTTCACTGTCTGGGGTGTCCGGTATATTGTAGTAGGTGTATACATCCCCCCTCCTTTTTCCTCCTCCACCTTATACACCATTCTAGAGAAAATCACTCCATACTGCCCTGCTAGACTGTTATTAATGGGTGATTTCAACGCCATTCTGGCCCCAGACCTGGACAGACCTACCCCCCCCCAAACAATTCTCTACTGACTTGCTCTCATGGGCAGAGGCGCTGGGTGTATCTGAGGTGTGGAGATGGAAACATCCCACGACCAGAGCATACTCCTGTTTCTCCAATACACATAAAACTTCCTCCCGCATCGATGTCGCCTTTGCCAACCCGACTATGCTGACAGATGTACTTGATGCCTCATACTTGCCCAGCGGACTCTCAGATCACTGCCCCCTACTCCTTACCGTTCATTTCCCGTCCTTCCGTTCCTCCTCCCTTTGGCACCTGGGGACCCATTGGATCTCTCATGCTGACCTGGCAGACACCATTCCACCACGCTTAGTGGAATACTGGGATCTTAATACGGGATCCTCCTCCACAGCGGTGACCTGGGATGCCTTTAAGGCTTTTACCAGAGGGCAATACATTTCTTCTATTGCTGGGATCCGGAGAGAACAAGCGGCTACCACTACTGCCCTACAGACCACTGCGCAATCCCAATCAGACATCTATGCAGCTGACCTCACTGACGCACACTTTGACTCCCTCAATGCAGCGAAACGTGAGCTACACCTCCACCTCACCGAAGTTACCAGACTTGACCTTTACCGCAACAAACAACGGTTCTTTGAACAAGGAGACCGCAACGGTCGCCTTCTGGCGATGCTGGCACAACATGACAGACCCCTGACGGTGATCTCTAGTGTGGCGTCCCCTTCGGGAGGGTCGGCCTCTTCCCTGCCAGACATACTTGAAGCCTTCCGTCAGTACTACAGCTCTCTCTATACTTCAGTGCTACCATCGGACTTCCAGTCGCGGGACCTCGCACCTTGGCTGGACCCCTTGGCACTTGGCTGGTTGTCTGATGGGGAGAGAGAATCCCTAGTGAGGCCGATTACCCCGGAGGAGGTACTGAAAGCGATTAGGTCCTTTCACGCGGGAAAGTCTCCGGGCCCAGATGGACTACCCATTGAGTTCTACAAAACTCATGGGGACCTATTGGCCCCCAAATTGGCCCAGCTCTATTCCCAATGTTTGACTGATGGTGCCCTCCCAGCTTCCATGGGCCATGCCCATGTCATTCTTATTCATAAAGTGTCTAATGACCCCACATCCTGTGCCTCCTACAGACCAATCGCCCTACTTAATACAGACTTCAAGATCCTCACCAAATTACTAACCACGAGACTACAGCCCCTACTACCATCTATCATTGAGACTGACCAGACTGGTTTCATGGCCAATAGAGCGACAGACGTTAACTTGAGGCGTCTGTTCACCAACATACATGCACAACATCTCAATGAAGGATCTAGAGTGGTGGCCTCCCTGGACATTGAGAAGGCCTTCGACACGGTCGAGTGGCCTTTTCTCTGGGAGGTCCTCCGCAGGATGGGGTTCCCCTTGATCTTCATTGAATGGATGAAGGTCCTCTACCATGACCCCACCTCGGCTATTAAGCTGGGAGGGGGCCTGTCACGGTCCTTCCATTTGTCCAGGGGCACGCGGCAGGACTGCCCTCTCTCACCGGTCTTATTTGCCATCGCGATGGAGCCACTTGCCGAGGCCCTTCGCACCTCTCCTCACATTAGGGGACTGCGGGTTGGCTGGCTGGAGGAGAGGGTCGCCCTGTATGCGGATGACCTCCTACTCTTCCTCAATGACGCGGGTCCATCACTCGAGGGAGCCCTACAGGTCCTCAACTCCTTCTCCTGTCACGGGCCTCAGGGTTAACTGGACAAAATCTCTCCTGTTCCCCGTGGATCCTGCAGCCCTTGACACAGCTCCCACGGACATCCCTCTACAATGGGTCGAGAATTTTAAATACTTGGGGGTGGTGGTCTCCAGGCAGGCTTCTGAGTTCTTACCCCTCAACTTGTCCCCAGTGGTTCAGGAGACTCGGCAACGGCTGAAGGCGTGGGAATCGTTGCCTCTTTCACTGTTGGGACGCATTAATTTGTTTAAAATGAAAATACTCCCCAAATTTACATACTTATTTCGCCACTCTCCACAGTGGATTCCTAAATCCTTTTTCATACGACTACATCGCCTCCTCGCCTCTTTCCTATGGGGGTCCCAATCCCCCAGATACAGTTGGTCAACACTGATACGCCCGACCTCCCAAGGTGGCTTGGCGTGTCCAGATCTATACAAGTACTATCTGGCCGCCCAGCTAGTAACAGCTGCTTGGTGGTTCAATCCGGACACCTCCAACCCAGCTACCCAGGTCGAGACGGCAGTGCTGGGATCCCTAGAGGCGCTCAAATTTTTGCTTTTTCGACGCCCTCAAGCCCCTTATCCACTGACACCCTCCATGCGCACCACACTGCGTGCATGGGGGGCAGGTCTCAAATTAGAAAAATACCCTCAACAGGCAATCTCACCCAATGCTCCCCTTTGGATAAACCCAACCCTGGAGCACATCTATAAACTACCTGAGCCTCATGCCTGGACCAAATTTAACATTAAAAAGGTGGCACAGATTATCTCCAATCAATCCCTAGTCCCGCTCTCCAAACTAAACTCCGATTTTTATATACCACAGTCCTATTTTTTCCGATTCCTTCAACTCTCCCATGCCTTTAGTCACCAATTCTCCAACTCCCCTCCTCAACTAGTCCAATCTTCACTGGAGGACCTTCTTAGATCAGATTGTGCGAAAAAACCCACTTCTCAATTATATTCACACCTGACTGTCACCTCCCTCCCGACTATGGAAAAGCTAAGATCTAAATGGTCCCATGACATCCCCAATTTTGACAACGATGACTGGGATGACATATGGGATTTCCCATTTAGCTCCCTGGTCTCTCTGAGAGATCGCCTGATCCAATTCAAGATAGTCCATCGGGCATATTTTACCCCTCACAGACTACACAAAATGAACCCCGACTCCCCTCCCGGATGTTGGAGATGTGGTGGGACTCCTGGAGACTTCACCCACATCTTCTGGACCTGTCCGGCAATTGTCGGATACTGGAGGGAGATATTGGACTTTATCACACAAATCACCTCTGTGCCACTACAACCATCAATGTCAATCTGCATACTAGGCCTGGTAGAACAACTAATTCCTACGGTGGCGGGACACACACTGGTGGGATTGCTCCTGTTCTATGCCCGTAAAGCTATAGCCCTTAGTTGGCGCAAACCAACCCCCCCTCCTCTCTCCCTGTGGAAACAATTAATTAACAATAGCTTACCTCTGTATAAAGACACATATGACAACAGAGGCTGCCCCAATATAGCAAAGTCTGGTCTAAGTGGCTGGCAGATCCCTCCACCGCTTCAGAGGCCTCTCAGTAGACCCCAATCACAAAGTAGCTCCCAAGCGGGTGCCAGGTGTACACAATAATCTACAATATGCTATTTTACCATGTACAACTGCACATAGCACCACCTCATGACCCAGTAAACTGTACCGCTATGATTGATTTCATAATATATTTTTCATGAATAAGGTGACAGCGTGATTCCTGCAAGGATCACATAGACATCATATTAGACCAATGTATGTTTAACTGTTTGTTCTCTTTATCTGTTTTTGTTTCTCTTTTTAAAAACCAATAAAAAGATTTTGGAAAAAAAAAAATGACCTGGTCATGAAGGGGGTAAAACCTTCTGGAGCTGAAGTGGATAAAGCTGGTCATACATACATCAATTGTCAGTCAATCCATCGGCAATCACACAATCAATCTTTAACCACTTTAGCCCCAGAAGGCTTTACCCCCTTCCTGACCAGAGCACTTTTTGCGATTCTGCACTGCATCATTTTAACTGACAATTGCACCCAAACAAAATTGATGTCCTTTTTATCCCACAAATAGAGCTTTCTTTTGTGCTATAAACAAAAAAAAGCGACAATTTTGAAAAAAAAAGCAATATTTTTAACTTTTTGCTATAATAAATATTCCGCAAAAATATATATATAAAAAAAAAAAAAAAAAAAACACATTTGTTCCTCAGTTTAGGCCGATATGTATTCTTCTATATATTTATGATAAAAAAAAAAAAAAAAATCGCAATAAGAGTATATTGATTGGTTTGCGCAAAAGTTATAGCGTCTACAAAATAGGGGTTAGTTTTATGGCATTTTTATTATTCATTTTTTTTAAAATTAGTAATGGCGGCGATCTGCGATTTTTATCGTGACTGCAAAATTATGGCGGACACATCGAACACTTTTGACACTGTTTTGGGACCATTGTCATTTATACAGTGCTATAAAAAGTGCACTATTTACTGTGTAAATGACACTGGCAGGGAAGGGGTTAAACACTAGGGGGCGATCAAGGGGTTAAGTGTGTCCTAGAGAGTGATTCTAACTTGTGGGGGCTGGGCTACCACTCACATGACATTGATCACTGCTCCCGATGACAGGGAGCAATGATCTATGTCATGTCACTAGGCAGAATGGGGAAATGCCTTGTTTGCATCTCCCGTTCTTCTGCTCCGTGAAATGATCGCGGGCACTCGGCAGAAATAGAGCCCGCGGGACACGCGGTCACGGTGCACGCGCCCACAATGCTGCATCTTAAAGGGCCCATTTGCCCAGATGTGTCATTGTGCCGACGTATATCGTCGTGCACTGGTCGGCATGTGGTTAACAGGTGGCACCACTGGACTAAGGCAAGTATGCAAAAAAGATCATATATAAAGTTCTGCTTTAAAGCAAGTTTGTGGCATCAGCTAACACCCTCTTCTGTGAATCTAAAACAAATCAAAATTCCTCAAATACTGTATCTACTTCCAGCATCTGCAATTACACTGCATTACACTAGCAAATACCGCAGAAAGCAGTCTATATTAAATTCTATAAAAAGAAGTTTCATAAAAAAGACTGCAAAATATAAATGAAATCAAAGACCAATAAAAATTTCCAATATCAGAGACCATTTTACATTTTCACTTATTAAAAACAATAAAATTGTATGTGTAAAAAAACATATATTTAAATAATTGATTAACATATGAATGTATTGGCAGTATGCCCTCCACACAATTACATTTTAATTTGCATCCTCTTCTTAAGGGTAAACCGTTAAGAGAATATTTTCAATAGGCTAAACCTGAGGGATGTGGTTTAGACTTGAAATGGCTCCCAGCTGGAAAAAAATCTTCCTGCAGCTGTACAGTAAGTGAGGGAAAATGAAAGAGAAACAGCTGCAAAAGGTTCCTTTAATATCAGATTAACTGCCGGTATCTAATCTAATAGAGACTCGTTCATGAAAATGTGAATGAAACTAAGGCCTAGCAGCTAATTCCATTCCATTACTTGGGGTCTGAATAACAACAATATTGGCAGATGGATCTGCAGATTAGGGCTTACTGATAGAAAACAGTGGAAAAGGAAAGAATAGGCTTGCTCTTGGCAACCAATCAGAAGCTTTCAGTTTGTAACAGCCACTAAAATGTGACAGCTACATTGGTACTACTGTAAACAGCCCTGTTTCATTCTTGTAAATAGAAAAAGATTTCCTTGAAAATGTAGTTTTTAAGCCCTCATATTGCCTTGGAATAGCGAGTAAATTTCAATAATAATTTTAATCGCATTAGGTTGATTATTACGTGAAAGTGTATTCTACAATAAAAGTGCCCAGGGAATAAAACAAAAATTTCACCAGCACCATGGATTTTTGAAATATTTTTTTTTTATTTTAATGTGATCACATCACAAAAATAAACTGCAAAATTTGGGGGCCATGTAGGACCACTTTTTCAGGCATGTGATGAACATGACATGTCTGAAGAAGGGGTCCTGCACTTGTATTGCTGTGATGCGATCACATAAATAAGCGTTTGGACATTATTTCAAAGATCCGTGGTGTGCTGGTGATATATAATTTGGCTTATGTTACCAGTTTCAAGCTGGCAATTGCTACAGTACCCGTTTACCTCTTGCAATTACTAGGAACGTGAGTGGTTGGAACGTTATACACAGGTAATGAAACAAGGTTAACAAGACCATATTCCAAAGTTCTATACTTTAAGAATTGACAACCACCCAGAGACACATGACTATCAATTACCTTTGATTACGTTTCCAGCAGGCGCTCCCCTCTAACTAATACATTATAACCTTGGGGTGCCAACTCAAAAGGAATTTAATGGATTCAGTAGTTCATTTTTGCAATGTTTGATATGATGGACAGGTCACACACACTATACATCTGCAGATGCAGAAGAAAAATGTAAAATCAGCAGGTCAGTAGCAACTGAGGATGAAGAGTCTTATCAGCAGCTTCATCAATCTGTTAGGCTGAGAGGTTGCTAAAAATTCTGAACTGTTTTCAGACTGCTGGATTGTTGCAAATCCTGCTGGCGGATGTTGGTAGGGGGTTAACATGGAGCCTTTTCCTGGCAGGAAAGAAGCCGAGACGAGACCTTGGTCTACTTTTAGTTATGGTTTAAAAGGTGAATATTGCACAGTAAAGGCACATTTTCCTCTATTTCTTTAGAGATACACTACTACAAGCAGAGGCAAATGCACAACATTTTTTAAACGTTAAATAAGTAAACCACATAGTTATGCGGATATGATTACAGCAGACAAATAAAACCCTTCATTTAAAACAAAAATGGTAGTAAGCATTGCTCATAAATTGGTATTTCTCGATTGTCCAGAAAACGAAATATTCTTAAAGCAAACCTGTCATAGACCTGGACAATTCAAACAGCATATAATGTAACATGTATGTAACCAAAAGCTATATTCAGTTAAAACCACATAACAAAACAATAAAATAGACCCAGAGATACAGTATAAGAGTACACAGCCACACATATATATAGGACTCTATTTTTCCTGTAAGAGTTGAGCCATGGTTTCACCCCCTATTCAGGCCTCACTTGACTTTTTTACATAAAAAATTAGCAAATGCATACTTTTAGGCCTCATTCACATGGTCAATAGGGTCGTGGTGCTGCAAGTATCAGCATAAATCTGCAGTGGGGATCACGATGTGTGTGATCACCCACAAATAGGAAGTCTGTACAAATCAATGACACCCTAACAAGCACAGTGGGTGTCTGTGGCTGTTCACCTGTAATCACACATCAAGAGTTTACATGCGATTAGGGACAGATGCATGCAGGACCACTTATCTGTTCCTAATTGCATGCAGTTATATGAAAACAGCCATAGCACCTTAGTTCCAAATACAAAGTTACATACAGGACACTGTCTATATAAAAGAGGTAGGCAATCTTTGAGATCTACCTGAAGAACATGAAAGAGATCAAAGGTCACCGGCATTCTGCGCTTTTATTTCTTTTTTTTTTTTTTTTAAAGAATTTTAATAGAGCAGAGGTTGGTGTCAGGATGGTATCAGAGCAGTGGACGGTGTCATTTGTCAAAGCAGAGGATGGTGTCAGTAGGGCAGTGGGCGTTATCAGTAGAGCAGAGGTTGGTGTCAGTAAGGCAGTGGACGGTGTCATTATTTTATTTATTTTTTTCTTCAATTTTTTTATTTCTTACAATTTTTAACAGCCCTGTTGAGTCAGGCTTTGGTGAAATATCAGAGGTCTAAATAGATCCTTGATGTTTCCTTTTTATAGACAAAGAAAAGAGATTGAGGACACAGTCCTCAACCTCAATCTCTACAGCCTCAGCTGCATCAAATAAATAAGCTCTGTACAGAGCTTGGAGGCAGGGGAGCACACAGGGGGTCTGAGCAGCAGAACAAAAGAGGAACCTGGACAGGAGGGGCAATGGGGGTGGCATTTTCTGGAACCAATCCCCTTTCCTCTGGCAGCAGCTGAATACTGGCAGGTGAAAGAAAAGGAGAAGCTGCATTTCAGCTGCTGCAGGAGGATCATTTCCAGTAAATGCAGCTGCCACTCCTGTCCAGATTTCAGGGGTCAGCAAGAAAGGGACACGATCTACCCCTCACCTACCCACAATTGGTAGATCGCGATCTACGGTTGCTGACCCCGATCTATAGACTGCATGTATGCGGTTCCTTTGTTTGCTTGGGTTTAATTTGATTGTTCTAGTAAGAGCTCGTTCACACCACACTGTACAGCAAAGTACAGCACATAATGTGAGAAGTGAACATGAACTGCAATGCACCGATATAACACACTGCAGCGTATGCTTCTTTTTCTTTTTTTAACTTCTATGTTCATTCTTTGCACTGTAGTGCGTTGCAACATGTTTGAACACATTGTAATGCAATGTGATAAAATTATGCCTGCATTATTTCATTGCAACACATACCAACACAGAGTGTTGGTGTGAACAGGTCCTATATAAAGCAATGATTTTTTGTCTTGCCATTGCATTGGGCAACACACAACCCAAAGGAGCCGGTGCGAATAAGTACTGTTTGTAGAGACAGATAACTTGGTAGGGTGCCACACGGCACATTCTGCCCTTTAGGTTTACAGAAGTTTATAGACTAAACAACGCCCTCCGCATCATAGCTATTTTGGAGGGCATGGGTTCTAACCTATGTACAATCTTCCCCATACAAAATTACTGCTGTCCATCTGGACGAAATAACTCTATTAATAACGCTTTCAGCGCAATAGTGACGAGGTTGAATTCTTACAAAGTACATGTAATTCATATGACTGCTTTGTTGTGCAAGCTCGATTCATTTACTCTGAAACTCTGTAACCCTGTTATTTGTGCCTCTGTTATTGTGGAAAATTCAATAAAAATCTTTTGAAAAAAAAAAAAAAAAAACTTGGTAGGTTGTACTAGGATCAGAATATATGCACACATATTCAATTTTCTTTCCAAAATTTGTGCTTTTGTAATAAATTACCTTTCCACGAGACTCTGATCATCTTTCTAGACATAGAATCTCACAAAAGTGAGTACTACCCTCACATTTTTGTAAATATTTTATTATATCTTTTCTAGTGACAACACTGGAGAAATTACACTTTGCTGCCATGTAAAGTAGTGAGTGTACAGCTTGTATAACAGTGTAAATTTGCTGTCCCCTCAAAATAACTCACACAGTAACTCAACAGCCATTAATGTCTAAACCGCTGGCAAGTAAATTGAGTACACCCATAAGTGAAAATGTCCAAATTGGGCCCAATTAGCCATTTTCCCTCCCCAGTAGTGTTAAAAGGTCTCAGGTGTGAATGGGGAGCAGGTGTGTTAACTTTGGTGTTATCGCTCTCACTCTCTCATATTGGTCACTGGAAGTTCAACATGGCACCACATGGCACCTCATGGAAAAGAACTCTCTGAGGATCTGAAAAAAAGGATCGCTGCTCTACATAAAGATGGCCTAGGCTATAAGAAGATTGCCAAGACCCTGAAACAGCTGCAGCACGGTGGCCAAGACCATACAGAGGTTTAACAGGACAGGTTCCACTAAGAACACGCCTCGTCATGGTCGACCAAAGAAGTTGAGTGTGCATGCTCAGCATCATATCCAGAGGTTGTCTTTGGGAAATAGATGTATGAGTTCTGCCAGCATTGCTGCAGAGGTTGAAGGGGTGGGGGGTCAGCCTGTCAGTGATTAGACCATACGCCCTACACTGCATCAAATTGGTCTGCATAGCTGTCATCCCAGAAGGAATCCTCTTCTAAAGATGATGCACAAGAAAGCCCGCAAACAGTTTGCTGAAGACAAGCAGACTAAAGACATGGATTACTGGAACCATGTCTTGTGGTCTGATGAGACTAAGATAAATTTATTTGGTTCAGATGGCGTCAAGCATGTGTGGCGGCAACCAGGTGAGCAGTACAAAGACAAGTGTGTCTTGCCTACAGTCAAGCATGGTGGTGGGAGTGTCATGCTCTGGGGCTGCATGAGTGCTGCCAGAACTGGGGAGCTATAGTTCATTGAAGAAACCATGAATTCCAACATGTACTGTGACATACTGAAGCAGAGCATGATCCCCTCCCTTTGGAGACTGGGCCACAGGGTAGTATTCCAACATGATATTGACCCCAAACACACCTCCAAGACGACCACTGCCTTGCTAAAGAAGCTAAGGGTAAAGGTGATGGACTGGCCAAGCATGTTTCCAGACCTAAACCCTTATTGAGCATCTGTGGGGCATCCTTAAACAGGAGGTGGAGGAGTGCAAAGTCTCCAACATCCACCAGCTCTGTAATGTCGTCATGGAGGAGTGGAAGAGGACTCCAGTGGCAACCTGTGAAGCTCTGGTGAACTCCATGCCCATGAGGCTTAAGGTAGTGCTGGAAAATAATGGTGGCCATAAAAAATATTGACACTTTGGGCCCAATTAGGACATTTTTACTTAGGGGTGTATTCACTTTTGTTGCCATTGGTTTAGACATTAATGGCTGTGTGTTGAGTTACAGTATTTTAAGGGGAGAGCAAATTTACACTGCTATACAAGCTGTACACTCACTACTTTACATTGTAGCAATTTGCAAAGCGTCATTTCTTTAGTGTTGTCACATGAAAAGATATAGTAACATATTTAGAAACATGTGAGGGGTGTACTTACTTCTGTGAGATACTGCATATGCCTGCCTTTTATGCTGCGCCATTACTCGAAGTTCAACCATATATGTAAAAAAAAAAAACAAACAATCAGTACAATCTAATTGTCCATGAAATGCAGTTCTCTGTAATCTATGAGACTACAATCACGGACATATATAGCAATGACTTATTTAGAAGTTATGCCAAAACTACAGAATCGTGACAGACCCAGACTGGCCCAGGGCAGGTGAAGTACTTTGATGCTTATGTAGTGTTTTGTGGGTTAAAATGGTGGCATTTACAGAAAATGTTACTGCATGTAAGCAAGCCCCTGCCTTAATTACTAGGTAGTTGGGTGGGCACAAGAAGGTTATGGCTTCAAGTAAAAGAAGGCAAACCAGAGTGCATGAAGCACAATTATGCTTTCAGCTAACTTAGTATAATGTATAACACCTTGAAAGCCTGAAATTTCAGACTTTGTATTCTCCACATTTACAAAAATGTAACAGGAAAACAAACAAAGCAGTGAAACAGATTCCCTATTTTAATCAAACGGCCAAAAGACTCTCCTTTAAATAATTACACTTTAAGTGGTTTCTTTCCCCAAGTTAGCTTGAGCCTGCAACTATCATCCTGATTGTACTTTTGTTTGTTTGAACAGACTGACTTCTAAACTCTTGTAGTCTTTGTTCTCCTTCCCAGACCACCATAGGTTTTTCTGTAATTTGGGGAATTTCACCCGACCCATGGACACACACAGACTGTACGAAATGGCACAGTTCTTTTTCTGCATTGCACAGAGCCAAGCAATGTCTGGGATTATTACTGTTGTGCTCTAACCTCTGCTATCCATCACTGCACTGTCCAATATAAGTAAGAGGATAGAGATAAGGGATGCTTGTGGGAATGGTGTGCCCATTTCTTCAACATGAGTCCTAACACAGACTCCACAGAAGTACATGTCAGGACGAGATGACAGCAAAGATTTACTAGATATACAACAGGTTACCATGCCCTAACTTGTCTCATGACTTGTGATCTGACATCTCTGTCGTAAAACGGAGTATTGCAACAGTTGTAAGTAAAACAATTTGCCTTTTTCTAATTTTTACTCAATCCTGTAGTTATGGTATTTCTAGACATATATGAAATACAAAGATTTCTCGAGTTAGTTAACAAGCATTGATTAATCAAGTGTTGACACAATTTTTAAAGTCTGCTGAACCACTAAAAATGAGTTGACAATACAAATCACGGCATAGCTATAGTCCCATTACACCGGAATTCATAAAACAAATGTGAAACCTAAAGTATGCGTCAGGCCTGGACTGGAACAAAAAATAGGCCCAGATACAGTATTTTAGACTGGTAGCCTATTTTTTTTTCTCCCCCCCTCCCTTCCTGTACAAATGCCACCATAAATCCTTTTATCCCCTCCCTCTTCCATTCTCCTTTACCTTCATCCTTGCCACGATCCTCTCTGAATCATTCTCCTTCCCTTCTATCCACCATTTCCCTCTCTTGTCACTATCAATCTTTTCTATCAATGCCTACTCTACCTCTCTATGATCGTTCTCCTCCACATCCCTCTATACTTTCTCTCCTTTACTCTTCTGTCTTCTTTTAAAGTCCACTGCCATTTCCTCCATACACAGCTCTCAGACTGTGTATACATCACGGCTCAATGCCAGGGTGGGAGATTTTCATCCTTTCGGGCTCCTCCTCGTCTTCTCTCATAGGGCACATCAGAGTCAAAAAGGAGCGTAGGAGAAGTTTGCCTGGCTCGGTTTGACTAGCATGATGGGCGATAAGGGGATGATGTGGGAGCTGATGGTTAAAGCAGGGCAGCGGCTGGATGCCCGCTGCTAGCAACACTGGTGCCCTTTCCTCCACATTACACCAGCTGTGTCTGGGGCACTTGCCCTCTTTGTCCACCCCTTGTCCCAGCCCTGGTTGCGCCCTATGGCCTGGTGTGTCCTATGGCCAGTCAGGGCCTGGTATGTGTAATGGTGCATGTGTTTTCAGAAAAACCTGCTACTTTCTGTATCACTTCACTCCACTGATATTCCTGCTCCTTACTAGGGATGAGCTTCGAGTTCGAGTCGAACTCATGTTCGACTCGAACATCGGCTGTTCTCAAGTTCGCCGAACAGCGAACAATTTGGGGTGTTTGCAGCAAATTCGAATGCCGCGGAACACCCTTTAAAAGTCTATGGGAGAAATAAAAAGTGCTAATTTTAAAGGCTTATATTCATGGTATTGTCATAAAAAGTGTTTGGGGACCTGGGTCCTGCCCCAGGGGACAAGGATCAATGCAAAAAAAGTTTTAAAAATGGACGTTTTTTCGGGAGCAGTGATTTTAATAATGCTTAAAGTGAAACAATAAAAGTGTAATCTCTCTTTAAATTTCATACCTGGGGGGTGTCTATAGTATGCCTGTAAAGGGGCGCATGTTTCCCGTGTTTAGAACAGTCTGACAGCAAAATGACATTTCAAAGGAAAAAAAGTCATTTAAACTGCTCGCGGCTATTAATGAATTGCCGGTCCGACAATATACATAAAAGTTCATTGATAAAAAACGGCATGGGAATTCCCCACAGGGGAACCCCGAACAAAAATTAAAAAAAAAGACGTGTGGGGTCCCCCTAAATTCCATACCAGGCCCTTCAGGTCTGGTAGGGATATTAAGGGGAACCCCGGCCAAAATTAAAAAAAAAAATGGTGTGGGGTCCCCCTCAAAATCTATACCATACCCTTCAGGTCTGGTATGGCTTTTAAGGGGAACCCTGCGCCAAAATTAAAAAAAAAAAAAAAAAACGGCGTGGGGTCCCCCCAATAATCCATACCAGACCCTTATCCGAGCACGCAACCTGGCAGGCCGCAGGAAAAGAGGGGGGGACGAGAGAGCACCCCCCCGAACCGTACCAGGCCACATGCCCTCAACATTGGGAGGGTGCTTTGGGGTAGCCCCCCAAAACACCTTGTCCCCATGTTGATGAGGACAAGGGCCTCATCCCCACAACCCTGGCCGGTGGTTGTGTGGGTCTGTGGGCAGGGGCTTATCTGAATCTGGAAGCCCCCTTTAACAAGGGGACCCCCAGATCCCGGCCCTCCCCCCTGTGTGAAATGGTAAGGGGGTACAAAAGTACCCCTACCATGTCACTAAAAAAACTGGCAGAAAATGTTAAAAATGACAAGAGACAGTTTTTGACAATTGCTTTGACATTGCTTCTTCTTTCTTCTATCTTCCTTCGGTTTCTTTCTCCATCTTCATCTTCTTCTGGTTCTTCCTCCGGTGTTCTCGTCCGTCATCTTCATCTGCGGCGTCGGCGTCTTCTTCCCTTCTTCTCCTCGGGCCGCTCCACATCCCTGATGGCATGGAGGGAGGCTCCCGTTCTTCTCTTCATCTTCTTGTCTTCAACTTCTTTTCGGGCCGCTCCGCATCCATGATGGCATGGAGGGAGGCTCCCGCTGTGTGACGCTTCTCCTCTTCTGACGGTTCTTAAATAACGGGGGGCGGGGCCAGCCGGTGACCCCGCCCCCCCGACGCACGATGACTTGACGGGACTTCCCTGTGGCGTCACGGGGAATGCCACAGGGAAGTCCCGTCAAGTCACCATGCGTCAGAGGGGGCCGGGGTCAACGGGTGGCTCCGCCCCGTTATTTAAGAACCGTCAGAAGAGAAGAAGCGTCACACAGCGGGAGCCTCCCTCCATGTCATCATGGATGCGGAGCAGCCCGAAAAGAAGATGAAGACAAGAAGATGAAGAGACGAGGATGAAGAGAAGAAGATGAAGAGAAGAACGGGAGCCTCCCTTCATGCCATCATGGATGCGGAGCGGCCCGAGGAGAAGAAGGGAAGAAGACGCCGACGCCGCGGAGGAAGATACCAGATGAGAACACCGGAGGAAGAACCAGAAGAAGAAGAAGATGGAGGAAGAAACCGAAGGAAGATAGAAGAAAGAAGCATTTAAATAAAAGGAATTGTCAAAAACTGTCTCTTGTCATTTTTAACATTTTTGACAGTTTTTTAGTGAAATGGTAGAGATACTTTTGTACCCCCTTACCATTTCACACAGGGGGGAGGGCCGGGATCTGAGGGTCCCCTTGTTAAAGGGGGCTTCCAGATTCCGATAAGCCCCCCGCCCGCAGACCCCCATAACCACCGGCCAGGGTTGTGGGGACGAGGCCCTTGTCCTCATCAACATGGGGACAAGGTGTTTTGGGGGGCTACCCCAAAGCACCCTCCCAATGTTGAGGGCATGTGGCCTGGTACAGTTCAGGAGGGGAGGGTGCGCTCTCTCATCCCCCCCCTATTTTCATGCGGCCTGCCAGGTTGCGTGCTCGGATAAGGGTCTGGTATGGATTCCTAGGGGGACCCCACGCCGTTTTTTAAAAAAAGTTTGGCGCGGGGTTCCCCTTAAAATCCATACTAGACCTGAAGGGTCTGGAATAGATTTTGAGGGGGACCCCACGCCATTTTTTATTTTTTTTTGGCTGGGGTTCCCCTTAATATCCATACAATACATGGATGGATCCATATCCATCCATGTATTGTCGGACCGGCAATGCATTAATAGCCACGAGTAGTTTTAAATGATTTTTTTTCCTTTGAAATGTCATTTTGCTGTCAGACTGTTCTAAACACGGGAAACATGTGCCCCTTTACAGGCATACTATAGACACCCCCCCAGGTACGAAATTTAAAAGGGTCCCCAAACACTTTTTATGACAATAACTTGTATATAAGCCTTTAAAATTAGCACTTTTGATTATTCATGTTCGTGTCCCATAGACTTTAACGGTGCTCGCGTGTTCAAACAAATTTTTTGCCTGTTCGCATGTTCTGGTGCGAACTGAACAGGGGGGTGTTCGGCTCATCCCTACTCCTTACCTTTGTAAGATTGAGAAGTCATCAGGTAAATACTGGCAGAAAAAAATGTAGGGAGGATTAAAAGGAATTAATGTCAAAGTAAGCTGGGCAGGCAGTGGGGAACAAATATATAGAAAAGAAGGCAGAGTATGGAAATTAGGAAAAGAGAGCACAAGGGATAAATGGAGTGATTTAAGCACTATGCAGACAGGAAAGGAGAAGAGACACGGGTGTGTGTGCGTGTGTGTGTGTGTGTGTGTGTGGGGGGGGGGGGGGGGTAGGGGTTGATGAGGAAATAAAACAGGGATGCAGTGGATAGGACTGAAGATGAGGTTATGGAGGAGACAGTGAGGAATGATATTAGATGCAGGGAACAATGAAGTTGTATGAGGGTTCTTCAAAAAGTTTCCACACTTTAACTCTTTTTATTAGGAATTTAAAAAACAAATTGCATCACTTTTCTACATAGTCACCTTCCTTTGCAATGTATTTTTCCCAGCATCGCACCAACTCTTAGACACAAGCAATTTCTAATTCTCCTGCCCTCACCGTTTCCAATGAAAATATAAAAGAGCAGAAATTTTTGAAGTCTCTTATATATGCACTGTGCAGACAAGAACAGTAGTACAGGCACAGAAGGGAGATGAGTAGGAGTGCAGGAAAAGGAGCATGAACAAGACAAGATTGGAGCGGACAGCATCAAGGACAAAAAAGAAGTGTTACAGGCACAAAACCACTACACTAGGGTTAAGGTTGTGGCATGCACCAAAAGGCAGTGAGGATATGAGATATTGTGGTATGGGTACAGTCAGAGGAGACTTAGAAGATGAATATGGACTTTAACAAGAGCCAAAGTGGAAGGAAAAGATAATAATTATATTATCGGTAATGTGTTAATTTCCAGCATTCTATAGAATGCCTAAGAAATATATAGAATGTGTGATGTTTTTTGGCACAGTAAGAAATATCTGTGTAATTATAATTCTGCTATATAATTAACCTAGTCATTATATAGATGACCTAAGAGTTATGCGAAACAACATACAGTATACTGCTTAGGCAAAGTATAAAAAGAGAGTAATAAAAACGCAAAATGTCTTATTTTAATGTGCTACATACTTTACTAGACATTGTATAGTATACCAAGGCATTATGCAGAATGACAAGTACAATTTACATTGCCTTGAAAAAGTATTGTCACGTTACAAACAAAAAACATAAATGTATTTTATGTGATAAACCAACACAAAGTGGCGCATAATTGTGAAGTGGAAGAAAAATGATAAATGGTTTTCAATTTTTTTTTACAAATAAATATCTGAAAAGTATAGCGTGCATTTGCATTCAGCCCCCTTTACTCTGATACCCCTAACTAAAATCGAGTGGAACCAATTGCCTTCAAAGGTCACCTAATTAGTAAATAGAGTCCACATGTGTGCAATTTAATCTCAGTATAAATACAGCTGTTCTGTGAAGCCCTCAGAGGTATGTTAGAGAACCTTAGTGAACAGACAGCATCATGAAGGCCAAGGATCACACCAGACAGGTCAGGGATAAAGTTGTGGAGAAGTTTAAAGCAGGGTTAGGTTAAAAAAAAATATCTCAAGCTTTGAACATCTCACAGAGCACTGTTCAATCCATCATCCGAAAATGGAAAGAGTATAGCACAACTGTAAACCTACCAAGACATGGCCGTCCACCTAAACTGACAGGCCGGGCAAGGAGAGCATTAATCAGAGAAGCAGCCAAGAGGCCCATGGTAACTTCTGGAGGAGCTGCAGAGAGCCACACCTCAGGTGGGAGAATCTGTCCACAGGACAACTATTAGTCGTGCACTCCACAAATCTGGCCATTATGGAAGAGTGTCAAGAAGAAAGCGATTTTTGAAACAAAGAAATAAGAAGTGCTGTTTGTAGTTTGCGAAAAGCCATGTGTATGACACAGCAAACATGTGGAAGGTCAGATGAGACCAAAATTGAACTTTTTGGCCTAAAAGCAAAACGCTATGTGTGGTGGAAAACGAACACTACACATCACCCTGAACATACCATCCCCACCATGAAACATGGTGGTGGCAGCATCATGTTGTGGGGATGCTTTTCTTCAGCAGGGATAGGGAAGCTGGTCAGAGTTGAAGGGAAGATGGATGGAGCCAAAGGCAGGGCAATCTTAGAAGGAAATCTGTTAGAGTCTGCAAAAGACTTGAGACTGGGTCGGAGGTTCGCCTTCCAGCAGGACAACGAGCTTGAACATACATCCAGAGTGACAATGGAATGATTTAGAATAGATCAAAGCATATTCATGTGTTAGAATGGCCCAGTTAAAGTCCAGACCTAAATCCAATTGAGAATCTGTGGCAAGACTTGAAAAATTGCTGTTCACAGACGCTCTCCATCCAATCTGACAGAGCTTGAGCTATTTTGCAAAGAAGAATGGGCAAAAAGTTCACTCTCTAGATGTGCAAAGCTGGTAGAGACATACCCAAAAAGACTTGCAGCTGTAATTGCTGCGAAAGGTGGTTCTACAAAGTATTGACTCAGGGGGGCCAAATACAAATGCACGCCACACTTTTCAGGTATTTTTTTTGTAAAAAAAATTGAAAACCATTTATCATTTTCTATCCACTTCACAATTATGTGCCACTTTGTGTTGGCCTATCACATAAAATCCCAATAAAATACATTTACGGTTGTAGCATGACAAAATGTGGAAAATTTCAAGGGGTATGAATACTTTTTCAAGGCACTGTAGGCAAGTCCTTTGGACATAAAGTGAATTGTGAACTGTCATAGAGCTGGTTCAAAATTCCTTAAGCAGTTTCAAGTTGGTAAAAACCATCTTCGGTCACACTAATAACAATTGTTTACAGATTGACGTTGAATCCCTTGTCAACGTCAGGAGGAAATTTTTTGTCAGATTCTATTTTTATTTTCTGACCTGTGAAAAGAGGATGTAGGTGTGGCGCTGTTCTAATTAGTCAATATATGATTTCCCCTATTTTGGTATTCTGCTGTGTTGGCACCCTTTACAGCGTGCCAAAGCATATACAGAGGTATGAGATGGTGAAAAGAAAAAAACATACCAAGGGGATATTCAAAAAAGCATTCCTTGCAGTAAATGTTAGTTGCAATTTGTATGCTATAGGTAATGAAAATTCTAAGTAAGATAGGGCTGGTTTGGTAGCATATGCCAAGGGTGGTGAAGCAATAAAGTGTGTTGAAGTGCTATACCCTCTACATGAAACCAGTATTTATATTCCACAAAGCTATACGCATATGTAACCCATAGGTATAAGAATGGATGGGGTATGCAGATAATGTGTCACAAATATATGAAATGAAAAGTGAAATAAAAGTGACCTTTTTCAAAAAATGTAAAAAAATGAATGAAAAAGTTTTTTTGTGTGTTACACCCTCTGGCAGGCGTTAATATAAATCAGAATGTATGAACCAGGGATGTGAATCTGGTGATGAAAATAAGAATAAAAAATATAAAAATAAACATCAAAATAAATAAAAAAATAAATAAAAATGTTCCATGCACCAAAAATGTATTATTGGAAATGGGTATGGATTGGGATGTGTTGTACCCTCTGGCGGGTGTTCACCAGTGTGTGGAGTGTTTGTCCAACTAGGTTGGACCTAGTGCTGAGATGGCGAACAAAATAATATCAAAATAATGTTAAATCTTACAATACATTTAAGTAAACAGTATAACATAGATGCAGTGACTTGTGCTTAAAAAGTGTCCAGTGCTTGCAAAAGGTGATTTTAAAAAAAAAAAACTTCTTAGTTGGGTGACAACCAGTGATTTGTGCTCCTTATCCGTGCTCCTACTGTGAATGCACTTACCGGATGGCCTCACCCCCCAGGGGTACTGCACGTTCACAATATCTGCCACTGTATAGCAATTCCTGGAGCCCCTGGTCCGTGCTTATAATGTTTGGTGATGTTATTAAACATTTCCCATATATAAAAGAGAAGGGATGCCCATAGTGTAAATCTGTATTAAAATTATTTATTTATTGAGAATAAGAAATGTACTCAAATTTAGTATGGATATAAAAAAGCATGTAAACAATAGAAAGAAAATGGATGGCGTCAGTGTCCTGTTCTCGGCTGACCGGAAGTGACGCAAAGACGTTCATAACCCCGCCCTACGCGTTTCGTCATACAGACAACTGGAGCGCGAGTTGACGTCTGCATGACGAAACGCATAGGGCGGGGTTACAAACGTCTTTGCGTCACTTCCGGTCAGCCGAGAAGAGGACACTGACGGCATCCATTTTCTTTTTTGTTCTCAGCACTAGGTCCAACCTAGTTGGACAAACACTCCACACACTGGTAAACACCTGCCAGAGGGTACAACACATCCCAATTCATACCCATTTCCAATAACACATTTTTGGTGCATGGGGCATTTTTATTAATTTTTTTATTTATTTTTATATTTTTTATTCTTATTTTTATCACCAGATTCACATCCCTGGTTCATACATTCTGATTTATAATAACGCCTGTCAGAGGGTGTAACACACAACAAAAGTTTTTCATTCATTGAAAAAGGTCACTTTTATTTCACTTTTCATTTCATATATTTGTGACACATTATCTGCATACCCCATCCATTCTTATGCCTATGGGTTACATATGCGTATAGCTTTGTGGAATATAAATACTGGTTTCATGCAGAGGGTATAGCACTTCAACACATTTTATTGCTTCACCACCCTTGGCATGTGCTACTTTGAATAACCAAACCAGCCCTATCTTACTTAGAATTTTCATTACCTATAGCATACAAATTGCAAATAACATTTACTGCAAGGAATGCATTTTTGAATATCCCCTTGGAATGTTTTTTTCTTTTCACCATCTCATACCTCTATATATGCTTTGGCACGCTGTAAAGGGTGCCAACACAGCAGAATACCAAAATAGGGGAAATCATATATTGACTAATTAGAACAGCGCCACACCTACATCCTCCTCTCATATTTTTAGGGGCAGCAGTTCACTCTTCAGTTAATTTCTCCTGTACTAACATCCCCTGTGCGGATTTACCCACAAGTTTCTCTTCTTTTGTGACCTGTATTGCCAGATTAAATTTAGATCCAATTTTACATTCAACGGTATTCTCATTACTGAACAAAGAATGCACAAAATTGATCTTTTTTTCTCATCTCCATCATCTTTACTGGTATGCCCATAGTCGGCATGAACGTTTAGGCCACAGTTAATGCATGTATGGGCCTCACTGGTTTCCTTGATAGAGACACAACAGGTAGCAGAAAGGAAAGCCTCTTGTATTCATTCTATAATTTATATATTACTAGCATTTTTTTTTTTTATATTGAAATTTTGTAGTATAGTTTTACACTATATATGCACCTCCCAACTATTGGGATATATCTGTTTTTTCAGCGCAGGCACACTTATTTATATTTTTTGGTTTATGCACGCAATGAAACGTGGTTAGTGTTTGCAGCTTATCTATATTTGTTTCACCTCACAGAGGCATCAGTCCATCTTTGGCTCACAAGACCCCCACATAATTAGTCTTCAGTAACCATATCTTCCCCACCACTTTGGTTTCTTCCATTGCGGACTACAATCTCATCCATGTGTTGTACAATAGGCTCTCGCTCTTGCATAGGGTCATCTGTTTCTTCTTGCATTTTGTGAATGCTTTCTATTATTTTTTCCAGTTGTTCCTCAGTTTGTACGTCTTGTAAAATATCTTGGGGTAGGGAAGACATTGTAAGACCCACTTTAGCTTTGCAGCCAAAGAGAGCTTCATATGGTTTTCCTCTAATCCCAGAATGAAAGGCCCGTTCCTCCATAAATTGGACAACATGTAGTCTCCCCAACTCCACCGGTCAGTTTTTTCATCTTGCATCCAAATGCACAGCATATTTTCAATGTCCAGGTTAGCTCTTTCGATACTATCCTGGCTTTGTGAGTGGTGTGGCTTGCCATGAACCATCTTCAAAGTCAACCAGTAGTCCTTTAGGCTGCTCACCACATTATTAGCAAATTGCCAGCCGTTGCTGGACTGTAGAATCAACGGTGCTCCAAGCAACGTAAATATGTCCACAAGGTTGTACGCTGCTTTTTCCACTCTCTTTGATGTTAGAGCCTTGAGAACCAGTTAGTCGATCTTGGTACAATATTATAAACTTGTATTACCTTGTCAGCATGGGGCTGAAAATGACCTGACAACAGGAATTGAATTCACAAAAATCATAGGCTTCACCACAACACTTTTTAAAGCCTTTTTTGTTTTTTCTGGCACGGCTCACAAAAGGTGAATGTACAGTTCAATATCATGACAAGTAGTGATCTTGTACTTGGGTGAAAGTTCTTTCAACATTATGTCATGTCCTCCATGGCCAATGGACACATGAGCCTTCTGAAGTACATTAAATAACTCACAGTCCGTGACATAAAACTGGATAACACTGACGCCTTCCTTTTACCGGATAAATCAACTTACTTTTCTGACAGCTTCACATCATACCAATTCAATACTCGATAGTCCTGTGGTTCCTTCTTAATAGAGGTCTTTGTCTTTTTTAACATCATTCACTTACTTTTGGTAGGTGGATTCAGTTAGAAAAACAGTTTTTAGCAGAATTGGCTTGTACTTTAAATAGTTCTTCATAGAATCCTTGTTGCTTTCCGACATTCTGTAAATCTTGCCTGGATATTACACCTTGCTCCACCATTCTTATACAGCACAGTTTGACCCTAGTGTCTGCTGTGCAAATTTGTCTCTGCCAAACAGAGACTGAAGTTCAAATGTCAGAAGTGAAATAATATTGTCACTAGCAGGAGCATTTTATACTTTACCGGTTTGCCTTTTTGCATTGCATAGAATGCCTAGGAATCGTGTGAAATATGAAGTATTTCATACTTCGATGTCCCTATTTTTAGGCATAGATAGATTTCCCAAAAATGTTTTAGTCCTATTTACCATTATCATTAAAAGTGAAAGTAAAAGAAAATCCCAAACTTTGGGTTGTCCCTAGAAAAGAGGAGAAATCTTCCAAAGGGGACACTAATTCTGGTGACCTGGGGGGTCCCCAAGAGATTCTCTTAATTTTCAGGGATTTCCTCTCACTTCCTGTTTTGGCTATGGGCCAAAAAGTGAAGTTAAATCTCCCCAATGGGACAAAAATTACATAAATAAACCTTACAGGGGCTATAACTCTTCCTTACCAAAGTGAAAAAAGTTATGCCTATACCTCTACTTTAATATTTATACTTTGCCATGCCATTTTTGGCATTCCTCAGATTTCCTAGGCATGCTATAGAATGCAGATCTTAACACATTGCTGGTAACAATTCCATACAAATTTAGCTGTGTGTCTCTTCCACAATAAGACTCATCACAAAAATTGGAGAGGGAGTTGTTATTTTGACTGTATTGGTGAACGTAGAGGTACATTTTAAAAGGTGTCAACCACTTAAGATACAGTATTTTTTAAATTTTAGGTAGAGTTTGGTAGGCCAAGTCATTCTCTGGTTTTTTACTTCTCCTAGGCCAGTGATGGCGAACCTTGGCACCCCAGACGTTTTGGAACTACATTTCCCATGATGCTCATGCACTCTGCAGTGTAGTGGAGCATCATGGGAAATGTAGTTCCAAAACATCTGGGGTGCCAAGGTTTGCCATCACTGTCCTAGGCACTCAAGTGGTCATTTTTTGCTCTGTTTCTGCCCCACTTGGGAGTTTTGGTGTTCCCACTCCTCTTGTTCCTTTCTCCATAATATAAAACAAATTAAATTTCAAAGCAAGAAAGTTTGAACGCCATGTTATGGCCACATAAGCACAGTTCTGTGAACTAAAAAGCAAACATTTCACAACCAAAGTACCTAATAGATGTATAAAACTGTTCATTTAACTCTTCACCGTCTTTCAAAAACTAACATAATAGTTTTAGGTTGGCATACTTTAAAAAAGGCGTTGTCTTTTTATGTGGGTTTTATTTCTATACCTACCTTTTACTTCCTTTACATAGCCATCTTTACAGTTGTGCATAAGCTGAACAATCCATTTGTGCTGTGCGCCAATACACTGCCAAGCTGGGTCACCCGGAGCATGGAGTTCAGACAGATATCTGCAAAAAACAGAATGAGGGATCAAAGGTCAACAAGTCTTACTGTCTTGGGTTATTTTATCCAAGCCCAAAACAAGAATTTAATACTGAAGTTTACCAGCTCTTGAATGTGGTGGCTGCCAGTTTTCCATTACTTTGATTGGCTGGCTTTGGATGACGTAATTCCCATGCATGCGCGAGAGTTCATTCTTCCCAGTACACAGGTAGAGTGCCGGAATGTATACTGAGCTGTGCATGCCAAGCTCAGTGTACATTCCAAGGAAGACTGCAAACAGGCAGGAAAGTTTATGTTATTGCAGATGAGACAAATAGCCTGCCCACTGCACTTTTGGGTGGAACTCCACTTTAAGTTCTTGCTCACTGGTGCTTCATCTGATAAAAGAGCGAATGTACAACATTTGCAAAGCTATCTGCAAGCTTAAAACAGACTTGTTAGGGCTGCCAAAGACAGACACTGGCCAAGATGGCCGCCCAGGGCCATACCCCACCCAGATCAGCATATTTCTGCAATGGGTACAGACAGGCGTTTGCTATCAGCTGCAGCTGCTCAGCTTGTACAAATCAATGACAGGCTGAGGGACTCCAGAGTGGTCTGCATGTATTTGCACATTCAATGATTACCTTCGGTTAGGGCCAGATAAGTTGCCCTAAGCGGCCCTTTGTTTTATTTATTTCAGGTATTTATTTATTTCAGGTATTTATATAGCACCACTAATTTACGCAGCGCTTTTACATATACATTGTACATTTACATCAATCCCTACCCTCAAGGAGCTTACAATCTAAGGTCCCTAACACACATTCATACATATACTAGGGCCAATTTTAGACAGGATTCGATTAACCTACCAGCATGTCTTTAGAGTGTGGGAGGAAACCCACGCAGGCACAGGGAGAACATGCAAACTCCAGGCAGATGGTGTCGTGGTCGGGATCTTAGGATGCATATTGTCTGTGTACAAGACCCCTCATCTGTTCTTAACCACATGTAGTTGCTCCTTGTGAGATTATATGCAAACAGCCAAAAACAGTGTCAGTCTGTCACTGATTTGTACAGGCTAAAAATATCCTTCTGTACTCCCCAGACAAATATGCTGATCTGAGCAAGGTAGGGCCCTGGATGACGTGTGAGGCATAAAGCCCCATTCAGCTCCACTAAAGGAATGTGAGTGCTGACTGTCACTTTAAACAAGCGCCTAGAAGGCTTTAGAAAGATTCAGCATTATTTTAGGTTTATTAAAAGCCAGTTGAAGCCTGATAGCAGTTTGTTTAAAGTGACAGTCAGCATTCCCATTAACTACTTTCCATTCGGGCCAATTCTGGCACTTCACTCCAACATGTAAAAATCATCATTTTTTTTTCTAGAAAATTACTCAGAACCCCCAAGCATTATATATTTTTTTAGCAGAGACCCTTGGGAATAAAATGGCGGCCACTGAAACTTTTTATATGTCACGCGGTATTTGCGCAGCAACCCATTTATCAAATTACAAAAAAAAACCCAGTAAAGTCAGCCCAATTTTCTTGTATAATGTGAAAGATGATGTTATGCCGAGTAAATAGATACCTAACATGTCACGCTTTAAAATTGTGCACACTCGTGGAATGGCGCCAAACGTTGGTACTTAAACATTTCAATAGGTGATGCTTTAATTTTTTTTACAGGTTACCTGTTTAGAGTTACAGAGGAGGTCTGGGGCTAGAGTGGTTGCTCTTGCTCTAATGCACGCGGTGATATCTCACATGTGTGATTTGATTGCCTTTTACATATGTGGGCACGACTTACGTATGCTTTCGCTTCTGTGCGCAAGCACGCGGGGACAGGGGCACTTTAACATTTTTTTTTAATTCTTTATTTTACTTTTATTTTATTTTTCACTTTCTCTTTACATTTTTTTATCAGTTTTATCCCTATTACAGTACAAGGAATGTAAACATCCCTTGTAATAGGAATAGTGCGTGATAGGGCCTCTTTATGGAGAGATGTGAGGTCTATAAGATCCCAATGTTTACTTCCACCGGCCCAGACGTGACATCATAACACCTCGCCCGGGCCTCCGAGCTTCATAGAGATGACTGGGGATCATATGTTCACCAGAAATTTCTATGCTTAACTTCCGGTGGTGACCGATTCGTTACGAATGCACGTGCGAGCCGGCAGAAGCACCGGAGAGCGGCGGGAGGGGACGTCCTCCCGTCGCCTGTAAGAACGATCAAGCATCTGAACTACCGCTGTGATTGTTCTTACAGTGCAGGGAATCGCCAGCCGCAAAAGATGATATCTAGATGATGCCTGTAGCTGCAGGCATCATTCAGCTATTCCCACTCAAAGTCCAGGACGTCATATGACATACCTTAGGCGGGAAGTGGTTAAAATCTGTGTCTAATATCCCCAAACAGGAACTGAATTTCTTTAAATGTTTTAAAAAGCTGCTAAAAGTGTGCTGAAATTTGGAGCCTGTGAACAAGGTCTATTAATACCTAGCTTCATCAGCCTGCTATGGCGAAGTGGTCATTATCGGCCTGCAACAGAAGTGCTGTTACTGTCAGCCTCTCCAGGTAAGAAACTTTGCAACAAATTCATAAACATTTAATGAAAGAAAACTGCATACAGTGATTCCACTGTATTCCAAACATACAGAAAAATAGTTTAAGGATTTATATATCCTTTAATTTGTTTCTATTTAATCCACAACAACCAAATTTTACATAGCTTTTTATATGTTGTACTTTTATGAATGGGTCTGCTTACTGTGTTGTGTGGGTTTATCTGTTTTAGGCTACTTTCACACTGGGGTGTCGGTGGTAAAGCGCCGCTATTTTTAGTGGCGCTTTACTGTTGTTTTTGTGGAGGTTTTCGGCCGCTAGCGGGGCACTTTTAACCCTCGCTAGCGGCTGAAAAAGGGTTAAAACGCTTTGCTGGCGGTTCGGCAGCACTGCCTACAGCGCTGCAAAGATGTGACTTGCAGGACTTTTTTCACTGTCCTGCCAGCACACTGCTCCAGTGTGAAAGCCCTTGGGCTTTCACATTGGAGTGAAAGGAGAGGCTCTTTCAAGGCGCTTTGCAGGCAATAATTTTAGCGTTATATCGCCTGTAAAGCATCTCAGTGTGAAAGTAGCCTTATTGTAATATAAAGGTGGAATCAAATGTCCCATGTGTAAGGGTGCTTCTTATGGGCGGTGCGTTGGCGCCAACAGCTGAAGCCTCCACCCCGATTCTTCTGGGATAAGTCTACAACTTGCTACTGGTGATGTGTTAGTCTTTGCCATATTGCGTCTAACTCCTTGCCATGGGCCCACCCTTTTTTGGGGGGGCTCTATTGCTATAAACTGTGTTTGCCCCAAGTTTTACCGCAGCCTGATGGGAGTATATGGCCATCTTTGGTTTAAGGTGCAGCACTGCACCTGCACAGGAAGCAATAGACTGGGAAACGTGTTGGGACCTTTGTATGTTTCACCGTATTTCTACATTTTCAGAAGCTCTTATAAACAAAGAGTATCTTACATTTACATCTTTGATTTATACTTGTTAGTTTGTACAATCCTGCTTCTGTGTATGGTAGGAGGTCTGCTTTGTTGACAGAGGGGAACAATGCAGCATAGCTAGAGGGTATTCATTATGCCCATTGTGATACTGAATGAATGTATCTGGGTTCTAATTATGGTTTATAATAAAATATTCATGTTTTTATAATGTTGTTGTGAGTCCATTTCCTGGGGTTCTGAGCACCATACAAATAGTTTTTTCTTTTCCTTGGGTTCTGCATGAAGGTCACTAATAGAAAAACATTTGAGCCCTTGAATTTAGTAGTAAAAGATCAAAAATCAACCAAATGTTTTACTTTTGCAGTCGGTCAGACCTGCACAGAAATAAGGCAGTATTTTGGCATTTTGTTTTTTTTCCTGTATACAGAACTGTTACAGACCAAGTACTGTATAATTTTGGATGTTTTCTTAAACAGTCTACTTCAGATCACAGCATAGTAGTTGAATTGAATTGAAGTCTGGATCATTCTAAAATACACAATTACTGCACCCTATGCCACTTCTTTGCTGATGGACCCCTCTGTGCTGGACCACGAAGGTATGGTATGACAAAATTGGATATTGGGTACTGGATCTGACAAAGGAGCTTAACCTGCTAAAAAGAATTTTAGAATTCTTTAGAGCCTTAATGGGTGCAAGCTACCCAGTTCCATACAAAACACAGCAGTTCAACATATTTTATTACCTCTGCCATACTTCACAATTATAAAGAGGTTTTGGTGTTTCTTTTTTGATATGTGGAATTTTGGGTTCTTCAAACCTAATGTTATGTAGAAACACCATACAAATTAAAATTACGGCTCATTTGTGCACAACGTATTATTCCAGTAGTATCATGAAACATGCAGCAGGTAGTCCATGTTTTTTTTTTAGGACAAGCTTTACTTTTATTCCATATTAAATGCTTTCTATTCTTAAACTTCCAAATGTACATTTTTTTATTAGAAGCTATGGATGATTACTAAAAATATCTACAAGCCACCTACTACCTATACTGATAGAAATCTAGATGTCTCTTACAATCTAATATAGGGCTGAAACTACTAATCAGCATAATCGATTAGTTAGTCAGCTGATTAGTTGGCCTGCATACAAAATGCATTATTTGTTTATATATCAGGAAAGACAGTGCAGCACACAAAGTTCAGTACACCATCCAAACATGTCAGCATACACAGTGCAGCACACATACAGCTCAGTACATCATCCACACATGTTAGGGTCTGAGAACTTGTGAATGTGTGAGAGGCAATGCCTCATGTGACATGTGGTTCTGGGCAGGAGAAGGAAGTGATTTAAAATGAGGCAGAAGGTATTAAGGTAAAAAAAACCTGCAGTGACGAGCTCCTCCCCTAGCCCCCCCGCGCCGCCCCCGGATATTTACCTGATCTTGATCCAGAGCTGTGCCCGAGAGCAGCAGCACAGCTCCCTCTGTCCCTCCTCACAGAACTCAGCAGCGGGAGCCGGGAGCTATTGGTTCCTGCTGCTGTCAATCACAGCCTGTAAGAAGGGAGGGATGGCCCAGGCATACTGTGTGTTTCAATAGAAGCACACAGTGCAGCTAGGGATCAAGCCCGCATGAGTCCGCTTGCTATGGGAGCAATGACATGACATGACATGTTTGTTATTGAAAAAAAAAAAAAAAATCCAACTTTTGCAATCACTTTAAGGGCTCTGTGCAGGGAAGATCGGCATCTAATATGTACCAAGCTTTTCTGAACCTGAAGAGTAAGGCATAGCAAATGGTTTTTACCTGATATAGCGTTTCTGGTCGTGTAGAGTGGAAGGTGTTTCCAACAGCTTATCCAAAAGTAATTTCCTCAGTGCTTCAATTCTGGTTTCTACTTCAGCATATACTGAAGGAAAACAAAACACATAAGGTCTAGGTATACTCAGGCTACAGACAACTTTAGCGTTTCAGTTCAGGTCTAGTCTTGAAAAGTTAAGTAAAAACATGTAACAAGGATTAGAATCTTTGAATGAATCTTAGAATGTTTATTGTGGTTATGGTTTCTTGAAAAAAAAAAATAATAATCTATCGTCCACGTAATTTTATTACAGGTAATGATATGGTACTGCGCTTTATATGCTGTACATTCTAATCAGTGCCTGCCTTCAAAGAGTTTTCAATCTATGATCCCTATCTTACATGCATACACATATACGAAGGCCAATTTAGATATAAGCCAATTAACCAAACAGAATGTTGGTGGAAACTGGATTATCTATAGGAAACCAACAAAGGCACAGGGAGAAAATGCAAACTCCATGCAGATAGCATTTTGGCCAGGTCTGCTTGCTTTATATCATCAATCATATACATGTGCTAGCAAAATGACAAATTATATTTCTCACCTTTTTTGAAAACCTCAACTTCAGTCTTTCCAAACAAGGACTTTGCTTTTTCATAGTCATTATTGACAACGTCATAGTCACCCTAAGAAATTGAAAAAACATAATGGAGTCAACAATATAATGCATAATTAAGGAAAGGCATTTAAAAAAAAAAATAGACATCTGTGTATGAAGCCCCACAGATGTCTACCAAGTAGCACCTGAAATCACGCTGACCTTGCTACTTTGAAATTGCACTACTTCAAGTGAAGTAGCGTGATTTCAAAGCAGCATCAATGTGAACCAGGGCTCCATTCTACATTATTGGCCTGTGTAATTAGTCGATGGCATTGTGATTTAATACAGGTGCACAATAAAGCTTAACCTGTATCCAATATATTTGTGTGGACTCACCTTCTGAATGTTTTTTTCGATGTTGAGTGGAAGGTTAAACAAAAATTTGAATCGCTGGAGAACATTAAGTGCATTCCGAGTGGAATCAGCTTTATCCTTCCTGCCAAGTACTTCTTGGAACAGTGTATCTGCTGTTGTACTTGCACCTGATTACAGAAAGCAAAAGCTCTGGTAATGCAAAGAAATCCTAACTTTATGAGTACAACACACCACTACACAGCTATAAATGTCTTTAGTAAAATACACTTCAGTTAACCACACTACTGTACTCTACACCAGAAGCAACGCTTTCGTTTTAGATACAGTTTAAGAGCATCAGAGGGATTTCAAGGGTTCCCTGTTTTGCAACAACTCCTGATTCTCCAGGAGTTCTTCTTTAAAGTTGAACATTAGTCAGAAAATAAGGTCCTGTTAGATCTCTTCAGGCTGGCCCCTTTTGCAGGTATAGCTATGCAATACATTAAAAATAAGTGCCTATAATGTTTAAAATCCAGCAATACACTGCCTCACCATGCTCAGTTGCTCTCCATTTGTAGGCACTGTAAAATTTGCAGAAGCCGATTTGCTGACAGCCTTAAAGTGGAATTAAACCCTTGTATCCTTTACAGACAAGGACGCTGCTTCTGTTTAATCAGTAACTGCCATGGTGCTGCACGTGATTAATTATGACACCAGCCATTTGATGGTTTGACAGTTTGGTTGAGGAAACAAGCAAATGTGACAGCAATCCTGGCATTCAAGGAATGTAACTATTTTTTGAAACTGGTAAATTAATGGGTTTAGTTCAGCTTTATGATTTACTGCTGCTCAGGGGCTCTGGGCTTTAGCAAAGTGGGAGCCCCTAGCAAGACAGAAACAATGCTGGAGGCAATTTACAGTAATTTTGGTAGCATAATTACTCATGTGAAATGTATGTTCCTTGCTAAAGAACATTATTTTTTTACCAAGTTGCGTAAGTTTCTGCATTAAAAAATACATTTTTTTTGTTTTTGGAAAAGAAGCGCCGACAATGAATACGGACATCCAAAACTGAGGCATTCTGGTCTTAAAAACACTTCTTCTATGGTTCTGAGTGCGCTATTGTGATGGCGATATATAAAAGGCCATTTATACAACTTAAATAGCTCTGATTTTTACTCCCCGTAAATTGTCCTAATTATTCCTTTACCTAAACGAAAATAAGATGAAAAACTGGAAGTATTTTGGACGGTTTTGATCACTGCCAGCAGAAAGTCTCTACATTATCTGGTCTAGTGACCATACTTTAAGCAAAGATGAAAAAAATTACATCAGCCTCTCTGGGTGGCTTGCGTGCCATATACTCTCTTCAGCACTGTGGGTGGCCCAGCGAATCTGAACACAGCTGAGCTAAAATAATTGTTTAATACAAATAACACTAAAACACTGCAGGAGTTTTACAGCTCTGAAGTAAAAACTAAAGCTTTCACTTGTGTGAAGCCAATGTTTCACCTAACAACTAGAAATATAAGGGGACGGGAAAGTGCTAAAACACAGCAGAAACTTTTACCACACGGAAAACGTGCAACCGCCTAGCAATTAGACCAAGAGATGTTACAGCTGTCAACATGCTCAACAGCCATTTACTTAATAGCTGCATATCATTTATCACTTACTGCCATTTAGTAACGGCCTAGCAAACCACACCAGCTCTTGTAACAGGCTCAACTTATTCAAGCACAAGAGTGTGTTATGCTCACCGCTGATACAATTAGTAGATTATATTTAAAGGCAAAACTCCAGTCAAACTTTTTTTTCTTGTTTTCATTTTTGATAGAGTGAAAGGGTTAAACCTTATATCAGTTTTTTTATTGCTGTCTGTGACACCAGTGGGAAGATTTACCTTTAAGTACTTTGTGGTCACAATAATAAATAAAAAAAGGATGATCCCTTCTACTGGAGCAAAGATGGCAAGGAAGGCCCTTTTGTTTAGCACAACAGAGCTGGGCAGGGGTTACAACGTCTGCCTAATTTAATCAGAATCTGTACCTCTGGATTCCCCTTACTTCTTGTGTGGTCAATAGGGCAGCAACTGAGACTACAAAAACCCCAGTGAAGATACAGATTGCAATAAACTCATACAACAGAGATTCTAACTACTCCCAATGTATCTAAAACTAAAAAGAAAGAAAATAAGTGATGTAGCCATTCTCCTCTGGATGACTGGGGATGCTCCGAGTGAAAATCAGCTATAAGATAAAAGGCTGCACATACAGGAGTTGGCCAAAAGAGAAGTATTGTGGTAGGTAGGTGCCTGCCACTCAGGGAAGCTGTGTACAAAGCCGTTCCATATGCACCTTGCTCTAAACGCTGGCAATAAATCGGTGCGGTTGTCATTTTTTGTTTAGCTTGCTGGATATGGCGCAGGGACACATTAGATGCTTTCAGCTGCCATTGTGCTTTGCTGGGCTTCTGCTGTGTTCCCTCACCTTAAAGAAGGAATGGACTCCCTCCAGACATACCCGCCCTTAATTTATCCATTGCTATATACTGTATGATCCAATATGTAGACTCTCGTACATTAGATTTAGGACTGCACTATGCAAAGGGGCCTTTATGAGTTAGTGTGGCTTTCACATATAATACATTTGCAAACACTCTGAAACTAACACCTGTGTTTTTAATGAACATGTCTGGGCAGTGTCATTTTTTTTTTTAGCTGGCTGGCTAGTGTGCAGGGAAGTGCAGTTTTGTTTACCGGGTTGAAGAGAAAATTTTAGGCCTTGTTCACACAGGGCACACTACAGCATAGGCCCGTGTGAGGGGTGGGCAGGCAGTCCCACTGACGTCAGTGTGCAGTGTGCACAGCTGTCAAATTAGGAGCAGTGTTAGTATCTGTGCAGCCACTGCATCCCAATTCCAACTTAATGGCTGAGTTGAAATTTTGGAACATGCAACATGTTCCCTCTACTGACACCAGTCCCCCCCCACCCCCCACCCTCAGTATGACAGCAGGAGGGGAATCCTGTCCCAGCACCAGCTGTCACAATTTGAGAACAGCGAGCGTGTGCCGGGCTCCACCCACACAGCCACATCGTTTATTCACAGTTTTCTTTCTAACGAATAAACGGCAAGTACCCATCAGCAACCGCAACCGCTGGCTTGTTCTGTATAAACTGTGAGGGCACTGATGAGCGCTCTTATAGTTCATTCATAAGCCTTGCAGCTTCCAAACAGGCAGCCCGCATGACGGTACAGGCAGAACGATACGGTACAGTACGGTACAATCTGAAGAAGCCTGACATTGCAACCCTGATCCACTGATCAAGGGTGCAAAGATTTCCAGGCTCCTGCAGTAAATAAATATTAATGCACAATTAGGGTAGGAAGGGTGAACTTATCCTTTAAAGTGGAAAACTAAAAACATTAAAAAAAACTGTTTTCAAGTACTCTAGGTTTCTTTTTTGCACATGCTGACAAATAAGAGCTGAAGTACAAGTACAAAAAGTATATACAGATTCTGACCAATTAGCATAATTCACAAAGCTCAGGGATGTTTATTTTCAGCCATATGAACATACCTTTTCAATCGAAAGGCTGTAACTTGAAAATAATTATCGTCTTTGAAAAGAAGAATCATTTTCCTGGTATGTTAGTATTGTGAATTGAGCCTATAACATTTAGATAAATAGTAGATAGGATAATAAAAAGCTGATGTGAAAATAAGTTGAACTACAAACTGACAAGATTCAGGTCATCATTTATGGCAATGTGAAAAGTTAAAAGGTTTAATGTCAAGATGTACTACAAATCAGTTAGTTTACCCAAGGTGCCATACATATTGCCCTTATGTTATGCCCTAGCAGTGTATTGAATATTTTTAATATTAATACTACTCCTGTCTTGATTGGTTATGAAATTTCTGTTCAGTATAACATGTTCTTTGTTGTGGCCTGTACAGTATGAGGTCCTTTTCCACTGGAGACCTACATTGATTTTCATGTTATTTAAACCAGTGGAAGTTCAATCTGGTGTGCAGTTTGTTACTCCCCCAAATGTAGGTGATGCTAAGGAAGAAAGGGGGGGGGGATTTGTGCACACAACCATACATACACAATTGATAATGGGCAAGAGAATTAATCAAGCATGTGATAGCACCTTAATGGCTTTGATTGTGGCATTTGATGTGTGCACATCTCTCTTCCTTGTCTGCACAACAATATGCCCATCAATGTTGGTTTGGTCAAGGTACTTCTGACTATCTTCTTTCATAAATGGAAAGTATTAAGCTCATTGTTCCCAAAACGTGTACTTATTTTATATTTTAAGTTAATCACTAAAGTGCATCACTGTGGAAATGCTTTTTTGCCTTCTTTTTCTGTGTATTTGCTTTGGGCAAGCACAACCATAAGAATGCTGCATGTCTGTTAGGACCATATGAGCACTTCCTTATTTCCTTGTGCCTATATATTGTACCGGTGTCTAGGTAGGCAAAATAAAATATTACGAATGTTTAACACTTGGGAGACATTTACAACTCTATAAAACACACCGCAAACAACCTTCAAGCCCAATTAAGGGCTATTTTTAAGTGTCCCTGACAAAAAAGGGTCTGGTTGCAATAAATACCTCCTCTATGAACACTGACTGAAGACACCCTTTACCACATACAGTGAGTGCAGGGTGTCATGGACCTGCTGCCTGGAGGGGGCATAATCACAGCACTCACATTGTATTGATGCACAAAGCAGTGTTGACATGATGACCTCAGCACCACTCTTAGCATCATCAAGATCTGCCTACCACTGGGAGAAGGTCTGAGGACTAGGAGGACCCTGCACATCACATGACCACCCTAAATACATCTAGAAAGGGTTAGAATATAATTTAAAAAAATCACATAATATGCACACAATGAGAGAACCCAGCACCCAAAGTTGTGCTTTAGTTTTGCCATCTGGTGAATTTTCACCAAAAAGTTCTGGATTTTGTTGAAATTTCTAAAAAGCTCCAAATTCGCTCATCCATATTAAATGACAGAAATTACAGTACATTCTGTTTATATTAGAGTGACTAACTGGAGATAAGTTTTAAATACATGATTTCAGAAGACCCTACATTTTCAAATACATTCATTGTAACTAGATTATTGTGTTATGCAGAGTAATTAAACAAATGTAAGACCCAAATAACTAAAAAAGAAAATGAGAAAACTGAAGATGACTAGTAAAAAATGCAGCACTTCATTATCCTAACAAGTTAAATCAATATTAAAGATTTTGTTTTCCTGTATATTTTATTTCAAAATAATTAAAAAACAGTGGTGTCAGAGTTTACTTAAAATTTTAGGAAACGGAAGAAAAGTCAGAAACTCCATCACCAAATCTTACATTTTCTTTGCATAATGAGTTTGAGTCACTGGGTACTAAGTGAATTTAGATTTGGAAATAAGTGTGATCGCGTTAGCAGGAGTGGAATGAAAGCAAGCCGTTTAGCTGTTAATAGATGTTTTTAAGGGAATATAAAACTTACTTTTCAGAACCTTTTCCAATTTTTGCGTCATTGAACCTTCCACTTTTTCCGTACCATCCGCTTCTAATTTTTGATGGATTGCTGGAAAATAAATGGTCATCAGAAAATGTACACAAGTCCCATTTAACGCTTCACAACAGCAACCCTTATACCATTTCTACCTAAGCAACCTTACATAAAAATATCAAGCCCAAAGTTTCTCGAAAAATACAATTTATAAATAAAGATGAAATAATGATTTAGAATTGTTCTAAACAGCAAAGCAAGAGTTTCAGAACTTTCGGAAAAGCTCTAGAAAAAAGTGGTTGTTCCACAATAGAATAGAAAAATGTTCCATTACTTTTTTTACTTTAAAGGGGTTGTAAACCCTCGTGTTTTTTTCACCTTAATGCATCCTATGCATTAAGGTGCAAAAACTACTGACAGTAACTGGCCCCCCAGCCCCCTGTCTTACTCACCTGAGCCCCCTCAATCCCTCGGCAGAGACATGCTGGACCTTTCTGCACGGGGTTCTCGGGTCTTGGTTGGATAGATTGATAGCAGCGCAGCCATGAGCTCCCGCTGCTGTCAATCAAATCCAATGACGCGGGCGCTGGGGCTGAGTCCTACATTTTGTGTCTATGGACGCAAATGCTGGACTTGGGAGCGCGCTCGCAAGGTAACTCCCCGGGACAGCACTTCTCATAGGGGGTTATACGATGCGGGGAGGAGCGGATAGCGCCACCAGGGGACCCCAGAAGAGGATTGATCGGGGCCACACTGTGCAAAACGAACTGCACAGTGGAGGTAAGTATGACATGTTTTCATATTTAAAAAAAAAAAACAAAGCTTTACGATCACTTTAAGTTCTGGAGTCATATGTACTGGTATGATAAAAGTAAAACTTTTTTCAGATTTATTTTCCAGATTTGGATAGAGTTGTAAAGGATTACAGTCTTTGTCGGGTTACTGTTTTTTGTGTCCGCTGTTACTGCTTTGTGTCCCTTTTGCAAAAATTTACCCTCCCTATTTGTTCTGGTGATCACCATCACTGGGACAGAAAGCGAGGCAAAACGCAAACTATTACACTTGTCACTGGAATAGTAGTAGGTAATAAAGTTGTGGGGCACTTGTTGCAGTGACAAATGTCAAAGGTAGGATTTCTCCTCACTTGGGGAGACTTCCACTCACTTCTTACTTTGCCTCAAGGGACAGGAACAGCGGGTAATTTCACGGATTGAGATATAAAAATTTGACAGCCTTGAAAAAGAATTCATACCCCTTGACATTTTCCAAATGTTGCCGTTACAACCAAAAATGTTAATTTATTTTATTGGGATTTTTTGTGATATACCAACACAGCACACATAATTGTGAAGTGTAAGGAAAATGATAAATGGTTTTTAACATTTTACACAAATAAATATGTGAAAAGTGTGGCGTGGATTTGAATTCAGCCCCCAATACTTTGTAGAACCACCTTTCACTGCAATTACAGCTGCAAGTCTTTTTGGGTATGTCTCTACCAGCTTTGCATATCTAGAGAGTGACATTTTTGCCCATTCTTCTTTGCAAAATAGCTCAAGCTCTGTCAGATTGGATGGAGAGCGTCTGTGAACAGCAATTTTCAAGTCTTGCCACAGATTCTCAATTAGATTTAGGTCTGACTTGGCCATTCTAGCACATGAATATGCTTTGATCTAAACCATTCCATTGTAACTCTGGCTGTATGTTTAGGGTTGTTGTCCTGCTGGAAGGTGAACCTCCTCCCCAGTTTTAAGTCTTTTGCAGACTCTAACGTCTTTTCTTCTAAGATTGCCCTGTATTTGGCTTCCCATCCCATCTGATCTTCCCATCAACTCTGACCTGCTTCCCTGTCCCTGCTGAAGAAAAGCATCCTCATAACATGATGCCGCCACCACGATTCACAGTGGGGATGGTGTGTTCAGGGTGATGTGCAGTGTAAGTTTTCCACCACACATAGCGTTTTGCTTTTAGGTCAAAAAGTTCCATTTTGGTCTCATCTGACCAGAGCACCTTCTTCCACATGTTTGCTGTGTCCCCCACATGGCTACTCGAAAAATTGCAAATGGGACTTCTTATGGCTTTCTTCTTGCCACTCTACCATAAAGGCCAGATTTGCGGAGTGCACAAATAATAATTGTCATGTGGACAGATTCTCCCACCTGAGCTGTGGATCTCTGCAGCTCTTCCAGAGTTACCATGGGCCTCTTGGATGCTTCTCTGATAAATGCTGTTCTTGCCTGGCCTGTCAGTTTAGGTGGACAGCCATGTCTTGGTAGGTTTGCAGCTTTGCCATACTCTATCCATTTTCAGATGATGGATTGAACAGTGCTCCGTGAGATGTCCAAAGCTTGGGATATTTTTTTTATGACCTAACCCTGCTTTAAACTTTATCCTTGACCTGTCTGGTGTGTTCCTTGGCCTTCATGATGCTGTTTGTTTACTAAGGTTCTCTAAAAAACCTCTGAGAGCTTCACAGAACAGCTGTATTTATACTGAGATTAAATTACACACAGGTGGACTCTATTTACTAATTAGGTGACATCTGAAGGCAATTGGTTCTACTAGATTTTAGGTAGGGGTAACAGAGTAAAGGGGGCTGAATACAAATGCACGCCACACTTTTCACATATTTATTTGTAAAAAAAAAAGTGAAAACCATTATCATTTTCCTTCCAATTCACAATTATGTGCCACTTTGTGTTGGTCTATCACATAAAATCCCAATAAATTACATTCATGTTTTTAGTTGTAACATGACAAAATGTTTAAAATTTCAAGAGGTATGAATACTTTTTCAAGGCACTGTACCCACTCTATCCAAACCAAAAAAAAATAAAAGTTTTGGTTGGAGTTACACGTCAGCCTTTTTCTTTTAGGCTGCATTCACACCTGAGCGTTTTCAGCTCATAAAAACGCTCGTAAAACACCCGCAAAAATGCCTGAAAAACGCCGAACACGCAAAATCCCATTCATTTCAATGGCACCTGTTCACACCTGAGCGTTATGTCACCTGAAGCAAAACGTCTGAAAAACACCCTAAGCTCAAAAAAGAACATGCGCTTCTTTGGGGCAGATTACAGGCGTTTTTCTGCCTTTCACATTGGTAACCTGAACAAAATTGCGGTAAAAATGTGCGACTTTGAAACGCTCAGGTGTGAATGCAGTCTTAATGATTTCCAGAAGGACGCCAAGAACTCATCCACACGTTACATTTTATTCACTGACGTTCAGCTTTTAATTAAAACTACTACTGTTCTTTTGGATATTCAATATTGAAAAGCTTTATAGCCTGCTGCGTACATAAAATATTTAGGGCATACTTTGTAATAGAGGTCCAGGAGAATAAAAGGTGCACATTTGTCATGCATCTCTTTTGTTATTGCATTTTTTGGATGTACTTAATTCTTCTTATGAAAAAAGGTTTGAAATTTTTATATAAATATTTACTGAAGAAAAGTGTTTAGGGATGCGGGCAAAGCAGCATCTGATAAAATGTGGTCATAATTAAGCAAGCAAGAGGTTGACTTTAAAGTCAGCCCCAGCAGTAGCATATAATTACATTCCCTTTACCCCACGGCCACTGCCTGCATTTGTTGAAGAGAGTGGGGAGAGGAAGCCCTGAGCTCCCAGTTGCATCCGAGGACTCTCTTCTCATCCATGTGTTATGGTGCTGATGCCACACCTGCATGGGCAAAGCATAGCTTCAAGATATTGGAATTTAAACCTAAAGGGACCTTGGAAAATTAGATCACCATCCGTGAAGCCTTACGGTTTGTCTTTAGGTAGTTACAGTCACTATTTACTGACCAGTAAATGGAAAAATAAGCATTGGGCTAGGCTGGATATTTATTGTGAACTGCTGTTTTTTTTTTTCATTTTATACATGGATTTAGGTGTAATGCACACAGATAACCTGTACTACCGGGCAAACATTTGCAAATCTGTTTAGCCTGTCTTGTGTGGTTGGGGGTGCTCAGCAGTGGCCAGTACTGACCTGCCAAGCACCCCATTTTCAGGTATATGCAGAAGAGCACAAGTATACATTGTGCTTCTTCTAAGCATGTTAGCGTCCAGATTAATGTTACAATTATTATAAAAAAAAAAAATAAAAAAACTCCTTTAGGCACATACTAGAGTTGAGGGCCCTGTCTCAGTTTGCAATAGCTTCTAGTGGAGCTGCACAATTCTGGATAAAATGAGAATCACGTTTTTTTGGGGGGTTTTTTTGCTTAGAATAAAGATCACAATTCTCATCGTAACATCATCTTTCACATTATACAAAAAAAAAAAAATTGGGCTAACTTTACTGTTTCATTTTTTTTTATTTTATTGAAGTACATTTTTTCCCAAAAAATTACTTTTGAAAGACCGCTGCGCAAATACAGTGTGAAAAAAAATATTGTAATGTCCGCCATTTTATTCTCTAGGGTCTCTGCTAAAATATATATATATATAATGTTTGACAGTTCTAAATAATTTTCTAGCAAAACAATACTGATTTTTACTTGTAAGCAACATGTGTCAAAAAAGGTTTAGTCTGTAAGTGGTTAAACTGACCTCATTTACAGACCCAACAGTGGTTTTCAACATTTCTAGTGCCGTGACCCCTTGATAAAATTTCCCAAGTTGTGGGGACCCCTAACAATAAAATTATTTTCGTAGCGTGGGTTGCCAGCACCCAAGGCAAGACAAGTAATTTGCGCCCCTAACCCACGGACATTTAGCGCTTCCTGAGTCCCTTCCACTAGTACAGTATCAAAACCCCTTATGGTACATTTTGGGATGTACCGCTCTCTCTTTGTTCTCCTTTCTTTCCCTTTTATCTCTCTCTATCCTAATTTCTTGTTTTGTTTTCCCCCATCCCTCTCTCTAGTCATCTTTCTTGTTCTTTCTCTCCCTTTTTCTTTGTTCCTCTCGCTCTTTTTCTCTCCCTTCCATGTATTCTCTATTCCTTGGTGGGGGGGTGGGGTGAATGGGATGAGTGGCAGTGCTGGCGGGAAGTTGGGATGAGTGGCAGTGCTGGGAGTTCTGATCAGCCAACTTAGGTGCTCTTGATCAATGTCATCTGCTGAACTGTAGTGGGGACTTTTAATCTCAACTCTAATCACAGGTAGTGCTACTCACTGTGTCTCCGGCTTCACCGCGTCCCCAGCTCTGTGGTGTCTCACAGCAGTGAAACCTATGCCAAAATCAGGAGATAGGGTCTCCAGCCCCTCCCACTTTACATTCCTCACCAGTCAGCTGACCTCTATGCCGTGAACTAAATGGGCGGCTGCAAAGAGGTTGAGTGGGTGGCCGCGGGCTCCAGGAACAGCCCAGCTGGGCGGCCACAAACTTAAGGGACAGCCCTGCTGGGCAGCCACGAAAAGGCTGGGAGAGCAGTGCGGGCTTCAGGAACAGCCCAAGATTCGGTGACCTGGCAAATCGTCATTCGACCCCCAGGTTGAGAACCACTGATCTAAAAGAACCGAGAGATACTTTGTTTCTCTTTATTGCTGGTGATAAACATTTGCTGGCTGAGTTTTTTTTTTTTTTTCTTTTGACAGCTCTACTCGGCTCTACACTTGTTTAACATGAATCGGGGAAATGCTGGATTAAGATCGTGAGGCGGGTTGAATCGAGATCAGGTTTTTTTTAACAATTAATCTTGCAGCTCTAGCTTCTAGGCAAATTTCTGCCAAGGAGTCAAGAGATTTAAATACCGTACATTCTGAAGGGGGCTTTATTCTGTTTATAAGGCTTGATTCACACCTACACAGTTTGCTTTTGATCCGTTTCTGCAGTGATTTTTGCGGTGCATTTTGCACGCGTGTTTTCAGCGATTTTTTCACGCGTATTTTGATGCATTTTGCATTGTTCATGCTCTTTTTTTTAATTGTTTGGCCAATTTGTTGTTGGGTGAATTAAAAAACGCAACTCTATTGAATCAAAAATGCACCGTTTTGCTTTTAAATAAGTCCCTGACCTTTTCCAAAATTGCAGCGGCTGAAAAAAGCATAGATGTGAACATGTCCCATAGGATACAATGTTAAATGGACTTTAGTGCGTTTCTGCAAAAAGCAATAAAAAACGCGTAGGTGTGAATCGAGCCTAACACTTTAGTCATACCTTAGACATCAGGGCTTGCATCCTGGCACCTGGGCTTTTGTCAGCTCACATAACAGAAGGGGTTTTGGGGTTTATTTATTTTATTTATTTTAGGTACTTATATAGCGCCGTCAATTTACGCAGCGCTTTACATATATATTATACATTCACATCAGTCCCTATACCCTCAAGGAGCTTACAATCTAAGGTCCCTAACTCACATTCATACCTATACTAGGGCCATTTTAGACAGGATCCAATTAACCTACCAGCATGTCTTTGGAGTGTGGGAGGAAACCGGAGTACCCGGAGGAAACCCACGCAGACACAGGGAGAACATGCAAACTCCAGGCAGGTAGTGTCATGGTCGGGATTCGAACCAGCGACCCTTCTTACTGCTTGGCGAGAGTGCTACCACTACACCACTGTGCGGGGTTGAAAATAAAGCTTTGTTAGTTAAAAAAAAAACTGGCTAACTTTTTTAGCTGGCTCCTAGATTCAAAGCAAATTTTGTCAAGCCCTGCCTTACAAATTCTACCACATTTCAAGCTACCAAACATGCACCATGCTTCCCTACATGCATTAATAAAATTATTTTTTATCACATCCATAACACCCTGCATATTACAGAATTATGAAACTCCCATATTTCTTATTTTACCAGTTAGATACAAGCCTAGATGCTAGAAAATAGGACGCACCGAAATTTCGACTTTATTTTGACATACAATGTATTTGTTCTAAACATTAGCTTTCTATGTCATCACATACATCAATCACATACAAAGTGTTCAATATAAGATAAATAACTACACAAACTGCATATCAACACAAGAAATAATTACAAACATTTGTGCATTACAGCACTAACACGAAACATATTCCATTCAGCAAGGTTAGGCTAAAGTAAGTCATACAAAGTATGAAGAGGGGGGGCTATGATGTGCACTATATTTGTGAACAAGCCCACACTTTCCAGGTGAAAACAACCAGAACACATCCTAACCTATCAAGACAAATTCGGAGGCCATGTCCCCTTTTATCTCCAAAAGTTTGCACTATTGGCAGCTGTGTAAAAACATTTAAAAAACAGGGCCAACAGTTTTATTTTAAGCCCAATTTATGTCATGCCAACAGATATAACAACTGTTCAGTACCTGCAATCAAAAGATTCCAATCCAAAAATCAGGCATAAGGATAGTTGAACCATTTTTAAGAGGGCATCTACCCACATTCTGGTACATTACATTAAAAAGGAAAATTACAAGGACCCACTCACATCAGACGCATTTGGGTGCAATTTTAAAACCCTTTGCAGTAGGACTAGTTCACACTGTTGTGTTGCATTGCAGTGCCTTATTTTCTTTTTTTTTTTTTTTTTACCTTCATCGGTTTTAAAAAGAAACAAATACACACACACTATAAATGCCTAAATATATATTCATATTACCAAACCACCACCAAAGTAAGCTCTATTTGTGGGGAAAAAAGGACATAAATTTTGTTTGGGTATAAAGTCTGCACGACCACGCAATTGTCAGTTAAAGCGACGCAGTGCCATATCGCAGAAAAATGGCTTGGTCAGGAAGGGGGCAAATCCGTCCGGGGCTAAATGGGTTAAAGATTGAATGTGTGATTCCCGATGGATTGACTGACAATTGATGTATGTATGACCAGCTTTAACCACTTCAGCTCCGGAAGGTTTTACCCCCTTCATGACCAGGCCATTTTTTGCTATTCAGCACTGCTTTACTTTAATTGGCAATTGCGTAGCCACACTGTATGTAAATTAAATTTTTATCATTTTTTTCACATAAATTCTTCACAAATAGAGATTTCTTTTGGTGGTATTTGATCACCACTGGGTTTTTATTTTTTGTGATATAAATGAAAAAAGACTAAACATTTTGAAAAAAAAATACCAATATTTTCTACTTTCTGTCATAAAACATAACCAATAAAATCAAATTTCATCATAAATTTAGGCCAAAATGTATTCGTCTACAGGTCTTTGGTAAAAAAAAATCCCAATAAGTGTATATTAACTGGTTTGTGTGAAAGTTATAGTATCTACAAGCTATGGTATATATCTGAAAATTGATCAGTTCTGATGTACTGATGGCCTATCTCATTTCTTGAGGTCCAAAAATGTTAGGACAGTCCAAATATTCCCCAAATAATCCCTTTTTGAAAAGCAGACAGTGTGAGGCATTTAGTAAGGGGCGTGGCAAGTTTTTTTTAAAGTTGTTATTTTTTGTTACAATTTTTTTGAAAACAAAGAAATTGAATAAAATTTGTTTAAAAAAAAAAAAAAAACTATCACCAGTGCAGTACAGCGTAATCATATGACTGATGTGGTGTTGATCAGGGACACTGACTGGTGACAGAATGCTAACAAAAAAAAAAAAAAAAAAAACACGAAACAAAAAAAAAAATTTTCCTTAAACATTTTATGTTTATTTAAAAAAACGTTACTATATTTGTTTTTAGATACTTTCATCAGAGTAGTTCAGTGTCACCATAGTTTTTTTACACTTTGTTTGCTAATACAATGAAAATTATTAGTAGTTTGCAACGGTCATGAATGGGTTAACTATTCATGACAGCTGTGATCACTAGTGGTCTGTTATTGGCTATAGCTAATCACATGGTACAGGGTGCTGTGACTGGCACAGGTACCATGTGATAGCTGAGGGCCAATCACAACTTAGTCAACACAGCTGTTACAAACTAATTCAGCGATCATATGAGCACACGTCGGTCTGGTATGCATGAAAACAGCAATGGTTCCAAACATTTGAGGTATCACCGAAAATGTCAGATCATGGACGATCTAGCACCAGACCTCCTATGTAAATCTAAAGTGGTAACCTGTAAAGGCTTTTAAAGTGTTGCCTATTGATAGTAAAATTTACATCGTTTGTCGCCGCTGCACAGGCGTGTGCAATTCTAAGTCATGTCATGTTTGGTATCTATTTAATCGGTGTAACATCATCTTTTATATTTTACAAAAAAATTGGGTTATGCATTGTGTTTTTTTGCATTAAAATTACAAAAAGTGTATTTCTTCCAAAAACACTGCGTTTGAAAGACTGCTGCACAAATACCATGTGACATAAAGAATTGCAAAACCCACTAATTTATTCTCTAGGGCCTCTGCTTTAAAAAATATATATGTTTGGGGGTTCAAAGAAATTATCTAGCAAAAAATACTGATTGTTACATGTAAATAAAAAGTGCCAGAAAAGGCCTGGGGGTCAAAGTAGTTAAAAAGGTTTATCTACAACACAGGTTTATTTTGATGGACACAAAAAAACTTCTATTACCAAAGTGTAGATTTTTACATTCATTGTGCTATTTGTCCGTATTTTATTTCAAGCGTAATGGCTAATAATTTGATTTTGGGATCTTTTGGAATTCTTGTGAGACTTCTGTTTTATAGTACTATTTTTTAAAAATTCATATTATTAAATATAATAATATTTAAAAACATTAATATTTATAATATATCCGCACTATTTTAACACAGCAAGAGAGAAAGAAATGTTGACTATACGCTATTTACTATGAACTTTAAACAGATAACTTTCCACCTTCCAATCAACTTGGTACATTCAGCCTGCCCATTAACGTTTCGAATCTCGGACGGTTCCCGCTGAACCGGCCGAAATTTGAACCGTGTATGGCCGGCATATTAATTTAACAAAAATGTGAAAACTGCGTAACCATATCGTTAAGTCTCGGTTAACACTGGGGTGGCTTCAAATTCAGCCGACTCTGAAGCTGCCCCACTCATCGTGGTTTGCAAATGACTTCTTTAATAGAAGTTAATGCAAGCCGCTCCGAAGTCACCCCCAAGTAGTACAGGAACCTTTTTGTAAGTCGGAGCAACTTGAGTTGCTCTGATTAAAATGGTTCCATTGCTCTGAATTGAGTACGACTTGTCAGGCAGCTAAGTCGCCTGACAGGTCACCCGAGCGTGAACGGAGCCTTAAGCCTCGAACACACAACTGGATTTTCGTCCGAGAATTGTGTGATGACAGACTGTTAGTAAACTCCATCAGACAATTGTTGTCCAACTTTCCGCCGACAAATGTTGGTTAGCAGGCTAATAAATTTTCGGCGGACAGCGGTCTGTTGTCAGATTTTCCCATCGTGTGTACACAAGTCTGTCACACAAAAGTCAAAGTACAAACACGCATGCTCGGAATCAGTGCTCACCAAACACAACATTAGCAGAAGGTGCCCAAAGGGTGGCGCTTAAGAGTTGAAATTCCACGTAGTACGCCACTACGTTGGTGTTTGTTGGCCGACAATTGTGTACCATTTGTATGCAAGACAAGTTCCTGGCACACGCCCTTCGGACAAAAGTCTTGACGCTTTGTCTGCCGAAAATCCGGTCGTGTGTACGAGGCTTTAGGCCTCATGCACACTGGACGTTTTTACAGCTGCTCCTAAAGGCGTCTGGTGGGTTTTTTTTTTTTCCTGCCACAAAATCATTTGCATGTTAGCATATGTGTCCATACACCCATACACTTTTAGAGGTATTTAATGGCAGGAGAGTTTAGGGGCAGGAAAACCCCACTGCCAGTGCATCCAGGAATAGCAGAGTTTTGGCAGGAAAAACGCTTGACGGACGTTTAGCTGCGTAAATCGTATGGTTGTTAATTTCAATGGCCAGAATATTTTTTTTATTCTGGCCAATGAAATTAATTAATGACCAAACACTTGATGCAGATATACAGGACTAAACATGTTACACACTTTTACAAGCATCAGACATTTTTTTTCCCAAAATGCTGAGGCCAGGGGGAAGGCTTCTAGGAGAGTTTAGAAAACGTCCAGTATACACAAGGCCTTATATGTACAAACCATGTAGCGGAAACTTCAAGGTTTCAGTTGGTTTTAAAAATCATAGAAAATACAGCTATCCTTTAATTCCAAAATCATTAATTTGCCATTTCAGGTTTTTCTGTTTGATCCCCTGAGAAATGTTACCATTTGTCATTTTAACGAACATGCAATTATATAATCCTACTGATGTTTGCAGTTTAACTTATTTCAGGGGAACTGCCATAAAAATAAATAGAGCAGGCACTGTGTAAGTCACAAATATGCCAGCTAATAAAAATGTTCCTTTAAAAATGAGTATCTACTAGTAGAGAATATTTTTACTAGACTTAGGAGTGTTCATACTGCAAATGACTGTATACATGTGAAACTGAAAGCTAGCTATAGTAAAGCTTATGATTGGACTACTACAGCGACAACCACAAATAACAATTCCCACATCAAAGTTGCCTTGCTTTCCCCCACATTCTTTTTATTACAACATTGAATGTTTCACACAGAGAACATGACAATTAACATATCAAAATGGCCTGTTAAAATTAGGGGGCATTTATATAACATTAGTGCATTTATGGTAAAAGGATGATTATATGGCTCTTAGTTTTGTTGCAACATAATGCCTGGCTGAAATTGTGACACAGCCAAATTAACTGACTGTACTGAGAAAAAAACGATTTTATATATATATATATATATATATATATATATATATATATATATATATATAAATAAAAATAAAACACACACACATACATACAGCGAGTAAAATAAGTATTGAACCACGTCATTAGCAACCCATGCAATCCATACATACAAAGAAACCAAAACAAATAAGTTCAAAAATTAAGCTTTGTACAGTGGAACCTCGGATTACGAGCAGAATCCGTTCCAGGAGTATGCTCGTAATCCAATTTACTTGCATATCAAAGCGAGTTTTCCCATTGAAGTCAATGGAAACGAAAATAATTTGTTCCGCATTGACTTCAATGGGATACAATACCGCATGCGGCCAGAGGCGGGGGGCCTCCGGAGAGCCTCGGAAATGGGCGAAAAGGCCCGAGGGACACTTCGGCGGACCTCTGCAAACCTCAGAAAGACTCCGTTCACGAGCCTTTCCGAGGTTTGCCGAGGTCAGCCGAACTGTCCTCGGGCCTTACTGTGCATTTCCGAATGGCGCCGATCTGCGACTTTCGGTTCTGCTCGGCTCCGGCGCCCCCCACCTCAGGCCAAAAGCAGTACTGCACACCGTTTTTAGCCTGAATCCTGCTCGTTTTGCGAGACAACACTCACAAACCGAGTTAGGAGTTTTAGAAATACAGTGCTTGGTTTGCGAAACGCTCGTTAACCGCGTTCCTCGCAAACCGAGGTTCCACTGTATAATAAAATGGAATGACACAGGGAAAAGTATTGAACACACGAAGAAAGAGAGGTGCAAAAAGGCATGGAAAGCCAAGACACCTGCTGAAATCTATCAATAATTAGAAATCAATCCCACCCCTTGTCAGTGCAAATTAATATCAGCTGGTTCAGTCTCAAAGGATGGCCTATAAAAAGATGTCTCATTACCAAGGTGTCACACAAGAAACATTTCATGATGGGTAAAGCAAAGAGCTCTCTCAGGACCTTTGCAACCTTCAAAAAGTCCACAAGGGAGAAAATGGGGAAAAGGGGGAGGGATACCTACTGTTTTATCTCACCAAATATGTAAAACATATATACCAATAAAATCAAGTGTTTATTAAAATAACATTATAATGACCCCAAGAAAAACAATCTAGGGGAAAGCATCATAATGCCATAAAAGAACCACATATCATTGAAGGTTAGATGGTAATAAACCATGAGGCATAATGTGAGTTTTCTGAGGTCCCTCCTTTGTCCTTTATAGGTCTCTGGGGGTGACCACAGAGGGACAGATCTTCCACTTTGAGGTTTAAATTGTGTCTATGTGATAACTAGCTACACAAAAGAAGAAATTCTCAGGTATTGACCTACTAGGCTTGTTTTTGTCCATGAATATACATGAATTTATATATTTTTTTCATTACTGTTTATCTGCTTTCATGCATACTCACTACCCTATTTGTTGATCCTCATATATCCCTTGTGTTTGGGACACACGGTTTCCGGCGCTTGGCATTCCTGTCCTTCTTGTGGACCTCCAGCATAATATGAGATGTTTGTATTATACACTGGATTAACTACTGTACTTTTTCATTCATGTATACTTACCTTTGTATGTATTCTAGAGATTCTTCCGATATGCCATCAAATGCCACCCCCTGAGGAAGATTTAATCCGTCGAAATGCGTGGGGGCTCTGAATTAATGCAATCAGGATCATGTACTTGATTTTATTAGTATGTGTTTTACATACTTTGTGAGATAATACAGTAGGCATCACAAAGTCCCTCCCCCTTTTCCCAATTTTCTCCCTTGTGGACTTTTTGACTTGAAATTGGAACTGACACCAAAGTAGTTTCTAGATACAGCTACTTAATTGATGTAACAATATTACCTTTGTACCTTGTTGCAAAACATACTGATGGCATTGGTTACAGAATGTTTTCTAAATTTCTGAACGTTCCATTGAGCTCTGTGGGGGCCATAATCCAGAAGTGGAAAGAACATAATTTTACCATAAACTGGCCACGACTAGGTGCTCCTCGCAGGACTTCTGACAGAGGAGTGAAAAGAATTATCAGAAGAGTTGTCCAAGAGCCAGTGACCAGTTGTGGAGAGCTTCAGACACCTGGAATTAGCAGGTACAATTGTTTCAAAGAACACAATAATGCACTCAACTGCAATGGCCTGTATGCATGCTCACCATGCAAGACTCCATTGCTGAAGAAAAAACATGTTGAAGCTTGTTTAAAGCTTGCTGCACAACATTTAGACAAGCCTGTGAAATACTGGAAGAATATAGTCTGGTCAGAGGATACCAAAATAGAACTCCTTGGATGCCATAATACACACCATGTTTGGAGGTGAAATGGCACTGCACATCACCCCAAAAACACCATACCAACAGCAGGGCCTGCGCTATCTACAGGCAAGATAAGCGCCTGCCTAGAGCGCACATCAGTCAGGGGTGCCGCCAGTGGTGTAGCGTGGTGGGCAGGCGGATGCCAGGGTTTCTGGGAGTTCAGGTTAGGTAGCAACAGCAAACAGCGGCATCCTTGTGGTGCGGGTGACCGGGCATCCATTTCCACACGGCAGGTGTTAAATTTGGGCGTGCTCCCTTAACCTGCGCAATAAATCGGTGTTATGTTTTGTGCAAACACAATCTTAGCAGAGCTGCCCATTTTCAGGTGAAAATCGATAAGTGATAAATGTGCGTTATTATAACCACTCTCCCCAATTAGTAAAGTTCATCAACTATTTTGAAAAACAAAAACAATCAAATAAAACCAAGTGATTAAGTAAATAAGTGCTCAAAAAAAAAAAAAAAAAAAAAAAAAAAAGCATTCAGTGCAATGTCCATATACAGCCACCAGATGTCTCCAACTGGGTTGCAAATGGTGAATTGTCAGCTCCATATCAGAGTGTTTAATGTTCTCCCTCCACCAACATCAGACACACAGCCCACTCACCGGACTTACATGACTCCCATTACAGGTAGTCACATTAAGCAGAATGATGATGCCGTTTATAGTGCTCTTCTCAACCGATCAGGGGGGCCAGCAAACTTGGGCACAGACTAGATCTCCCATTTTGGCTGTCCACAAGGTTTAGGAGTGTGTCTATGGGAATGTTTGACCATTATTCCAGAAGTGCATTTGTGAGGTCATGCACTGATGTGGACGAGAAGGCCTGGCTCGCAGTGTCCACTCTAATTCATCTCAAAGGTGTTCTATGGGGTTGAGGTCAGGGCTCTGTGCAGGCCAGTCAAGTTCCCCAACCACAAACTCGCTCATCCATGTCTTTATGGACCTTGATTTGTGCACTGGTGCACAGTCATGTTGGAAGAGGAAGAAGCCATTCCCAAAATGTTCCCACAAAGTTGGGAGCACAAAATTGTCAAAAATGACTTGGTATGCTGACATCTTAAGAGTTCCCCTCACTGGAACTAAGGGGCCATGCCAAATCCATTTCAAGTTTTTACTGCAGTGGCCCTGAAAAACAACCCCACACCGTAACCCCCCCCCATATTAAATGATTTGGACCAGTGCACAAAGCAAGGTCCATAAAGACATGGATGAGCGAGTTTGGGATGGAGGAACTTGACTGGCATGCACAGAGTCTTGACCTCAACGTGATATAACGCCTTTGGAATTAATTAGAGCCTTCTCATCCACATCAGTGCCTGACTGTCAGGGCTGGGCTCAGACCTTCCTTCTCTAAGATGGCTGCTCAGCTGTTGGCTAATTGCCAGCTCCTATCTCTCCACAGTGACTCACCTGTTGATGATATCCTGCTCGTCAGTATTGCCTAATTAAGCCAGTCCAGGTGATCTCTGACTTTGCCTTGGTCACATCTCTAGAGACGCTCTCCTGTGTTCCTGTTAAAGACTTGCTTGGCTGACATTCCTTCTGGCTCCAAATCCTGCTTGCTGTTCTACTACGCTCCTCTCTGGCTCCCTGACGTTTTGGCTTGTCTGACTATACGTTCCAGTTCCTGAACACTGGCTATGTTCCGACTACGTTTACGGTTTACCTTTTAGGCTTCATGTATACAGGACGTTTCTCAACATCTCCTGAACGCTGGAACATCATAGCTAGTAATCCACGTTTAAAACGTGTGTTTAGCAGCATTTACAAGCCTCATTTAGCGGCGTTTGCGTTCAGGAGCGTTTACTAAAGATAACCTCAGGAGACCCTCCCACATGATTAGAAAGCACTAAAAAAAGTATTTATTAACAATTTCAGCCATTCTGTGAGAGAACAGTGTGAGTAGCAGCTGAGAAAGCAGTGTGCTTGTAGCTAACTGTTATTTTTTGGTTGGTTTGTTAATATGGATCCCATGATGAGCATGTGTGAGGAAATGCTCCTGATGTTGCTTTTGCTGAGGCTCCAAAGAGGTAGAAAATTGCGTCAGAGTTCGTTGCTACTGGACAAATTCATTGATGACTCAACGCATGTCCACAGGATACTTTTCTAATACAGTATGTATGTTCAGCTGTGTAATTACCCAGAGAATTTTTTTAATTTTACACGCATGTCAATTGCCACCTTTGACGTTCTCTTGGAAAAGGTTAGACCCAGTCTAGTTCGCATGGACACCAACATGAGGAAAACCGTGCCACCAGAGGAACGTCTGCTATATCAAGCTTGCATACAGTGATAATTGAGTTTTTGGTGTGTTTGTAGCATTTTTAAGGCTCAAAAGTAATGAATATGTTTCCTTTTAAAAACGCTACTAGACAAAAACGCGCCTAAACGCGGGTAGGTGCGTTTGGCGTTTGAAATGCCTCAACACAGCTTCTGAAGGCATTTTTTTTTAAGTTCCAAAAAAAGCTTCTAAACGCAACTACCTAGAACTAACTATAAATGAACCTGTGGACATGTACTGATAAGATAACAGAGGAGAGTTCAGGAGCAGTTGAAAAAAATGCCCAACTGATCCTAACATCCGTTTACCAGCAGCAGTGTACATGAGGCCTAAACTGTACTTCTGTCTCAGTCTGATTCATGGTTTCTGACACAGAAACCATGAATCAGACTGAGACAGAAGTACAGTTAAATTACACTTGTTTAATGATAATAATAAAAAAAGGTAAACAGTGCACGTAGTTAAAACATAGCCAGCGTTCAGGAACCGTAATGGATAGTCAGACAAGCCAAAACGTCAGGGAGCCAGAGAGGAGCGTAGTAGAACAGCAAGCAGAATCTGGAGCCAGAAGGAATGTCAGCCAAGCAAGTCTTTAACAGGAACACAGGAGAGCGTCTTTAGAGATGTGACCAAGGCGAAGGCAGAGATCATCTGGACTGGATGGCTTAAATAGGCAGGAATGACAAGCAGGATATCATCAACAGGTGAGTCACTGTGGAGAGATAGGAGCTGGCAATTAGCCGACAGCTGAGCGGCCAGCTTAGAGAAGGAAGGGCCCAGCCCTGATACTGACCTCACAAATGCGCTTCTGGAAGAATGGTTAAACATTCCCATAGACACACTCCTAAACCTTGTGGACAGCCTTCCCAGAAGATTTGAAGCAGTTATAGCTGAAAAGGGTGGGCCAACTCAATATTTAACCCTACAGACTAACTGAGATGCCATTAAAGTTCATGTGCGTGTAAAGGCAGGTGTCCCAATACTTTTGGTAATTTAGTGTGTGTATATATATATATATATATATATATATATATATATACACACACACACACAAAAGTATAAATTATATTTCATATATCATGTTGGCTATGTAAAAAATTTGTGGTTTATCAACGTTCACTACTTTAAAGTTGTGACTTCCATTACACTGGCAACTATAATGTGATTGAGGTGATACTGAATCTCTAATTTTTAACAGAGAAATGGCTAAGTTGTTAGCACTTCTGCCTAGAAGCACATCTGTTTGAATCCCAACCACTGCATCTGTGCACAGAGCAGAGACATACATGTAGGTTAATTGGATCCCTGTCTAAATTGACCCTAATATGTGAATGTATGAATGCGAGTTAGGGGCCTTAGATTGTAAGCTCCTTGAAGACAGGGACTGATGTGAATGCACAATATATACAAAGAGCTGTGTAAATTGATAGCTCTATATAACTAGCTGTATTAAACAAAACAATATTTATTAGATTATGACAATTTGTTTAAATTCTGTATGTATAGGCACTTCCACTGCTCTCTATGTCTAAAGCGGTATTAAACCAACAGTAAGTTTGTTGCAGCTTACCAATCATTAGATATAGTGACTGCATTTGTTTTATTTTTTTTTAGGCTTTATTCCCTCTGTTTTCACCTGTTAATCGACCAGGAACACCTCCTGTATTAGAGTGCCTCCACTCTAGATGAATGAGCACAGGGGGCACAGCAGACAGCAGCATTGTCAGTTTGGGAAAGGATAGTGTTAAATATACAAGCAAATTAAATACACTAACAAATTGAAGCCAAACTCCAGCTAATACTTTATAAGCACTTACAGCAAACGTTTTTTTTTTTCCTTTCTGGTAGAGCTGCACGATTCTGGCCAAAATGAGAATTGCAATTTTTTTGCTTAGAATAAAAAGATCACGATTCTCGTGACGTAAAATCTTTCAAATTACACAAAAAAAATCGGGCTAACTCTACTGGTTATTTTTTTTTTTAATTCAATAAAGTGAAATTTTGAACCAAAAAATTGCATTTGAATGACAGCTGTGCAAATACAGTGTGACATAAAATATTGCAACAACCACCATTTTATTCTCTAGGGTCTCTACAAAAAAAAATCATTATATATATATATATATATATATATATATATATATATATATATATATATATATATATATATATAGTGGGTACAGAAAGTATTCAGACCCCCTTCAATTTTTCACTCTTTGTCATATTGCAGCCATTTGCTAAAATCATTTAAGTTCATTTTTTTCCTCATTAATGTACACACAGCACCCCATATTGACAGAAAAACATGTCCATTTCTTCTGATCATCCTTGAGATGGTTCTACACCTTCATTTGAGTCCAGCTGTGTTTGATTATACTGATTGGACTTGATTAGGAAAGCCACACACCTGTCTATATAAGACCTTACAGCTCACAGTGCATGTCAGAGCAAATGAGAATCATGAGGTCAAAGGAACTGCCTGAAGAGCTCAGAGACAGAATTGTGGCAAGGCACAGATCTGGCCAAGGTTACAAAAAAAATTCTGCTGCACTTAAAGTGGATGTAAACCCAATTTTTTTTTATCATACTGTAGAGTATAAGATTTCCTATCATTTGAGTCCAGTCTTGCCACACAGAGTTAATCCATCTCTGAGCAATCCTCTTTTATTGTTCAGTGAGAAAAATCTTGACAAACTGAGAAAAACTTTGTCAAATACTCCCCCTTGCTGTGAGTGACAGGTGATTTACATATCTCGTGCACTAGCCTAAAACACATGCATGATTTTTTTTAATTCCCTCCCCCACTCCTTTCTTCAGCAGCTCTGCAAGGATTGGCTGTTCCACACCTCAGCATGGTTTGGCATGCTGAAGTCATGTGGTTACTTTCCTGTCTTTTCACTGGATGTTAGTGATCATAGCAGAAGTTCAGTTAGAAATACACAGGAGAAAATGCATGCAAGGGGAATGTAGAGGTGGGCGGGGAGTCTACTGACATCACGACTCCACCCACCGAGCTCCAGACAACAGACCCACCCACACAATCTGCTGTTTTTCAGCTCTCATAACAGACAGAGGGGAGACATTTGACAGGTAAAGATACATGCAGGAGGCATGTATATCCTTATAGATAACCCCTACGGCAGTAGTTTAGAAAGGATGACATTGGTTTTACATCCACTTTAAGGTTCCTAAGAGCACAGTGGCTTCAATAATCCTTAAATGGAAGAGGTTTGGAACGACCAGAACCCTTCCTAGAGCTGGCCATCCGGCCAAACTGAGCTATCGGGGGGAGAAGAGCCTTGGTGAGAGAGGTAAAGAAGAACCCAAAGATCACTGTGGCTGAGCTCCAGAGATGCAGTCGGAGGTGGGAGAAAGTTGTAGAAAGTCAACCACCACTACAGCCCTCCACCAGTCGGGGCTTTATGGCAGAGTGGCCCGACGGAAGCCTCTCCTCAGTGCAAGACACATGAAAGCCCGCATGGAGTTTGCTAAAAAAAACACCTGAAGGACTCCAAGATGGTGAGAAATAAGATTCGCTGGTCTGATGAGACCAGGATAGAACTTTTTGGCCTTAATTCTCAGCGGTATGTGTGGAGAAAACCAGGTACTGCTCATCACCTGTCCAATACAGTCCCAACAGTCAAGCATGGTGGTGGCAGCATTATGCTGTGGGGGTGTTTGTCAGCTGCAGGGACAGGACGACTGGTAGCAATCGAGGGAAAGATGAATACGGCCAAATACAGGGATATCCTGATTGAAAACCTGTTCCAGAGTGCTCAGGACCTCAGACTGGGCTGAAGGTTTACCTTCCAACAAGACAATGACCCTAAGCACACAGCTAAAATAATGAAGGAGTGGCTTCACAACAACTCCGTGACTGTTCTTGAATGGCCCAGCCAAAGCCCTGACTTAAACCCAATTGAGCATCTCTGGAGAGACCTAAAAATGGCTGTCCACCAACATTTACCATCCAACCTGACATAACTGGAGAGGATCTGCAAGGAGGAATGGCAGAGGATCCCCAAATCCAGGTGTGAAAAACTTGTTGTATCTTTCCCAAAAAGACTCATGGCTGTATTAGATCAAAAGGGTGCTTCTACTAAATACTGAGCAAAGCGTCTGAATACTTAGGACCATGTGATATTTCAGTTTTTCTTTTTTAATAAATCTGCAAAAATGTCAACAATTCTGTGTTTTTCTGTCAATATGGGGTGCTGTGTGTACATTAATGAGGAAAAAAATGAACTTGAATGATTTTAGCAAATGGCTGCAATATAACAAAGAGTGAAAAATTTAAGGGGGTCCGAATACTGTCCGTTCCCACTGTGTGTGTGTGTGTATATATATAACTAGAAAACCAACAAATGTCAGAAAAAAGTTTATGCCGCGTACACATGATCGGACTTTCCGGCAGAAAAGGTCCGACAGAACAAATCAGTCAGACATTCCGATCGTGTGTGGGCTTCATCGGACCTTTTCTGTCGAAAAATCTGACCGACCTTAGAAATAGAACATATTTCAAATCTTTCCGACGGACTCGATTTCTATCGAAAAAAACGTTCATCTGTATGCTAGTCTGTCGGATCAAAAACGACGCAAGGGCAGCTATTGGCTACTAGCTATTGAACTCCCTTTTCTAATCCGGTCGTAGATCATCACATTCAAAATGATCGGACTTTGGTGGGATCGTGTGTAGGCAAGTCCATTTCATCGGAACTCCGTCGAAAAGTCCTTCAGAGTTCAGTCCGAAGAGAAGTCCGCTCGTGTGTATGCGGCATTAGTGTTTAAGTGGTTAAACTTCCCTCATTTACACACCAAAGTGTATTCCTTTAATCTAAAGGACAAATCGTTACAATGTTTATACTTAAAGTGGTTGTAAACCCACTTTGAGGAAAACAAAAAACTAACACCTACAAGACAAAGGCATAATGAGCTAGTATGCATAGCATACTAGCTCATTATGTAATACTCACCTGAGATCAAAGCCCCCGATGCGGTGCCTGTACACCGCTCCGGCAGCCGACATCACTCCCGGGGGTTACTTCCGGGTATCGTGGCTCCGGCGCTTCAGTTTGTGTCAGTGCGCATGTGCCGAAGACGTTGGCACATGCAAATACAGGGGATATCTCCTAAACCGTGCAGGTTTAGGAGATATCCGGGGTAGCTACAGGTAAGCCTAATTATAGGCTTACCTGTAGCACAAAGTGGTCTGTAAGAGTTTACAACCACTTTAAGTTCCACTGCTGAAGAATGTTGTGATTCTTGGCAGACTGCCCTCCCCCCCCCCCTTTCTTTTGATGGCTGTTGGCTTTAGCAGAGCAGAGAGAATTCTCTGCATAGAAAGAATCAGGAAATACTTTGTCAAGATCGCAACAGGGGAAAAAAAAAAAAAAAATCGCGAAAGCGATTTTTAACGATTAATTGTGCAGCTCTAATTTCTGGGCTAAAGGTTTTACATAAATAAGTAAAAGCTGATCACTGTAAGGACCCCTGTCAGTGGGAAATAGTGTGTCTCATCCCTGTAAACCGATACGTTTTCAGAAGAGCTTTTGGAAAACAACAGACTTACTGGCTGAGTAAATCAGATGAAAATAGACTAAAAAAAAAAAATTGAAAAAAGAAAACAAATGCAGTCATCAATTGGAAAGCTGCAATATGATAAAAATAAGCTTTTTGGTTTAACATTGCTTCTCAGTAACAATTCTTTTGTATGGGTAAATGGTGCACAGTACCTTGTTCTATATGCTGGTTGTAATTTTATCTGTAAGCTTGGTATTATATTATTATATAGGATTTATATAGCGCTAACAGTTTGTGCAGTCCTTTACAACCTTTAGTATAGCTTCCTATACTGTATGTATGGACATTTCTCTTGATTTGTATGACGTATGTAATCTTCAGGCATCTGTTCTGACTCTATATGCACTTCTACTGATTTGTATGGTGGGCAAAGTTGTGGCAATTCTTTCTAGACACATTATGCCTATTTTTCTACACTACAGCTCCTTATGTTATTATTAGACCCCTTTCACACTGGGGCGCTTTGCAGGCGCTACAGCGCTAAAAATAGCACCTGCAAAGCGCCCTGAAAGAGCCGCTCCTGTCTCTCCAATGTGAAAGCCCCGAGGGCTTTCACACTGGAACGGTGCGCTGGCAGGACGCTAAAAAATGTCCTGCTAGCAGCATCTTTGGAGCAGTGAAGGAGCAGTGTGTATACCGCTCCTCCACCACCCCTGCCCATTGACATCAATGGGCAGCGTGGCTATACTGCCGGCAAAGCGCTGCTGCGGGTGGTTTTAACCCTTTCTCGGCCGCTAGCGGGGGTTAAAAGCGTCCTGCTAGCGACCGAATAGGGCCGTGAAATTGACGGTAAAGCGCCGCTAAAAATAGCGGCGCTTTACCGCCGATGCACCCATCGCCCCAGCGTGAAGGGGGCCTTATACACCCTGTATAGATACAATTTGTACCTGTAGGTACTATACAAATCAGCAATTATACTTTTATTTAAATGTTCTTACATAAAAAATCTAAAATATTTCAACTAAGTAAAACGTATTGTATTTTATTGCAAAAAACAGAAGAGAATTATATTAAGCTGCGCTGTCTGAAAATATTGTGACTAAAACACTTAAAATAAACCCCTGGTTGCAATCATCCCGTGGAACAACAGTTGGTTTGTAATAAAGTAGTCAATTTTCTCCTGGAATTTAGACATGTTTACATAGAAAGTAAAAAGGTCAGGTTGGTCAGCTATCTAGAGTGCTGGTTTAATTTCCTGGCAAATAACTTGGCCTTATCAGATGTACCTTGTCTCACTACCACTAAGCTGGGTTGTCAGGCTGACAGTGACTTTGTTTACCTTGTGTTTTATAGGAAAGGAATAATCCAAGGGTAAAATTAAAATACATCCCATTTTCTTGACCTTCCTGCTAGAGTTCCACATCCCCTGTATACACACAATGTATGTATCTTGTAAGAATATATATAGATTATCATTGGGAATGCACTGTGTAAGTACACGGTGTTATGACGTTCACTTCACTTTGCAAAGTTTTGACCTTTAATTCCCTGCCCACAGAAACCTCCTTGCATTGTGTATGGCTACATAGTATTAAGAGTTACCCCCAAATATAAGATGTGAAATGCATGCACAAGTAGTGGCATTTTCAATGGGCGAGGTTTGCACTACCTGCAGAACGATGGGTCTATGGGTGGTGGATGAAATCTCCAAATTAAATTGGACAAATTGGTAAAATTATTACACAGTGAGTGTACATTTTAAGAAGGTTTAGCACAATATTGCCGAACCCCTTAAATAAACATTGCTGCTTCTACCTCAAATATTAGGATATATTCTTTGCTATATAGTACAGAATGGACAGAGTAGAAGGGGCTTGGGATATAATATATGTACATGGGTAGAGGGGTGCAACAAGGACCAGCAATGCACAGGCAGATATATGTCTACATTGGAGCTGTAATATACACGTGAAATAATATTAGATGATAATTGAGATCGAGATGTCAGGTTGTAGGGAGCTGTACAAAATTTGACTTAAATCAGTCTCTGTAGTAATGACCAATCACAGCGATCACATGTCCAGTGGTAAACAGTGGTTGTCTTCCATGATGCCATTGCTTACTACTGTGATCTCTGGGATTGGATTTTGGGACCCTCTATGCATCCAAGCTGTGAAAAAGCTTTACACATGTGGATTCTCTGGTAAACCTGCAAATAACACGCTATGTGGCTACATCACTCCTCCATTGTATCTATGGAGGGAGCCATGGTTGTCATCCTAGTCTGCTCTTCTGATATGGACTCCAAAACATGTCTGTATCTCTTCATCTCCATTAGATGGGAGGCAGGGCAATTGGTAGGTTACTGAAGATAGCCAGGAAAGAAGATAATTTTTTCTGCAGCTCACATAAAGCGTCAAGGACACTAAGTTTCTGACAAGATCAACAGTATTTTCTGTACTTGCTCAAATGATCTTAGCTTGACAAAAAAGAAGAAACTAAGTGCTGTAAGCCACAACAGATTGCATAGGAATCCTTTAACTGAGGTAAAAAAAAAACAAAAAAAAATAGGTCTCCAAGTTGCATTGCTATGTGCCAGGGCCTTGTATATCTCAGTAACAGACAGAAACAAGAATTCTTTGACAGGTAAAACATGTCACACACACACCGTATATCGTAAGTGTGTATGTGTATTGATTGTCTAGAATTCAGCTTAATATTTATTGAAAATGTAAAATAAATAATAAAATAAATAATGTAAATAAAACATGAGTGTGACTGGCAGATCTGAACAGATTCACAAGAGAAAATTTAATAAAATGCCAGTGAAGCAAATCTTTCATTCTGTGACTGCTAACATAACAGTCTCCTGTCAAAGCGATTCAAGGTGCAGTAGCAACACACTGTAACTACATGTCAATGTAAAACACATGAAAAGGTGGATGGAATTTATATAGAACATTTCATGGAAAACTAGTACAGAATAGATGTGCGATTTTGTCTTAAAGCAAAACTACACTGCATCTGAGCATACAACCCAAAAACACTATTCATTTGTAATATTCAAAGCAAACTCACCCATCCATCCATATCTCCAAGCTTTATTTTGCTGAGAAATCCCTTTGAAAAATACCCCCCAGCATTTCTGGCTAACTTGAACAACGGCAGATGATTCACGTAGCATTTATTTCCTAGAGTCCATCTGACCTTAGCTCAGGCATGCAGGCAGAAGGGTGTACTTAGCTGAGATAACCCCTCCTCCCCTCCCGAAGACTCCTGGGATGTATATGACACCATTGCCTAGGCCTAGAAACCAGGAAATAACTAAAGAAATGTACAAAAAAAAATGTAAAACCAGTAAATATGATATACTTTACTATTTACTAATACTAGCAGCATAAGGATTAAAAATAGTCAGTGCTGCTTGTCATTTAACCGCTTGCCGCTCACCCACAGTACATTTACTGTGGGTGGGCGGCAGCTCCACACTGAGCGACGTGCTGTTTAGGGATGAGCTCCGGCGTGTTCGCATGGCGCACGTGCCGAGCCCGCCAGGAAGTCGGCACGGCGCAGCGCTAATCACAAGCAGTGAGACATTTCCCGATGTGCGGCTGCAGAGATCGGGAAATGTCTCCCTGCCTGTGATTAGCGCTGCGCCGTGCCGACTTCCTGGCGGGCTCGGCACGTGCGCCATGCGAACACGCCGGAGCTCATCCTTAGTGCTGTTACGTCGCTCAGCACATGTGCACAATCCCATCACTGCTGTATCAGGGATACCATGTGATCGATATGACCAATCACAGCAATCACAAGATTACATGTAAGCAAAACTGTCATGAATGGCTTCCATTTATGACAACTTGCTTACTATGTGATGCTGTGATTGGCCCACAGCTATCACATGGTACCTGGCACCCTGTACCACTTGATTAACTGTAGCCAATCACAGCATCACAATAGTAAGGATGTTGTCATGAATAAAAGCCATTCATGATAGTTAAAACTATTGCTTATAACAGTGATCATCACGTTCAAAAGAAAGCTCTGTGTGAAAAAATTATATAGATTTAACCACTTACCAACCGGCCCATAGCCGAATGACGGCTGCAGGGCGGTTGGATAACTCTGAGTGGACGTACTATGACGTCCTCCCAGAATTCCCCTCTTGCGCGCCCCCTGGGGCGCGCACCCGAACACATCCGTGACCGCCGGGTCCAGGGGACCCGGCGCATCACGGATCCCGGTAAATGGCCGCTGATCGCGGCCGTTTACCATGTGATCGAGCCGTCAAATGACGGCGGGATCACATGTAAACAGACCGGCGTCATCTGATGACGCCGGTTCCTCTCCTCCCCTCCTGTGTACCGATCGGTACACTGTGAGCGGGGAGGGGGACGGATGGATGTCTGCAGCGCTGTGGGCTGTATGTGTAGTGCCCACAGCGCTGCGCAGAGACATCCATCCATCCATCCATCCATGCTCAGCCATCCCTCACTACTGCAATGCTGTGCAATACTCTGCATTACCCCCACAATACTCTGCAATACCCCCACAATACTCTGCAATACTCTGCAATACCCCCACAATACTCTGCAATACTCTGCAATGCCCCCACAATACTCTGCAATGCTGTGCAATACTCTGCAATACCCTCACAATACTCTGCAATGCTGTGCAATACTCTGCAATGCCCCCACAATACTCTGCAATGCTGTGCAATACTCTGCAATGCCCCCACAATACTCTGCAATGCTGTGCAATACTCTGCAATGCCCCCACAATACTCTGCAATGCTGTGCAATACTCTGCAATGCCCCCACAATACTCTGCAATGCTGTGCAATACTCTGCAATGCCCCCACAATACTCTGCAATGCCCCCCGCCATACTCTGCAATGCCCCCCGCCATACTCTGCAATGCCCCCCGCCATACTCTGCCATGCCCCCCGCCATACTCTGCCATGCCCCCCGCCATACTCTGCCATGCCCCCCCGCCATACTCTGCCATGCCCCCCGCCATACTCTGCCATGCCCCCCGCCATACTCTGCCATGCCCCCCGCCATACTCTGCCATGCCCCCCGCCATACTCTGCCATGCCCCCCGCCATACTCTGCCATGCCCCCGCCATACTCTGCCATGCCCCCGCCATACTCTGCCATGCCCCCGCCATACCCCGCCATACCCCGCCATACCCCGCCATACCCCGCCATACTCCGCAATACTCCGCAATACCCCGCCATACCCTGCCATGCTGAGCCATGCTCAGCTGTACTCGCCCTCTGTATGTGGCCAGGCTGTGGAAGTCTCACACATGTGGTATCACCGTACTCAGGAGGAGTAGGAGAATCTATTTTGGGGTGTCATTTTTGGCATGTACATGTTATGTGGTAGAAATATTGTATAAATGGACAACTTTGTGTTAAATAAAAAAAAAAAAAGCGTTTTAACCACTTCCCGCCCGCCGGCCGTCATACAACGTCCTTGACTTTGTGCGGAGATATCTGAATGATGGTTGCAGCTACAGGCATCATTCAGATATCAGCTTTTTCAGCCGGCGATTCCCTACACCATGAGAACGATCATAGCAGCTGTTCCACTGCTTGATCGTTCTTACGGGAGGCGAGAGGGGACGTCCCCCCTTCCCGCCGCCTTGCGGTGCTTCTACCGACTCACCGCTACGATCGAAACCAGGATCTTTTTTTTTTTTTTTTTTTAATTTCAGGCTTCCCAGCCTAGAGGTGAGATGTGGAGTCTTATTGACCCCATATATCACTGTAAAGAGGACCTGTCATGCCATATTCCTATTACAAGGATGTTTATATTCCTTGTAATAGAAATAAAAGTGGTCAAAAATTTTTTTTTTTTGGAAAAAAGCATCAAACTAAAATAAATAAAGTAAAATGAACAATAAAAAAAAAAAAAAAATTTTTAAAGCGCCCCTGTCCCTGTGTGCTCGCATGCAGAAGCGAACGCATACGTAAGTCCCGCCCACATATGAAAACGGTGTTCAAACCACACATGTGAGGTATCGCTGCGATCGGTAGAGCGAGAGCAATAATTTTGGCCCTAGACCTCCTCTGTAACTCAAAACATGTAACCAGTAAAAAATTTTAAAGCGTCGCCTATGGGGATTTTTGAGTAGCAAAGTTTGGCGCCATTCCACAAGCGCGTGCAATTTTGAAGGGTGACATGTTGGGTATCTATTTACTCGGCGTAACTTCATCTTTCACATTATGCAAAAACATTGGGCTAACGTTATTATTTTGGTTTTTGTAAAGCACAAAACAGTTTTTTTTCCAAACAAAACGCGTTAAAAAAATTGCTGCGCAAATACTGTGCGAGATAAAAAGTTGCAACGACCGCCATTGTATTCTCTAGGGTCTTTGCTAAAAAAACATATATAATGTTTTGGGGTTCTAAGTAATTTTCTAGCTAATAAATGATGATTTTTACATGTAGGAGAGAAATGTCAGAATTGGCCTGGGTGCTCCAGAACACCTGAAGGTGCTCCCCTGCATGTTGGGCCTCTGTATGTGGCCACACTGTGTAAAAGTCTCACACATGTGGTATCGCCATACTCAGGAGTAATAGCAGAATGTGTTTTGGGGTGTAATTTGTGGTATGCATATGCGGTCTGTGAGAAATACCCTGCTAATATGACAATTTTGTGGAAAAAAAAAAAGTAAAAAAAAACCTTGATTTTGCAAAGAATTGTGGGAAAAAATGACAACTTCAAAAAACTCACCATGCATCTTTCTAAATACCTTGGAATGTCTTCTTTCAAGGGGTCATTTGGGGGGTATTTGTACTTTTCTGGCATGTTAGGGTCTCAAGAACTTAGATAGGCCGTCAGTACTTCAGGTGTGATCAATTTTCAGATATTCGCACCATAGCTTTTGGACTCTATAACTTTCAAAAAGACCAAATAATATCCACCGATTTGGGTTATTTTTACCAAAGATATGTAGCGGTATAAATTTTGGCCAAAATATATGAAGAAAAATTACTAATTTGCAAAATATTATAACAGAAATGAAGAAAAATGTATTTTTTTACAGATTTTTCTGTCTTTTTTCTTTTACGGCGCAAAAAATAAAGAAACCAGCAGTGATTAAATACCACCAAAAGAAAGCTCTATTTGTGTGAAAAAAAAAGGACAAAAATTTCATAAAGATACAGTGTTGCATGACTGAGTAATTGTCATTCAAAATGTGAGAGCACCAAAAGCTGAAAATTGGTCTGGTTAGGAAGGGGGTTTAAGTGCCCAGTTGTCAAGTGGTTAATTTGGGTACAGTGTTGCATGACTGCACAATCTCAAGTTAAAGTAGCACAGTGCGAATGGCAAAAAATGCCCTGGTCATGAAGGGAGTAAAGCCTTCCAGAGGTCAAGTGGTTAAAAACTGAGCCCAATTAGCTAGATGTTTATTTTGCAACTTCTCCCCTCTGGTGGCAAGACTTGGCTCTGCAACTGTTTAAAATGCAACTTTAAGGGAGCGCACATGCTTAAAGTGACACTAAACAATATCATTATTCTCCAAAAATAATCCATACACATCCACTACTTAATGGCCCTGTAATCTATTTTTCATGAAATTATTTCTATTTCGTACTGCGTTTTTCTGCCTCCTTGTAACGTCATCTGTGAGCTCCTGAACCTCTCCTTTTCCTCCTTAGGCTCGGTTCACACTGGTGCAATGCCAGACATCGCATGTGATTCGCACCGCACATCACATGCGATGTCTGTGGTTCCCGCATCGCACCAGTGTGAATCGAGACTTACTTATATGTGTTTGAAACGAGCACGTGCATGTTAGTACACATCCTATAGTTCATAGTCCCTCATCCATTTCAGGGTTGAGAAAGAGAGGGTGGCTACACTCTTGCTCACAATAGGACCACAATTTCAGACAATGCATTGCTGTGGCAGTAAACTTAAGAAACGACTTGTACATCGGTTGTGGCTTATTAGATATGTGCCTAAGCCCTCACGATAAAAGGAATTATGGGGGATTTCTATTGAGGCAGTTTGTGCTGATGAAATCTGAAACAAAGAAATGATTGCACATTGATTCTGGCGTGTCCAGAACAAATTATTGGTTCCACAAGAGATAACAGAACAGTCTTACCTGCCAGTGCATCTTGGGCCTCAAAGAATGTGCTAAGACCTCCTTTCACATAGGCAACATTCCCCTCATTCTTCTTGCTTGCTTGCTTTCGTAGGTTGTTGGCTGCGATTTTCAGCTGTTCAAAACTGAATACATATATACATATATAAGTTTTCATTAAAAAAATTACAACATATGTCACTACAACATATACAGAACTGATCATATTTAAATGCCTGTAATAGGGTATACAGTGAATCTGGAAAGTATTCACAGCGCTTCACTTTTTCCACATTTTACAGCCCCTTTCCAAAATGGGTTTAAATTCATTATTTTCCTCAAAATTCTACAAACTATACCCCATAATGTGAAAGAAGTTTGTTTGAAATCTTTGCAAATTTATTAAAAATAAAAAATGAACAAAAATTATATGTACATAGTCACTGCCTTTGCTCAATATGTTGTTGAAGCACCTTTGGCACCAATTACAGCCTCAAGTCCTTTAGAGTATGATGCTACTAGCTTGGCACACCTATTTTTGGGCAGCTTCTCCCATTCTTCTTTGCAGGACCTCTCAAGCTCCATCAGGTTGGATGGGGAGCTTCGGTGCACAGCCATTTTCAGATCTCTCCAGAGATGTTCAATTCTGGGCTTTGGCTGGGCCACTCGAGGACATTCACAGAGTTGTCCCATAGCCACAGCCTTTGCCATGACACTTAAAATGAGCTCAGGTGCATCCTGTTTCCACTGATCATCCTTGAGATGTTTCTACAACTTGATTAGAGTCCACCTGTGGTAAATTCAGTTGATTGGACATGATTTGGAAAGGTACACACCTGTCTATAAGGTTCCACAGTTAACCGTGCATGTCAGAGCATAAAAAAGGCCAGGAAGTCCAAGGAATTGTCTATAGACCTCCGAGACAGGATTGTATCAAGGCATAGATCTGGGGAAGGGTACAGAAAAATTTCTGCAGCATTAAAGGTTCCAATGAGCACAGTGGCCTCCATCATCCAGAAATGGAAGAAGTTTAGAACCACCAGGACTTCCTAGAGAGGGCCCCCTGGCCAAACTGAGTGATCGGGGGAGAAGGGCCTTAGTCAGGGAAGTGACCAAGAAACCAATGGTCACTCTGACATAGCGCCAGCAATTCTCTATTGAGAGAGGAGAACCTTCAAGAACAACCATCTCCACAGCAGTCCACCAATCAGGCCTGTATGGTAGAGTGGCCAGACAGAAGCCACTCCTCAGTAAAAGCCACATGATAGCCCACCTGGAGTTTGCCAAAAGGCACCCGGACTCTCAGACCATGAGAAACAAAATTCTCTGGTCTGATGAAACAAAGATTGAACTCTTTGGCCTGAATGGCAAGTGGTATGTCTGGAGGAAACCAGGGACTGCTCATCACCTGGCCAATACATACCTACAGTGAAGCATGGTGGTGCCAGCATCATGCTGTGGGAATGTTTTCCAGTGGCAGGAACTGGGAGACTATTCAGCATCGACGGAAAGATGAATGCAGCAATGTACAGAGACATCCTTGATGACCCTAAGCACACAGTCAAGATAACAAAGGAGTGGCTACAGGACAACTCTGTGAAGGGCCAAAAGATTGTTGAAACTTATCACACCTATATGAGCAAATTGGACAAGCCATTCCAAAATCATGGATATTAATGGTCCCTTCTCCTTTTTTCTGGGAAGGCTTTCCACAAGATTTTATAGTGTGTGTGGAATTGTATATCCAATCAGCCAAAAAAAATTTGCAAGGTCAGGTGTCAGCATTCAAACTGATCCCAAAGGTGATTAGTAGGGTTGAGATCAGGATTCTGCGCAGGCCCTTTGGTTCGATGAATTTGTTGTAAAGGAACCCCTTTTTTATGGATGTGGGTTTGTGCACAGGAGCACAGCAATGCTGAAAAAAGGGTCATTTCTCAAACTTCGGCCACAAGGGAAAGAGGTAGATGAATGTATAAAACATCTTTGTATGCTGTAGCATTAACAGTACCATTCACTGCAAACATCTGAATCTTAATTTGGAGGGCAGTCCACATATCGTTGGCCAAATAGTTCAAGAAAATGTAAATCCTAGTAGGGAAACTATACATACAGATCCCTAAGAAAAGGTTGCACAGATACATTTACAATATCTGGAGCTCCAGGGTAATTTAAAGTGATTGTAAAGGCAAATATATTTGTAATTAAAACAAAAAAGATGCTATACTTACCTGCCTTAGAGCGGTCTCTTGCCTCCTCTTCTGGAGCCCCCGCCAGTGCTGTGCCCATCCTCCTTTCCTATGGGGGCCCCCTTAGCAAGCAGCATGCTGAGGGGGCACCTGTGTGAGCATGCTTCTGAGCCAGGCTATGTGCGCCATCACAAGCTCTGACTGACAGCAGCAGCCTGCGTCTCCTGTGAGTCCAGAAAGAGAAACCAGTGGCAGTGCTGGCGGGACAGCGCTGGATTGTGAGAGGAGAAAGTTAAGTGTATGGGGGGGGGGGTGTTTTAACCTTAACCATTTCCCGCCCAAGGTATGTCATATGACGTCCTGGACTTTGAGTGAGGATAGCTGAATGATGCCTGCAGCTATAGGCAACATCCAGATATAATTTTTTCGGCCAGCGATTCCCTGCACCGTAAGAGCAATCATAGCGACAGTTGAGACACTTGATCATTCTTACAGACGGCTGGAGGGGACGCCCCCTCCGATGCTTTCCCTGCAATTGACGAGCCGGAGAACGAATCGGTCGCTGCCGGAAGTCGAGCATAGAGATTTCTGGTGACCAGATGGTCCACAGTCAACCCTATGACCCTCGGAGGCCCGGGCGCGACGTTATGAAATTACCCCCAGGTTGGCGGAAGTAAACAATGCCAGGGACGCGGCTAGAAAGGTCTTTCCAGCCTGAAGGAGAGATGTGGGGTCTTATAGACCCCCCAACTCTCCATAAAGAGGACCTGTCACACACTATTCCTATTACAAGGGATGTTACATACTTGTAATAGGAACAGAAGCGAATGCATATGCATGCTCGCGACCACATATGTAAACCGTGTTCAAATCACACATGTGAGGTATTGCTGCGTGCCTTAGAGCAAGAGCAACAATTCGAGCCCAAGACCTCCTCTGTAACTCTAAACAGGTAACCTGTAAAAATATTTAAAGCGTCGCCTATTGAGATTTTTAAGTACCAAAGTTTGGCGCCATTCCACGAGTGTGTGCAATTTTAAAAAGTTCAGTATCTATTTACTTAGTGTAACATTATCTTTCACGTTATACAAAAAAATTGGGCTAACTTTACTGTATTTTTGTTTTTTTTTAATTCATGAAACTTTTTTTTTTTTGTTTTTTGTTTTCTTTTAAAGTGTTTGAAAAAAAATCGCTGCACAAATTCTGTGTGACATAAAAAGCTGCAACAACCGCCAATCCATTCCCTAGGGTCTCTGCTAAAAAAAAAAACATATATAATGTTTGGGGGTTCTGAGTAATTTCCTAGAAAAAAATGATGACTTTTACATATAGGAGAGGAGTGCCAGAATTGGCTCGGGTGGGAAGTGGTTAATGCATACATTTTTTTTTTTTTTACTTTAGAACCATTGTTAACTGATTGTGTAGGATAACGATAAATGCAGTCCATGACTAAGTGTTTTAAATCAATTTTTTTTTGCACAGAAATGTCATTTTTTTTCCCTTCACTAAGATAGATAAAACAGGTAAAGAGGCACTAGTTTTTGTATTTTTTCTTAATTAAAAAAAAAAAAATGAATGGCAGCTTTTATTTATTAATGCATGTAAAAACCTTTATCCCAAAGAAAAAAAACTGTTGCTATAACTGCTTGTGTAACTGCTGGAGTTTGGCTTAAATCTGCTAGAACATCTAACATGCCACTCCCCCTAGATGGACAATGCTGCTGTTCAAAAGGTGCCCCTGTGCTCATTCATCCAAAGTTTAGGCAGGATGATGTTATACTGGCCAGAACACTAAGTGAAAACAAGAGGGGGGGGGGCCTAAAAAAGAAAACTAATGTAGCCACCACATCTAAGGAATGGTAAGCTGCAATATATAGTACACACAAGTATATGAGTGTCATTGACTTGTATCAATGATTTTGCAGAATTCAGTACAATGTAGGACACTGAACTATTGCACTGTAATGTAGAAGGTGCAGAGGTTCATCAATTGTTCCAGAAAATGCATCACAACCTTAAAGCCAGGAAAGCAGATTTTAGGTTGTGAAGTAGGACATTTCCTAAAAGGAAAAAACATGCTGCAAGCAAACCAAAACATGAGTGCCCAAGAATACCTTCAGGTTCAACCTCCCCCAGGTTAAGTTCAGGGCATGAGAGTGAAAAGGTGATATGCACAGCTGTAAAACAGATGGCAGGAGTAAAATACATTGCATGTGCTTCAATTATAAACACCAGTTATTTATAACAACTCCATATGCTGAATGAGCTATTCTGGGGTTTCTTGACCTAATACATCTTTCATCATCGTACTAGTAGAATATGTTTGTTTACTTTATTTTGTAATATTTTTTTAAAAGTAAAAAAAAAAAAAAAGACACGTGTAGTCAGGTTTGTTAAAAAAACCATCATTATTACCATGAAAAGAAATGTAATGTAAAGAATTAAAAAAGATTAAATAAAACCATATAAAGTAATACCTTGGATTATGAGCATAATTTATTCCAGAAGAATGTTTGTAATCCAAAGCCCTCATATATCCAAACAAGTTTCCCCATAGGAAATAATGGAAACTCAGATAATCCGTTCCACAGCCACTGCTTGTCTATGCAGTACCACATGTGGCCAGAGGTGCGGGGGCGCCAGAGACACTCAGACACTCGGGAACGGAGTGTCTCTGAGCGTCACCGGCACCCCCGCACGTCTGGCGAAATGCGGTACTGCACACCCCAGGGGCTTGAATCCTGCTCGACTTGCGAGACAACTCTCGCAAAGAGAGTCAAGATTTTTTTTTAAAAAAGGTTCGTATTGCAAAAATCTTGTAAACCTTGTTACTCGCAATACGAGGTTCCACTGTATTATGCTAAGGTTTTCGAGAATCGGCATGTTCATAGCCTACTTGTTTCTATTAATGTGTGATTATTAATGAATTTGCAACCATTATGAAGTCTGTAAAAGTTTGGGCCCATTTTTTGACATGGTATAATGCACACTGCATTATTACAGTTTCATGTAAACTACTACTGGTAAACTGATGTTTAGGAGCATTTTTTTCAGCTGCCCCTGAACTCTCCTCTATGTTATCTTCACAGTACATTTACACGGGGCCCTTTATAGTCATTTCTAGGCAGTTGAGTTTAGAAGAATTTTTTGGAAAGCAAAAAAATGCGTTCAGGACGGACGTTCAGAGTAATTTGAAATGCCAAAAGCCTGTAACACCTTGTAAACACAGTAACTGGCTTTTAGCTGCATTTTGTTAACAGCTGTTTTTAATTTGACTACTTGAAAAAAATAAAATAAAAAAAAAAAAAAAAAAAAAAAAACGCTTCTACATGCAAACGCGGCTAAACGAGGCATGTAAACACGGCAAAACGGACGCTTTTAAAAACGTTGTTTACTATCTGTCAAGTTAATTCGTTCAGGAGAGGTTGTAAAACATCCCATGTACATGAAGCCTAGCCCTGAATTTAGAGAGATTTCCACCCCCACCCCCATTTTTTCCTGTTCTGTCCCAAATGGAACAAGTACATGGAGTATTTTTTACTATGGGACAATGTATGGTAAACGTTCCGCGCTACCCCCAACTGTGATAAACCAATGTGAAATTTAAATTAGTGAAAATCTATTTTAAAAGTGCATAAAAAAACACACACAAAATCGCAAATATATGAAACATAAATAATCCTGAGTGCTGCAACTAAAAAACCTTGAACATGAGGTTTTATACAATATAAAGAAAAAAAGTTCAGTGCACTACTCAAATAATAATGTGAATATGAAAAAATGATGGTATCATAAACTGGAGGTGTGATTCCTCTTTAAATCTTCAGTAAATCTTCTATGGATCTTCTAAGACAGTGCAGAAATAGGAAAAGGGGGCTGCTTACCAGATTTGATGGATCCCCAACGCAGAGATCATACGAGCCTGAACAAACTCCTCTCGGGGTCAGGAACAGCTGGTCTTTGAGTAGAGACAGACTTCCCTCCACGCCTGGTAGTTGAAATTTCAGAGGCGGCAATCAGGAACACTCTCCTCCATTAGCTGCTCTAGCAAGACCACTCGTAGCAGGAAATAGTATATTTTAAAAGAAAAAGAGGCGCTTCATTGTGCAGTAGTTTAAAATGCTTTAATCCATGAATGGACAACTGACATCAAAGCATTGGCAGGGTAAAACACCGTAGCAATTAAAAAACACAGCCAATGCCAAAGCCGATCAGCCGAGAGTGTGGTGACGTCAGGTCCTCTGGCTCCACCCAACGTACGTTTCTCCTAAACAGGCATCGACTGGGAGAGGAGGCCAGTCGATACCTGTTTAGGAGAAACGTACGTTGGGTGGAGCCAGAGGACCTGACGTCACCACACTCTCAGTTGATCGGCTTCGGCATCGGCTGTGTTTTTTAATTGCTACGGTGTTTTACCCTGCCAATGCTTTGATGTCAGTTGTCCATTCATGTACACGGTACGTTTTACAACCTCTCCTGAACGAATTAACTTGACAGATAGTAAACAACGTTTTTAACCACTTTAAGACCAGCCTCGTTTTGGATTTTAGGTGTTTACATGTTTAAAACAGGTTTTTCTGCTAGAAAATTACTTAGAACCCCCAAACATTATATATGGTTTTTCTTCAAACACCCTAGAGAATACAATGGCGGTCATTGCAATACTTTTTTTTGCACCGTATTTGCGCAGCGGTCTTATAAGCGCACTTTTTTTGGAAAAAATTCACTTTTTTGAATAAAAAAATAAAACAACAGTAAAGTTATCCCAATTTTTTTTTATATTGTGAAATATAATGTTACGCCGAGTAAATTGATACCCAACATGTCATGCTTGAAAATTGCGCCCGCTCGTGGAATGGCGTCAAACTTTTACCCTCAAAAATCTCCATAGGCGACGTTTAAAAAATTCTACAGGTTGCATATTTTGCGCTACAGAGGAGGTCTAGGGCTAGAATTATTGCTCTCGCTCTACCGGTCGCGGCGATACCTCACATGTGTGGTTTGACCACCGTTTTCATATGCGGGCGCTACTCGCGTATGCGTTCGCTTCTGCGCGCTTTTATTTCTATTACAAGGAATATAAACATCCCTTGTAATAGAAAAAAGCATGGCAGGACCTCTTAAATATGAGATCTGGGGTCAAAAAGACCTCAGATCTCATATTTACACTAAAATGCAATAAAAAAAAAAAAGTCATTTAGAAAAATGACATTTGAAAAAATATGCCTTTAAGAGGCGTGGACGGAAGTGACGTTTTGACGTCGCTTCCGCCCAGCAGTGTCATGGAGACGAGTGAGCGCCATCTTGGCCTCACTCGTCTCTATACACACCACGGCAGAGGACGCGATCGCCTCCGCCGCTACCGACGGCTCCGGTAAGCGGCGGAGGGCACCGGATCGCGGCGGGAGGGGGGGGGCCCTCTCCCGCCACCGATAAAAGTGATCTCGCGGCGAATCCGCCACAGGGACCACTTTTATCTGAAAGCCGGCCGCCGCACGAAAACGGGGATACCGGGGTTATGGCAGCTAGCTGCTGCCATAACAACGATATCCCCCGTTCAAACTTAGGACGTACATAGTCATGCGGCGGTCGGGAAGTGGTTAAAAGCGTGCGTTTTGCCGTGTTTACATGCCTCGTTTAGCCGCGTTTGCATGTAGAAGCGTTTTTTTTTTTTTTTTATTTTATTTTTTTCAAGTAGTCAAATTAAAAACGGCTGTTAACAAAACGCAGCTAAAAGCCAGTTACTGTGTTTACAAGGTGTTACAGGCTTTTGGAATTTCAAATTACTCTGAACGTCCGTCCTGAACGCATTTTGCTTTCCAAAAAATTCTTCTAAACTCAACTGCCTAGAAATGACTATAAAGGGCCCTGTGTAAATGTACTGTGAAGATAACATAGAGGAGATTTCAGGGGCAGCTGAAAAAAATGCTCCTAAACATCAGTTTACCAGTAGTAGTTTACATGAAACTGTAATAATGCAGTGTGCATTATACCATGTCAAAAAATGGGCCCAAACTGTTACAGACTTCATAATGGTTGCAAATTCATCAATAATGACACATTAATAGAAACAAGTAGGCCATGAACATGCCGATTCTAGAAAACCTTAGCATCATGATACAGTGGAACCTCGGATTGCGAGTAACAAGGTTTATGAGCTTTTCGCAATACGAACCTTTTTAAAAAAAAAAATCTTGGCTTTCTTTGCGAGATTCAGGATTCAAGCCTCTGGGGTGTGCAGTACCGCATTTCACTAGACGTGCAGGGGCGCCGGAGACACTCCGTTCCCGAGTGTCTGTCTCCGGCGCCCCCGCACCTCTGGCCACATGCGGTACTGCATAGACAAGCAGTGGCTGTGAAACGGATTATCTGAGTTTCCATTATTTCCTATGGGGAAACTTGTTTGGATATATGGGGGCTTTGGATTACAAACATTCTTCTGGAATAAATTATGCTCGTAATCCAAGGTATTACTGTATATGGTTTTATTTCATCTTTTTTAATTCTTTACAATACATTTCTTTCATGGTAATAATGATGGTTTTTAGTCGATGCCTGTTTAGGAGAAACGTACGTTGGGTGGAGCCAGAGGACCTGACGTCACCACACTCTCGGCTGATCGGCTTCGGCTGTGTTTTTTAATTGCTACAGTGTTTTACCGTGCCAATGCTTTGATGTCAGTTGTCCATTCATGGATTAAAGCATTTTAAACTACTGCACAATGAAGCGCCTCTTTTTCTTTTAAAATATACTATTTCCTGCTACGAGTGGTCTTGCTAGAGCAGCTAATGGAGGAGAGTGTTCCTGATTGCCGCCTCTGAAATTTCAACTACCAGGCGTGGAGGCAAGTCTGTCTCTACTCAAAGACCAGCTGTTCCTGACCCCGAGAGGAGTTTGTTCAGGCTCGTATGATCTCTGTGGTGGGGATCCATCAAATCTGGTAAGCAGCCCCCTTTTCCTATTTCTGCATTGTCTTAGAAGATCCATAGAAGATTTACTGAAGATTTAAAGAGGAATCACACCTCCGGTTTATGATACCATCATTTTCCATATGAACTATAATTTTTTCATTTCTTTATATTCACATTATTATTTGAGTAGCGCACTGAACTTTTTTCTTTATATGGAGCATTTTGTGCCATGTTACCACAGTATGTGATTTCTAAGCCTAACTATGAGGTTGGACTGGGAACCAAGCACCCCACATGTCACACTATCCACCTACCACTCCACAGTCACCCGACAACAAAGGTAGGAAGGCGACAGGCACTTCATAACAGCCACTTGTCTCAGCTTGGAGCACTTACCTGCAAAAAGCAGTACCAAAAAGAATGCAGAGGTAGAGGGGCATGACAGCATCCCATCCTGCTGCATTCCACTTGCCACCACTTGTTTTGGCTAAGGAAGTACCTAACAACATAGGACAAAGTTAATATATGTCCTATGCCCCAATAGGGACAAAACAGTGGAAGAGGCTTTCTATGGGGGCACTCACCAGGGGGGAGGAGCCAGGAGTGCCGGTGGGGGACCAGAAGAGAGGAGGTTCGGGGCAGGCAAGTATAAAACGATTACAGAAAAAAAAAAAAATGTACAATCACTTTAAACCCTAAACCAAAAATGTAATATATTGCAGCTTACCAGTCATTAGATGTGGTTGCTGCATTTGTTTTTTCAAATTCCTTCTATGGCCATTCTGCTTGACAAAAGTCGATCTGCAGGAACGTCAGAAAGTTGCAACCGCTGATGAGTGTATTCTGACAGCAGAGGAGTGTATTCTGACAGCAGAGGAGTGTATTCTGACAGCAGAGGAGTCCCACTGTCACAGTACAATGGCACAGCAGGGTGGATTCTTCCATCCACCTTGCTTGTATTGATGGAGGAATACATTTATTTTGTTTGGCCTGCAGGCTGAATGAAAAAAAAAAAAAAAAAAAAGGATGACTAATCTATGGGCAGCCTAATGGATTGTGTGAGCTCCTTTAGTCTGCATTTGAGATCAGTTTGAAACACTTCTGTGATCTTTCAGGGTTTATTTACAGGTACATTTCATCCCCAGTTCCTTCTGACTTGCATTTGTGCTACATCAACGCTCTACAAGCTATATTGACTTCTGCCAATGAAAGAAAAACAGTTCTGGTACGAACAAGCCAGACAATAGACCCCAGGTCACATTTTAATGCAAGAAGGCCATGCTGAGAAAAACAAGGCCTCTTCAAAGTAGCGGTTGATCATGACTGAGGTGGCGACATTAGAGAAAGCACTGCGTTCTATGTGGAGTGTGAATCCAACAGTGTGTGAGCTGGAGTGGGATACAAACAAAAAGACTTCTCATGCAGCTCACATAACAGTATCAAAATCTTTCTCCAGAAAAACAAACAATCTCTAAAACAATGTTCCATTTCTGCCTGGGTGTCTATAGACTATTTACTCCTGGGCATTGTGCTTGGGCCATCCATAGATTATGCAATTTTCTTTCTTTCAACCATGGTTGAATAAAAAAACATTGCTCAATTCCTCCCATCACAGTCAGTGTTGATGTGGGAATCTCTCTCCCTGTGCTATTGTATTCTGACAGTGGGTCATTTCCCAGCTATCAGAATACAATGATCAATGCTGGCAGCTATGGCCGCCAGCACTGATTGTACAAAAAAAAACAAAAAAAACCTGACAGGCTGGGTGAACAGAAATCATCAATAGAGGTACTTCAGTACAACCAGCTTGCTCATAGATGGATCAAAACTCGTCTGGTCCCTGCTGAAACAGCCAAATTTCGATCCATCTATGGCCGGCTTTACACTTACTTTCACACAGAATGAAGGTAAAATCAGGAGTCTGTCACAAGCACTTTAGTTTGAGTCTAGACAGTGAATGAAGCTATTCTTAAGGAAAAGAAATGGTGTTTGCCAAAAATTATTATACCGTACTCAGTTTAGCACATGTATAGTTCAAAAGTAAACTGTGAACATTGAGCCTCATTCTGCACTCATGGTGTGGTCCAATTACAAGCTCAGCCAACAGTTTCTCTGCTTTTAGAAAGAGACATTAAAAAGGATCAAACACTAAAATAAAAGATGTCCATGCAAACTTGGATTCCACTTTTCATCCCTCCTAGACTGCTTTAAAGTCTGAACAGTGTAAAGAGAATAACGCTAATCCAAAGCCGATTGTAAACGATCACTTGTAAAATAACCCATTCAGTTTAAAACAAAAATGAAATGAAAAACATTTGTTTGTATTGATATAAAAATAAAAAATAAACATTATAAACACCCTTTTTCCATTTTTTATACAAGATCACATTCCCTATGTTCTCAGATGCATAAGAGCAGGGGGAGGAGAAGCAACAGCACACTGACCTTCCCAGTGAAAGGCTGTGCAGCGGGTTGTGTCAGGACAAGTCTGATCATTGGAGGAGAGTACACTGAGTTCCCAGCATAGCTAGAGAACTAACCATGTTTTCTCCTGCTTAGTGTGGTCAGTTTTAATAGGAAAGCAAGGGGACTAGTAGAAACATCAATGATTTCACATAAAGGAAGCAACGCAACAGAATAGGATACTTTCTCAAACAAGTACATGTACAGCAGGCACATATCAGGAATATGAAGTGTTGTGGTAACAAACACTTTAAATATGGTGCGTTACATAGCTCAGGTGTAGACAGGTTTTGACTGGTCCAACTGAGTTACCTCTGAGGCCTGGTGCCCCAAACTGTCATTTAGGCCTAAATGTACCAAACAAGCTGTGTCAGATAATTCCAGTGTGTGTATATAAACCCAAACAATAGCATTCTATCATTTCCTTTCTTTCATTCTTTTAAATATACAGTTTAAGTGTTTTGTTTTATCTGTTAGATAAGTGCAAAAAATACCTATTGAGCCTGACAGAAATCCAGGGCAATCCTGTGTCTTTTGCACTCTCTAACATTTTCTCAAGCAGTATTATACTGCCCAGGTCTCTTCTGTGGAATACAGAACATCTCTCCCCTATTTTATGGAGATCGGTAGGTTTTCAGTACTCTTTCAACAGTTCCTGTCCTAGGGTGACAATGCTGCTCCCCTATTTGGACAGTACAGTTAGTCAACCAAATGTGTTACTGGCAGGATAACCAAATAAAATAGCCTGGAATAGCTGTGACATATAAACTGTACAACTCTGTTGAACAACAAACTGAAATCTTTTAGGTAGAGAAAAGTAAAAATAAAAAAAATATTAAAAAAATGGCTGCATAAGTGTGCACACCCTTAAACTAATACTTTGTTGAAGCACCTTTTGATTTTTATTACAGTAGTCAGTCTTTTTGGGTATGAGTCTATCAGCATGCCACATCCTGACTTGGCAATATTTGCCCACTCTTCTTTGCAAAAACACTCCGAATCTGTCAAATTACGAGGACATCTCCTGTGCACAGCCCTCTTCAGATCACCCCACAGATTTTCAAATCAGATTCAGGTCTGAGCTCTGGCTTGGCCATTCCAAAACTTTAAAACTTTTTCTAGTGAAGCCATTCCTTTGTTGATTTGGATGTATGCTTTGGATCGTTTTCATGCTGAATGATGAAGTTCCTCTTCATGTTCAGCTTTCTAGCAGAAGCCTGAAGGTTTTGACTGATATTTGGAACTGTTCATAATTCCCTCTACCTTGGCTAAAGGCCCCTGTTCCAGCTGAAGAAAAACAGCTTCAAAGCATGATGCTGCCACCACCATGCTTTACTGTGTGTATGGTGTTCTTTTGGTGATGTGCAGTGTTATTTTTGCGCCAAACATATCTTTTGGAATTATGGCCAAAAAGTTCAACCTTGTTTTCATCAGACAATAACACATTTTCCCACATGCTTTTGGGAGACTTCAGATGTGCTTTTGCTAAATTTATCCAGGTTTGGATGTTTTCCTTCAAAAGAAAAGGCTTACGTCTTGTCACTCTACCCCATAGCCCAGACATATGAAGAATACAGGAGATGGTTGTCACATGTACCATACAGCCAGTACTTGCCAGATATTCTTGCAGCTCCTTTAATGTTGCTGTAGGCCTCTTGGTAGCTTCCCTGACCAGTTTTCTTCTCGTCTTTTCATCAATTTTGGAGGGGTGTCCAGTTCTTGGTAATGTCACTGTTGTGCCATATTTTCTCCACTTGATGATGACTGTCTTCACTGTGTTCCCTGGTATATCTAATGCCTTGGAAATTCTTTTGTACTCTTCTCCTGACTTATACTTTTTAACAATGATATCCCTCTGATGCTTTTGAAGCTCTCTGCAGACCATGGCTTTTGCTGTAGGATGCGACTAAGAAAATGTCAGGAAAGACCTACTAGAGCAGCTGAGCTTTATTTGGGGTTAATCAGAGGGACTTTAAATGATGGCAGGTGTGTGCTGACTCCTGTTTAACATATGTTTGAATGTGACTGTTTAATTCTGAACACATCTACACCCCCAATTATCAGAGGGCGTGCACACTTTTGCAACAACATTATTTCAGTTTTTATTTTCACTCCCCCCCAAAAGATTTCGGTTTGTTTTGCAATTGAGTTGTACAGTTTATAGGTCACATTAAAAGGTGGAAAAAGTTCTGAAATGACTTAGCTTTGTCTCATTTTTTTTACATCACAGAAACCTGACATTTTAACAGGGGCGTGTAGACTTTTTATATCCACTGTATAATTCTGACTGTCAGAAACAATGGGGAATACTTAGAGAACAGTCCATCACATACCTCACAGTTGAATGGTTGTCTATTAGGTACCAAGTAGCAGAAAACTTTTCACTGTTGAAGTCGCCAGTCTTTCCAGTAAATAATGCCTCAAGCTCCTGGTGTGGAATCTTGCCTCTGTAGAAATACAAGTACGAGCATTAATTTTAAAAATATGTATACATGTAAACAGAAACCCAGCTTTCAAAAAAAAAAAAAAAAAAAATGTTTTTAAAAAAAAAAAAAAAAGCAGAAAGAAGATTTCTAGAATTGCAATTTTACTTACAAAAAAAAAAAAAATCAAAACAGGAGAAGCTGTAAATAGATAGGACAACCTGAGATGCAGACAATAGCTTCCTCTGTCTGTTTAGCTTCCTGGCAGTCAGGCAGTGTTTACATTGTGCAGTAGCCTGTCTTCATGCATACTGTCTCCCAGTTCCTCATGCATGCCAGTAGTCAGACTATAGAAAATATAATGACCATTCCAGGCACATGCACCCAAACCAGCCATTATCCTCTGTGGTAAGAGCTCTCTTGTGTACAAGACCAGGGTCAGAAGCTGCATCACAAAGTATACTTTACCTGGTCACTTAGCTGGACTACTGTATATGCTGTTTGACATCAAAAGGTCAGTACATTCAAAATGTAAGGAAAGACTACACAATAACCCACCTCTTATATGTTGCTTCTCCTTTACTTTGATCCTCCCTGCATACATTTTCCAATAAATCACTTTCTAAATTCCCTTTTTTTTTTTGAGTTTCTCTATGTGGTTATGTGACTGCAAATCTCTGGCTAGTCTTTGTGCTGAGGAGAGTCAATAAGACTACCTTATTCTAGAGAGACGTGGCATCATCCCACTGGCGTTCATAGCTCCAAGGCGTTGGGAGGGCATTGTTGGCCAGGAGACAGCTCACACCCAACAGCCACAATAGGGAGAAAGGATTGAGCTGGGGCATCAGAACTTTGCAGTCAAGTGATCACATAGAAGAATAGGAATCTAAAAGATTTGTTAGATGATGTATTTGGGGAGAATCAGAGAAATACGGAAGCAATACATAACAGGTGAGTTATTGTGCAGTCGCCCCTTCTACTTTAAGCTCTGGTTCACGCTGCTGCGACTTCTCATGCAACTTTCCGTGAACCGTCTTAATTCGCAGTGACAAAAAAAAAAAAAAAATCAGTTCCTGCACTACTTTTCTGCATCTTTCTTTGCGATATGAGTGCCATAGACTGCAATGTTAAAATCACAAAAGTTGCAAGGAAGTAATTTCTTTCTTTGTGACTTTGGCGGAAACTTTAAAGAGTTTTGTAAGTTCCAAAATAAAAGTCATTCAGGAGTGCCACGTTACCTGCAAGGTCACAAGTTGTCTTGACTACATGTTTCGGGGGACGCCCCTTTGTCATGTCATGTGACAGGAACCAGCTTGAGAAGTTATATAAAAGACTGAGGAATTGGATCAACCCTTGACCCACCCACTAAATTGAACCCATTGTGACACGTTTCCTATTCATAAAAAAGCTTAACCACTTCCCATCCGGGACAATTTTGACACTTTTCTTCTACATATAAAAATCTACTTTTTTTTGGCTAGAAAATTACTTAGCACCCCAAACATACACACATCACACATACATTATATATATATATATATATATAAAATATATAGTCCTATAGAATAAAATGATGGGTGTTGCAATTTTCTATTTCACATGGTATTTAAGTAACCGTTTTTCAAACGCAATTTTTGGGAAGAAAATACACTTAACTTAGATTTTTTGTACGCAAACACAATATTTTTTTTTGTAAAATATGATGTTACGCTGAGTAAATAGATACCCAACATGTCACGCTTTAAAATTGTGTCCATGGAATAGCGCCAAACTATGGTACTTAAAATTCTCCATAGGTGACACTGTAACCATTTAAGGACCGAGCCTCTTTCTGAGATTTGTTGTTTACAAATTAAAAAACAGTTTCTTTTGCTAGAAAATTACTTAGAACTCCGAAACATTATACATTTTTTTCTAACACCCTAGAGCAGTGATGGCGAACCTTGATGCTCATGCACTCTGCAGTGTAGTTGAGCATCATGGAAAATCTAGTTCCAAAACATCTGGGGTGCCAAGGTTCGTCATCACTGCCCTAGAGAATAAAATGGCAGTTGTTGCAATACTTTCTGTCACACCATATTTGTGCAGCGGTCTACTGATCGCGGCGATACCTCACATGTGTGGTTTGAACACTGTTTTCATATGCGGGTGCTACTCACGTATGCGTTCGCTTCTGCATGCGAGCTCGTGGGGACGGGGTACGTTTAAAAAAAAAAAAAATGTTCTCATTTATTTACCTTTTATTTTTACACATTAAAAAAAAAAGTCACTTTTATTTCTATTACAAGGAATGTAAACATCCCTTGTAATAGAAAAAAAAGCATGACAAGACCTCTTAAATATGAGATCTGGGGTCAAAAAGACCTCAGATCTCATATTTACACTAAAATGCAATAAAAAAAAATTGTCATTTAAAAAAAATGGCCCTTTAAGAGCTGTGGGCGGAAGAGACGTTTTGACGTCGCTTCCGCCCTGCATTGTTATGGAGACGGGTGGGGGCCATCTTCCCCTCACTCGTCTCCATACCTAACAGGAGACAGGATGCAATCGCCTCCGCTGCTGCTGACGGCTCCGGTAAACGACGGAGGGCACCGGGGCGGGAGGGGCCTATAAAAGTGATCTTGCGGCGAATCCGCCGCAGAGACCACTTTTATCTTGTAGCGGACCGCCCGCTGAAGAAGAGAATACCGGGGTTATGGCAGCAAGCTGCTGCCGTAACAACGATATCCTCCTTCAAACAGCCAACGTAAAACTGCGGCAGGTGGCCTGTAAGTGGTTAAACGCCTTTACAGGTTACCAGCTTAGAGATAAACGGGAGATCTGGTGCTAGAATGGTTGTGCTCTCACTCTAAAGTTTGCGACAATACCTCACGTGTGGTGCGATCAGTTTACATATGCATGCAAGAGTAACCTATGCGTTCACATTTGTGCGTAAGCACGGGAGGACGGGGGTGTTTTACAATTTTTTGTTATTTATATTATACATGGGCCACGACAGGCCTTCTTTATGGAGAGATCTGGGGTCTATTAGATTCCAAATCTCTCCTCTGACCTCCAATGCAGCCGATCAGACACAAATCGGTCTGATTGGCTGCTTTCCTGGCCGCTAATGGCCAAATAAACAAAGAGGCAGAACCAGAAGTGACGACATAGTCGTCACTTCCTGTTTCCGAGGTTACGGAGCGGGAGGAACAATGTCAGTTCCTCATCGCTCCTGGACTACCCTATCGGAAGGCAGAGCCTGGGAAAGGCAGTGGCGGGAGGGAGGTGGGACCCCCTTCCACCACCCGCAGAAGTGGTCAAGTGACTGTTCAGCCGCTATTATCACTTCTGCTGAAGAGGAAATCGTTGGCTGAAAATTTTCATACTGGGGTATGAACCTTTTTTGGCATGGCCCATTATGCCCAAATTTCCTCCTTTTTCTGCTGATTTTGTTAGACCCATGAAACTATATTGCTTTTATACATCTTTTATAGAATTTAGATGCATCTGGCTCCTGAAGAGTGGATTGAAGTCCATGAAACGTAGCGTCGGGCCTACCTTTGATGCATCAAACACACATTGACCAATTTTCAGATGTTTTTTACTTCACATGACTTTTATCTTGTTTGGGGGATTAAGATGCATAATTGTACCTACCCATGTCCCATGGTTGTATATACATTGATTTATTGTCTATATGCGACTATTTTATGTTCAATGCATGCAATGCGTTTTTATGCCATGTTGTTAATTGGTCCTTAATAAACATACATATGTTTGCACCTTTGTGAGTGTGATTGGGCTGCATCATGTGCACCTCATTCAAAGTCCCAACCTCCCCCCTCTTTTTCATGATATTAAGGATGGGGGCGCAAACTTTGCCTTGCGTCCCAATTAAAGTCCTAATTTCGCTTTTCCCCCCATTGCTTACAGCGGTTTAACAGGACAGGTTCCACTCGGAACAGGCCTTGCCATGGTCAACCAAAGAAGTTGAGTGTACATGCTCAGCATCATATTCAGAGGTTGTCTTTGGGAAATAGACATATGAGTGCTGCCAGCGTTGCTGCAGAGGTTGAAGGGGTGGGGGGTCAGCCTGTCAGTGCTCAGACCATATGCCGCACACTACATCAAATTGGTCTGCATGGCTGTCATCTCAGAAGGAAGCTTCTCCTAAAGATGATGCACAAGAAAGCCTGCAAACAGTTTGCTACAGACAAGCAGACTAAGGACATGGATTACTGGAACCATGTCCTGTGGTCTGATGAGACCAAGATAAAATTATTGGGTTCAGATGGTGTCAAGCGTGTGTGGCGGCAACCAGGTGAGGAGAACAAAGACAAGTGTGTCTTGCCTAGAGTCAAGCATGGTGGTTGGAGTGTCATGGTCTGGGGCTGCATGAGTGCTGCCGGCACTGGGGAGTTACAGTTCATTGAGGGAACCATGAATGCCAACATGTACTGTGATATACTGAAGCAGAGCATGATCCCCTCCCTTTGGAGGCTGGGCCGCAGAGCAGTATTCCAAGATGAGAATGACCCCAAACACACCTCCAAGACGACCACTGCCTTGCTAAAGGTGATGGAGTGGCCAAGCAGGTCTCCAGAGCTAAACCCTATTGAGCATCTGTGGGGCACTCTCAAACAAAACGTGGAGGAGTGCAAGGTCTCTAACATCCACCAGCTCCATTATGTTGTCATGGAGGAGTGGAAGAGGACTCCAGTGGCAACCTGTGAAGCTCTGGTGAACTCCATGCCCAAGAGGGTTAAGGCAGTGCTGGAAAATATTGGTGGCCACACAAAATATTGACACTTTGGGCTCAATTTGAACATTTTCACTTAGGGGTGTACTCACTTTTGTTGCCAGCGGTTTAGACATTAATGGTTGTGTGTTGAGTTATTTTGAGGGGACAGCAAATTTACACTGTTATACAAGCTGTACACTCACTAGCAAAGTGTAGCATTTAGCAAAGTGCCATTTATTCAGTGTTGTCACATAAAAAGATATAATAAAATATTTACAAAAATGTGAGGGGTGTACTCACTTTTGTGAGATACTGTACAATTGCTACACAAGTCATATGCCAACCGAATGTTATTCAAAATAATCTTTTTTAATCTGCAGCATTGTAACTTTCTGTAAAATGCAATATGGCTACCTGGAGGCATTCTGTACACAGATGGTGTATGGAACATCCCCCAGAAATGTAATTTCTTGCTAATGATTTTCCCAGAAGTTTGCCCTAATATACAAATAAGAATATGGGCATCCCCTGCAACAAAAAATGACATATTTTGTGAGATATTCTCTAAGGTAAATCACATCTAAAGGGATGCAGACCTTGTCACATTCCTCATTAAAGCCTTGCAAGTACAGCAGTTGACTGATCATTAAAAAACCACTCCCATTGGATTCACTTTGTGCATGGACACAGATAAATTGCTATTTCTTCACAATAACAAAAGGAAGGAATCTGCAACAAAGTTTGTTAAAATCCCTGCAATGTACATAGATCATCCAGAGGGGAATGTTTTTTTTTCAAAACAGGAAGTGGACTTACAGTCTGGGCAAAAAAAAAAAATGAAAAGCCAACAGCTACAAATACAAATATTGTAGCTTCTGACTTTTAATATAAGGACACTTACCTGTCCAGGGATCAAGCGATTTCGGCCCCCCGAGCCAATTATTCAATCGGCTTCGGGCACAGGCATCTTCACTAAGGGAAACCGGCAGTGAAGCCTGAAGGCTTCACAGCTGGTTTCCTACTGCACATGCGTAAGACACACTGTGCTTTCTGAATGGTCCCGGCACCTGCTGTATGTGTCCCAGAAGGCAGCGGGGATCAGGAGGAGGAGCCGGACATACTCAGAGATCGCTACCCGAAAGTAGGAGCGGGTACCTGTCAAAACCAGGTACCCACTCCCCCTCCCCTCCAAAAAGTGGCAAATGTGCCAGCGGAGGGTGCGAACAAGCAGAGCTTCCCCTTTTGGGTTAAATTTAAATCAGAAAGTTTTTTTTATAAATGTAGGTTTACTTTACAATTTAAAAAGAAAAAACAGATAATGGAAAAGTCATGTTGAACTATTTTTATGTATTCATTTTTTAAATAAGGCACGAGCACACAGATACACTGAGTCACATAGATACATGTGTATATTCACAACAAATTATATTTTTCATACACGTGAGCAAAGGGTGCAACAAGTAGCACTGCCCTTCATAATGCTGCCTAAATAAATGAAACCTGATGGAAGCAATATACGCAGACAGAAGAACTCCGGCCTCTCTGCTTCTTATCCTATCTTGGGAACTGCAGCAAGAGGAAAGTAATGTGGATTACAGTCTAGATGAGTCTGGCTGAGATCATACACAAGAGAGCAGGCCTCCCACATATACATGTTTTCATAGCTCACTGCTGACATGTTCCTTGCTGAGAACTTTTAACACACTACGAAGAATGGACTCACAGCAAGACGCAATTCTGGTGGGACTTACTCAACCAGCTCAAGTAATAAGTGAAGACAAAACAAAGATTACATTAACTCCTGAAAGTCAGCTGCAAATCTCATTAAAGAAGGTAATGACAGAAGTAATATGGTGCCATTTGAAGAACTAGAACAGCAGCCTTTATTACACCTACTTTGATGTCAAGTCTGCCCCTGTTACTTTCATTTACACACTAAACGTTCCTGCTTGCTAAATGAATCTATAGCTTCACACACTTCTTCTTGAAAATTTGACATGCAATTAAATCGTCAATAGAACGACTTACATGACATCCATCTCTCAAAATGAGGGCTGAGAACACAATTTAAAGGGTAACTTCATCGTTTTGAGGAAAAAAATAGCAAATTAAAAAAAAATAATAATAATAATAATAATACAGCAAATATTATTGATACACAAATGTAATTGAATGTTAATAAAAATCACTTGTCCTTTTCATTCTGCAGCTGTCATTTTCTGTAAAATAGAATGCAATATGGCAACCTGGAGGTGTTCTGTACACAAACGTTGTACAGAAGGCCACCACAAATGTCATTTCCTGCTTGTGTGATTGGCTTACTGATTTTCCCAGAAGTCTGCACTAACATACAAGTCAAAATTTGGGCATCCCCTGCAACAAAAATTTTCATTTTTGGTGAGATACTTCCAAAGGGAAATCATGTCTAAGGGCCCTTTCACACTGGGGCGGGGGCGGCGTCGGCGGTAATGTGCCGCTATTGTAAGCGGCGCTTTACCGTCAGTAACCGCCCCGCTAGCGGCCGAGAAAGGGTTAAAAACCACCGCAAAGCGCCTCTGCAGAGGCGCTTTGCCGGCGGTATAGCCGCTCTGTCCCATTGATTTCAATGGGCAGGAGCAGTGAAGGAGCGGTATACACTCCGCTCCTTCGCTCCAAAGATGCTGCTAGCAGGACTTTTCCCGTTCTGCTAGCGCACTGCTCCAGTGTGAAAGCCCCGAGGGCTTTCACACTGGAGAGACAGCAGCAGCACTTTCGGGTCGGTTTGCAGGCGCTATTATTAGCGCAACAGCGCCTGCAAACCGCTCCAGTGTGAAAGGGCCCTAAAAGGAATGGAGACCCTGGCCCTCCCCTCATTAGGACCCTGCAAGGGCAACAGCTAAAGTTACTCCCATTATAATTAACTTTCCACATGGACACAGACAAACAGCTATTTCCACAAAATAACACAAGGTAGCAATCCGCAACAAAGTTTGTTAAAATCCCTTCTACGTACAGCCTTGAAAAAGTATTCATAACCCTTGAAATTTTCCACATTTTGTTATGTTACAACCAAAAACATAAATGTATTTTATTGGGATTTTATGTGATAGACCAACACAAAGTGGCACATAATTGTGAAGTGGAAGAAAAATGATAAATGATTTTCAATTTTCTTTTACAAATAAAATATCTGAAAAGTGTGGCGTGCATTTGTATTCAGCCCCCTTTACTCTGATACCCCTAACTAAAATCTAGTTGAACCAATTGTTTCAGAAGTCACCTAATAATAAATAGAGTCCACCTGTGTGTAATATAATCTCAGTATAAATTAGGGCTGAAACAACTAATCGATTAATCGACAACTAATCGATTATGAAAATAGTTGTCAACTATTTTCATAATTGATTAATCGGTCAGCCGATTAGCTGGCCTGCATACAGAATGCATTACTTGTTTACATATCAGGAAATACAGTGAAGCACACATACAGCTCAGTACACCGTCCATACATGTCAATAAGTGCCTGAGAACTTTTAAATGTGAATATGTGAGAAGCAATGACTCATGGGACATGTAGTCCTGGGCAGGACGTGAGTGGTTCTAAAGGCAGAAGTTTTTTTTTTTACCTTGCTAAAAGGGAACTCTATACTATACTTTGCAGTTTGCTATTGGGGCACTCTGAAGGCAGGAGGAGCCAGAAGCGTCGGCGGGGGACCCCAGAAGAGAAGAATCAGGGCTGCTCTGTGAGAAACCATTGCGTATTTGGAAAGGGTCAGGGACTTTTTTCAATAAGCTTTTTTTCCTTGTTTGGTTCAATAGACTTCAATGGAAAAGCTGCAGAAAACCATGTAGTGTGTTTTTGCAGCTATTTGCGTTATTTAATCTGCCCAACAACAATCTGGCAGAAAAAAAAGCAGAAAAAATGCAAAATGTAAATTGCAGCATAGGTGTGAATAGCATCGGTGTAGCATAGGTGTGAACCGAGCCTTACGCTGGCCATACACATATCGGTTTTCGAACAAGAACAAGAAAATACGAAAATTCTTTGTACTTTCGCTGAATGAAAGAATGTCATTTGAAAATTTCACTTGCTTTTAACATTCAGTTTTAATGTAATGTAATTTCTGAACGAAAGCCACATACACTGTCTGAAAATTTCTTTGACCAAGAAGTTTTTGGTTTTGTCTCTTTGGATTTTCCCATCACCTTGGTCAAAAACGAGCATCGATTTGACCTCACTAACAATTAGAAAATCGAACGAACGTTCTTAACATGAATTTTTTTTTAAGGAAGACATTGTTTTTGTATGGACAGCATAAGTGACGACAGGCGCAGGGAGCTTTTATCAAGCCACCTGCCTATGACAAGGGAGTCTGTCGTACATATATTACAGTTCTGTCTGAAAATCGGCAAAACAGTCTTTAATTTTTTTTTCTTTGAATAAAAAAATGTGATCTGAGTCTGATGATATTGACCAGATTCAACCTCTAACAGTATATACAGTATATCTCTGTCTGTTATTCTTAGAGTGGATTAGAGATTTTGCTACCTAACTATATTGTTGGTTGTTTATATTTACAGTACCATTGATTATAGATATTTAAGAATGAATTGCCTTTTTTTTTTACTTTTCATATTAACTAAATTATACACCACACTTTTTTTAAGGTTATTATCCGATTAATCAAAACAACAAATCACCCAACTAATCGATTATGAAAATAATCGTTAGTTGCAGACCTAGTATAAATACAGCTGTTCTGTGAAGCCCTCAGAGGTTTGTTAGAGAACCTTAGTGAACAAACAGCATCGTGAAGGCCAAGGAACACACCAGACAGATTAGGGATAAAGTTGTAGAGAAGTTTAAACCAGGGTTAGGTTATAAAAAATATCCCAAGCTTTGAACATCTCACGAAGCACTATTCAATCCATCACCCAAAAATGGAAAGAGTATGGCACAACTGCAAACCTACCAAGACATGGCCGTCCACCTAAACTGACAGGCCGGGCAAGAAGAGCATTAATCAAAGAAGCAGCCAAGAGGCCCATGGTAACTCTAGAGGAGATGCAAAGATCCACAGCTCAGGTGGGAGAATCTGTTCACAGGACAACTATTAGTTGTGCACTCCACAAATCTGGACTTTATGGAAGAGTGGCAGGAAAAAAGCCATTGAGAAAGAAATCAATAAGAAGTCCCGTTTGTGAGAAGCCAAGTGGGGGAAACAGCAAACATGTGGAAGAAGGTGCTCTGGTCAGATGAGACCAAAATTTTACTTTTTGGCCTAAAAGCAAAATGCTATGTGTGGAGGAAAACTAACAATGCAAATCACCCTGAATACACCAACCCCACCTTTAAACATGGTGGTGGCAGCATCATGTTGTGGGGATGCTTTTCTTCAGCAGGGACAGGGAAGCTGGTGAGAGTTGATGGGAAGATGGATGGAGCCAAACACAGGGCAATCTTATGCCCCGTACACACGGTCGGATTTTCCGATGGAAAATGTCCGATCGGATTGTGTTGTCGGAAATTCCGACCGTGTGTGGGCTCCATCGGACATTTTCCATCGGATTTTCCGACACACAAAGTTGGAGAGCAGGAGATAAAATTTTCCGACAACAAAATCCGTTGTCGGAAATTCCGATCGTGTGTACACAAATCCGACGGACAAAGTGCCACGCATGCTCAGAATAAATAGAGATGAAAGCTATTGGCCGCTGCCCCGTTTATAGTCCCGACGTACGTGTTTTACGTCACCGCGTTCAGAACGATCGGATTTTCCGACAACTTTGTGTGACCGTGTGTATGCAAGACAAGTTTGAGCCAACATCCGTCGGAAAAAATCCTAGGATTTTGTTGTCGGAATGTCCGAACAAAGTCCGACCGTGTGTAAGGGGCATTAGAAGAAAACCTGTTAGGCTGCTTTCACACTGTAGGGGGCGCCGGCAGTAAAACAGCGCTATTTTTAGCGCTGTTTTACCGCGGTATTCGGCCACTCGCGGTGCGGTTTAAACCCCCCGCTGGTGGCCGATAAAGGGTTGAAACCGCTCGCATAGCACGGCTATAGCCGCAGTATTGCCGTGGTATAGCCGCGCTGTCCCATTGATTTCAATGGGCAACGGAGCGGTGAAGGAGCGGTGAATACACCGCTCCTTCACCGCTCCAAAGATGCGGCTGGCAGGAGTTTTTTTCTTCTCCTGCCAGCGCACCGCTTCAGTGTGAAAGCCCGAGGGCTTTTACACTGAACAACAGCAGCGGCTGTTTTGGGTCGGTTTGCAGGCGCTATTTTTAGCGCAATAACGCCTGCAAACCGCCCCAGTGTGAAAGGGGTCTTAGAGTCTGCAAAAAACTGGAGGAGGTTCACCTTCCAGCAGGACAACGACGCTAAACATACAGCCAGAGCTACAATGGAATGGTTTAGATCAAAGCATATTCATGTGTTAGAATGGCCCAGTCAAAGTGCAGATCTAAGTCCAATTGAGAATCTGTGACAAGACTTGAAAATTGCTGTTCACAGACATTCTCCATCCAATCTGACAGAGCTTGAGCTATTTTGCAAAGAAGAATAGGCAAAAAGTTCACTCTCTAGATGTGCAAAGCTGGTAGAGACATCCCCAAAAAGACTTGCAGCTGTAATTGCAGTGAAAGGTGGTTCTACAAAGTATTGACTCAGGGGGGCTGAATACAAATGCACGCCACACTTTTCAGATATTTGTTAAAAAAAAAAAATTTTAAACCATTTGTCATTTTCCTTCCACTTCACAATTATGTGCCACTTTGTGTTGGTCTATCACATTAAATCCCAATAAAATACATTTATCTTTTTGGTTGTAACATGACAAAATTTCAAGGGGTATGAATAGTTTTTCAAGGCACTGTACATAGGTAACCCAGAGGGGAATGGGTTTTTTTTGTACTCTTTAAAGCGGAGGTCCGCCCAAAAAAAAAAAAATGAAAACATCTGCTGGCTTTTAATATTAATAATAATAGGACACTTACCTGTCCTTGAGTCCATCGATTTCGGCACCGCAGCTGATAGGTGCTGCTGCTGCCGCCATTGCGAGTAAGGGAACCCGGCAGTGTAGCCTTTCGGCTTCACGCTGGGAACTTTACTGCGCATGCGAGAGGCCCCGCGCTCCTCTCTCCTACTGGCCCAGCGACAGGAGGAGGAGGGAGGAGCGCGGGCGGTGACGTCAAAAGCCGCGGTGATGTCAAAAGCCACGGCTGAGGCTCCCAGAAGTGGGAAAGGTATCCTGTCCCCCCTCCCCCCGAAAGTTGCCAATTGTGGCACCGGAGGGGGGGAGGAATCAGATAAGTGGAAGTTCCACTTTTAGGTTGAACTCCGCTTTAAGTACGATATTTTAAAACAAGGAGGGCACAGCTAGAAGTGCTGACTGATATGTCACTTTCTGCAATTTTGTGTGCAGTCAATTCTGTGTATAGTTCCAACCTGCATGTCTTGGCTCAGCAAGAGGGGGAGATGCACGAGTTGCAAAGTGCTCAGAGGAAAATCAGGAAGGTAAGACACTGTTTCAGTTTAACTCTTTGCTTTTGTGCCTCCCCAGCAGCATAGTCTGTACTCTCAGCTCACCTGCTTTCCCTAATCAATCCTTCCTCAGTACAGGCTATTTTCTTCCATTGGTTTCAATTTCTCTCTCATGCTGTCAGCAGATTGCCCTCTAGTGACTGCCTCATTGCTATGATTTTTGGCATAGTGCTGAGATCAAATGCTGCACAGAACTGGATGAGAGAACTACTGGATTTCAAACAGCATAGGTACTTAAGATTGCTCATAAGTTTACATACCCTGGCAGAATTTATGATTTCTTGGCCATTTTTCAGAGAATATGAATGATAACACAAAAACTTTTCTTTCACTCATGGTTAGTGTTTGTCTGAAGCCATTTATTATCAATCAACTGTGTTTACTCTTTTTAACCACCTCAATACAGGGCACTTTCACTCCCTTCCTGTCCAAGCCATTTTTCAGTTTTCAGGGCTGTCGCACTTTAAGTGACAATTGCGCGGTCATGCAACACTGCACCCCAATGAAATTATTATAATTTTTTTCCCCACAAATAGCGCTTTCTTTTGGTAGTATTTGATCACCTCTGCAGTTTTTATTTATTGCGCTATAAACAAAAGAAGTCCATCGATGTCGATGTTTTACTTTTTGCAAAAAAAAAAAAAAAAAAATCGCAATAAGCGTATATTGATTGGTTTGCGCAAAAGTTATAGCATCTACAAAATAGGGGATATATTTATAGCATTTTTATTAATTTTTTTTTTTTTTTTTAACTAGTCATGGTGGCGATTTCCAATTTTTATTGTGACTGCGATATTGCAGGGGACATATTGGACACTTTTGACACATTTTTGGGACCATTCGCATTTATACAGTGATCCGTGCTATAAAAATGCATTGATTACTGTGTAAATGTGACTGGCAGGGAAGGGGTTAACACTAGGGGGTGATCGAGGGGTTAAATGTGTGTCCTAGGGAAGTGATTCTAACTGTGGGGGAGGGGACTGACTGGGGGGGGTGACCGATCGGTGTCCCTTTGTACAAGGAACACACCATCGGTCTCCTCTCCTCTGACAGGACGTGGATCTGTGTGTTTACACACACGGATCCACGGTCCTGCTCTGTTATCCGGCAATCGCGGGTGCCCAGCGGACATTGCAGCCGCCGGGCACACTCATCTGGTCCCGAGCGACGCGGGTGCGCCCCCCTAGTGGCTTCGGGAAGGCAATCACGTCCGCCCAGAACGAGAGCTGCCTCGTCCCGCCGTCATATGATAGTGGGCGGGCAGCTACTGGTTAAATCATAATGGCAACAGAAACTGCCCAAATGACCCTGATCCCAAGTTTACATAATGTAACACAAGTAATCTGCGCTAACCCCGACTTACTATCATGTTTAGACAGTGATGTGAATGTAAAAGTGAACAACGAAATGTGACCACAAAATTTTGACAATAAAAAGAAAAAAGAAAAAGAAAAAATCAAAACAATTTCAGAAAATGACAGTGCTGCAGCCCTAACAAAACCGGAATTTTCAGTTTTAACAATATGAAAGGTACACTCAGGTGCGCTACTACTGTCAAACCAACCAGACTGAGGGAACTCCCTTAGCCTGGGTGTGCATATGAGTCTTACTTTGAACAATACTAATATCAAATATCAACTGAAGTGCCATCTAAAGAACTCCAAACAAGCAATTAATAAATGGTTACAGTATGGTACAGTCCACTTAAGGGATAAGTAGTTAAAAAAAGGCAATTGGAAACGTCCTGTAACTCAATGTGTGCTTTCTTAGGTGTACAGTCCTTTCTCTGAGAGCCAGGATCCTGTGAGAAATTGAAAAAAGGGGGCCGCTTACCGGATCTGTTGGACCCCTATCACGGGGGTCTTAAGGGCTCAAATGTATTGAATACCGCAGGCAGGAACAGCTGATGGGGTTTTCCTATTCAGAATTCCATCCGCCTAAGATCCTCCACTGGCGCTGGGACAGCGGTGTGATGTGGTCCCGTGGACTGAAACAGCTGATCAAAAGTTTACATACCCCAGTTCTTAATACCGTGTATTGCCCTCTTTAACATCAGTGACAGCTTGAAGTCTTTTGTGGTATTTGTGGATAAGGCTCTTTATCTTCTCAGATGGTAAAGCTGCCCATTCCTCTTGGCAAAAAGCATGAACTGCACATCTGAGATCACCCCAGAGTGGCTCAATGATATAAAGGTCAGGAGACTGAGATGGCCACTCCAGAACCTTCACTTTATTTTGCTGTAGCCAATGACAGGTCGACTTGGCCTTGTGTTTTGGATCATTGTCATGGTGAAATGTCCAAGTACGTCCCATGCGCAGCTTTCTGGCTGATGTATGCAAATGTTCCTCCAGTATTTTTTTGATAACTACATTCATCTTGCCATCAATTTTGGCCAAATTTCCTGTGCCTTTGTAGCTCACACGTCCCCAAAACATCAGCGATCCACCTCCGTGTTTCACAGTAGGAATGGTGTATCTTTCATTACAGGCCTTGTTGACTCCTCTCCAAATGTAGCGTTTATGGTTGTGGCTCAATTTTGGTCTCATCACTCCAAATGACTTTGTGCGAGAAGGTTTGAGGCTTGTGTCTGTGCTGTTTGGCGTATTGTAAGTGGGATACTTTGTGGCATTTGCGTAGTAATGGCTTTCTTCTGGCAACTCGACCATGCAGCCCATCTTTCTTCAAGTGCCTCCTTATTGTGCAAACAGCCACACCACATGTTTTTCGGAGAGTCCTGTATTTCACCTGAAGTTATTTGTGGGTTTTTCTTTGCATCCTGAACAATTTTCCTGGCAGTTGTGGCTGAAATTTTAGTTGGTCTACCCGACCGTGGTTTGGTTTCATCAGAACCCCTCATTTTCCACTTCTTGATTAGAGTTTGAACACTGCCGATTGGCATTCTCAATTCCTTGGATATCTTTTTATATCCCTTTCCTGTTTTATACAGTTCAACTACCTTTTCCCACAGATCCTTTGACAATTCTTTTGCTTTCCCCATGATTCAGAATCCAGAAACTTTTGATCAGGGTAATTTGGGTAGTTTCTGTTGCCATTATTATTTAAAAAAAGTAACCACAGCTGATTGATAATAAATGGCTTCAGCCAAACACTAACCATGAGTGAAAGAAAAGTTTTTGTGTTATCATTCATGTTCTCTGAAAAATGGCCAAGAAATCATAAATTCTGCCAGGGTATGTAAACTTATGAGCACAACTGTATTTCAAATGTTTTTTATAGCCATACATATAAAAAGGGCAAGCAGGTAGCAATCTGTCAATACTTAAAATTCTGACAAAAGTTCCACTTTAAGAGATTCTACCCAGGTAAAGCTAAGAATTCCAAATGGACTACAACATATTTAAAGGGATGTAAAGATAGAAACATGATAATCACCACTGCAAATCTGGTTTTAATAGTGCCAACTCCAGGGCTGTCATTGTCATCAAGATTGATCAACAACCTGAAATAATCATGCAGGATCATTTAGAGATTTCAGACTTCATTGGCTGCATGCTTCATCCAGGTAAGTGGCTCAGTAGACAGTGAGGCTAGGATGAAAATGACAGCCCAGCACCCTTAAAAAAACAAGTGAGCAAGTGACTGCTTCCTTCCTTCTTTCTTCATAGATTTCCTAAGAATAATTTATTACTTGCTTCCTATATTTATTTGGAATCCATATGTTATGTAGTACTTGAGGGAGCACGGACTCATTCACACACAAATAAAATACTCAAGGGTCAATATGGTGCTAGAAGAGCATTTTATGGGATGTGGGAGAAAACCAGAGTACTTGAAGCTTCACAAACAAGGAAAGAACATGCAAACTGTTACAGAAAGCTCATGAAGAGAACCGAACCCAGCCTTGGAATACTCGAGCAACCAAACCACTTTGCTGGAAAATAACCTTTAGGCTTGGTTCACATATGAGCCGCATCTATCGCACAGCAGCGGTCCGGTATGTGCTGGTTCACTGTTTCAGGTCCGATTTCAGCCCGAATTTTGGTCTGAATTTGGACCTGAAACGGACCAAAAAAGGCACATGTTTTTCCTGCAAACGCACCAGACCTGCTGCGGAGATATGTGAACCGGCTCCATAGAGAGCCAGTCACATTTTCCTGCTATGCGAATTGGATGCGGGAAAAATCTGTCTCCAATTCGCATAGGTGTGAACCAAGCCTTAATATGAACTGAATAGAGCGAGAAGCAAAATAACAAAACAAACTTCAAGTAGAAAGATAAGGAGTAAAAAAGGAGGGCATCTTCACAGCAAGGATAATTTACCATTACCTATGTAAAAATAGCCTTCAAGACCAGATGACCAACTCATGCAAACCTTCTTTCATTGCTAAAGCTTTATCCTCTGGAACCACCAGGCCCCAAACAAACATGAAAATTCTGGCATAACCTGAACATATATTGCAGTATAACCAGTATATATAGCGTACACACATCTGCAATTACCTATACTATGCCTAGGTTATACTTACCTGTTCTGTGCAAAGATATTGGACAGAAAGGTTGCTTTCCTCCTCTTCTAGCAGTCCCTTCCAGCATGGTCGGTTTCTTTTTTCTTCAGGCGCCTCCAGTAGCAAGCTGGGTGTTTAGGGGGCACCTGTATGTGCACCCTCCTGTACACTATTCCCTCGATCCCTTCTCACAGGGGACTGACAGACAGCAGCAGAAGCCTTTGGCTCCACTACCCACAGTTACTTCCGTGAAAGCAGGGATTGTGAGAGGAGTGGTTCTGGAGTGGTGATATGAGGCCAGGGGTAAGTGTTTAGGGATTGAGGGGGTAGGACAGTTAGTGGAGTGTTTTCTACCTTAATGCACAGAATGCATTAAAGTAAAAAAAATAGGGATGCACCGATACCAGTTTTTTAAGACTGAGTACGAGTACGGATACTTTTTCTCAAGCATTTGCCAATACCAATTACCTATACCTATTTTTAGTGTCCTGTGACAGTTTTTTTTTTTTTTTTTTTAGACTAATGAAAAATGAATATGGTTTCTTTATAATTAGAAAAGAACTGTGCCTCTGCCCTGGCCCTCCCGCATCTCTCTCCATAAGACCGGGTTTACATATGTGCAGTCGGGTTTTGACAACCCCCTCCGGTACGACTTTGTTCATTGGTTTAGGTGCGATCTGTTAAAATGTATAACAATGGAAATTGCACTTGAACCGTGCTCAAAATTGTACTAGACTCTTTTTAAAATTGTGCTGGGGCTGGCCCGCATGTATGTGAACTGGCTCCATTGAAAAGACTCCAGGCCATGGAGTGACTGGCTGGTGGTACCCCCTCCCCTTTCTGCCCCCTCCCCCTTTTTTTTCTCTATCTTCTCTCTCTCTCCCCTCCCACCCTTCTTCTTCTGCTATTCCTCTAACGTTCTCCTCTTTAGCTAGCTAGGACCTACGGGTCATTCTGCTTTTTAATTAACAAATACAGCGATTGCCATGAAAAATTGCCATGTGGGTTACAGAGACTTCCTAGACCCTGAAGTCTAGGGTCTTTTTATTAAAACATTTAGAATTTAGAACTACTTTAATGGAAACCTCTTCTAAGTAAAATATGAAGGCTGACGTTTTTTTGACCTCTTTCAGAAAATGGTAATTGCCTGGTTATATCTAAAATTTTTTGCCCTGTTTAATATCAGTAATTTAGAAAGTTCTGTAGATTCTGTAGATTTAGGCTCAATATAGCAGCTATTTTCAGGACAGGTTAGTGATGGACCATATTTCTTCAATTAAAGTAATTGTAAAGTCTTTTTTTCTATTAAAATAACAAACATGGTATACTTACCTCTTCTGGCTGGAGCTCCAGGCCCCTCCCTCCTGTTGAGTGCTCCCACAGCAAACAGCTTGCTATGGGGGCACCCGAGTCAAGTAACAGCTCTGTGTATCCATTGAGACACGGAGCTACAGTTTGGGCCAGCCCCCTCTCTATCCTGATTGGCTAACTGAGTTTGACTGACAGCAGCAGGAGCCAATTAGGAGGGAGAGTCACGGACGGCCAAGGGACTTGTGGACTTTGCTGGATAGAGATGCGGCTCAGGTAAGTATTGGGGGGGGGGGGCTGCTGCACACAGAAGGCTTTTATCTTAATGCATAGAATGCATTAAGATAAAAAAACTTCCGACTTTACAACCATTTCAAAGTTTCCTTTAAAGTAGTAGTAAAGTCTTGTCAGCCATTTTTACCTACAGGTAAGCTTGGAATAAGCCTTTACATGTAGGCAAAATGAATATCTTTTAAACGTGCACAATTTAGGAGATATTCCAGGGAACAGCAGCCGGTGACGTCACCAGCGCATGCGCTCTGAAGGAACGGCATAATGTGCCATTCCTTCAAGCCTGTGCCGTAAACTGTGACTCCCATACGCATGTGCGGATGTGACAAAACCGTGGCTCGGCCAGTCCAGTGCCCATGAACACGGAAGGAAGACAGAGTGAAGATGGAAGCCCTGTCACAAGTGACAGCACACTGCTGGAGGGTAAGGATGGGCTCAGGCGTGTTCGCAGCTCCACATGCCCAAGCCCGCCAGGAAGCTTACACTGTGCAGTGCTAATCAGGCAGGGAGACATTTCCCGATCCGCAGCTGCACAGATCGGGAAATGTCTCACTGCCTGTGATTAGCTCTGCACAGTGTAAGCTTCCTGGTGGGCTTGGGCATGTGGAGCTGCGAACACGCCTGAGCCCATTCTTACTGGAGGGCTTCGCTTTAAGGTAGGTCTCCCAGAATGTAATAGTATGCTATGCATACTAGCACATGATGACATGGCCTTGCAGGGTGATTTTTTTATTTATATATTTGTTAAAGCGGTGGTAAACTTTGTACAAAAATAAATAAAGACAACACCGTTAACATTTTGGATAGAGTGGTGAATGATTAAACCCCTTGTCAGATTTTTTGGCCATCTGTGTTCTATTAGAGAGAATTCCCTTTGATTCCTTTTTATGTGGACACAACAGGAAATGAGAGGAAATCTTTCCAAATTGAGGGAAATGCCAGCTGTCACTGGAACAAGTGCCCTCATTGGCAGACTTTTCCTCTATTCCTATTCTGGAGACAACTTAACCAAAAAAGCCACATTGTACTGTATTATCTGAAACATCATACTTTTTCCTTGAACTAATTAAACCCGGCATTGCCAGAGGTAGAATAATGAGAGGCTATGCTAACGAAAACATGCAGTTGGCTATTTAATATATTACTTAGTCTTAGCCCCCCATTCACACTTCAGCATTTTTCAACTTGTTTCCCTACACTTGACTATGCTCAACATGCAGAATCCCATTCATTTTATTTGTCCTGGTCTACACTTGTGTGTGTGTGTGTGTGTGTGTGGGCATTTTTTTCCCCCATAGACTTCAATGTGTGGGCCTGTCAACCACAAGGCAAGGTGACGGTGTCTCATCAAAAAAAAGATTTTAAGCCCCATATAGTACTACCTTATTGTTATATCAACAGCATCCTCTACACATTAACATCACCCTTTTCAAAACCTGTTTTTATTTTTTCCTTTTCAAAAAGGTATGTATGCATTTCATAATATTGTAACATCAACCCCAAATCCATACACTGATACGAGATAAGAATGAACTGGGAATATGCACATATCAACCTATAGTAGGTCACAAATTAAAGGATGAGCCATTCCCATCTTCGGTATGGCTGAGCCTACGCACACGACACTGTCACACCACCCCAGACTTGGAATCTTGGCTGTACAGCCTGGAAATTGTGTATTTATGTGTATATTATTTTTTAGCATGTGAGTAGAACCTGTACCGTGTATGTATATTAAAGCTTTTAGCGGCTTTACACTATGTAGTTTCCTTTGCTTTGATTCCATGTGGATGTCTGCAATATATGGTCCTTACTGAGTTTTTACAGTCAGTCTGATATGCTGCAACCAAGTGATGCAAACTGGACTGCCCCCTAAGTGTTTACAACAGGCGAATTGGACTCTGTAGTGGAGTCATTCCAATCTGGTAAGATTGCATTTTGCCTATTGATGAGGGTTCACCTGGTGATTACAGCAATAGGGTAGCACGACTGTCGTTCATCAATTCCATCCGTGGTGTTTGTCGCCAAGGCAAACACTTTGGACTCTAAAGTCTTCACAAATTCATATTTTCTTCACTTTCTATTGGAACTTTTTGTTGATTTAGTATCATTGCTTTAGCGCGGCAACATACACGTTATAGATTCATATACATTTAAGTTCATGATATTAAATTAAAAAGTCGAATACAAATATATATATATATATTTTTTAAAAACTGTAATTTTTGATTTCGGCCAAGTACATGCTGAATTTTCGGTTTCAGTACCAAAATTTCCATTCGGTGCACCTCTAAATTATATTATATATACACACACACACACACACACACACAATCTTTGCTGCTGTAATCAAATGATAACAATATTCCAGCAGGTGGCAATGTCTCACCAGAAATTAAAAAGCAGGGTCGTGGGAATATTCTATTTAGGAGGGGGTGACTAGTGAATTACTTGGAAAGTATTTTCAATTTCACTATTCATTTTTATTTCAAGGTCTGGTCTTTGCTAATGACCCAATGCAACGTGCTAAACAACAAACAGTGCTTTGAAATGAGGTCTAACCATACTTCAAGCAGTGAGGCTAGCTTTGGATCTCTGGGACTGCAGTGCTATGATCTGGCAGAAGGAGAAAAAAAAAAAAATCGAAAAAAAAGGTTGTGTTTTGGGAGTTTGTATGTCATCCAGCTAAGAGTTGTAATGCACAGCTGTTTGTGCATCATGTTTTCCCAAAGCAACAGCGAATAATCAAGATAATTATCAAACACAGACTAAAATGGAACAAAAATGCTAAAATGTCTTTTTGCCAACCATGAACAAAGGTCAGCAAAATCCACACAGGACATATTTAATAACTCAGAGTAGAGTGAGCTTTAATGCACAGAAAAAAGTATTTTCTACTGTAGTTTACAACACCATATCAAAGTTGCCTAGGAAATGTTACTGTACTAAAGATAGGGATATCAGATTTAAGGCTCTTACACACTATAAGAAAATCGGGCGAGAATTTTCATCCAAAGAACTTTCGCACAATTTTCGTATAGTGTATACACAACTTTCGACAGCTGATTCTGACTTTGCATACGGAAATTCCCAAATAGACAAACTCCAAAAATGTTTGTGTATGGTAACAGAACGAACTATTTTCTTTTAATGTGTACCGTTTTCATATGATTTTCGTACAAGAAAAATCAGAAAAGAAAGACTGCGCATGATCAGAAACAATAAACAACAAAAGAAAAAGAAGACTTTGTCATGCGAGAATTTTCGTACAAATTTTCGTTCATCAGTTCCCGATTTGCTGTGAAACGAGGAAAACCGGGCAATCGTTCGCCCAATTTTCTTATAGTGTGTACCCTACATAAGAATCAGTGATCGCATCAAATAATGACATATACAGTACTTAGAAGTAAACAACGTTTTGTTTTGAAATTTTGTCCAAAACATTTTTATATACTGTGTTTAGCTTCTCCAATAGTGATAAATGTTCTAGAAATTAAATAAAATGTAAAAAGGTAATACATTGCTTATACCAAAGAGTATCTATAGATTTTTTAAATAATAAAAGAAAATTGTGCTTAACATTTAAATATATTGTACGAAAATTTCTGCTTTTAAACCCATTTTATTTTTGACCAAACATATCGTCAGCTTAGATTGTGGTACATGTCACATTCATGTTTAACAAGTAGTCGTACGACCAATGCCAAACAAGTGATTTATGTCACAGAGCTCAGTGACAGTAGGAGGAAGCAGACGAAGAGGTTCTTGGTTTACAATGTCAAAAAAAAAAAAAAATGTACGAGCCAACAAACAACTAGATAGAATAAATAAATAAAAAGAAATAAAGAAAAAAATATGTATGGAATCTTCATATAAAAAAATTGTAGTTGTAGTAGTAATTTAAATGCAAAAAGCAAGCTTCTCTTTTTATAGTTACATTGTTAATTATTGATTTTTTGTCCCTTCCACGGTCATACAAACTTGTCAGGATAGAACTGTAGACCACCGTTATATCTTATTTAGTAGTATTTGAATAGGTTTGTCTTTATATATTATTACTGTAAATAATGATATATTAATTCTTAGTCATCCTTCACTTCTTTAAACATGTCAGCACTTTTTTTTCTTAGATGTCATAAAATCATTTTTCAGTAACTGTCTGAAGCATGTTCTGGCACAAACGTAAAATACAGTTTCCAATGCCTTATCTATGAGAGTGACTTTGTTCAATTCGTTTCTGTCTGAAAACTGTAGCATGGAACTTGAATTTTTTGTCTTTTTTTGTATTGTTCAAGTGTTCATTTGTAATCAAAAGGAATATATATTTACGCATGATCAAGTCTCAAGAAACTCCCAAATTTTTTGTTTTTTGTTTTGTTTTTTACCAGTTACACAAAAAACTTATATCTAACAATATAACAATTCATTGTAGATTAAGAACAAATTTAAAATACCGGTAGGTTAATAATCAGAGTAAGCTTCAATTTGAAAAATAAATTTAAATGCATATGTAGTGTGCTGCAAGATTTGTTGCAGTTCTTGCATTGTCTTTTCAGAAAAGAGAAACACGCCACATAAAAAAAAATAAATAAACTGCAGCGGGAAGAGTTAAGGTTCAGCCCCTCCGACTCAGGCCACCCAGCTAGTCAGAAAGCGCACTGTCGTGCATTCCCAATGGATTTCCTATCAGTCAGCTTTGGGACATTTTACATAAACATTCCCCTCAAAATGACTAAAGGCTCCTTTACGTTCAAGCAGGGCGTTTCCTTGGCTTTCATTTTAAGACATTCATCAGAAGAATATCTGTGTATTTGATTACGCTCGCCTTCGTTGGGGAGAAACCACACTTATTTTCAAAACTATTTCAATTCATCAGTTTCAAAGTGCAGGAGAAGGAAATAGATTTTCTGACTGCAGTCCCATTCGCTTCAGTGTAAGCAAAATCAAAAAGGGATTAGGAGTTTGTTTTATGTACACAATATGTTAAAAGTTATAAATACAGCCTAAGTAATCAGAGTCATGCCTTGGAATGAGAAGGTGATTTGGAATGAGCTCTGTGCCAAGTACCTAATCAGTAAAGCACTCAGTAGGAGATTTTAACCAATATTGAGCTCCTATTTATTCCCCATGAATAGGACAATTATCCAAGCTGACAAAATTAAATGCAATGAAAATATGATCATACAGGCAAGCACATTTTTTATTCTTCTTTGATCTTATTTGATCGCTAGAGGAACAGAAGTCAAGGTTGTAAGCCAACAATATATAACAACAAATTGTTAATAGAATAACAGATACCTATATATCTGATATGGAACGCACACATGTAAACCTAAGCCAAGACCAGCAGCTGTGCTTGGGCAGGTGGTTCCATATTTATGAAGTGTATCTCAGATGTCATCTGTTAAAGAGGTAACCAAATACTGTTTTTGCTAAAGTTCATAATTATTGGCTTATTAGATCCTTTCCATTCATTCCTGGCAAAAGTGTGTTCTTTATAAGGATGCTGCGTTTTTCTTCTGACATAATTGGATTACATTTTAACCAGTCCATATTAAAGAGATTGTAAAGGAAGAAGGCTTTTTATCTTCATGCATTCTATGCATGAAGATAAAAAAAAACCTTCTGTGTGCAGCAGCCCCCCTCAGCCCCCCTAACACTTACCTGAGCCCATCTTTATCCAGCAATAATGCAAGAGTGTCTCAGCTGCCCGGGACTCCCCTCTTTATTGGCTGAGTCAGAAGCGCAGCGTGATTGGCTCCCGCTGCTGTCAAGCAAAGTCAGTCAGCAAATCAGGAGAGAGAGGGGGCGGGCCAGGTTACAGTTCCATGTCTGAAAGGACACAGGGAACTATGACTCGGCTCGGGTGCCCCCACAACAAGCTGCTTGCTCTGGGGGCACTCAACAGGATGGAGGGGCCAGGAGCACATAAGAGAGACCCAAGAAGAGTAGGATCCCAGCCACTATAGGCATAACATGTTTGTTATTTTTTTTAAAAAAAAAAGGAGACTTTATATACACTTTAATGCTGCAAAAAGCAAAATTTACCTTGTCACAGAATTAGAGAAAAGGCATAAAATAATAGCGTACACATATTATATAATGTAAAGAAAAATTATAGGATTCAATGTATACCATTTATAAGAATTTGTAAGAGCTAAACTATGAAATATTACCTGGATATAAGTCCAGGAAAGGTTGTAGAGATGTGTCTGTCCAAGATGGAGGTTGATCGTACCGCAATTAGGGGAACTGGGGAAGTGGGGAGCGGCCAATGAATGTTGGGAAGTAAGGAAGGGGATGCATTGTTTAGCATTCTGGAAGGTTTAAAATACAAGTGCCAAACACAAGGCCCGTGGGTCGAATCCAGCCCACCAGGCCATTTCATGTGGCCCTCGCACCTCTCCTGCAGCTGAGGCACTTCCCTCATCTCCGCCCCCACCTTGTCGCAGAAGTCAGCAGCAGAGAGAAGGAGAGAACTTCCCTGCCCGATCCTGCGATTCTCTGTGCAGCCACGGAGAGTCATGTCTTTGCCCCGCCCAGTGTCAGCAGCAGAGGACAACAGAACTTCTCCTACAGATCCTGCAAGGAGGAGGGGCGCCATCTTCCGGAAGTGGGAAGGGTACCTGTCAAAAACAGGTACCTGTCCCCCCCCCCTCGGCCCTGGGTGGAACTCCGCTTTAAGTTATTACTAAAACCGGTAATATGCAGAAGCAATTATTTATTATGATAAAGAGTAAAAACTTTTTCAAAGTCTTACAGATACAACCGAACCTTTGACAGCAACCATAATGCTGATGCGGCCTGTGAGGTGATTCAGATTGACACCCCTGGTTTAGAGGAAGACTACAGGGCAACTGATGTGGCCTTAGTTCAGGGGATAGTTGATATGGGTCAGGGGATGTTGCTATACATCAGTCAGGTAATTGTGCAAGCATATACATAAAGGTGCATCAGTCTTGGAGTCACTAGATGTGGGTGCGAATGCTAACAAGGAGTTGTGTGCATGTTCAGAGTTCATAGGGTTATGTTCCTGATATCACTGTAATGAATTGGTGGGGTGATATGTGCTTGCTCGATCACTGTTTTGGGAATTTCTTTTTGGCCCAAGGTTAGATGCGAGTGCCTTCATCTGTTGTAGAGTGTTCATTAAATATCGCACACATTTCTCTGACATATAGATACCTGCAGCATTAACACCGAAACCTTCAATTAATCAAAAAACAAGTCCATGCTTTAATGGGGAGAGAGGACAAAAGAGTACAATGGCAAGTTATAGTTATAGCAAGCAATTGTGGTGGGTGGACTTCCAGAATTTTTCTTTTCTAGTACAGTAAAACCTTAGTTTGAGAGTAACTTGGTTTGAATACATTTTGACTTGATATACAAGCAGCATCATGTCACAACGGAGTATAAAAGAGAAGAGAAGCGCCTCTAAGTGTAGCAATATGGATACATTTAATGAAGGTTTAATATTTAGCAACTCACATGGATGATGATTAAAACAGGCACATCTAAGTATGCAGGCATCTGGGGTAAAGCTGTCCACATAGACTGTCCTCCGCATCGCAATCAACGTCATCCCTTCCACGCTGCACTTCCATGAGCGCTGCAAGCTTCGTTTTCAGATCGCTCTACTGCAGGGTAGTCTTCCCGGTCATGATTACAGACTGACAGCGTGAGAGCCAGTGGTGCGGAGGATGGTCTATGTGGACAGCTTTACCCCGGATGCTTGCATACTTAGATGTGCCTGTTTTAATCATCAACCATGTGAGTTGCTAAATGTTGTATCTTTATTAAATGTGACCATATTGCTACACTTAGAGGCGCCTCTCTTCTCTTTTATACTCTGTAGCTCCTGCTGGATTTTGCTTCTAATCCCCTTGTGGAGGCTTCCATTTGTGGATGGACACTTTACACAACCTATCACACTGTTATAATCTTTTTATATGGACTATAAGCTGAAAGACCTATGAATAAATGGTTGTATAACAAATTATTTGAGTTTCCATTATTTCTTATGGGGAAATTTGCTTGAATATACAAGTGCTTTGGATTACAAGCATGTTTCCGGAAGGAATTATGCACGCTATTCAAGGTTTTACTGTATATAGAAAAATGTGACATATTCATAGATTTTTAGATATATTTTTAGCAGCACCATCTACAATTTACTGGTGGCAGTGGCAGTGGCGGTGACAATGGTGCTGGTCAATGAAATTGATAATGAAATCTATTTATTCGTTAGCAGCATGTGGTGTTGATAGCCATGAAACAAATAATGATGGTGTAGGACCAGGAAGAAGCCAAAAAAGTATTATAGACCCAGATGTATATTTGCCCTCCCAGTTTGTTGTGTCATTATGCCCACCTGCCCTAATATGGTTCATCCTGACCACTACTGCATTATCAGATCAGATTAAAACAGGTTTCTTTTTTTTCTCTGAAAAATACAGCCTTTGGCACAGATTATGGAAAAAGATTGTCAACTATGTTAAACAATCATGTGAGGGATTTCAGCAAAAAAACGTTTCTCTCTCTCTCACTCCATTTCGGGAGACACATTGAGCTACGTTCACTATTCTCACATGCTGGCAGAACTTAGCCCAGTGCCTCTCACCCAACGCTGGCCATCAATAAAAAGTCACATTAGAGCTTATGTTCTTACGCAGTGCTGGATTTACCTACATAAAGCACTGCCATTTTAGCGCCTAACCCACCCCTACCCCTTCCCCTCCCATCAGCAATAAAGTATTTGTTTTTGGATGAGTGAAGAGGGATTAGAACACCTGTAATGATGTATTGCTGTCTGTGCCCCCCCACCCCGTAAGGGAGCTTCACCCTCTCTATTTCTGTCCTGTTTACCATGATCATCTAAAGTAAAATCATAAATTTTGGGCGCAGGACACAAGTGAAGTTCGGTGACACATGAAGCAATAGGCAATAATTTACCCTAAAAATTGTCCTGAAGGTGCTGCATGTATAGAAAAAATCATATCCACTTGAAGACTGCACACTGTAGCTTTACTGCTAGAGTGAGGGCCAGTTGCACAGAATCATGTATATATATATGCGATTCTCCTTCTCCAGGTAAGGGGCCCACGCGTCGCTGGCACACTGGGTGTGCTGTGATTAGTCGCAGCACAAGTCGCTCATCGGATTCCAATTGAGCAGCCGCTGATCGGGATTGGTGAGGAGGAAGACAGGACAGAGCTCTGTCAATGTAAATAATACAGAGCTCGGTCTTGTCAGTGGGGATTTGCTGGTTTGTGTTTCCCTGCAAAGCGGGGAATAAAAAGCGGCACATCCCTTAGTGAAAACAGCTCCCAGTACACACATACACTGGTTAGGCATACATTTAACCCTTTCATCGCCCTAGATGTTTAACCCCTTCCCAGCCAGTGTCATTAGTACAGTGATATGTTAGTACATGTTAGTACAGTGACAATGTATATGTTAGTACAGTGACAATGTATATACTGTATTTAGCACTGATCACTGTATTAGTGTCACTGGTTCCCTCAAAAGTGTCAGTAAGGCTGCTTTCACACTGAGGATTTTTCGAGTGCTTTAGGCCCCTTTCACACTGAGGCGGTTTGCAGGCAGTATTGCGCTAAAAATACCGCCTGCAAACCGCCCCTAAACAGCCTCCGCTGTTTGTTCAGTGTGAAAGCCCGAGGGCTTTCACACTGAAGCAGTGCGCTGGCAGGACGGTGAAAAAAGTCCTGCAAACCGCTTCTTTGGAGCGGTGAAGGAGCAATGTATTCACCGCTCCTAAACCGCTCCTGCCCATTGAAATCAATGGGACAGCGCGGCTATACCGCGGCAATACCGCGGCTATAGCCGCGCTGTACGAGGGATTTTAACCCTTTTTCGGCCGCCAGCGGGGGTTAAAACCACACCGCTAGCGGCCGAATACCGCTGCCAGAACGACGGTACAGCAGCGCTAAAAATAGCGCTGTTGTGCCGCCGACGCCCCCACTGCCCCAGTGTGAAAGGGGCCTTAGTGTTAAAAAAAAAAAAAAAAAAAAAAAAAGCGCCTGGAAAGCTCAAGAAAAATACTTCCCTTTAAAATCAATGATTGGGGCGGTGTGCTTCCATATCAGTGAAAAAAATCCTGCTGTCAGCATTTTGGAGCATATTTGGGGAGTTAAAAAAACTGCACCTTCCCATTGAAAACATGGTAAAGATGAGTAATTGGTGCAGTTTTTGAGTCACGTGTTTTTTAAAATCCACACCGTAAATGCGGTACAATTGCAGCAAAAACGTATAGGCGTTTTTGCCATGGATTAGTGTGAAAGTAGCCTTAGTGTCAGATTGCCCACCATACAATCGCAGTTCTGCTATAAGTCTCTGATCGCCGCCATTACTAGTATAAAAAAAAAAAAAAAATTCCAGTATATATACACACACAATAGTTTGTAGACACTATAACTTTAGCGCAAACCAATCAATACACGCTTATTGGGATTTTTCCTTACCAAAAATATGTAGCAGACTACATATTGGCCTAAATTTATGAAGAAATTTGATTTGTTTAAAAAAAAAAAAAATTACTGGATACTGGATATGTTTTATAGAAGAAAGAAAATATTTGGGGGGAGTTCACTCTTTTTTCATTTATAGCACAAAAATAAAAAACTCAGTGGTGATCAAATACCACAAAAAGAACGCTCTATTTGAGGGACAAAAAAATTATATTATATTTAATTTGGGTACGGTGTTGCATGACCACGCAATTGTCATTTAAAGTAACGCAGTGAAACAAAAAATGGCCTGGTCATGAAGGGGGGGGGGGTAAATCTTCCGGAGGTCAAGTGGATATGCATGTTATAGAGCAGCTGGAACAATCCTAGAACTATATTAATTGATAATAGTTACATCAGGAACTCAGCATTCCTCCCAGATATTGGACAAATGAATGTTATATGTGCCAGCTTTCAACATGTAGCAAACATACGAAAAGCCATAATACTTAAAAAGGCACAAATAGGGCGGCACAGTGGTGTAGCGGATAGCACTTTCGCCTAGCAGTAAAAAGGGTCGCTGGTTCAAATCCCAACCACGACACTACCTGCCTGGAGGTTGTAATGTGCCTGCGTGGGTTTCCTCCAGGAACTCCGGTTTCCTCCCACACTCCAAAGACACGCTGGTAGGTTAATTGGCTTCTGTCTAAATTGTCCCTAGTATGTATGAATGTGAGTTAGGGACCTTAGATTGTAAGCTCCTTGAGGGTAGGGACTGATGTGAATGTACAATGTATATGTAAAGCGCTGCGTAAATTGACGGCGCTATATAAGTACCCGAAATAAAATAATAAAATAATAAAGCGCTGTGTAAATTGATGGCGCTATACAAGTAACTGATATATTAATAATTACCACCCCTACAGTGAACAGGACAGTGTTTGCATCAATGATATAGGAAAAGTAGCAGCTCGTATGTAAACTTTGCAGTTGTGAGGTAGGACATTGCACTGTTCATGTTCTGGGCAGATAAAATCAGGGCAAAAAAAAGGGAAAAAAGTGGCAAGCAGCCAGGGCACTACATGCTGCATTTCAACAAGTGTTTTTTTTTTTTTTTTAAAACAAAGCTGTCAAAGCCAGCTGTAGATACAATGTGCACACATACTGCAGCCTCTAGTACTGAATGTCTTTACATCAGAAACGGCCCACATTTGAGTCCAGTATGATACTTTAAATAAAGCCTTAATTTAATGCATAAGTCTAACTCTTTTCTTCTATTACCTATATTAAACTCATACGGACAGAACTGTAATTTCAAGGATTAGGTTAGGAACTTTTCATATTAGATGCTTTATCATAAATTTTGCATGGACAAGAGAAAATCCACGAAAACACAGAAACCTTGCCAGATGCACGGACATTCATTTTGCTATTCCTATCAATAGTATGCTTTCAAAACACAATACAACGCATTTAACCCTTTCAGCGTCAGAGCAGTTTTTGTCATTTTCCCCACACATATTCTATACAAAATCACTTAGGCCTAAAGATGACTTCAAATTACCAAAACATTACATATTTTTTTTAAAAGCAGAGCCTCGAGAATAAAATAGTGGTTGTGCTATTTATTTATGCACTAAAGGCACACAAACACAATATATTAACCAATTTTTGGTAAAAAAATAAAAGATGAGTTTGTCAAGTAAATAGATACCTATCATGCCAAATCTTAAAACTGTGTTTCACGCCTCCGTTCCGGGGTATCCCCTCGGACACCCTATGCATGCCCGCTATCTGTATTTTTATGCTGGAAAATGCTGGGTAGCATCATACTATTGTATATTTTGCCACATTGTATATGACCTGTTATTTATTCTATGCAGTCACTTTCTGTCTATATCAGGGGTAGGCAACCTCGGCCTTCCAGCTGTGGTAAAAATGACAAACACAGGCATGACTCCTAGAGGCAGAGGCATGATGGGATTTGTAGTTACACCATAGCTGGAGGGCCGAGGTTGCCTAACCCTGGTCTATATGGACACTAGTGGTCATTGATTTTTTCTGGAGAGGTTTGTTTGCACTTTGACCTACATTGTACATGACCTTAGGGTCTGGTTTACACTTGCTTCAAAACATGGCTTCGGACACGCTTTGTTAAAGCTCTCTGAACGCCAGTCAAAGCCCCTGTCGCTAAATAAAATGGTTAGATTACAGTCCTGTTTACACCTTGCTTTTGCTTGGTGCTTCGATGAGGCTTCGGTGGAGCTTTGATGAGGCTTCGCAATAGACTTTGATGGAGGCTTTGAAGACACTTTGAAGCACCACTGAAGCTACATGGGGTATAATTTCTGAAGCAAAGCAAAAGCAAGTGTAAACAGGACTGACTGTGAGCTAACCATTTTATTTAGTGATAGCGTTAAGAGAGCTTTAACAAAGCCTGTCCGAAGCCTTGTTTTGAAGCAAGTGTAAACTAGCCGTTCATATGTGTTGAAGCCGAAGCAAGTGTAAATGAGCCCTAACAGATGTGAATTTCATAGTGTATTTGTTATGGTGCATGCCCTTTAAAATAAAGAATTATTAAAAAAAAAAAACTGTGTGTGTCTTTGAAAAATTGACAAACTTTGGTATTTCCCATAGATGATGCTTTCAAAGCCCCTACAGGTCATCAATTTAGAGTTAACCATGAATAATGGGCCAAAAATGATTGATCTCACTCTGGCATGCATGGCAATATTTAAGATATGTAGAAAAAATGATGTGCGTATGTGTGTGTTTGTGGGGGGGGGGGGGTCAAATTATTCTCTGCGCCTGACGGAATAAAGACAACCCAATTGGAGCTGCCACTTTAAATATAAAATATGTGTAAACTGAATCCACCCCTAAAATGTAAAGATGAATAGTGGCGCTAACCTCACTTATTGTGAAAGTGAGACAGGTACTACCGCACACCCTGATGGTGTAGAGTGAGCTGGAAGTGCACTGAATCTCAAAGGCTATGTATAAAGGATGAGTTTATAGTGAACAAACAAATTAACATCCCGTGTTACTATAGCATATAAAAAACATATATAAACACCTTAATATAGTGTAACACTCTAACACAAGTGAATAAAATAAAATAAAAATGATCAGACCAACAATATGACTGAAATGTGAAACAAGTGAACTATAAATAATACACCCCGTGACAGTTGTGTGTAACTGGTATATTAGTACAGCATTAAAAACTAAGCGGTTTGTGTGGACTGTTTTTTATTTTTAATATATTTTTTCTAGTCATCAATTCATCTATATTAGACTTTTTTCTCTCAGTTTTTAATGCTGGTACTAATATACACTCTACACCATCAGGGTGTGCAGTAGTGCCTGTCTCACTCCCACAATAAGTGAGGTTAGCGCCACTATTCATCTTCACATTTTAGGGGTGGATTCAGTTTACACAAACTTTATTTTTTTTATCACATGAGGATAAAAAAAATCCCCTATGTGATACTATTGTGTTAGGTTCTTGTTAATGAGACATCAGGTGTGTCACCTGCCCTCCAGTGTAATGAACCACAGATAGAACTCCATTAGCTTCTTCTCTGGTCACAGCAGCCAATATGACAGCCAAACTTGGAAGTGATGTAATGCGCACAACTGCCAGGTTCTTACTAGGTACGGTGAAACCGTGAACAGATGTCGACCAGTCTTCCACCCCTCTACCATAAGGCACCCACCAAGCCAGTCCCCCTTCCTCTGCGTGGAGATGTGGAGCATGGGAAACATGTAGGGGGGAAGTAGACAACTGGACACCACTTCAAAAAATGCTATGTTTTATTAACTCATTATTGGACCTAGGAGCTTTTGTGCTTTTTTTGATAGATCAACTAGTATTTTTTTAAACTTGCAAGAATATAAACAAGATAAAACATTAGAATATTCACACAATTTATTGGGTGACAATTCTCAGCTCCGGCTCCTTTAAGTGCATCAGCATCACTATGTGTTAAATGTTCATACCATACAGAGGGGTGATCTCATTTTGGATATAGGTACAGAAATGAGACCGGAGCATGATAACTAGGCATTGCTTTTTACATGCTATATCACCTTCCAAGTACTTTACACTAACTTAACTCTGACACCTTTGGTAAGCAGTCCATCTGCCCTCCATCTATCCATCAGAATGCATGTGCTTCCATTGTGGAATCACTCATAAGCTAGTGATAGGACTACAGATACCAGTGCCTTGGTAGGGCCTGTAGCTTACGCATGTGTGCAGACTAAACAACTATTTTTAATGCATACTGTTAGACAGGTCAATTTGGTTGTCGCTGGCTGGTCGGCAAGTGAGCTTGGAGTTTCCCTTGGATTTATTCTTGGCTTTTTTTCTAACATATGTTGCCTTCCAAAGCTGCTTGCTGCAATAGCCAGTTATAGGTGGGGGCAGTGGGTTCCTTTTTTGTAGGCAGCTATAGGCTTCCAAGCTAACTAATGTTCACACTGCTGAGATATAGGAAACATATGTACTTCAAGGGTCAATCACCACACTTACCGGTCTATGTCTATGCCCAATGGATTGGCTGGTCGCTGAGACAATGGGGATATGCCTTTATTTCTGTCTGTACGCATATCATAATAATTCATTTCTTCTACCCACACTGCTGATGGATCCAAAATACCTAGAAAAAAAAAATATTCATTCATCCGATGTATGGAAACTACTGCATTAATAAACTAAGCTGTATGCTACTTGAAGCGGGCAGAGACAACCAAATGATTTGTGTGTTCAAAAATATCCCTATAGTAACCCTGTGTGCCATACTTTTGCATATAACAGACAATTATAATAGTAAAAAAAAAAAAAAAATTTTGTTTACATTTTTCTGCTAGTGAGGTTAAGAGAGACAATGGGGGAGATTTACTAAAACTGGAGAGTACAAAATCTGGTGCAGCTCTGCATAGACAATAATCAGCTTCCAAGTTTGTCAAAGCTTAACTGAACAAGCTGAAGTTAGAAGCTGATTGGCTACCATGCACAGCTGTACCAGATTTTGCACTCTCCGGTTTTAGTAAATCAACCGCAATGTGTCTTTTTGTTCATTCATGAGGAGAAACAGTACAGTTTTGGTAAACCCTGCAATAGCCAAGTACAGGCTATCAGAGAAGTCATGTGATTCCGGTCCAGTCCTTCTTGCTCTCGACCGTTGAAAGCAGGAGCTGTCAGTAACAGCTCAGTCTCCATGATGATGGCATGCTATGGAGACTATATGTAATGCTGGCATCAACATGTTAAAGTGGTTGTAAACTCTGTAAAAAAAAAAAAAAAACCCCTGCAAGACAAAGGCATAATGAGCTAGTATGCATCACATGCTAGCTTATTATGAAATACCTTAGATCGAAGCTGTTGCAGCTGTCGGTGTGACAGACGACATGCCTCCTGGAGTTATTTCCGGGTTCGCGGGCTCCGGCAATGTGATTGGCCGGAGCCGCAATAAAAGTGTGCGGGAACCACCAGTCACAGCACGGCTACTGTAGAAACGGTACGAGCGAGCCATTTCTTCAGTGTGCATGTGCCAATGACGTCAGCACATGTGGATACAGTGAATATCTCCTAAACTGTGCAAGTTTAGGAGATATTCACGGTACCTACAGTCAACCACTTTAATAAGGCATTGTGTGGCAGCTAAAACAACCAACAGAGACTTGCCACATGCAAATGTAAGAAAACAGAAAGAAAAATAGTAAAAAAAAAAAAAAAAACACTAAAAAAAGAGTTTATTTTTGAAAATACAGGATTACAGAAACCTATTATTTTGGGTGTGTCTCTAACTGCCAGCTTATTACACTAAGGCCAGCCATACATGATTTAAAATTGAACTGGTTTAGCAGGGACCGGCCAAGTTTCAAGTCAATGTATTGGCAGGGTAGTTGTATAGAAGTTAATTTACTAATCAGCTTCTGTACAAACCCCCTGCAAACCCCCTTGCACAGAGCTAGATCTGAGAAGCAACGTAAAAAGGTATGTGTACTTACACCCTCTAGTGGAGAATTTAGGCATGACCACATTTTACTCACAGAAGAAAACCATAGGTGGACTTTTTAAAGTTCCTAGGCTTCTTCACTTACCTTTTCCCCCTCTCCAGGAGTCTGCTGATACCAGACAGATCCAACCTTCACCCATCACGGCAGGCTGCGTTTAACAAACCTTCGAGGACCGGGTCCCTTTTTATCAGGGTTCCACGCCCTTGGACCTGTATAGCACCCTGCCAGAAAAACTTTATGATAATGTATGCATGACCAAAGCACTGGACCCAAGGGTCCAGCCCTCCAAAGAGAGGCGTTACAGCCAAAACCTCGTTCTAAATGCCGCGAGGCAGAGGCGGCCACTCAGGTCATGTGACCGCCGCGATTGGTTCCCACAGCGGTCACACGATCGGAAAGCTCCCGATCGCGAGTATGCCTCGGGAGCTTTTTAATGCCCGCTAGCGATTGTGTCAGGAGCGCGCAGGGCGTGTGCTCTCAGCACAGTTTCATGTTTAAACAAGGTCGCATGTATGCGGCCGCTTGAAGTGAGGGCCCACTCACCGACCAGAATCTAACTTTAATTCTGTACTTAAAAAATGCACTTTTTATGCCATTGTCTAATTTTAAAGTATATGTACTGTGATGATGAGGGTAATTTAAATTAATTTTAGGCCACTTACCAATTTTGTCAGGCTTGAGTAACTTAAAGAACACTGTTGAGGTTCCTTTTCCCCCAGATTTGGTGGTAACGATGATGTCCCCTTTGTCATTCTTGTCCTGTCCAACACGGCACACTATTTTACTGGCAGAGATCCATTCTGCAGTCAGAAGACAGTTGTGCCCACAGATGGTCAAACCTGCAGAGTAGAAGTTAAACATGTGGTAAGAAATGGATAATATAAAGCATTATTGTTCAATTTTTGTTTCTTTGAATGGTGTGTTTTATATCACTGCAACAATTTAAATATTACAGCATAAATCTAAAAAGTGAAAAATACAAGCCAAATCCAGCCAAAAAAATTGTGTTTCAGATAGAATGGGGGAGGGTTAGAACATCCTTTATGTTTGTATTGATTTCTGTGACCCTATTGGGGAGATTTCCTGTCACCACATAAATGTTCCTGTGACACCGGGAGCAAGATATGAGTAGCAGGGTTATCAGGACAGAAAGACACAGACTAGAATACAAAGCCTTACACGTTTCCTACCATTTAGGTGCCTATACTAGCTTTGTTAAATTCATAACTGCATTAAATGTGTCTGCCTGACTAAGCAGAATACTGCACCCCAGACAACACTGGATGTTGTATTCCATTCTAACATTAACTCTTAAATTCGGTATGAGTTATTGGATACAACAGTCTCACTGGGATCAATCAAAACATACTCTTCCAATGCTTCAACAATCACAAAAACAAATTCCATTAATGAGAAACCTCTTTTTCAAAGAACGAAAACCTCTCTAATAATGAGAGAGCGTCCAACAATAGGGTGCTTATTGTTATCCCCAAAAAGAAAACACACAGAGCCCAGTTATTAGAACTAGTGCTAAAAAGCAGAGCTCCACCCGAAAAGGGAAGCTCCACTTGTCCACCTAAACTGATAGGCCGGGCAAGGAGAGCATTAATCAGAGAGGCAGCCAAGGAGGCCCATGGCAACTCTGGAGGAGCTTCAGAGATTCACACCTCAGGTATGAGAATCTGTCCACAGGACAACTATTATTATTATACGGGATTTATATAGCTATTAGTTGTGCACTCCACAAATCTGGCCTTTATGGAAGAGTGGCAAGAAGAAAGCCATTGTTGAAAGAAAGCCATAAGAAGTCCCGTTTGCAGTTTGCGAGAAGCCATGTGGGGGACGCAGCAAACATGTGGAAGAAAGTGCTCTGGTCAGATGAGACCAACATTGAATTTTGGCCTAAAAGCAAAAAGCTATGTGTGATGGAAAAATAACACTGCACATTACCCTGAACACACCATACCCATAGTGAAACATGGTGGTGGCAGCATCATGTTGTGGGAATGCTTTTCTTCAGCAGGGACAGGGAAGCTGGTCAGAGTTGATGGGAAGATGGATGGAGCTAAATACAGGGCAATCTAAGAAGAAAACCTGTTAGAGACTGCAAAAGACTTGAGACTGGGGCAAAGGTTCACCTTCCAGCAGGACAAGGACCCTAAACATACAGCCAGAGCTACAATGGAATGGTTTAGATCAAAGCATATTCATGTGTTAGAATGGCCCAGTCAAAGTCTAGATTTAAATCTAATTGAGAATCTGTGGCAAGACTTGAAAATTGTTGTTCACAGACATTCTCCGTCCAATCTGACAGAGCTTGAGCTATTTTGCAAAGAAGAATGGGCAAAAATGTCACTCTCTAGATGTGCAAAGCTGGTAGAGACTTCCCCAAAAATACTTTCAGCTGTAATTGCGGAGAAAGGTGGTTCTACAAAGTATTGACTCAGGGGGGCTGAATACAAATGCACGTCGCACTTTTCACATATTTATTTGTAAAATGTTTTTGGTAATATAACAAAATGTGGAAAATTTCATGGGGTGTGAATACTTTTTCAAGGCACTGTATTCTAATGAAATTTGCAGATTTCAAAATACTGAAAATGACTTCTGGAATTCCATTAAAATGTTAACACTTATATAAGATTTTAGTGATTGGGTTTACATATACCAACTTCTCAACACAGCCTAATTGGAAACAGAAATGCTAGCTTTCTATGTGAGGGATGATGTAAGCTGCCAACAAACCAGGTAAATGAAAGGAAGAGCAGGTAGGGGATGAAATCTCTGAGATCAGCCTATGGCGTGTCTAGGCAAAGGGGATCCGCTAAGAAGCACAAGTCATCCATCCTCATACATTTCATGGAATAATGTGTGGCACCTACCATACTTTTATAGGACCCTGGAAAATCTGTTTAAGTAATAAAAACACACAGATAGGAGGTAAATGGCTTTGCTGAAATGTATCTTTAGCAGTGTTCTCACCGTCACCTGTATTCCGTGTTTAGTCATCTTTGTAGCTGAAAGATCATTGCACTGTTAATAACCAAATTTTGGGATCGCCATCCCACGCTACCTTTAATACATAACTGATTAATGACCACATGAGCTAAAATCACATAAGGCGCGACAGGTTCATGTTACAAATATCCATGTCTTCCTGCAAAAGGATTTCAACAAGCTTTCACAAATGGGAAACTGACACTCTGTACCGTCATTACATGAATGCTTATGTCTGTAAAGCTTGTTATTACTACAGTTGTCAAATTACTTCTATTTCCCACTGCCCGATGAGCGATCATTGCATTAATTTGCTGTGAAGACAAAGCATGTGTGTACTATAAAGTGCACAACTGTTACTATTCCAAGATTTTACTGGAACTGCTATTGGAAAGAGGTGAACAAGGCACATGTACAGGCAGCGGCAAGACTCGGAATACTATGAGCACCGTGTCAGTTCTTCATACTAATGGATTCAATAATGACATCTAGCCATCCCATACAGAGAAGTGAAAGTTTAGCTACTGAAATAAGTCACTGAAATGATAATTATATCCAGGAATAAAAAAAAAAAATCACTGGTTTCTTGCTTTTTTTTTTTTTTTTCGTAAGACAGCTGAAAAATATCTATATATAATCCTAGCTCTCAGGTGGCCATTAGAGCTACCCTTTCAAAAGTGATATTCACCCACCACTTTAAGACCAGGCTTTTTTTGGCACTTTTTGTTTAGGTTTAAATCAGTATATTTTGCTAGAAAATTACTTATAACCCCCAAACATTATCCATTTTTTTAGCAGAGACCCTAGGGAATAAAATGGTGATCGTTGCAATTTTGTATGTCATGCGGTATTTGCGCAACTGTTTTTCAAATGCAATTGTTTGGGAAAAAATACACTTTAAAAAAAAAAAAACACAATATAAACCCCAATTTTTTTGTAAAATGTGAAAGACGATGTTAGGTATCTATTTACTCTGCGTAACATGTCATGCTTTAAAATTGCGCATGCTCGTTGAATGGTGACAAATTATGGTACTTAAATATATCCATAGGCAACGCTTTGAATGACTTAACAAATTAGCTGTTTAGTTACAGAGGAGGTCTAGCACTAGAATTTCTGCTCTCGCTCTAAAGTTCGTGGTGATACCTCACATGTGTGGTGTGAACACCATTTACATATGTGTGCGCGACTTACGTATGTGTTCGCTTCTACGTGCGAGCACAGAGGGATGGGGGCGCTTTAAATTTTATTTATTTTACTTTTTATTTTTACACTGTCCCTTTAATTATTTTTTTATCACTTTTATTCCTATTACAAGGAATGTAAACATCCCTTGTATTAGAAAGAAGGATGACAGGTCCTCTTTATGGAGAGATCTGAGGTTAAAAAAGACCCCAAATCTCTTCTTTAAATTGAAAATCAAAGGGGGGCGTGGCCTGACTATGGAGGAGTGAGGACGTGCTGAGCCCGAGCTCCGTCCAGTCCGCAGCATAATTAGCAGCTACAGGGGTGATTACCCCCCGATTTCCGCACAGGGTATGTCACAGCGGCGGCGGGCTTCTTCCCAGCCGAAAAAAGCCCACCCAAACGGTCAGGGACCGCTGGATTCCTTTCTTCTAGACACCCCCCGTCAGCAGAGGGGGAAATCCAAGATGGCGCCGGAACGAACGGCCACGCTGCAGCAACAGGAGATTCAGCCAGCGCCTCCAGCTCTATCTCCTATCTCCTCTCCCAGGCTGGTAAGCGACTCCATCCCCCCTGCATCCCCTCGCTCCACATCATCACAGGACAGGGACACACACCTGGCAGCTTTGACTGAGGACAGAGACATCAGGCAGCATTTATGGTCTCTCCCTACTAAGGAGGACCTAGAGCGCTTTACAAGCAGGATTGAGAGGGCCTTCTGGCAAGATATTGAACAATTACAATCTGATACCACTGAGCTGGGTCACAGGGTAGAGACTTTGGAGCAGAAATTCGATGATTCTATACCCGCCATCTCCCAGCTTAGAGAGCAGACCGTCACACACAGTCATCAAATTGAGGCTCTTTTGTGCCAGTTAGACGACATGGAGAACCGCAGCAGGCGAGCGAATATTCGCATACGAGGCCTCCCAGAAGCTACTGCACCTAAGGACATTGTCCCCACCTTACAGGGAGTGTTCCGTGAAATCCTGAGTTTGCCTCCGTCGGTGCCGATTGAGATAGACAGAGCTCACAGGGCACTTCGGCCCCCATCAGAGGACCCTGACAACCCCAGAGATGTGATCTGCAAGCTACACAAATTTACATTGAAGGATCGCATAATGCAAAAAATGCGCAACAGACCAGTCTTTGACTTTGATGGAGCACAACTTTCCTTTTACCAGGACCTCTCACGGCGTACCCTAATGCAGCGGCGGGCCCTTCGCCCACTTCTAACGGAAATCCAAGCGGCAGGCCTCACATACCGCTGGGGCTTCCCATTCAGCCTACAGGCTTCCAAAAATGGCCGTTGGGCTATACTACGCACAAAGGATGACCTCCCCCGCTTCCTACATACCTTGGAGCTTAACCCTGTAGACTTCCCGGATTGGCGCACCACCCCGGACATCCCAAAACCTCAGCTACCTCAACCATGGATCCAGGCGGCAGGAAACAGGCGGTCCCGGGGCCGCAACAGGCAAACGGAGGGCCCACGTCTGGGCACTTCCACAACCAGTGACTAAATGAGCTATTGCCACCCTTATCGCTTTTCCTAATTTTTTAGGCGGAATCCCCTCTCCATCATTGGCATTTCAGTCAGGGCTCTGGGCCTAACGGACGCGCTGCTGTTACAGTCTACCTACTCCTGTGAGGCACCTCACAGTAGGCCCTTTGCACTACCTTTCTACTACAAGAACCATAAGCAACATGATGGACTAGGGGGTCCGTGGTCCAGCTCCTAGCCTGGCCGCCTTGTCCTCCCTCTCTTCTTTTTTGTTTTTGCACTTTTGGGGAGTCCGGGTTCCACAATCTCCTCTTTTCTCTTGTTGAGACGTACTGTTTACCCCCCCTTTTTTGTTTTGCACAATTTTTTTGTTTCCCACCCTGTTTATGTGTCGGAATGGACTGGATGGAAGGATGGGCTAATCGTCTCCTTGGTGGTCTCCCACGTACCCCACCTAGGCCTCACCTTACTAGGTGACAGTCCCTTGTGGGACTCCGAGTCTTCACCCGGGCGGTTTTTGGGTTGATACCCCCCTCCCGGGCGAGCTCTGTAGACTATTGTTGTTTTTGTTTTCTTCTCCTTATCCATATCCCTGTCCCGCCTTTTCCCTCCCTATCCCTTCCACTTCCCCACCTAACCCTCTCCAAGGCCCCCTTCCTTCCACCTCCCACCCCTCCCTAGCCTCTCCCTCCCCTCCTCCCAACTTCCCCCTTGATATTATTTTGTGTTTTAGATCACTCTCTAAAGCTAACCATCTATTGCTTTGATCTGCAGGTTGCCTTTTGGCCGACTGGGCCATGCATGGGGAAATCGGAGGAGGTGTGCACGATCAGCTATCATCCACGTCAGGTGGCCGTCACTAAAGGTACTATCCTACAATGTCAGGGGGCTCTGCTCTCCACATAAGCGCAACAGGCTATGGATGGAACTTAAGAGACTGGGGGCCCAGGTGGTTTTCCTGCAGGAGACTCACTTCAGGAAACAGTCCCTTCCAAAGATACCCACGCACCTATACACCCAATGGTTTTTTAGCAACTCCCCAGTCGCCAAATCACGAGGTACAGCCATCGCATTCCATAAGTCATGCCCATTCCAACCTTCAGAGACTCAGGCCGACTCACAGGGCAGATACGTCTTTGTGAAGGGGGTCTTGGCCAACAAAAAATTTACATTTGCGACTCTCTACGCACCCAATGCCCAACAACTCTCCTTTATTGATTCTGTGCTAGATAAATTGAACGAATTCAGGGAGGGTCACCTAATTCTTGGAGGGGATTTTAACGTGAGCCCGGACCCGCTCGTTGACACATCCCATGGCCGCCCCACTCACTCCCAAGCCTTCCTCAAGCATTTTCGCAAGTCACTGCAGAATAGCCTCCTTATAGACACGTGGAGAGCTCTTCATGCATCTGAGAGGGACTACAGCTACTACTCGGGGGTGCATGACGTTTATACACGCATTGACCTTATGTGTGTGGACCATGACACCCTTGAATTGCTGCAGTCAGCTGAAATAGGCAACATCACTATTTCAGATCATGCTCCAATATGGGCCATGATACGGGTTCCAGACGAAACACAGAGGGCCTGGTCCTGGAGGCTCAACGAAAACCTCCTGGACGACGCCTCAGTGGTAGCTAAGGTCTCCGAGACCATCACACACTATTTTGCGGAGAATGTGTCCGAGGAAATGGCAGACGGAGTGGTGTGGGAAAGTCATAAGGCGGTACTCAGGGGTGAATTGATCTCCCTGGGTTCCAAACTCAAAAGGGAAAGACAGATAGACTTCAAGAGGGTGCTGACAGCTTTGCAGGAAGAGGAACTTAAACACAAACGTCAGGGGGAGACTAACGCCCGCGAAAGGCTGACTGAACTGAGGGAGTTGTTTTCTCGCCTCCTCGACCGTCGCGTGCGCAGACAATTACGCCATCTTTCACATAAATACTACGAACAGGGAAACAAATGCGGCAGAATGCTAGCTAGAGCGCTTCGGAAGAGAAGAGGGACAGCCCACGTACACTCGCTCCGGTCCCCTGACGGTACAGCTACATTACACTCCTCTGGGATTGCCTCAATCTTTAGAGATTATTATGCAGAATTATACCACCTAGATAAGGACATCTCACACACAGGACGATCAGCAAAACTAAAAGCGATTGGCGAATACCTCGCCGCAGCTGGACTCCCCTCCCTGACGCCAGAGCAGCAGCTAGACCTTGATTCCCCCATTTCCCCTCAGAAGATTATTTCAACAGTGAAGGCCCTACCTAACGGGAAGAGCCCTGGCCCGGATGGATACTCCAAAGCATATTATGCAAAGTTTCTCCCCCTGCTACAAAATCATATGTGCAGGTATTTTAACTCTTTGGCCACAAATCACCAGATTCCCCCTGAGGCTTTACTGGCCCACATCACAGTGCTGCCGAAAGAGGGCAAGGACCCCACTCTCCCACAAAGCTATCGACCAATATCGCTACTTAACGTCGACATAAAAATTTTTGCTAAGATTATGGCAAATCGACTTAAACACGTCCTGCCCTCCTTTATTCACCCCGATCAAACGGGATTTATTTCAGGAAGAGAAGCTAGAGACAATTCCATCCGGGCCATACAGCTCATACAATGGGCATGTTCACATAAGAATTCCACCTCCTACCTTATTCTGTCCACAGATGCCGAAAAGGCCTTTGACAGGATTGATTGGTCATACCTTAAGGCGGTTCTGGAGGCTTGGGGACTGGGCCCTCATATGCTGAGATGGATCATGGCGCTTTACTCGACCCCCAGTGCGAAGGTCAAAGTGAACGGCCATCTATCCTTGGGATTCCCCATACGGAATGGCACGAGGCAGGGGTGTCCCCTCTCCCCCCTACTGTTCGCTCTGGCTTTGGAGCCTCTGCTTCGAACAATACGGGCAAACACTGATATTAGAGGGGTAACAGTAGGGTCTACGGAACACAAACTATCGGCCTATGCCGACGACGTGCTCTTTCATTTGACCCAGCCCTTAGTGTCATTGCCAAACCTTATGAGGGAACTAAAAAGTTTCGGTCATGTGTCAAACTTTAAAATAAACTTTTCGAAATCCGAAATTCTGCCCATTACCATCCCTATAAAAATGGCTACTGGCTTGCAACAAGCTTTCCCATTTAGCTGGGCTAAAACGTCTATTAAGTACTTGGGTATCCAACTTACAAATCGATTTGACACTATTTATTCGGCTAATTTTCCCACCCTTTTGAGCATGGTGCGTAGAGACTTACAGAATTGGACCAAGACCTCCTTCACATGGCTAGGCAGACTTAACATACTCAAGATGAACATCCTTCCTAGGGTGCTCTTTTATTTACAGATGCTGCCAGTTACCCTCCCCAGGAGCTTCTTCGCTCAGCTTCAAAGCCTAATGATTAATTTCATTTGGCATGGTAAAAAACCAAGACTGGCGGTGTCTTTGCTACAGAAGGCCAAAGAAATGGGTGGCTTGGGCCTCCCGGATATACGACGATACTATAGAGCCATTGAGATCCAACATATCCTTAACTGGCGTCACCACGGGGGTTCAAAACTGTGGGTCTCCTTGGAGAAGAGCTTAGCAGGCCGGGACTTGTCATACGCACCCTGGCTGTCCCGTGAACACAGAGGACTTTCACAGACGACCTCACCGCTAACCAATCACATCCTGCGGGTCTGGGACCGCACAAATGCCCTGTATGCTCTGGTGCCCCCGGGCTCCCCATTGGCACCTCTAGGGGGATATAAGTGGTTCCCTCCTGGGGAGCAGAGAACCTTTTTCGGTACGTGGGTGTCCGACGGCAATTATAGTTACGGTAAATTTGTGGATAAGGGCAAGCTGATACCCCTAGACGCCTTGCGGAATAGCCACGGCAGATTCCCTATGGACTGGTGGAGGCACCAGCAACTCCAACACTTTATTGCAACAGAGGGGACCCCGATGAGAGGGCTAGACACCATCACCACACTAGAAAGTCTTTTCATAGAAGAAGAGCCAACTCCTCATTTGATTTCTGAGCTATACAGGCTACTGGGCTCAGTTCCCACCGCTGGTAAGCCAGCTTTCATAAGGGAATGGGAACGAGACGTAGGGGTGGAGTTCACGCCAGAACAACGTCTACACATGTATAAACTAGCACACTCTAGCTCCATAGAATCTAGAACGCAGGAAACAAACTACAAGCTTCTAACTCGCTGGTACCGGGTACCAGCTGCCATAGCACGTATATACCCCTCGGTTTCTGATCGATGCTGGCGAGGTTGCGATCAGAAAGGCACCCTTCTTCATGTATGGTGGGAATGCCCAGTGATTAGGTCTTTCTGGATGGAAGTACAGACTACCATTAAAAATGCCCTGCAGATTGAGATCCCGTTCTCCCCTGAGCATTTCCTCTTGCACCTCCCCGCCCTCCCTCTAAGTCACTACAAAAAAAGCGCCCTTCCTCATCTACTAAATGCCGCTAAAAGGCTTATACCTCTCTATTGGAAGCGTCCACAGGTCCCTACCTTAAAAGAATGGCTACAGAAGGTGGAGGATATCAGAGAGGCGGAGGAGTGGGTGGCGAGGTGCACAGATAGGAGTGAGCTCTTTGATGGTATTTGGGCTCAGTGGCGGGGATTCACCATCGATACTAATCCAGTGTCCTCTAGCATAGATGTCGCGCTGTTGGAGTTAGCGGAGCCCTCCTTGAAGCTAAGGAGGCCTGTTGGCGGTGATGTGCGTACCTGAGTGGAATGTTTTAGCGCCCTATTGATTGCATGGGGTGTTGACCTTTTCTTTCCAAATGCATGGTTCACAAGGTATATAGCTGTAGGCTAATATGAGACGCTATGCGTCGTTAGTGATTACAGATAAGTGTTATATCTCCTTTATTAATATTAGAGTTGTTACTTGTTTAGACGTATTGGTCAGGGGCTCTGCCTGGTAACGTAGGCACCTTTGTGTCCGCACTGGCCCGGTGGATGCCCAGGGGGCGCTCCCCTTAGGCGAAGGTTAGTTGGAGGCCTACGGCCCCCCTTCTGGGGAATCCGCCCAGTGGGCATCCTGGGGCACTGAATAAAAAATGAGGCCCCCCCCCTCCAATACCAAAATGGAGGGCTGAGGGGGATGGGTCCGGCCAAGCCGTTGCGGCGGGACCCCCTCTTAGGACTCAATATGACTGTTTAGCAATGTAATAAAGTTCGGAGATGATTTAATCCCTCCCCCCTTTCCCCTCCCTCCCTTACCCCTACGTATTACAACTTGTTATACATCTTGTTTTTGTATCAACATATTGGTCTGCACAGGAAAAAATGCAATGTTCTGTGGTAAGAATGACCATAGACTATATGTAAGTTTGTTCTTTTTCTTATTATATAAAATAAAAATAAAGATTACAAAAAAAAAATTGAAAAGCAAAAAAAAAAAAAATCACAAAAGAAATGTCAGTCACTGGCTCTCTGCTTTTTCCCTCCTCGCTCACTGGAGCGCTGGGCTGTTGAGGGGACGGGAGTGGCCGGCTCAGGCTCTCAGTGGCTCGCTGAGAGGCTGAGCCAAGTGCCAACCCAGGCATGTGGGCAGATCCCAACTATTTGGTCCCAATCTTTCCCAAGCCTGGACCAGCCCTTTGACGCCAGTCGACAGCAGGCTTTAGCCCACTGTCTGTTGAAAACGGGTCACAGGAGTGCAGAACAAACTGGTTTCACTGTACTTTTCCTTTAAGTTTATGTACACGTTTATAAAATATAAATGGAAGGTAATATTCAGAGGCAACTAGGAGTTTTTACGGTAGTTATCTTCTCTTGCTATTAGTTGGTCCTTACAAGTTGGTAAAGAGAGAAAGAAAACTGGTAATAAGGTAAATAATAATCTTGCCATACAAGGATTTAAAAGAAAAAAAAATTGAATCTCGGGACTGGGTCTCTATACAGATTATGCACATGTCAAGACTCAAACCACAGAAAACACAAGCAGTACTGCATAAGATGTAAAACCCAATCCCAGGCACAAGTAAAAAAAAAAAAAACACACACACCTTTGCCCCTTAACCCTCCCACTCCGCACCACGCACACAATGCAAGGGTCTAGGGGTAGAGGGATAAAATGTAATAGTTACCTTATTCCTCTCTCCTGTAGGCTTCCTTTATCTGCATGGCCGGTCCCCTGAAGCCCCCCTAAGGCAGACCATAAATTTGTTTTTTTTTGTTCAACTGGCAAGGGTTAAATGTTCATTTACGCCTAGGGTACCAATAAAAAGTACTTTTAGTTACCTAAACCTTACCTCCCACAGACTTCTTTACATACTATAAGACAAGCCACCCCAGCATCTTCTCTCTCTGAGACATCAAGAAGAAGGCAGGTCACTGCATTGTACGCAAGGACCCCAAGGGACCACCCACAAGTTGAGTGCCAGCTGCCAGGGGAGCGAGGGGTCTGGTAAGTAAAAGCCCTTTTTTACTGGTACCCAAAGAGCATTTAACCCTTGCAGCTTGGGGGGTGCCCCACAGCAAAAGTTAGGTTGTTTTTTACTTTCCCGAGAGTTCATACAGGTAGCAGAATAATTACACTGAGCTAATCTCCAAATCCCTATATCTTATGCCGCGTATACACGACCGGACTTTCAGTCAGAATAGACACTGACGGTCTTTCCGACGGAGTTCTGAAGGAGTTCCGCTTAAACGGACTTGCCTACAAATGATCACACCAAAGTCCGATCGTTTAGAACGCAAAGACGTACGACGGGACTAGAAAGATGGAGTTCAATAGCCAGTAGCCAATAGCTGCCCTTGGGTCCGTCGGACTAGCATACAGACGAGCAGTTTTCCCGATAGGAACTGATTCCGTCGGAAAGATTTGAAACATGTTCCATTTCTAGGTCCATCAGAATTTTAGAAAGAAAAAGTCCGATGACGCCCACACATGATCGGAATTTCCGTCAGAATGATTCCATCGGACCTTTTCTGCCGGAAAGTCCGGTCGTGTGTACGTGGCATTATACAATACTAAAATCATGAAAGCACAAACATGTAAAAATGTGAAAGACGCATTAAAAAAAAAAATCACTAATGGGGCGTGGCTTGGACATGGCGGAGTTAGGAAGCTTTCTGTTAGTGCTCCTGACTCCCGGCTCACATATTTCAGATGAAATGTCCCAAAATCTTATGAAAGCCAGCTGGAAATGACTTTTAAAAGAAGGGGGAAGACAAGGAGATCGCCACAGGCTAACCCAGCGCCATAGATCGTAAAGTACCTCAAATTCCAACCTAAAACAGCAAGCTCCTCTGCGGAACCATGAGGCAAGACAAGGCTGCAAAACCTGCCATCCGTATCTATGGCTGCCTCTCAAAGTCTTACCTCACACTCGCTGGAGGGGATGCCCTTGCTGTTGCTTCCATCGCCGGGTAGTCCGGAGGCTCGGAGGCATCCGCAGGATCTTCACAGACGGATGCGGATATCAGAGCCTTACTGAGGGCTCTCCCAACCAAAGCTGACATGGAAGCCTTAATGGGCAGGCTAGAGGAACAGCACCGCCGAGACTTTCACGAGCTCCGCTCTGAGGTCCGCAATCTCTGGATTCGAGGGTTGCTGGAGGCAACGGGTCCGGAGAATTTACAAGAAACCATAGCGGCCATTTTCCGACAGCTATTGGGAACAGACTCGCCAGCCTCCATGGAGATCGATAGAGTCCATCGCACATTGGGGCCAAAGCCACAAGATCTTGATCGCCCCAGAGACGTTATTTGCCGTCTGCATCGGTACACACTCAAGGAACAAATTCTTAGAGCGGCATGGTCTGCAGATCAGATAGACTTTGATGGGGCAGAGCTGTTGATCTATCCGGATGTCTCCAGGGAGACGCTGCAGTGGAGGGCTATGCTGAAACCTCTTCTTGAGCGGCTCCGTCGGGCTGCGCTGCCCTACAGATGGGGCTTTCCGCTCCAATTGACAGTAAGGCAGGGGGAGCCTTCTTCACGTTGAGGCGCCATGCGGATCTCCCAGCCCTTTTCCTTTTCCTGGACATGGAACCATTTCCCATACCCGACTGGGTGAAGCCACTGCCTGCGAGGGACTTCCGTCAAGCACCACGGGCACAAGGTCCCAGTCTACCACGTCGCTCCAGCAGAAGAAGGAGAGGGGGCATGCAGCCGGCTACTGGCCGAGACCCTGAAGCCCGAGATGGTTGCGGGGTGGGAGGTGGGTGGAGAGTCTTCTCCCCCTTCTGTTCCCACTTCGGTTCATTTTATTGATTGTGCATGGCCTCTGCAGATCTCCAGACTGGACCCCTGAGGATTATCGACTTCCCATCGGCATATCATTTTTAGGGGAGTGAAGCCTTCATTATACATGCGACGAGGTGGGGAGTTTTGCCCTTATGCTTTACAGTGATGAGCCGTGTTGGGCTCCTGCGGGGTCACTGTGCTGTTGCTTCACCTCTGAACTAGGACATATGGAACCATTCTAACACCACAGTTTTCACATACTTGTTGACCCCGTATACCTTGAACTGAACCGCGGTGGACTACTATCAACAGCTGAACCTCGTGGCTCCGATCTGGGGAGGTTTGCCGGGGGGGGGGGTTGTGGGGAGGTGTGGAAGGGGTACAGGGGGACTTGGGGTGAGTTTACCAGAGTACAGTATATGTTGACTGTGTTTATTTTATAAATGTTCAAACTGAATGAGCACGCCCCATGGAAGTATCTCGGGAGGAGGGCTGTAGTAATGTGTTGGCTCTCCACTTTCTCCCCCTCTCATGTAGCGGCACTTTCTCCCCTTCCTGCCTCCTCTTCCCCCCTTCTCCCCGTGGGGGATAGTCTTATATTTAGGGGGGGACTCTTGTCCTGGGTTCTCTCTGACCCCCAGCATGCGTAGGTGGTGGGATCTAGATAATGAGAGGGATGGTCTGTGCATGTGGTTTCTCGGACCGCGGCCTCCATGCCTCCTAACTGTTAAGACATAGTGAGGGCGTGAGGTTCCCCCCCCCCTCCTCCCCTTGTTACTTCACGTTCGGGCGGGGGAGGTTTGATTGACTGGGAAAAATAAGGTCCATCCCCACGGGATCTATGAGAAAAGGTCAACGGGACCCTTCCATACAAGTGCTCGATGTCACTCCCCTTACCAGGGATAGGGCCTGGGGGCATATGGGCGGGGCTATGTAGAGGCTATGTGCAATATTGTATCTCTGGTTTTCCTTGATTGTTCGGTGGTTTTTTTTCTATCTGTATCGCATATACCAGCGTTTTGTTTTTTTTCTGATAAGCTATGTTATATATTTTTTTTCTTTTATTTGTCTCTCATTAAACAGGTTGAATGAAACTATGTTGTTATTGGGAACCAATTGCAATAAGTATAACATTTTGAGGTTAAGCCAAAGAGTCAGGTCATGTCGGCGGGGCCACGCCTGGTTCCGAGCAGCCTTATGGGGGCGGCGGGAGCCGGCGTTGCCAGGACGGAATGTTATGGCAGTTGTTCTGAGTCGGTTAACGCATTTGGCTCTAAGCATTTTATTATGTGAATCGGGATAGGGAGCCTCCAATCCCTGTTGTGTCCAACCAATTTCCCCACATAGGGTTATGCCTGATTGATGCCCTCTTTCCTTCAAGAGGTCGTCAGGGTGCACTGAGACTAGGTCTCACATATGCCTTAGGCGTACTAGTTCTCCCTCTACCTCCACCGCTTTCTTTTACTGCGGTCCTTTTTCTTTGTTTCTGTTCTTTATCTTTTTAACTAATATTATCCCTTTTCATTTTTTCTATTCTTTTCTGCCTTAGCCAACTTTTGTTCACTTCTCCCTGCTCCCCCCCCCCCCCCCCCTTTTTTTTTTTTTTCTTTCTTTCCCCCCTCTCTCCCTTCCCCCCCTGCTCCGGTCGTAATCATGACTAGAGAGAAACTGGATCCAGTCCGTCTGATGTCCATCAATGTGAAGGGGTTAAATACCCCGGAGAAGCGCTTTATGGTGCTTGCCAACCTGAAAAGTATGAAAGCTCACGTGTGCTTCCTCCAGGAGACGCATTTCCGTGCGGATAACCCACCAAGACTCCAGGATCGCTGTTTCCCGACAGCATACCATGGTTGCTCCTCTGAGTCCAAGTCCAAAGGGGTGAGCATTCTTATCCGGAACAATACCCCATGGGTGTTGAAGGATCGATGGAGCGATGCAGAGGGAAGAGCGCTCTTTGTAAAGGGAACTCTGAGGGTGACCCTGGTTACTCTGGTGAATCTTTATCTCCCTAACTCTAATCAGATAACCTTTCTGGAACAGACCTTGAACAATTTTGGGGACTTCGCCGAAGGGGAAGTAATCATAGGGGGCGACATGAACTATATCTTGGATCCGAGTTTAGATTCCTCCAGAAGCACCACACAGCATTCTTACGCATCACTGAGGCGTTTTAAGAGAAATTTTCATGCTTTCCACTTGGTGGACGTGTGGCGAGTCCCCCATCCAAACCAAAAAGACTTTACGTTTTATTCGCACCCCCACAACTCCTACTCCAGAATTGACTTGTTGATGGTGCCACAGTCGCTCTTATCCAGGGTCGTTTCAGCCTCGATCGGCTCTATCACGTTCTCGGATCATGCACCAGTCTTTATGGAAGTGGACCTGTTAAAGCCCACTATGAAACAATGGATATGGAGACTCAACGACTCCATGATACAAAATCCAGAGATAGTGTCGGAAGTGGCGGGAGAATTAAAACATTATTTTTCCACCAATGTGACCCCAGAGGTACACTCAACAATAGTGTGGGAGGCGCACAAAAGCTACATTAGAGGCGTCACGATAAAAATAGGATCTCGTATAAAAAAGGAAGGGATCAAACAAACTGTTGATCTATTAGAAAAAATTAGAAAATTGGAGATTATTCAAAAAAAAAAAAAAAAAAAAAAAAAAAAAAATCGCTGGCATCCCAGGCCTTGTCAGATTTAACCGCTTTCAGAAACCAGCTCCGGTCCTTGGCACTGTTTAAGGCCAAAGAGACAATATCTAAATGTCGCCGCACCTTTTATGAGCATAGCAATAAATGCGGCAAGATGCTGGCGTGAGCACTGAGAGCTCAGAGAGCCCGCACGTTCATCCCGGAAATGCTGAATGAGACACACAATAAAATACATACTACGGAAGGGATTGCCGCGCTCTTTAGGGACTATTACACGGCGCTGTACAACCTCCCGTCCCCACAGTCAGAAAGAGACAGTTCTGTCAAACAAAAAGCCATTCAAGAATATCTATGCAAGTCAGGCCTCCCGCAGATTCCGGAGGAGGAACTGAGTGAACTGGACAAACCAAGCTCAACAGAGGAGGTGACGTTGGCAATGGCTCAAATGCAGCTAGGCAAGGCCCCGGGCCCAGATGGAGATTCCCTCTTATATTACAGAACTTTTGGAGATGTATTGATTCCGCATTTCCTGTCCGCATACAATGCGGCAGAAGAAGGGACGATCCTTCCAAGGGATACATTGAGAGCCCACATTGCAGTGCTACCTAAAGAAGGAAAGGATCCATTACGCTGTCAAAATTATAGACCGATTTCCCTATTAAATGTTGACCTAAAAATTTTTACGAAAATCCTCTCAATGCGGTTGATTAACTTGATCCCATTATTGATTCATTCCGACCAAGTAGGATTTGTCCCGACGAGGGAGGCGCAGGACAACACCATAAAGGCAATCACGCGGAAGATCCCTATGCTGCTTCTCTCGACGGACGCCAAAAAGGCGTTCGATAGGGTGAGCTGACCTTTTCTATTAGAAACCCTAAGATGCATTGGTTTGAAAGATCGAAGGATGAGCTGGGTATATGCCATATATTCATGTCCATCAGCTCAGGTCAAGATTAATGGCTATCTCTCGTCAACGTTAAACATACTGAATGGGACAAGACAGGGGTGCCCTCTGTCGCCACTAATTTTTATTCTCACCCTCAAACCTTTTTTGAGGTCTATCAGAAATAACCCAGACATTGAGGGCATACACCTGGATGCCACCTTGTCCCCAAAAGTTGCGGCCTTTGCGGATGATCTCCTCTTCTTCTTGACTAAACCCTTAGTGTCCATCCCGAACTTGCTTAAGGAACTAAAAACATACGAGGGATTATCACAATACCGCATTAACTACCAGAAATCAGAAGCACTCGATGTTAATTTGCCATCCTCCCTAACCACACTACTTCAGTCAGACTTCCCTTTCAAATTGGCCACTTCAGGTATCAAATATCTGGGTACCTGGTTACCCAGCAAGACAGAGGATATTTTTCGTCTCAATTTCCCCCCTCTCCTGAGATAAAAAAAGATTTGAAAGAATGGCAGCATGGTCTCTTTACCTGGTTTGGGCGTTGTAGCATAGTGAAAATGAACATCATGCCCAGAATCCTATATCATCTACAGGCACTTCCAACACCAATCCCTATCGCTTTCTTGAAAGCGGTAAATAGAACGATTACTCAATTTGTCTGGGCGGGTAAGCCTCCACGGTTGGCACAAACAATACTCCGCCTTCCAAAATTGAGTGGCGGTATAGCCCTTCCTGACGCCATTCTCTATCACACAGCTTGCCACTTAACTCGAGTATTAGACTGGAGCAGACACGCCACCCTGAAACAATGGGTACAAATAGAGAACGCCTTAGCGGGGTTCCAATTGGACCAATTGCTCTGGTGTCAGCAACCTCTGCCAAATAGGGGTGACAATCCGGACAGCGCGAAAAGTGTTTCGAGATCAGACACTCGTACCGCTTCCTTCTCCACTCACTCCTGTAGTGGGCAACCCGGCCTTCACTCCGGGAACTAAAGATCCCAGATTCCAAGATCTGAAACTGAAGGAGAGATCACAGGCCAGGCATTAACTCATCAATGGACAATGGAAAAATAGACAGCAGATCATGGATGACCCTGCACTGAGGGGTCTTTCCTTTTGGCAAAAGATTCAACTGTCCCATTACCTTAGTTCATTAACCTCACCAGAGGCCTATGGTAGGCAACTAACTCCCTTTGAATTGCTATGCATGGATCAGTCTCCACTGAGACACGCGATTTCACTAACATACCAGCTCCAGGTGTCCCCACAGGCGGATACCAGACTTCCCTACATTGACAAGTGGGAACGGGATCTGGGGCTTAAATTCACAGTCAAACAGATTGAGCGGATCATCCTTTTTTCCCCACAAGACTTCAATATGTGCGAGACACCAGGAGACGGGATACAAGTTGCTGTCCCGGTGGTATTACACGCCAGTTAGGATCCACAAGATGTTTCCCCAGAGCACAGACCTGTGCTGGAGATGTGGGGAAGAAGTTGGAACACTCCTCCATGTTTTCTGGTCATGCCGGTTGATATGATCCTTTTGAACCGAGGTCCATCGCATCGTCCAAAAGTTCTCGGACTGGGCTTTGCCAGAGTCCCCTGAATTCTTCCTTCTGCATCATCATGAGATCCCAATCAAAAGCTACAGGAAATCTATATTGCCTATCTTGCTCACGGCAGCAAAAAGCTGCATCCCACTGTACTGGAAGCAGAGACAGCCTCCGACGGTGGCGACATGGATGAACAGAGTAGCGGACATACACGCAATGGAGGACTTGGTGGCCACGGAAAAAGGCTTAAATGAGAAATTCTCCAAAAAAATTGTACTTTTGGCATGAGTTCATATACTCCAAGGAATACGGACGGCTGGTGAACCAATCCCCTTGAGGGGGATAACTGAGAATTCTCCCCGGGGGATTGGGGAGAATTCTCCCCCACATTTCCCTTCCTCTCCCTTTCCTTTTTCCAGATCCTTCTGTTTCTGTTTCGGGTTTTTTCATACCGGATAATGGTTTCTGGGGGCCGGTGAGAGCCCTTAGCCATTCCCTAAAAATACGGCTATTGCCGAGAAAATTAAGGGAACCATGCGGGTCACGGAGGCCCTCTACTCAGTAGACATACGTCATGCCTTTATCCTAGAAGGAAACTTCGAGCACAGAGCTCTTATGTTCGTGTATCCACAGATATAGTGATGTATATTCTGATTTGTCATTGTATTATATGATGTTGGGCTTTCTGTACCCACATGTCCTATCTTGTTAAATAAAGAATTTATAAAAAAAAAAATCACTAATGCACACATGTACTAACTAGAAATACACTAAACTTTCTCTAAAACTAAAAGATAATATACTCCTGTGCCAAAGTCACCATGCCTGTACAATAAGATGTCATCACAGCACCACATGCAATAAATTATTGCTCCACTTTCCGGAATCACTGCATGTGCTGAACATATTTTTTCTTCTCCCGCTGTAATGGTACCATTACAACATGTGCTTAAAAAAAATGACAAATTCGAAAGATCAGTAAGACCTAAATGGTGACTGACAAATATACTGTGCTACTGTATGCAAAAATGTACTATATCAAAAATGAAGATAATACATATTGATACAAGCCACACGCATATGATCAATAAAATATAATATTAAAATTACTAAGCAATGTTAATGGGAATGTAAATATTAATCAAGGTAAACTAATATGTCATTCTATAGTAAAATAGGCAACAGATAAAACATAAAATAGAAGCAGAATAATTCAATACAAAATAATGATGGGAGTCATAGTTCAAAAGGCAAATTAAAGCCTACCAGTCCATAGATGTGGTATCTGCATTACTTTTCTTTCTTTTTTACCTGCTCAATGATGTCACCTGGGTGACCCTGCCCCCTTAGTTTACTTTAGCGGTGGGGACCCAGAGACCCCATATCTCACTATTAAGAGCACCTGACATGTCATATTGCTATTACAAGGGATGTTTACATTCCTTGTAATAGGAATAAAAGTGATCATTTTTTTTTTTTTCAAAAAAGTGTCAAAAAAAAAAAAAAAAATATAATTAACAATACAAAAAAAAAATATTTTTAAAACGCCGCTGTCCCCGTGTGCTCGCACGCAGAAGCGAACGCAAACGTAAGTCCCACCCACATATGAAAACGGTGTTCAAACCATACATGTGAGGTATCGCCGCGAACGTTGGAGCGAGAGCAATAATTTTGGCCCTAGACCTCCTCTGTAACTCAAAACATGTAACCAGTAAAAAAATTTCAATCGTCGCCTATGGGGATTTTTAAGTACCGAACATTGGCACCATTCCACGAGCGTGTGCAATTTTGAAGCGTGACATGTTAGGTATTTATTTACTCGGCGTAACTTCATCTTTCACAAAATGCAAAAACATTGGGCTAACTTTACTGTTTTGTTTTTTTTTTTAAACACAAAACTGTTTTTTTCCCCAAAAAAACGCGTTCGAAAAATTCCTGCGCAAATACTGTGTGAGATAAAAAGTTGCAACAACCGCCATTGTATTCTCTAGGGTCTTTGCTAAAAAAACATATATAATGTTTGGGGGTTCTATGTAATTTTCTAGCAAAAAAATGATGATTTTTACATGTAGGAGAGAAATGTCAGAATTGGCCCGGTATTGAAGTGGTTAAATACCATTAAAAAAAAAAAAGCTCTACCTGTCTCAAAAAAATGATAAAAATTTTGTTTGGGTAGTGTTGCATGACTGCGCAATTGTCAGTCAAAGTGCGACAGCACTGAAAGCTAAAAATTGGCCTGGGCAGGAAAGGGGTGAAAGTGCCTAGTAGGCAAGTGGTTATAAAGTCACATGTATTAATTACTTTGATTTTCTCTGTTTCAGGTCCCTGTTCAGTACAGTGTGTGTGTGTGTGTGTGTGTGTGTGTGTGTGTGTGTGTGTGTGTGTGTGTGTGTGTTTTTTCCTAAAATTACAATGCTAAATACCTTCTTTGCAGAGCCCTGTCATGTGACCTCCCTCTGCTTTCCTTCTCGATGTGAGTAAAGTGGGAGGGTTTGAAATTCCCCTCTGATAAATGCAAACCAGCAGAGGGAGGTCATGTGTCTGCACAGCAGGGCTCTGTAAAGAAGGTATTTAGCATTATAATTTTAGGAAAACACACATAACGTAATTTATACATATTTCTTAACTTTTTAAGCACTGGAGCAGCTGCAGAGAGTAGAATTACACAGGCATGAGAGAAGAGGGGAGGGGCAGGGAGGGTATTGGCTCACACACAAGATACGGAACTGACAGGGGGAGATGCAGAGATGCGGAGGAGAGAGCTGGATGACGGAGGCATGTAAACTGACCACGCCATCATAGATCAGCAGCCATGATAAATGTGGTCAGTTTAAACAGGGGAAGACAGGAACAGGCCAGATCAGCCAGGTCTTGCACAACATTAGAAAGGGACAATTGACATGGCAAAAGCACTGTGCTATATCTCATACCTTATAGGGACAGGAGCATGTTTTTTTGTTTTTTTAGGGTTGCAACTACTTTAAGCTTTGACAAAAAAAACTGGAAGCAGATTGACTTCTATGCAGAGCTATTTTGCACTCTCCAGTTTTACTAAATCAACCTCTGTGTATATCATACTTATGCCTGGAATTATTCTTTAAATATCAGGTGATATTTTGTATAAAACACAAATATTTTATATAATTAATGTTGGTGAATTGACCCCATTCAGAAATACAGTTTTTTTAATACTTGGTTTCCCTCAATTTTTTTATTCTTTGTTGCATATTAACACTAATGTTAATGCAACCTTTTCCAGCAATTTCCAGTCTACATGCACTCCAGCGACTGCTGCATGTCATTTCTTAGTGCAGACTTCCTGATAGTGACACAACAGTACAGTAGAATATGCCTGTGCACTGGGTGTCAGTACAGCTGCTTCTAGTTTCCACTGCAAACCCATGTGAAAGGCACTTCCTCTTACAGATTGACAAGGGCTATCATGGCAAGATGTAAATGACATTAAAGTGATACTAAAGTTTTCCATTTAAAAATAATAAAACATGTCATACTTACCTGCTCTGTGGTTTTGCACAGGGCAGCCCAGATCCTCCTCTTCTCCGGTCCTTCACCTGCTCTCCTGGCCCCTCCCTCCTGTCGAGTGCCGCTACAGCAAGCAGCTTGCTATGGGGGCACCCGAGTCGAGCCACTGCTCCGTGTGTCCATTCAGACATGAGCCACGGTTCGGTCCTGCCCCCTCTCTCTCATTATTGGCTCACTGACTTTAACAGCAGTGGGAGCCAATGGCGCTGGATCAAGATGGGCTCAGGTGAATATGAGGCGGGCTGCTGTACACAGAAGGATTTTTATCTTAATGCATAGAATGCATTAAGATAAAAAAACCTTCTGACTTTCCAACAACTTTAACATGTTAAAGCTTATATAACATTTCAGTGACTGCTTTTACATATAAAAGAACGAGATGTGCTACTCTCAAGCCCTAGATCGGGAAAGAAAGCACCTAGTGCTGACTGCCAGCAGGCGCTTGTTTTTTCTCCCACAAGTCCGAGGAAAGGGAGAAAAAGCCAGCTGCACTGCATAGGGATCCAAACTTTGGCAACTTTATCTAGCGAACATACACAAATAGTTCCACCATCGACATCCTCCTCTGAAGTGTTTTACCCACAAAATTGAGTTTGATCATCGAGATACAATGAAGTCCAGACTTATTTGTGAAACGCGTCAGTAGAGGGGGACTGAGGCAAGGACTTTTTATTGATGTTGTCTGGTTGAAGTCGCCAGTGTTTGAATCCCTATGGAGCGAAGCTGGCTTTTTCCCTTTGGACTTGAATGCTTACAAATACTTAAAGGGGTTGTAAACCTTGGTGTATTTTCACCTTAATGCATCCTATGCATTAAGGTGAAAAAACTTCTGACACTGACTGGCCCCCAGCCCCCCCCCCCCCCCCGTTTTACTCACCTGTGCCCATTCGTTCCCTCCGTGGAGATGCGCTCACCTTCTCTGCCCGGGGTTCTAGGCTCTTGAGTGGATAGATTGATAGCAGCGCAGCCATTGGCTCCCGCTGCTGTCAAAATCCAATGACGTGGGCACCAGGGGCGGGGCCGAGTCTGGCATTCTGTGTCTATGCATGCAAATGTTGGACTCGGGAGCACGCCCGCAAGGTAACCCCCAGGGAGGGAGCTTCTCCCGTGGGGTTTCCCGATACGGGGAGGGGCCGCGAGCGCCGCTGGGGGACCCCAGAAGAGGAGGTTCGGGGCCACATTGTGCAACATGAACTGCAGGAGGTAAGTATATGTTTGTTGTTTTAAAAAAAAAAAAATGAAGGTTTAAAATCACTTTATGGGTGAGAGAGAAGTGCCTGGGGAATAGAACAGTGCCATAGGTGGGTATGTGGTGGTGGAAGAGAAGGAGAGCACTATCTGGGGGAGACAGGGAGTCGATCTGGCAGAGGGGAGTAAAGATAAACCACACAGTACTTGTAAAGTCAGAAATACCGTAAGTGTCAAGTGTTTGGCAATATTGTCATCGTCATGATTTGCGCAGCACACCCTAATCATCCTGTAAACCAGTGGTCATCAACCCTGTCCTCAGGGCCCACTAACAGGCCAGGTTTGGAAGATAATTGAAATACATCACAGATGATATAATTTGTTGCTCAGTGATTGCAGTATTCTAGTCTGCATCTCCCCAAGGTAATACATAAAACCTGGCCTGTTAGTGGGCCCTGAGGACAGGGTTGATAACCACTGCTGTAAACCATTCACCCAGGGTGACATCTCTGACGGCTCATTTACACTATTTGTGGTGACCTGTGGTTTCCTGCACAAGATAAAAACGCAGGTCACCTCTAGGATAAATAGAAAACAACTGTTTTCTATGTGCCTCACTCACACCACAATGCAATGGTGATGTGCGGTGTGGAAAAATGCAGACATGGAACATTTTTCTGCTGTGCAGCTCACACCACTGTGGCTCAGGTGCAACACAAACCTTTTGATGAAGTATCAATTCAATAAAGTTAATTAAAGAGAAAAAAGATGTAAAATGTAAACAGTGTGATGAGATGAAACAGCACATTGCACTGCCCCTCAATGCTGGTACACAACCAACATCATCCTGCACATAAAAACCCTGCAGGCTGGTGTGAACGAAGCCTGACAGAACCCTGTTAGTTTATCTCTACCTGATCAGTGCTATCAACAGTTGTCACTCTTAGTTAGGTCATATGCACATGGGTGTGTAAAGATATACAATGTAAATTGTGTGTGTTTTTCTGTGCCCAGTAAATACAGCTGCAGCATACAGCCATCCATACTAATCAATGGCTGTAAATGTATAAGCACCGTACTGGTGCAAACGTGCGCATTTGCATAAATCCCTGAATGTGGCTTGTGCGTGTTCAGAAATTTACATGTGTGCACAAGTTCAAGTAAGAAGGGTGTATATCGGAGTATAGCTATTCATTAATATGGGTGGCTGTGTGCTGCAGCGGTGTCTCTCAGGCGTGGAAAAACTCCCACAATTTATGTTGTATGCCCTCACTCCACCATGTAAATATGATTTTAAAGTACATACAGTTGGGCTCATAAGTTCACATACCCTGGCAGAATTTATGATTTCTTGGCCATTTCTCAGAGAATATGAATGATAAAAACAAAAACTTTTTTTTCACTCATGGTTAGTGTTTGGCTGAAACCATTTATTATCAATCAACTGTGTTTACTCTTTTTAAATCATAATCACAACAGAAACTACCCTAATGACCCTGATCAAAAGTTTACATACCCTGGTGATTTTGGCCTGAAAACATGCACACAAGTTGACACAAAGGGGTTTGAATGGCTATTAAAGGTAACCATCCTCACCTGTAATCTGTTTGCCTGTAATGTGTGTGTGTGTGTGTGTGTGTGTGTGTGTGTGTGTGTGTGTGTGTGTGTGTGTGTGTGTGTGTGTGTGTGTGTGTAAGTAAAAGGTCAATGAGTTTCTGGACTCCTGACAGACCCTTGCATCTTTCATCCAGTGCTGCACTGACATTTCTGGATTCTGAGTCATGGGGAAAGCAAAAGAATTGTCAAAGGATCTGCGGGAAAAGGTAGTTGAACTGTATAAAACAGGAAAGGGCTATAAAAAGATATCCAAGGAATTGAAAATGTCAATCAGCAGTGTTCAAAATCTAATCAAGAAGTGGAAAATGAGGGGTTCTAGTGATACCAAACCACAGTCAGGTAGACCAACTAAAATTTCAGCCACAACTGCCAGGAAAATTGTTCGGGATGCAAAGAAAAACCCACAAATAACTTCAGGTGAAATACAGGACTCTCTGAAAACATGTGGTGTGGCTGTTTCAAGATGCACAATAAGAAGGCACAGAAAGATGGGCTTTATGGTCGAGTCACCAGAAGAAAGCCATTACTACGCAAATGCCACAAAGTATCCCGCGTACAATACACCAAACAGCACAGAGACAAGCCTCAAACCTTCTGGCACAAAGTCATTTGGAGTGATGAGACCAAAATTGAGCTTTTTGGCCACAACCATAAACACTTCATATGGAGAGGAGTCAACAAGGCCTATGATGAAAGGTACACCATTCCTACTGTGAAACATGCAGGTGGATCGCTGATGATTTGGGGATGTGTGAGCTACAAAGGCACAGGAAATTTGATCAAAATTGATGGCAAAGTGAATGCAGTATGTTATCAAAAAATACTGGAGGAACATTTGCATTCATCAGCCAGAAAGCTGCGCATGGGACGTACTTGGACATTCCAACATGACAATGATCCAAAACACAAGGCCAAGTCGACTTCTCATTGGCTACAGCAGAATAAAGTGAAGGTTCTGGAGTGGCCATCTCAGTCTCCTGACCTCAATATCATTGAGCCACTCTGGGGAGATCTCAAACATGCAGTTCATGCAAGACAGCCCAAGAATTTACAGGAACTGGAGGCTTTTTGCCAAGAGGAATGGGCAGCTTTACCATGTGAGAAGATAAAGAGCCTCATCCACAAATACCACAAAAGACTTCAAGCTGTCATTGATGTTAAAGGGGGCAATACAGGGTATTAACTGGGGTATGTAAACTTTTGATCATGGTCATTTGGGTAGTTTCTGTTATGATTATGATTTAAAAAGAGTAGACACAGTTGACTGATAATAAATGGCTTCAGCCAAACACTAACCATGAGTGAAAAAAACGTTTTTGTGTTATCATTCATATTCTCTTAAAAATTGCCAATAAATCATAAACTCTGCCAGGGTATATAAACTTATGAGCACAACTGTATAAACCCAATCACTAAAATTTGTTATCTTTGGCCTCTTGCATAGTGCTGCCTAAAAATGGATAGTTTTTAGACAGAAAGGCTTTTTCTACTGGTGTAAATGCAGTCTATTCTTTTCAATGTGTCGGTACTGTACACACAGACGTGTAAACAAGCGCTGCATATAGGTCTTTTTTTTTTTTTTAATATATATATATATATATATATATATATATATATATAAAAATTTGCGCTGCCGGTCAGTATTTTTATGTGCACATACACCACGCTTCAGAGGCATAACTAGAACCTTCAGTGCCCCAGTGCAATACATATCCTCCACCCTGACAAATCCCCAGGGAAACACACAGGAATAGGGAGGCAGTGGGAGCGGCATGCGGAGGAGCTGATGCCCTCCATTTCCCCCATGCAGCCGCTGAATGTCTGTGGGAGGGAGAGAAGTGGGCATTCAGTAGTTACATGGAGGAATTGGTTCCTCTACATGCCGCTGCCCCTGCCACCCTTCTATCCAGGTATACAGGGGGTCCGCACGGGCCCCCTGGACAAAGAGGCTGGGACTCAATGATGACCCCTGTATGTATGCCCCTGCCACATTGCCTTGTTTAACCACTTCAATACTAGGCACTTTAACCCCCTTCTTGCACAGGCCAATGTTCAGCTTTCAGCGTTGTTGCACTTTGAATGAAAATTATGCAGTCATTCAACACTGCACCCAAATTCAATTTTTATTATTGTTTTGAGACAGATAGTGCTTTCTTTTGGTGGTATTTAATCACCACTTTTTTATGAAAAAAAAACCCAAAAAATTTGAAAAAAAGCTTAGTCTCCGGTATAAAATTTAGCAAGAGTAATTTTTCTTCTTCATTGATGGCGCTGATGAGGCTGTACTGATGGGCCCTGTTTGACACTGATGGGGCTGCACTGATGATTAGTGCCCTGATTATCAGTGTAAACACTGTACTGATAGCCTTGTCAGTTATCAGCTTTCCTTTCCTCACAGAGAGACAGCATGAGAGGAAAGGACTGCCGATAACCGGCAAGTCTGTTTACATGTGATCAGCTGTGATTGGACACAGCTTATTACATGGTAAAGGACCTCTGTGATTGGCCCTTTATTGATTTACTGTCTTTCAGCTATAGTGCGGTCAAGAAGCGGCTAAAATAAAGTTAGAAGAATTATTCCATGTGTATGCAAAAGCAAAAGTACGCATAAATGTTACACAGCTCATCCTCGTTTTTTTTTTGTTTTTTTTTTCTGCCAGGAATGTCTGATGTTTATACTTCAGTACAATGTTCAAATACTCTTATAATATTAATGTAAGTCATTTTAAATTTGCGGCTTTTTTTTTTTTTTTTAACAGCTGGGGATACAGCCATTAAGGTCCTCATTCATGCTTCTCTTGATACAGGGTTTGCTATCCTGCATTGTCACCCCATCATGCATTGTCCCAGTTGCCATCCTCAAATGCAGGGATAAAAAGCAGCCTGGGCATTCTGCACCCCGCAGCCAAACATATACAGGCGGTCCCCTAGTTACAAACATCCAACTTACAAACAACTCCTACTTACAAACAGAGGGTGGCAACAGGAAGTGAGAGGAAATCTACCCCTAGGAAGGGAAATTCACTCCTGTAAGAGTTATTATGGGAAAAGGTACCTCCACTGAAGCTTTATAACCAGTCGATGTTTCCCTAACAACCCAAAATTTTCAAAATCCAATTGTCATAGGGACAGAAAATGAAGTGAATTCTGCTGAACAGGAACACATACAGCAACAAAAATATTACAGGGGTTTACCTATATAGGTTGTAACCTATACATAGGTTTTCCCTATGCTATCCAAAAAGGTTAAAAAATAGATTTTTTGGCTGGAACTATACTTAAAGTGGTTGTAAACTCTCGTGTTTTTTCACCTTAATGCATCCTATGCATTAAGGTGAAAAAACACCTTGCAGTGACCGGCCCCCCCAGCTCTCCCGTTTTACTTATCTGAGCCCTGGGACTTCACCTGGCGGGGACGTGCTCTTCCTCTGGCTGGGGCTCTCGGCTCTTGATTGGATAGATTGAAAGCAGCGCAGCCATTGGCTCCCGCTGCTGTCAATCAAGTCTGGTGACGCGGGACAGAGTCAAACATTCGGTGGCTATGAACACCGAATGACGGACTTGGGAGAGCGCTTCTCCTAGGGGGTTATCTGATGTGGGGAGGAACCATGAGAGCTGCCGGGGACCCCAGAAGCTGGTGTTAGGGGCCACTCTGTGCAAAACGAGCTGCACAGTGGAGGTAAGTATGACATGTTTGTTATTTTTTTTTTTTTTTAATAATCAAAGCTTTACAATCACTTTACAAAATGTACCCGATCCGACTTACAAACAAATTCAACTTAAGAACAAACCTACAGACCCTATCTTGTTTGTAACCTGGGGACTGCCTGTACAGACCCTTTGTACACCTGTTGAGGGCAGAATGCCTTGGCCGCATACGATTGGTGATCCGCAGTGATAACTTCCTGGTGGGATAAGCTCAGGTGGGTTTGGACGAATACACTCGAGCTTAACCCTTCTCTTGAAAAACCCACCCTAAAAAATGCCATGGATCCATCACATAAAGCGGGGGCGACAACCTATAAATAGCAGACAGGTGACTGGTAGATCTCGGTCTGGGCATGCTGACAAAGTGCAATGCAGAGGGACTACTTGTTACGTTGGAGCCATAGTAGGGAGCAAGAACCGTATAAGCCGATGCCTCCTCTGTAAGTGGCGGCTCCTGTCCCATGTGGAATGATACTAACCGGCTAGCCGTCTCCAGAGTAGTAGCAGCAGCAGGAAAGAGATCCTGAGGTCAGTGTGAAGCAATACACTGGGCATAATAGTATAGGGCTGATTTCACACTGATGTGCTGCGGTTTACCCACACCGCGGGTGAAGTGCAGTGTACTTGCAGCTTTCCTGCGCTTAGCCATAGACTTCAATTTTATTCTTTGCTGTTTTACCCCCCCCCCCCCCCCCCAAGTGTGAACGAGCCCTAAGGGTGTTGCTGCAACTAAGGGCTCATTCACTAGTGCAGCAGGCACTGCTGCTCCTCTGAAAAGCAATCTGAGTGTGTGTTTGCACAGTCCACGTGCAGAGCCTGCCAGGAAGTCAGAACTGCACAGCGCTAATCACAGGCAGTGAGACATTGTCCCGATGCGTGGCGTCAGAGATTGGGAAATGTCTCACTGCCTGTGATTTGCGCAGCGCCGACTTCCTGGCGGGGCTCTGCACGTGCTGTTTGCGAACACGCCGAAGCTCATCCTTAGTTGACAGGTGGTGAGGAGGCGATACGTTGCTTCTTCGCCACCGATTTAAACCCATGATTACCGTACAATGCACGAGATTGCGACACGGCAGTACGGCAATTAGAGGTTTAAATCAGGTGTGAGGAGGTGAGGTTGGGTGACACTGTGCCTGGAGATCTTTGACTTCTCCCATATTGTTCAGGTAGATCTTCACCTCTTTAGGGTTGCCTACCCCTGACATAAAGCCTCCATGTAGAGAGGAAGTGGCTGAAAAGTGTCTGCGGAAGATCTGCAATGCTGAGAGAACAAAAAGTAAAAAAAAAAAAATAAAAAAAAACACACATGGTGGTTGTTGTTGATACATACAAAGTGTTTTAGCAATCAAAATATCATTGAGTGATGTTTGAGGTGTTGGCTAGCCCTGTCCTGGTGAAGGTATACAGTATATACTATAGAAAGGTCTCCCTCTCTCCTACACGATATATGAGAGAGGACAGCCACCTTGTCAATGCTGGGACACCATGCTGAGGATCAGGACATTACCTATGAGGTCGGAGGGGCCGGTGCCCAGGTTCTCTCCTCTGATGGTCACTTTAGTCCATGAAGTCCCCTCTTTGGGGGAGATCCCTGTCACCAGCGGAGGTTGCCTCACCCGGGACATGACTTCTCCTCCACACTGAGCTCCGGATGGTTTACAAACACGGCAGGCTGCCCAGATAACTAGGAAGAGAGATGGATCACAATATCATTGAAACAACCAAAACATTGAAGCACCGCGCATGTGCAAAGAGATCTCGCGTCCGCAGGAACTGAGGCTGTCACTGTACTTCCCTGATACGGACTGCGCATGTGCCGTATAGATCCGAAAGCGCTGGGAGAGGAAGGGCGGGGGATGGAGAGGAGTGAGGAGTAGGAGGAGGTGTAGAAGGGAGCTCGTCATTCACAGCCTATTACTGTACTCCCAAAATGAGAAACTCCTATTGTTTTCTACAGACCTAACCACTAACATCCCATATAAACACGTTAAGGATCATTTAGAAGTAATTTTCAAACTGCAATAAAAAAATGAAAATAAATTGGTCTGCCTGGAGCTTTGGGGAACTAAAGTCTCCTACTAGGGTTGCCACCTGTCCAGGATTCACCTGGACAGTCTGGGTTTTGAATCTTGTGTCCAGGTTTCAGTCTGCCTGAAACCCGGACATATTATTCAGACCAGGCTGTGACTCCCCAAGTAATCGAGATAGCCACGCACAAATCTGTTGCCATCCGGGAACTGTGGGTGGCTATCTGGGGGCAGGTTCAGTGTCAGTGGGGAGGGGGCAGGACGATGATCTCAGCAAAAGTAATTTGGCCACATCCCCTGCTCGCCGCCATGCGCCCCATTACTACTCTCCTTGGGGCACACAAAGGTGTCCTAGGTCTTTTACAATCCTATAGTGTATACTACAGAAAAAAAGCGCCCTGTGCTGCTAAAGTGTTCGTGTTTGGCTTAAAGAAAAGGCGGTAACCCTATCTCCTGCACCGTTATAATTATTATTATACAGGATTTATATAGCTCCAACAGTTTACACAGCGCTTTACAGTACTATTTCAATACAGAAGGAATAGAAAGGCCCTGCTGACAGAGCTTACAATCTAATGAGGCAGGAAACTTGTATGAGTGGTATGCACAGCATTAACCCCTTAACACCAGTGCCTTCCGGCCCTTTGGGTTCCTAATGCCAGGGGGCGGGTTTATGTGGTTTATGCGGTCAAATGATCGCATAGATCCTGATTGCAAGTAGGCACCAGGAGCACGCAGGGCCCACTCTTGGCACAGGTTTGTTTACATTTAGGTACGCAAATATGTGGCCTCTCAGCGTCAAGACCCAACCACTGAGACGCTGCATATTTGCATACTCTCGCTACCAACAGGTTAAAGTGGTTGTAAACACTTCCATATACTCAGTGAAGTGACAACTCAGATGATACACATCCAGCGCCACCCCCGAAGGAGCCGCTGGTTAAATTTTGGGTTCTCTATTTTGCGCCTTGACTCCCAAGAACAACCTCAGCCCCCTGGTACACCTGGTTGAATAAAATTACTGCAAGCACAATTTACAACACAAGTGAGAAATACCATTCGCCTGGCTGTGGGATATGGCAATACACAGACACACACACACACCTGTTTAGTGATATATATGCTTAATCTATTGATTGACTATTATAGCGTAACAGTTAAACCGAATTGAGCGCACTCAGCAGGCAGGTTAGTAATAAACAATGCATATAAACTTTAAATGTAATAAGGGTACTTATAAATCCACACTAGGTTTTGAGTGCACTCAAACGAATAGACAGAGGTATAGTACCCCTTTAAACTGGCCAGCTGATAGACCTTCAAGGTAGTTACAACTAGGGGCAGTCCTTAGTCCTAAGTTTCGTTGGAGCTTGGCGCGCGTTGCGTCCGTCAGTAAGGCCTGCAGGTAGTATTAGAGATATGGGGTCACTGGTTAAGTAGCTCCAATTGACTTTATTCCCTAGCAGTGGTAGCAAGTATTGGCCGCAAGGCCCGCTCACCAGTCCCGGTAACACTGACTTAGTTGCCCCTCCGATCAGGTGTCAACTCGCTTAGGTTGCTTAGGGTGACTCTGACAGGCAGCACGGCAAAGACAGCATCCCGGGAGTGGCTCCGTCTCTCCACGATCTGGTCCCAGAACTGCTTCCCCACACTGTAGTAGCTTCTAATAGCACCTCGTCCTCTCTCCACACTGGCCCCGTTAACTCACTGCAGACTTATGCCCCGTACACACGGTCGGATTTTCCGATGGATAATGTCCGATCGAATCGTGTTGTCAGAAATTCCGACCGTGTGTGGGCTTCATCGCACATTTTCCATCGGATTTTCCGACACAAAGTTTGAGAGCGGGCTATAAAATTTTCCGACAACAAAATCCGATCGCGTCAATTCCGACCGTGTGTGGCCAGTTTCAACGCACAAAGTGCCACGCATGCTCAGAAGAAATTCCAAGACGGAACCGCTCAGTCTGGTAAAATTAGCATTCGCAATGGATACAACACTTTCGTCACGGTGCAATGTTAAAAATGGTTTAATACAGCGCACTCTCTTCTTCTTTATAATGTGAGAAGAATGAAGTCGTTTTGCTGCTCATATTCACACAGACTTCTCACAAACATCTTTCTTTAATATTTATCGGGATTCCTTCAATATATTTTGATTTGTCACATCTGACAAAATTATTTTTGGGTTGTTTTATTTTATTTTTTTTTTAAGGCATAATTTTTTCTAATTTTTTTTAGGTTTGTATTTTTTTTAAGGCTGATCTTTGTTTTATTTTATTTTACTCCAGAATATTTTTGTGTGTGTTTTGTGTATCAAGTTACCACAACACCATTAATATCTTGTATTATTTAATCTCAAGGAGATTGTTTGGTGTTGGTGTCTCTTGTTAATTTCACATTGTACTTTAGAAATGTACCTGAATCCTCACAAACAAACTGTCCTTTTTGAAGGAAAACACACATAAGCGAGTCTAATTGAAACAAAAATTCCTTTATTAAGGGCTCAGAACCAAACAAAGCGGGAGGCAATGCTGGAGAAACAGCAGAAATTGGCGAAGCCTTGGACCCCCAGGGCAGACATCAATTCTTTAACATCAAAATTGGTGGCCTGAGAAGTCCATATCTAAGGGAGTGCAGTCTGGTCCAGAAGTCCCCGAGATCCGGAAAGCAGCAGATGACATCTGTGTCCCCAGGCTGTGGTACTACAAGAGCCTGCATCTTTTGCCAGACCAGACTGGACCCAGGGTCATCACTTTCTGGTCTTCTTTCCACGCTTCCTTCCTGGCTGTGGCTCTGCTGTTGGAGATGTGGCAGGAGGAGGAGTAGGACCTGGAGGAGGAGGAGGAGTAGTAGAACCTGGAGGAGGAGGAGGAGAACCATGTGTGAGGTCACAAATGTGGGTAGCAGATGTTATTTGGCCCCTCAACCCCTTATTGAGAGCGTCCAACATTAAGGACTCACACATGAGTTGTTGGCCCTCCTCCATCCGCTGCATTTTGCAAGCAATTATGCCAGCAAAGTCCTCCTCCACAGTGTGGGGGGCTGTCAGGGCCTCTGTAGCCTTTCAAAAGAGGCCTATGGCAGCCTCCTCCAGGGTACTCCTCTTCCTGCCACTTTCTCTTGCAGGTGGCTGGGAGGGACCTGGATATCAGGCAGCCTGCTCGGGCCGGCCACCTCCTGGCTGAGACTTCCCTGTGTATGAAAAAGGGACATGGTTTTAGTTTTTGCATCATCAATCCCAATCATAAATTAGTACTCCAAACTAACATCTAGTTAACATCATTGATTGGACAAGCAGAAATATTTAGAGGAATGCTATACCTGGCTCAAGCTGGGCTCCTCCACATGTTGCTGCCTGGAAGGCCCAGGTTGGGTGTCAGAAGCCTCAGCTGGGGGGGAAGGAAGACTGGAGAGTGATGACCTGGGTTCAGTCTGGCCTGCCAGAAAATGCAGCCTGTCATAGTACCACATCCTGGGGACATAGATGTCATCTGCTGCTCCGGATCTCTGGGAATCCTGGACCTTCTTGTGCTCCCTTAGATAAGTGCTCCTCAGGCCACCAATTAGGATCTTCAAATAGGTCATGTCTGCCGTGGGGATCACCGTCTTCACAAATTCCAGCAATTGATCCAGTGCTGCCTTCCTCTTTGTTTGGTTCTTATATTCAGGGTGGTTTATCTCCCAAAAACAAGGCAGCTCCCTGAACATATCTATGAAGATTGCCATAAAGTCGGTATCTTTCAAGATATCCATTTTCACTGCAAGACACAACACAAGACAAACCCTAATGTCAGGCAAAACTCTCCTAATCTAGTTACAATATAGGCCTCAATCTAGAAGCAGTATAGGCCCAAGTTTGGCTCTTACCTTCGTTATCACGATCGGCACCTCCGATACTCCTTCCTCGGCTCACAGATCGTATGTACTACGCACGCATGTTACGCTTTATACACACTGCGCATGCGTGTAACTCCACCCACCCCTGACGTTCTTTCTAGTCTATTCCCCGCCCCTTTTTGTTTGGCGCAGTGGGTGAAGAGCGCATGGCGGAGTCAGAGCAGGTGCGTGCTAATTATAGCGAGGAGGAGGAAAGCCCGGATCCGGAAACGTCCCGATCCAGAAGGAGACGATTTAAGGCCTCAAATATGTCCTTTGGTGAGATGTTGGAGATGGTCGACATCCTGAAGAAGGCCGACTATGACGGAAAGTATGGACCTTACCCCAACCCCAATATCAGAAAGGCCAAGATCATGGCGAAAGTGGTCAAAAGTCTGCACCGGAATTTATGACCGGGTATGACGATCGAAAGATCAGCTCAGGAAGCGGTGGTCGAACCTGAAATTAAGAGAGCCCGAGCAGTATAGAAAGATCCGGAGAGTGCTGCAAAAAAGTAAGTAGTTGTGCTGTGTTCCTATTCTTTTTGTCTTTATTACGTTCGTGCTGCTCCATGTGCTCTTCTTAAGACCCCTTTCGCACTGGGGCGGTTTTCAGGCGGTATTGCGCTAAAAATACCGCCTGAAAACCGCCCCTAAACAGCCGCAGCTGTTTGTTCAGTGTGAAAGCCCGAGGGCTTTCACACTGAAGCGGTGCGGTGGCAGGACGGTGAAAAAAGTCCTGCAAACCGCTTCTTTGGAGCGGGGAAGGAGCGGTGTATTCACTGCTCCTTCACCGCTCCTGCCCATTGAAATCAATGGGACAGCGCGGCTATACCGCGGCAATACCGCGGCTATAGCCGCGCTGTACGAGGCTTTTAACCCTTTTTCGGCCGCCAGCGGGGGGTTAAAACCGCACCGCTAGCGGCCGAATACCGCTGCAAGAACGACGGTACAGCAGCGCTAAAAATAGCGCTGTTGTACCGCCGACGCCCCCACCGCCCCAGTGTGAAAGGGGCCTTAGTGTTGTACAGTTTAAAATGGCAACTTTCATGTTCATGGGCACATTATTCGTTCGTATCAAACATTTTTCTTTTGGCCTATAAAACACCATTGTTTAGGCCATATGCATTTGCCCACATTTTTTAATGCCTAATTGTATAAAAAATATTTGATTGTGTAGATGGGTTTGTTACTAGAATGACATGCACACTAGATTCTGTGTAAGGAGAGGACACTCAGCAGCTGTTTTCACATCTGGACGCTGGAGCACTAGTGTGGGACACAAGAACACCCTTTTTATTAGGGGGCCCACACAGGTGCTCCAGTGGATACTATAGGGGGTCTCCATCTGTGAAGCTTGTACAAAACAGGTAAAGTATAGAAGCTTGACAAAGGACACTAAAAATTCTACATCTTGGAACTCTGCAAAAATAGACAATTGTACACCACTTCCAAGCAATGTTTCATCTTTATAGTTCTGCCATCAAATATCTGTGTGCTAAGTATACCATTTTTGTTTTACATAGGAGAGAAAAGACTCGGAGGACACCCCTCATCCGAGGAGACCACAGACCCCCCACCTCAGGAAGAAGGGGAAATACCCCCAACACAAGCAGAGCAGGAGGAGGAAGAAGACGTGGTGGAAATAGGCACCACAACAGGTGAGTGTCTGCGACCACAGGCTCAGGTAAGAGATGGATGCGGGCATATTTATAATACATGGTTTTTTTTGGTTTCTCTCTTTTTAGGTGATCGTGATGTTGTAGATCCAGGGCATTTCACCTCGGAAAGTGCACAGATCCTTATTGGGGAGATCATGGGGTGTAATTTAGCATTGGAAAACCTCAAGAAAAACATCAATGATGTTATTCAAAAAAATAATAACATCATTGATGTTTTGGGGAGAGTTTAAAACCCCTCCAAATCCCTTTGTTTTTTTGTGTGCTACAATGTTAAAAATGTTTTAGCGATTTTTAGAAAAGCCAAATTTTGAAGATGCACACAGTGTGTCAATATGTGCTATCTGCCATCAATGAGATGGCGATCAATGGACGCGTTTTGGGGGTGCAACCCCTTCCTCAATAATAAAGTAGCTGAGAGGAAGGGGTTGCTCCCCCAAAACACGTCCCTTGATCCCCTGTGATGGCAGCTAGCACATGTTGACATTCGTAAATTGGTGTGCATCTTAAAAATTTGGCTTTTCCTGGGGTGACTTCACCCCATCTGAACGCAATATCAAACACAGTTCCTAAATACTCATGTCTAATATTGCCTTCAAGTTTTACCTAATGCGAACTTTGTAAGTTCAAGATTTGTGTCTTTCTTGTTGTTTTGAAACATGCCTGTTTTATCTTAAATGGACATTTCTATTTTTGATAATGCCACCACAAAAATTGTTATACAACAAACATGTTGGTTTGTTTTAAAAACCTTTTCTAAATGCACATGTGATTGTGCAGGTATTAAAAAGATTGTTAATCAAGAATGTGTGGATTATTGTCTCAAAGCTACAACACTTTTGTGGTGATGTAATTGCTGCTTTCTGTGACAATGGGTGTTATTTCCTAAGGGCAAATCCACTTTGCACTACAAGTGCAGTTTCAGTGCATTTTCAAGTGCACTTGTAGTGCAAAGTGTATTTGCCTTTAGTAAATAACACCCAACAGTGCTTGGTATAAGGTTACACAATCACGCCATTTTCAGGACTCACCACATTTCGGTCAGGGTCAGCTAAAACAAACACAAGCAGTAAATGTCACCAAAGATTTGCTTAATTTTTTTTTATTTGATCAAGGTTTCACAAATTGTCTGGCATTAATGGCCCCCCCTACCCGCAAAGAACTCAAGGTATCTTAGCCGGACATCACAGGCACTCAGGGAGGGCAAGCCAGGACGGCCACTTTCAAGCGCCGTCAGGGTTGTTTCATTTATAATTTCGGCCTCAGGCCCAACTGAGCCAGCATAGTTGGCAGAATGTTGCCGTAAAAAGTTATGTAGAACACAGCACGCCAGGATTATATGATTCAGTTTATACTCCGCCATATGGATGGGTGTAAGAACTAGGCAGAACTGGCTGGCCATGATTCCAAATGTGTTCTCCACCACTCTTCTGGCTCTGGCCAGCCGGTAATTAAAAACCCTCTGGTCCGGGGTAAGGGTCCTCATCGGGAATGGCCACATAAGGTGGTCCCCCAGCGCAAAGGCTTCATCCGCAACGAAGACGAATGGGAGTCCTTCCACATTGTCTTCTGGAGGTGGCAAGTGCAAGCTGCCATTCTGGAGACGCCTGTAAAACTCCGTCTGGGCAATGACTCCACCATCGGACATCCGGCCATTCTTCCCCACGTCCACATACAGGAACTCATAATTAGCCGACACCACCGCCAACATCACAATACTATTGAACCCTTTATAATTATAATAGTATGACCCCGAGTTGGGTGGTGGGACGATGTGGACGTGTTTCCCATCAATTGCCCGTCCACAGTTAGGAAAGTCCCACCGCTGGGCAAAGTGGGAGGCCACAGTCTGCCATTCCTGTGGCATGGAAGGAAACTGTGGAGGAAAAAAAAATTAGTCTTTTTGCACATTAAAACATGGAAAGCAGATTAGACACAAACATTCTTGGCCAACATCAAGATAACATTTAGTAATGGGAATTTTTAAACACCAAAGTATAAGGTACACCTATCAGATTCCCCCTCCCCCACCCTCTCTCATGGGCCATTTCTAACATTATAGGGGGGGAGCTCTTGGACAGGTAACCCTCTCCACTTCATTGAGAGATGAATGCCTAAATAATGGGTATTACTTTGAACAGCCCCTCCTTAGTTACACTATTGGCAGCCCACTGGACAGGTAAGACGTGTCATAATACCAAGATATAAATACACACTGTACACATTTGAGCACATTTGGACATTCTGCTATTACCTATCAAGATAATAATAGGATAAAAAAACTTTAAACAGTACCATTTGAAAGTATACAGGCAGGCCCTTGCACTACATGCTTTGGGGAATTCATCCATAAATCTGACCACAAAAGAGATGGGTATAGTGTGTATGGGTTTGCCAAAGTCACCAGATAGAAAATTGAGGATAGATAGAGAATTGGTATCAGCTGACTTAGCAGTTGGGGGGAGGGAGGGTTAAAAATGATTTGGGGACCCCCCCAAAAAAAGCATCTGGCACTCTGCCTGAATTTAAAGCACCAATCACATTTTAAAACATTTTAGGGGGTGTTTGGGGTAAAGCACTACTATGGAGCTGACAAAATACATTGTTAAGTGACTACATGAGGTGAATATAGGGCCTGTAGACCATGCTGGGGAGGTAAGTGAAGGCAAATATGTATGAAGGAGCAAAATAATAATTACATAAAAATCCAGCATGCATGAGGACAAAGGGGACATTCACAGCATATTACACTCATGGTAATTAGGGAATGAGGAAAGAAATACAATATATTATCAAACATTAAATACACTAAAATGTGATATTAAAGGATAAAAATCTTACCTTCATATACTGCTTCTGCAGGACCTGGATGATGGCAGAACAGGTCTCCGGGATAATGATCCCCAGAGCCTGGGGGAGATGCCTGTTGAGAACTTGAGGTCCTGCAGACTTCTCCCCATCGCCAAGTACCGCAGGGTGGCAATGAGCCTCTGCTCCGGAGTGATGGCTTGCCTCATGCAGGTATCCTGCCTGCTAATATAAGGAGTCAGCAAAGCCAACAAACGGTGAAATACGGGGTCCGTCATCTGGAGAAAGTTCCTGAAATCATCAGGATTATTCTCACGGATCTCACGGAGCAAAGGCATATGACAGAACTGGTCACGCTGAAGCAACCAATTCTTGGTCCATGAACTCCTCCCCACCCTGTTCATGGACTGGACTTCTGTCAAGGTTAGGACCCTAACACCAAGCCCCCGCACAGCACGAAATCTACGAGGAGTACATATACGCAACATGGCTAGAAAACGGTCGGCTGCTCAGAATGAAGTAACAGAATGCACTGAAGAACAGCAAGGCCTGTGAAGAGCGACCTGAAAAACAGTAACGAACGAACAAGAACACAATGACTCAAATAAGTCACGTTCTTGGCGATCGAAAATTCCGACAACTTTGTGCGACCGTGTGTACGCAAAACAAGTTTGAGCCAACATCCGTCGGAAAAAATCCTAGGATTTTGTTGTCGGAATGTCCGATCAATGTCCGACCGTGTGTACGGGGCATGAGAAGATTCCCCAAATGGCTGTGGATTTCTGCCAACTCAGGCTCTGTCTTTCTCTGGCTGACAATCTTGGGCAAAGTTGTTCTCTCCTCACTGTCTCTGCACTGTCATGTCAGAGCCTTTTCTTTTGCTGGGCTCCTAGACTCTCTCTTTCTCTTCCTCTGAAAACATCTCAGCCTCCTCAGCTCTTTCTGAAACTCCCCTTTTTCCCAGTGTCCTCTCTGTCTGAGTTTTCTGGAAAGACAAGTCAGCATATCCCTATCTCATTCTTGTGGCCAAAAGGAGAAATTGCATGACAATAGTCTTTCATTGGTCCATGACAACATGCATGCTACACACTTCCCCACCAAAGAACCTTTGGTCCCCAAAGGAAGGACAGAGTCCATCAACATATAATGTCCACAACTTGTTACATGCTTTCAAGATACAACGGGAGGCAAAAACAAGTTAGTACATGTAAGAAAACAAGTAATTGGCATGCACGTATGAACCTGGCAAGGTAACCTCCCATCATTTGTCATAAGAGTTGAGATTGTCTTGCCCACAAGCCACCGATATTGGGATGGCACACCTAGATGTGCCAGGGGGTGAGTTAGAGTCGCCCTCCACTAAACTTGTAGTGGGAAGGGTCGGCGTGTTGTGAGTTCTTTGAGAGATTTAGATAGCTTCCTCAGAACTTTGGCCTAGAGTATCGTAAGTCAGTCTTTTTGGTGGGTGAATTGTTTGTTTTTTCCTTTGCTCTTTGGGCTCAGATAGTTCTGGTATAGCAGCCTCTTCCACCATAGAAAGAGGGAGAGCACAGGAAGCACCAACCTGAACAATCTAATTACAGAGCTGGCTTTTCTCTGAGGACAGCTGCCTCCTGCCACCTCACCCTAAGAACTGTTGCTGTATGGACTATTGAACTGATATTGCGCTCATATTGCCTGCCATATTACTTCATGTACACTAATATTTGCGCTTACAGTTTTTTCTTTTTATCTTCGACCATAGAAGGTTGAAAAGTCTCTGTGTCCTCTGCAATTAGGGAAATCAGAAGATCTTTCTGGCCTGTCAGTGATTGGCTCTGTTTATCTATAAGGAAGAAGAGTGGCAGTTTCTGATAGCATAGACTGCCACAGCCAGTCCATGCCCAGTTCTTCATCCTCACTGTCCTCTTCATCTGTGTTTAGTGGCACAGACTGAGACCTGGTTATTGGACATGATCTCTGAGTAGTTTGAGTAGGCTGTGGATCTGGTTGTTGAGGCATACGAACTGCTTCTGATAAAGGTAGCAGATGACTCCGGTCCCAGGTCTTTAGCGGGCCTGTGCTTCCTTCTGGGCGAATCTGTTATACTGGTATTCCTGGTAACTGCTTACAGATGATGTAGGGCTGTGACTTCCAGCGCCCAGCCAGTTTGTACTTCCCAGGGACACCCATGTTTCTCAGTAACACTCTGTCGCCAGGCTGCAAATTGTGTACTCTGTTTCTATGTTAAAATGTTTAAAAGACTCAAGCGCTGACGTGGATAAAACTACTAATGCGGAAACCAAATGGTTAATATGAGATGACCAAATAATATAGCTGCAACTAAAATAAGTGATAGGATCAATAAATAGTATGGTAGTTAATTGCGCTAATATTATCCTCTTATTACCATTACAATTAGTGATAAATTAAAAACCTTCTAAAAAACACCTCCAAGTGATCTAAATAATCTAAAGAAATCCTTATATAAAATATAATATATATAAAAAACTGGACTTATCCCTCCATCATGAACGTGATGTGCTCATAAAAAATGCATAAGTAATTAAAGTTAATAAACAGGTGCTCTAAAATAAATCTGCTGCTTATACAAAATTAATATATATAAGTGTATATCGTGCCACATAAAACATTAACTGAATCAAATGCGAATAAATATAAATGTGCAAAGATGACTTTCTTTTTTTAAAAAATCATTAATATAAGGTGCTCAAAATCCATCAGGTGTTCTAAACAAAAAACAATCCGTGCCGGTTATAGTGTAATAAAATTTAAATTAAATAGTGTCAAGAAAAAGAATTTTACTTTCACTTCCTTTACTTCTTCTTAAGCATTAGTTATACTCCGCTCCTCCACTCAAACCCCGGACATGCAAAGAAAAAGTTTATACATCCATTGCGCAGAGATTAAAAACAATTGAATACTATGTATCAGACCAAAGCAATTTCACTCACATGCTCTTCTATGTTAGATCGCGTTTGTATTGATCAGCTGCAAAAGAGCTAAGCGGTGAGGCACTTCATCCGTCACCGCTTACTCACACACTGCAAATGCTGGGGACGTCACAGGTTCCTCCTACGCGTTACGTCACTGCCACGTGACTTTTTCAAGGTTGCCCGTATTCTGCGCCTGCCGACTACTTATAGCGTGTATGTGTGCTAGTTGTCATAGCAATCATCATCTCAATAGCACAATCTCTCTTGCATTCTTGTGATCGTTAACATTTAGTTATATAACATGATTCTATATTACATTTATAAATCTTTAATACAACAATAAAAAATATATATATATAAATAAAACAATACAAAATTATAGAATCATATACAAATTTTAAAATATGGCTAAATAACCTAAAATAAAAAATCTCATTCTATTATATATTCACTGTGATGTATAATACTCCCCCTCCCGTTTGGAACATGGAACTACATCTCCTCCACATTAAATCAAATTTTCCTCAAAATTCCTGACATAGCCAAAACTATGTATAGCTTTATGTCAAGATGTGTTTAGTTTTAACATGTTATGACCCAGGCCCCAACAATATATTTAAAAATTAGGGAGTAAAATAATCAATCCAAAACATATTTTACCAGTACATAAAAAATTAAAAAAAGGGGTATATTAACCACTTGCCGACCGCCTCACGCATATATACGTGAGCAGAATGGCACGGGAGGCAAAATCACGTACCCATACGTGATTGCCTTCCCGCGGGCGGGGGGTCCGATCGGACCCCCCCGGTGCCAGCGGTGGTCGGCATTTGGCTATGAGCGATGAGAGACGAGGGGGAGACCATCCGATCGTGGCCCCCCCTCGCGATCGCTCCCAGCCAATGAGGAACATCCCCTGCCTGTGTATAGTACACACAGGTAGAGGATGTGATGTCATCTCTCCTCGGCTCGGCAGTTTCCGTTCTAGCGCCGAGGAGAGAAGACATGTAAGTGCACCAACACACACACACACACAGTAGAACATGCCAGGCACACAAAACACCCCCGATTCCCCCCCGATCGCCCCCCAATCACCCCTCCCCCCTCCCTGTCACACTGACACCAAGCAGTATTTTTTTTATGATTACTGCATGGTGTCAGTTAGTGACAGTTACTGTGGTAGGACAGTGAGTGTTACCCCCCTTTAGGTCTACGGTACCCCCCTAACCCCCCCAATAATGTTTTAACCCCTTGATCACCCCCTGTCACCAGTGTCGCTAAGCGATCATTTTTCTGATCGCTGTATTAGTGTCGCTGGTGACGCTAGTTAGGAACGTAAATATTTAGGTTCGCCGTCAGCATTTTATAGCGACAGGGACCCCCATATACTATCTAATAAATGTTTTAACCCCTTGATTGCCCCCTAGTTAACCCTTTCACCACTGATCACCGTATAACCGTTACGGGTGACGCTGGTTAGTTGGTTTATTTTTCATAGTGTCAGGGCACCCGCCGTTTATTATCGAATAAAGGTTTAGCCCCCTGATCGCCTGGCGGTGATATGCGTCGCCCCAGGCAGCGTCAGATTAGCGCCAGTACCGATAACACCCACGCACGCAGCATACGCCTCCCTTAGTGGTATAGTATCTGAACGCATCAATATCTGATCCGATCAGATCTATACTAGCGTCCCCAGCAGTTTAGGGTTCCCAAAAACGCAGTGTTAGCGGGATCAGCCCAGATACCCGCTAGCACCTGCGTTTTGCCCCTCCGCCCGGCCCAGCCCAGCCCACCCAAGTGCAGTATCGATCGATCACTGTCACTTATAAAACGCTAAACGCATAACTGCAGTGTTCGCAGAGTCAGGCCTGATCCCTGTGATCGCTAACAGTTTTTTTGGTAGCGTTTTGGTGAACTGGCAAGCACCAGCCCCAGGCAGCGTCAGGTTAGCGCCAGTCGCGCTAACACCCACGCACGCACCGTACACCTTCCTTAGTGGTATAGTATCTGAACGCAACAATATCTGATCCGATCAGATCTATACTAGCATCCCCAGCAGCTTAGGGTTCCCAAAAACGCAGTGTTAGCGGGATCAGCCCAGATACCTGCTAGCACCTGCGTTTTGCCCCTCCACCCGGCCCAGCCCAGCCCACCCAAGTGCAGTATCGATCGATCACTGTCACTTACAAAACACTAAACACATAACTGCAGCGTTCGCAGAGTCAGGCCTGATCCCTGCGATCGCTAACAGTTTTTTTGGTAGCGTTTTGGTGAACTGGCAAGCACCAGCCCCAGGCAGCGTCAGGTTAGCGCCAGTCGCGCTAACACCCACGCACGCACCGTACACCTCCCTTAGTGGTATAGTATCTGATCAGATCAATACCTGATCCGATCAGATCTATACTAGCGTCCCCAGCAGTTTAGGGTTCCCAAAAACGCAGTGTTAGTGGGATCAGCCCAGATACCTGCTAGCACCTGCGTTTTGCCCCTCCGCCCAGCCCGGCCCAGCCCACCCAAGTGCAGTATCGATCGATCACTGTCACTTACAGAACACTAAACGCATAACTGCAGCGTTCGCAGAGTCAGGCCTGATCCCTGCGATCGCTAACAGTTTTTTTGGTAGCGTTTTGGTGAACTGGCAAGCACCAGCAGCCTAGTACACCCCGGTCGTAGTCAAACCAGCACTGCAGTAACACTTGGTGACGTGGCGAGTCCCATAAATGCAGTTCAAGCTGGTGAGGTGGCAAGCACAAGTAGTGTCCCGCTGCCACCAAAAAGACAAACACAGACCCGTCGTGCCCATAATGCCCTTCCTGCTGCATTCGCCAATCCTAATTGGGAACCGACCACTTCTGCAGCGCCCGTACTTCCCCCATTCACATCCCCAACCAAATGCAGTCGGCTGCATGAGAGGCATTTTCTTTATGTCCTCCCGAGTACCCCTACCCAACGAACCCCCCCAAAAAAGATGTTGTGTCTGCAGCAAGCGCGGATATAGGCGTGACACCCGCTATTATTGTCCCTCCTGTCCTGACAATCCTGGTCTTTGCATTGGTGAATGTTTTGAATGCTACCATTCACTAGTTGAGTATTAGTGTAGGGTACAGCATTGCACAGACTAGGCACACTTTCACAGGGTCTCCCAAGATGCCATCACATTTTGAGAGACCCGAACCTGGAACCGGTTACAGTTATAAAAGTTAGTTACAAAAAAAAAGTGTAAAAAAAAAAAAAAAAACACATAGAAAAATATAAAATAAAAAAAAAAATAGTTGTCGTTTTATTGTTCTCTCTCTCTCTATTCTCTCTATTGTTCTGCTCTTTTTTACTGTATTCTATTCTGCAATGTTTTATTGTTATTATGTTTTATCATGTTTGTTTTTCAGGTCTGCAATTTTTTATACTTTACCGTTTACTGTGCTTTATTGTTAACCATTTTTTTGTCTTCAGGTATGCCATTCACGACTTTGAGTGGTTATACCAGCATGATGCCTGCAGGTTTAGGTATCATCTTGGTATCATTCTTTTCAGCCAGCGGTCGGCTTTCATGTAAAAGCAATCCTAGCGGCTAATTAGCCTCTAGACTGCTTTTACAAGCAGTGGGAGGGAATGCCCCCCCCCCCACCGTCTTCCGTGTTTTTCTCTGGCTCTCCTGTCTCAACAGGGAACCTGAGAATGCAGCCGCTGATTCAGCCCAGCTGACCATAGAGCTGATCAGAGACCAGAGTGGCTCCAAACATCTCTATGGCCTAAGAAACCGGAAGCTACGAGCATTTCATGACTTAGATTTCGCCGGATGTAAACAGCGCCATTGGGAAATTGGGAAAGCATTTTATCACACCGATCTTGCTGTGGTCAGATGCTTTGAGGGCAGAGGAGAAATCTAGGGTCTAATAGACCCCAATTTTTTCAAAAAAGAGTACCTGTCACCACCTATTGCTATGATAGGGGATATTTACATTCCCTGAGATAACAATAAAAATGATTTAAAAAAAAAAAAAAATATGAAAGGAACAGTTTAAAAATAAGATAAAAAAGCAAAAAAATAAAGAAAAAAAAAAAAAAGCACCCCTGTCCCCCCTGCTCTCGCGCTAAGGCAAACGCAAGCGTCGGTCTGGCGTCAAATGTAAACAGCAATTGCACCATGCATGTGAGGTATCACCGCGAAGGTCAGATCGAGGGCAGTAATTTTAGCAGTAGACCTCCTCTGTAAATCTAAAGTGGTAACCTGTAAAGGCTTTTAAAGGCTTTTAAAAATGTATTTAGTTTGTTGCCACTGCACGTTTGTGCGCAATTTTAAAGCATGTCATGTTTGGTATCCATGTACTCGGCCTAAGATCATCTTTTTTATTTCATCAAACATTTGGGCAATATAGTGTGTTTTAGTGCATTAAAATTTAAAAAAGTGTGTTTTTTCCCCAAAAAATGCGTTTGAAAAATCGCTGCGCAAATACTGTGTGAAAAAAAAAAATGAAACACCCACCATTTTAATCTGTAGGGCATTTGTTTTAAAAAAATATATAATGTGTGGGGGTTCAAAGTAATTTTCTTGCAAAAAAAAATTATTTTTTCATGTAATCAAAAAGTGTCAGAAAGGGCTTTGTCTTCAAGTGGTTAGAAGAGTGGGTGATGTGTGACATAAGCTTCTAAATGTTGTGCATAAAATGCCAGGACAGTTCAAAACCCCCCCAAATTACCCCATTTTGGAAAGTAGACACCCCAAGCTATTTGCTGAGAGGCATGTCGAGTCCATGGAATATTTTATATTGTGACACAAGTTGCAGGAAAGAGACAATTTTATTTATTTATTTATTTTTTTTTTTTGCACAAAGTTGTCACTAAATGATATATTGCTCAAACATGCCATGGGAATATGTAAAATTACACCCCAAAATACATTCTGTTGCTTCTCCTGAGTATGGGGATACCACATGTGTGGGACTTTTTGGGAGCCTAGCCGCGCACGGGACCCAGAAAACCAAGCACCGCCTTCAGGCTTTCTAAGGGTGTAAATTTTTGATTTCACTCTTCACTGCCTATCACAGTTTCGGAGGCCATGGAATGCCCAGGTGACAACCCCCCCCCCCCCCAAATGACCCCATTTTGGAAAGTAGACATCCCAAGCTATTTGCTGAGAGGTATAGTGAGTATTTTGCAGACCTCACTTTTTGTCACAAAGTTTTGAAAATTGAAAAAAGAAAAAAAAAATTTTTTTTTCTTGTCTTTCTTTATTTTCAAAAACAAATGAGAGCTGCAAAATACTCACCATGCCTCTCAGCAAATAGCTTGGGGTGTCTGCTTTCCAAAATGGGGTCATTTGGGGGGGGGGTTGTGCCACCTGGGCATTCCATGGCCTCCGAAACTGTGATAGGCAGTGAAGAGTAAAATAAAAAATGTACGCCCTTAGAAATCCTGAAGGCAGTGATTGGTTTTCGGGGCCCGTACGCGGCTAGGCTCCCAAAAAGTCCCACACATGTGGTATCCCCGTACTCAGGAGAAGCAGCTAAATGTATTTTGGGGTGCAATTCCACATATGCCCATGGCCTGTGTGAGCAATATATCATTTAGTGACAACTTTTTGTAATTTTTTTTTTTTTTTTTTGTCATTATTCAATCACTAAAATAATATTCAATGGGCTCAAAAATGCCTCTCAGCAATTTCCTTGGGGTGTCTACTTTCCAAAATGGGTCATTTGTGGGGGTTTTGTACTGCCCTGCCATTTTAGCACCTCAAGAAAGGACATAGGCAGTCATAAATTAAAGGCTGTGTAAATTCCAGAAAATGTACCTAGTTTGTAGGCGCTATAACTTTTGCGCAAACCAATAAATATACACTTATTGACATTTTTCTTACCAAAGACATGTGGCCGAGATACATTTTGGCCTAAATGTATGACTAAAATTGAGTTATTGGATTTTTTTTAGAACAAAAAGTAGAAAATATCAATTTTTTTCAAAATTTACGGTCTTTTTCCGTGTATAGCGCAAAAAATAAAAACGGCAGAGATGATCAAATACCATCAAAAGAAAGCTCTATTTGTGGGAATAAAAGGACGCAAATTTCGTTTGGGTACAGCATTGCATGAACGCGCAATTAGCAGTTAAAGCGACGCAGTGCCAAATTGTAAAAAGTGCTCTGGTCAGGAAGGGGGTAAATCCTTCCGGGGCTGAAGTGGTTAAAAAGTTATTATAATATGTGTTTAAAAATCTGATATAAAACAATTGAAATCAAAGTCTATGTTTAAACCTAGTGGCGTGAGTGTACGCATATTAAATATCCATTTTGATTCCTGTTTGCTTAATTCTTTCACCTTATTGCTCCCTCTCCAATGTGCATTATATTTTTCAATTGCCCAAAATTTTGGAGTGCTGGATTTTTATTATGGTGTGAGGAAAAATGCCTTGAAACACTATGTTTGGGGAATCCCTTCATAATATTTTGTATGTGTTCTCTAATTCTTTTCCATAATGGTCTTTTTGTTCTTCCAATATATTGCAATGAACACGGGCACTCCAGCACATATACAACCCCTTCACTTCTACATGTCAAAAAATCTTTAATCTCATACTGAGTATCATTGCTTGTGGCTTTAAAGTTGGCGTATTTTTGTCCATTTAGTTTGGTGTTTTTGCATGCATAGCACCGTTTACAAGGATGGAAACCTTTTCTTTGGAAGAAAGACAATTTTTGTGATCTTTTTGGAGGGTCCAAGATGTTTTTTGCAATTATGTCTCTCAATGTTGGTGCCCTTCTGTAGACAAATTTTGGTTTATCAGATAGTATTTTTCTCAATTGGTGATCAGCTAGTAAAAGTGGCCAGTGCTTTTTAAAAATTCTTTCTATTTGTCGGTGTTGAATATTAAAAACCATGATCATGGGGACATCTTGTGATATTGTTGACGGTTCTTTTATTTTATCTTGGACCAGTTCCTCTCTATTTATGTTTGCAACCTCCCTTATTTTTTCTTCTATAAATGTCCTATTGTATCCTTTTTGGATAAATTTTTCACCTACATTTCCAGCCTGTTCAAGAAAAATATCTTTTTCAGTGCAGTTCCTTCTTAAACGGATAAATTGTCCTTTTGGGATATTGATAAGCCAAGGATCAAAGTGACAGCTATCCACCGGGATAAAACTATTTCTTTCTACTGGTTTAAAGAATGTTTTCGTTGTGATTCTATTTTTTGTTAATTCTATCTCTAGGTCCAGGAATTGTACAGATTGGTTGTTTAATTCATAGTTCAATTTAATATTTTTTTCATTGTTGTTTAATTCTTCCAAGAATTCTTGGAGTGGTTCCTCTTCCCCCATCCATAACATGATACAATCGTCTATGAATCGTCTGTACATTACCAATTGTATGGGGGTGTTGGTATATATCGCTTCCTCCTCCCATTCAGACATAAATAGATTTGCGACGCTTGGGGCATACTTCGCCCCCATACCTATTCCATTTAGTTGTCTATAGTAATCTGAATTGAACCAGAAATAGTTATGTTGTAAGCCAAATGCTAAACATCTTAATATGAATCTCTTTTGCTTCGATACTAAATTGCTATACTTGTTCATGGCCCATTTTGTTGCTGATATAGCATTCTCATGTCCTATATTTGTGTACAGTGATGACACATCCGCTGTAACAAGTATGTATTTCTGATCTGGCTGGATTGCAATTTTGTTGAGTTCCTGTATCAAGTGCTTAGTATCTTTTAGGTAGGCTGGTGTTCTTGGTACTAATGGTTGCAGATAGTTATCAACATATTCCCCAAGTCTGGAATTAATAGATTGAATCCCATTAATGATAGGGCGTCCCGGGGGTTTTTCTTGATCTTTATGTATTTTGGGTACTGTATATATCACTGGTACCCTACATGTCTCCGGTACAAGATATTTTTCCTCCTTCTTGGTTAAGATGTCTTTCATACTGCCTTTTTTAATTAATTCCTGTAGTTCCCTTTTGTACTCCCTTGTGGGGTTTCCTCTCAGTTTTATGTACGTGTTGCTATCATTAAGTTGTCCTTGAAGTTCCTCATTATAATATTCTTTGGACAAGATCACACTTGCTCCTCCTTTGTCCGCCGGTCTGATCACTATTCTCTTGTTTTTCTCCAGTTTTTTTATTCCATTTTTGATTGTTAGTGGATCACTAATTTTTCTTATTTTCAGCCTCTCAATTTCTTCTGTGATCATCTTGTTAAAAACTTCAATGTGTTGGTTATTATGCACTTGAGGGTTAAAAAGGGATTTATTTCTTAATTGGCTGTGGAGGAGCGGAGTATAACTAATGCTTAAGTTAAGATGAAGTGAAAGAAGTGAAAGTAAAATTCTTTTTCTTGACACTATTTAATTTAAATTTTATTACACTATAACCGGCACGGATTGTTTTTTGTTTAGAACACCTGATGGATTTTGAGCACCTTATATTAATGATTTTTAAAAAAAAGAAAGTCATCTTTGCACATTTATATTTATTCGCATTGGATTCAGTTCATATTTTATGTGGCACGATATACACTTATATATATTAATTTTGTATAAGCAGTAGATTTATTTTAGAGCACCTGTTTATTAACTTTAATTACTTATGCATTTTTTATGAGCACATCACGTTCATGATGGAGGGATAAGTCCAGTTTTATATATATATATATATATATATATATATATATATATATATATATATATATATATATATATATATATTATATTTTATATAAGGATTTCTTTAGATTATTTAGATCACTTGGAGGTGTTTTTTAGAAGGATAGTTTTTAATTTATCACTAATTGTAATGGTAATAAGAGGATAATATTAGCGCAATTAACTACCATACTATTTATTGATCCTATCACTTATTTTAGTTGCAGCTATATTATTTGGTCATCTCATATTAACCATTTGGTTTCCGCATTAGTAGTTTTATCCACGTCAGCGCTTGAGTCTTTTAAACATTATAACATAGAAACATTGTAGTTTGTTACTTAAGTAGCAGGCATGGAGATCTTTAACTTTATGGAAAATCGGTCAATTGTTTTAGAAGAAATTTTTACCACTAACCCCAGTAATGACATAGGAGATTTAGACAGTATTTTTAGAAAATTTGGACATCTAATGGAAAAGAAGGTCAGCCCGTGGTGGGATATTGCTACCCATGAACAATATATTAAGGATAATATCATACCAAGGCGGCTTAGATGGGATATTCCCTTCAATGATGGACTCACTGATGAAGAGGGGATCAGTGAATGGTATACATTTTTTAATGACAAAGGCATGGACTTATTGCAGTTCTTACTGAAGAGAAAACAGAGAAAAGTCGCATTGATTAATCAACAAATTGCAGAATATAAAAACGCATTGGAAACCCATAAAGATGCACCAGCTTTCACCACACTCACAAATCAATTAAACAGAGTATTGGAAAAGAAAGACGCAGAAATTAAACAAAGGAAGAGAAGAAAATATCTTAGGGACACTAATGACTATAAATTAGAACAAAGTTATAAGTGGCAATTAAACCTAAAGGAAGGGAGAAATTGATCTGTAACATCTTCCCCAGAAAGGGAGGTACAGATGCTAACCCCTATAAGAGATCAAAGACAGAGATCTCCAATAAGACAATATGAGAATGAACAAGAGAGACAGCCCAGGAATAATATGGAGGGACCATCTAAACAACATGAGTATAATGGACCCAGGACACCAAGACCGTGGTGGCAGAATAGAAATAACCAATCTAAGCCATGGAATAAATCCCCTAGAAAACCATTTTGGAAGAATAATGGTAGAAGAAAACCGCAAAATCATTCCAATAGTAATTATGATGACACTAGGAACAGGGGGTATGACCAACATAAGGATCAACACCATAATGATTATACAAACCAACCTAATTATGGATACCAATCACAGAACTATCAAGGGAGGTCTGGGGAACCTAGTTCAGATAACTATTATCAGAACTATCAAGATAGACAATAAATCAGAACATACCCTCAGTACCAACAAAAATATGAAGGAAACCGAGAACAATATGAACAATATCAATATGGTCCCAGACACAGTCCAATCCAAACGCATAATCGCTATGAACCACCGAGAGACTACAGGGACACCAACCCACCTACTCCTTTTTTAGACCGGCGCAGAAACACAACCCCACCAAGACAAACAAGACCGACAGATCCAAGAAGCCCAAACGAATGAGGGGATGTAGAGGAGGACACAAGGTCAAAAAGGAAAAGGGAGCATTAGGCGAAGGGATATACAACCTAAGTGGAGTTGAATTATCACAAAATGAAATAAAACTGTTGGATAAGCGCTTGAAGTATGCACCAAAACGGAATCTCAATAAATTCAATCTGTATGTGGATATACAAAAATATACGAGAAAATTAAACATCAAAAAATATATGTTGAATAAAACAGTGGCTACTGATAGGAATGGTAGGGATGTAACTGAAACCCCTGGAAGAGTTGTATACAGCCAATTAAGAAATAAATACCTTTTTAACCCTCAAGTGCATAATAACCAACACACTGAAGTTTTTAACAAGATGATCACACAAGAAATTGAGAGGCTGAAAATAAGAAAAATTAGTGATCCACTAACAATCAAAAATGGAATAAAAGAACTGGAGAAAAACAAGAGAATAGTGATCAGACCGGCGGACAAAGGAGGAGCAATTGTGATCTTGTCCAAAGAATATTATTGTCACGGAACGCCCCACACTCCGCTTGAGTGCTTCCGTCATATACCGCTTCCTAAGTTCTGGAACACGAGTCCAATGGATCTGGCTATAGGAACCCCAAGAACTAGACAACACCAGTCTTGGAGTACATCAGAACTAACTTTATTTTGAGATGTCACAGACCTTTATACAGCAGGGATGACTCAAAGCTAACCTAATTAACATGACCTAATTTACTACAAAATGTACCCAGACCAGATGACAGTCTTGTGGGCACCAAGCTTCACACATTAATACAATTAACAATACAAACAACAATCTCCCCCCTCCTCAGCCTAGACCATTCGTCTATTAGCCAGTGCTGGTGGCTAATGTGATCAGCTCTCTCAATTAACATAAACACATGTTGATAACACCAGCATCTCCTCACAGGATGTGTCCCAACAGAATGAATCAGTCTTATCAGCAGGGGGCTGCTGGAGGAATCCCCCCTCCCTCTTCAGGGACACAAATCTACAGTAAGGAGTCCCCATACAATATATACATGACTGAGTCCGATTAATACAGTTCAGACTGGATTTCTCATTCACCTCAAATGCTAGGGCCCATAATCGGTGGGCAACAGGCTTGCATACAGTCCTTTCCAACAGCCTCTGCTCCGGCCAGGTCCGTGACATTTCTCCCCTTTCGGCAGGAGACTAACACAGGAGGAGACCCCAGACGGGTTGACTCCGAAGTTAGTCCATAGTTCCAGTCCTCTACTGCCTGTACCCACACAGTACCCCAAACAAATTATTCCAAACAGTGTATTACTCACCCAGCCATCCTCTGCCTCTCTCAGAGAACATATCTGCCGCTGGGGAGAGGCCCAGACTGGCCCTTCTCCCTGGAATCCTTTCTGCCGCTGGAGAGAAGACAGGGGGACTGGGCTCACTCCATCCTGCTGTTGGGGATCTGGGCTGACTGCCCAGCATCCCTGGGGTATACAGGTGGGGACTGAAGCCCCATCAACCAACACCAGATCAAGCTGCAGTTGTGAGGTGATGACTGCATTCTCTCCTTGGATCCTGATCTGCAGCTCGCGATAGACTGCCACCTCCTCACCTTGGGCCTCCACAATTGCTGCAGGTGTGGGGCAGAGGTCTTGGACCCTCTGTCCGGTTGCCAGCACTTCTGCTGGGGGTTTGCCAGGTGGTTCCTCCTCTACAGAAACGTCTATTAAATCCCCAGTCTCTGGAATTGGTAAAAGTGTGGGACAGAGGTCTTGGACCCTCTGTTCAGTTACCAGATCTTCAGCTGGAGAAGTTTGTTTTAACTCCATAGATGCTGCTGGCAGAAAATCACATGTCCCTGTCAGTGTTGTGGGAGAAAGGCCGACTACCTCTTCTCTCAGGAAGGCCGAAGCCACTGTTGGTGCTGGGCAGAACACAGTGAACTTTGGCAATGATAGCAGCTCTTCTGCTGGAGGCTCATCAGGTTGTTCTTCCTCAGCAGAAAAGTCTATCAAATCCCATGTCTCTGCAACTGATGTCTGGGAATAGAGGTTCACCATCTCCTGTCCATGGAACCCAGAAGATGTTATCATTTCTGGACAGAGGTTAGCAGAGCTCTGCCCTGTTGTCAGCACTTCAGGTTTGGGGACGGCAATCTCCGGATTTTCCACTGCCGATTCTCTGGCATGCTGCTGAACTTGTTCTAGCAGTTTCCTGTATGCCCTTTCCAGATGCTGTTCCTTCCTTAGCAAATGGTCCAGATCAGGTTTGAGCTCTGAGACCCCTGCAAGACCGAGCATAGACTCTCTATAGTCCCTCATGTCCTCAAGGTCAGGTTCCCCCTCATCGCCAAACATAAAAAGATCTGAAAGGTTCTCCCACAGCAATCCAGGGCCGCCAAAGTCATATCCCTCCGGAGAGCATTCTGTTGTCTCCCCTAAATATCCCTCCTCTGCGTGCCATTGAAGAGCCCGATAACGATTGTCCAGCTCTATCTCCTGCTGGACCAACCTGTCCAACTCAGTCACCCATTGCTCCTGGGGCTGCTCTCCCAGGAATGCCATCCGCAATGCCCGTTGGTCACTGGCCCGTTGCTCTTGGGTTGGAAAGCACTTGCCCTGTTTTATACCAGCGAGACGGAGGGCTGCAATCCAGAGCTCCACCCGAATCAGCTGCCTGAGCTCCAGATATTCATCCTCAGACACAGTCCTGGTGTACGTTGAAAGGATGATCCGCAGCAGCCCCGGGAATTCTGATGCCAGGTCCATATCTCCGATGGGGTGACTGAAGTCTGCTATGCTGATCTTGGATCCAGTTGGAGGTTTGGATGTCCCAGACTTCAGACTTCAGGAAGCTTTCCCGCTGCTTGCCACCAATGTCACGGAACGCCCCACACTCCGCTTGAGTGCTTCTGTCATATACCGCTTCCTAAGTTCTGGAACACGAGTCCAATGGATCTGGCTATAGGAACCCCAAGAACTAGACAACACCAGTCTTGGAGTACATCAGAACTAACTTTATTTTGAGATCTCACAGACCTTTATACAGCAGGGATGACTCAAAGCTAACCTAATTAACATGACCTAATTTACTACAAAATGTACCCAGACCAGATGACAGTCTTGTGGGCACCGAGCTTCACACATTAATACAATTAACAATACAAACAACAATCTCCCCCCTCCTCAGCCTAGACCATTCGTCTATTAGCCAGTGCTGGTGGCTAATGTGATCAGCTCTCTCAATTAACATAAACACATGTTGATAACACCAGCATCTCCTCACAGGATGTGTCCCAACAGAATGAATCAGTCTTATCAGCAGGGGGCTGCTGGAGGAATCCCCCCTCCCTCTTCAGGGACACAAATCTACAGTAAGGAGTCCCCATACAATATATACATGACTGAGTCCGATTAATACAGTTCAGACTGGATTTCTCATTCACCTCAAATGCTAGGGCCCATAATCGGTGGGCAACAGGCTTGCATACAGTCCTTTTCAACAGCCTCTGCTCCGGCCAGGTCCGTGACAATTATAATGAGGAACTTCAAGGGCAACTTAATGATAGCAACACGTACATAAAACTGAGAGGAAACCCCACAAGGGAGTACAAAAGGGAACTACAGGAATTAATTAAAAAAGGCAGTATGAAAGACATCTTAACCAAGAAGGAGGAAAAATATCTTGTACCGGAGACATGTAGAGTACCAGTGATATACAGTATACAGTACCCAAAATACATAAAGATCAAGAAAAACCCCCGGGACGCCCTATCATTAATGGGATTCAATCTATTAATTCCAGACTTGGGGAATATGTTGATAACTATCTGCAACCATTAGTACCAAGAACACCAGCCTACCTAAAAGATACTAAGCACTTGATACAGGAACTCAACAAAATTGCAATCCAGCCAGATCAGAAATCCATCCTTGTAAACGGTGCTATGCATGCAAAAACACCAAATTAAATGGACAAAAATGCACCAACTTTAAAGCCACAAGCAATGATACTCAGTATGAGATTAAAGATTTTTTGACATGTAGAAGTGAAGGGGTTGTATATGTGCTGGAGTGCCCGTGTTCATTGCAATATATTGGAAGAACAAAAAGACCATTATGGAAAAGAATTAGAGAACACATACAAAATATTATGAAGGGATTCCCCAAACATAGTGTTTCAAGGCATTTTTCCTCACACCATAATAAAAATCCAGCACTCCTAAAATTTTGGACAATTGAAAAATATAATGCACATTGGAGAGGGAGCAATAAGGTGAAAGAATTAAGCAAACAGGAATCAAAATGGATATTTAATATGCGTACACTCACGCCACTAGGTTTAAACATAGACTTTGATTTCAATTGTTTTATATCAGATTTTTAAAAACATATTGTAATAACTTTTTAATATACCCCTTTTTTAAATTTTTTATGTACTGGTAAAATATGTTTTGGATTGATTATTTTACTCCCTAATTTTTAAATATATTGTTTGGGGCCTGGGTCATAACATGTTAAAACTAAACACATCTTGACATAAAGCTATACATGGTTTTGGCTATGTCGGGAATTTTGAGGATAATTTGATTTAATGTGGAGGAGATGTAGTTCCATGTTCCAAACGGGAGGGGGAGTATTATACATCACAGTGAATATATAATAGAATGAGATTTTTTATTTTATGTTATTTAGCCATATTTTAAAATTTGTATATGATTCTATAATTTTTTATTTTTTTATTTATATATATTTTTTATTGTTGTATTAAAGATTTATAAATGTAATATAGAATCATGTTATATAACTAAATGTTAACGATCACAAGAATGCAAGAGAGATCGCGCTATTGAGATGATGATTGCTATGACAACTAGCACACACACGCTATAAGTAGTCGGCAGGCGCAGAATATGGGCAACCTTGAAAAAGTCACGTGGCAGTGACGTAACACGTAGGAGGAGCCTGTGACGTCCCCAGCATTTGCAGTGTGTGAGTAAGCGGTGACGGATGAAGTGCCTCACCGCTTAGCTCTTTTGCAGCTGATCAATACAAATGCGATCTAACATAGAAGAGCATGTGAGTGAAATTGCTTTGGTCTGATACATAGTATTCAATTGTTTTTAATCTCTGCCCAATGGATGTATAATCTTTTTCTTTGCATGTCCGGGATTTGAGTGGAGGAGCGGAGTATAACTAATGCTTAAGAAGAAGTGAAAGAAGTGAAAGTAAAATTATTTTTCTTGACACTATTTAATTTAAATTTTATTACACTATAACCGGCACGGATTGGTTTTTGTTTAGAACACCTGATGGATTTTGAGCACCTTATATTAATAATAAGGGCTGCTCTCCAGGACTTAGACTGGAAGGGAATATTGGCATTCATAAACACAGAACAGAAATGGGAATTCTTCAAAATGACTGTTTGTTTGTGAACTCACTGCAAAGTATATTCCCATGGGCAATACGTTTTAAAAGGCTAAAAATAAAACCTATGTGGCTCACGGCCAAAGTTAAAAAAGCTATAAACAATAAGAAAAGAGCTTTTAAGAAATATAAAAACGAAGGAACACTATTGTCATTTAAATGTTACAAAGAATATAACAGAATATGTAAAAAGGAAATCAAGGACGCAAAAATTAATAGTAAAAGGTCAGGTCAGAGCATGTAGGCGCTTTACAAAATAATCTAGAGTGGGTGACTGGGGACAAAGAAAATGTAAATTTATTAAATTCATTCTTCAGTTCTGTGTATACAAAGGAGCATGGGGGAGTTCAAGTCCATAATGGGGATGGTATTGACACAGCCCCAAATGAGCCACAATGGCTCAAAAGTGATATGGTCCAGAAATATTTAGACAGACTAAAGGTTGATAGAGCACCTGGACCAGATAGCATCCACCCACAGATCCTAAAAGAATTGAGCTCTGTCATTTCAAAGCCATTGTTTCTAATTTTTAGGGACTCATTAATGATGGGAATGGTACCACTGGATTGACGTAGGGCCAATGTGGTGCCTATATCTAAAAAGGGAACAAAGTCTTTACCAAGTAACTATAGACCTATTAGTTTAACTTCTATAGTCGGGAAGATACTGGAGAGTTTAATAAAAGACCACATAGATGAGTTCTTGCTGGAAAAAATATTTTAAGCAACAGACAGCATGGGTTCACGAAAGACAGAAGTTGTCAAACAAATCTGATTTCTTTTTATGAAGAGGTAAGTAAAACCTTGGATAGAGGGGTGGCTGTGGACGTGGTATACTTGGATTTTGCAAAAGCGTTTGACACAGTTCCCCACACACAGCTAATGTGTAAGGTAAAGTCTACAGGCTTGGAAATATCAGTTTGTAAATGGATAGAAAACTGGCTAAAAGACAGAATTCAGAGAGTAGTGGTTAATGATTCTTACTCTGAATGGTCTAAGGTTATCAGTGGTGTACCCCAAGGTTCAGTGTTGGGACTCTTACTTTTTAATATCTTTATAAATGATATAGGGTCTGGGATTAAAAGTACCATTTCAGTCTTTGCAGATGACATCAAACTATGCATGCAGTGTAACGTCCTTACAGGATGTCTCCAATTTACAAGCCAACCTCAAAGCACTGTCTAATTGGGCCACTATGTGGCAGATGCGGTTTATTGTTGATAAATATAAAGTTATACACTTGGGGACTAAGAATATGCATGCATCATACATACTAGGGGGGGGGGTACAACTGGGGGAATCCATAGTGGAGAAGGATCTGGGAGTTTTGGTAGATCATAAGCTTAATAATAACATGCAATACCAAGCTGCGGTTTCCAAAGCGAGCAAAGTTCTTTCTTGTATTAAGAGAGGTATGGACTCCAGAGAGACAGAGAGATATAATTATGCCCCTGTACAAATCATTACTAAGACCTCATCTGGAATATGCAGTTCAGTTTTGGGCACCAGTTCTCAAAAAGGATATTGGGGAACTGGAGAAAGTGCAGAGAAGGGCAACCAAACTGATAAGAGGCATGGGAGGAGCTCATCTATGAGGAAATATTAAAGGAACTGAATTTATTTCTCTCTTGAGAAGAGGAAATTATCAATATTTTGTTAATTGTATCAATGTTTATATTTTCAAAATCAATAAACAAATTTGACAAGAGAAGAGGAGATTAAGGGGGGATATGATTAACATGTACAAATATATAAGGGGTCCATATAGTGAACTTGGTGTTGAGTTATTTACTTTATGGTCAGCACAGAGGACACTCTTTACGCCTAGAGGAAAAGAGATTTCATCTCCAAATACGGAAAGGTTTCTTCACAGTAAGAGCTGTGAAAATGTGGAATAGACTCCCTCCAGAGGTGGTTTTGGCCAGCTCAGTAGATTGCTTTAAGAAAGGCCTGGATTCTTTCCTAAATGCACACAATATAACTGGGTACTAACATTTATAGGTAAAGTTGATCCAGGGAAAATCTGATTGCCTCTTGGGGGTCAGGAAGGAATTTTTCCCCCTGCTGTAGCAAATTGGATCATGCTTTGCTGGGGTTTTTTCGCCTTCCTCTGGATCAACTATGGGTATAGGATTGGGTATATGGGATCGCTTGATATTATTTTTTATTTGTTTATTTATTTTTATGGTTGAACTAGATGGACTTGTGTCTTTTTTCAACCTGACTAACTATGTAACTATATGCTGTTTTTAGGCTCTTCCTCAGGCGGTCCACGTACCCTCTATGGGACACCATTGAGGTATGATCTAAAGAGGTGCCGAATGCTAGGTCAACTGGCAGTCAAGCTTCCCTTCCGAACATCAGCCTGTACGGTGAATAGCCTGTGGCATCATTTTCAGAGCTATTATAGACGTGTACAATAGCTGCAATGTGCCTGCTCCAATGTTGCTTCTTTTCAGCCGTGGGAGTCCCAAGCATATCCAGGAGGGTGCAATTAAAGCGTTTTGGCTGGGGATCCCCTTGAGGGTGGTAGGGAGTGGTTCTTTACTTTTGAACACCTAACTGGTCTAACAGTCTTTTAATGAGTCTACTCTCAAAGTCTCTCCCCTGGTCAGAGTGAATATGCTGAGGTAGGCAGTAGTGGACAAAGAACTTCTCTAACAGTATTTTGGCCACTGTAGGTGCTTGTTGGTCTTTAGTTGGGCATTGTTAGTGAAGTGGCCGGTCACCACCAGAACATTTCCCTGTCCACTCGAGTCAGGCTCCAGACACAGAAAATCAATGCACACTAACTCCAGTGGTCCTTGACTTTGAAGATTGCCCATTGGGGCAGCTCTGTGGGGCAAAGTCTTCCTCTGTATACACCTTATGTAGGAGTGACAGCATAACTTCAACTTCAGCCTGCATACAGGGCCAATAGAACCGGTCTCGCACCAGTTTGAATGTCCTCTCAGACCCTAGGTGGCCATGATTGTCATGTAAGGCAGTCAGTACAGTTTCCCTATGTTTTCTCTGTAAGAATAGCTGCCACTTATCTTCAGGATCATCTGAGGGGCCCCTTTGGTAGACCACCCCATTGCGTAACTGCAGTCGATCCCATTCCTTGTGCATTAGTCGTGCTTCTGTTGGAGAGTCTGTTAGCAGTAGATCTGGGCATTGGTCCTCCAGGGTCTTCAGTTTTAAACTACAGAGAGGATCTTCCATCTGGTCCTTTCTTAAGTCCCTGTCTAAAAGCTCAGGTAGGCCATTGTCCCTGACTTGGGACAAATCACAGTAGTATTTGGGGACACCTGCCACTGAGAGTCCGATGGCTTCGGCCCCAGTTGTTCCTCTGGCCTGATGTTCCACCCCCTAACACAAGGCTTGTATCCCTTCTGGTGTTAGTTGAGTCCACTCTTCAGAGCAAGCCCCTGTGTCATAGGGTCTCCTTGACATGGCATCCCGGTTTCCGATATAGTCCGATATATCCCGGTATATATGTGTGTATATATATATATATATATATATATATATATATATATATATATATATATATATATATATATATATACACATATATATATATATATATATATATATATGTATATATATATATATATATAGATATATCTATAGGTGTATAGATATATAGATATATAGATTTTTTTTTTTTTGTAAAGTTACCACAAGAACCTTTTTTTTTTTATTTTTTTATTTCTTTTTTTGTTGTTGTTGTTGTAAAGTTACCACAAGAACATTAGATTTTTTTTTGTGAACTTCAAGGAGGTTGTTGTCCCTTGTTAATTTGACATTGTCTTTTAAAAATGTATTTTAATAAAAAAAATAGGCAAGTATTTTCAGAAAATAAAATATCCATTTATTCTGGTTAACAAAATAAAGATGAAACCAACGCTGGAGAAACTTTAGGAATTTGTGAAGCCTTTTGGCTCCAGGGCACACATCAAATCTGTGGAAAAGAAAATTGTGATCTTGAGGAGTCCGTATAATATAGTGAGCACAATCTGGTCCAGGAATCCCAGAGATCAAGAGCAGCAGCATATGACATATATGTCCCCAGGCTGTGGTACTACACCAGCCTGCGTCTTCTGTCAGACCAAACTGAACCCAGGCCATCACTTTCTTCTCTTCGTTGCAGCCTTCCCTCCACGCTGCCCTGCAGCCTTCCCTGCAGCCTTCCACGCTGCCCTGCAGCCTTCCTTGGAGGCTGTGGCTCTGGTGGTTGACTTGTGGCAGGAGGAGGAGGAGGGGCTTGCTCATTTATTTGGGTGTTGACAGTTAACTCGCCCTTCAGCCCCTTGTGAATGACATCTGAAAAAAGTTTTTCACTGAGGAGGCGTTGGCCTTTCTCCATTTGAAACAACCTGCTGGCTAAATAACAGCCATAGGCCTCTTCAGGTTGGGGGGTGCTCTTAAGAAAATTTGTAGTTTCTCTCATGAGGCGCAGTGATGGCTCCTCTGTCACCGTCCCCTTCCTAGCTCTTTTAGTATGAAGGCGGAGGGGAGGCACCTGTGATTGTGTGCTGCTCCTACTGGGCCCAGCCACCTCCTGGCTGACACTGGGCCTGGCCACCTCCTGGCTGACACTAGGCCGGCCCACCTCCTGGCTGACACTGGTCCCGCCCACCTCCTGGCTGACACTGGGCCCGCCCACCTTCTGGCTGTCACTGTGCCCGGCCTCCTCCTGCCTGCCACTTTCCACACCTTCCTCCTGGCTGAGCTCATCCTGTGTATAAAAAAGGGACATAGTTTTAGTTTTTGGTTCATCAATCACACACAATTTTCAGCTCATGACTTGCAAATTCAATGTGGATTTTATCCAAAAAATGATGTCTACATATCAGTTGACAGTAGTGGCCAAAAATTATTGTCACCGGCTTGAAAAAATGCTGGTGTCAGAATGATACTCTTTTATATGTAATAGAACATCTAGTTAACATCATTAATATTAGGACACTAAATATGTCTAAAAATAATATACCTGGCTCCAGATGGTCACATCCGGTTCTTCCAGGATGGAAGTCCCAGGTTGGTCCTCATCAGCCTCTGCTGGGGTGGAGGGAAGGGTGGAGGGAAGGGTGGAGGGAAGGGTCGAAAGAGATTCCCTGGCTTCAGTCTGGTCATTAAGAAAACGTAGTACCACAGCCTGGGTACATACACGTCATCTGCTGATGCTACTGATCTCAGGGAAGTCTGGATCTTGTTATTCTCCCTCCTATACATATTTCGCAAGATCCCAATTTTCTTTTCCAAAATCTCGACGGTTGCTTCTGGGATGAAAGTCTGCACAAATGCCAGAAGTCTCTTCAGCGTTGAGTTCCTTACTGGTTTAATTTAATATTGAGGGTGTTTGACCTCCCACAGATTCCTCATCTCCCTGTACTTCTCAATAAATTGTGTGAGAAATTCAGGGTCTTTAAATTTATTTCTATAGAAACAATTCGCGCTAGGTGAACAAGTGTTAAGTGATAAATAAATGAAACAACCTGTGAAAAGGTATCCTGCAGCTGGACACTATAACCCTGATAGGGGGCACCAATAAATCTATGTAAAAAGAAGTGCAGCGCTGGATAAATATATCATAAACAAACTTGATTGTGAATATTACCAAAAATGCAAATGAATAATACAATAAAAGTAAATAATAAACCTGTGATCAAAAATTGAATGAATAAAAATATATGTATATATCAAAAAACTTTGTGTCCATAAATTATAAAACAATAAAAGATGATGAGAGTGACTTCGCTGCAGAATATGTATGTGACTTCCACTGCAACAAACGCCTGTCACCTTGAAAAGATTGAACGTTTACCAGACAGCCTTTTTTAAAAAGGCATGATGACACCAACACCGAAATCCTAGGTGCTTCCTCTCAGCAGGTAAACTTCATCTATCATGAAAAAGGAACTTCCTCACAGATATCCTGGTGGTAGCGGTCTCCTGACTGGATCGTAATGCCGCGTACACATGGTCGGACTTTTCAGCTACAAAAGTCCGACAGCCCGTCCGACAGACTTTCGACAGACTTTCGAGGGACTTTCAACAGACTTTCTAACGACCGGACTTGCCTACACACGATCACACCAAAGTCCGACGGATTTGTACGTGATGACGTACACCGGACTAAAATAAGGAAGTTGAAAGCCAGTAGCCAATAGCTGCCCTAGCATGGGTTTTTGTCCGTCGGACTAGCATACAGACGAGTGGATTTCTGGGTCCAGCGGAGTTACGACGTAACGATTTGAAGCATGTTCCAAATCTAAAGTCCGTCAGATTTGCGACTGGAAAAGTCAGCTGAAGGTCTGCTGAAGCCCACACATGATCAGATTGTCCGCCGGATTTGGTCCATCGGCGTCTGTCGGACAAGTCCGGTCAAAAAGTCCGACCATGTGTACGCGGCATTAGTGAATGTATATGGTTCACATGAAACACTCTGTCAATACATACCCATCAATCTGGAGGTGAGCAGTTTGGAGAGTTACCCGGATATCTGTGAGGAAGTTCCTTTTTCATGATAGATGAAGTTTACCTGCTGAGAGGAAGCACCTAGGATTTCGGTGTTGGTGTCATCATGCCTTTTTAAAAAAGGCTGTCTGGTAAGCCTTCTATCTTTTCAAAGTGACGGGCGTTTGTTGCGGTGGAAGTCACATACATATTCTGCAGCAAAATCACTCTCATCATCCTTTATTGTTTTATAATTTATGGACACAAAGTTTTTTGATATATATACATATATTTTTATTCATTCAATTTTTGATCACAGGTTTATTATTTATTTTTATTGTATTATTAATTTGCATTGTTGGTAATATTCACAATCAAGTTTGCTTATGATATATTTATCCAGTGCTGCACTTCTTTTTACATATCTTTAAATTTATTATTATTTTTTTCTGTAAAAGACAATAAACACTAATGTTAGGCCAAACGCTCATAATCATATCCCAACATAGGCCTCAATCTTTAAGCAGTATAGGCTGCTAGAAAGTGAATAAAATTTACTTTCGTCTCTGATGCTCGCAACTTCAGTTCTGCTTTCCTCCACGCACCGAACGTACGTACGGCACATTCGTGATAGCTTTATACACATGGCGCATGCGTGAAACTCCGCCTGCGTCGCCTGCCTCTGACGTTCATTTTTAACGAATATTCTCTGCCCCCTTCTCTCTACGGTGCGCAGTAGGAGCAACAATGACAGAGACACAGCAGGTGTGTACTAATTGTTCATCCTGGGATAGTGATCCCTGGGATAATGATGGGGGGAGATGCCTGTCCAGAACTTAAGGTCCTGCAGGCTTCTTCCCGTCGCCAAGTACCGCAACGTGGCGACTAGCCTCTGCTCCGCAGTGATGGCTTGCCTCATGTAGGTATCCTGCCTGCTGATATAAGGGGTCAGCAAATTCCTGAAATCCTCAGGGTTATTTTCGCGGATCTCACAGAGCATAGGCATGTGAGAGAATTGGTCAGGCTGGAGCAACCAATTCTTCGTCCATGAACTCCTCCTCGCCCTGTTCATGGACTGGGCTTGGGCTGAAGAATGAACTACAGCACCAAGCACATACAATGCACGAGCTCGATGACGAGTACGTACAAGCAACATGGCTTCAAAACGATCGGCTGGTCAGAACACACTTAACAGAACGCACTGAAGAACAGCAAGGCCTGTGAAGAACGAGCTGAAAATCAGCAACGAGTGGACAATAACACACTGATAAATCAATGCAAACTGACTACATGCACTGAAAAGCAGATACAAACCTCACAAGCACAAACTGAACAACAGTTAAACAATCTGAAAAATACGAGTCTCACAAGCGCGAATCGTCTCTCACCAAACTTCTACTAACACGAGATAAACATGAGATTAGCAGAAGCGGCCCAACGGGTGGTGCACGAGCTACTGAACTTCCGTTTTATAGTCTCGTCGGACCTGGTGTACATCACCGCGTACTAGACGGTCGGACTTTGGTGTGAGCATGTGTGTGTGTGTCCATTTGTTTGAAAGTCCATCGGAAGTCCGTCAAAAGTCCATCGGAAGTCCGCCGGAATGACCGTCAGACTTTTGTTGCCGAAAAGTCAGCTCGTGTGTACACGGCATGAGTAGTCGTGAGCAGTGCAGTCCTGTTTGCTAAGTTTTAGGTTGCGAACAGCTTCTGAGGCTGGCCCCCTCAAACTCTCTGTGATTCTCTGCTTTTTCTGGGCCTCAGGGTTGTCCCACTCATCTAAGGCTTGCATGGCTTGCTGCAGCCATTCCTCAAAACTCTCTTCACTGACAGGAACTTGCTATTTTCCAGAAAAGGTTCCCAGCTTTTGGCATTCAGACCCAGTGTATATTGGACTACGCTGCTGACATTTTGCCACAAACTCTTCCAAGGCGGCAATGAATTCCGGCCCTATCATGGATACAGGCGCCGGTAAGGTACCTTCTTCTGATGAGGCTGCTTGGCTTGAACTCTCTGTGCTCACATCAACAGGATCCATCTTGATGCTTTCAAAGGTGTTGTCTTCGTGGTTTGCTAGCAGAACAAGCCCCCACATCTAGCGCCACCCCCGAAGGAGCCGCTGGTTAAATTTTGGGTTCTCTGTTCTGCACCTTGACTCCAAGGACAACCTCAACCCCCCTGGTACACCTGGTTGAATAAAATTACTGCAAGCACAATTTACAACACAAATGAGAAATACCATTCCCCTGGCTATGGGATATGGCAATAAATACATACACACACACCAGTTTAGTGATAAATACGCTTAAACTATTGTTTGACTATTATAACGTAAATAACAGTTAAACCGAATTGAACACACTCAGCAGGCAGGTTAGTAATAAACAATGCATATAAACTTTAAATGCAACAAGGGTACTTATAAATCCACACTAGGTTTTGAGTGCACTCAAACGAATAGACAGAGGTATAGTACACCTTTAAACTGGCCAGCAGATAGAGCTTCAAGGTAGATACAACTAGGGCAGTCCTTAGTCCTAAGTTTTGTTGGAGCTTGTTTGGCTCGCGTTGCGGCCGTCAGTAAGGTCTGCAGGCAGTATTAGATCTATGGGGTCACTGGTTAAGTAGCTCCTAGTGACTTTATTCCCTAGCAGTGATAGCAAGTATTGGCCGCAGGGCCGGCTCAATAGTCCCGGTAACACTGATTTAGTTGTCCCTCCGATCAGGTGTCAACTCGCTGGGGTTGTTTAGAGTGACTCTGGCAGGCAGCATGGCAAAGACAGCATCCCGGGAGTGGCTCCGTCTCTCCACGATCTGGTCCCAGAACTGCTTCCGCACACTGTAGTAGCTTCCAATAGCACCTTGTCCTCTCTCCATACTGGCCTTGATAACGCGCTGCAGACTTAGGAGATTCCCCAAATGGCTGTGGATTTCTGCCAACTCAGGCTCTGTCCTTCTCCGGCTGACAATCTTGGGCACAGTTGTTCAATCCTCACTGTCTCTGCATTGTCATGTCAGAGCCTTTTCTTTTGCTGGGTTCCTAGACTCTCTCTCTCTCTCTCTTCCCCTGAAAACACCTCAGCCTCCTCAGCTCTTCCTGAAACTCCCCTTTTTTCCAATGTCCTCTCTGTCTGGGTTTCCTGAAAGGACACACATAATTGAAACAAATACTCCTACATAAGTTGTACTTGTTTATCTGTAGTCTTCTCTACGTACAATGTCTTGAAAAAGTATTCACGCTCCTTGAAATTTTCCACATTTTGTCATGAAACCAAAAACGAAAATGTGTTAGACCAACACAAAGTGCCACAAGGAAAATTATAAATGGTTTTCAAAATGTTTTACAAATAAATATCTGAAATGTGTGGCGTGCATTTGGATTCAGCCGCCTTTACTCTGATACCCCTAACTAAAATCTAATGGAACCATTTGCTTTCAGAAGTCACCTATTTAGTAAACAGAGTCAACCTGTGTGTAATTTAATCTAGGTATAAATACAGCTGTTATGTGAAGCCTTCAGAGGTTTGTCAGAGAACCTTAGTGAAAAAACAGCATCATGAAGGCCAAGGAACACACCAGACAGGTCAGGGATAAAGTTGTGGAGAAGTTTAAAGCAGGGTTAGGTTATAAAAAAAATCCAAAGCTTTCAACATCTCATGGAGCACTGTTCAATCCATCATCCGAAAATGGAAAGAGTATGGCACAACTGCAAACCTACCAAAACATGGCCATCCACCTAAACTGACAGGCCGGGCAAGGAGAGCATTAATCAGAGAAGCAGCAAGAGGCCCATGGTAAATCTGGAGGAGCTGCAGAGATCCACAACTCAGGTGGGAGAATCTGTCCACAGGACAACTATTAGTCGTGCACTACACAAATCTGGCTTTTATGGAAGTATGGTAAGAACAAAGGCATTGTTGAAAGAAAGCCATAAGAAGTCCCATTTGCAGTTTGTGAGAAGCCATGTGGGGGACACAGCAAACATGTGGAAGAATGTGCTCTGATCAGATGAGACCAAAATTGAACTTTTTGGCCTAAAAGCAAAACGCTATGTGTGGCGGAAAACAAAGGCCTCATACACACGGTTTGATAGCTGTACGACCGAGCGTCTGATTTTTGTCAAAAGCGCGTGTGCAGGATTTTGTCTAGCATACTAACTATCCGCAAATTGTCGCTTGACAAACACGAACGTAGTGACGTATTATGAGAGTATAAAGAGGAAGTTAATTTCTCAAGCGCCACCCTTTGGGCCCCTTCTGCTAATTTCAATTTAGTAGAAGTTTGGTGAGCGTTGAGTTGCGATTTTCAGATTGTACAAAATAAATGCCTTTTAAAATAAGTTTGGCATAAATACATCAGTATCACCAGCAAAGCAGCTTCATTATTTTCCCATTAAAGAAGATGAGAATGTGCGCTGGATTTCGACATTTCATCAATTGCCGTGTCACGAATGTTAATTCTAGATTACGAACAGTAGTTTACAAGACCAAACTCTTCCCACTCGTTCCTTGATTCCAAGCATGCGTGTTTGTACTTTTGACTTTTGTGTGACGATTTCTGTACTGACCATCTGAAAGTCAGACGTTGAGTTCGCATCTAACAAAAATTTTATAGCCTGTACATCCAGCTTTTGTCTGACGAAAAAGTAAAATCGGCTGTCGAAAGCACCGTACTAACGATCCGAAAATCTGCAGACAGGTTGTCTTACGAATTTTCCCTTCTGATTTTCATATTGTGTGTACGAGGCCTAACACTGCACATCACCCTGAGCACACCATCCCCACCGTGAAACACGGTGGTTGCAGCATCATGTTGTGGGGATGCTTTTCTTCAGCAGGGACAGGAAAGCTGGCCAGAGTTGATGGGAAGATGGATGGAGCCAAATACAGGGCAATCTTAGAAGAAAACCTGTTAGTGTTTGCAAAAGACTTGAGACTGCGGTGAAGGTTCACCTTCCAACAGGACAACAACTCTAAACAGACAGCCAGAGCTACAATGGAATGATTTAGATCAAAGTATATTCATGTGTTAGAATGGCCCAGTCATGGGGAAAATGTCACTCTCTAGATGAGCAAAGCTTGTAGAGACATACCCAAAAAAGTCTTGCAGTTGTAATTGTAGTGAAAGGTGGTTATATAAAGTATTTACTCAGGGGGAGCTGAATACAAATGCACGCCACACTTTTCAGATATTTGTAAAAAAAAAAAAATTGAAAACCATTTTTCTTCTACTTCACAATTATGTGCCACTTTGTGTTGGTCTATCATAGTGATGGCGAACCTTGGCACCCCAGATGTTTCGGAACTACATTTCCCATGATGCTCATGCATTCTGTAGTGTAGTTGAGCATCATGGGAAATGTAGTTCCAAAACATCTGGGGTGCCAAGGTTCGCCATCACTGGTCTATCACATAAAATCCCAGTAAAATACAATTATGTTTTTGGTTGTAACATGACAAAATTTGGAAAATTTCAAGGGGTATGAATACTTTTTCAAGGCACTGTAGGCAAGTCCTTTGGACATAAAGTGAATTGTAAACTGGCATAGAGCTGGTTCAAAATTCCTTAAGCAGTTTCAAGTCTGTAAAAACCGTCTTCGGTCACACTAATAACAATTGCCTACAGATTGTGCGAGTCACCCAATCCCTTGCAACACCAGGAGGAAATTTTTTGTCAGATTCCATTTTTATTTTCTGACCTGTAGAGTAGAGGTTCTCCCCCCCAGTGAGTAGATTGAATTCATATTTTTGCCACCCAAATGCATTATTTTACATTTTTCAAAATTAACCGATTGCCGACCAGACGCCGCAGTTGTACTGCGGCAACATGGCTCAGCTGCGGGAATCGCCGTCATGTTACATCGCTTCCTTATTTGTCCACTAGGGGCATGCCCCCTCCTAGCCCAGGGAGCCGATGCGAGTGCCTGGCGGTCGTGTTCCCCGCCGGGCTCCCGCAATCGCTCGGGGCACATGGAGAACCGGGATCTGTGTGTATAAACACACAGTTTCTGGTTCTTTGAGAGGAGAAGAGACATATCGTCTGTTCATACAGAGTATGAACAGCAATCTGTCATCTCCCCTACACTGTCCATTTCCCCCTTCAGTTAGAACACGCTAGGGAACCCAGTTAACCTCTTGATCACCCCCTAGTGTTAATCCCTTCCATGCCAGTGACATTTTTACAGTAATCAATGCATTTTTATAGCACTGATCGCTGTATAAATGTCAATGGTCCCAAAAATGTGTCAAAATTGTCCGACGTGTCCGCCATAATGTCGCAGTCCTGATAAAAATTGCAGATTACTAGTAAATTACTATTACTAGTAAAAAAAAATAATAATAAAAATGCCATAAAACTATCCTCTATTTTGTAGATGGTACAACTTTTGCACAAACCAATAAATATACGCTTATTGGGATTTTTTTTTTTTACCAAAAATATGTAGAAGAATACATATCGGCCTAAACTGAGGAAAAAAATCGTTTTTTTTTATATATTTATGGGGGGGATATTTATTTTAGCAAAACAGTAAAAAATATTGTGTTTTTTTCAAAATTGTCGCACATTTTTGTTTATGGCACAAAAAATAAAAACCGCAGAGGTGATCAAATACCACCAAAAGAAAGCTCTATTTGTGGGGAAAAAAGGACGTCAATTTTGTTTGGGTGCAACGTCGCACGACCGCTCAGTTGTCAGTTAAAACGACGCAGTGCCGAATCCCAAAAAGTGCTCTGGTCAGGAAGGGGGTAAAATCTTTTGGGGCTGAAGAGGTTAAACCTCATTTGCCATGTAGTTACCCATCCCATTCATTTGTTCAGATCTTCTTGCAAGGTTTCCACATCCTGCAGAGAAGTTATTGCCCTGCTTAGCTTAGTATTATCCACAAATACAGAGGTTGAACTGTTTACCCCATCCTCCAGGTCATTTATGAACAAATTAAATAGGATTGGTCCCAGCACAGAACCCTGGGGGACCCCACTTTCCACCCCTGACCATTCCAAGTACTTCCCACTTATCACCACCTTCTGAACTCACCCTTGTGACCAGTTTTCAATCCATGTACTCACCTTATGGTCACAGACCTACTTTGTACAGTAAATGTTTATGGGGAATTGTGTCAAATGCTTTTGCAAAATCTAGATACACCTACAGGCTTTCCTTTATCTAGATGAATGAATGATTTGTAAAGCGCTGCAAATGTGAACTGAATCGCCTCAAGGCGCTGATGCGTTTGTGTTGTCAGCTTCTTAGAAGAGGTAAGTCTTGAGTTTTTTCCTGAAGGCCTGATGGTTTTCTTCCATGCGGATGTGAGTCGGAAGAGAGTTCCATAGCTGAGGTCCCTGGACTGCGAATCTTCGTTCTCCCCTTGCTTTGTAGCGGTATTTGGGAACGAGGAGGAGATTTTGGCTAGATGATCGCAGATTGCGATTCGGTGTGTAGTGCTTTATTTTCTCTCAGAGGTATTGAGGGGCACTACCTTGTATGCATTTGTGGGTGAAGCAGAGGGTCTTGAATGTGATCCGATTCTTTACTGTTAGCCAATGTAAGCTCCTCAGGGATGGGGAAATGGACTCCCAGGGTTTTTTTCCTGTTAGCAGTCTTGCCGCTGCGTTTTGAATGGCCTGTAGGCGCGCAAACTGATATTGGGGTAATCCTATGTAGAGTGAGTTTGCATAGTCGAGACGGGAATTGATGATTGTTCCAACTACTGCTGCTTTGTCATCTTCTGGGATGAAGGGGATGAGTCTGCGTAGCAGGTGGAGGAGATGGTGAGATCCGCTAACTACTGATCCTATTTGTGCATCCATTGTCATTTCTGAGTCAAAGATAACTCCAAGGCTTTTGGCTTTGGTGCTCGGAGAGACAGTTTTTCCAAAGATGGCGGGAGGTGTCCATGGAGTCTTGGTTTTGGGATTTTGGTTAGCGTGTAGGTAGAGAAGTTCTGTTTTTGACCCGTTGAGTTTGAGGGAACTAATGGTCATCCAGTCATCTATTAAAGTGAGGCATTTCTCTAGTTGCTGATGGTGGTCTTTTTGTCTGGTGATGTGAAAGTAGATTTGGGTATCGTCAGCGTATGAGTGGAAGCAGAGGTCTAATTTTTTGATGATTTTGAGGAGAGGGCGGATGTAGATGTTGAATAGCACTGGCGACAAGGGTGAACGCTAAGGGACTCCACAGGAGATTGCCCGGGTTTCCGAGGTGAATGCTCCTAGTTTCACTGTCTGCGAGCTATTCTCTAAGAAGGATGCGAACCATTTTAGACTAGAGTCTGTGACTCCTGCTACTTCTGTGAGCCGGACAAGTAGAGTATTGTGGTCCACTGTGTCAAATGCTGCACTGAGGTCTAACAGTACCAGGAGACATGATTCTCCATCATCTGTTGCTTCGAGGGCATCGTCCCATGTTTTTAGAAGTGCAGTTTCCGTGCCATGGCCTGGGCGGAAACCTGATTGTAGAGTGTCCAGAAGTTGATGCGTGTCCAGGTGGCGTTGTAGCTGTTGTACTACCGCTTTCTCCATAATCTTGGAGACAAGGTTGAGGCTTGTTATCAGTCTGCGGTGGTTAGGGTCTTTAGGGTCGAGATTGGGTTTCTTTAGCAGGGGTTTGAAGATGCCTTGCTTGAGGATGGTTGGCACAATCCCTTCTTTGAACGACTGATTTATGAGGTGTGTTATAGTGGGAGCCAGGATGTCGGAGCACTCTTTCAGGAGTTTTTGTCGATTTTGTCGATGAAGAAATTAGATAACTCGTTGCAGAATTCTTGAATATCGTTTGCTGGGGGCTCTATGCAGCATGGGTTCATTGATTGGGCGACTATTTTGAAAAGTTCCCGCGGCCGGTTTAAGGCAGTTGAGATGGTGTTCGAGAAATGTTCTTTTTTGGCTGTGAAAATCGCTTTGTGGTATTTCACAGTGAGTATTTTGTAGTTTGTATGGTTTTCCTTGGTAGGATTTCTTCTCCATGCTCTTTCTGCTCTTCTACGTTCTTGCTTGAGTAGGGTGAGAGTGCTGTTGAACCATCTCAAGTTTTTTTTGCGGATGAGTGTTCTGTGTTTTGGTGCTACTGAGTCTGCTGTTTGTAGTAATGCCTTGTTTAGGGAGTTGAGTGTTTGTTCCGTTGAGAGGTTTGAGTTTAGCGATTGTAATTTGTTTGATAATGTGGTTTTGAAGAGTTTAGAATGTAGTTTCTTCTGGGATCTGTTCCAGTGTGTTGTTGAATGTTTCTGTTTTTGGAGGATGGAGTTGGTGGTGATTTTAAATTTGATGGTGTGGTGGTCCGCCCATGGTAGTGGTGTGTTGTCAAATATGTTGATGTCTATATTCTGTTTGAAGATGAGGTCTAGATTATGTCCTGAACCGTGCGTGGGAGTATTTATAAGCTGTTGAAGACCCAGCTCTTCCAGTTGGTTGATGCAGGCGGTCACAATAGGGTCTTGGGTGGAGTTTGCCCAAAGGTTGAAGTCTCCAAGTACCAGAAGGTTTTTGGTTTTCAGGGTGTGCATTGAGATGAATTCAGTAAGTGGTGTAAGGAGATTGGTCTTTGGTCCTGGTGGTTTCTAGCATAGTAATATGTGAATGGTGTCTTGGGGTGTTGTTTGAAGATGCAGGGGGAGTATCTCCATGAAAGGCACTGAGTTCTGTGAAGTTGGTTTGGTGAAGGCAAGGTGCGATTTGAACATCACTGCTAGATGGCAGCTCACCTCCTCATAGAAGGTAATAGATTGGTTTGGCAAGAACGATTCTTCGTGAATCCATGCTGATTACTGCTAATGCTACCGTTTTCATTACTAAAATCTTGTATATAGTCCCTTATCATCCCCTCCAAGAGCTTGCATACTATTGAGATTAGGCTAACTGGTCTGTAATTCCCAGGGATGTCTTTTGGCCCTTTTTTAAATATTGGTGCTACATTGGCTTTTCTCCAATCAGCTGGTACCATTCCAGTCAGTAGACTGTCAGTAAAAAATTAGGAACAACGGTCTGGCAATTACTTGACTGAGTTCCCTAAGGACCCTCGGGTGCAAGCCATCTGGTCCCGGTGACTTATTAATGTTAAAGTGGATGTAAACCCACTCTCATCCTTTCTAAACTGCTGCCATAGTAGTTATCTATAAGGATATACATGCCTCCTGCATGTATCCTTACCTGTCAAATGTAGCCCCTCTGTCTGTTATGAGACCCGAAAAACTGCAGATTCTGTGGGTGGGTCTGTTGTCTGGAGCTCGTGGGTGGAGTCGTGATGTCAGTAGACTTCCTGCCCACCTCTACACTCCCCTTGTCAACATGCATTTTCTCCTGTGCAAGCCTTAATTAAAGCATTTTTTTTGGGGGGTTTACATCCACTTTAAGTTTTTCAAGTCTATTTCTAATTCTGTTCTCTGTTGGCCATGAGGGTGCTTCCTGTGATGTGTCATGAGGATAAACACTGCACTTTTGGTTAATGAAGCCCCCCCGATTCCCTTGTGAAGACTGATAATGGAAAGAGTATAGCACAACTGCAAACCTACAAAGACATGGCCAACCACCTAAACTGACAGGCCGGGCAAGAAGGGCATTAATCAGAGACACAGCCAAGAGGCCCTTGGTACAGTAACTCTAGAGGAGCTGTAGAGATCCACAGCTCATGTGGGAGAATCTGTCCACAGGAAAACTATTAGTCACGCACTCCAAATGCAAATATGGCCTTTATGGAATAGTGGCAAGAAGAAAGCCATTGTTGAAAGAAAGCCATAAGAAGTCCTGTTTGTAGTTTGCGTGAAGCCATGTGGATGACACAGCAAACATGTGGAAGAAGGTGCTGTGGTCAGAAAATTTTACTTTTTGACCTAAAAGCAAAACGCTATGTGTGTCAGAAAACTAACACTGCACATCACCTTGAACACACCATCCCCGCTATGAAACATGGTGGTGGGAGCATCATATTGTGGTGATGCTTTTCTTCAGCGGGGACAGGGAAGCTGGTTAGAGTTGATGGGAAGATGGGTGGAGCCAAATACAGGCCAATCTTAGAAGAAAACCTGTTAGAGTCTGCAAAAGACTTGAGACTGGGACGGAGGTTCACCTTCCAGCAGGACAACAACCCTAAACATACAGCCAGAGCTACAATGGACTGGTTTGGATCAAAGCATTTTCATGTGTTAGAATGGCCCAGTCAAAGTCCAGACCTAAATCCAATTGAGAATTTGTGGCAAGACTTGAAAATTGCTGTTCACAGATGCTCTTAATCCAATCTGACAGAGCTTGAGCTATTTTGCGAAATAGAATAGGCAAAAATTTCACTCTCTAGATGTGCAAAGCTGGTAGAGACATACCCAAAAAGACTTGCAGCTGTAATTGAAGCAAAAGGTGGTTCTACAAAGTATTGACTCGGGGGGGGCTGAATACAAAGGCACGCCACACTTTTCACATATTTATTTGTCAAATATTTTGAAAACCATTTATCATTTTCCTTCACAATTATGTGCCACTTTGTATTGGTCTATCACATAAAATCCCAATAAAATCCATTTACGTTTTTGGTTGTAACATGACATAATTTGGAAAATTTCAAGGTGCAAGAATACTTTTTCAAGGCACTGTTTATGCCTCTTCTGTTAAACACAACAAACTCATGATTAACAGCATTCCTCCTTCCTCTCACTCTCAGCTGAGCAGGAAGGTGGGGAGGGCAGAGAGAGCTGGAGAAACCAGCACCTGCTCTCTATGCAGGTCCATCTTTAATATTAATTAGACCCTGAGCAAACATTGTACATCAAGCCCCAATGTAATGAGAAGATTTACACTGACCACCAATGTAAAGAGGGATTTACACTGACCACTAATGTAAGGGGGACCTTCACACTGGCCACTAGTGTGAATAAAGGAATTCTACACCAAGCCCAAATGTAATGAGAAGATTTTTTTTTACAAGATAAACAGACCCATTAGCATTAATGTAAAAATCACTCTGGTTTACAAGGTGGGTACAGGTTCAAGATCTGAAGTGGTTAAAGCAGACCTTTCATGCCAATCGGAAGGTCTGTTTCTTTGCAAGCCCCTGCCGCAATCCCCCTGCAACACAAATGGCTTTACAAAACGTAAAGAAAAAGTTCACCAGAAAAACATAAAATACCACAGCCGCAGCTTCTGGCAGAGATAGAAGCTTAAAATCCTGCAAGAATGCACTGTTGTAACAGGCTAGAGTGCATTCTTGCAGGATTTTGAGCTCCCAGCTCTGCCAGAAGGCACAGTGATGTAAACTATGCCTACCCAGAAGCGTTATGCCGCGTACACATGATCGGAATTTCGGCCCGCAAAAGACCGATGAGAGTTTTTCATCGGAAAATTCGTGTGTATGCTCCATCGGTTTTTTGCTGGCCGAATTCCAGCCAGCAATAGGTTGAGAGCATGCTCTCCATTTTTTGGTTGGGAAAAGTTCCTACCCGAAAATGCGATCGTCTGTGGCAATTCTGACGCGCAAAATTCCTACGCATGCTCGGAAACCATTCGACGCATGCTCAGAAGCATTGAACTTCATTTTCTCGGCTCGTCGTAGTGTTGTAAGTCACCGCATTCCTGACGGTCGTAATTTCAGCGAACTTTTGCATGACCATGTGTATGCAAGGCAAACTTGAGCGGAATCCCGTCGGAAAAGCTGTCATATCTTTTACCGACGAGAATTCCGATCGTGTATACGCGGCATTAGAGGAATTTTATAAACTGTATATTTTTTTCAGAAAACCAATATCATGCCTTCATTGATCAGCCAATATTAAAACCAAAAAAATTGATTACAGTCAGGGAAAATGTTTTTTTTTCTCAAAATGGGTTAATTTGCTCTGCATATTTCCCAGAGGAATTAAATGTCCAAAGTCTTCTTCAACACATTGCATTAACAGTATCAAGCCTATTCCTGAAACCTTTGCCAGAAAATACTGGGAAGAGAACAAGCCAAACAATGCTGAAATTCCAACCGATATTAGAGCTGGCGCTAGTTTATTTTAACAACAATAAAGCGTGACTTTTCAGTTCAGAAGAAATGGTGCTAAAATATGAAATCTGCAATCTTGCAATATCACATAGTGACTTGTAATAAAACATTTATAAAGGGGCAACTATTAATGTATAGTTGTGGAGGAAAATCAATGTCCTTGTAGATTGACATGTACTAAAAAAAAAAAAAAAAAGGTCTACAACTGAGCTATGAAGTACCAGTGACACATGAGGTCTAATTGTTTTGGATAGCACAGATGCTTCTATTTTGTGAATTCAGAATTCCCATGTAAAATATAAAATAATTGTGTGTATGATATCAAAATACAATAAACTCCAAAACAGGTAGAACAGTAGAACTGAAAGATTGACCTCTCAGATTGAATAGGTCGTAGGCGATTTGAAGGAGCCAATGGACAACCCCTTCCTATTGGTCCCCTGGAACGAACCACAGCTTCACAGTATTGTATTTTATTTGAAAGGACTTATTTGATTAATTATAGACACTTGATTCATTTACACATTTAAATTATTATAAATGTCTATGAAACTGATTTTATTTCTTTGCATTGCGTGCAAATATTGAACACTTTGCCACTGTATATTTAGGGGGTTATTCTATGTGTCATCAGACTATGGGGTTAATTTACTAAAGGCAAAAAATACTTTTTAATTTGCAAGGGAAATTGCACTTAAGTCCTGGAGGCATCCTATACCCAGCTGTGCTGACATGGAGCCGTCAGGAAATACTTTCTGCTACTCCTCCTGAGTAGGGATGAGCCGAACACCCCCCTGTTCGGTTCGCACCAGAACATGCGAACAGGAAAAAAGTTCGTTCGAACACGCGAACACCGTTAAAGTCTATGGGACACGAACATGAATAATCAAAAGTGCTAATTTTAAAGGCTTATATGCAAGTTATTGTCATAAAAAGTGTTTGGGGACCTGGGTCCTGCCCCAGGGGACATGGATCAATGCAAAAAAAAGTTTTAAAAACGGCCCTTTTTTCAGGAGCAGTGATTTTAATAATGCTTAAAGTCAAACAATAAAAGTGTAATATCCCTTTAAATTTCGTAGCTGGGGGGTGTCTATAGTATGCCTGTAAAGGGGCGCACGTTTCCTGTCTTTAGAACAGTCTGACAGCAAAATGACATTTCGAAGGAAAAAACTCATTTAAAACTACTCGCGGCTATTGCATTGCCGACAATACACATAGAAGTTCATTGATAAAAACGGCATGGGAATTCCCCACAGGGGAACCCCGAACCAAAATTAAAAAAAAAAAATGACGTGGGGGGTCCCCCTAAATTCCATACCAGGCCCTTCAGGTCTGGTATGGATTTTAAGGGGAACCCCGCGCCAAAAAAAAAAAAAAAAAACGGCGCGGGGTCCCCCCAAAAATCCATACCAGACCCTCATCCTAGCACACAACCTGGCAGGCCGCAGAAAAAGAGGGGGGGACGAGAGTGTGCCCCCCCTCCTGAACCGTACCAGGCCACATGCCCTCAACATTGGGAGGGTGTTTTGGGGTAGCCCCCCAAAACACCTTGTCCCCAAGTTGATGAGGACAAGGGCCTCATCCCCACAACCCTGGCCGGTGGTTGTGGGGGTCTGCGGGCGGGGGGCTTATCGGAATCTGGAAGCCCCCTTTAACAAGGGAACCCCCAGATCCCGGCCCCCCCCTGTGTGAAATGGTAAGGGGGTACTTACCCCTACCATTTCACTAAAAAACTGTCAAAAATGTTAAAAATTACAAGAGACAGTTTTTGACAATTCCTTTATTTAAATGCTTCTTCTTTCTTCTATCTTCCTTCATCTTCTTCTTCTGGTTCTTCTGGCTCTTCTGGTTCTTCCTCCAGTGTTCTCGTCCAGCATCTCCTCTGCGGCGTCTTCTATCTTCTTCTCCTCGGGCCGCTCCGCACCCATGGCATGGGGGGAGGCTCCCGCTCTTCTCTTCATCTTCTTCATCTTGTTCTGGGGGTCGGGGGCCTGGTACGGTTCAGGGGGGGGGGCCGCACTCTTATCCCCCCCTCTTTTCCTGCGGCCTGCCAGGTTGCGTGCTCGGTTAAGGGTCTGGTATGGATTTCTGGGGGGACCCCACGCCGTTTTTTTTTTTTTTTTTTTTTTTGGCGCGGGGTTCCCCTTAAAATCCATACCAGACCTGAAGGGTCTGGTATGGAATTTAGGGGGAACCCCACGTCATTTTTTTAAAAAATTTTGGCCGGGGTTCCCCTTAATATCCATACCAGACCTGAAGGGCCTGGTATGGAATTTAGGGGGACCCCCACGTCATTTTTTTTTAAAATTCTGGTTCAGGGTTCCCCTGTGGGGAATTCCCATGCCGTTTTTATCAATGAAAATTATATGTGTATTGTCGGCAATGCAACAGCCGCGAGTAGTTTTAAATGGGTTTTTTCCTTCGAAATGTCATTTTGCTGTCAGACTGTTCTAAACACAGGAAACATGCGCCCCTTTACAGGCATACTATAGACACCCCCTAGCTACGAAATTTAAAGGGATATTACACTTTTATTGTTTGACTTTAAGCATTATTAAAATCACTGCTCCTGAAAAAACGTCCGTTTTTAAAACTTTTTTTTGCATTGATCCATGTCCCCTGGGGCAGGACCCAGGTCCCCAAACAATTTTTATGACAATAACTTGCATATAAGCCTTTAAAATGAGCACTTTTGATTTCTCCCATAGACTTTTAAAGGGTGTTCCGCGGCATTCAAATTTGCTGCGAACACCCCAAATTGTTCGCTGTTCGGCGAACTTGCGAACAGCCAATGTTCGAGTCGAACATGAGTTCGACTCGAACTTGAAGCTCATCCCTACTCCTGAGTATGGCAATACCACATATGTGAGACTTTTATACAGCCTGGCCACATACAGAGGCCCAACATTGAAGTAGCACCTTCAGGCACTCTACGAGCATAAATTACGCATCTCATTTCTCAACCACCTATTACAATTTTGAAGGCCCTGGAGCAACAGGACAATGAAAACACCCCCATTTTGGAAAGCAAACACCCCAACGTATAATCTATGAGGCATAATGCGTCTTTTGAACTGTCATTTTTTTGCAGAAGTTTTTGGAAAATGTGTGAAAAAAATGAAAACGCATTTTTTTACACAAATTTGTCCATTTATAATTTATTTCCAACACATGCATGTAAATAGCAAAAAAATAACACCCAAAAATACATTCTGCTACTCCTCCTGAGTATGGCGATACCACATATGTGAGACTTTTACACAGCCTGGCCATATACAGAGGCTCAATATTGAAGTAGCACCTTCAGGCATTCTAGGAGCATAAATTACACACCTCATTTCTCAACCACCTATAACACTTTTGAAGGCCCTGGAGCACCAGGGCAATGGAAGCGTCCACAAAATCACCCCATTTTGGAAAGCAAACACATAGAATGTACATAGCAAAATGACACCCCAAAATACATCCTTCTACTCCTCCTGAGTATGACGATACCACATGTGTGAGACTTTTACACAGCCTGGCCACATACAGAGGCCCAACATGCAGGGAACACAGTCAGGTGTTCTAGGGACACATAGCATGCACATACGAAGAATTACACCCCAAAATACATTCTGCCGAGCAAAGAGTAAACAAAAAAATACCTGTGGTTTTAGTAGCGCAGTTGTCCACAGGAGGATAGTACTGGTCCAGGCAGCAGGCAGGGACTTGGTCGGCAACAGCAAACGCAATTGTCCAGACAACAGGCAGGAATACTGTCCATAGTCAGTACAGGCAACAGGCAGGGATACTGTCCATATACAGTCCAGGGTCAGTGCAGGCAGAGATATTGTCAACTGTGCCATAATATTGGTCCTGCTAGTAGGCATGAACATGGTCCTTAGTACAGGTAACAGGCAGAGGTGTGGTAAGTTCATGCGGCAGGCAGGGGCATGATGGCAGTAAGTCCTACAGGCAGCAGGCAGAAGTAAGGCCTCGGTCAGGACAGAATGGGGACAGGGGTAGAGGCCTCTCCCTCCCAAATCTCTTTGAAGCCTCTGGTCTCCAGACCCTAACCTGGTAATGAGAAAACAAAAAAAAAAATAGTTTTCTTCTTCTAGAAAAACAATTCTGGAGCTCCTCACATATGTGAGACCCCTGTGTTATGAATCCCACTATTCCAGTAGCAGGGTACAAGATCAGTCCAAGAGGCAAAAAACATGGTTAAACAGTCCAGGGTCAGTTCCAGATTAGGCAGAGGTATGTACAGAATTGGTAGGCTGAAGCGTGGTCGAATAACAAGCCAGGGTCAATTCCGGAGCAGGAAGACGTATGTACAAAAACAGCAGGCAAAGGCGTGGTCGATTAACAAGCCAGGGTCAGTTCAAGAGCAAGCAGTGTGAAGGTAAATGGCAGGAACTGAGGATTATGTTTACCATACTTCACCAATAATGTAGTGAAGTATGGTAATGGCGAAAACAGTCCCCTATGCAGAGGCCTGGTTGGGACACTGGGGACAATAATAAGAGGTGTCTCTTCTAACTCCTCCTCTGGAGCACACTCGGAATTTTTTCTGACATTTTTGTCCTGTTGGTCTGGAAGGGATTTTATCTGGAAAATGGCGTTTGGAGAGTCTGCTAATCACATCTGATGGAATGTTTTCTGGTGGGCTGTTCGGCATTATAAGGGCAGTGATGATATCCTCCTGGTAGCCAAGGAAGGGTTGGGGGCTTTCGGTGAAGTTGTGGTAGATTATATAGGAGTTGTATATGGCCAAATTTAAAAAATAAATTGAGACTTTTTTATACCAATGGTATGTTCATCTTGTGGCAAAGCATGGTTCGAGCATTTGGTCATTGACGTCGACTCCTCCCATGAACAAATTGTATTCGTGGACAGATGTTGGCTTTTGCATTGTACCATTCCTTCTGGGGATCTCTGCGTAGGTGTTATTGTGGATTGATACAGCATGTAGACCTCCCTTCTGTCCCTCCACTTCACAGCCAGAATTTCCTCATTCTGCAGACTCGCCGTCTCCCCTCTTCTTAACTTTATATTGATGAGCCTTTGAGGAAAGCCCTTCCTGTTCTTTCTTATGGTGCCACATGCTGGAGTCTTCTTCCTGTGAAGGTTGCGGAACAGGGGCAAACTCGTGTAGAAGTTATCCACATACAGGTGATAGCCTTTCTCCAGGAGTGGGTATATGAGGTCCCAAATGACTTTCCCGCTTGATCCTAATTAGGCTGGGCAATTAGGGGGATGCAGCTTTGTGTCCTTCCCTTCATACACCATGAAGGCAAATCTGTACCCTGTGGCTCGGTTGCATAATTTATACACTTTGACCCCATAGGGGCCCTTTTGCTGGGGATAAATTGCTTGAAGCCCAACCTGCCAGTAAATTGGACAAGTGACTCATCCATACATATGTGTTGGTCCGGGGTAAACAACTGGGGGAATTTTTCTGAAAAGTAATTTAGAAGTGGCCGAATTTTATAAAGCTTGTCATAATTTGGGTAGTTTCGGGGAGGGCACTGAGTATTGTCATTATAATGTAGGAACCTCATAATCATAAGATATCCGGTTCTGGGCATTACTGTGGAGAAGATCGGCATGTGGTGGATGGGGTGGGTTGACAAATACGAACATAATTCTTTTTTTTTGGTGAGTCCCATACAGAATGTGAGGCCCAAAAAAATCTTAAACTTCTCCACGGTCTTTCCACTCATAGGGACGGAAATAAAAGGACGTTGGGTTACTTGCTTTAAATTGTTGTGCATATGGGTTGCTCTGGCCCACACTTGATGATAGCATATCCTCTGTAAAAATGAAGTGAAAAAAAATTATTGGGGAAACATTTTCTGTGTCCACCTGGACTCCTGGCTGGGCAGTGAAAGGGGAATTGTTAGCTTCTCCTGAATTAGGAGGAAGCCACAAGGGGTTCTTGTCAGGGCTGGGCTCAGCCCTTCCTTCTCTGAGCTGGCCGCTCAGTTGTCGGCTAATTGCTAGCTCCTATCTCTTCACAGTTACTCAGCTGTTGATGATATCCTGCTTGTCAGCCCTGCCTACTTAAGCTGTCCAGCCCAGAAGATCTCTGCCTTCACCTTAGTCAACATCACAGAGACGCTCTCCTGCATTCCTGTTAAAAGACTTGCTTGGCTGACATCCCTTCTGGTTCCAGATCCTGCTTGCTGTTTTACTATGCTCATCTCCGGCTTCCTGAGTTTAGCTTGTCTGACTATCTGTTCTGGTTCCTGAACTCTGGCTATGTTTTGACTACGTTTGTTCTATTTAGTTTTATTATTAAACAAGTGTGATTTAACTGTACTTCTGTCTTGGTCTGATTTCATAATTTCTGACAGTTCTGAAGTGCATATGAAAGGCTAGCATGGGTCCTAACCCTTTGGGGCTGAAGTGACACCCCACTGGTACTTGACCTTTCTTGCCGAGGTACTGCGGTGCTATTTGATGGCACTGCGGCAGTGGTAGAATTACCAGGCTCGCAGCAATCGCACTTGTGACTGGGCCCTTGAGTTCCGTCACTGTAGGGGGGCTCACTGCCGCCCGGGAGGTAGTACACTGGTCATTCACAGGCACACAGTCCCAGCCCCGCTCCACCCATCCTCTCCGCCCACACTCACGGAACAGTCCCCGCCCGCTCCACTCATTCTCTCTGCCCTCACTCATGGGCACAGTCCCGCCCGCTCCACCCATCCTCTCTGCCCATCCTCTCTGCCCATCCTCCCCACCCACACTCATGGGCACACTGCACAGTACCAGCCTGCTCCGTCCATCCTCTCCACCCACACTCACAGGCACAGTCCCTGCCCGCTACACCCATCCTCTCCGCCCGAACTCACAGGTACAGTCCCTGCCACTACTGCCATTGAATCCCCCCACACCCCTACCACTGCTGCCACTGATACCCCCCACCACCACTACTGCCACTGATACCCCCCCACACCCCTACCACTGCTGCCACTGATACCCTCCACCACCACTACTGCCACTGATTCCCCCCCCACACCACCACCACTACTGCCACTAATCCCCAAACCACACACACACACCACCACCACTACTGCCACTGACACTGATACCCCCCACACCACCACCACCACTGCTCCACCCCCCCACACCACAATGACTACTACTGCCACTGATCCACCCCCCACACCACCACTGCTGCCACTGATCCCATTTGGCAACCACCATCCTTGTCACTGATCCCATCCCCCCCACCACTGCCAGTCATTCCATCCAATACCTTCTTCCACTACCACTTATCCCATCCCCCCAACCACCACCCTCGCCACTGATCCCATCCTCTCACCACCACTCATTTCATCCCATGCCCCCGCCGCTGCCATTCATCCCATCCAATCCCCCCCCTTCCACTACCACTCATCCTATCCCACCCCCCCAACCACCACTCTTGCCAATGATCCCAGTCCCCCCTCCCCCTGTGCCACTCTTTCAATTCAGTCCCCTTCACCACTGATCCCACCCCCTCACCGCTGCCACTTATCCCACCCCCCACCACCACCGCTGCCACTGATCCCATCACCACCCAACCACCACTGCTGCCACTGATCCCACCCCCCCACCAATGCCACTCGTCCCATCTCTCCCTCACTGCTGCCACTCATCCCATCCCCCCACTAACACCACCGCTGCCACTAATCCTATCCCCACCCAACCACCACTGCTGCCACTGATCTCATCCCCCTCCACCACCGCTGCCTCTCATCCCAGGGGCATAACTACAGAGGTCACAATTGCAATGGCGCACATGTTGCCCCTGTACACCTGGATGGGGGGGCATAAAGAGGAACAAATCCTCTCCCTTTTTCTCCTGCAGCCGCTAAAAACCTGCCTCTTCTCCTCTCCCTCCCATAGGCATTCAGTGGCTGCAGGAGGAAAATTGAGGGGATTTTTTCCTCCATATGCCGGCCCCGCCGCCCCTCCTATCCAGGTCCTGCTGCCCCCGGGATCAGTGGGAAGGACCCTGGCCGGGCCCTTCATGGTTTCTTGCAACGGGGCCCTGAAGGTTCTAGTTATGTCTCTGGTATAAGAAATTACATGTCTGTGTCTTTGCTCGGCTGTTACACTTGTCGCAGTTTTCAATTCTGCCAATGACATTGTGTACCCCCCATGCCTCTGTTCTTGCCAGGCATAGTTACTTTCACTTTCTGCATTATTCTTCAACTTGGCTCAGCACCCTAACTCTTCTCTGTCTTCTTGGGAGCTGGGGCATGAGGGTAAAGAATTTCACAGGAGGCGGAGGAGCAGTTCAGACCAGGGGTTGGCAAGGCAGGGACGGGTCTACCTGTCACCTGCCGGTGATTGACAGGTAGCCGACCCTCGCTTTATACCAAAGGGTCAACCCAGGGCTGGATGTACAATAAGCCACACCAGGCTTTTGCCTATAGGTGACAGAAAACTTTTCACAGGTTATGGGGTACACAGTTTTCCTTAGAAATTGTCATCTCAATTAGAGTGATTCTGTGCTTTACTAATGCAGAAAAAAGCAACACGTTCCCCCTTATGCCCCCGTCCTCCCCTCCAACGGGTTGAGTTGGGCTTAAAGTGTAAACTCCAGGCAGATATAACAGACACAAACTAATGCATCTCTGCAATTAGTAATACATTAAATGTATTTTTTTAAATGCAAGCAGTGAAAGTACCTGAATTTGTCCTGGATTTTTTTATCTGATATACAGGTAGATCAGCTCAGGCAGGTCACGGGATGGCCAGGTTCAGGAGCAAAGTTACAAATTTATGCAAGCATGTCCCACACATGTACAAAGGCAGAATCCTTTTTTTTTCTATGGGTAAAGTTGTAAAACGTATCATTGTAGTATGTAATATATATCAGTGGCGGAATTACCAGGGTCACAAGTGCGACTGGGCCCTTGAGTTCCATCACTGTAGGGGGGCCCATCGCTGCCCGGGAGACAGTACACTGGTCATTCACAGGCACACAGTCCCCACGCTGCTCCACCCAATCTCTCCGCCCGCACTCACGGGACAGTCCACGCCCGCTCTGCCCATCCTCTCTGCCCTCACTCATGGGCACAGTCCACGCCTGTTCCACCCATCCTCTCTGCCCATCCTCCCCGCCCGCACTCACAAACACACCGCACAGTCCCCACCCGCTCTGCCCATCCTCTCTGCCGGCACTCACAAGCACAGTCCCCACCCGCTTCACCCATCCTCTCCACCCGCTCCGCCCATCTTCTCTGCCTGCACTCATGATTACTCACAGGCCCCGCCCATCCTCTCTGCCCGCCCAAGCAAGACCTAGCAAGGAGGGGGAACCAAGTGATCTGCGAGTGATCTGCAGTGAGTGGCACTGATCTCATCCCTCAATATCAACACTGCTACTGATTCCACCCCACACCACCACCACTACTGCCACTGATTCCCCCCCACACCACTACCACTGTTGCCACTGATACCCCCCCACCACCACTACTGCCACTGATTCCCCCCCACACCACCACCACTAGTGCCAAGTGATCCTATTCTGAAACCACAATCTTTGCCACTGATCCCACCCCCCACCACTGCCACTCATCCAATCCCTTCTTCCACTACCACTCATCCCATCCCCCCCAACCACCACCCTCACCACTGATCCCATCCTCCCACCACTGCTGCCATATATATTTCATCCAATGCCCCCCACCACTGCCACTCATCCCATCCAATCCCCCCTTCCACTACCACTCATCCCATCCCATCCCACCCAACCACCACCCTTGCCACTGATCCCATACCCCCACCACCTGTCCCACACATCCCATTCAATCCCCCTCTACTACTTATCCCACCCCCCAACCACCACCCTTGCCACTAATCCCATCCTCCCTCACCGCTGCGACTCATCCCATACCCCCACCACCACCACCGCTGCCACAGATCCCATCACCACCCAACCACCACTGCTGCCTCTGATCCCCCCACCGCTGCGACTCATCCTATTCATCCCACTCCTCCCATGAGGAGGCAGTGCCATCCACCAGCACCGCAGTGCAGAGGCGTAACTAGAACCTTCAGTGACCCGTTGCAAGAAACCATGAAGGGGGAATTTGTTCCTCCATATGCCGCCCCCGCCGCCCCTCCTATCCAGGTCCTGCTGCCCCTGGGATTAGTGGGAAAGTCCCTGACTGGGCCCTTCATGGTTTCTTGCACCAGGGCCCTGAAGGTTCTAGTTACGCCTCTGTACTGCGGTGCTTGTGGATGGCACTGCCTGCTCATCAGAATGCCTTCATCTGGCAGGCAGACTATCTTCCTCCTCTGAGTCTGTCAGTATCCCACTGCTTCGGACTGGCTCGTAATTTACATCAGAGTCAGAATCCAAATTTTAAGAGGAATCCGAAGCAGAGAGTTCCCCTTTGCTCTCGTCAGTCGCAAGAATATTGTACGCCTCCTCAGCTGAAAATTATTTTTTATACATAGTTGTTGGTGGTGATGAGCCTGCACAGATGTGTGCTGATAAGCCTGCACTGATGGGCACTGATGAGCTTGCACAGATGCCTGCTGATAAGCCTTCACTGATGGGCACTGATGAGCTTGCACAGATGCCTGCTGATAAGCCTTCACTGATGGGCACTGATGAGTCTGCATAGATGGGTGCTAATAAGCCTGCACTGATGGGTGCTGATGAGCCTGCACAGAAGGATGCTGATAAACCTGCACTGATGGGCACTGATAAGCAGCACTAATTAGCTACACTGATGGCACTTCTGACACTGTGGCACTGATGACAGATGGCACTGATGACAGATGGCACTGATGAGCACTGTGGCACTGATGACAGATGGGCACTGTAACAGTTATTGGCACTGTGACACTGATGAGCACTGTAACAGTTATGGGCACTGTGACACTGGGCACTGTAGGCACCGATGACACGTGACACTGATGGCACTTCTGACACTGTGACACTGATGACAGGTGGCACTGATGACAGATGGCACTGTGGCACTGTATCATTGATGGGCACGGTGACACCGATGGGCACTGTGATAGCGATGAGCACTATTTGGGCACTGTTAATTCTCAGATTAGATCACTCACTCAGAGTTCTCCAGCACAGGTCACTATCTCCCTCCTCACATGCAGTCTCTGTGTGAGGAGGGAGAGCTATCAATGAAAGATGATCTCATATGTTTACATTTGAGATAATCTCTCATTGGACACGCCAATCACATGGTAAATGGCCGCTGTGATTGGCCATTTACCACGATCTGTGATTGGCTGTGTCCAAGCGCCCCAGCCATCACAGATTTTTCCCCGTTGCATGCAAGCAGGGGAGCACGAGGAACAGGTAAACAGGAGGATGTACATGGACGCCCTCCTGGCAATTAAGGTCCATGCTGTAGCTGTCTTTCAGCGATATCATGGGTGGGGAGTGGTTAAAGTGGATGTAAACCTGAAAAAAAATATTATGAAGACTTCTACCTGGTACAGTAGAGGATGTGAAGTCATCTGTGCCCAGTCTTGCCACAAAGAGTTAATCCAGCTCTGAGAAATCCTCTTGTCTTTTTGTAGTAAGATAAAAAACAACACACAGATGAATTTGTGTTGCCACATCCCCCACTGCTGTGACTGACATCTGATTTCTTTATCTCATGAACAAGCAGAGAGCAGAGAGAGTGTTACGATTCCAGCTTCACATCCCTCCTCCTTTCTTCTCCAGCTCTCCCAGAATTGGCTGCTCCACACCTCAGCATGATTGGGCATGTTGAAGTCATGTGTTGCCTTTTCTGAGTTTTGACTGGATGTTACCCAAAACTCAGGAATAGGACAGTAGGAGAGTGTATAGGTGTGCGGGGAGTCTTGTGACATCATGACTCCGCCCACCGAGCTACGGCAAACAGACACACCCACCGATTCCAGAGTTTTGCAGGGCTCCTACTGCTTAAGGGGGTGACATTTGCAAGATATGGATACATTATATACTATGCTATGTTCCTATATACTAGGAACACACAATCTGTCTCCTCTCCCCTGACAGGACATGGATCTGTGTGTTTACACACACAGATCCAGGTTCCTGCTCTGTCACGAGCGATCGCGGTTGCCCGGTGGACATTGCGGCCGCCGGGCATGTGCATCGGCTCCTCAGTGATGCGGCGGGTGCGCGCGCGCCCCCTTTGCTGGCTGGAAGCTGAGGACGTCATATGACGCCCACCCAGAATGAGAGATCTCATCTGTGGACATCATTTGACTATAGGTGGGATATGAAGTGGATAATATAGGCGTTAGAAGGGGGATGGGAGCCATTTTAAGCTTAGTTAGATGTAGACTTGAAATCCACTTTAACCCCTTGGCGCAGGTTGCACGCAAATATGCAGCCTCTCGGCACCTGGTCCTTGGCGCAGAGAGGCCGCATATTTGCATGAATTGCAGTGCATACAGCTGTGCTGAGAGCGTGAGCGGTGACAGCCAACCACGGCGGTCATGCGCTCTTAAGGCCCGCTTCCCAGCATCATAATCCTCTTAAAGGGCCGGGGAGGCACCGGTGTTAAGAGGTTAAGCTTGCAAAAGCAAAGCAGCCTCTTTGTCTGTAGTATATTAACCCTTATGTACCTATAAAATAATTTTTCTTTGTTTATGTATGTATCTGAGCACAGAGCTTTGTTAAACATAAGAAACAAAATAACATACAGTATAATAAACATAATAAAACATATTTCATTTTTTGGATCACCTATCATCTTTATAAGGTTAAAGCCTTAAGAAAGTAAGTAAAACTATTGTTTGAGTTGGTCACCACAGAAAATTAGGAAGAAATATATTATTGCTACCATTCTCCCAGCATGCTTATTCAGGTCTAGATACAGCCATGTTATTGGAGATCAAGAACTGCATTTTAATAATTAAAGCAAAAGTTTTCTTTTACTAAAGAGTTGCTGTATTTAATGACGTGCCAGAAATGTATTCATGTGAAGTTATTCTGCTTTAAAGTCCACATACAGAATTAATAAAAATAATTAGATGGTTCATCTGAGGTCCCAATGCAGTCTTGTGATGTACTTTGACAGTGTTATCACTTTTCATCACAATTATGTATGCTTTGGCAATTCTTGTGAAATTTCATGAAAAAAAAAAGGTTAGAGGTTCCTGCTCCATTTGGCTGAAATGTTGCAGTACAAATAAAAACACCCTACAAATATTGCATCACATATAAAGCATAAGGCCTACACATGGAACATCTGTAAAATCCCCTCTGAATACCAGAACTCATGGCAGGGAAATGCTAATTAAAAAATGCGCATTTCATACACATTTGGACGCTTAAGCTTTTGAGCATGAATGCATTCTTTTGGTCAGAATATTAATTTATTCTGGCAATTGAAGTCCTTTAACCTTCAAAATCTAGCGTTTATGCGCGTTTAGGCATGTTCTGCATTTTTTCTGCTCTTCAGCTCCTCCCCTGAACGTGCTGGTGATGTTTTTTTTTTTCAGCCTGTAAAGGCTCCTCTTCGAATACGCCTGTAAATGCCTTTGTGTGCATGGACACATAGCGGGGGGATTTACTAAAACTGGAGCACATAAAATCTGGTGTAGCTGTCCAAAGTAACCTATCAGCTTCTAACTTCAGCGTGTTTAATTAAGCTTTGACAAAAAATACATAAGAGCCAACATGACATGTAATAACATGTAATGAACTGGTGCATATCATATAAAACAGCTTGTCAGGCCACAATATGCTAGAGAAAAATGGCAACCGATCTGTTAGGGTCGAGTTTGCCTGCTGGTGGTACTGTGGTGCTCTGGGCCAATTGTTGCAGTTCCAGTGCCCACCAGCAGATTTCTCCCACTTCAGCTATGGCTCCTTGCCTAAGGCCTCTTTCACACGGGGCAGATCAGTCATGATCCGCCCCGTGAACACACGCTGGCTCAGCGGGGATCGCTCCGCCGATCCCCGCTGAGCAGGAAGATGACAGGTGCATCGCTGCACGCTGTGCAGCGACGGACCTGTCAGAGCGCCGCTCTCCCCTATGGGGGGATCGGATGATGACGGTCCGTAGTGTCCGTCGTCATCCGATCCGATCCGAAAACGGAGGGAAAAGTAGGTTTTTCCTCCGTTACACTTTTCGGATCGGAGCGGGGTCGGATGTCAGCGGACATGTCACCGCTGACATCCGACGCTCCATAGGGATGACTGTATGTCCGTTTTTCATCCGAAAACGGATGGATGAAAAACGGACATACGGATCATCCGTGTGAAAGAGGCCTAAGTGTTTTGGCTGTTCCTCCTTGTTCACTGTTTGCTGTATTGCTGCCAGACTCTGTTGTCATTTACCCTTAATCTTGCCCTGTATCCAGTACCCTTGTTCCTTTCTCTGTCTAGTTTCCCCTCTTCTCATCTGCTCCCCCAGTTTTCTTCCTGCCCTATATATTTCCTGTGTATTTAAATATGTGCATATTTAGTTGTTAGGTTTCTTCATTTTGTTTGTTCAGTTTTGGTTCAGTTTTGGTTTTCATGCATTCTCATTCATGTTTACTGCTGTTGGTGTGTGGTTATTGTTCACTGTAAGTAAATCTAACATTAAAGATATACATACATGGTCAGTTTCTGTGTGTAGCTACATATATCTGGTCTCCCAGGTGAATCCTGACACGATCGCACATAGTTACATAGTTAGTCAGGTTGAAAAAAGACACAAGTCCATCCAGTTCAACCATTAAAAAAAAAAAAAAAATATTGTACAATCCAATATACCCAATACTATATCCACAGTTGATCCAGAGGAAGGCAAAAAACCCCAGCAGAGCATGCTCCAATTTGCTACAACAGGGGAAAAAATTCCTTCCTGATCCCCCAAGAGGCAATCGGATTTTCCCTGGATCAACTTTACCTATAAATGTCAGTACCCAGTTATTTTATGTACATTTAGGAAAGTATCCAGGCCTTTCTTAAAGCAATCTACTGAGCTGGCCAGAACCACCTCTGGAGGGAGTCTATTCGACATTTTCACAGCTCTTACTGTGAAGAAACCTTTCCGTATTTGGAGATGTAATCTCTTTTCCTCCAGTCGTAAAGAGTGCCCCCTTGTCCTCTGTGTTGACCGTAAAGTGAATAACTCAACACCAAGTTCACTATATGGACCCCTTATATATTTGAACATGTTGATCATATCCCCCCTTATTCTCCTCTTCTCAAGAGTAAATAAATTCAGTTCCTCTAATCTTTCCTCATAGCTGAGCTCCCCCATGCCTCTTATCAGTTTGGTTGCCCTTCTCTGCACTTTCTCCAGTTCCCCGATATCCTTTTTGAGAACTGGTGCCCAAAACTGAACTGCATATTCCAGATGAGGTCTTACTAATGATTTGAACAGGGGCAAAATGATATCTCTCTCTCTGGAGTCCATACCTCTCTTAATACAAGAAAGGACTTTGCTCGCTTTGGAAACCGCAGCTTGGCATTGCATGCTATTATTGAGCTTATGATCTACCAAAACCCCCAGATCCTTCTCCACTACGGATTCCCCCAGTTGTACTCCCCCTAGTATGTATGATGCATGCATATTCTTAGCCCCCAAGTGCATAACTTTACATTTCTCAACATTAAACCTCATCTGCCACATAGATGCCCAATTAGACAGAGCATTGAGGTCAGCTTGTAAATTGGAGACATCCTGTAAGGACGTTATTCCACTGCATAGCTTGGTGTCATCTGCAAAGACAGAAATGTTACTTTTGATCCCAGACCCAATATCATTTATAAAGATATTAAAGAGTAAGGGTCCCAGTACTGAACCTTGGGCACAGATCATGCCGACTCACTGTGACCAAAACTAAACTAGGCAATGGAAGATGGCTTCAGCTCTGTTTTCTACCACATCTGAGGGACCTCAACTGCAGATGGAGAGTCGAGCTGAAGCCATCTTACATTACCTAGTTTAGTTTTGGTCACAGTGAGTCGGCGTCATGTGTGCTATTGGGGTGACATTTTTCTAAAAGCTGATTGGTTACTATGCACAGCTGCACCATATTCTGTGTGCTCCAGTTTTAGTAAATCCCCCCCCCCCACAGACTTACTTAGAGGTATTTTTTTGGGCTGAAAAAAATGTTCAACGCCTGTAAAAACTGAGTTTTTTAAAGGGGTTGTAAAGTCAGAAGGTTTTTATCTTAATGCATTCTATGCATTCTTCTGTGTGCAGCAGCCCCCCTAACACTTACCCGAAGACCCTCTCTGTCCAGCGATGTCCACGAGTGTCTCAGCTGTCCGAGATTCTCCCCCCCTGATTGTCCAAGACACAGCAGCGGCGCCATTAATTGTCAATCAAAGTTAGCTAGCCAATCAGAAGAGGGAGGGGTGGGGCCGGGGCGGGGCTCCGTGTCTGATTGGACACAGGGAGCTGTGACTCGGCTTGGGTGCCCCCATAGCAAGCTGCTTGCTGTGGGAGCACTGAACAGGAGGGAGGAGCCAGGATCACAAAAGAGGAACCCAAGAAGAGGAGGATCTGGGCTGCTCTGTGCAAATCAACTATGCAGAGGAGGTAAGTATAACATGTTTATTATTTTTATAGGAAAAAATATGAGACTTTACAATCACTTTAAGCTCTGAATGCATTCAGTAACAAAAAAATAATAGGTTATACACTACCTAATTGATCAATAACATAACACAATGTAAATGGTTTATTGCAATAAGATGTTTAAATGTATAAAAATATGCATTGAAAGATGCACACAGGTATAAGTGACCATGCAGGATAAAGTCAACACTCGTATTACAATACTGAATGTAAAAAATACTTTAAGGCTAAATGTCAGCAGTTGTACATAGTGTAAGTAGGCAAGAACAGGCAGAGAACACAGAAGGCTGTACAAAGTGATGTGCATACTTCTTCCTGTTCTGCAGATGTGAAGGATTGAAGTAGTGGAGTCAAACTCAACAGAAACACTAGGCACAGTTCCGGCATCAAAAACTGAATCAATGTAAACACTGTTGCTCTCTCCCTCTGCTTCTCTGTTAGCAGCCTCTCCAATGGCTGGGGGACCACACACCCAGACCACACAGCACCAGCTGAACTCACTCGCACGCAAGGCTCAGGAGCTGTCACTCGACTGAAGGGCAGGATAGGGAGGGATGAGTGGATACAGGCTGAGCTGCCCTCCTCCGCCTATAGTCATCACAGCAGCTGGCTTGTGGTCAAAAGGATGGGGGGATAATGAGGAATGGATGGAGGAAATGAAGGTATACATATACATTGCGGAGAAAACACATTCCTCATGGGTCTCGCTTGTAATGACATATATGTCTAGTTGTCCTGAATAAGATGAATTAATCGCTGATAAATGGTCAGAGGGTGCCCTAATAAAGCACCAATTAACTTTCTATCTACCACATGTCAAAACAGCACAAGTTTAAGCTTTGTGAATTTTATCCATTTAAGCATATGATAAAAGAAAGGGGACAACCGTGTAAATGCTAAATCAACACAAGGAAAATCTAGTAAGAGTTAAAATGACACTAAACAATGACACTAAAACAATACTAAAGAAAAAAATCATACACTTTCACAAATTAATGGCCCTGTAAAAGATTTTTAGGTAAATAGTTCCTTACTGCGCGTTCCTGTCCCCTTCCAATATCCAATATGAGATCCAAGACCCCTCCTTTTCCTCCTTACTTCCTGTTTGAAACAAGCAGTACATATTAGTTGAGGTCATGTGCGCTGCTCTATGCACATTACAAATTCTATAGTCCATAGTACACAGTCCGTAGTCCATCTCGAAAGTGAGTATGAGCGGGTGGGTACATTCAGACATATAGTGGGACCATAGAGAGCAAATGTAGCTACCCTCTAACAGGAAGTCAGATCACAGTAGCAAAAAAAAGGAATTTGGAGCTTTGGAGAAGGCTGAGAGCAAACAAAGGTACCTTTTAAAGTCAAGAATACATACTTGAGTATATATATTATTTATTTTTTAAACCAGTGTTTAGTGTCACTTTATGAGCTATTGCAGTCTTAAATGTGTAGTCAACAATTACATAACTTATATTTGTACAAAATATTAGTGAATGTGTTGGACATCAATTAATAGTAATCACCTTGCCTAAATGTGACTATACAGGAAATTATCTTTTTTCTAAATGTATTTTAGATATATTGATAATTAGCCTACCAAAAAACAATTGTCCAGTTATTTCCAATTGTCCAGAATACCAGCTCTTCTTACTGTAAGGCCGGCCATACATGGTTTGAATCTCAGAATCTCAACCGGTTCAGCTGGACTTTGCCTGATTCCTGGACTACTCTCTGTCCCTGCCGATTTTGAATTACCGTATTTATCGGCGTATAACATGCACCGGCATATAACACGCACCCCAATTTAGGAGGGAATTTTAAGGAAAAAAAAACTTTTAGGAGGGAAGTTGAAGGGAAAAAAACTTACATTTAAATGTAAGCCTTCTCAGTGCAGCCTTTCCCCAGTGCAGCCATGTCAGTGCAGCCTTGTCAGTTCAGCCATGTCAGTGCAGCCTTGTCAGTGCAGCCTTCCCCAGTGTCCAGTGCAGCCTTGCCCCAGTGCAGCCTTGCCCCAGTGCAGCCTTGCAGCTCGCTGAGCTTCAAAATCGCCGACCGCGATTTGAAAATGGTGTAGCCGGCGCCGAAATACACAGAGCCGGTCCTCGGCTCTTCTCGGCGTCTCTCGTTCAAATTCGGCTCCACTCGGGATGGGCATGACTGTGAGCGGAGCTCGAGTGAAGCCAAAAGTGGCCGAGAAGAGCCGAGGACCGGCACTGTGTATTGCAGCGCCGGCGGTGCCATTTTCAAATCGCGGTTGGCGATTTTTTAGATCTGACAGCTCAGGATCGCAGGGGATCGGCGTATAACACGCACCCGCGATTTTCCCCTGATTTTAAGGGGAAAAAAGTGCGTGTTATACGCCGATAAATACGGTACTCTGCCAGTCTGTGTATGATTCTGCCTGTCCCCGACCACGCTTCTGGATTCTGACTTTGTATCTTGCTGTCAAGACTTGTTGCTGACTCGGCCTGCCTGACTACACTAACACCTCAACCCCCAGCTAAAGCTCCACTCTGGACTAAACAGGTACCTTACATATATCTTGTGACAGCTTTGCCTATTTGCCCCCTGTTTCCTCATTTATGTCCATTTCCAGCTTCTTTGCAAAAAGTCCCCATCGCCATTACCAATGTAAAGCCAGCTTTATTATAATACAACAACTAAATCCCAACAAAACTAAAGTCTTGCCTGTCCACCTACTTGACAAGTGGAACAGCTGAGCAGGGTTACGCTCCTTGACATGCACCTGATGGAAGCTGGAGGTAGAGGGAAAGAGGTAACTTCGAAGTGGCATTGCTACTACTGATTTCTCTTACACCATCCTTGTTTCACAACTGGATCAGCCACCTAGGGTTGCACCCACTAGGACCTCCTAGCTGTCACAGACCTTAGCCTGTACCAGAACACTATGTCCACCTACATATCTGTGAAAAAAGTATTTGCCCCCTTCCTGATTTTTTTATGTTCTTGCTTATTTGTCACACTTAAATGATTCAAATCATTAAACAGATTTTAATATTGCACTAAGATAACCTGAATAAATAGAAAATGTAGTTTTAAACAATGATTTCATTTATTAAGGGAAAAAAAGCTGTCTGAACCTGCCTGGCCCTATGTGAAAAAGTAATTGCTACCCCCCCCCCCCCCCGCTAAACCATGACTGCATTGTGATTAACCACATTTTTTGGAAATCCGAATTACATTTCACTTGCCACACCCAGGCCTGATTACTGCCAGACCTGTTGAATCAATAAATAGAAGCTGTCTGACAAACTGAAGCACGCTAAAAGGTTTCACAAATCAGCATATCATGCCACGATCTAAAAGAATTCAAGAACATCTGAGAAACAAGTAACTGACATGTATCAGTCTGGAAAGGGTTACAAACTGGGACTCCAGTGAACAGCGGTGAGAGCCATTATTCACAAATGGAGAAAAATTGGAACATCTTTACATTGGTGATGGCAAATACTTTTTCACAGCACTGTAAAAGCTGTCAGAATTGTCAGAATCTTTCTCTTTTGCCACTTTCAAGAAGCACTCTTCACAAAATGTCTTCCCAAAAGTGGCTCTATTTGGGGACCCAACAACTAAATCCCAACAATTGACAGTATTGTTGGGAGGAACGGGACCTAGAATAGCAATGCCTAGAATGTTATCTAGAATGTTTAATCTAGCATTTTTATTATAGGTTTGCGTTCTCTTTGTATTGATTTCCTTTAACAACAGGAACAGATATATTAAACTTTTCCTCAAATTTGACATTGCTGCGTCATAGCCAGACTCTGAAGAAAAAAAAACTAGATGATACAGATCTTTCCAGCATCACATCAGATGTTACCTTACATATAAAATTACTTCAACAAAATTATACTGCACTTGTTATGAAAAACATATCATAGTAGATTTACACATAAATATGAAGAGAATGTTTTAGAGATCACAAAGATATACCTTCTTCCAGGTTCTATGTTGTAACCATATGTTTACAGAAGTTGCTGCTAATTTGTTTCAGTGCTGAGTAGGGCATATAAATGCTTTCTTTCATTAAAGAAAGATCCAGGTGACGTTCTAAACAAAATATACAAGCTGCCATTGGCAGCTACTGAAAAGCATTTTATAAACATGTAACCAATCATAGTGGAGTACAGTTACATTTTCATGTCATTCCATGACCTCATTCCTGAATATGCGATGAAGTGACTAAAAATAATCCCTGCTTCTTTTGGAGAAAAAAAAAAAACTAGAGTTTGTAGTCATAGCTTTGGTATTTAAAGTTTATTACATTTGGTAACAAATTACACTAGAGAAACCTCAGGAAAATATTGCAACATTGTACAGCTGAAAGACTTTTTTTTTTAAAACCTGTTCACACCATAATGCAATGCACTGTAATTCACACATTTTTACATGCATGGACATGGCGGCCTAGGCAGCCTATTGAAAATAGGCAATCAACATGTGCTGCATGATTGTTTTGAGCTGCTGAGCTCTATAATGCATGTGCAGTACAGCGCACTGTAAATGTGCACCGGGTGCAGTTAACTTTGCATTGCAAAGAACCAAAATGCACACATTTACTGTGTGAATCAGATAAGAATAATTCTAGGTATGGATATTTTTATAAAGATATGTTGCTCCAGCTTAAACCAATGTAGCTATGCATATACCATACCTGTGGGATCCCTTAAGAGCAGTCTTCCTCAATCAGGGTTCCTCCAGAGGTTTCCAAAGGTTCCTTTAGCAATGAGCAACTTCTGCCTCTCAGATGAGCAACCATTGACATTGATGATCTTTTTCGCTTTTGCAAGGGGGGGATTCATCTCAATGACCACAAAATGTAAGGAGCATTCTTCTTAGTAACCATCACACTAATGTACTGTGAGCTACAAATATAGTAATTATTGGCAGGGGTTCTTTTAAACCAGAGAATTATTTTAAGGGTTCCTCAATGTTAAAAATGTTGAATGTTGCTCTAGTGGCTAGAAGTTTCCATAGTAGACACTCCTACTAAAGTGATCTCCACTAGCCTTTGAGTTCTGTGCCGAGCAGTTCCCCTGCTGTTTAGTGAACACAGGGGATTTGCTTCTCGGTACGAGCACCATTCAGAGAATGCTCTGCATTTTCTCAATGAATGGAAAGCATTCTCTGATTGGACAAGGTGGAGAGTATAATGTCATCGCCCCACCTCCCCACCTTGTTCAGTCAGTTTTGCATTCATTGAGGAGATGCACAGTAATCTCTGAACGGTCCCATTGTCAAACTATTGATCTCCTGTGTTCAGAATGTAGAAGGGCAGCTGCATGGAATGGGACCCAGAAGCAAGTGGAGATCACTGGAGTAGCGATCTCAACTACAGCAATTTTAAGCTTCTAGAGGGATTGCAAAAGTATGGTATATACATTGTGAAAAAAGAGTGTGCTGTCCCTTGGAATCAAATAACAAACCAGTGCATAGAATATATTGTGAATTGGTGCATAAAAAAATTGATACAAAATTAATAAATTCATGTATTTCACTAAATCCATATGGGTGCAAATCAAATAATCATATAATCAAATAAAGTTCATAATCAATAAATTCATAATCATCCATAAAATATCTAAGTGTTTTCAAAGTGCTCAGTTCTCCAAAGATACTGTATATAAAGTGCTCCAGTGCAAAAAAAAGGTGCTCTTCAAAAAGCCAGGTCTTAACTTTTTTACAGTTAATTCTTGCCAGTAACACAATTTCAAGTTGATCACTTGGAAATCATTTTCATCTAACAATCAAAATCATGTACAATAAGAAAGCGTTGCTCGCAAGTTATGTTTGCCAGCTATGATGCTCAGATTGCACAGCAATTGAGGTGTACGCCTTGCCACTGCTGCAGCCTCTAAGGTTTACGAATGATTGGATGGCTACACACTCAATACTTGCAAAAAACTTCTTTATTTTAGAACAATGTCCATAAAAACAACCACAACTGATCAGGCAGGGGACGGAAACGGCAGGTAGACACTTTTCACACGGAAGTTCGTGCTTTCTCAATACCACATATTGAAACAATCATGTGGGTGACTCATCTGGTTCATCATTTTTTGATGTGTATGTTAGAGGGTGAATAGTGGAGTTCCCTTTAAGAAGCTTAGGAATTCTCCTGCTGGAGCACTTAGCTTTAAGGTGATTGGATGATTCTGGAGCTCCAATCTGGGGGAGGAAAGGTTTGAGTGGTAGGGAAAGTTACAATTCGCTCATGATAGTTTCAAGGGAGCTACCATAGGACCTTTAATCTAGCTACACTTTCTGCAGTATATTGAAGATCCTGGCTCCTATAATTTGATTGAAAGAAAGAGAATGACTACATGTTTATATGGTAAACAAGTTTTGTTTCTCTGTTTTGTGGAAGAGACGTAGTTTAGTTTTTAAGTAAAGGTTCCTTATTTCTGCATTACCCAAAATCCCTGGACATTCAGTTTTATTTCAATCACAACATAGAAAGAACCTTGTGAATGTACAGAGGGGGATAATGACTGATTGACTGGTACCTGGAGTCTGCCTGTTTCATTCAACATTTGGGATGAAACTGTTAATGAACATGACTGCTGAGAGAGAATTCAGAGATAAAGGCAATAATCACACACAAACAGCCACCTGAAGAGAATTATCATTCCCTATTAATATGAGCGCTAACCAGGGGCAATGGCCCCTTTTTAAAAAATATTTCATTTATGGATTTTATCTTACAATTTCTCTTCTTGCCTATGTTTCTTATGCTATACCACTTGTCACCATGATCTATGGAAATTTGCAGTGGGTATAGAAAACAACATATATAGTCTCATCACCCCCCCCCCCCCCCCATGGATCCCTCTCTATTTTATCCATACACACAAAATCTCCTCTATTCATCACCATACTTCCTAATTATTATTTCTATATATCTCTCAGATCTCTTAAATTGCACCCAGTTTTCCAAATGGCTTTCAGCTTATCTAGGGAATCTTCACATTTATGCATTATCTCTTCAACTTTATATATATTATCAACTTTTGTGGCCCATTCCCCCATACTAGATATTTTTTGCGTCTTCCAATAGTTAGCTGCATTCAGCAAGTAAGGTAGTAAAGACCTCTTGTATTGGGCCATTGGTATTTCTGTACAGTGAAATGGACACTTCCAAGGACCCCACTTACCTGCTTCCCCAATATTTCTTGCATATGATCAATAATCCTTTCCTAAAATACTTTTATTTTCAAGCAATGCCACCGTATGTGCCCCAGTGTACCTAATGCTCCACATCCCCTCCGGCATAGAAGGGACACCTCCCCTTAACACTTCTGAGCTGTTACCGGGCTTATATACCACCTTGCCAATACCTTAAAGCTCATCTCCTTTGTTTTCAGATCTAGCGAAGAAAAGCTCACCCTGTTTAATATTTTTAGTCTCTGGTGTTCCAGGCTCAGATCACTGTTCCCTCAGTACATATATACCAGAAGGAGAGAAAGACAAGAAAACTGGCCATAGTGTAGTATGTCTGAATATCACATGTGAACACTTAGCCCGGGTTCACACCTATGCGAATTAGATATGCGTTTCCGCAGATCTAATTCGCATAGCAGGAGAATGTGACTGGCTCCCTATGGAGCCGGTTCACATATCTCCGGGGCGGCTGTGGAGCGCACTGGACAAAAACGCTGTGCGTCTTTGGCTCCGTTTCAGGGCCGAACTCAGGCATAGAATCGGCCCTGATTCGTCCCTGAAACGGCAACAGGGACACACAGCGCTCCTGTGCGATCCGCAGCCCGTTGTAGTGTGAACCCAGGCTTAGTGGCAACAAACACTCTGATGTGAATGTAAAACCAAAAGTGATAACCCAACCACCGTAGCTGTAGAGTGTGCTTACCAACTTGTAAGCTTTAAACGCAGATGACTTAAAACTCAACTTGGAATCTTTAAGGATGATGATAGGAAGTAAGAATATTCGCCCACTATAGCCAGGGGATCCGTTTCCTCAGTGTGTGACCTAAAAAGGAAATAAACTGGCCATAGTGTAATACATCCAAAAACCGCTTTAATAAATAGAGTATTGCACTTACAATTTAAAAGGTAACTTTGCGTAGTTGCATATAAAAAACGCCGGCCGGCATAACTTATGCCGGCCGGCGTTTTTTAGTGCTGTATTTGTACATATCTACAACTGTCTAATGGTACTATACCCCATTTCCCTGCAATCCTTGAAGTAAAAATGAAGGGTCCCCCTTCATTATATTTCTCAACTGTAATGTGGCTTTTTTTACCCAACGAAAAAAAAAAATAGATACTCCTTCTTCCCTGGTAAAAAATAGCAAGTGTCAATCAATGAAATTAAAGAGGAATTATATTCCCAATTAAATTGTTTATATGCATTATCCTAAATTCTGAACACATTTCTAGTGAGTGGGCTAATGTTTCTATTTAACTCATGGAAATTTTGTGGAATCCATATAACTTTATCTAGTCAGTAATCTTTTTCAACTTACAATAAGTGGACTGAAGAAAGAAAAAGCCTTGCTCATTAGTTTGTCCCTGGAGTCAGAGTTTGACAGTCTAGAAACAACACTTCTCATAGATACCTTTCATCAAGCTCCTATACTGCGTCACTGTACCTTCCATGTTGTTAAAAAAAATTAATGCAGTTGCCTCAAGCTCAGGAGTCTCTCCTCTCTAAATATACTCAATATTTTCACGTCTCTATACTAAATCATTTAAAGGCATCAACAGACAGCAGAGGGAAACACTGATCCAAAGAATGGATAAAAGTACTGCTTCCCCTCCAGGAGGCCCTTGGAACAACAATCAGCATCACAGGGGTGACTTCATCAATTAGAACTACAGTTCTCAGAAAGACACTTGAAATCTTGAGAGAATAGCAATAATTAAAGTCAGGGGTAATTGGGATATGCCTCAGATCAGGGGTGCCCAACTAGTGGCCCAGGGGCCACATGTGACCCGCGGGGCTCTCTGATGTGGCCCGCAACCTCCTGCTCTGAGATGACGAGTTGGCAAGCCCAGATCACTGGTTGCAGACCCGCCATCACAGAGCATCAGTGCTCTGAATGAAGCCGAAAAATCAAGCGGCTGCGGAGCAGAGCCCCATAAGCCGATGCTTCCTGTATAGCGCCAACTCCTGCCACAGGTGGAGTGATACAAAATGCACTCTGCCTGAGACAGCAACAGCCAGCAATACCTGCATGGAAGACTGTTATTAAAGGTAAGTTTATTACTAAAATCACAGTGTATACAGTATATGAGCATATCTGTTCTGCAGTGGTTACTGGGCTGCTTTCAAGTTGATTCACAGGGGCAGCGCAGTGCACCTGCACGTTACCTGCACTGAGCCATAGACTTCTGTTATTACGTGCGGGTTTGGTGTGCTATCATAAAGTGCACTACACCTGCAGGATATAATAGAAGTCTATGTCAAACTGCAGCTAACTCACAGAAAAGCCACAGGTGCACTGCACTGCACCCTCAACTTGTGTCCATTTACAAAAACAAAGGAATTGGGGAAAGTGGGACTTTAAATGAAGCACTTGGTAGCACATAGATAGTTAAGCTGAACAAGGGAACTTTATTTTGTGTACATTGTTGGTAACCATACATATAATGTTAATATCAATAAAATAGGTAGGCATTGGGGTACATATAGTTAACCATAATTTGGCAATACATATATCTCAAATGCGATCATTGGTACAAGTCCAGGCAAGAAAAAATAAAATGGTACAAATGATGATACAAAACCGTGAATAAGACCATAACAAAATTCCCAGAGTTCAACCTGAAGGGTTGGATAAAAATTATAATTACGAGGTAATGCCTACAGGACCTGAGGCCTCACTTAAGCCTGTAGAGGTACAATTACATAAAGAGTTGAGATCTGGATGTATTTGAATAAAAAACGCATCAATTAGCTCTACGCGTTTCGTGGCTACTCCGCCACTCGTCAGGAGCATGCGTGTAATCTATAGTGGAAATAATAAAGGAAAAACAAAGAAACTGTCAATAATGATGGGGTAGGGTAGAGCCCCAATCAGCATCAAAGTGCGTACCTACCAAATGAGGTCCAACGGTTACCAGTACAATGACAGGGCGCCAAGAACAACAGGTGACATTCCCTACCGGGGGCCGTGGTGAGCAGCCCAGCGGGGGCACCAAGAAAGCAGCGATCGGGGCGGGCACGGGACCCCAAGGTGTCTCTAAGGGAAAATATTGAGAGAGAAAAGTGAGGAATAGTGAGGTGGACAGGGGCTAAAAGGTTAGCAGGTGATGAAGGGGAAAAAGGGGGGCCGTGCAGAGAAAACTAAAATAGAAAGTGGGGTACTGGCAGCCCCTAGGGGATGCCAGAGAAAGTGACCACCGACCAAGATGAAAACAGGAAACCGGTGCAAAGCTAGGGAGAGTGAGAAGTGAAAAGTGAATAGGTACCTGTATGAACGAGGAGCCAAGAGTCCTGTGTGTGGAGGGAAGTGTAAGGAGAGCCTCGTGTGCTCGGACTGCCCGGAAGGACGCCCCTATAAACACCACCAAAGGGCCACCCACCCCCATCACGCCGTGTTGCACGTTGTGGGGGAGGGGCGTCGACAGTCGGACGTGTCCATTTACACCCACCTGAAGCAAATCCAATCCTCTAAAAAAAAACAAAAGGGGATCCATCCCCTTCCATCTAGGTGGATCGGAGGACCCATAGAGTAGAGTGGACTGTGTCCGTGTCCGCTCTGCGTATATAGAGTGGACTGTGTCCGCTCTGCGTATGCAGAGTGGACACGGACCTGTCATTCGCCCGCTCTTCTCATTATGGCCCGTGACCGGTTAGCAAGTTGCTTAAGTGGCCCTTGCTCTTCAAAAGGTTGGGCACCCCTGCCTTAGATGATCTCACATTTTAGAAATGCAGTATGCACATGAGGCTAATTGAACTAAAGTGCCTAGATGGCTCTTTAAAAGGTCCTGCACCAGATTCAAAAAGCCCTGCTGCCAGTTTTGATTGCTTTTATTAGTGCCACTTTTTACAAAGTGGCGCTTTGGCTGCACCAAATAAAAAAAAAAGGTCATTGATAATGAAACTGGAGGTAACACTAAATCTGGTCAAAGACAGATCAAATTTAGATTGGTTCAGCGGGGGCTGGCTAAATTTTGATCGATCTTTGGGCAGGTTGGTTGTACTGAAATCAATCAAACAATTGACTGCCTCCATCTAACAACTGCATTATTTTCTCCATTAGCTCATCCCCCACAGCTATTACCCTTTTGTATAACTTGACCCTCTCTCCTAGATTGTAAGCGCTAACGAGCAGGGCTGTCTGATTTCTCCTGTATTGAATTGTATTGTAATTGTACTGTCTGCCCTAACGTTGTAAAGCACTGCGTAAACTGTCGGCGCTATATAAATCCTGTATAATAATAATAATAATAATTGCGGCAGACAGATCGGACACCTAACTGACATTTTTGACAATTTTTTGGGAACCAGTGACCTTAATACAGTGATCAGTGCTAAAAATATGCACTGCCATTATACTAATGACACTGGCAGGGAAGGGGTTATCAGGGGCAGTCAAGGGGTTAAATATGTTCCCTGTTTGTGATTACTAACTGTATGGGGCACTGTGTGACTTTGTCATCCCCTGTGTCATGATCTCAGTGTCATCTCCTGACAGAACGGAGATCTGCTTGTTTACTTCAGCAGATCCTCGTTATGTCTCTGCGGGGAATGATCGCAGACGGCTGGCAGACATCGAGTCCGCCGGACCCGCTGATTAGCTTCCCTGCTGGCCAATCAGAATGCTAGTGCACAAATCACCGTACCGGTATTGCGATTTGCGCAGCCGAGCCACCTTGCTGCAGTACATCTGCAGCGGGTGGCCGGCAAGTAGTGAAAGAAGTTGGTTTCACAGCCAACAGCCTCATAGCAACCAGTGAGTTGCTAGACTGACAGTGGGCAGAATAGTTGCGGCATCATAGCTCTAAGGTGTTGTGGGAACCAAATAACCAAACATCTTAACCCCTTTGCGCCTAAGGGTAAAATAAATCTTAATGCCTAAGCCCAATTTTGCATCTTTGACATGTGTTAGTAAAACTGTACATATCCTCACAACTACTTTGTGCATCCAGGTGGATTATATTCAGGACAAATTGGGCTTTCATTTGGTGGTAAATGGTAATGGATGTCTCCTGATTTTTTTCTTTCATTATGAAAGGAAAACTGGCCCGAAAATAGTAAAAAAACAACCTTTTTTTTTTAAATTAAGCTGTACATTTCTTGCTACCACCATAACCTACCCCCAAAGAACAACCCAAAACAAATTCTGCTCCTCCTGATCATTGCAGTGATACCACATATGTGTATGTTAGTTGTTGTATGTACCCGTAGTACAGCCCAGAAACAATAGTACGCATTTTGCTTTTTTTTTTATCCTACCTAAAACACACTGACACTAACTGACACTGATACTATTTAAAAAAAAAAAAAGAACCTGACTAGTGACACTGACCTTGACCTTTGACCTTGACTTTTTTCCCCTGACCTTGACCCAAACACTAACCCTGGCATTGACCTAAATCAAACCTTGATCTAGTTATTTTTTTAAATATTTAAAAATAAATAAAAAATTAAATTATTATTATTATAATTTTCTTTTTCTACACACACACCTTTTTTTCGATCTCTGCAAGGGCAGAGAAATATACAATGTATCTTTCTTGTCCATTCACAGAAAAAGAAAACACAGGTGAGGGCTTCACAGTGACTGATCACTGTGATAGCTAATCAGAGGCAATCACAGCGATCAAGTGAACTGGAATCGGACGTTCCAGGTCACGATCGTTAGAACGGGGCCTGGAGCTCTCGGTGAGACCCCGGTCACTGTGCTAGGAGCATGCCATGTGGTGCGCTCCCAGCACAAAACACGCATTTGTGTTATGTCGGCACCATGGGGTTAATATCCATTCTCATCTTCAACTGGTATGCTCCACCAATTTGGCTTCCATTTGGTGGTAAAATATGGTAAATGGTAATAGATATCTCACCTCTTCAGATGGGGAAATCTTAATGGAAGAAAAAAAAAGGAAAAGCAAGTGGGTGCAGAGGCCTGATGCATTGCATCACATCAATTTATTAATAATGAAACAATGCCGAATGCATACTAATAAAAAATAAATGAACAGAGGTGGTGTACAAGGACCAAGTGACAGATTATTTAAGCTGTAGACCTGCATCACCAGAAACCAGGACACCACCTAGACTGGCAAGTTAAAGCGTTTCGAGGGATGAATCCACTTTATCAGAGCATAGCAGGTTGTTCCCAGAGCCAAAGGGTGCAGTTCTGGTGGCCACCAGTGGGTGTCTCCCAGCAGCCAGCTTATCCTAGTAATTGAGCTCCACCTGATACTGGCTGCTGGGAAGGTATATAATCCCTCCCTTAATTGATATCTGTGCCTCAGTGTTCTGCCTGTGAGCAGTGTCCTTGCCTAAACCTGTGTCCTGTGCCTTGTATCCTAAGACCTGCTTCCAGTACCCTGTACCCTGCATCCAATACCCTATATCATGCTCCGCTCCCCTTGTTCCCAGTCCCAGTCCTGATCCTGCCCTGTTCATGTGAGCTTCCTCCATTTTTGTACATAGCGTTTCTTGGTTAGGTTGTTGGTCTGGATTTGCTGCAGTGTCACGGGCACTTCTCACTTTTGACATTTTTGTGGTTTGTTGGTGTTGGAAGGGTGTTATTCATAGCAATAAACTTTATTTAATCATACTTGGTCTGGTTCCTGATTCCTTGAAGTGTAGCCCATTGACTTGATCATTCCTGTCGGATACCTGCATTTGTTATCTTTTACACCCCATAAGACTCTACCTATCCAGCTTAAAAAAACCTGCACTGTTTGTGTGATAACAGGTCACTGACATTTGTCTGCAGAGGCTTGATAGAATTCTAAAGAGTGTCTTGAATTCCCCTGAATGAACCATATGATCTATTTTGCATAAGACAGTTATACTCCTGGTGTATAGGTCCGCTTTAAAGTGTTTCTAAATCCAAGAATAAAAATGTATTATATTGCAGCTTACCAGTCCTAAGATGCATTGGCTGATTTTTATTTTACTTTTCTTTAGTTTTCTTTTTTACTTTATTTGCACCTTGTAATCCAGCCATTAACACACATTTTGTCTTAGTGTGGCTACTCATGGTCTGACAACTGTATCTATGAAGGGGCAGTGTAGACACTCTTTGTCAATCTTTGTCAATCCTCGAAGTGAAGTGGGAGCAGTGGCAGCCCGTCCATAGGGGGCGCCCGGGCACCGCACCCCCCCAGGCAGTAGCAAAAAAAAAAAAATGAAACATGGCCCTTTAAAAAAAAAGCCCTTAAGTGCACTGTGTTCGGGCGCCGAACACAGTGCACTATAGGAAGCACCATGTCTATGCAATCATGAGATTGCAGACGAGGCGCTTCATTGGCGGGGTTTGGGGCTGCTTTGTGGGGCAATCCATCGCGCCAAGCAGCATCCGTCCGGCACCCGTAGTATATCACTATGGCGGGGTGCTTTGTTCTCAGCGTGAGAACAAAGTCACTTCCGGCGGGCTACAAAAAGATGGCCGCCGCCTAAGCCCCTCTCTGCAGCTGAAGGGGAGAGACAGACGCGGCATGAAGGAGGGCTGTGCTGCCAGGACACAGATGTAAGAAGGACTCTGCTCTGCTGATGGGGACACAGATGTAAGGAGGGACTCCGCTGGAAACAGATGTAAGGAGGGGCTCCGCTGATGGGGACACAGATGTAAGGAGGGGCTCCACTGATGGGGACACAGATGTAAGGAGGGGCATCACTGATGGGGATACAGATGTAAGGAAGGGCTCTGCTGGGGACACTGATGTAAGGAGGGACTCTGCTGATAGGGACACAGATGTAAGGAGGGGCTCCGCTGGGGACACAGATGTAAGGAGGGACTCCGCTGATGGGGACACAGATGTAAGGAGGGATTCCACTAATGGGGACACAGATGTAAGGAGGGGCTCCGCTGGGGACACTGATCTAAGGAGGCACTGCACTGGGGACATTGATGTATGGAGGGACTCCGCTGATGGGGACACAGATGTAAGGAGGGACTCCGCTGGGGATACTGATGTAAGGAGGGACTCTGCTGAGGGCACCTGATGTAAGGAGGGACTCTGCTGGGGGCACCTGATTTAAGGAGGGACTCCACTTGGGGCACCTTATGTAAGGAGGGACTCTGTTGGGGGCACCTGATGTAAGGAGGGACTCTGCTGGGGGCACCTGATGCAAGGAGGGACTCTGCTGGGGGCACCTGATGTAAGGAGGGACTCCGCTGGGGGTACCTGATGTAAGGACAGATTCCACTGGGGGCACCTGATGTAAGGATGGACTCCGCTGGGGACACCTGATGGCATCTGGTGGCAGGCGACGTGGCAGGTGACACACTCAGAGCTCCCACTGATTCTGCATTATGGTGAGTTGAATTATTTCATTTTATATTACAATGTAATAATAGAAATAATGTGATTCAATCATCCTGACACCATAACAACCATGGTGCAGGGATGATTGAAGTGCTAACACCAGGTGTTTGAAATATGTTTGTCTGCTGATTGTTAAACTTTGTAGAATACACATATTTCTATTGTTGTGTAGGATCTGGGCCTGCTGTCCCTCCCTCTCTCCCTCCCTCTCCCTCCATCCCTCGTTCATCTCAGATGCTAACCACACCCCTTAGAGCCACACACTTTAAGCCATGCCCACTATTTCACTGAAACCACGCCCATTTTCACCAAGTGGGATGGGTCAAAAAGGAAGGGTAGGGTCTGGCGCCTCCCCATCCTAAAACTTCACCAGCCGCCACTGAGTGGTAGTGTTAGATGGACTAGTAGATTTAGAGGGACTTAGGTTTCTAACAAATTAAAGCTGAAAACAGAACTAAATACCCAAAAATACTCACCCCCAACTTGCAGCAATGCAGAAGTCACATCCCTCACAGGCTGTTGTCGTTTTCTCTTTGGCTACTTCCAGGTGCTGGGTTTTCAGCCTCTGTATTGGCTGGTGGGGAAATGCCATCATCCTGCACAAGAACGAGGGATTGAGTCATTCCAGTACAGCTGGATTGCTCCAGGAATGCATGCTGAGCTGCGCATGCTCAGCTCAGTGTACATTCAGTGGAAGACTAAGAGCAGGCAGGTAGGCGTGTGTGCAGAAGAGACATAGAATGTCTTCTGAAATAAAGAGCTGCCTGCTAAGTTTTTTTACTAGTTACTTTTTTTTCCTTTTGGGATAAAGATTTTAACTATTAAATGATATTGCTTGAGCACCCGTGTCAATGTTAAATAGTTTGTCTCAATCCTCTAACTGCCAATTTTGCTGAACTGCTTTGTCCATTAAAGGAAATAAAAAAATAACAGATCAATTGATAATACAACTACACGGCTCCTGGAAAAACAATAACTGCCATTGTCACGTACCTTACAGCGGAGCCCGAAATGATGAGGGTGGCCTCTTGCGCGGTTCCGGTCCAAGCACCCCTGGTGGTGGGTACAGGGAGTGCAAGGGCAACAAAAGGGTGCAGGTGCCTGCAGGCAGGAGGCTGGAACTTGGAGATGCAGGAACCTCTGCTGAGGAGATGTGGAAACTGATCACCAGACTTGTTCAACGGGAGCAAGATAAGGATCAATTGCAGAATCAGGAACAGGCAGGAGTCGGCAACAGGCTGGCAGCGGGGTACCAAATCAGAAGGCAAAACTGTAGTCAGAAACAGGTAGAGGTTGGCAACAGGCCTAGCAGGCAGGCCTAGCTGGTGGCTAGACCTGTTTGTTTTCATTCTGGGATGGGAGTTGTTCAGGGTAGCAGCTGGTAACACAGGCAGCATCACTGTTACCTCCCTCTTCTTTCTAGAAGGTGCTAGAAAGTGAGGAGGAGAGGTGGAGCTGCCTGGGGTATTCTTGGATTGGCAGGAGGCAGGCCTCATTAAATAACCAGGGACAGCCCAGCTGGGGAGGTTGTCAGGTGGAAGAGCTGGAGTGAGAGAGTGTGGAGGCTGTCGGGGCCCACGGCGAGCTCCCCAGTCTGGGGGGGTGACCTTGGGCTGGGGCTCGGGTGCATCCAAAAAAAGAGAAGAGATCCTGAAAGAGAGGCACATGAGAGAGCGAGGAGAGGACAGTGGAAGAAAACACTGCTAAAAGTCTCCAGGGAAGACAACTGGTCGCAGCCAGGAGGGCTGGTGAGTGAAACACAGTCAGGAGGAAGCACGGCTGGAAGAACTGAGAGTTTGCAGTTTGAGATGGGTGCAAAACCAGAAGAGTGGACTGTGGGAAGACAGTGAAGAGAGGTCATTGCAGCCAGGCTGGCTGTCAGGGCCTAAAGAGAGCTATCTGGAATCAGTAGCTGGTAGGGGTTCACAGAAAAAGAAAACACAGGTGAGGGCTTCACAGTGACTGATCACTGTGATAGCTAATCAGAGGCAATTACAGCGATCAAGTGAACTGGAATCGGACGTTCCAGGTCACGATCGTTAGAACGGGGCCTGGAGCTCTCGGTGAGACCCCGGTCACTGTGCTAGGAGCATGCCATGTGGTGCGCTCCCAGCACAAAACACGCATTTGTGTTATGTCGGCACCATGGGGTTAATATCCATTCTCATCTTCAACTGGTATGCTCCACCAATTTGGCTTCCATTTGGTGGTAAATTATGGTAAATGGTAATAGATATCTCACCTCTTCAGATGGGGAAATCTTAATGGAAGAAAAAAAAAGGAAAAGCAAGTGGGTGCAGACAGTGGCGTAGCGTGGGTTGTCAGCGCCCGGGGCAAGGCAAGTAATTTGCGCCCCCCTAACGCGTGGACTTTTAGCACTCAATGAGTCCCTTCGACTAGTACAGTATAAAACCCCTTACCCCCTATGTCACAGATCAGCTGCAGAGCTGATCTGTGTCTTACCTTTACTGCTGTAGGTCGGCTGGCCACTTGCTTGAGCAACACTTATTCCTGAGCACCCTTCCTGTAGCCTGCTTAAACTGACTTCTCGTGAACTGATCCCTTGTGTACCAACTCGGCTAGTTCTCCTGATTACGTTGTCTGCTGCCCGCCCTGACCTCGGCTCGCTATCTGTCTCTCCTTTTGCTTCATCCATCCATCCATCTGTGTCTGACAGTGTCTTCTGGTACTCTCCTTGTGAACAGGGTGAACCCTTCACTGCCAGTGTCATTTGCACAGTAATCAGTGCATTTTTATAGCACTGATCGCTGTATAAATGACAATGGTCCCAAATATGTGTCAAAAATGTCTGATGTGTCCGCCATAATGTCGCAGTCACAATAAAAAAAATCACTGATCGCTGCCATTACTAGTAAAAAAAAAAGATTAATAAAAATGCAATAATACTATCCCCTATTTTGTAAACGCTATAACTTTTGCGCAAACCAATCAATAAACGCTTATTGTGATTTTTTTTTTAACAAAAATATGTAGAAGAATACGTATCAGCCTAAACCTGAGGAAAAAAAATGTTTTTTTAAATTATTTTTTGGGGGATATTTATTATAGCAAAAAGTAAAAAATAATGCGTTTTTTTTTTAAATTGTTGCTATTTTTTTGTTTATAGCACAAAAAAAAAAACCACAGAAGTGATCAAATACCACCAAAAGAAAGCTCTATTTGTGGGAAAAAAAGGACGTCAATTTTGTTTGGGAGCCACGTCGCACGACCGCGCAATTGTCAGTTAAAGCGACGCAGTGCCGAATCGCAAAAAGTGCTCTGGTCAGGAAGGGGGTAAAATCTTCCAGGGCTGAAGCGGTTAATTAAAGCAAAAAAAATCCACACATAGAGCACATGTCAAAAATCACCCTAGCAGGCGCATCACTAAACCTGAGTGCCTTTTCACACTGGGGTGGTTTGCAGGAGCTATTGCGCTAATAATAGCGCCTGCAAACCGACCCGAAACAGCTGCTGCTGTCTCTCCAGTGTGAAAGCCCCCGAGGGCTTTCACACTGGAGCGGTGCGGGAAAAAAGTCCTGCTAGCAGCATCTTTGGAGCGGTGAAGGAGCGGTGTATACACCGCTCCTTCACCGCTTCTGCCCATTGAAATCAATGGGACAGCGCGGCTATACCGCTGGCAAAGCGACTCTGCAGAGGCGCTTTGCAGTGGTTTTTAATGCTTTCTCAGCTGCTAGCGGGGGGGTAAAACCGCCCCCGCTAGCGGCCGAATCCGACGGTAAAGTGCCGCTTACAATAGCGACGCTTTACCGCCGACACCACCCCCACCCCAGTGTGAAATGGGCCTAAGAAAATGATAAACAACGCAGTGGTGATATATTGTAGTAATGTGTTTACTATTTTATTTTATGTCATGATGTGCATTTATGGACACTGTCAGTGAATGAGAGTAATGCCCCGTACACACGGTCGGATTTTCCGATGGAAAATGTCCGATCGGAGCGTGTTGTCGGAAATTCCGACCCTGTGTGGGCTCCATCGGACATTTTCCATCGGATTTTCCGACACACAAAGTTGGAGAGCAGGAGATAAAATTTTCCGACAACAAAATCCGTTGTCGGAAATTCCGATCGTGTGTACACAAATCCGACGGACAAAGTGCCACGCATGCTCAGGATAAATAAAGAGATGAAAGCTATTGGCCACTGCCCCGTTTATAGTCCCGACGTACGTGTTTTACGTCACCGCGTTTAAAACGATCGGATTTTCCGACAACTTTGTGTGGCCGTGTGTATGCAAGACAAGTTTGAGCCAACATCCGTCGGAAAAAATCCTAGGATTTTGTTGTCGGAATGTCCGAACAAAGTCCGACCGTGTGTACGGGGCAAAAGAGATAAATACTGTATGCAGCCGCAGGACAGTATAGTGAAAGTCTTTCACAACGTTTAAAGCTATGAGAAGGGAAGAGAAACTCCTTGGAGCACTGGCTGACGACCCCACCATACATACTACACTGTCCTGCGGCTGCATACAGTATTTATATCTTTCTCTCCCATCCCCCCCCGCCCCTGGGGCCAGTAACACGAATTGAGGGAGTCTCAGTCTCACACACCTTGTCCTGCCTGCGCCTGGATCGGTCCCGATTCCCCGGAGGATAAGAGAAGAAGACAGCGGCCGCGATAGGGTCATGTGTGGAGGCGGGACTTCAGGAGCGCTCACATGACCCCCATGCGGCCAATCACAGGGCGCCAGATACTTAACATGGCCGGAGCGCGGGGGACACAGGAACATAAAATTAGGAGGTGGCAGCCAGTAATGACACTACTGGCACAAAATTGCGCCCCCCTAAATGTCGCGCCCGGGGCCACGGCACCCCCCGCACCCCCCACGCTACGCCACTGGGTGCAGAGGCCTGATGCATTGCATCACATCAATTTATTAATAATGAAACAATGCCGAATGCATACTAATAAAAAATAAATGAACAGAGGTGGTGTACAAGGACCAAGTGACAGATTATTTAAGCTGTAGACCTGCATCACCAGAAACCAGGACACCACCTAGACTGGCAAGTTAAAGCGTTTCGAGGGATGAATCCACTTTATCAGAGCATAGCAGGTTGTTCCCAGAGCCAAAGGGTGCAGTTCTGGTGGCCACCAGTGGGTGTCTCCCAGCAGCCAGCTTATCCTAGTAATTGAGCTCCACCTGATACTGGCTGCTGGGAAGGTATATAATCCCTCCCTTAATTGATATCTGTGCCTCAGTGTTCTGCCTGTGAGCAGTGTCCTTGCCTAAACCTGTGTCCTGTGCCTTGTATCCTAAGACCTGCTTCCAGTACCCTGTACCCTGCATCCAATACCCTATATCATGCTCCGCTCCCCTTGTTCCCAGTCCCAGTCCTGATCCTGCCCTGTTCATGTGAGCTTCCTCCATTTTTGTACATAGCGTTTCTTGGTTAGGTTGTTGGTCTGGATTTGCTGCAGTGTCACGGGCACTTCTCACTTTTGACATTTTTGTGGTTTGTTGGTGTTGGAAGGGTGTTATTCATAGCAATAAACTTTATTTAATCATACTTGGTCTGGTTCCTGATTCCTTGAAGTGTAGCCCATTGACTTGATCATTCCTGTCGGATACCTGCATTTGTTATCTTTTACACCCCATAAGACTCTACCTATCCAGCTTAAAAAAACCTGCACTGTTGGTGTGATAACAGGTCACTGACATTTGTCTGCAGAGGCTTGATAGAATTCTAAAGAGTGTCTTGAATTCCCCTGAATGAACCATATGATCTATTTTGCATAAGACAGTTATACTCCTGGTGTATAGGTCCGCTTTAAAGTGTTTCTAAATCCAAGAATAAAAATGTATTATATTGCAGCTTACCAGTCCTAAGATGCATTGGCTGATTTTTATTTTACTTTTCTTTAGTTTTCTTTTTTACTTTATTTGCACCTTGTAATCCAGCCATTAACACACATTTTGTCTTAGTGTGGCTACTCATGGTCTGACAACTGTATCTATGAAGGGGCAGTGTAGACACTCTTTGTCAATCTTTGTCAATCCTCGAAGTGAAGTGGGAGCAGTGGCAGCCCGTCCATAGGGGGCGCCCGGGCACCGCACCCCCCCAGGCAGTAGCAAAAAAAAAAAATGAAACATGGCCCTTTAAAAAAAAAGCCCTTAAGTGCACTGTGTTCGGGCGCCGAACACAGTGCACTATAGGAAGCACCATGTCTATGCAATCATGAGATTGCAGACGAGGCGCTTCATTGGCGGGGTTTGGGGCTGCTTTGTGGGGCAATCCATCGCGCCAAGCAGCATCCGTCCGGCACCCGTAGTATATCACTATGGCGGGGGACTTTGTTCTCAGCGTGAGAACAAAGTCACTTCCGGCGGGCTACAAAAAGATGGCCGCCGCCTAAGCCCCTCTCTGCAGCTGAAGGGGAGAGACAGACGCGGCATGAAGGAGGGCTGTGCTGCCAGGACACAGATGTAAGAAGGACTCTGCTCTGCTGATGGGGACACAGATGTAAGGAGGGACTCCGCTGGACACAGATGTAAGGAGGGGCTCCGCTGATGGGGACACAGATGTAAGGAGGGGCTCCACTGATGGGGACACAGATGTAAGGAGGGGCATCACTGATGGGGATACAGATGTAAGGAAGGGCTCTGCTGGGGACACTGATGTAAGGAGGGACTCTGCTGATAGGGACACAGATGTAAGGAGGGGCTCCGCTGGGGACACAGATGTAAGGAGGGACTCCGCTGATGGGGACACAGATGTAAGGAGGGATTCCACTAATGGGGACACAGATGTAAGGAGGGGCTCCGCTGGGGACACTGATCTAAGGAGGCACTGCACTGGGGACATTGATGTATGGAGGGACTCCGCTGATGGGGACACAGATGTAAGGAGGGACTCCGCTGGGGATACTGATGTAAGGAGGGACTCTGCTGAGGGCACCTGATGTAAGGAGGGACTCTGCTGGGGGCACCTGATTTAAGAAGGGACTCCACTTGGGGCACCTTATGTAAGGAGGGACTCTGTTGGGGGCACCTGATGTAAGGAGGGACTCTGCTGGGGGCACCTGATGTAAGGAGGGACTCTGCTGGGGGCACCTGATGTAAGGAGGGACTCCGCTGGGGGTACCTGATGTAAGGACAGATTCCACTGGGGGCACCTGATGTAAGGATGGACTCCGCTGGGGACACCTGATGGCATCTGGTGGCAGGCGACGTGGCAGGTGACACACTCAGAGCTCCCACTGATTCTGCATTATGGTGAGTTGAATTATTTCATTTTATATTACAATGTAATAATAGAAATAATGTGCTTCAATCATCCTGACACCATAACAACCATGGTGCAGGGATGATTGAAGTGCTAACACCAGGTGTTTGAAATATGTTTGTCTGCTGATTGTTAAACTTTGTAGAATACACATATTTCTATTGTTGTGTAGGATCTGGGCCTGCTGTCCCTCCCTCTCTCCCTCCCTCTCCCTCCATCCCTCGTTCATCTCAGATGCTAACCACACCCCTTAGAGCCACACACTTTAAGCCATGCCCACTATTTCACTGAAACCACGCCCATTTTCACCAAGTGGGATGGGTCAAAAAGGAAGGGTAGGGTCTGGCGCCTCCCCATCCTAAAACTTCACCAGCCGCCACTGAGTGGTAGTGTTAGATGGACTAGTAGATTTAGAGGGACTTAGGTTTCTAACAAATTAAAGCTGAAAACAGAACTAAATACCCAAAAATACTCACCCCCAACTTGGAGCAATGCAGAAGTCACATCCCTCACAGGCTGTTGTCATTTTCTCTTTGGCTACTTCCAGGTGCTGGGTTTTCAGCCTCTGTATTGGCTGGTGGGGAAATGCCATCATCCTGCACAAGAACGAGGGATTGAGTCATTCCAGTACAGCTGGATTGCTCCAGGAATGCATGCTGAGCTGCGCATGCTCAGCTCAGTGTACATTCAGTGGAAGACTAAGAGCAGGCAGGTAGGCGTGTGTGCAGAAGAGACATAGAATGTCTCCTGAAATAAAGAGCTGCCTGCTAAGTTTTTTTACTAGTTACTTTTTTTTCCTTTTGGGATAAAGATTTTAACTATTAAATGATATTGCTTGAGCACCCGTGTCAATGTTAAATAGTTTGTCTCAATCCTCTAACTGCCAATTTTGCTGAACTGCTTTGTCCATTAAAGGAAATAAAAAAATAACAGATCAATTGATAATACAACTACACGGCTCCTGGAAAAACAATAACTGCCATTGTCACGTACCTTACAGCGGAGCCCGAAATGATGAGGGTGGCCTCTTGCGCGGTTCCGGTCCAAGCACCCCTGGTGGTGGGTACAGGGAGTGCAAGGGCAACAAAAGGGTGCAGGTGCCTGCAGGCAGGAGGCTGGAACTTGGAGATGCAGGAACCTCTGCTGAGGAGATGTGGAAACTGATCACCAGACTTGTTCAACGGGAGCCAGATAAGGATCAATTGCAGAATCAGGAACAGGCAGGAGTCGGCAACAGGCTGGCAGCGGGGTACCAAATCAGAAGGCAAAACTGTAGTCAGAAACAGGTAGAGGTTGGCAACAGACGGGCAGCGGGGTACAGAATCAGGAGGCAGAGCCGTAATCATGAGTCCAAGCCAAGTTCAGTATTGCAGGTAGAGGTAGGTTCAGCAGGCAGGGGAGATCCCAGGGAATGGTCAGAAGATAGCCGGGTTTTCAGGAACAAGGTCAGTCAGGCAGAGTAACAACAGGAACACAGGAACAAGCTGAAGACAATCCAGCACTGATGCTGTGCAGACTCTCTGTTTATATAGGGTGCTGTGTGCCAGGATTCGCGCCAGCGTACGTGCGTGCGCGCATTAGCACATTAGCACCTTAGCACATTGGCGCATGCGAGTTAGCACATTAGCGCTTTGGCACTCGTGGGTGCTTGTTAGCGTTCGCGCGTTCGCATAGAGGTGCCATTGTGCATGCCCACCCTGGATCTCATTTGTCTCTGGCTACTATTCCGTGCATGCACATTGGCATTAGCGAGGATTAACGAGGATTGGCAGCTGCTGCATGGAGACAGGTGCTTGCTGTGTGAGTTCTCTGACAGCCATGTTGATGTTAGCAACACATCCTTTTTTTTTATTTTGCCCACAGTTGCACACTAATTCTGATCCAGTGCTCAATGAAAATATAGTTTTTCTGATCCAGTATTGGTCACCAGTGAATTAGGATTTCAAAGCCTATTGGCAAGCTTGAATTTTTGGTAATTAGAAATAAGAATAAGAAAGGTCTTGGATCCCTAAAGAAGTATGGACAAGAAACCATCTAATGGTATTTTTCTAGGGCAAAAGTATAGACCCTATTTAAAGCCATTAAGCAAAATTTTACTGATGTAGACATTAAGCAAAAAAGAACACCATACATAATAAAACCCATGCAGTTTAGCATAGTGGTACGCTCAGGAGACCATTAATAACCATAATCAACTGTCGAGGATGCACAAGACAGGGGAAAATTCAAACGCGGTTTGAAAACATAAATTTTCTTCTTCAAGGGAAGATGGTTACACATTAAACCTTTTCTATGTAGCACCCTCTAGTTAGGTAGATGCTAGAGTGAGGATTTTCTAGCAGAGTAGGAAAATTTAGGCAGGCCTAGCTGGTGGCTAGACCTGTTTGTTTTCATTCTGGGATGGGAGTTGTTCAGGGTAGCAGCTGGTAACACAGGCAGCATCACTGTTACCTCCCTCTTCTTTCTAGAAGGTGCTAGAAAGTGAGGAGGAGAGGTGGAGCTGCCTGGGGTATTCTTGGATTGGCAGGAGGCAGGCCTCATTAAATAACCAGGGACAGCCCAGCTGGGGAGGTTGTCAGGTGGAAGAGCTGGAGTGAGAGAGTGTGGAGGCTGTCGGGGCCCACGGCGAGCTCCCCAGTCTGGGGGGGTGACCTTGGGCTGGGGCTCGGGTGCATCCAAGAAAAGAGAAGAGATCCTGAAAGAGAGGCACATGAGAGAGCGAGGAGAGGACAGTGGAAGAAAACACTGCTAAAAGTCTCCAGGGAAGACAACTGGTCGCAGCCAGGAGGGCTGGTGAGTGAAACACAGTCAGGAGGACGCACGGCTGGAAGAACTGAGAGTTTGCAGTTTGAGATGGGTGCAAAACCAGAAGAGTGGACTGTGGGAAGACAGTGAAGAGAGGTCATTGCAGCCAGGCTGGCTGTCAGGGCCTAAAGAGAGCTATCTGGGATCAGTAGCTGGTAGGGGTGCAACGGATCAAAAAACTCACGGTTCGGATCTTTCCTCGGATCAGGAGTCACGGTTTGGATCATTTTCGGATCAACAAAAAAAATCTCCCCCACTGTAATAATATATTAGCAGGGTATTGCAGGGTATTGTAAGAAAGATAGGGGGCGCTAGATACCATAATAATCAAGTGCTCTAAATAAATATATCTCCTGCATTACCAAGAAAATGGAAATGTAAGAAAGCTAGGGGGCGCTAGATACCATACTATTCAAGTGCTCTAAATAGATATATCTCCTGCATTACCAAAAAAATGAAAATCATAATAATGACAAATCATAATTAGATTACACATTGAAGTGCCCACAATAGTGAAAAAAATATATATAGTGATTGATTGTCCACATAAAAAAGTGATTGAAGTAGTTGAAGTGATATCTTTCAATATTATCCCAATCTTGTTGCTGAAAACAAAAGGTTTTCCATCACCAAAGAAAAAATAGGAAAGGAAAAACACTTCGAAGTAGTAGATATCTGCTTACCAGATACCAATGACTCCTTTAGTTAAAAAGAGAGTCACTAGCGCTTGTGCAGGGTTGTGCCTGCTCACATGGATGGCCGGACTGTGGTTGGTATTATAGGCATGGATCGTTCCCGTCAAGCTCATTCAAGATAGGATAAGGATACATAGGAAACAAAAACAGTCTCCATAGCGTAAAACCATTTATTAAAAAAGTAAACAAATTAAAAAGCCAAATGGCCGCTTACATTGGTGGGTGCCTACCCGGCACTGGGGCTGCTTGCATGTCAGGGTGACTTCGCAGTCAGAAATAGCCTTTCATGTCTCCTCCACACTGGCGTGCGTTCCAGCTTACACAGGGGGGCAGCCAAAGGATCCGGATGTTGTTGGGTGATAGGACATGTGACCACGTACCGCTCCGACGTACATTTCCGACGTACGTTTCGTAGTAAAACGTCTTTTTTTGATTATCTATTTTTTTGATTATTCAAAAATTGGGGAGCAGCTTACACTGATTGTTTATATATTTTCACAAATTTTTTTTATTGTTGGGAATGTTTTCTTACTAGATGTACCACCAGTATATGTAATTCATATATAGTATCTGCTATCGACACCACTGGCGCGAAGGTTTCTATTATTTTCTATTGCAGGGTATTGGCAGAGTATTGGCAGAGTATTGCAGAGTATTGGCAGGATATTGGCAGAGTATTGGCAGGGTATTGGCAGAGTATTGGCAGAGTATTGGCGGGTATTGGCGAGTATTGGCAGAGTATTGGCAGAGTATTGCAGGGTATTGCTAGAATATTGGCAGAGTATTGGCAGGGTATTGGCAGGTATTGGCAGAGTATTGGCAGAGTATTGCAGAGTATTAGCAGGGTATTGCAGAGTATTGGCAGGGTATTGCAGAGTATTGTCAGGGTATTGCAGAGTATTGGCAGGGTATTGCAGAGTATTAGCAGGGTATTGTCAGGGCATTGCAGAGTATTGGCAGGGTATTGCAGAGTATTGGCAGGGCATTGCAGAGTATTAGCAGGGTATGGCAGAGTATTGGCACTGCTGCCATCTGATCTCTCCCCTCCACTGTACAGATCAGTACATAGAGGGGAGAGAGGAACCGGCGTCATGACATGACGCCGGTTTGTTTACAAGGGATCGCTCCATCATTTGACGGAGCGATCACGTGGTAAACGGCTGCCGGGTGTACCAAGATGGCCGCCGCTCCGGAGCTAGGCCGAAGCCACGGCCTTTCCTAAGGCCGAGGCGGCGGTGCGCTCCGCGGAGCGCATGTGTGCCCATCCGAACAGGCTGAACCGTTCGGATTACGGATCGGTGACGATCCATTGCACCCCTAGTAGCTGGGAAGAGGACAGTTATCTGCTACACTATAGGGGTTGGCGGTCCCTGCCTGCAAAGGGCAATTCACAGAGGCCTGGCTGAGTTAGTGTCAGGCCTAATCATTTGGTGCTAGCTAGTCTGGAGGAGTAACAGTCTGCAGCAAGTGAAGTGCTGGAGGAGTAATGGTCTGCAGCAAGTGAAGTGCTGGAGGAGTGAAAAGGAAAGAGGTCTTAAGCAAGAGTTGTGCTGAAGAGAAGACTGGAGTGTATAAACAGGAGTGTATATAGTAGTCCCATGCACGTTTGCACTGAATCTTTCTGGGCATCCCATAATTTCCCATTCCCATTCAAGTTCAATCCCCTCAATAAAATACAAAACAACACAGCTTACAGACTGGTCTGTGTCTCAGGTGACAGGTGAACCACAACATTCAGCAACCCCTAAGGGGCATGGTTACATCTATGAATATAGAGATGTTGCAATTAGACATCATGTAATTATTACAGTGCATAAAAATAGAGAACATTATGTAGGCATTAAATACAGACCCTGCACGACTAGACTCATGGAAACTGCATCATTTAAAAACATCAAGGTAAATTTGTTGCTGCATGCTACCAGAAGTCCAACTGCCTGGGACACCCGGACCAAAAGGTTTAATGTATAACCATCTTCCCCTGAAGAAGAAAATTTATGTTTTTGAAATGTGTTGGGATTTTCTTCTGTCATGTGCATCCTCGACAGTTAATTATGGCTATTCATGGTCACCTACACGTACCACTACGCTAAACCGCATGTGTTTTATTATGTATACTTGTCAGGACTGGGCCCTCAGCCCTTCCTTCTCTGTGCACAGGTTGCTCAGCTGTCAGTCAATTGCCAGTACTCATCGTTCCACAGTGGCTCACCTGTTGATCATCTCCTGCTCATCAGTCAAGTCCACAGCCAGTCCATTCTGGCTATTTAAACTGCCCGGTTCATTTCTTCAATGCCTTCGCCTTGGTCAACATATTTAGAGAATCTCTGCTGTGTTCCTGTTGAAGATGTGCCTGGCTGATGTCTCTTCTGGTTCCTTATCCTGTCTGCTGCCTCTGACTATGCTGATCTCTGGCTTCCTGATTTCCTGGCTTGTTCTGACTACCCAGATTTGGCTACCGAACCCTGGCTATGTTTTGACTACGTTTACCAGTTGTACCATTTTTACAATTTTTTAAAAAGTTTTGATTTATGTCTCTGTTTGTTTCATGGTTCCTGACAACACTGTTCTTTTTTTGCTTTATGTCTACATTTTAATAAAATTTTGCTTAATGGTTTTAAATATTGTCTATACTCTTGCCCTAAAAAATCCCATTAGAGGGTTTCTTGTCCATACTATTGAGTTTTAGGGATATGGGCAGACTAGTTCAATGGGTCCCTAAAGAAGATCTATGTGCACTCCAGCAGACAAAGGAAGAGTAACTCAGAACAACATATTTATGTGTGATATTAAAAGGGGTTACATGTATTTCTATGTCTGTGCTACTATTTTTCTGTTATGAAACTTGCTATATACTGTATTTAAAAGCAACAGGATTGAATCACTTAGGCAAACGGCACTACTCTTCTTACATGCGATCTGTAGACCAAAGCTGCTACTAGTTGTGGTTGCATTAAATTTGTATATATATAGTTTCTTCAGTTATTTACATTTTTCCCTGCCACTTTAAATATAAGTTAAAATATTGTGGTTTCTTCATCTGGTTCTAAGATTTTATAAAACTGATTGGGGATCTAGAATCATTTCCAGGTTTTCACTGAGCATAGAGATGAATTACAACATAGCTTGCAAATGGGGAATGTATTGCATACACTGTAGAACTATTTAAGCCTTGCATTTTATAACCTATGAAGCTGCCAGAATGTCAAATTGTCATTTGAGATTTGTATGAACAAAATGCACATTTTTTGATTTAGGATGAAACAATGTATTTAGAATGTAGGGGCTGCGTATGACTCTGAAACCACCAAACGCAAGTTTTTTCAGTATACTTTTAAAATAAATAATAGTATTAGGGGCAATTTAAAAGAATAAACAAGCAGGTAATTGATACAATACCAGAAACACTACATGAGTAAAAGTGTTTGACTCTAAGGTAATTTAATCACAATTACAACCATACATTTAAAGGTGAGTCTTAATAGAAATGCAGCTCCTTTAAAGAGATGCTCCAATTAACATGTGAGATAGGACCCATCCAGATAAAGTCGAAGTCATCAAATAGGGAGGAAATTCATAATTGTTAATTAATTCGTTGGCTATAATATGCAGTCTAGTTCTGGTGCAAACAATTGATGTACCAGAACTGATGCACAGAATACTCATAAAAAGGTAGAGGAATACCTACAAAGTCCTGCCACACGGTAATAGGCTGCATTTGATATTATAGTGTAGAAGTGGGGCCAGGAGCCCAGATGTGAAGTTTGCAGTCCATGAAAAATATGCTGTTATAAATTAATCTTTAAATAAATATATATATAAATATATTATATATATATATATAAATAAATATAAATTAATATCTTCAGTGTTTCTGAGCCCAAAAGGATTATTTTTGTAAAAAAAAAGCTATGCGATGTTCCCTTTTCTAGGGTTTCTCTTATGTGTTCTATTTCACATACTTCCAAACTGGATGCGGAACTTCCTTGCGTCTTCTTTTTATCCCATGATATGTAAGTGGTTATCTGTATACATTATTTGATGATTCTGGGCATGTCTAGCGAATGGTATATACAGTCAGGTCCATAAATATTGGGACATCGACACAATTCTAATCTTTTTGGCTCTATACACCACCACAATGGATTTGAAATGAAACGAACAAGATGTACTTTAACTGCAGACTTTCAACTTTTTCAGCTTCTTTCGGGTAGAAACACTGTTGTATGCAGTAATTTTGCTGTCAATTAATAAATAAATAAAAAAGAGGAGCTAAGTTTATAGTGTGGCAGATTTTTCATATCTTTGATGGAGAGTGAAAACACACTATGGTAGCCAGCACCTGGATTGTTCATGTATGATACTGTAAGACAGGGGTGCCCAACCTTTTGAGGAGCGAGGGCCACTTTATCGACTTGGTAACCGGTCGCGGGTCACAATGAGCGTAAAGGGGGATGGCAGGTCTGTGTCCACTCTGCATATGTAGAGCAGACACGGATGCAACCCGCTCCACCCTAAGGGCACTCTGATCCGCCCAGACAGAAGGGGACAGATCCCCTTCTGTTTTTTTTTAGGGAGATCGGATTTCAGATAGGCGGGTGTAAACAGACATGAGTCCGTTTACATCTGCCGCTCTATAGAGGTGAATGGAGAGTCCGTTTGAGTCCACCTGAAAAACAAACAGGTGGACCCGATTGGACCGATCATGTGAAAGGGGCCTAAGGCTGCTTTCACACTGATGCACAGCGGTTTACCTGCTACTCAACTGACCTCAATCTTCACTTCTTCCTCAGGATTCCTGCAGCTGGCTGGTACTGCTGGCTGGTACTTGCGGTGGGTACTGCTGACAGGTGCTGGTACTGCTGGCTGCTACTGCTGGTACTGGTACTGCTGGCTGGTACTGGTACTGCTGACTTGTACTGCTGGCTAGTACTGCTGGCGGGTACTGCTACTGCTGGCTGGTACTGCTGGTGGGTACTGCTGGATAGTACTGCTGGTGGGTACTGGTACTGCTGGCTGGTACTGGTACTGATGACTGATACTGCTGGCGGGTGCTGGTACTGCTGGCTGGTACTGGTACTGCTGGCGGGTATTGCTGGCTGGTACTGGTACTGCTGGTTTATACTGCTGGCTGGTACTTTTGACTGGTACAGATGGTGGGTACTGGTACTGCTGGCGGGTACTTCTGGCTGGTACTGGGACTGCTGGTTTATACTGCTGGCTGGTACTGATGACTGGTACGGATAGTGGGTACTGGTACTGCTGGCGGGTACTTCTGGCGGGTACTGGTACTGCTGGTTGGTACTGGTACTGTTGGTTGGTACTGGTACTGCTGGCTGGTACTGGTACTGCTGGTTGGTACTGGTACTGATACTGGTGGCTGGTACTGATACTGGTGTCTGGTACTGGTGGCTGCTGTCCCAGATCGCGGGTTCCTGTGTCCTGACCCGCCATCCCCGAGCATAATTGTGACAGAAGCATGCAGCTGCAGTAGAGAGCAGAGTCGATGCTTTCTGTCACAGGCGGAGTACATTGGGTATCACTCCGCCTGTGAAGGAGCCGTCGTTATACAGGAAGCATCGGCTCTGCTTCCTCTAGCGGCAGCTCCATTCTTCGCACTAATGCTCGGAGATGGTGGGTTGGGAACCCGTGATCTGGGCTTGCCAACCCACGATCTCAGAGCAAGCTGGGCCAAATCAGAGGGCCAGCGTTTGGGCACCCCTGCTGTAAGAACAGAGAGTCTTGAGCAGAGCTATGGATTTTGCTATGTTCCTGTAGATATATAGTTACATAGTAGGTGAGGTTGAAAAAAAGGCACAAGTTCATCAAGTCCAACCCATGTGTGTGATTATATGTCAGTATTACATTGTATATCCCTGTATGTTGCAGTCGTTCAGGTGCTTATCTAATAGTTTCTTGAAACTATCAATGTCCCCCTCAGAGAACACCTCCTGTGGAAGGGAATTCCACATCCTTGCCGCTCTTACAGAAAAGAACCCTCTACGTAGTTTAAGGTTAAACCTCTTTTCTTCTAATTTTAATGAGTGGCCACGAGTCTTGTTAAACTCCCTTCTGTGAAAAAGTTTTATCCCTATTGTGGGGTCACCAGTACGGTATTTGTATGATTGAAATCATATCCCCTCTCAAGCGTCTCTTCTCCAGAGAGAATACGTTCAGTGCTCGCAACCTTTCCTCATAACTAATACCCTCCAGACCCTTTATTAGCTTTGTTGCCCCTCTTTGTACAGGCAGTCCCAGAGTTACGAACGGGTTAGGGACTGCCTGTTTGTTCTTAAGTCGGATTTGTTCGTAAGTCGGAAGCACATGCGCAGAACGGCAGAGATCTAATTTTCCGATATTTTCCAACGTGCCCGCCAGCGCCGCCTTCGTAAGTAGGAGTCGTTCGTAAGTCGGAGTTTCGTAACTCGGGGACCTCCTGTACTTGCTCCATTTCCAGTACATCCTTCCTGATGTCACGGTCCCTACCGTGCCAAGCAGATGGCCAGGTGTAGTCACGCCCCAAGTGGCTCAAGGTGGTATTGAACCCTTAATCTTCCGCTTGCTGCTCCTGCTGCTTTACCCCTGAGCCACACGTCAGTTCTCTATTCAGCCTGCTTTCCAGCCATGCCTAGTTCTGCATGAAGTACTGAGGGTGATACTCTGATTGTACCTGTTACTCCTGGTTCAGCTGAGGCAGTTTATCCAATCAGCTGGGTATAAAACACTGCCTCACTCTGAGGGCTTTGTCAGTTCATTGTCTCTTGTCTCTACCATTGCCAAAGGTTCCTGTGTTCCAGTATTCCTGTGTTCCGGTGTTCCCTGGCTCTGTTTATCGTTTATTCTGACTTCTGGAATCCTTGACTATGGCTTTACCTCGACTATCCTTTGGCAAATTCCTGTCAAGCCCCCGTGCACAGATTCACAGCCCAGGTAGCTTCTTACCTTGTTACCGTGGGCTGTGTGTATTTGCAAGGGTGAGCATACATCTCTGCATTATGGACTCCAACCAAGGTAAGCCCTCACATAATGAACTGAACATCATGGAGTCCGCAGAGATGTACAAGATGCTCACCTCCCTTGCTCTGCAAGTCTCCAGCCTGGGCCAGACTGTTTCTGAGTTGCAGCAAGAGGTCCGCTTGTTTAAACTACAGTACGCCCAGCCCTGGAACCTGCATGTCCGGAACCGTTTGTTTTGATGCCTGAGAAGTTTGATGGTAATCGTGCATCCTTCTTTTGTCTTAAGATGGATTGTGAGCTGTTGTTTGCCCTTAAGCCTAGGACCTATGCCACCGACTATATTAAGATTCGTGCTTCCATCAACCTGCTCACTGGACAATGCAAAATTTGGGCTCATCAGGGTTTACAGGAGGGGAGTCCAGTCTTGGACAGCTGGGAAGCTTTCATGTTTGCTCTGGACTCTTATATTGCAGTTTCTAAGAAAACCAGTGTTCCCAAGTCTGCTCCTAGTTCACGTGGCCTACGGGTACCCAGGGACAGGAATACCTTGTCCAGATACAACTCCAAGCCATCCCAGTCTGTGCCAAGTTATGAAGCCCTAACCCCTCAAAGCCTAGACACTCCTGAGGTTTTACCCACTCCTACCCTGGATGATGTGGAACCCATGGAGATCGGGTCCATCCGGTCCAAGCTGTCTAAGGGAGAGAGAGAGAGTGGAGGAGAGGCTGTGGACTCTGCTGTGGAGTAAGAGGTCACCTTATCTCTCTCTACCCAACTTGTCCACCTTGGCCAAAGTTTCAGCAAGTGGGTACTACTAGGATCCTTCCTGTCACCCCTGGATCTTTGCCTGCTATCCAGTTTGAAGTTCCTGTGCCTCAGTCTGACGCCCCTGTGCCTGCTCCCCAGTCTGATGTGCCGGTACCTGCTGCCCAGTCTGATGTCCCTGTGCCCATGTTCCAGCTTAAAGTTCCTGTACCGCTGTCCCCGCTTGAAGTTTCTGTGCCGCTGTCTCCGCTTGAAGTTCCTGTGCTGGTGTCCCCGCTTGAAGTTCCTGTGCCGGTGTCCCCGCTTGAAGATCCTGTGCCGGTGTCCCCGCTTGAAGTTCTTGTGCCTGTGTCCCCGCTTGAAGTTCCTGTGCCTGTGTCCCAGCTTGAAGTTGAAGTTCCTGTGCTTGTGTCCCCGCTACCTCCTGACTGTACGTATGCGTTGAATGGCACCATAGTCTGTAAGCAGGACCTGAAGATTTTTCAAAGAGCCTTGCGAGCGACTAAAGTCTTCCCAGCTGGAACTTCTAAAACAAAGAAAGCCCAAAGGAAATAAGGCTGTTCCATGCTCTGCAGGTATTCCTAAGGGGAGGGAACTGTCACGGTCCCTACCATGCCAAGCATATGGCCAGGCGTGGTCGCGCCCCAAGTGGCTCAAGGCAGGGGCGTAACTACCACCATAGCGACCCATGCAGGCGCTATGGGGCCCGCAGCCGAGTGGGGCCCAGTGAGGATAAGAGCACCGCCGGCACAGTCTCCCAGCCAGGGGAAGAGAGAGGAAAGGAAGAGGCGAGCTGTCCGTATCAGCAGAGAGCTGAATTGCCCGATGTAAGAGCTTTCATTAGAACTTCCAGTGTTCCCGGGGCTCACGTCACATAGCTCCACCTTTTGGCCCGGTGCCTTTGATAGACAGAACGCCGATCCAATGCGGGACATATGACGTCATCAAAGGCGTCGGGCCAAGAGGTGGGGCTATGTGACGATGAGCCCCGGGAAGACGGGAAATGCAAATGAAAGCTATTACAGCAAGTAATCCCGCTCTCTGCTGATCTGGATGGCTTGCCTCTTCCTCTGCATAGGTGGGGCTGTATGAGGCACAGGCAGACCAGGCTGTATTGGGCACAGGTCACGTTGCATTGGGCACAGGTCACGCTGCATTGGGCACAGGTCACGCTGCATTGGGCACAGGTCACGCTGTATGTGGCACAGGTCACGCTGCATTGACACTAGGACAGCTGTGGGGGGGGGGCTGTTTGCAGGGGGGCCCCATACAACATTTTGCTATGGGGCCCTGCTATTTCTAGTTACGCCCCTGGCTCAAGGTGGTATTGAGCCTTTAACCTTCCATTTGCTGCTCCTGTTGCTTTACCTCTGAGCCACACCTCAGTTCTCTATTCAGCCTGCTTTCCAGCCATTCCTAGTTCTGCATGAAGTACTGAGGGCAAAACTCTGATTGTACCTGTCACTCCTGGTTCAGCTGAGTCAGTTTATCCAATCAGCTGGGTATAAAACACTGCCTCTCTCTGGGGGCTTTGTCAGTTCATTGTCTCTTGTCTCTACCGTTGCCAAAGGTTCCTGTGTTCCAGTATTCCTGTGTTCCTGTTTTCCAATGTTCTTGTGTTCAAGTTACAGTGTTCCAAGACTGACCCTGGCTTCTGACCCTGGCTCTGTTTATCGTTTATTCTGACTTCTGGAATCCCTGACTATGGCTTTACCTCAACTATCCTTTGGCAAATTCCTGTCAAGCCCTCATGCACAGATTCACAGCCCAGGTAGCTTCTTACCTTTTTACCGTGGGCTGTGTGTATTTGCAAGGGTGAGCATACATATCTGCATTATGGACTCCAACCAAGGTAAGCCTTTACACCTGTGGACTGGTGCCTAGAACTGGACAGCATACTCTAGGTGCGGCCGGACCAGAGTCTTGTAGAGCGGGAGAATTATCGTTTTATCTCTGGAGTTGATCCCCTTTTTAATGCATGCCAATATTCTGTTTTCTTTGTTAGCAGCAGCTTGGCATTGCATGCCATTGCTGAGCCTATCATCTACTAGGACCCCTAGGTCCTTTTCCATCCTAGATTGGTCCTTTTCCATCCTAGATTCCCCCAGAGGTTCTCCCGCCTGTGTATAGATTGCATTCATATTTTTGCCGCTCAAATGCATTATTTTACATTTTTCTAGATTGAACCTCATTTGCCATGTAGTTGCCCACCCCATTAACTTGTTCAGATCTTTTTGCAAGGTTTCCACATCCTGCGGAGAAGTTATTGTCCTGCTTAGCTTAATATCGTCTGAAAATACAGAGATATAACTATTTACCCCATCACCAGGTCGTTTGTGAACAAATTAAATAGGATTGGTCCCAGCACAGAACCCTGGGGGACCCCACTACTCACCCCTGGCCATTATGAGTACTCCCCATTTATCACCACCCTCTGAACTTGCCCTTGTAGCCAGTTTTCAATCCATGCACTCACCCTATGGTCCATGCCAACAGACCTTATTTTGTACAGTAAACCTTTATGGGGAACTGTGTCAAATGCTTTTGTAAAATCCAGATACACCATGTCTACGGGCCTTCCTTTATCTAGATGGCAACTCACCTCCTCATAGAAGATTGGTTTGGCAAGAACGATTCTTCATGAATCCATGCTGATTACTGCTAATGATACTGTTCTCATTACTAAAATCTTGTATATAGTCCCTTATCATCCCCTCCAAGAGTTTACATACTATTGATGTTAGGCTAACAGGTCTGTAATTCCCAGGGATGTATTTTGGGCACTTTTTAAATATTGGTGCTACATTGGCTTTTCTCCAATCAGCTGGTACCATACCAGTCAGTAGACTATCAGTAAAAATTAGGAACGATGGTATGGCAAATACTTGACTGAGTTTCCTAAGTACCCTCGGGTGCAAGCCATCTGGTCTCGGTGATTTATTAATGTTAAGTTTCCCAAGTCTAATTTTAATTCTGTCCTCTGTTAACCATGGAGGTGCTTCCTGTGATGTGTCATGAGAATAAACACTGCAGTTCTGGTTACTGAAGCCCCCCGATTCCCTTGTGAAGACTGAGGAGAAGAATAAAGCCAATACCTTCGACATCTCCCCATCCTTTGTAACCAGATGCCCTTCCTCATTCTTTATGGGGCCAATATGGTCTGTCCTCCCTTTTTTACTGTTTACATACTTAAAGAATTTCTTGGGATTTTTTTTGCTCTCCTCCGCTATGTGTCTTTCATGTCCGATCTTAGCCATCCTTATTGCACCCTTACATTTCTTGTTGCATTCTTTATAAAGTGTGAATGCTGATGATGATCCCTCAACCATGTATTTTTTTAAGGCCTTCTCCTTTGCTTTTATATGCATTTTTACATTGGCGTTAAGCCATCCAGGTCTTTTGTTCACTCTTTTAAATTCATAACCCAATAGGATGCATTTGCTAATGCCCTTATTTAATATGCTCTTAAAGCAAACCCATCTCTCCTCCGTGTTCTTTGTTCCTAAGATTCTATCCCAATTTATGCCTTCTAGCAAGTCTCGTAGTTTAGGGAAGTTGGCTCTTTTGAAATTCAGTGTCTTTGTATTCCCCTTTCCTGTTTCCTGTTTGTGTGATTTATACTGAAGCCAATTGACCTGTGATCGCTGTTACCTAAATGACCCCATATTTCCACATCCGTGATCAGGTCTGTATTGTTGGTAATCAGTAGATCCAGTAAAGCTTTATTTCTAGTTGGTGCGTCTCCCATCTGACCCGTAAAATTGTCCTGCAAGACATTTAGGAACTGGCGAGCCTTAGATGAATGTGTGGTTTCCTCCGCCCAGTCTATGTCTGGATAGTTGAAATCCCCCATTATGATAACACTTCCAATCCTTGCTGCTAATCCAAATTGTGATAGGAGATCTGTCTCTTCCTCCCTCAGGTTAGGGGGCCTATAGCATACTCCCAGTATTATTTTCCCCTTTGGAGCTCTAGCCATAAGGATTCCATCTCCTCCCTAGCTCCCTTAGTGATGTTATCTCTCACATTCACTTGTACATTATTCTTGATATATAGGCATACCCCTCCCCCTTTTTTACCCTCTCTTGCGATAAAGGGTATACCCCTGAATGTTTGCCAGCCAATCATGAGAGCTGTTGAACCAGGTCTCTGAGATTCCCACAAAATCCAAATCCTCCTCGTATAACAGTATCTCCAGTTCACCCATCTTGTCTGCCAGGCTCCTGGCATTGGTGAACATGCCACGTAGTTTAGACCGGTCTCATATTATCCTCTTATTGGGTGTCCTGAGATTGCAACTAGGACTTGCTACTATACTTACCTTGGGTTTATGTGCTTTGGTTAACCTACCATTAATGCCCCCAATACTACCCTCTGGAATATGTTCCGCGCTGACTATCTCTACCTCTGGACCCTCACCCTCATCGCCTAGTTTAAATACCCCTCTAACTTTTTGCCCATCTTCATTCCCAGCTGATCTGCACCCTCCTCATTTAGGTGCAGTCCATCCCTTCTATAGTACCGGTTATCGACTGATAAGTCGGCCCAGTCCTCCAGGAACCCAAACCCCTCCTTAATACACCAGCTCTTCAGCCACTTGTTTACTTCCCTAATCTCCCTCTGCCTTTTTGGTGTGGCTCGATGTACCAGTAGTATTCCTGAGAATACTACCTTGGAGGTTCTTTTCCTCAATTTAGCTCCTAAGTCCCTAAAATCGTTCTTTAGGACACTCCATCTGCCTCTGACTTTGTCATTGGGGCCAAGGTGCACCATGACAGCTGGGTCTTCCCCAGCCCCTCCCAGTAATCTGTCCACCAGATCCGTGATGTGCCGAACCCAAGCGCCCGGTAGACAACATACTGTTCTGATGTAACTTCCATTTATCCCAATGAAGGACAGAATGCAGGGGTTGTACTAAACAATTTCTGTGTTTATTAAGTTTATGCACTGACTGCCTAGGGGAATAAATATTGTAAAATGTCTAAACATGTCAAGAAATGTGGCCATAGTCGTCTCTCTCTCTCTCTTTCTCTCTCTCTCTCTCTCTCTCTCTCTCGCTCTCTCATTATTTTGAGGGGACAGCACTGCTATACAAGCTGTACACCCACTACTTTATATTGTAGCAAAGTGTAATTCCTTATTGATATAATTAAATATATAATTAAATATTTACAAAAATGTGAGGGGTATATATATACCGTATTTTTTCCCCTTAAAATCAGGGGGAAATCGCGGGTGCATGTTATACGCCGATCCCCTGCGATCCCCCCGTTGACTGAGCGGAGCAATCGCCGACCGCGATTTTAAAATGGCGCCGCCGGAGCCGAAATACACAGAGCCGGTCCTCGGCTCTTCTCGGCCACTTTCGGCTTCACTCGAGCGCCGCCCAAACCTAGCCAAGTGTACTCGGCTAGGTTCAGGTAGCTCCGCTCATAGTCACGCCCATCCCGGGCGGGACTACGAGTGGAGCCGAAAGTGGGCAAAAGTGAACGAGAGCCGCCGAGAAGAGCCGAGGCTCTGTGTATTTCGGCACCGGTGGCGCCATTTTCAAACTGCAGTGACACTGACATGTCACTGCAGTTTAACTGCTGCCTGGGCAAGGCTGCAAAAGGACACAGAAAAGCTTCAGATCGGCACTGGCAAAGCTGCAAGGCTGCAAATGGACACTGATAAGGCTGCAAATGACACCAAGGCTGCTGACTGCAAGGGTGCAAATGACACCAAGGCTGCTGACTGCAAGGCTGCAAATGACTGCAAGGCTGCAAATGACACCAAGGCTGCTGACTGCAAGGCTGCAAATGACTGCAAGGTTGCAAATGACACTGGACAAGCATGCAGATGGACGCTGTGCAAGGCTGCATTGATGGGCATTTAAAAGTAAGTTTTTTTCCTTAAAACATTTTTTTCCTTATAATTATCTCCTAAACTTGGGGTGCGTGTTATACGCCGGCGCGTGTTATATGCCGATAAATATGGTATATATAGTGCTTACCCCCAAAGAAGCTGCTTAGTACAACAGGTTCTCTGCCATGATTCTGTGAACTGCTTTGTCCCCTCTGACACACCTGGTTAATGATAGTGTCCTGCAAACACCTATATTAGCTCAGACTAGTAGAGGTTGTAAGTAAAGTAAGTATATTGTCAAAAATGCAAAGTAAAAGGCAATATGCCAGTTCTAATAATAATAATAATAATGATAGATTTTATTTAAAGTGACCTTTCAGAACACCGAAGTTCACCTTACAAAGATAACAACAAAGCAAAAAAGTAAATAAATAAAATAAAATACATTACATAACAATTAAATTACAAAAACAAAACAATGAAGTCAGACAGAGTGTGATAGTTTAAAAAGATGAATTTTGATTTGAAGATGGGTAGGAAATTAATATTGTGGAAAGTCGGGGGGGGGGGGGGCAGAGCATCTAAAGGCTCTCAATCCCATAGCGGTCAGGTGGGTGGATGGGCCATTGAGATCAATGGAAGAAGAAGACATGAAAGTGCGGGAGGACATGTAGATTTGCAGGAGTTCAGAAAGGTATGGAGGAGCGAGGTTATGAATGACCTTAAAGGTAAGTAACAGAATCTGATATTTGACCGAAAACCAGTGAAGGTGCTGAAGGACAGGAGTGATGTGATTAATGGAGGGAGTACTAGTGATGATTTCAAGCAGCATAGTTCTGAACCAGTTTCAGTTTATGGATGAACTTGAAAGGGAGACCAAAAGAAGGGAATTGCAGTAATCTATGCAGGAAGTGACCAGATTATGAATGAGAATGGCAGTGGATGTGAGAAATGGAGGAGGCGATTCATTTTATGTAGATGGAAATATGCTGACCGAGTGACATTACTAATGTGGGCTTGGAAAGATAGTGTACTATCGAGGATGACACTCCGACTCTCTATTGAGGGGAGGGAAAGACTGTGGATCAACAGTATTAACTGAAAAACTGTTAAGCTTTGTCAGGGCAGATTTCGTACCAATGAGAAGAACCTCAGTTTTGTCACTGTTCAATTTGAGAAAATTGGAAGAGAGCCAGGATTTGATTTCCTGTAAACAATCGGTAAGGTTTGGGTGGAAGGATAGTAGTAGGTTTAGTGGACAGGTAGAGCTGGGTGTCTTCCGCATAGCATTGGAAATGGATGTTAAATTTACGAAATATGAGACCAAAAGGAAGAATACAGATTATAAACAGAAGGGGTCTGAAGACAGAACCCTGGGGCACACCAGTAGAGAGTATAGATGGTTAAGATTTGAATTGGATGATTCTAATCTTTCAAGGAGGATGTTGTGAGAAATGGTATCAAAGGCCATACTCAGATCGAGAAGGATGAGGATAGTTATGAGACCAGAATCAGCTGTCATTAGGAGATAATTTGTGCTTTTTATTAAGGTAGTTTCAGTGATATGTAGGGGACGGAAACCAGACTGAAATTGATTGAATAGGTCAAAGTCAGAGTTGTAAGCATACACCTGAGAAGCAACTGTTTTTTCAAGGAAAGGAAAAGGAAGGTTGGAGTTGGGCATAAGGTCACTGAAGTCAATGGGATCTGCACCAAGTTTCTTAAGTATGGGGGTTATTACAGCTGTTTTGAAAGATGAGGGAACAATACCAGAGGTGAGAGAAGAATGTATGTTATCAGTTATTAAAGAGGACAGAGAGGGTAGACAAGCTTTAACCAGGACAGAAGCGAAAAGCTTTAACAGGTAAAGGTTAAATTACAGTAAAGTAACTGACATAAATACTACGCTATGATATGCCAGTTAACCTAGACCACAATAAGACTAAATCAAGTTAACCTGATATACACAGCATTGATAAAGAACAGCATAAATAGTGAAAAGTATAACTGACAATTAAAAGTCTCGCAGTAACTCTCTGCAATAACTGACCAAAGTGTCCCAGAGTGCACTCTGTGTATATACCCTTAAGTGGGAGTATAAGTAGATTTTCCTAAGAAGGGGTATCCCTGTGAGGCAGTTGTATAGTACCTGGAACTTATTATAACTTGTTATCTTCAACTGACTAATGGTGGGGCCCATTCTGTATGGTGGTGTATATGTTACCGTTTCTTTCATACTTCATGCAGTGAATAAATTTGGGGCTGATATGCAAATAGGGCAGTTTTCTATTGTACTGGATGGCTAACAGTGGTGGAATAACACAGTTGAATCTGCTCACCAGTCCTGGTATACCTTGTTCTGTACACTTGGTGGTCTGCTGTCCTCAAGAACACAGCCCTGGTAAATAGGTTCTCAAGAACAGATCCTCCCAGGCTCAGCTCTAGCTCTCTGGTCCTCAGTGGCCCTTTCCTAATGCTCTGCTTCTCACTAGGCTCAGTTCTGGCTCTCACAGGTTCTCTTGGTGGGAGCGCAAACACACACACAAACAGGTTTACACTCTCTGGTTCCCCACACTGCAAGCCCAGACCTCTGCTCAATTTCCTGAGTAAACCCTCTGCTCTCTCTCTGCCCCTTTAACAAAGTGTGTCCTGGACACAGCCTCTTCCACCTTCACAGTACAGTCCCCCTCTGAGACTTGAACTCCCACCATTCAGTGTGACTGCATCATCAGTTCTCTTAACTATCATAGGTCCAGCCGCTGCAGACAATTCTAGAGGTGGGGGGTTTAAATTAGCAGGCAGAGGGCACACAGCCAGCCACTCTGATAGCAGCACAGTGGTGGGTGGACAGGCACAGGAGTACACAGCCCACTCCTCCAGCTGACAGAGCATCCAGTTACACACACATATATACAGTGGGGACGGAAAGTATGTACACACAGCACCCCATATTGACAGAAAAACACAGAATTGTTGCCATTTTTGCAGATTTATTAAAAAAGAAAAACTGAAATATCATATGGTCCTAAGTATTCAGACCCTTTGCTGTGATACTCATATATTTAACTCAGGTGTTGTCCATTTCTTCTGATCATCCTTGAGAAATGGTTCTACACCTTCATTTGAGTCCAGCTGTGTTTTATTATATTGATTGGACTTCATTAGGAAAGCCACACACCTGTCTATATAAGACCTTACAGCTCACAGTGCATGTCAGAGCAAATGAGAATCATGAGGTCAAAGGAACTGCCTGAATAGCTCAGAGACAGAATTGTGGCAAGGCACAGATCTGGCCAAGGTTCCAAAAAAATTTCTGCTGCACTTAAGGTTCCTAAGAGCAGGGTGGCCTCCATAATCCTTAAATGGAAGACGTTTGGGATGACCAGAACCCTTCCTAGAGATGGCCGTCTGGTCAAACAGCTATCGGGGGAGAAGAGCCTTGGTGAGAGAGGTTAGAAGAACCCAAAGATCACTGTAGCTGAGCTCCAGAGATGCAGTTGGGAGATGGGAGAAAGTAGTAGAAAGTCAACCATCACTGCAGCCCTCCACCAGTCGGGGCTTTATGGCAGAGTGGCCCGACGGAAGCCTCTCCTCAGTGCAAGATGCATGAAAGCCCGCATGGAGTTTGCCAAAAAACACATGAAGGACTCCAAGATGGTGAGAAATAAGATTCTCTGGTCTGATGAGACCAAGATAGAACTTTTTGGCCTTAATTCTAAGTGGTATGTGTGGAGAAAACCAGGCACTGCTCATCACCTGTCCAATACAGTCCCAACAGTGAAGCATGGTGGTGGCAGCATCGTGCTGTGGGGGTGTTTTTCAGCTGCAGGGACAGGATAACTGGTTGCAATCGAGGTAAAGATGAATGCGGCAAAGTACAGGGATATCCTGGACAAAAACCTTCTCCAGAGTGCTCAGGACCTCAGACTGGGCCAAAGGTTTACCTTCCAACAAGACAATAACCCTAAGCACACAGCTAAAATAACGAAGTAGTGGCTTCACAACAACTCCGTGACTGTTCTTGAATGGCCCACCCAGAGCCCTGACTTAAACCCAATTGAGCATCTCTGGAGAGACCTAAAAATGACTGTCCACCAACGTTTACCATCCAACCTAACAGAACTGGAGAGGATCTGCAAGGAGGAATGGCAGAGGATCCCCAAGTGAAAAACTTGATGCATCTTTCCCAAAAATACTCATGGCTGTATTAGATCAAAAGGGTGCTTCTACTAAATACTGAGCAAAGGGTCTGAATACTTAGGACCATGTGATATTTCAGTTTTTCTTTTTTAATAAATCTGCAAAAAATGTCAACAATTCTGTGTTTTTCTGTCAATATGGGGTGCTGTGTGTACATTAATGAGGAAAAAATGAACTTGATTTTAGCAAATGGCTGCAATATAACAAAAAGTGAAAAATTTAAGGGGGTCTGAATACTTTCTGTCCCCACTGTATATCTATATATAATGTCAGGATAATAGAAATTCCAAGCAGCACCTTATCTACGGTATTGAATCAAAAAGGAATCCTACCTGAGACTGCATTTTAGGATCTTTAACACACTAGTGATCAAACTATCAAAATTGCCTTTCCACTATATGTACAACTTCCTAGCTCACTGCATTATTGGGAAAATACTGAACTGTCATGGTAAGATTCTTTGAGAGCAGCAAGCATGGGCACAGATACAAATTCAACATGGGATGGCAGATGCCTGTGGAGTAGGGCTATTTTCTCTAATAAGAAGCAGATCTGGTTGGCAGATTGTATACAGCTTTCTCCATTGTCTACAGGCAGCAAGGTCTACAGTATTTATTTTCATTTTTTTCTCTTATCTAAACATGTCAGTTCTTGCTGATTTCCACTAAGCCTTGCTGAGTTAATGTCAGTCTCAGGAAACCTCACTTATGTATTCCAAAGCACAATACATCTTGAATTCAACAGCACATCGTCACTGAGTAGACATAAAAAAAAAAAAATGTGTCATTTCTCTCTGGTATTTTTTTAAAGAAATGTATAGTACACCTGGTATTTTAATAAGAAATGTATGATACACCTAGAGCCTAACCACTTCAGCCCCTGAAAATTTTACCCCCTTCCTGACCAGAGCACTTTTTTACAATTTGGCACTGCATCGCTTTAACTGACAATTGCACGGTCGCTTGACGCGGTACCCAAACAAAATGTGCGTTCTTTTTTTCCCCACAAATAGAGCTTTCTTTTGCTGGTATTTAATCACCTCTGCATTTTTTATTTTTTGCGCTATGAACAAAAAAAGAACGACAATTTTGTAAAAAAAAAAAAAAAACAATATTTTTAACTTTTTGCTATAATAAATATCCCCAAATTAAAAAAAAAAAAATTTCTTCATCAGTTTAGGCTAATATATATTCTTCTACATATTTTTAGTAAAGAAAATCGCAATAAGTGTATATTGATTGGTATGCGCAAAAGTTATAGCGTCTGCAACTATGGGAAAGATTTATGGCATTTTTATGGCGTTTTTATTATTTTTTAAAATTTTTTAATAGTAATGGTGGTGATCTGCGATTTTTAGAGGTACTGCGACATTGTGACGAACAGATCGGAAACTTTTTGGGGATCATTAGCATTTATACAGCGATCAGTGCTATAAAAATGCACTGATTACTGTGTAAATTTCACTGGCAGGGAAGGGGTTAACACTGGGGGGGGGTGATCAAGGGGTTAATTGTGTGTTCCCTCAGTGTGTTCTAACTGTATGGGGAGAAGATTGACTAGGAGAGGAGGCATATCGTTTTTCCTACTTAGTAGGAACCAATGCCCTCTGGTGGCCGAAAAAGGGAAGGACGTACCCGTTTGGGATTTCCCCCAGGGGAGCCATTTTGCCACAGTATATCTGCGTGACATGGTCGGGAACTGGTTAAAGGGAACCTGTCAAAATAGTAATGCGGGTTCTACCATCTCAACTTGTTTTTGAAGGTGCTCGTGCAAATGCTCGGTATAGTTGCAGCCATAATTGTCACCATCCAGGAAGTGTTTTCAGGCATAGCCACTGATTGACTGTGTCTAGCTAATCAGCCAGACAGTGACTATGCCTAAAAACTTTCTGTCAGGGACGCACTGGCAATAGTGCAGCTGAAGTTCTGAGGCGCATGTAAATGCACAAGCACTGTCCTGCAGGTGCCCCTCTTGCGGTGCACAGGCATGAGCATATGCGCATGCGTGCGTGCATTTGCCACTGACACTGGCGCCAAATGGTCAATATACTGTAAGTGCAGCAGCTGCACTAGTAGGTTGTTGTCTGATACTGTCACGTACCTTGCAGCAAAACCTGATGTGTAGAGGGAGACCTCTTGTACAGCAGCCCCGGCTCAAGGGCCGCTGATGCTGCAATAGTGGGTGCAAGAGCGCAGTGAGGCATGAGTGCCTGTAAGATCTTCCGTTGGTCGCAGAGGTGCGTGTCAGGTGCGTCACCAGAGTTGAGCCATATATCTGGAGCAGCAGATGGCAGCAGAAACAGCAGACCCCAGGCTGCGTAGACAGCAACTAATAGCAGATGCAGTAGGACTAAAAGCACACAGCAGGTGGAGGACCAGCATAATCAGGCAGTATGCAGAACAGGACAGACAGATAATTGAATGCAGAGTTAAACAAGCCAGGTCAGCAATGGATGATCAGATAAAGACATAAACGTCAGGCAGAGCATGGTCAGGATACAGGCAGAGGTTGGCAACACGAGATCAAGCAGATGAGCAAGAGGTAAGTGGAATCTAGAGGCAAGCCAAGGTCCGGGCAGGTAGAGTTCAAGCGTGGTCAGGATAACCACAGGTGTCTAACGCAGGAAACAGGAACACGGGTAACAGCTGCAGATCGGACAGCCATCTACTAGTGCAGCTGCTGCACTTATATGGGCCATTTTTGGCACCAGTGTCATTGGTGAATGGACGCCTGTGCATGCGAATTTGCGTGCGCCTCAGAACTTCAACTGTACTATTGCCAGTGCATCCCTGACACTTCCTGAAGGTTGTCAGGGCACCTATTCACCAGATATAACAAGAGCCTGGAACATGTGTAAGATGAGTATAAGAATTTTTTTTTTTTTAAAGTCTGAGGGCGGTGGGGGATGGTTAAAAAAACAGACCTAAAATATGACTTTAGTAGCATTTTTTACATATAAATTTGAGTAGGTTCGGTCCAGAAACAAACACATACTGTAGGTTTGCCTTTCCACTGACAATTCAAAATGTGTTCTGGGCAACAGAAATTTACAGCTAGCATTTGTGTTACCTACTTTGCACTTTCCTACATACAACTTGTTTTTTTTTTTTTTTTTTTTTTGATAGAGACAAATTTGTACACAATTAACAAACTATAACATTAAATATTAAATGTAACCTGAACTCCAATATCATTCATTGTAAACAGGTGACTCATTATCATAATCTATGACTTATCGTATGCTTTTGGATTTCTTTTGCAATCACAGATTGATCTAAAGTGTCATAAGTCAATATTTCTGCTTGTTTTCCATCACTGCTAGTTTGTGCCTGAGGGATGGTCCATTCTATATTTGTTATTATAGAGAAATGTGGTCTGTATGTAGCCAGGTGCTCGCAGGCTGGAGTAAAGCTTGGGTTCTTCCCTCTCCCTCCTGTCCCTCCTGCCACTGTGTGTGTCTGCCTGCTCCTTCCTCCTCCTCCCCCTGGCAGCAGCAGCGATACTCAGGGGAGGAGAGCGGAGAGTACATATGCTTTTTGACATTCCCTCCTGGATGGCATGGTCACAACAGATCATGGGATATGTAGTCTGGGGGGCAGTGCTGTACCATGGGGTGGGCAGGCTATGAACTATAAAGCCCCAGGATACCTTGCAGGAAAGGAGAAGAGAGTGCGAACCTTTTGCCTGGGGTGTCTGTGCAGAGACCGGAGTACCAAGATTGAGTCACTTGAAAGCCTATTTGCTGTGTGGGACCAGAGCAGTACAGACTTGTGAGTGCAGTACCTACACCAGAGAGAGAGCCTTAGGGGAATCTGATCTTGAGGACTGAGCCATGGGGATCTGATTCCGAAGGACAGCAGGCAGCCAAGGACTCAGAGCAAGATTTGTGTGTGCCCAGATTAGTGAGTAGAATCAACTGTGCTTATCCGACCAATGTCAGCAGTTTAATGCCAGTAGAGATTGGCCATTACTTAGCAGCCCAACAGACATTCACTGCATGCATTCACTGGGAGTTCTGAGTTATCCTCAGGCTTGAGTATATAATGACCCTGCACACCTATGAACTCACACAGACTGCAGGCACCTGGTAAATTCTGGACACAGGATTGAAGGATCTGTCCCACCCAATATATTTTTTACCCTTCAAGCTTCAGGCCCCTACAGAATAAAGAGAAAACCAAAAACAGAGCTTTCTCTGCTCAGAAACAACAGTCTGGAACTTTGCATTAACCATTAATGCAAATCCTGTGTCATTTTCTCCTACATTATTACAGTGGCAGGGTCTCACACTGTCCCATAACGTTCATTTATTTATGCTTTGGCAACTCACTACTATCTATCTCATGGTGACCTTTTTGAATAATTGTGCTGTTGTGACTAGAGATTAGTCAATTTAACTGACTCTAGAATCAACCAAGACTGCAAAGATTTTTGAGCACTTGAATGAGAATCATGCCAGGGCCTTTCCACCCAGAAGACCACTGAAAAAGAACTCACTTGGCTTTTTTACTGGTGCAAACTCCTGTTGCTGGGGCTCAATTCAAAAAGTGCCAAAAACAGTTAGGTTTTCCTATATAAATGTTTGACATTTGTAATCGTCAATTACTCAATAAAAAAATGAATACTATTTTTTACACCTCATGTAGGGTGATTTACTGTTTTTAAAGTGAGAAACAGACAACAAATAATCAGTGTACCCTCAAATATAAAAAATTACCCCATGAAAGGTGAATAAGGGGTAGATCTCCTGTAGAGAAAATATTCCATTATACCCTCATCTGCAATTGTGACTATTTTTTTAACAGCAAAATGCAGGTAGTAGACTGTCATCATTTCTTCCATCTAAGAAATTCAAACTAGGACCAATTTGGTCACATATCAAATATCAAACTAGAATTTTTAGAGGTTTCATTATGTCGGCTAGGTACTCAAGGGGCTTTTTGTGCTTGCTTTTTTCATCTAATTACAATTGTTTCCCTAAAATAAGACCAATGTTGTGCTGCACATTTGCTACCTACCAGAAGCACATACGTACAATGGCAAAAAGGGTAAGCATTTTATATTTGGATCTATTTGTATTAAAGAATTTTAACACATGACCAGTGTACAAAATGTCACATACACAGCAATAAAATAAAGTCCTTGGAATGTGTAATTAAATGAAAGAAAAACAAAAGTAAGGTACCAAGGTGTCAAAAAGCCAAGGTCTATAGCACCAAAGATATAGATAATGAGAGCCATCATAAATCTATACAAGTCCAAATATAGTAGGTTCTTAGAGCACACCAACAACACAAAAAGAACATTTCATATGAATGACAGAAGAGTGAATTTAATAGTTAAAATAAAGTGCAAAAAAATATGTGAGGGGGAAAGGAAAGAGGGAGAATGTATTCTCACAATTCACCAGAATGAGGGGTTAATCATGTCCCTAGCATATGGAGTGGTAGTGATGGGCAAATCTGATTGAGTTCCATTGGCAGGTGCATACAGTGAACATTTCAAAAATCCGCAAATTGCAACCTTAATGTGAACCACATTGAGATCAATGGAAGACGAATCTTAAAAATCAATTCTCTCCATTCTCAAGGACAATAGGCAGAGGATTCTCAAAATAAGGACATGTGGAGCTGGGCACTACCAGGAAACATGTTTCAATACAAAAAAATAGAAGAAGAGAAAATAACCGTCACTGGGGAGCATCTCTTTTAATAGGGCTTAAAGTGAATATTAAAAATGCACAATTCCTTTAAATAACATTATTGGGGGTGTCTTAAACCTTCCAGTGAAATGGTGCACCTAAAAGATGTACTAAAGCAAAAGTGACATTTAAAAAAAAAAAAAAACAGTCCGAATTTTCACCAACATCCATATCAGACCCTTATCCAAGATGAGGGTTTGGTATGGATTGGAAGGAGGGACCCATGAGAAAAAAAATGTAGCCCACCCCCCAAAAAGTAGATTTGAAGGGGGGCCCCATGCAAAAACAAAAAAAACAAACAAAAAAACCCCCCAAAAAATACCAAACCCTTATCTGAGCATGCAGCCAGGAAAGGGGTGGGGGGTTAGTGAGTGAGTGACTCTCAACTGCAGTAGAAATCAGAGGTTCCACAGGAAAACAGGTCAATCTTGTTTTTGTATTGTTATCATCTGAAGACTATTCCTCCATTTTCATTATATCATTACCTGTATCAACCCAAAAGGTTCATAGGGTGAGTAGGGGATTTTTTTCAAAATAGAGGGTTAATTTGGCCCCCACAGAGATGGCATGTTCAAAAAATGTTTTCTGGCCAAAAAATGGACAGTGGAAAAATTTATAAAAAGCAATTTCCTGTTAGGAGTGTGAGACACACTCCTATGCCTCTCCCTGCACCTGCTCCTTCTGCTTCTCCTCCACGGTTTCTGCTCAACTGCTCTTCCTTCCCCAGCTTGAGGATTGGCAGTTTACAGGCAATAGGCCCAGGCTCTGCCAGCAATGCTCCCCACTCCTATTGGTCAATGGTGGCACAGCTTCCGAAGGGTGTCCCTGTTTCTAGGCAGTGGGTTGGCTCTGTCTGTCTAGCCTGCCCCACTTTGATTGGCTGCAGCTTTTTCAGGTATCTGGGCTTGTAATATCATTCAGCTACATTGCCTCCTTCCCTGTGTATCCTGTACCGTGCCTAGAAATGCCTTGTCTCTATTTACTACTGTTACTGGTCTCTTGTCTTGGTATAGATGACTAAATGTAACTTGCCCTGACCTCTTGCCTTAAAAATGAATTACCTTTTTGACTACAGCCAGCCCTGACCTCTTGTCTATATAACAGAATACCTCTCTGATTGTAGCCTGCTTTGACCTCTGTCGAGATAAGTAATATGCTTTGATTACAGCTTGCCCTGCACCTTGCTTGGTTATGGACACTTCCATTGCTTGTTGCCAGCCCTGCCTCCCACAAGCTTGGCATCCTGCTAATCACTGGTCCTTCTTTTCCCAGCATACTGCTACCTTGAGCCACTACAGAGCCTGAAGCCATCTGTCACGGTACGTGAACACTCTCCCTGGGATTGCTGGGGAACATGGATGCAGACAGGTAAACTTTAGATTTGTGGTGAGGTTGTAATGTGTTCAATGTACATGTAGTTGCATTTGTTAAAAATTTTTATTCCAAAGTGTTCTAATGTAAGAACAGTTTCACCATAGATGGAGAAAAGTATGCTTGTTTTGCATCTCCAGCAAATATCATCTACATCCAGAAATATCCACTGGACTGGATCTTTGTACCAATGTTCTAACTTTTCACATAGTTTGAGACTAAGGCTTTGTGAGTACATATATGGGATTTCTCACAGTCTTGTTGTGAGATCAATTGTTTAGGTCTCTTTTTCCCCACTTCAGAAACCTTATAATTCAGTAGCACTTTTATTTGAGAGAGTCCACACCTGAGAACAAAGAGTACAGTGAGAATAAAACTATACAATCAGCTCAGATACAACAGAATGAATTGATGGCTCTAGATATTTTAGAGAAACCTTGGGATGTAGAGATAATAGACATCCCCTTTGAAGATTTAGGCTCTCTTTATGACCTAGAGGCATTTGCTCTTCAGGCCCAAATCTACATACTATCTTCACCACTCAAAGGTCAATTTATTTCAACATTTTATCACCTGGACTTTAAAAAATTGCATTTGAATAGGCATAATGTCACAACAAATCTCACTAAGATTAAAAGGTAAATAGGTTAATTGAGAACAAAGATTCTAGCAATCATGAGGCAGATAAGGGAAGAGAATTGGTTATTCAAAATTAGAGCAATTATCTGAAAGAGGCCTACTGTGCAAATACCTATAAAAAGATGTCTAAAGATCAGATGATGATATATAAGAAAATGTTTAGTAACAGAATACAATAAGCTTGATACAGTATGTAAGCTATATATACAGTACACTCATTTCTCCAGCCTCTAGCATTACATTTGTCTTCCTTTGTTTGTGACTCTGGTCACATGTTGAATAGATTGAAACACTACAAATGGAAAGTAAGATTTCTATGAGTGTTCTTGGATATATCATCCTTACACACATCCATTAAAAACCTTTGGATTTCAGACAGTACAGTATTTTCTTTTGTATTCTCTAACTATTACTTTGAGGAAAGGCAACTTTATTTTGGCAGGCAGATATTGAGTACAATGATGGCAACCAGGTATGCTCCTACCAATGAGAATCTATGCATGGGGCCTGGGAGCACTTTCAAATTTGGGCCCACAGCTCATTGAGGCAATTTTAAAATATTATTATTATTATTATTATTATAATACAGGTTTTATATAGCGCCAACAGTTTGCGCAGAGCTTTACAACAAGATGACAGACATTACAGTTACATTACAATTTGGTACAAGAGGAATCAGAGGGCCCTGCTCTTAGAGCTTACCATCTAAAAAATATACATTTTTCTAGAAAGGTATTAAGAATGGACCATACAGGCAACATTTGACAGACACAAACAAAAAGTGAAACAAACAAAGCTTATTCAGAAAGAGAAAAAAATTGCTTTTTATATATAATTCAGTATACAGTTTTATAAAAGTACCTTTATGATTACTAATGAATTAAGAAATACTGGAACATACTATAGGAAGACCCAGCTTTGAATAATATTCTTTTAAATGGACCTAAAAATATTACTTAGAAAACCTAAAGAACTAAGAAGAATATTGACACCAAATAAGATAGGAGCCAATGACAGCAAAAACATGCATAACATAGTATTATTTGGATAAGCGGTTAGCAACATATGCAGTGTTCCTAATGGTGGTTTGTGATAATTTATGTGGCACAGCAAAAGAAAAATGTATGGTACCATTGGTAGTTCCTTCACAAAAAAAAAGTGTATTAATTGTAGCACATGATATGTGATTCATGAGCAAATTTGCTTATGTAGACAGCTAAATGTTGGTAGGATAAACAATAAAAAAAAATGTGATGTGTGTGCCCCAAATCTAACTTCTAATTACACCACGTGGTTAGTGTGTTCTTGAAACAGATTGAAGGCTTGCCAGAATACATTTACTCCTTATACAAAGGTTGGAGATGCTAACTTACCCTTTGGGGAAGTGTTTTAAGAAAACGCTGAGAATGCGGTGGAACATTTTGGGGAATTTAAGGAGGAGTATGCACCACTGAACTATTTATATTTACAGACTTCACTATTGAAGTTTTACTTTATTTGTGTATTTGTATTTTGTTTCATTTATTTGAGTATTGCAACGACCCCTTTAAGCAAGATATGCTAAGCACAAAAAAAAATTGTCAATAAAGTGGACAAACATTTGGTACCCTCTCCTCCAATCCCTACACTGGCTCCCAATCACCCAGCGAATTAAATTCAAAACACTAACCACAACATACAAAGCCATTCACAACTCTGCCCAGAGCTACATCACCAATCTTGTCTCCAAATACCACAAAAATCGTCCTCTCTGCTCTTCTCAAGATCTCCTACTCTCAAGCTCTCCTGTCTCCTCCTCTCATGCTCGTCTCCAAGATTTCTCCAGAGCCCCTCCCATCCTCTGGAACTCTCTACCTCCACCTGTCCGGCTATCCCCTACTCTTGCTACCTTCAAGTGATCCCGGAAAACTCATCTCTTCAGGAAAGCCTATAACGTTTCTAACTAATCTTTTACCACTTCCATCAGCTCATTCCCCACAGTTACAACCTTTTGTACCATCTGCCCCACCCTATTAGATTGTAAGCTCTTCTGAGCAGGGCCCTCTTAATCCTCCTGTATCTTATTGTATTATAACTGTATTGTCTCCCTTTTATATTGTAAAGCACTGTGTAAACTGTTTGCGCTATATAAATCCTGTATAATAATAATACCCGGGTAACCTGTCAGGTTCCGAGGAAGAGACCGATTGTTGAGAGGGCGCCCCTTGCAGCTAAATGCAGTGCTCCCCTGGGAGTGACACAGAGGGAGCAGTGCCCAAAGGTGCACAGTTTGCCAGGTGTTTTTGGTGATGAGCCGGTCACTTGGAGTGCACTCGTATTTGCTTGGATGACCCGCAGTGCCAGTGAGCGCGGGGTGTCGGGCAGAAGACGTCAGTAGGGGCAAACTGGTAGCAGGAACTAAAGACAAGCCAGGGGTCATACATGAGAGATCAGTCCAGAAATGCCAGAGATGACTTACAGATGAAGGAGCAGACAGGAGCATAGTCGGTGGTGCAAGGCAGAGGTCATTTAGGAGCTGATCAGATGCAGAAGTCAAACAAGCTGGGTCGGTAACAGGGAACAGAATCACGGAGACACAGGAGCACAGGAAACACTGGGGAGCTGACGATAAACCAGCAAGGCGTGGCTCCAAACAGCAGGTTTAAATAGACCCGGAAGTACCGCCCACATTGTGCACCGTGGCGGCCATGATTGTTTTGGGTGGAATTGCCAGTCCTTCTTAGGCCATTTCCCTGACAGAACCACACATCTAGCCTTTTATAATACTAAGTATGTTTGTATTCTAATTCACTTACCAGTATTTCCTTCTCTATGTCATCTACTAGGTACGGTGTGTGACGAATGCAGATATCAGACCCCTGCCCTTCTCACCAACTCGTAGCATAGGACTGGCCAATCTCACACCACGCTGTTACTTGCGTAACAAAACCACTCTCAGCTGCACCCTGCACAAAGATGTTCCAGCTCACACGACAATCTAGGTACCAGCAGCCTGAGAGTGATTGTCACTGTGTTAAGTTAACTAAGCAATTAACTCTTTAAGCTACCACCACCCTATTTTGACCGAGAAGAAGGGAACTCATAATCTTAAGCAATACCAACTATGATTTTAGAATAAATATCTATAACACATGCTGTCACTGCAGACAGATGCGTTCAAAGGATTTATATTATAAAGTAGCACTCTTCAAGAGACAGGGATTCTTTTTTAATTTGCATTAGAAGCTTAGGGACAAGGTTAACACTTTTCAAAATAAGGTTTAATAATGAAAAGGTCAAATGGTGCAAATAAAATATTTACAGAAAAAGGGTGTCACAAGCAATGAAGAGACAATATAAAAATAAAGAAATAAGAAAGGGTTGAAAAGAAGAAGAATTCCTGTATCCTGCTTTCAGAAGTTTAGTCAATGAGCCATGTGTTTTTGGTTCTCATAACTTGACAGATGTTCCCTGGTTGATGGTACATGATAACCGTCAAACTATCCTGGCATCTTCCTTTTCTCTGAGATCAAAGGGGTAGTGGCAGAGGCCATCTGACCAATTAAGTGTCTGAGGTGTGGCCACGGGATGTCACTGGGTTTATGACAATATCATGGTCCTCCCTTACACGCAATTTTTTACTACTATTAATATCTTCCAATATGTACCTGTTGCATTCTGGAAACTGATAGATTATTGTTCAGCATTGAATTTCGTGTCCAGGGATACTAAACACAGGGTATCTTGGATAAGCCTGTCATCCAGGAGGTGGCTGACTGCTATCTCCCCTTTTGTATGCTCTAACTTAGTCATATATGATTTCGATTTGTTTGGTGTGATATACCCCATTTAAATATATACTTAATATTGATGTGTCTTGGTCCTGTCTGGTTTTATAAATTGTGTGTGGATTTTGTTAAATTGTAAATTGGGCAGAGGTCTCTGAAGGGTCACCTCTTGGCCCTGAATGCCTTTTATAATACCTATTAGTTCTGAATAGATATTTTACAGCACACTATGTATCCTAAATGGTTTTAATTGCCCTACAAACAACGGATGACAGAACTCCAGGATTTTGTCATAGTTATATGATAGGTCACTTCCGACCCCTCCAAAAAATTATAAGCTGTAGGAGTTAATGCCTATTAGACCCTAGAAGATCTCGGCATCAGTAGAGATAACAGGTTCTTTGAAATGTGAGCTAAATTAGAAGGCTATGGAGGTGCATCCCTAAGTATTTGCTGCTGCAATGTGTAACTGTTCTACAAAATTGTCATGACCAACCTATGATTTCTGAACAACATGGCTGCTAGCCACAGCTTTCTGTGTGTCCAGTATGTGATATCATTACAGGGCGATCTATAATAAGGGTAGTTAGCCAGCCAATGCAACTAGCAGTTTGAGGAGCATGCCCATGGATGTCAATAGAGTAGATGAGATTTTTAGCCTGATATTATTTTGAGCTACTTAAATATCAATAATATGTTTGATAGTTGTTTGAATATTAGAAAATGTCCTTGCATGTACATCTATATGTATATGCTTAATGCATTGTTTAACCACCTCCCCTCTATGGGAATTTTTATGTTATTTGCATGCTTTAAATTTATATTTTTTTGCTAGAAAAGTACTTAAAAACCTACAAAGATCATATATCTCCTGAAAGCCAAGCCTGAATAAAAATATTGTAGTTGCAATTTTTTATGCCGCACAATATTTGCCTAACTGTTTATCAAATCTGTATTTTGTTAAACAATTTAGTGCAATCAAACACAATATACTGCAATTTTTGTGCAAAATAAGAGATGAAGTCGTGTAAAGTAAGTAGATAACAAAAGTGCCAGGCTTTAAAACTGTGTGCCCTCGCAATCTAGTAAAACATACCCAATACAGTACCCAAAATCATCAATAGGCAACAGTTTAAATGCCTTTACAACTCATCAGTTTACAGTTAACTAGAAATGAGGGACCTAGAATTATTTCTCATACTCCAACATGTGCAGTGACACCCCATAAGTGTTGTGATTTTGTTGTTTCCATACACATGTGCCCTATATGCAGATTTGTGTTCGGATGTTTGTGCCATAATAAAGGAATAGAAAATTGTGTGTTCAATAAAAAAGGAATAGAAAATTATTTGCAGTAAATTCAGAAAAAAATGCAGATTCTATTTAAGAATGTCACAAACACATTCAAGTGTCTGTGTGTAAAACAATTTTGGGTTACAAAATAATGTAACAACACAGTATGTAGAACACTGAACAAATACTGATAACATCACTTGTCCATGGCATGGCACATTCCCATACTTTCACAGGATAAGGCACAGCAACATCACATAGCTTTTTTAACTCCTTTTCCTGAAAAGGTTCAGTCCGGTGCTCCACATCAAAAACAAAAGGCAATCTTTTGTATTATTAAATAATCCTCAGAAGCTTGAAACAATTCTCACTGATTTCTTTCTTGGCTTGTGGAAGAACTTTGAGATCCAGAATTTCTGTGCACTGCTGACCCTGAGGCATTTTTTCCCAAAACAGAATATACAAAAACATGCGTTCATTATGTTGTGCAACTAAAAATATTCAGTTATTTCATATTTTGTAGCTTACAATGCAGTCTGCAAAGTCAACCTTACAGGAAAAACTGGGAGTGGTGACAATTCTACTTTCTTTATGTAGCATTTTCAAATACTTTGAGCAGTTCTTTATTCAGATTTCACTTTTCTATATTTATATTTAAAAAAAATGTCCATGTCAACAATACTTTTTTGTTTAATATTTGTTCTGTACAGCTGTGAATGATGAGCAGAAACACCACATGTCTTTCCCAGGACATTCACAGTTTTTTTAATGTGATTTAATATTACTGTAAAAAAACGCAGCTCAACTCCTCAATGAAACTCTTTGATTTGCTAATGGGAGCATTTCTGAGACAGCTAAAGGAGTAATTAAATAAAAATCCTTAAAACTGTATTTAGACTACAGATGAACCACAGTGTGCTAATGTTTATAACATTCATAAAAGATCATAGGAAATAAATGTGGAGAGAGCTTCTGCTCTAGATTATACCTTACACCTATGGGTACTCAAAGAACTAAGTTCAGTTATTACTAAGCCATTGTTTCTAAGGAGGAGTATTTGGACTACAAATGTACCACAGCAGTATAATTATAATATTAATCAAGCATTATTGCACACAATAAATGTGAATAGAACTCCTCGGCCAGATTCCTTTAATCCATGAGCCCTCAAAGACCTAAACCTAGTTATTTCTAACCCAATGGTTTATTTTTTATAGACTCTTTATTGATGGTGAGGTGTCAGAGTATTTAAAAAGGGGTCTAACGGGAATATAAATAAAACCAAAAGTATTACCATGCTATATAGCCACAATGGAATTATAAATGATGTGCTATAGTATAAGAAAAAATTGCTCAAACAATTTACCTAAGTAATGACAGGTCAATTTAATTGGTTTCTCTAGGAAAATAATAATGGGTGGTTTTAGCATACTCTATTTACTAATTGTAAACATCCTGCTTTTCGTGCTGCATAAAGTAGGGCTATACTCAAAAGTAAGGATTTGACATTTTATAGTGGATCTATAGAAAAATACATTTTGCCTAATCAATACCCTGAAAAAAAATCTACCCTTTTCTTACTAAAAAACAGTGCACTTTCTGACATGTGACTATGCCTAGGTAGTCTTGTTCTGTAGGCTCAAAACTGTATATCTGCAGTGTGGGGCCATCTAAGGCACTGCTACCTCCAACTGCTAGTGTCACAACTTGGAATGAGATTTGGTGATGTCACTACCATGATATTACATCTTCTGAGCTCCTACTGAAGTTGGAACTGCACTTTAAACTTCCCCCTGCTTCTGTGTCATATTCTCTGTAGATCTATGTTTCACCATTACCATCACCCACCAGTGGTCAGATCACCAATCAACCAACTGGCACTTCTGAACTGATACTTCCACACAGAGACACAGTGCAGAACAAGCAGGATTGAATTAACCATATAGGTACAGTACGCACATGCTCAAAGGTTCTTTGGGAAAAGGGCAGCTGTTTCCTGTATGATTATTGGCCAGATATTTTTATGCCATCATTAGTAGGAATAATTATGTGAGATAAGGCCTTTTACAGATTCTAAACTTTCTAAAGGAGGTTAAGTTTAAAACAATTCTAAGAAATCTTCTGTTTTAAAGAGGTGACCATAACAGGGATGTAACTTAAAATAGAACTATAGGAAAAACGTTTTTATTTCATTTTGGATAGAGTAAGGGAGGGTTATAACCCCTGTCAGATTTATTTTCGCCATTTGTGTCCCATTGCAGAGATTTCCCTTCACTTCCTGTCCTATAACCGAACAGGAAGTGAGAGAAAATCTCTGCAAATTAAGGGAATTCCTTAGGGACCTCCAGGTCACCAGAACTAGTGTTCCCAATGGAAGATTTCCCCTCTATTACTTTCTGGGGAAACCCTGAATTTGTGATTTTCTTTTACTTCCACTTTCAATGATAATGGTAAGCAGGGCAAAAAGAGAGGGTGAATCTCCTTAATGGGGGCAGAGACAGAAAAAAAACTGACAGGGGGGTCTAATCCCTCTCCACTCTATCCAAAACGAAAAAAAAAAAGTTTTGCCTTTAGTTATACTTTAAAGTGATTGTAAAGGTAAATTAAAAAAAAAAAAAAAACATCTCTATACTTACCTGCTCTGTGCAATGGAATTGCACAGAGTGGCCTTGAACCTCCTCTTTTTGGGTCCCCCACCAGTGCTCCTGGGCCCTACCCTCTGTCCAGTGCCCCCCCATGGGAAGCCGCTTCCCATGGGGGCACTTGTGCGTGCTCGCAACAGACAGCGGGACTCAGCCCCACCCCCCTGCTCGCTCGTTACTGGCTTTGATTGACAGCACTGGGAGCCAATAGTTCCCGGTGCCCAGCAAAGCCAGCAAGACCAGGAAGTGAGGGGAGAGAAGAGCTGCAGATGTGCACGGCGCTGGATCGAATGAGGGCTCAGGTAAGTAAAGGGAGGGGATGAGGGGGGATGCTAACACCTAAACCTTTTTTACCTAAATGCAAAGAATGCTTATGTTTAGGCTTTACAACCACTTTAAGGTGCCAACGTTTGTAAATCTGTAGGCTCCAGCGATGAAAACCTGAAATTATTCAGCACTGTACAGTTAAACTGGATTACAAATTACATGTTTTTGTAACAGATACCCACTGTATGTTGTACTAATTTAAAATACAGCATTACATTCATAGAAACTGCAGTATTTGTACACACCTCCTTGTAAACACAGTAATTTTTCAAAAAAGATGAAATTTGATTTGGTGCTGTACTGGTGAGTGTGAAATATTTCTGAAAATCGCTAGTTCACTTATAATAAACATGGATATAAAAATCATTTAAATTGTATGGGGATATTTTTATGTTATAAAACATTTTCATATTTTATGTTAAACAAAGCATGTAAGCAAAAATAAAACTTTTAGACAATTTACAAAGTGTAAATCCTTAGACAAATACAAAACTATTTATGTAGGAGATATTCTTAATTGGCATCTTGGGAAAACTTGTTCTTTCAAAATGTACTTTGGACTAAAAACATTAATTGAAAGTCGCGGGAACTCCTGACAAGCCATGTTTGGAATACTTGATGAAAAAACATACATTGATCACACTTTTTCCAGATGTTGCCAAGGCACGGATCTAAAAAATTACAAGTGCTATTTTTAATAGCTCTCTTTAAAGCACATTTATACAGATTAAATATTTAACCAACACTTCCACAAATTCAAGCATGGGAAATCTGTGTTATAGTTGATATTTCAAAACTATAAATTTACCATATAGGTATATAAATTATTCAAAGCGTTGATGTGTTAAAGCATTACTTGTTAATACAGTAAGTAGACAGACTCACATTGACAAAATATAACTTTTAAGTCGATTGGTGTCTGTATAAGTACTGTAAGTAATGTAAAAAAAGATGAAATTCTGCAAGTAAAAGGAATATCACATTTACCATAATAAAACACAACTAGATCACATTTTTTGTCAATATGGGGAAATATACAATTTTTTTTTCAATCTCTGTTGTGAAAATTAATGTACTGCTGTAACTTTTTTTATATATAAAAAAATGTAAGGTTCCCCATCAACCTCCCTTTAGCTATTATTCCAAAAATCAGAAAAAAAATTCCAATTCAGTTCACAATTTTACATTGCCTGGCTTTCATTTAATTTTCCTTTCTGGCACCTATGTTTCAGTGTGTAGGTGTGTAGGTGCACATAGAAGTGTTGAGTTCCATAGATTTACATAGAGAAGAATGGGAACGAGCTTTAAGTATAGAAAATAATTATTTATAAATGTGATCTATAGCATTCTAAAACATAAAAAAACAAACTAATTTGCACTTATATAAGGTTTTCAGTTTACACAAGGACTGTGTTTTAGAAACATGCATATGTTTCATTCTGCGCCCATCCAGCTTCAAAAATCCTTGTCTGCTGTGCCTTAGCAGCAGGAGGGAGACCACAGAGAGCCTCTAGATGGGCCTTTACAAGCAGTATTGCCCAAAGTTCATGTACATGTTTCCATTAGGCACATGATGCAGTTGCCTGCGCCAATATTTGTTGTGCAGAAGCACGTCAGATTTCTACAGAATCATAGACACCTTCCCCTGAGTCTATTCAGCAGTAACTTATCCATTATTTGATGGCTTAAGAGGAGGCTTCACTCAGACAAAAGGAGCTGCAAAACAAGCTTTGTCTACATCTACTTTTCTTCAGAAAACCCATAATGCCTTAGGAATCCTTTTCTAAATATTTATTTGTGAAACAAATATTGTATAGCTATATGCATATAGCAACAGCTTAAAATGTATACAATTGAAATAAAAAATCAAGTAGATAAAATTTTCTCAGAACCCTTTAACCCTTTATTGACCAGAGGCCATTATATATCCAGGCTAAATTTAGCAGCATTGGTGTGTGTTGATTACCCTAATAAAAACTTTATGACTGCATACCTATATAATTGGTTCACTGTTTTATACTTTTTTAATAAAAAAAGCCCCAGTTCTCTTTTTGTTATAGACTGACAAATGTGCAAAAATGATTAGGAACCACTTTGATTGTTGTTTGATAATCATTGGAGACCTTGACTGTTTGCAGCCAGGATTGAGAGCTAGCAGCTGCAAAGTGTCGGTTGATGGCTCTCATAGAGGAGAATGTTTATTAACATGTCCTTGGCATGGGGCATCGTGCCAGGTAACATTGCTATACAGATTGCGGGTAAGAATGTGTTAAGAGAAAATGGCAATGGTGTTATTTCAAAGCAATTTTCAATCACAGGCTTATAAAATATGAAGTACTACCTATCTTTTCAAATACTCATATGTAAGAAAATATTTGTACTCAGTTTTATTAAGTTTAGTTCTTTTAATTAATTTCATAGTTGCAGAAATGGGAGCAATATTAATCTACTGTATTTCGGGTAGACATCTGCAGTGAAATAAGAAATCTACATGCCACATACCTAATAATTTGAACTATAGTTCTATAGTTGGTATTGTGTTTGTATAAACAAAATACACATAATAATGACGAAAACGTATATGGCATACCATCTTGCCTTTTTAAAATCCAACATTATTTATATTATGCTTTAAATGACATATAAGAGGATGCTCCTACTAAAGAAACATTTGTCTTAATTGTAAGCCTGTTTCTATGATCTCTTTGGGTTAAATGAAGTATTCATTTTTATTTTTCAGAGAGTAAAGAGAATGATTCCATTTACACGGTTACTTGGCTGACTTGCCTTTTTTTGGAAAATCACTCCAATATTATTCCTTTACCTCAAAAAGAAAACATTTCATATTTCATCATTGTAAGGCTGCATATTACATCATCATATTCAAAACTAATATTTACAGTGTCTTCTTAAAACATCTACTTTTGCTCATGATTCATGAAAAATGGTTCCACTGACTATATATTTCAGACGGTCTTAAAAATGTAATGGAAAATTAAGTTTAAATATTCCCAGTTTTAATAAGAAACAAATCAGATAACCAAACGTCATACTGCCACATTTTTTGATTAGCAAAAATATTATATCGATGCAGAAACATACAGCAATATCACTATAGCAGAATGTACCTCTATAGGATCTTAGTGAACAATTAAGTTATAATATTTGTTTGTATTGTAAAATTTTACAAGTTTTATTTTTTCCTCTGTTTTTGAATATTCTTCTGTTGTCAGTATTCGGAATTCACAATAGTTATTTAGGAACTTCACTTAACAAGTGCAGAATTCTCACTTATTACAACACCACTGTCAATCAAACAATGACGCCCTATGTCTTATACTCAGTAGCAGATACTTGCCATTATTTCTGCACAGTTTTTGCACAGTTTCAGAATTACGCATCTAAAACTGCATGCCATTTTCATTTATGGCCAACCATATATAATGAACAATGGTACCTTGTATATTTATCATTTGCATGCATCGTATAATTTAAGCCAAACCATTTATTTTTACGGTATGCCCGTTAAGCTCTCTGAAGCATAGAGTTAAATGGCCTTTTGCATAATATAGATTCCATAATATGTCTTCCTCCCATCTAGCAGCAGAATGACTAAAGCTCAAATCACTCTATGGCATGTTCCTTGCTTTTCCTCTTTCATTCTTTTCCTCTTCTTACACTGAGCTTGAGAATGAAATGCTGCACTGCTGAGAAAGTGCCATGAAAATATAACCCAGTGTGTTCCATGAAAATAAATAAGCAAGGCCACCCAAAATTTCAATTAGTGCTAGTGTAGAATGCAGGAAATGGCTGGAGATCCGTCAAAGGCTGCCTTAGGCTAGATCCAGGATACGGAACAGTGACAGGAAGACTTGGAATGGGGAATCAGGCTCAGTGTGAAGATGGCTCTACTCCAAGAAAAACTGCATGCTAATAGGTTAATACTGATTTCCTGAAACATCTAGCCTGGGTATTACAAGCTGGAATTCACATTCAAACCTAGGCAACGACTGATTCTCAGACTTTGCTTTTATGGTGATGAAATAACACCAGAAAGTTCAAGCTGCATTAGATATTTTGTGTTTTAAGCTTATTAAACATTCAGAGTACAAACTGTGCACATTTCTCGGGACCACCTGAATAAGCAACAACTCAGGCCTGAGAAACTGCTTTCTATTTGAATATGACCAGTACGTTGTTTCTCAAGCTGCAGTGGACTTGCAATAGTTAAGATTCTCCCTGGCCTGCTCTGCTCACTTGTCAGTATTTTAAGTGAAGTATAGATCCTATTGGAAATGGCAGATGCTTATATATTATTTTTTTTCTTGCTGGTTATTTTTAGTAAGATATCACAATTTATAAGTATTATCGCATGACAAAAACATGGGTGTGAAATATGTTGCAAAACATTTGCCAAGAAAACAAAAACTAGAATAAATATACAGATCTGAAGCATATTTACCTTGTGTAGAATATGTATCATTTTAGATTTCAACTGTAAATCCCCTCTGTTTGGGGCATGTCGTTTATTAATAAGAAGGGTCTTTCCTCCCGCAGCTTTAGGGACTTACCTATAGCTGTAATTTATGTTTAACCTACAGTGCCATCTATTGGCATATTATTAGAATGTGTCCTTAAAATGTACTACAGGCTTTGGAACCATTGTGTATAATGGCTGGCTTGCTAAAACACTGAAAAGTGGAACAACTGTTTCAACAACTGTTGGAGGTGGCCACATCAACCATTCTACAATGTGGTGGTGTGCAGACCCTGCAATTTAGAGAATATGCTTACTCAAGTATATTCAAGCACACTGCCAGTCTAGGCCAACACCTCAGTGAGAGAATGTATGTTAACCACTTCTTGACCTGGCCACTTTTTGAGATACGACACTGCGTCACTTTAACTGACAATTGCGCGGTCATGCAATTCTGTACCCAAATAAAATGTATGTCATTTTTCCCCACAAATAGTGCTTTCTTTTGGTGGTATTTGATCACCACTACATTTTTTTGCGCTATAAACAAAAAAAGACCAACAATTTAAAAAAAAAGAAACAATATTTTTAACGTTCTGCTATCCAATCCAATAAATAAATATCAAATATCAAGTTTCTTCATAAATTTAGGCCAATATGTATCGTGCTACATATTTTTGGCAAAAAAATCCCAATAAGCCCAATATATTGATTGGTTCACGTGAACATTATAAACTATGGGCTATGTACTGGAATTTATTATTTTTTTTTATAGTAGTAATGGCAGTGATCAGCAACTTATAGCAGGACTGCAATATTGTGGCGGAAATCAGACACTCACTAACTGCAAATCCATGTATTGCACTAGCAACCCTGTTGACCTTGCTAGAGGGTCTTCTCTCTCCTAGCTGCTCCAGAGCTCATGTTCTCTCTAGTTTTGTTACATTTGGGGGTTAGGGAGTATTATGCATTTCTCGTGTTTATGGGGAATGTGGGGTGGGGGTTTCAGTTTGCAGATATGGGGAATTAATATATTTCTTGCAGTGATTTTTTTGTTTTTTCGTTTTCTGACATGGTATTTTTCCTTATATTATGTATCCATTCGATGTATGGGGCAGTGGGAGCATGCTGGGCTGGTTTTCTGCCCCCCTGGGTCTGATCTCCTAAAGACATATAGTAATTTTATTTGTCTTTTTATCTCCAGTATATAAAAATGTCTTGAACATGTATAACCTCTTGGAATGTATGAATTCTGCTGTTAAGAGGTCCCTTGTATTCAAATTTTTACAGAAAGCTACCCCACATTTATGCATTCTGCAAGAGACTCATCTGGTTGGCTCCAAGATTCTTGGTCTCCGGAAGGCATGAGTGGGGGGCGCACTACCATTCCACATACTCCAATTATGCAGGAAGAGTCAGTATATTGAAGATTGAGATACGTCAACAAGACTGGCGCATACAAACCACAAATATAAAAATACAAATATGTGACACAATTTTGGCTTTCAGCTGATGCACATTTACAGAAGTGAATCATTGTTTTTGCAGAATTCTCTTGCTCTTGCTCCATTGTGTTATGCTGTTATATACTGAATGTATTCTGGGAAGCAGGCGCAAACTTTTTGAATAACTCTTTGCAGTCAGTCCAGTTCCTAAGCAAGCTTTGAGCTTTGCAGAATATCTGTAAATGTCTTAAGGCTTAATAAGCATAGAAGCTGAGTTTATATATGTTAGGTATATAAAGCGGGTATTGGATAGTTCACCATGATCACATCCATTACATTTGTCTATAAATTCCTCCCGTTTCAAATATTGGATGCACGTACAGACCCTGGGGGCAGATTGTATATGACAAATGTTTTGTTCTAGTGGGTCCATACTTACCTCCCCCTGCTAATGTGCAGATTCTTTATGATATAATGCAATTAGTGTTGGGTTATGATACTCCCGAAGCTTTCCTCTTTGGTGATTTCACTATGGTACCTTCATAGGATCTGGACATACTCCACCCCCCAGCTCATTCGTCATCAGACCTTCAGCATTGGGCGTCTACATTTTCACTAACGGATGTTTAGAGGCACTTCCATCCCCATGGTAAAGAATATACCTGCCACTCTACCACCTATAGAGCCCTGTCCCGTATTGAACTGGTTTATGCCTCATCCTTGGCATTACATTGGACAAGAGAGGCTCAGCATTTACCCAGGGGGATCTCTGATCATGCCCCCCTTAGTCTTACTATTTCTCTATCCAAACCCCTGAGTCTGCAGCTGTGGCGTCTCTCCAGGTACTGGGCACTTGATACTAGGATTCAGGAACCACTGCTGGAAGCTATATGTAACTATTGGATCCTTAACAGGGACTCAGCTGATGTTACTGTAATGTGGGATGCCTTTAAATCATGGTTCAGAGGAGAATATATCTCCCATATTTCTTCCCTGCAGAGGGAGGCTTCTCACTCCTTGGAAGCTCTGGAGGAGGGGGCCAGGAGTTATGAGGCGGCCTATGTAGCGTCTACGACTAGCGATAATCACTCGGCCTGGCAGAGAGCTCTGAGGGAGCTATCTTTATATACAATTGAGCAAAATTAAAAATCTATGTTATGCTCTGCTCAAAGAATGTTTGAGTTTGGGGACAAAAACGGGCGGCTTTTGGCCTGGTTGGCAAAGTTTTAGGTAGCCTCCACTCATATTGCAAATATCCGGGATGTGCAGGGATCACTGACATCCTCCTCTGAGGAAATTAACTCTAGGTTCTCCTAATTCTTTCAGGAGGTATACGCCTCCAGAGCGCAATTTTCCTCTTCAGACGTAGCAGATTTTATGGGAAAAGTCTCCTTTCCTGAATTGTTGGATTCTCATAGAAGTCAGCTGGAGGCGGACATTACCCTTGAGGAAGTTCAGACTGCTATTGGGGGGTTACAAGGTGAAAAGACTCAAGGTGCGGATGGGTCGCCCATGAAATTTTATTCTCAATATGTTGACTTGCTTGCCCCCAGATTAACGGCTCTTTTTTCTGAGTTTGCCAAATTAGAATATCTACCCGAGTCCATGGACGAAGCAATCATTGTTTTGGTGCAGAAGCCTGGTAAGGACCCACAGGATTGCGCCTCCTATAGGTCTCTCATTGTTGAATGTGGATGCTAAGATACTTGTAAAAGTTTTGGCCTCCCATCTATCCACTGTTATCTCTATACTGAGTTGATCAGACTGGGTTCATGCCAGGCAATTTTAGTCAGGGAGTCTCCAGTGGTTCGGGGGCTGTGGATTGGGAGACTGAAGGAAAAATTGTCTCCTATGTGGACGATGCCCTACTTTATTTGAACAATGCTGGTCCCTCACTTGTAGCTGCCCTTAAGATTTTTGACAAATTTGGTGCATTCTCAGGTATTCGCATCAATTGATCCAAACTGGACCACCCTTTAGATGACCAAGCATCTGCTCTAGCAAGCCCCACACCATCATGGTGGGTGACTGAGATTATATACTTGGGGGTTCAGGTAACTAGGGATGTTTCCCCCCGACTTTACCCATAATATACTCTCTCTGCTTTTTCTCCTTAAAGAAAGATGGTCTTCATGGTCCAGGCTCCCGTTGAATCTTCTGGGCCGCATTAATATCATAAAAATGATGTCCCTGCCTAAATTCAATGATCTATTCTGGAACTGCCCAGTATGAATCATGGACTCTTTCTCTTAGGAGGTAGACTGTTGCGTTGGATCCCTTATTTGGAATGGTACCCTCCCCCAATTAGCTAAATCCACACTTCACCTTCCTGTGCAAATGGGGGCACTGGCCCTATTCAACTTTCAGGTGTATTACTGGGCAGGGATGTTGGTTACAACATACTGATGGTTTGAGGGCTTGCGCTCTAATGCTGTGGTATGTGTGGAGGCTGCCTGGTTGGGTTCTCTATTGGACCTCCAAAATCTAGTTTACAGGGGTACAGGAGCATAGGCTGTAATTCCGGGTCCAACTAAAGCAACGTTGCTGGTATGGGCGGTGGCCAAACGTTGGTTCTTCCAGGCGAAGCGATGGACTCCTGTCCAACCTCTCTGGGGGAATCCTCAACTGGCTCATTTACGACTGATTTCTGATCCCCAGGTGTGGGCACGCTATGGTATAAAGACTTTAAGAGACATTATGCCTGAGGGTGTGCTATTAACATTCTCCCAACTCTCTCGGTTGTTTGGACTGCCAGGCCGGATGTTTTTCCACTATGCTCAACTCTGTCATGCCACCAGGGCCCAGTTCCCAAGCCCTTCACACCTTTAATTAGACCCCTTTGAAGAACTGCTGTCTTGGAGTGGTCTTGAGAAGCCTGCTAGTTACTGACTCTCCAAAAATAGGCAAACTGTGGGAAACAGGATATCTCCTCCTTGGACAAAGAGAACTGAGAGGACTGTCTGAAGCAATGTCCCAAACTGATAATCTCCTCTAGGGATAAATTAATAAAAATAAAATTTCTTCATCGTGTTTTCTTCACCCCAGTGAGACTCTCTGGACTATATCTGAATAGGGATCCCCACTGTCATCGTTGTCTGACACAACTGGATAATTATCTTGACATGCTCTGGGAGTGTCCCAAAATTTTTACCTTCTGGTCACATTTGAGCAGATAAAAAAGCGCTTGTGCAAAACTGAAGGACAACGCAATGGCATCAGCAGGCTCGTCCCGATGCATTTCGTCTGAGGAGACATCATCTAGGGTGTAGACATGCCGTGGCCATTGCGTTTAAATAGACCCAGTACCCCAATAACAAGCTACAAACCTGTGGGTAATTGGTTGTGCAATAATGCAATCACTTCCTGGTTCTCAAAATGGCGGCGCCGCGTGCGGCTCATCCCTCGCTATGAATATCGAAACAGTAAACATGCTAAAGAGGTCATCTGACCTTCGTCCTATGGATTTGCACTGTGCGCACCAAGCCTCACTATCAGACGCCCGATGTCCACCAGATACTACAGCAGCAATGCTTATTGGTCCACCCATACTTAGTCACGAGCGTAGGACCACCCACCATCACGTCAGCAATATGGAAGACAAAGGACGTCTGCGGGTCACGCCTCACTTTAAGACAGCGAGAATCGCCCGCATCCAACACATCATTGGCTGAACACCGCTATATTTCGTGTAGTGGGGACACCACATGACGTTAGCAAAAGATTTGACATTACGATGGCGTTAACATACCAAAACTATACCGGATAGATTTAAAAGAATTCAAAAAACTATTTGTGAAGATATATTGCAAATATATATATTGAAACATTTAGTGCCCCACAAGGTTGATGCTGAAACTGGGGTAATAATACATTGCAATTATTGACTTTAAGCTGTATATACATATAAATCATGAGAAATCTCACAATATGTGAAAATACATGATATACATAAAAATACATACTACATAATACATACAAATTTAAAATTAAGATTAGAACCCAGATAATCCCAAAAAATTGGTGAGAAAAATAAATCAAAAAAAAAAAAAAAATAAAATGTAAAATGAGTTGCAATTATGCCTTAATGAGAAAGGCATTAATGTCCCATTCATTCCAAATGGAGAGTGGGACTGCAACTCATAGATCCAGAAGGTTTCAAGGCGTGAAATGCCCCTGGTCACAGCTCCAGCCCTCCAAGGGGGAATGTACTTGTCTATGACCAGAAACTCTGTACCTCTTGGATCTCTATTGTGGCATTGTTGATATTGTTTGGGTACAGTATGTTTAATAGGGATAAGCCAAACAGACCCCCGTTCGAACACCGCGAAAGTTCAGGCCCAAATAACGAACCCCTCTAAAGTCAATAGGATCCAAACGTCAAAAATCAAAAGTACCCATTTTGAAAGCTTATATGCAAATAACTGGGCATACAATGGTTATAGGGGTCCAGGTCCTGCCCTGGGGGACATGTATCAATAAAACAAATGTTTGTGAAAATTTAAATTTTTAAATGAGCAGTGATTTTTTGATTTTTAAAGTGAAAGCCTAAAAATGAAAAAAATCCTTCCAATATAGTGTCCCCTTAGTCTACCTGTAAAGTGGCAGATCTGTAATATGTCTGGAATCTGCTGCAGCAATAATTGCATATATAAAGCCAAAAAAAAAAGAAATTTTGCCTCCATGGTGCCTTTATTTTGCTCAGCAACAGCTGGGGAGCCAGTGTGCATGATGAGGCCACAATGTGGGGCACTGGGAACAAGATTAGAGAATTTTTAATACATTCTGGTGTCACTTTGACTTTGTATAGAAGTAACGGGTGCGTAAAAATTGGTCTTTGGGTATCGGTGGGGCCTAACCCTATAGAGGTACTCTTGATGAAAGCAAGAATTCGCCTTGCTGTAAAAAATTGCAATGATATGCACCAGTCAAACAGGAAAATGACTCTTTGGGTGTCGGGGAGCCTTCCCACTGTAATCCTATAGAGGCGCTCTTGATGAAGGCAAAAAAAATTGCATTGATATGCATATGGTTGGTGTTTTTGCCATGTTTGATGTGCCTGAGACACAGTTTCAGGCACATCAAACGATCTGCGGCAGATGTGCTGAAAAAGGCCCAGACAGCTGAGCTTTGGGGAGTGGGCCAGGAGATAACAGCTGCAGAATGTGATGAAATAGGGTGGCTGCTCTGTACTCTTTCTTGATGTCGGCCTCCTTGGGGTTGTGCTGCCTCACCTTCACCTCTGCTCTATCTGGCACCCAAGTCACATCAGTGACCTCATCATCATCATAATCTTTATCTCCTCCATCTTCATCATTACCACTGAGACAACTTGGCAATACGCTGTGGCTTGGGGAACATGAATGCCAATTTGTCTACCAGTGTTCCTCCCTCTCTCTAGGCTCATGTTCCGGTCATCCTCAATCTCAGAACCAACATCTGAATCCAGTAATGGCTGGACATCATCAAGGAGCAAGTGGCTGACGCTGTGGTCAAATAACTTAGCTGACTCCTCAATGGCTAATGTTGAAAAAAAGGAGATTAAGGTCTGGTGTGACCCCTCTGACACCTCCATCCCTAACAGTGCACAAAAAAGCAAGAGAACTAGCCCTGGGACTTTAGATGAGGTGAGAGAGGTTTAGCCAATATTCACAGAGAACACTGAGACAAAATCAATTTATTTGTTTCAAAATGTTATGTAACGGAGTGGCAACAACAATGATTGTGAGTTACCCGGCATAATAGCCAATGCACACAACACAGATGAAAGTAAATATACAAAGATTTATTACAAGTGTTATACATCAATGAGCAACAATAAAACTTGAAAGTTGCTAGGTCAGTAAATACACATACACAATAAGATAATAAAATGTACATACATATGGACAGGAAAGTATGTAGACATAATGCAAACATCAATAATACCCAGCATGTACTGGCATAAAACAAGCATCAATAAAGCCCTAGGCATTTTGCGAGACCCTGCTCGCTTCTTCAGGGGCGGATGCATGAATGTTGTTTCGAATGGCTGAGATAAATTGCCAAATGCTGGATATCAAGATGGCGGTCGTGTAGTGCATCCAGCTCGGGAGCTGAGGAGGCAGAACAAACAAAAGCCACAACAGGGGAACATCCGGAGGATCAGCACGGTCTGGATAGGGGTATATCTTACTGCGGTCTCCACTTTTTCCACATTTTATTTTCTTATTGTATATGTGTATTTACTGACCTAGCAACTTTCAAGTTTTATTGTTGCTCATTGATGTATAACACTTGTAATAAATCTTTGTATATTTACTTTCATCTGTGTTGTGTGCATTGGCTATTATACCGGGTAACTCACAATCATTGTTGTTGCCACTCCGTTACATAACATTTTGAAACAAATAAATTGATTTTGTCTTAGTGTTCGCTGTGAACATTGGCTAAACCTCTCTCACCTCATCTAAAGTCCCAGGGCTATTTCTCTTGTTTTTTTGTTTCAATGGCTAATGTTGGGGATATGGCAGGAAAAGATGTGGACAAGGAGGCAGGTTTATCCACTCTGGCAACTGCAGGGGACTGTACACTTGTCTCTGCTTGCATGACAAAGGATGAGGAGGATGAGGAAGGTTTAGTAAGCCAGTCCACCATCTCCTCTGCATGCTGTGGCTGGATAGCATGGGCAAACTCACTAAACAGAGCAAATGATGCCCTGCCTGAGGACTGACCACCACGTCAACCTTTGCCTGTGGACACATTTGTTGCTGGCCCCTTTAGAGTGCCATGGGAACGCCTGCCTCTCCTTGTTGTCCTCCCAGACATTATTAGGAAGGAGGGTGCAGTGCTTATAAGCAAATGTAAAGAAGAAGTTGAAATCTCTACGTGGATGCACTTTAATCAATGTAAAGAGGTGTTTGGTGCACTTTAATTTGAGTACTCACACTACACACACACACTCCACAGATACACTATAATTTGCAATATAATGTGCCAAACATACAGTGATGCACAGAACTATATGGCGTTAAACTGGCAGTAACGCACACAAAAGTGAATGGCATTAAACTGGCAGTAACACACAAAACTATATGGCGTTAAACTGGCAGTAACACACACAGAACTATATGGTGTTAAGCTGGCAGTAATGCACACAAAACTATATGGCTTTAAACTGGCAGTAAAGCACACAGAAGTAAATGGCGTTAAACTGGCAGTAATGCACAAAACGATATGGCGTCAAACTGGCAGTAACGAACACAGAACTATATGGCTTTAAATTGGCAGTAACGCACACAAAATGATATGGCGTTAAACTGACAGTAACGCACACAGAACTATATGGTATTAAACTGGCAGTAACACACACAGAAGTAAATGGCATTAAACTGGCAGTAAGGGCAAGTAAGTACTAATTCTTAGTAGTACAAGTGCAAAAATGCTTAATATGATACACTCGATTGGTGGTTGTTGATCTAAACTCTTTGTTCTTACATCTGCCCCATGTATTATACTGACAAACGCCACATTTTTTACATGGATGGTAGCCTACCGTATTGTTAAAAAGAGAGGGTCTCACCGGTGGGTTGATTATATTGGGGGCAATTTTATTCTTTAAAGAGGGGGCTCCCCTATACACAACTTTACCCTGGTCTGGCAACAAGGAACCCAAAACTTAATCGCTTATTGAATATAGACTTAATTTGCTTGTGTTGCACAGAGTATGTTGTTAACATTGACCATTTGAAAGATCCATTAGAATCCTGATGGGGTTTCTCTACCAACAAAGAACATCTGTCCACTTTCAGAGTGTTTTGTAACTCCAAATCTACACTGGATCGATAGTAACCTTTGTCAAGAAATCTCTGTCCTAAGACCATGGTCTGTGATTTAAAGATCTCAATATCAGTACAGTTCCTACGCAGTCACTAAAATTGACTATGTGGAATGGACTGTAGCCACAATCTACGGTGACAGCTGTCCAAAGGTATGAAACCATTACAATCCTTGGGCTTGAAATATGTTTTGAATTGAAACTGACGCTCATGAATTTCTATTTCCAAGTCCAGAAAATGCTGAATTCATAGGACAGAGATAAACCTCGGTCGTTAATATTCAGCAAGGAGAAAAACTGGCCCAAAATTCTAAACAACCATCCCACAGGAGGAGAATGTCGTCAATGTACCTGGCCCACAGGACCAATTGAGGTCAATCGCGGACATAGACGACATCCTCCATCCATTTGGCCACACACATATTAGCAAGGCTGGGGCAAATTTAGCCCCCATCGCTACGCCTTTCTGCTGTAGATAAAAACAGCTGTTGAACCAAAAGTAGTTATGTTGAGTAGAAAACTCAAGTCATTTTATAATGTAGCTACCCTGGGACTGGATTATGGAATGGTCTTGGCTTAAAACTGTCGGACATCATCAATCCCCAAATTATGTACATGTATACAGGGAAGCGACATTGGCCATGGCCATGATGTAGTTTCCCTGTATATTGAATAATAAGGGAGAGTTTGGGACTTTAAATGAAGCACACGGTGTGTGCCTCCATCCCTGGTTAAGGTATGAGAAAAAAGAAGGTGGGACTTTAAATGAGGCTATTTATTTGTGGGGGTGAGATAATTAGAAAATATATTTAATTGGCATATTGAGTCTGACAATACATAACAATGATGCACATAGTAGAAAAGGTTTAAAGGGACTGCATATAAAGGGACTGCATATAAAATTGACAAGAGATTTAATATGGATAAAATGAAATATTGCAAATTCATATATGTGCACATCATCTAAATGGTAAGAAACACAGTATGTTCATTTGGTTGTAGATAATGAGTTTAAGTAGGTTCCTAACAGTAGGCATGAGAATGCATCCTAATAGCCCAACGCGTTTCATGGATAATACCACTCTTCAGGGGCAAATGCATGCAACTCTATAAAAGACAATAAAACATGAGTAGACCAGTATGATCAAACGTTATACCCCTCAACGGGGAGCATGTGTACAAGAGAAAAGGGAGAGAGTTACTCATCCCTTTGAGTACTTACATCATGATAAGTCTGGAAAATGGGGGTCGAGGAATCAGAGGCTGTCCCAATTGTCTGTACCGGGAACTGTGGAAGGAGCCTGCAGGAGAGGGACTGGGTGCACAAAAACATCATCCCCAAGGAAAACGAAAGGCAGAAATCCAGGTAGTGGTATGAGTGGGCTTCATGTCTAAATATATATGTATATATTTGGGTGTACTATAAATACTCTATATTGTGGGAAGTAGCTAGAGCCCAATGCCAACGTGCAGGTGGACAAGTGAATGTGAAATTAGAAGTGTGTTGTGTGAAGAGAGAAAAAAGATCAGAGATGAAAAAGAAAAAAAACAAGAAAAAAAGGGGAATAAGAAAAGGGAAAAAGGGGAAAGAAAAGGAAAGAGAAAAAGAAAAAGGAAAATGTAAAGAAAAGAAAAAAGGGAAGAAAAGGTGACCATGAGACAGGTATAGATGACTAAAACAAAAGTGAGCATATGTGAGCATAAACAGGAAAAGAAAAAACATGTAATTACCTGTTTAGGATATAAAAAAGTAAGTGCCATGTAGTGTGCCATGTGCACACTACATGGCACACTACATGGCACACTACATGTAGTGTGCCATGTAGTGTGCAATGTGCACAAGGAGGTGCTGCCATGAGGACTGGCTAACACAGAGTGAGGATGTTAAATAGACTCGGCACACACTCACGGGCTCCTCCCAACATCACACAGGTGCATCAAGAGAGGAAGAGAGGCGTCTATGCCCAAGCAGCAGCCGCCGCCCATGTAGGCTGGAGACGCCCTCCTCCATATGGTGACACCAGATGGAAAAATTCAGACATGCCAGTGCCGGGAAGCCCTATGGGGACATTGCGCGCATGGCATGGAAGTGTAATGCTGATTTGCGGTAGAGACAGGCCCACCCAGTCCCCCGCATCACCCGATGCACAAATGGGGAGAGAGGGAAGGTGACAGCAACCCAAATCGCAGATCTCAGACAAAGGACAAAAATAGGAACAGCACATCAAATCCTAGTCCCACAATGAACCAGACCCACACAATTGGTACAATGCAAAGTGTGCCATAGAAATTCATGTAAATGGTGCCGTCATGGCCTGGATGTATGGACCCCATATTTTGGTACAATTACACCAAGGACATAGGTGACCCCACACAGGGGAACACTGCCAATCCAATGATCAAAAAAGCCTCCATTCCTGTTGCATATAGAATAATAAGGGGACGTTTGGGACTTTAAATGAAGCCTCCATTCCTGGTTCAGGTATGAGAAAAAGGAAGGTGGGACTTTAAATCAGGCTATTGATTTGTGGGGGTGAGATAATTAGAAAATATATTTAATTGGCATATTGAGTCTGACAATACATAACAATGATGCACATAGTAGAAAAGGTTTAATATGTATACAATATAAGCAAAAAGAAAGGCGCCTCTAAGTGCAGAAGTATGGCAGTTTAATTTTCCCCAGCTGGATTAAAAACACTTACAGGATAAGAGAATCAAATGAGCATATCATGGAGGATGGTAGTGTAGAAAGGTTTAGCATCAGGAGTGTTGACGGTGGGAGGCAGTCCCAAAGCTGTTTCTGTGCTATCCCATCGAATCCAGTGGAATCAACAGCGAAGTGTGTGAAGTAGCTGGAGATGCCGGTGGAAGACAGTGAGTCCGAGACCAGGAAGGGAACCACATGGAGATGACGTCAGTGCTGTGGGGCAGCAAACCAGTCTGAACTGCAACCGGATGTTGTCATAAGAAAGGGATGCGTTTCGGAACTCTATGTAGTTCCTTTATCAACCTATGACTAGGACAATAGCCATGTGTAATATATGCTCTCAGGGCCGGCATGGGGCGGGAACAAGGGCAGGGAGAAAGGGGAGGAAAGGGAATAGACAATTACATACAGCGTTCTTACAGAGCAATATAAAAATGACTAATCACTGCAATAAATAAAATTAAATGAATACGATGGAAACAAAGAAAAAGAAATTAATATAAAAAAAGAATTAATTAAAAGAGTAAAAAATCAAAAATAAAAATTAGAGATAAAATCAAAATAACAGTATTATTATTATTATTATTATTATTATACAGGATTTATATAGCGCCAACAGTTTGCACAGCGCTTTACAACATGAGAGCAGACAGTACACTTATAATACAAATCAATACAGGAGGGATCAGAGGGCCCTGCTCATTAGAGCTTACAATCTAGAAGGGAGAGTCAAGTGGAAACAAAAGGTAATAACTGTGGGGAATGAGCTGATGGAAAAAATAAAAATACAGTTGTTAAGTGTGGGTAGGGTAGGCTTCTCTGAAGAGAAGGGTTTTCAGGGATTGTCTAAAAACTAATAGAGTAGGAGATAAGCGGACAGATTGGGGTAGGGCATTCCATAGGATTGGAGAGGCTTTGGAAAAGTCCTGGAGGCGAGCGTGAGAGGAGGTGACGAGAGAGCTAGAGAGCAGGAGGTCTTGAGAGGAACGAAGAGAACAAGTAGCTTGGTATTTAGAGACTAAGCTAGTGATGTAGCTGGGGGCGAAATTGTGGATGGCTTTGTACGTAGTTGTTAGAATTTTGGGTTATATGGGAGTGGGATTTATATGAAGGGACATGCCCCAGGGTCTTGGAGATTTTTAGTATGTGTGGATTTAGAATTAGCAGGAGTTAGTGGGTGCAGTAATAAGGAGAGGACAGAAGTGAGGGTGATATATATATGCTGTGGGGGGGAGAAGAGGGGTGAAGGAGAGATAGTTTTAGGATAGTGGACAGAGTTGTCAAAAGGAGTGGTAGAGAATGCATGTTACATGGAGAAAGAGCTAAAGGAGTAAGCAAGGTCACCTGATGTCTGTGTGGTGGTATTCAAAGTGTTTATCTTGTGTCCCTTCGCTTTGTGCATTCGCTGAAATGCAGAGTCAGAAGTGCTTCCACTTATGGAAATTGCCACTTTGAGAAAGAGCCAAGTTGCCAATGTGTACTCCCTGCAAATGCTTCACCCAAGAGAAGCTTATATTTATACTGATAGGGGTGGGGTGTGGGTGAATTTCAATTATCACTCAGGAGGTAATAAAGCCTGGCTGGTTAACAGGGCAAAATTCCTAATTCAAAAACAGACTAGCAAGAGGGCACTAAAGTTAAACGGGCCATAATTGTGGGTAAGACAAGGGAGATAATAAAGCATTATAATGTGGACAGGTCTACAGACAGTTAAGTAGAAAAAAACATACCAGCATTATTAGAGACACATAAGAAAAGCAGACAGCAGTGTTTCAGTTTTTGGGTGGAGTTGCAGCAGTAAGAGCATACCAGAGTTAAGAGACATAGGAGACAGTTTTCATTATAAAAATATATATGAATAGTAGATATATTGAAATGATCTATCTATGTCTATAACCTCACATATAAAAAGAGTGATGGCAAAATAGGAGTTATGCTGGCAGATATATTATCTAGACCCACATTAAATTGGAATGTATATACATAAATATATGCATATGTGTGTGTGTATGTATGTATACATACACAAACAAGACAGACAATCGTATATGGCCACGTCCTATGAGCACCTCCAGGGGGGCAAGAGTGGCATGTTGGGCATTGGAAAAAGTCTCTAAACTTCAAAGTCCTCATTTAACCCACCGGGGGGCCAGAACGTTAAGCAGAAAAATCCAGTACATTTCTCTGTGACAGAGCATCCTAAAATGCTCGGCAGGAGGACGGTCCTTAGGCATTGCCTCAATGACCCAGACCCTAAGGCCATCGGTAGATTGTCATGATGTTGGAGGTAGTGCCTAGGGACACTATGGTTGTCCAATCCACCAGTGATGAATCGCCGGTGTTTGCCAAAACGCTTGCGTAGTGGCCGGATGGTACATCCCACATAAAAAAGGCCACAAGGGCATGTGAGGCAATATATAACATGGTCAGAGGAACAGGTGTGGAAGCCCCTAATAGGATATGTTTTACCTTTAACACAAAAATCCTTCTGCCATGTGTCACAAACCGGCAAGTTTTGCATAAGGGCTTGCGACATTGGTACATCCCTGAAATGGCTAAAAAGGTTGCTGATTCCACTGGATTCGATGGAATAACACAGACACAGCTTTGGGACTGCCTCCCATCGTCAACACTCCTGATGCTGAACCTTTCTACACTACCATCCTCCATGATATGCTCGTTTGATTCTCTTATCCTGTAAGTGTTTTTAATCCCGCTGAGAAAATTAAACTGCCATATTTCTGCACTTAGATGCGCCTTTCTTTTTGCTTATATTTTATATAGATTGCTTCGTCTGTAAGTTGCAGCCCTACGTGTTGAAGATACATTATCACCATCATCACTGTCATTGGCATTGGCATTGGACTCTTTGTGGCACACAGAGACATTGCATTTTTTAACCCTTTAGCTCTGAGCGGCGTTTCTCCTCTCCTTTTTATTTAATATGTATACACACACATACATACATGGTGTTGACCTCATGAATACATTACATATACATATTAAAGGGACGGCATAAAAAATTGACAAGATTTAATATGGATAAAATGAATTATTGCAAATTCATATATGTTCACATCATCTAAATGGCACTATGCAGTGTAATCAATGGTAAGAAACAGTATATTCATTTGGTTGTAGATAATGAGTCTAAGTAGGTTCCTATCAGTAGGCATGAGAATGCATCCTAAAAGCCAGACGCATTTTGTGGATAATACCACTCTTCAGATGCATACAACTTTATAAAAGACAACAAAACAAGAGTAGACCAGTATGATCAAATGTTATACCCCTCAATGGGGAGAATGTGTACAAGAGAAAAGGGAGAGAGTTACTTGTCCCTCTGAGTACTTACATCATGATAAGTCTGATAAGTCTGCATATTCACAGTTTCCAGAAATGTAATGGTGTCCCTGGTATCCTTAAGATATGAGGGAGCTTTTTTACCAAAGGCTGGAGGAAAAAATGTATATATGACCAATATGCGAGGTGACAGAATCTATGCCACTCACGATTTGGCATCCAGGAGGATGTGAAGAGTCCTTATGGATTTTCGGTAAATAATACATTGTTGGGATTTTGGGTGCTATGGGTACTAAAAATGCTTTTTCTTTTTTATTTAGGATGTAATTATTGTAATCCTTGTTAATGAGAATCACTAATTTGTTTTTATAATTAGAGGTAGGCTTGATTGGTAATTCTTTATAGGTCTCTCAATCGCTCAAAATCCTATACATTTCTTTTTCATAGTCTACTGCCCTGTACACATGATCGGACATTGATAGGACATTCGGACAACAAAATCCATTGATTTTTTCTGACGGACGTTGGCTCAAACTTGTCTTGCATACACACGGTCGCACAAAGTTGTCGGAAAAGCTGATCGTTCTGAACGCGGTGATGTAAAACACGTACGTCGGGACTATAAACTGGGCAGTAGCCAATAGCTTTCGTCTCTTAATTTATTCTGAGCATGCGTGGCACTTTGTGCGTTGGATTTGTGTACACACGATCGGAATTTAACTGATCAGATTTTGTTGTCGGAAAATTTTATATCCTGCTCTCAAACTTTGTGTGTCGGAAATTCCGACAGAAAAAGTCCGATGGAGCCCACACACGATCGGAATTTCCGACAACACAATGTATGTACAGGGCATACCTTGTCTAACTCAACTGTACCGCCCCCTTTATCAACGGGGCAGATGACAAGGTCCTTTCTTTCACATAGAGATCTAAGACCAGCATTTGGTAGAGAATGGTTGTAAATTTTTTTTGAAAGGTAGCTTGGCAAGATCCTTGAGGACTAAATCCCTAAAGATGTTGATAGCTGGAGCCATCTGGGCAGGAGGATTAAAAAGAGAGGGATTAGATAATCCTGAATGTACTGTCCCAGAAATGGCTGCTCTTGGTGGATTCCGATAGGGATTTGAATTCAAATATCGTTGGATGTAAATTTTTTGTAATGTACTTGTGTACATCTATAAATGTATTGCATTTATCCAATTTTTTTGGAGGGGCAAATTTAAGGCCTTTGTCTAAAATCGTTAGCTCCTCTGAATTTAACTCTTTGTTACTGAGGTTGAACACACCTTGACCCGTTATGTTCTCCTTCTTTTTCCTCTTATTTCTCCTCCCTCTTCAGATGCCTCTCTTGGATATGGACCCCTTTTTCTCGCTTGATGGTCCTCGTAAAAAAACCTGATTCCTCTGAGAGTTAGGGTTGGATTGATTATACCCATATGGGGATTGGTTATAATCTCTCTCCATATAAGAGTATTGATCATCATTATAGGGATCATGAAGTGGGGAATATCATCATTATAGGGATCATGAAGTGGGGAATATCTGTTATAGGTGGTCACCGGAGTATGGTTATAATATTATAGAGAAGGATGATCGTTATACCTTACAGGTGAACCCCTCTGATATTGACCTCCTTGTTCTTGGTGGGGATGGGTCCTAGAGTTATGTTGATTACTCCTAGGGTGGCCCCCTTCCACCCCTTATATTGGAATTATTGCCTCTACCTCTATATGGATTGAAAAATGGAGGTATGGCTAGAAAGGTTGCACTAGATACAGCACCTCATCCCGAAATAATTATATAGGAATTGGGAATTTAGAGGGATTATAACGGTGCCAAAAAGTAGGGAAGAATGGAAGTTCAGGTAAAATTAACAAAGATACTTTTTTAGCAAAAATTAGCACATACAAAAAAACAGATCATTAAAATGGGTGCAGTTCACACATTAATTGATACAGAGCAATTACAGTGGAGTAGGCCTGGTGAGGAGGGCCTTCAAAACAGGTGCTCAATTCCTACATGTTTTGCCAAGACATTGGCTTCTTCAGGGAATAGTATGAGCCTGTAGCAACATTAAAGATCTATACATAGAAACAAAAAGGCAAAATGAGGAACACGATAAAAGCAGGTAATGTTGAAAGTATAATACATAGAAATCATAAAACATAGATTAGGCTGTGTGGCTGAGCTAGATCCCCAAAAGGAGGCCATAAACCCCCCCACCACAAAAGGACGTACCTGAAGGCCAGGCACCCAAAGCGAGGCACGGCAAGGAGCACCCCAGCTGGAGGCCAAACAGGTTACACCATATCTATGACTGCAGAGGGCGTACAAAAGACCTGGCAATCAAATATTATACTATTAGGTGATATATATCCAGGAAACAAAAGAAAGGAAAAAACATAGCCAGATGAGTGGGATAATTATCGCCACATCAGATCAATAGGGCTAACATAGCCGCAGTAACTTACAATTTAAAATGAATATGTTCCAAGGGGAACGCCTGAAGGAAGCTGGAGGGATACACTCAGAAACGAAATGGAGAGTATGGTCTTTTGTACGCCCTCTGCAGTCATAGATACAGTGTAACCTGTTTGGCCTCCGGCTGGGGTGCTCCTTGCCGTGCCTCGCTTTGGGTGTCTGGCCTTCAGGTACGTCCTTTTGGGGTGGGGGGGTTTATGGCCTCCTTTTGGGGATCTAGCTCAGCCACACAGCCTAATCTATGTTTTATGATTTCTATGTATTATACTTTCAACATTACCTGCTTTTATCGTGTTCCTCATTTTGCCTTTTTGTTTCTATGTATAGATCTTTAATGTTGCTACAGGCTCATACTATTCCCTGAAGAAGCCATGTCTTGGCGAAACATGTAGGAATTGAGCACCTGTTTTGAAGGCCCTCCTCACCAGGCCTACTCCGCTGTAATTGCTCTGTATCAATTAATGTGTGAACTGCACCCATTTTAATGATCTGTCTTTTTGTATGTGCTAATTTTTGCTAATAAAGTATCTTTGTTAAATTTACCTGAACTTCCATTCTTCCCTACTTTTTTGCACCGCTATAATCCCTCTAAACTCCCAATTCCTAACTCTATATGGATTGGTTGGAGTACACATACTGGGATGTCATCCCCATTGATGTGGTGAACTATCCCTACGACTGCGCCCTCCAGCCACAAGCATTTGTACTGGTTTGGCATTAGGATTAGCTACCTGCCCTGAATTGGCCGGTCCACTCATAGAACCTGATGGAGCTGTTAAAGTTTTGGTGGTGTGGTCAGAAACTACTGGCAGATTTGTAGTCTCCTACATCTCTGGAGTATTTTTTGTGTTTTTTATTTCGTTGGTCCCTATCTTCTTTTTCAAGATGGGCCTGAAGATTGGATGAGAGTGAATTATACTCTATAGAATTTTTAAAAGACAGATGTTTATCCTTAAGTTCTTTAATCTCTGTCAAGAACAGAGAGCCTATTCCTCTTCCTTGTAATGAGGAAATTGAGGAATTTAGTACCAGCCTCATTAAAATATTTAAACCAGGACTCGAGATCTGTATCTCCTTGTTGGGGGTGGACATCCCATATGAGACTACCATATGTTCTTATACATACTGTTCAAGGAATAGTAAATTCCATTGAAAATGTAATTCAGATACCATGACGTTTTTTAATCTTAAAAATATTCCACCAATTTCTGTTTTACTCTGTTACAATAAAGACACCCTCGGTGTTAACCGTACGAGATGCCCTATACTCAAAAACATCCATGATAAGTAAATGGTACAATATTGGTGAATGACTGCAGCAGTATAAAAGTCAAAAAAGCAAACAATGTGAAAAAGTAAACAATACCGCCCTGGCACCTAAAAAACAAAAAAAAAATTCTGTAACACATACGGTCCTATTCATTACGACCGTCCTTATTTAGCACTGCACAAATACTAGTTTCTACTTGCTATTGTCATTTGCTGTGCTGGCTGCGGTTTTGTATTCAGATGACAGCGCGGTATTGTTTACTTTTTCACAATGTATTTGAGCTGCTTTATCTCCAGCTTGAGTTGTCAATCCCTATGTCACCGGAGTTGGCCCTGTTGGGGGATCCATGATGATGTCCAAATGTCCCACCACACCAAATTATTGATTTCTTATTTGTTATTATATGCCAAAAAATAAATTATTTGTAGACGGTCTTCCCCTATTTCTCCTGCTTTGTTGTCTTGGGAAACCAGGATGAATACTGCTTTGCCTCTTTACAAGTTGACATACATTAATCATGGCTGCCCTTGGAAATTCGACAAGGTATGGCTGCCGCGGACCTCTCAATAGAGTAGACTCCTGTGCCCCCCCCCCCCCCCCCCATTTAAGAGATAGTAGTGTCTCTGTGTTCCTCTTCCCCCCTCCCCCCTGTTTTTGGGCCATTGCATTGGAAACCTAAAATATTCTTATTGTCTTATCCAATTGCTTCGCTGCTTGATTATTGTTTGGATACTGACTATATATTTTTTTCCTTTTTTTCTGCTCATTCAATTGTATTACACCATGTCATACAGTTTAAGTGCTTTGTTGTTATTTGCACTGTATTGCTATTTCTTCAATAAAGCAATCCTGATTGTTAAAAAAACAAAAACAAAAAAAACCCTATTGAGCATCTGTAGGGCATTTTCAAATGGAAGGTGAGGAGCGCAAGGTCTCTAACATCCTCGAGCTCCGTGATGTCGTCATCTAGTCAATTTCACGATTTAAATCATGATTTAAATCACTAGCACATTCACTATAAAGGGACAGCTGGTGATGTGGCAATGACACAACAAGGTGAGGGACGTGGCAGCAGCAGGTGAGTGGATGCCCGCTAACAGGCGCTGCCATGATGGATCTGAAATGACAGGTGCTCTTTAAATGTAAGGACTTATTCTTGCTAGTAGTTACAATATTTAATATTTGTAAACAAAATGAAGGTTTCCTATTTAGAATAATAAGCTGTCAGATTAGTAAAACAGCGATATCAGAACCTATTCAATAATACAGTTTGCAGTGTACAATGGGATAAAGGAATATTCCTGAGCTTTGTATTATCTCATGGTTACTGTGAAATTGTGTGAATGCATCAATGCAATACATGTTATCTCAGATTGCAGAGCTTGGATTCATTAAATGAGTATACCAAAAATGTAAATATTGCAGAATATACTCTATATTTTCTGTAGGTCATCAGTTTAGTGTTACAGAGGAGGTCATGTGCTAGAATTATTGCTCTCCCTCTGGTATGCGCGGTGATATGTAGCACGTGTATCGCAATCAATGTTTTCACGTGCAGGTGCCCCCGACGTGTATGTTTATGTTCATACATGCATATATGTGTATGTGTGTGTGTGTGTGTGTGTGTGTGGGGGGGGTGGGGGGTGGGGGGGGGTTATGTGCTTGGGTGTAACTTTACTTTTGCAAAAAGAAATTGTTTTTTGCTTAATTTTTTCATCACGCTTTGATGATTTTTAGGTGACAAGTTGTCTTTAATGGGACATGCAGGGTTTTTTATACCCCTGTGCACCACTGATTTTATTGCAATGCACATCGCATTGCAATACATACCTTCCCAGCCATTCTAGCCCAAAAAAGTGACAGGGTGACCTGGAACTGACATCATGCACTTCGCTTTTTTTTTTTTTGTCTGCTGTCCTCCCTCCCCTCCACCTGTTGACACCTGCCATGTCAGTCCCAGGCCCACAGATGGGCAGGCAGAGCCCCAGAATACATTGCAGAGAAGCATGACCTGGGGTATTTGGAGGTCCGGGTGTGCGTGGAAGCAATCGAGCAGTAGCGCAGTCGCACGAATGCTACCACGTGACAGGCAGAAGTCTGCCTATCAGTTTTACACACAAACCCAGTGGCTGCACAACCCCTCCCCGTTCATATGGACCTGTCAGCGAAAGGGTAAAAAAACCCCCAAAAAAACCCTCATACTGACAGGGCACCTGTAGGCACATGTCTACTGTACTACAGTACCTAGTGGAAAATCGGGCCCTGCACACACTAATATCCTGCGGTTGCCACCTCGTGTCTAGAGGTCACAGCTACAGTGACTTTCTAATCGAAGCAAGATCCTTGTGTGGGATGGAGGGATAAAAAAACTTGCTTTTGGAAGGTAGAACAAGGCTGTGAAACAGTTATCAAAGTGTGTAACCGTGGCATTGCGTCTATTAAGGGTGCACAGGTGCTGCCCCCTCTCTCCAGCCACCCCCTCTGTGTAAAATAGATAGATTCATGCACAGCTGTAGCCACCCCCTATTCAGGCGTCTGGCCCCTTTTCGGACGCTGGGCGCCTGAATTACAGTGGCGGGGGAGCCATAGGCTCTAATAGGCTTCAAAAAAGGTGAACTGCGAGCGCAGAGCATTGAATTAGCAGTCCACCCAGGTGTGTTAGCAAAGCAAATTAATATTTGCTTTTCTAACACTGAGCTGCCTCTCCACCAATCAGGAGGCGAAGATCTAATACCGGTCACCTGATTGGCTGAAGGCAGAGGCGATCCCATTGGCCGCCTAGCAGAACAGAAAGAAGAGATGCAGAGGGGACACAGAGCCATTGCCTGACCACAGCCCGATGCCGTCACGCGCTGCCTGACCCGCCACCATGATAGGGTAAGTGACGGGCAGACATCGGGCAGGCGGGGGGGCACAGTGGCTGCATATTATGGGCAAAGAGGCTGCATATGATAGGCACATTTGGCTGCATTTACTGGGCACAGTGGCTGCATATGATGGGCACAGAGACTGCATATTATGGGCACAGTTGGCTGCCTACGATGGGCACAGTTGGCTGCATTTGCTGGGCACAGTGGCTGCATTTGCTAGGCACAGTTGGCTACATTTGCTGGTCACAGTGGCTGCATGTGATGGGCACAGATGCTGCATATTATGGGCACAGTTGGCTGCATATGCTGGGCACAGTTGGCTGCATTTGCTGGGCACAGTTGGCTGCAGTTGCTGGGCACAGTGGCTGCATATGATGGGCACAGAGGCTGCATATTATAGGCACAGTTGGCTGCATATGATGGGCACAGAGGCTGCATATTATGGGCACAGTTGGCTGCATATGATGGGCACAGTTGGCTGTATTTGCTGGGCACAGTGGCTGCTTATGATGGACACAGAGGCTGTATTTTCTGGGAGAAGTTGGCTGTATTTGCTGGGTACAGTAGCTGCGTATGATCGGCACAGAGGCTGCATATTATGGGCACAGTTGGCTGCATTTGCTGGGCACAGTGGCTGCAAATGATGGGCACAGTTGGCTGCATTTGCTGGGCACAGAGGCTGCAAATGATGGGCACAGTTGGCTGCATTTGCTGGGCACAGTTGGCTGCATTTGCTGGGCACAGTGGCTGCATATAATGGGCACAGAGGCTGCATATTATGGGCACAGTTGGCGGCACATGATGGGCATAGAGGCTGCATATGATGGGCACAGTTGGCTGCATATGATGGGCACAATTGGCTGCATATTATGGGCACAGTGGCTGCATATGATGGGCACAGAGGCTACATTTGCTGGGAGAGGTTGGCTGCATTTGCTGGGCACAGTAGCTGTGTATGATGGGCACAGAGGCTGCATATTATGGGCACAGTTGGCTGCATTTGCTGGGCACAGAGGCTGCATATGATGGGCACATTTGGCTACATTTGCTGGGCACAGTGGCTGCATATAAAGGGCACAGAGGCTGCATATTATGGGCACAGTTGGCTGCATATGATGGGCACAGAGGCTGCATATGATGGGCACAGTTGGCTGCATATGATGGGCACAGTTGGCTGCATATTATGGGCACAGTTAGCTGCATATGATGGGCACAGTGGCTGCATATGATGGGCACAGTTGGCTGCATTTGCTGGGTACAGTTGGCTGCATATGATGGGCACAGTGGCTGCATATGATGGGCACAGTGGCTGCATATGATGGGCACGAGTGGCTGCATATGATGGGCAGAGTGGCTGCATATGATGGGCAGAGTGGCTGCATATGATGGGCACAGTTGGCTGCATATAATGGGCACAGTGGCTGCATATGATGGGCTGATGGACACAGTTGGCTGCATATCATGGGCACAGTTGGCTGCATTTGCTGGGCAAAATTAGCTGCATATGATGGGAACAGTGGCTGAATATGATGGGCACAGTTGGCTACATTTGCTGGGCACAGTTGGCTGCATATGATGGGCACAGTTGGTTGTATATGATGGGCACAGTGGCTGCATATGATGGGCACAGTGGTTGCATATGATGGGCACAGTGGTTGCATATGATGACACAGTGGCTGCAATTGATGTTTTTGTTTCAGTATTTTTCTGCACCCCCCCCCCCCCCCAAAAAAAAAATTTGAAGCACCAGCCGCCACTGGTGTGCAATACTGCCAGCCACTCACCCAAAATCTAGCTGAATATACACAAGAACATGCATACAGTCTGGTGCACTCTATGGGTTGTGTAGCAGATTGGTGATTTTCATACACTCCTGAAATTCCTCAAGCTATCCTGTGAGCTGGAATCCTTCTGCATCCTTCCCACTGCCTATGCACACACATACACTACACAAACAATTCAGGGTAGATGCCACTTCCTGAAGTTTGCCAGCTGATTGGTTTGCTAGGCAGCCTCATACATACCCACATACACTCAGATCTCTGTCGCTGGCAATGAGATCTGTTCCTGACTATGGCAGATATGATAACTTCCACACGCTGACACTAATCTGCATGCAATCAGATTGGCCATCTTGTTCTCTGTCAGTCAACCACTGCAATTACAGAGAACACGAGGGTGTATCCATATGCAATCTCACACAGATTGTTTTGTAAAGCATTGCACAAACTGTATCCTGTATCAAAATAATAGTAGTAATAATAATATTAAAGGGTTTGTAAAGGTAATTTAAAAAAAAAAAAATAACAAACATGTTATACTTACCTTCACTGTGCAGCTCGTTCTGCACAGAGTGGCCCCGAACCTGCTCTTCTGGGGTCCCTCGGCGGCTGTCTCAGCTCCTCCCCGCAATAACTAACCACCTTAATGCGAGCTCCCTCGCATGGTGGTTGGTTATTGCGGGCGCGCTCCCGTGATACAGCCGGCGGCTATAGCCGCTCGCTGTATCACTCGGCCCCGCCCCCGGCACGCCGCGTCATTGGATGTGATTGACAGCAGCGCGAGCCAATGGCTGCGCTGCTTTCAATCCATGCACTATAGCCAATCAGCGACCAGGTTGATTGGCTGAATGGCGGTCGGGAGCGAGCGGCCGAGTTTCGAGGTGTCAGGTAAGTAAAACGGGGGGGCTGGGGGCGGCGGTATTGTCAAAAGTTTTTTCACCTTAATGCATAGAATGCATTAAGGTGAAAAAATGTATACCTTTACAACCCCTTTAACTTACAACTGAGCATACAGGCACTTGGTAATACAATACAACAGCCTCTTTAGGAATGGTGAATTAGTTGCTTATTACAAGAAGGCCAGCTTATTCATTTTATATTTAATATCCCTAGGCAGACAGTGCAATGAAATATGTACAAAAGTAAAAATTACAAAAGACAAGAAAGAAAATGACACCATCAAGATGGGGGTGTGGCCCATATGTTCACCTATATGGTGCAGTTGTCATGCAATGATGTCAGTGGCATGTCTACGCTGCGTGCCACATTGCATCATGCTAGGGGATGCAAAACACATGGGGGGACACAAAGGAGGAGCACTACTCTTCTCTGCCTCTATGCCTTCCTGGGGTACTACCTGACTGGGAGAAGAACCCCACAGCAGCTCAGACCACTACATACATGGTTTAAAGGACAGGTGCATGGGGACATAGTTACATAGTTAGTCAAGTTGAAAAAGACACAAGTTCATCCAGTTCAACCAAAAAAAAAAAACAAACCCCATACAATCCCATATACACCCACAGTTGATCCAGAGGAAGGTAAAAAACCCCTGCAAAGCATGATCCAATTCGCTACAGCAGGGAAAAAAATTCCTACCTGATCCCCCGAGAAGCAATCAGATTTTCCCTGGATCAACTTTACCTAGAAATGTTAGTACCCAGTTATATTATGTACATTAAGGAAAGAATCCAGACCTTTTTTAAAGCAATCTACTGGCTGGCTAGAGCCACCTCTGGAGGGAGTCTATTCCACATTTTCACAGCTCTTATTGTGAAGAAACCTTTCCGTATTTGGAGATTAAATCTTTTTTCCGCTAGATGTAGAGTGCCCCCTTTTCCTCTGTGATGACCTTAAAGTGAAAAACTCAACATCAAGTTCACTATATGGACCACTTATGTATTTATACATGTTGATCATATCCTCCCTTAATCTCCTCTTCTCAAGAGAGAATAAATTCAGTTCCTCTAATTTATATATCTCTCTGGAGTACATACCTCTCCTAACACAAAAAAGGACTTTGCTCGCTTTGAAAACCGCAGCATGGCATTGCTTGGCATAAGCTTATGATCTACCAAAACCCCCAGATCCTTCTCCACTATGGATTCACCCAAGTTCTACTCCCCCTAGTATGTATGATGTAAGCATATTCTAAGCCCACAAGTGCATAACTTTACATTTATCAACATTAAACCTCATTTGCCACACAGTTGCCCAATTAAACAGTGCATTGAGGTTGGCTTGTAAGTTGGAGAAGTTGGAGACATCCTGTACGGATGTTATTTCACTGCATAGCTTGGTGTCATCTGCAAACACTAAAATGGTACTTTTATTTCCAGACCCTATATCATTTATAAGGATATTAAAAAGTAGGGGTCCCAACACTGAACCTTGGGGTACACCACTGATAACCTTAGACCATTCAGAGTTATTCCCCGTACACACGGTCGGATTTTCCAACGGAAAATATTTGATAGGAGCTTTTTGTCGGAAATTCCGACCTTGTGTAGGCTCCATTGGACATTTTTCATTGGAATTTCCGTCGTACAAAATTTGAGATCTGGATCTCAAATTTTCCGACAACAAAATCCGTTCTCGTAAATTCCGATCGCGTGTACACAATTCCAACACACAAAGGGCCATGCATGTTCAGAATAAATTACGAGACGGAAGCGCTCATCTGGTAAAACAAGCGTTCGTAATGGAGATAGCACAATCGTAACGCTGCAATTTTTTAAATAGTTTAATGCAGCGCATTCTCTTCTATATAATGCTAGAATAATGAATTTGTTTTGCTGCTCATATTCATACAGAGTTCTCACAAACTGATTTCTTTATTATTTCTCGTGATCTCCTGAATAATATTTTTTTTTTTTGTCAGATCTCCATAATAATGTTTCTAATTTTTGTTTATACAGTGGGGCAAAAAAGTATTTAGTCAGCCACCAATTGTGCAAGTTCTCCCACTTAAAAAGACGAGAGAGGCCTGTAATTGTCATCATAGCTATACCTCAACTATGAGAGACAAAATGTGGAAACAAATCCAGACAATCACATTGCCTGATTTTTGAAAGAATTTATTTGCAAATTATGGTGGAAAATAAGTTTTTGGTCAATATCAAAAGTTCATCTCAATACTTTGTTATATATCCTTTGTTGGCAATGACAGAGGTCAAACGTTTTCTGTAAGTCTTCACAAGGTTGTCGCACACTGTTGCTGGTATGTTGGCCCATTCCTCCATGCAGATCTCCTCTAGAGCAGTGATGTTTTGGGGCTGTCGCTGGGCAACACGGACTCTCAACTCCCTCCAAAGGTTTCCTATGGGGTTGAGATCTGGAGACTGGCTAGGCCACTCCAGGACCTTGAAATGCTTCTTACGAAGCCACTCCTTCATTGCCCGGGCGGTGTGTTTGGGATCATTGTCATGCTGAAAGACCCAGCCACTATTCATCTTCAATGCCCTTGCTGATGGGAGGAGGTTTGCACTCAAAATCTCACGATACATGGCCCCATTCATTCTTTCATGTACACGGATCAGTCGTCCTGTTCTCTTTGCAGAGAAACAGCCCCAAAGCATGATGTTGCCACCCCCATACTTCACAGTAGGTGTGGTGTTCTTTGGTTGCAACTCAGCATTCTCTCTCCTCCAAACATGACGAGTTGTGTTTCTACCAAACAGTTCTACTTTGGTTTCATCTGACCATATAACATTCTCCCAATCCTCTTCTGGATCATCCAAATGCTCTCTAGCAAACCTCAGACGGGCCCGGACATGTTATGGCTTAAGCAGGGGGACACGTCTGGCACTGCAGGATCTGAGTCCCTGGCGGCGTAGTGTGTTACTGATGGTAGCCTTTGCTAAGTTGGTCCCAGCTCTCTGCAGGTCATTCACTAGGTCCCCCAGTGTGGTTCTGGGATTTCTGCTCACCGTTCTTGTGATCATTTTGACCCCACGGGGTGAGATCTTACGTGGAGCCCCAGATCGAGGGAGATTATCAGTGGTCTTGTATGTCTTCCATTTTCTAATTATTGCTCCCACAGTTGATTTCTTCACACCAAGCTGCTTGCCTATTGCAGAATTAGTCTTCCCAGCCTGGTGCAGGTCTACAATTTTGTTTCTGGTGTCCTTCGACAGCTCTTTGGTCTTTACCATAGTGGAGGTTGGAGTGTGACTGTTTGAGGTTATGGACAGGTGTCTTTTTTTTTATTTTTATTTTTTTTTATTTATTTCAGGTACTTATATAGCGCCGTCAATTTACGTAGCGCTTTACATATACATTGTACATTCACATCAGTCCCTACCCTCAAGGAGCTTACACTCTAAGGTCCCTAACTCACATTCATAGGATCACACAGGATCTCACACACTCACACAGGATCCAATTAACCTACCAGCATATCTTTTATACTGATAACAAGTTCAAACAGGGGCCATTAATACAGGTAATGAGTGGAGGACAGAGGAGCCTCTTAAAGAAGAAGATACAGGTCTGTGAGAGCCAGAAATCTTGCTTGTTTGTAGGTGACCAAATACTTATTTTGCATCATAATTTGCAAATAAATTCTTTCAAAAATCAGACAATGTCATTGTTTGGATTTGTTTCCACATTTTGTCCCTCATAGTTGAGGTATACCTATGATGATAATTACAGGCCTTACTTATCTTTTTAAGTGGGAGAACTTGCACAATTGGTGGCTGACTAAATACTTTTTTGCCCCACTGTATATATATATATATATATATATATATATATATACATATTTTATATCAATATCTCCTATTTTTTTTTCTAGTGATCTCCATAATATTTTTTTTTGTTTTGTGTGTCAAGTTACCACAACACCATTATTATCTTTTTAGTATTTTTTAATCTCAAGGAGGTTATTTGGTGCTGGTGTCCCTTCTTAATTTGACCTTGTATTTTGGAAATGTACCTGCCTGCTCACAAACTGTCCTTTTTGAAGTAAAACACATAGGCAAGTATTTCAGAAAAAATAGCCATTTATTCTGGGTCATAAGAAAATAAAGAGGAAGGCAACACTGGAGAAACTGCTGAAATTGGCAAAGCCTTTGTACCCCAGGGCACACATCAACTATTTGCCAGTAGGGATGAGCTTCGTGTTCGAGTCGAACCCATGTTCGACTCGAACATCGGCTGTTCGATCGTTCGCCGAATTGCGAACGTTATGGGCCGTTCGCGCTAAATTCGTGTGGCGCGTCACGGCCCATAATTCACTGCGGCATCGCAGTGCATTGCTGGCTGATGATTGGCCAAGCATGCACTATGACCCGCATGCTTGGCCAATCACAGCGCCGTCAGTAGAGAGAGCTGTAATTGGCCAAAGCCAGGGTGGCTTTGGCCAATTATGGCTCAGGGGATTTAGTACACACCCCACACTATATAAGGCCGCCTGCACGGCGGCCCTGTGTAGTGTGTGTTCCGGTGTGCTGAGAGATAGAGAGAGAGAGAGAGACAGTGTCATTTGATTTGAGTTAGATAGATTAGGCAGAACAGTCAGTCAGTTAGCTGCACTTACAGTGTATTGTGTATATATATGCATCCCAGGTGTTGCATATATATATATATACACTGTATTCAGTTTAGCTAGATCCGTTCCTGTTATCTTCTATCTAGACTATTTACATTTAATGCAGTGCGTCCTGCTCACAGTGTTCAGCTAGATCCGTTCCTGCTATTTACATTTAGTGCAGTGCGTCCTGCTCACAGTGTTCAGCTAGATCCGTTCCTGTTATCTTCTAGACTATTTACATTTAGTGCAGTGCGTCCTGCTCACAGTGTTCAGCTAGATCCGTTCCTGTTATCTTCTAGACTATTTACATTTAGTGCAGTGCGTCCTGCTCACAGTGTTCAGCTAGATCCGTTCCTGTTATCTTCCTACTGACAGGCAGGCTTGTCTGGTTACAGTATATAAAGCTACCTGAAGAAAATTACAGGTGTTCTATTTGATCCTATTAGTACCACGGTCAGGCAGCTAGACTATTTACATTTAGTACAGTGCGTCCTGCTCACAGTGTACAGCTAGATCCGTTCCTGTTATCTTCCTACTGACAGGCAGGCTTGTCTGGTTACAGTATATAAAGCTACCTGAAGAAAATTACAGGTGTTCTATTTGATCCTATTAGTACCACGGTCAGGCAGCTAGACTATTTACATTTAGTACAGTGCGTCCTGCTCACAGTGTACAGCTAGATCCGTTCCTGTTATCTTCCTACTGACAGGCAGGCTTGTCTGGTTACAGTATATAAAGCTACCTGAAGAAAATTACAGGTGTCCTATTTGATCCTATTAGTACCACGGTCAGGCAGCTAGACTATTTACATTTAGTACAGTGCGTCCTGCTCACAGTGTTCAGCTAGATCCGTTCCTGTTATCTTGCTACTGACAGGCAGGCTTGTCTGGTTACAGTATATAAAGCTACTTGAAGAAAATTACAGGTGTTCTATCCCAGCTTAGTGCAGCTACAGGCCATTAGTATGTCTGGAAGGCCAAGAAGGAGAGGCAGACAGTCACAAGCCAATAAGAGAGGGCAAGCAGGCTCTGTGTCTAGTGCTGGTCGTGGAGACGGTGCATCCTCATCAGCACGTGGCCATGGGACACGCTTGGCCTTTTTTTCGGCAGCTGGCCGTGTTGAGCCGCAACATGCGGAAGACTTGGTCGAGTGGATGACCAAGCCGTCCTCATCCTCCTCATCCTCTCTCACCCATGCCCAGGGTGCTTTGTCTGGCAAAGCAGCGGCCTCTTCCCTCAGCTCAATGTCATCAGTGACTCCTTCCCTAGCTCCACCATGTCCTCATGAGGATTCCCTCGAACTGTTTGACCACAGTGTTGGGTACATGCTCCAGGAGGATGCCCAGCGTTTGGAAGGCTCTGATGACGATACTGAGCTCGATGAAGGCAGTAACATGAGCGCGGACAGAGGGGGTGCCCAAGAAGGACAGCAATCTGGCAGTCATGCTCCCCCTGCTGCAGCATACTGCCAGGTTTGCTCCAGTGATGAGGAGGGAGGGGATGATGAGGTCACTGACTCAACGTGGGTGCCTGATAGGAGAGAGGAGGAGGAGGAGGAGGAGGAGGAGGAGGAGGCGGCAGCACATCACCAACGAGGCAGGATGCCCTCCAGGGGCCAGCCTAAGGGCAGCACATTGACTGCATCACACCCCAAAGCTCCACATGTGCAGGGCGCTGCAGTCTCTGCGCGTTATTCAAAAAGTTCTTTGGTGTGGGCCTTTTTTGAGGCGAGTGCATCAGATCGCACCGCTGCTATTTGCAACATATGTCTCAAGCGTATCTCGCGTGGCCAAAACATCTCCCGCTTGGGTACCACATGCTTGACCAGACATATGTTGACCTGCCATGCAGTTCGTTGGCAAGCGTATCTAAAAGACCCACACCAAAGAACAAAGAGGATCTCTCCTTGCTCCTCATCAGCTGAGATTTCCAACCCCACTAGACCTTCAGTCCTCTCTGAGACCTGCAGTGAGAGGAATGAAGGTGTAGAATTAGGTGTGTCACAGCCAAGTACTTGTGGGCAATCTGCTTTTGGTACACCGACGTCAGATTGTACCAGGCAAATTTCCCTGCCCCAGCTGCTGCACCGCCGAAAGAAGTTTGCTCCCAGCCATCCACATGCCCAGCGGTTGAATGCTAGCTTGGCAAAATTGCTAGCACTTCAACTGCTGCCTTTTCAGTTGGTAGACTCTGCCCCCTTCCGTGAGTTTGTGGAATGTGCGGTTCCTCAGTGGCAGGTACCCAAACGCCACTTTTTCTCACGGAAGGCGATTCCGGCTCTCTACCGGCATGTGGAAGGCAATGTCCATGCCTCGCTGGACAGGGCGGTCAGCGGTAAGGTGCATATTACCGCTGACTCATGGTCCAGCAGGCATGGACAGGGACGTTACCTAAGTTTCACGGCGCATTGGGTGACTCTGCTGGCAGCTGGGAAGGATGCAGGACAAGGTGCAGTAGTGTTGGAGGTTGTTCCGCCACCACGCCTCCAAAATGCTGATTGTGACACACCTCTCTCCTCCACCCCCTCCTCTTCTTCTTCCTCCATGGCCTCTTCCTCGGAACCAGCGGTGCTCCGTAGGCGTTCAAGGGGCTACGCAAGTACGCAGGCCAAAAGATGCCATGCGGTGCTTGAGCTGGTGTGCTTGGGGGACAGGAGCCACACTGGGGCAGAGGTTCTGTCAGCTCTGCAGGGGCAGGTTCAGAGGTGGTTGACGCCACGCCAACTTAAGGCAGGAATGGTGGTTTGCGACAATGGCACCAACCTCCTCTCTGCCCTCCGACAGGGACAAATGACCCATGTGCCCTGTTTGGCTCACGTCCTTAACTTGGTGGTGCAGCGGTTCTTGGGCAGGTACCCGGGCTTACAGGATGTCCTGAGGCAGGCCAGGAAAGTCTGTGTGCATTTCCGCCGGTCATATAATGCCAGTACTCGGCTGACGGACCTCCAAAAGGAGTTTAACCTGCCCAAGAACCGCCTAATCTGTGACATGCCCACCAGGTGGAACTCAACGTTGGCCATGCTGCAGCGGCTGCACACGCAGCAGAGGGCCATCAATGAGTACCTGTGCGACTATGGCACCAGGACAGGGTCAGGGGAGCTTGGTTTTTTTTCCCCACGCCAGTGGGCCATGATCAGGGATGCATGCACTGTCCTGTCACCATTCGAGGAGGCCACGAGGATGGTGAGCAGTGACAGTGCATGCATCAGTGACACTGTCCCCCTTGTCCACCTGTTGGAGCACACGCTGCGTGGAATAATGGACAGGGCACTTGAGGCAGAACAGAGGCAGGAAGAGGAGGACTTCCTTAGCTCTCAAGGCCCCCTTTATCCAGACAGTGTTCCTGCGTGCCCGCCGATCACACAGGAAGAGGACGAGGAGGAAGAGGAGGAGGAGGAAGATTGTGTCAGTATGGAGGTGGAGCCTGGCACTCAGCATCAGCAGCAGTCTTTAAGGGATCAGTCCCAAGAAACACATGGACTTGTACGTGGCTGGGAGGAGGTGGCTGCGGACCATGTCGTTCTTAGTGACCCAGAGGACTCCGGACCGAATGCCTCAGCAAACCTACGCTGCATGGCCTCCCTGATCCTGCAAAGCCTCCGTAAGGATCCTCGTATTCGTGGTATCAAGGAGAAGGACCAATACTGGCTGGCAACCCTCCTTGATCCACGTTACAAGGGTAAGGTTGCGGACCTTATCTTGCCATCGCAGAGGGAGCAGAGGATGAAACATCTTCGGGAGGCCTTGCAGAAAGGTCTGTGCAACGCGTTCCCAGAGACTGGGAGGTTACAAACTCCTGTTTCTGGACAACGTGTTGCTGAGGCTTCGGTCAGTCAAAGAAGGAGCGGTGGAGAAGGTGGCCGTCTGACCGATGCGTTCAGACAATTTTTTGGTCCGCAGCCCCAAGGTATGATCGGTTCCAGCAACCATCGCCAGCGTCTGTTTTACATGGTGCAGGAATACCTAGGGGCAAGATCAGACTTGGACACCTTTCCCACTGAAAATCCTCTGGGTTACTGGGTCTTGAGGATGGATCACTGGCCAGAGCTTGCACAGTATGCAATTGAGCTACTGGCCTGTCCTGCATCCAGCGTTCTTTCGGAACGCACATTCAGTGCTGCTGGAGGCGTGGTAACCGATCACAGGGTGCGTCTGTCCACCGACTCGGTCGATCGGCTGACCTTCATAAAAATGAATGAGTCTTGGATCACCACCAGCTACCAAGCACCTGATGCTGATGTAACCGAATAATTTTTTTTGAAATCTCAGATCCCTTCAAAGACTGCCTATGCTGATGCTGAGTGACTATCCCTGAGTAATTATCCTCTTCCTCCTCAATCATCACGCTGATAGCTTGTAAGAACATTTTTGGTTCTGGGCGCCACCACCAGTGCCTAAGGCACAATTTTTCAGCCCCTGTTTAACAGGGGCGTGTAATTACAATTTTTGATGTAATACTTTGCAGCAGGGCTCGTTCCTGCATTCCAACTAGAGTGTCTGTGAGGGGTTGCAGTGTTGTGGCACCAGCACCAGTGCCTAGGGCCCAATTTTTCTGCCCCTGTCTAACATAGGCGTGTAATTACAATTTTTGATGCAATACTTTGCAGCAGGGCTCGTTCCTGCATTCCAACTAGAGTGTCTGTGAGGGGTTGCAGTGTTGTGGCACCAGCACCAGTGCCTAAGGCCCAATTTTTCTGCCCCTGTCTAACAGGGGCGTGTAATTACAATTTTTGATGCAATACTTTGCAGCAGGGCTCGTTCCTGCGTTCCAACTAGAGTGTCTGTGAGGGGTTGCAGTGTTGTGGCACCAGCACCAGTGCCTAAGGCCCAATTTTTCTGCCCCTGTCTAACAGGGGCGTGTAATTACAATTTTTGATGCAATACTTTGCAGCAGGGCTCGTTCCTGCGTTCCAACTAGAGTGTCTGTGAGGGGTTGCAGTGTTGTGGCACCAGCACCAGTGCCTAAGGCCCAATTTTTCTGCCCCTGTCTAACAGGGGCGTGTAATTACAATTTTTGATGCAATACTTTGCAGCAGGGCTCGTTCCTGCGTTCCAACTAGAGTGTCTGTGAGGGGTTGCAGTGTTGTGGCACCAGCACCAGTGCCTAAGGCCTAATTTTTCAGCTCCTGTTCAACAGGGGCATGTAATTACAATTCTTGATCTAATATTTCACAGCAGGGCCCTGTGAGGGCTTACAGTGTTGTGGCCACAGCAACACCTAAGGCCCAAATTTCTGCTGAGTATATAGGGCAGGACCCTACTTTCAAACATCTAACTTACAAACGACTCCTACTTGCAAACGGAAGGAGACAACAGGAAGTGAGATGAAATCTACCCCTAGGAAGGGAAATTCTCTCCTGTAAGAGTTAATATGGGAAAACAATTTCTCCTTTCCACTGATGCTTTCCAATCCTTGTTCCACAAAAAAACCCACATTTTCAAAAAACATTTTTCATTGGGACAAAAAAGTGAGGTGAAATCTTCTGAAGAGGAGGAAAGACAGCAAAACAAATGTCACAGGGGTGATAACCCTTCCCTATGTTTTCCAAAAAGCTTAGAAAAGATTTTTTGGCTGGAGCTAAACACGTTAAAAATGTTCAAAATTACAAACAGATTCTACTTAACAACAAACCTACAGTCCCTGTCTTGTTTGCACCGCCTGTATACTGCTGTTCAGAGTATATAGGGCCTGGTGGCCCCACACCTTTCCTTATTTTAATTTGGGTGCGGGGTTCCCCTTAATATCCATACAAGACCCAAAGGGCCTGGTAATGGACTGGGGGGGTACCCATGCCGTTTGTCTCACTGATTTTCATCCATATTGCCATGACCCGACATGACATTAAACCCGCAAGCAGTTTTAAATGAGATTTTTTCCTTTAAAAATGACATTTGGTGCAGGGACTGTTCTAAACATGGGAAACACGCGTCACTTTACAGGCATACTATAGACACCCCCCAGGTACGATATTTAAAGGAATATTTCACTTTTTTTTTTTTACTTTAAGCATCATTAAAATCACTGCTCCCGAAAAAACGGCCGTTTTTAAAAGTTTTTTTTGCATTGATACATGTCCCCTGGGGTAGGACCCGGGTCCCCAAACCCTTTTTAGGACAATACCATGCAAATTAGCCTTTAAAATGAGCACTTTTGATTTCGAACGTTCGAGTCCCATAGACGTCAATGGGGTTCTAACGTTCGTGCGAACTTTCGGTCCGTTCGCGGGTTCTGGTGCGAACCGAACCGGGGGGTGTTCGGCTCATCCCTATTTGCCAGCCGAAATTGGTGGCCTAAGGAGTCCATATAATAGTGAGCACAATCCGGTCCAGGACTCCAAGAGATCAGGAACAGCAACAGATGACAGCTATGTCCCCAGGCTGTGGTCATACCACAGCCTGCATCTTTTGCCAGACCAGACTGAACCCAGGCCATCACTTATTTGTCTTCCTTACATGCTTCCTTCCAGGCTGTTGCTGTGGTGTTGGAGGTGTGGCAGGAGGTGGAGGAGGTGGAGGAGGAGGATGGCCAAACTCACACAGGTGGGTTTTTGTTGTGAGTTGGCCCCTCAACCCCTTATTTTGGGTGATCACCATAAGTTCCTCACACAAGAGTCGTTTGCCTCCTCCATTTGCTGTAGTTTGTATGCAGTCATGCATGCAAAGGCCTCTTGGAGAGCATGGTTACCTTTGAGGGCTTCATTCACCTCCCTAATCAGCCTGAGCGCTGCCTCCTCCACGTTAATCCCCTTCCTGGCCCTTTTGTTTGGAAGGCGGAGGGGAGGGACCTGGGATTCTGTGAGGCTCTTACTGGGCATGGCTACCTCCTGGCTGCCACTTACCCCCGCCACCTTCTGGCTGCCACATTCCCCTGCCACCTCCTGGCTGCCACACAGAGGCGGCTCTAGGCTTTGTGAGGCCTTAGGCAAAACTTGGACATGAGGCCCCACTCACGCCCATAATGGGAAAAATAATTCAAACGATTAAAAAATAACGGTGTGCCCCCCCACAGCGCTGCCGACTTCCCTCCTCTGCTCTCCTGCTGACTGCTGTGTGGGATATCTGCAGTGCAGCTGAGGTTACAGAGAAAGGAACTGGGGAATGTGTTTCCTCAGTCCCTTTCTCTGTCTCAATAGTGAAAATTCAGGGGTCCGTTTAGACCCCTGATATCTCACTAAAGAAACCAAAAGGGGTGCAGAGTGTATGGAGGTGGGTGCTATGTACATGAGAGGGGTGCGGAGTGTATGGAGGTGGGTGCTATGTACATGAGAGGGGTGCGGAATGTATGGAGGTGGGTGCTATGTACATGAGAGGGGTGCGGAGTGTATGGAGGTGGGTGGTATGTACATGAGAGGAGTGCGGAGTGTATGGAGGTGGGTGCTATGTACATGAGAGGGGTGCGGAGTGTATGGAGATGGGTGCTATGTACATGAGAGGGGTGCGAAGTGTATGGAGATGGGTGCTATGTACATGGGAGGGGTGCGGAGTGTATGGAGGTGGGTGGTATGTACATGAGAGGGGTGAGGAGTGTATGGAGGTGGGTGGTATGTACATGAGAGGGGTGCGGAGTATATGGAGGTGGGTGGTATGTACATGAGAGGGGTGCGGAGTGTATGGAGGTGGGTGGTATGTACATGAGAGGGGTGCGGAGTGTATGGAGGTGGGTGGTATGTACATGAGAGGGGTGCGGAATGTATGGAGGAGGGTGCTATGTACATGAGAGGGGTGCGGAGTGTATGGAGGTGGGTGGTATGTACATGAGAGGGGTGCGGAATGTATGGAGGTGGGTGGTATGTACATGAGGGGTGCGGAGTGTATGGAGGTGGGTGGTATGTATATGAGAGGGGTGCGGAGTGTATGGAGGTGAGCAGTATCAAATACACCACTGGTCACTGATGCATTAGTGACCAGTGGCAGTTAATTAACCCCTTTGTGCTGCATTAGTGACACCAGTATCAGTATTTATAAACCCTTTCATGCTGTACCAAATAGGGGTCAATTAACATTGACGCTGGTGTCACTAATGCAGCACAAAGGGGTTAATTAACTGCCACTGATCACTAATGCATCAGTGACCAGTGGCAGTACATTAACCCCCTCCATGCTGCATATTAAAAATACCATTGTAAATTAACCCCCCCCAAAGAGTTACTCACTTCAGGCAGTTAACACAGCAAAGCCACTGTGACAACACTGCCTTAGGTTAGGTTTTTAGCCTCTGAAAACTTACTTGCTTTTGCAGGCGCTTCACTGGCTCCTCACAGGTCTTTGCAGCAGCACTCTCCCGCCTCCCGGTCTGTGAATGACATCAGGCCGGGCGGGACTAGTAAAGTTAGAGTTGCCACCACATCTTTAAACCCGAACACCTTTGAATTACACAGGTTCTGAGGCTAATTAAATGCAGACAAGGCACGAAGTGAGTTTAATTACCACCTTAATCAGCCACAGAACTTGTGTAATTAATATGTGTTCGGATTTAAAGGGATGAGGTGGCAACCATAAGTAAACTCCTGTCAGGCAGAGATCACTCCGCCTGACAGGGAAGACAGTGAATGCATCGGTTCGTTTGGACTCATGTCATATCACTAAGCTACTTACTCGCACGGTCGCACCGCTCTGTGCTGCAAATATAACCCAGACAGTGTAGCGGCAGCTGGCGGGTGTCACGGAGTACGTGCATTTTTACGAGGCCTCCCCTGCCCCCCGGCCAAGTCCACCCCTACCTCCTGGCGTGTTCAGCAGTGGCCGCCAGCTCCGCCTCCTCCTCCTCAGCGATCCTTTACCAGTCCGGCCCGCTCACCCTGCCAACTTGAAGACACTGACCAGGGACATTCCCTCCCATTCTCCCACGCACAAATCAGGCAAATTAGGCGGCTGCGAGGCCCCTGGAAGCGCGAGGCCTTAGGCGACCGCCTTTTTTGCCTAATTAGAGAGCCGCCTCTGCTGCCACATTCCCCCACCACATCCTGGCTGCCACATTCCCCAGCCTCCTCCTGGCTGCCACTTTCCACAGCCTCCTCCTGGCTGAGGCTTTCCTGTGTCTGAAAATGGACATAGTTTTAGTTTATTGTTCATCAATCACACACAATTTTCAGCTCATGACTGTTGCAAATTGAATGTTAATAAATAGAAAAGACTATCATTTGGACCCCAGCATTTTTAATTCTTGTCCCTTACATTTTTGGCCACTACTGTCCATTGATATATAAAACATATATCATATAACATATAACATATTAAACCAGCAATTAGTGATCAATAATAACATCTATTTCACATCATTTATTTTACGACAAGAAATATGTTAAACAATGCTATACCTGGCTCAAGCTGGGCTCCTCCACTTCTTTCTGGCTGGAAGGCCTAGGGTGGGCATTGGAAGCCTCAGCTGGGGTATAAGGAAGTGTGGAAGGTAGGGTTGAGAGGGATTCCCTGACTTCAGTCTAATCTGCCAGAAAATAAAGTCTTTCATAGTACCAAAGCCTGGGTACATAAATGTCATCTGCTGCTGCTCCTGATCTCATGGATTTCTGGACCTTAGTACGCTCAAGATTATATGTGCTCCTCAGGCCACAATTTTTTTTTTTTAAATAGGTGATGTCTGCCGTGGGGACCTGCGGCTTCACCAACTCCAGCAGCTTCTCCATTGCTGCCTGCCTCTTTATTTTGTTATTATAATGCGGGAGTTTGACCTGCCACAGACAGGGTAGCTCCCTGTATTTATCAATGAATATTGGGAGGAAACTGTGGTCTTTGAACCCATCCATTTTCTCTGCAAGACACAACACAAGACAAACCCTAATGTCAGGCGAAACTCTCCTAATCTTGACCCAATATAGGCCTCGATCTATAAGCAGTATAGGCCACTGATGCACCAACTTAAAACTGTACCTTCGTTATAACGATCGTCGATTCCGCTACTCAGTCTACCACTCACAGATCGTACGTACGACGCATGCGTGTTACGCTTTATATACACTGCGCATGCGTAAAACTCTGCCGGCCCCTGACGTTCTTTCTAGTCTATTCCCCACCTCTTGTCTTTTGGCACAGTGGGTAGAGAACATGGCGGAGACACAGCAGGTGCAGGCAGAGGAGAGCAGCAATGACGAAAGCCCGGAGCACGAACGTCCGGAGGAGATTTAAGGCCTCAAATATGTCCTTTGAAGAGATGGTCGACATCTTGACGAGGGCTGACTATGATGGGAAGTATGGACCGTACCTAAACCCAAATGTGAGACAGGCCAAGATCATGATTAAAGTTGTGAAAAGTCTGCACAGGAATTTTGGGGTACGACGATCCAAGGATCAACTGAGGAAACGATGGTCAGACCTCAAATTGAGGGAGCAGGATCAGTACAAAAGAATCAAGAGAGTTCTTCAAAAAAGTAAGCAGTTGTCCAGTGTTCCTATTATTATTACTTGCATGCTGCTCCATGTGCTTTTCTTTACTGTTGTACAGTTTAAAATGGCAACTTTCATGTTCATGGGCTCAGTAATCGGTCGTAGGAAACATTTGTTGTTCGTTCGCCCACTTATAAGTTGTTTTTGGCAGGTGCAGGTTAACTACATTTGTTAATGCCTATTTGTATTAAAAGAAGAGTGTTGTCTAAATGGGTTTGTAACTAGAATGAAATGGAAACTTGATTCAGTGTAAGGGGAGGACACTCAGCAGCTGTTTACACAACTGGATGCAGGATCACTAGTGTGGGACACCATAACAAACTTTTTAGGGTGTCCCACACAGGTGCTCCAGTGGATACTAGGGGTGTCTCCATTTGTGAAAATTGTACAAAAAAAGGGAAGTATTCCAGCTTTAGAAAGGAACAAAAGATTTCTTAAGCTTGGAACTCTGCCAAAATAGACAATTGGACAACACTTCCAAGCAATGTTTCATATTCCTATTACTGCCCTCAAATATCTGTGTGCTAAGTATACCTATTTTTTCTTCACATAGGGGAGAAAAGACTCGGGACATCTGAGGACACCACAAACCCCACACCTCCTGAAGAAGGGGAAATCCCAAAACCACAAGCAGAGGATGAGGAGGGAGACGTTTATGAAGTGGGTGAAATCGTCACCACAAGTGAGTGTCTGAGACCACAGCTTCAGGTAATAGATGGATGCCTGCATATTTATAATACATGGTGTGTTTTTTTATTTTAGGTGATGTGAATGTTGTGGAAGAAGAATCTCATTTCACAAGTGAAAGTGCCCAGATCCTCATCGGGGAGATAATGGGGTGCAATCGTGATTTAGAAAATGTAAAGGAAAACATCAATGATGTTCAACAAAAAATGAAGAACATCATTGATGTTTTGGGCAGAATATAAAACACACAAAAATTGTACCGTTTTATCGTGTATTTTTTCTTCTAAAGATAAGTTTGAAATTTTTTTAAAAGCCAAATTTTGAAGATGCACACGGTGTGTCAGCATGTGCTATCTGCCATCACGGGATATCAATGTACGCGTTTTGTGGGTGCAACCCCTTCCTCGCAACTCAAGTAGGTGAGAGGAAGGGGTTGCACCCCCAAAACTCATCCATTGATCCCCCATGATGGGAGCTAGCACATGTTGACATTAGGCATGGGATCAGGAGGGAAATCCCCAGTTTGAATCCCAATTTGTGTGCATCTTCAAAATTTGGCTTTTACAGGGGTGACATCACCCCATCTGATGAAAGCAATATCAACACAGTTTGGACATACAGTATTAAATGACTGATATTGCCTTAACTTTATCAAAGTTGAACTTTGTAAGTTCCTGAGTTGTGTATGCTATGGTTTGAAACATGCCTGTTTAACCAAAAAAAGGATATTTCTAAAAAAATAATGTTATACACCAAAGATGTTGGTTTGTTCAAAAACCCTTTTAACGCACTTGTGAATGTGCTTTGAGTAAAATGTTTTCTACTCAACAATGTGTGGCTTCTTCTTTCAATGCTCAGTAGCAATTTTTGAGCTTTTTCCACTTTGCACTACAAGTGCAGTTTCAGTGCAGTTTCAAGTGCACTTTTGCCGTGCACTTGGAGTGCAAAGTGAATTTTCCTTTAGTAAATAACTCCCACAGTGCTTTAAAATTTGCCACAATCACGCCATTTTCGTGACTAAACAAATTTCAGTTATGTTGCTGAAAATGATGAAGATTTTTATCAGTAATGCATTACATACATTAACAACAAAAAAAAGGTGTGTGTGTGTGTGTGTGTGTGTGTGTGTGTGTGTGTGTGTGTTGCAGACCCACAACATAATAGTTCGCTGAAGAAGAGATTGTCACCTCATGTATCAAAAAAATTACATTTGCACTATTGAACAAAAAGACAAAAAAGAAAAGCCCATTGGATAACCTAGGAGCCAGCTAAAAGAAGCACAAGAAGTAAATCAAAGTAAATATTATTTAGGTATAAATAAAAAATGTATTTTTACCAGGTTTGTTAACCATTTTGTGGCATATCAATGGTCCCCCTACCCGCAAAGTACTCTAGATACTTTTCACGAACTTCACGGGCGCTTTGGGGGGGCAAGCCAGGACGGCCAGCTTCATGGTAATAATCCGGAAAAAAGCCGGCCTCAGTCCCAACTGAGGCTCCATAGTTCAAAGCATTTTTTCATAAACAGTTATGCAATATGCAGCATGCCATAACTATATGATCGAGTTTATATTCCGCCATGTTGATCGCTGTGAGGAATAGGCGGAACTGGCTGGCCATTATTCCAAAGGCATTTTCCACCATTCTTCTGGCTCTGGCCAACCTGTAGTTAAAAACCCTCTGCTCCGGGGTGACGGTCCTCATCTGGAACAGCCGCATCAGGTGTTCACCCAGACCAAATGCCTCATCAGCGACAAAGATGAATGGGAGTCCTTCCACGTTCTCTTCAGCAGGTGGCAATCCCAAGCCACCATTCTGGAGCCATCTGTAAAATTTGGTCTGGGCGATGACTCCACCATCCGACATCCGGCTATTCTTCCCCACGTCCACATACAGGAGCTCATGTGTCACCGACACCACCACCAACATCACAATACTATTAAACCCCTTATAGTTATAATAGTATGACCCCGAGTTGGGGGGTGGGACGAAGTGGACGTGCTTCCCATCTATTGCCCCTCCACAGTTGGTGAAGTCCCACCGCTGGGCAAACTGGGAGGCCACAGTCTGCCATTCCTGTGGCGTTGAAGGAAACTGGGGAGTCAAACAAGAAAAAAAATAGTCATTTTGCACATAAACATTGCAAGCAGATTAGACACAAATATTTTTGGCCAAAATCAGTATTAACGTTTATTTGAAGGAGTATTTAAAGACAAAAAGAGAAGGTCCACTTATCAGATTCCTCACCCACTCTGATGGCCCATTGTAAAAATTTTAGGGGGGAGATGTTTTGGACAGGTAACCCTCTCCACTTCATTGAGAGCTGAATGCGTACAAAATAATATGTGTTACTTTGGCCAGGCTGTCCTTACTTACATTATTGTCAGCCCACTGGACAGGTAAGAAGTGTCATAATCCAAAAATATGAATACACACTGTACAAATTGAAGCACTTTTTTACATTCTGCAATTACTTATCAAGATAATAGGAGAACAAAACTTTAAACAGTACCATTTGAAAGTGTTCTGGCAGGCCCTTGCACTATATGCTTTGGTGAATTAATCCATACATATGACCACAAAAGAGGTAGGTATAATGTGTATGGGTTTGGCAAAGTCAGCAGTTAGAGGATTGGTATCGGTTGACTTAGCGGTTGGGGGGAGGGAGGGTTCAAAATGATTTTGGAACCCCAAAAAAAGCCTCTTACGCTCTGCATGAATTTAAAGACACAAATAACATTTGTACACATTTTAGGGGGTGTTTAGGCTAAAGCACTATTATGGAGCTGACAAAATACACTGTTAAGTGACTAGCCTAGGTGTGTATGGGCCCAGGATAGCATGCTGAGGAGGTTAGTGAAGGCAAATATGCATGAAGGACAAAAAAAGGAACTTTAAAGCTTCCAGCATGCATGAGGACAAAGGGGACATTCATAGCATATTACAATCATGGTAATTAGGGAATGATGAATGAAATACAATACATTAGCAAACATGAAATACATAGAATGTGATGTTAAAAGGAGATTACTTACCCTAATATAGTCCTTCTGCAGGACCTGAATGATGGCAGAACAGGTCTCTGGAATAATGATCCCCAGAGCCTGGGGCGAGATGCCTGTCAAGAACTTGATGTCCTGGAGACTTCTCCCCGTCGCCAAGTACCGCAACGTGGCGACTAGCCTCTGCTCAGGAGTGATGGCTTGCTGCATGCAGGTGTCCTGCCTGTTAATATAAGGGGACAGCAAGGCCAACAAATGGTGAAAAACGGGGTCCGTCATCCAGAGATAATTCCTGAAATCATCAGGATTATTCTCACGGATCTCCCGCAACAAAGGCATATGAGAGAATCAGTCACGCTGGAGCAACCAATTCTTCGTCCATGAACTCCTCCCCACCCTGTTCTTGGACTGAGCTTGGGTCAAAGCAAGAACCCCAACACCAAGCCCCCACATAGCACGGACTCTATGACGATTACGTAACCGCAAAATGGCTTCAAAACCGTCGGCTGGTCAGAACAAACTAACAGAAAGCACTGAAAAACAGAAAGGCCTGAGAAGAACGAGCTGAAAATCAGAAACAAGCGGACAAGAACGCACTGAGAATCAAATACGTACTATAATAATAATTATACGCACTGACAAACAAATGCGAACTGACTACATGCACTGAAGAACAGATACGAACCCACAAGCACAAACTGAAGAGCAGTAATGATCTGAAAAGCACGAGGCTGAAAAGCGTGAATCGTCTCTCACCAAACTTCTACTAACACGAGATTAGCAGAAGGAGCCCAAAAGGTGACACACTTGGTATTGAACTTCCCTTTTCTAGTGCCGTCATACGTGTTGTACGTCACCGCAAACTTGACGTTCGCAAATTCCGACCAACTTTGTGTGACCGCGTGTATGTAAGACAAGTTTGAGTCAACATCCGTCAGAAAAAAAACATGGATTTTGTTGTCGGAATGTGCGATTGTGTGTATGGGGCATAAGAATCACCACTACTCTCTGAATTCATTTTTTTTAGCCAGTTTTCTATCAATTTACAAACTGATCTTTCCAAGCCTGTAGACTTTACCTTACATATTAGACGTGTGTGGGGACTGTGTCAAATACTTTTGCAAAATTCAAGTATACCACGTCCACAGCCACTCCTTTGTCCAAGGTTTTATTTACCTCCTCTTAAAAAGAAATCAGGCTTGTTTGACAACTTCTATCTTTCATGAATCCATGCTGTCTGTGGCTTAAAATATTTTTTTTCAGCAAGAACGCATCTATGTGGTCTTTTATTAAACTCTCCAATATTTTTCAAACTATAGAAGTTAAACTAACAGGTCTATAGTTAATTGGTAAAGATTTTGATCCCTTTTTAAATATGGACTTGAAATGTATTTTTTGTTTGCTGCCACTTTCAGTTGAGACTTAATTGATCATTACTTTAAAGGACCACCTGGCCATTGGGGATTGTATGGCCTCTCTCAATTAAGATCCAAAAAGTAAAGGAAAGATTAGGTTATAATAAGATGTTTCAAGCAGCAGTCACCCCACATATTGCAGGTATGAGAGCGATATTATTGGGTCATTTATAGACATTATGACATATCTGTTACAGGATTTACGTGCTTACCAACAGATGTTTTCCAACATAACATAATAATATTAGGACAGGCAAGGAACACTATGCATTTACAAATATGTGCCCATCTCTAATTATGAAATGGAGGTTTGGGAAGATAATATAATATCAATCTCACCATTGATCCCAAATGTTGATTTTTAAAAATGAAAAAATGCCTTAAGTTACATGGACCAGCTGGTTCTGATAGCTGGGTCATAATTAGAATTTCTGACACTAGTGCAAACTCCCGATTGCAGCCCCGGGCAGTGTCCATATAACCATTTATTCAATCCGTTGGTGACTCTATAAGGCCACAGCACACCATTCTGTATCTGCATGCAGCTCATTGCATGTAATATTAGAAGGAATAGCTAACCTCCATACAACTAATATTTTGGATTTTATGAGAGCTGTAACTTATTCCCTCTGATGTTTGGAAAATTACTAATGGTTGCAGACAGTTTGGAGCTCCAGTACGGATTGACCTCTTCCCCTTGATGATTTGCAGTCATCCAGTCTGGAGGATATTTTTGATGGGTATTGAAGTGATTACTTCTTATCTATAGTTAAAACTCATTAGCGGTGAGGTATTAATTCTAGTCTGCAAGTCTTTTTAGATTCTGAACATCACACCACTGAGCTCTATGATATTATTATCACATTTTATGTAATATTATCATCACACTTTCTATATCCCCTTTTAAAATTATACATGGCTGAGCCTAAACTGGTTAGCCAATGTATTTACATTGAGTGTTCAAGCTAGGCTTCAGTGTACCAATTTCCTATTGTCCGCAGCAAAGGAGCTGTGGTCTGTGACCACTGTGAATGGTGCCCAGGCCATAGGTTGAGGCACTGGTCTAAACCACAAACATGCAGATGAAGTCTAGGGCCTGCAGCACTGGAGATTTGGATATGGTACACTAAACGCTCACTGTTCACAGTCTAGTGTCTGGAGGACCTGCCTTGGCAGTTTTTTCCCTGTCAGGTCTGTTATGAGCTTAGCCAGGACCCTTTAGTTAGAAACACATTTCCTAGAGTACCCCACAGTCCCCAAGAAGGACATGACCTACCTGCTTCTTGGTCTGAGGGGTGAGATACATGCCTTGCCCTACTACATGCCCCAGGTCATCATGCTGACTTGACATTTTTTGGGAATTTTTGTCAGGGGTGCTGCTGTGAGCTTCTCCTAGACGGGTGATTCTTGTGCTAAGCATGTCTGGTACTAGACACTTGACAATGTCATCTAGATAGGCACAGTGTTTCCACCCTTCAAGCGGATTGTTCCCAACCCTTTTGAAGACCTTAATAATATTTCTCCCAAGCCTCAAGGGTTAGCATTATCTGTTAGTAGGTCTATGATTGTAAGACAGCAGGCACCAACCAGCTTATCCAACAATCCAACAATGCCTTGTGCTCTGAGACTTACAGATCACCCTCAAATCACCCCCAGTGCAATCATTTTCTAGATCTTATTGTCTTCCTGAATCTCTTGGAAGACCCTATAAGCCGACAGCCTAAAAAGGTTTGTAGCTCCCCATGTCTATGAAGTGTACTGTCAAGTGGATCAGATTAGGGCATGCAGAGAAGATACCTTGGTAGAACTCCACCTGCACCTACAACATGTTTACATAATACAGTTTGAGCTTCTTACAATTGACTTTAAGGGATTCCAGGAATGTCACGTCACTCTTTTTCTTATTTTACATAATTGCTTGGATTAGATGCAACCCTACATGATTTTTTTCCATGCCAAAAGAAATTTGGGGAAGGTAGGTAATCTTTCCGAGTCAATTTTTTTCCAATAAACTACAATTAGGGTATGATATTACAAACACAGCAGCCCTAAATATTGTGGTGAGTCACTGCCTATTAAGCAAGCATATGTCAGAGGAAGAGATGGGGCATAATTTATTTAGAAAAAAAAGTATTTCAGTTTATTAGCTCACGAGTCAAGAGCAAGGAATGCAGCACTCAATCAAAAACACAAGTGTTTTTACAAAGTTTTAGGCCTGGTTCACATTGGTGCGACATGAAAGTCGTGTGACTGTCGATCTGACTTTGCCCTGTGACTTCGGTCCGACATTGATCCGACTTCGAAATAAAAAGAGAGAAGGGCGCACCAGCCATGTGCATTATCTTTTGTAAAACATTTATTAGGTAAAATGATAAAGGAAATTACTCACAAGCAGTAGAGAATCATGTGCCATAAACCTTGGACATCAACTTGCAACAAGTGGTAAAAATGATGAACAAAGCCTTCCAAAGGTATTTCAGAGGAATATATAACACTGCTCGCTGCATGCGACTTTAATGAACGGGATCCGACTTTAAAATGAGTGTGACTTGGGTCTGGTATGGATTTTGAGGGGAAACCCCACAGCAAAATAAAAAAATAAAAACCCCCCAAAAAACACATCTCCACCGTCGAATGCTCCCACCGTTCTGGCAGCTCCAATGTCTGACAGTTCTTATATAACTACGGGGAGTGGCTATGCGGTGACGTCACTTGGAGACCCCACCGCTTGTGACGTCACAGGCCCATCATGCTCGGGGTGGTGACGTAAAAGGGGCAGGTCCTTTTCATGGCAGGTATTTATGTGGCATATGCTGATGTGCATGTGATAAGCGTGTGTGCAGCTGCTAAAACCTGAAGTGCCCACTATTAATGGGGGATAGAGGCTGGAGTATATATAATTTTTTTCATACAAAGTAAACATTATGGAAGATGTGTGGTTGATAACTTAATATTATGGCTGCCGCTAGCAACCATGGGTCTCCAAAATGGATGCCTATACATTCACACTTGAAATGTGCAGTGTAGGCATAGTCAATATGGCCACCAAGTGTTGCTATGGCTAACGATAAACAGAGAAGGTATTTACAGCAGGCAACTTTCACCCAACTCTTTTCTCTGACAAAGTCACTTGGTTTGTGACATGACACATAGGGCAGAAACAGGTGATGTCATACGCAAAACCGGAAGCCGTTGTCTGGCACCAAGTTGCGGTATAGTGGATAAATTCTGTGTTATGCGATGTTGTTTTTTCAAATATTTTATTGATGACAAGAATCAAAGTACAATAAACATGTCACTTTTGAGATATAAGGAAAAAATCTATTAAAATAAAGCCAATTAGTAAAGAAGATGTTAGGATTAAAGTCATAACAACAATAAAGAATAATAGGGTATCCATGGCAAGGATAATATCGTGACAAGAATTTAGACAAAAGGGGTCCCTGTTGTAGGGTAGACAACTGAAATAACAGTGGGTATGTTTTATAAAACAATACAGAGATACCGAAGTCTGCCGGTGGGATGCGGGGTATAACTCTTGTGGGGAGCATGTATCTTACCTTTGTTCAAGTTTTTTATTGGAAAGGAGAAGGACAGGATACAATGAACATGTCACTTAACATGCTGTTTTTTTAACACTGTAATGCGTGTACACACGAGCGGACTTTTCGACAACAAAGGTCCGACAGAACTAATTTGCCAGACAATTCGATCGTGTGTGGGCTTCATCGGACCTTTGGTGTCGAAAAATCAGATGGACTTTAGAAATAGAACATGTTTCAAATCTTTCCGACAGACTCAAGTCCGGTCGAAAAATCAGTTCGTCTGTATGCTAGTCCAACGGACAAAAAACGACGCTAGGGCAGCTATTGACTACTGGCTATGAACTTCCTTATTCTAATCCGATTGTACGTCATCACGTTCGAATCAGTTGGACTTTGGTGTGATCGTGTGTAGGCAAGTCCGTTGCGTCGTAACTCCATCGAAACTCCGTGGAAAGTCCATCAAAAAGTCCTTCGGAGTTCAGTCCGTCGAAAGTCCGCTCGTGTGTACACGGCATAAGTGTGTTTTTTTATTAATCTGGAAACATTTTTAATATACTGCACTATGGCAGTTCTTTCTGTTTTTGATGCTATGAATATCAAGCGTTATTGAACAAGCAGACAGCCAGGACCCTGACTATTTTAAAGGGACACGCACCCTAAATACTTTGGAGGTGCAAAACAGTATAAAGCGGGAATATGTTCCAGTGATTTCCATTTAAGTACAAGGAAAATTGCTATATGACCTAAATATTGTTGGGTCATAGTTTTGGTGAGAGCAGTGTGAGCACACAGGTGGAGCACATGTGAGATTTGCAATGGTGTTACAGCACTTGAGTTTTGGGCACAGTATCCACTGCAAAGATTATGAGGCATCACAGATCGTGAATTTTGCTTATTTAAACCGAGCTGTGAGCACAATAGTCACACTGAAGAAAGAAAAAGTGTTATCACAGACTTTGCACTTTGATTATTCATGGGTATTTTGTCATATATTTTGAGTGTAGCGCTACCCCCCGCAGGAGCCGCTGGTGAATATAGGTATCTCCCACCCTGCACAGCCAGGCACACTGAATTTTCCACACACCCTGGAGTCAGGAATCAGTCCTTGTAGGTCTGTTTTTGTATTTGATTAGGGGAGTTAAACTTGGACAGGAGATAGGGTATTATGGGATGCTCACTTGATCAGCAACGTGAGGATTCTTCAGGGACACAAACTATATACACATACAATATACTTTATACACTTCTCCTTCTACCGCCACCACAATCTTGCTTGTAAGAACTACATCTCCCAGGACCAGCTAGCACTGTAAGGATGATCCAGCATAGGCTCAGATCCACAGTAAATGCCCTTTGCAGGCAGGGACCATGGGCCCCTTTGATAGTGTAGCAATAAAAAAAGGCCCAGTGCTTAGCTATTCTATTCCTGTGGCTACCGACCGCAGCACCAACTCTTCAGGCCTGATCCCAGCTTCAACTATTCAGGCACTGCCAGCCCACCTGGCTTCAGCTGCCCCTTTCACTAGCCCTCCTGGCTAAGACTCCACAGTCCGCCCAGACTGACGCTGCATCCATCCCAGACTGCTTGCACCGAGTCCCTTCAGTCATGCTTTTCAGTCCTCTGACTGTGCACTCACCAGCCCACCTGGCTGTCTTCCTCCCTGGAGATTCGCCTGGTAGTGTCCTCCTGCTGTCCTCTCCTTGTTCCTGTGCCTCCTGGTCAGGATCCCCTTGTGTGTCTTAAAGAGGGGTCTCTTCCGCACCCAAGCCAAGGCTTGAGTTCAGCCCCCCCCAGACTAGGTGGTTACTCTCGATGGCCTCTGACAGGTAACACTCCATCTCCAGCTTCCACCCGAATGCCACTGCCACAGCTGGGCTGACCCTGAGTATTTGAGGTGGCCCCCTGCCAACTCATCTGTTGGGGATTGGTCAGGGCCCTCATGAATACTCCAGGCAGCACCTCCTCCCCTCCACTCCACTCCCATTCTTCTGGAATCTTCTGCTGGTTTCCAGAAGTAGGGGGAGGTATCAGAGATTCTGCCTGTGAGTCATATTAGCTTCCAGCCAAGCCTGCACAAATATACCTACACTCAAGCAAAAATCTCTAGCACTCTAGCAATGCTAGGGGTTGCTACATAAGGTTTAAGTATGTGGTGTTGATGTTTAATTGTGGCAAGCAATACATAATAAGTTTGCTTATTTTTTTATATACTTATTAGAAAAGAGCATCTGTCTTCTTTGTTTAATTAGAGTTGTGTCATGGGGCGGAGCCAACTGCCCTCTTTGTAAAGGAGAGAAGCCGGCCTTTTCTCTGAGGCTTTTGGCGGTGGTGACACAGGGCAGGCTCTCCCTTTCTGACTAGGGGTGCATGAGTACACCACCTGTATACTGCTGTTAACTAGCAGACTCTCTTAAGGTGGGAGGGGAAGCCCTGTGATTTACCAGCATGCTTGGAAGATGTCTTCCAGGCAGCAAGGAGAGGGAAGCACAGCTGGGATAGGTGCAGGTGTGCAGTAGTCAGAACTAGAGGATTCTAGTGGAAGTACTGCTGAGTTTGTATATCCTGATAGACCAGAGGGGAAAGCAGCATCAGAGCCATTGTGTCTGTTTGGTATTTTGGCCACTGCAGGGCCATCAACTTCCACTTATGACACTAAGGATGACTTGGCTGTGGCTTTGGCTGGCCTGGAAGGGCCTAATGACCCCGATTCCATGGTACTTCCAGCTCCTCATCTTCCAGACAGTCCTTTCAGTGCTCTCAGGTGGCTGTGTCTAGTGGAAGAACACAGGGCCAAGGACAAAAGAGGTACTGACCAGCCAAGACTGCCAAACCAGAATCCAAGTTCTCCTCACTGCGAAGGATGGGGGAGGTTGCAGGCTTTTTCAGGAGCCCGGAAGGAAGTTATTGTAGACAATTGCGTACTTTCAACAGTCTGTCATGGGTACAGGTTGGAGTTTTGGAAATTTCCTACTCTACGATTTATGTGTTCAAATGTACCTGTAGATTGCAGAAGAGAGCATTATTGTTTCAGGCACTCTGGGTACATTGGGTCAGTTTCAGTGACTGAAAGATGCCTAGGTTTTTATTTCAATCTCTTCACCGTCCCAAACCTGAACAGGGATGCACGTCTGATCTTGGACCTCAAAGATCTAAAGAAGTTTCTCAAAATTCACACTTTTCATATGGAGTCAGTTTGTTCAGTGGTGGCATTGATTCAACAGGGAGACTTTCTTGGGTCAGTTGACATAAAGGATGCATATCTCTATTTTTTTCCACACAACAGTTCATGTGGTTTGCCATGCAGGTTCAGTTTGTGGCTGGCCACAACTCCTCAGCTTTTTGGCAAAAGTGTTTGCCTTGGTCCTGGGCATAGGTGTGTGCAGCCTATTCTATTAGGGTGTGCACCTCAAAGCTCCAACACATATGCCTTTGTGACATATTAACCGGCCTGTTTCCCACTCATCATCCGAAAAACAATGGGGGGGAGCAGGTGAGCACACAGGGGGTCCTGGGCAGCAGAAAGAAAAGGAAATGGGACAAGAGGGGTGGCATACATTGGTACCAATCCCCTGTATTTTCCTCCAGTGGAAGCTGAATATCGGCAAAAGGAAGAGGAGGAGAAGCCTACTTTCAGCTGCTGCAGCAGAAAATACAGATCAGTCCCTTAATTTCCACTCCAGCCGCCTATCCTGTCCAGGTTCTGGGGGTCGGCAAGTAAGGATTACGGCTTACCTGTCACCTGCCCACAATTAATGGGTTGCCAACTCCAGGATTAGGGTGTGCCCAGGCACACCTGGCACACCCCTTGCGCACACCTATGGTCCTGGGCTATTAAAGGAGTGTGCATCTGGGTATCTAGATGATATATTGCACAAGAACAGTTGGTGCATCGGTTGAGGCAAAATGTGTCCCTCACAATTTGTACGCTTGAAAAATCTGGGCTAGGACCTCATTTGGAGAAATCTGCTTTGGAACCAGCACAGAGCCTGGAGGATCTGGGCATTCTGGACACTGCCAGAGCCAAAAGTTTTTTTTTTGCCTCTAGGAAAGAGTCTTTCTGGACTGCCATATGTCTTTTGCCACATTGGACTGCCATATGTCTTTAGGCACCAGTATGCCTCAGACATTGAACAGGTGGATAGTTCCTCGGAAGTTGGAGGCAGGGAAGTTGTGTGTTTTCTGGAGGTGGTAACTACTGATGGCAGTCTGACAGGATGGGGAGCCATTCTGGGGTCAGTGTCAATGTTAGGGCAAACAAGAGGTGGATCTTCTAGTGTCCAGGTTCAACACAAAGCTTGTCTCCAGGATGAGAGATCGACAGAGGATTAGGGTGGATGACCTGGTAACACCATGGGGCCATTTCTCCCTAATGTATGCCTTCCCATCAGTTTAGCTTCTTCTGCATCTGTTGTGCAGGATCCATAACGTAAAAATGCTGGTAATTTTATTCATATCAGCTTGGCCCAGGTGGGCATGGTACGCTGATACCATGAACTTTGCAGTGGACGGCCCTTGGGCATCCCAGGACAGACCTCCTGTCTGATATTGTTCAATATTGCATCCTGCTTTACGGTCATTGGGTTTAATGGCTTAGCTTTTCAAACCCAGGTACTTAAGGAATGAGGAGTCTTTGTTGAAATCATTCCTACGCTATTGAAGGCCAAAAAGTCTTCCCCAGGAAGGTTTATCATATGACTTGGAGGTCTTATGTATCCTGTGAGACCAGAAAGATTCATCAATAAAAGTACATGATTGGTCAAAGTTTGGCCTTAAGTACAATGAAAGGGGTTATAAACCCTTGTTTTTTTTTTTTTAATAACAAACATGTCATACTTACCTCCACTGTGCAGTTCGTTTTGCACAGAGTGGCCCCGGTCCTCCTCTTCTAGGGTTCCTCAGCGGCACTGGTGGCTCCTCCCCACATCGAGTGTCCACATTGGAGAAGGCTATCCTAAGGTGGAAACTCTTCCCGAGTCCTGCATCTGCATCCATTAACACAGAATGCAGGACTCGGCCCCGCCCCCCAGTGCCGCATCATTGGATTTGATTGACAGCAGCAGGAGCCAGTGCTATCAATCTATCCAATCAGGACACGAGACATCAGCTAGAGATGGTGTGCTCATTCCCGGCTGGAGGATGACAGCGTTCAGGTAAGTAAAACGCTGGTAACCCTGGTTTCGCCTGGTAATTCTCCCCTGTGCCTGTGGAACTTAAATATGGTTTTGTCTGTTTTTCAAAAACCACCTCTTGAGCCAATTCATGAGATTACATTAGTCCTATTGTTTTTCTTGGTTGCAATAACTTCAGTAAGGGGGGTGTCCGAAATGGCGGCTCTGTCCTATACAGAGCTGTTTTTGGTTCTCCACCATGACAAGGTGGTATTGTACACTCATCCATCATTCTTGCTGAAGATGGTTTAAAGTTTTCCTTTGAATCAAGATATTGTCTTGCTGTCATTTTTTCCCAGTCTTCAGTCACAAGGAGAGAAAGCCCTGCACACATTCAATGTTTTTTGGGCTGTCAAGTCATATTTGAAAATGTATGAAGTAATCAGGCAGTTGGATTCTTTATTCTTCCTTTCTGAGGGTCCTAGAAGAGGTCAAGTGGCTTCAAAGTTGACCAGGACAAAAAAAATAGAAAAACACTCCTATGGCCACATCCGTATAAATTGGCATAAGAAAAAAGAAGGGGGTTCAACAAGGACCCCCTGAGCGGACTTTAGAGGCACAACAAAGCTGAGAAAGCATAATCAAAATAACAATATAATCAATTTTATTCAATATAAATACATACAATACAAAGACATTAAAAAATAATCTATATAAAAAAATATACATGATACACGATGACACATTGTATATTTTTTTATATAGATGATTTTTTACTATCTTTTGTCAATGTCTTTGTATTGTATGTATTTATATTGAATAAAATTGATTATATTGTTATTTTGATTATGCTTTCTCAGGTTTGTTGTGCCTCTAAAGTCCGCTCAGGGGGTTCTTGTTGAACCCCCTTCTTTTTTCAAAGTTGACCATTTTACAGTGGATCCGGTAGCTTATTGTACAAGCCTATGACTTGAAGCAAACAAAATGTCTCAGCTTAATGAAAACTTAAGCCATAACCACAAAAGAACTACAAAAACTGCAAAAAAAAAACTACAAAGAAATAACCTCAGTGGCCAGCTGCCACTCCAAAAAGTGCCTACCTAATTACATTTGTGTACTAGTATAATTGTGGAAACAGTGCTAATATCTCTAATAAGCATGAAATAAACACTCCAAAAAATCCCCTATTAATTGTTGTATATTCACTAACAAACACACAAGATCACTCTATGCAGTACTTTTATAACCCACAAAAGTATATATAAAGTGCTATGTGTAAACAATCAGTCCATATACTATATCCACACTTCAAGTGCGCCCATCAAGTGCGCCCATGTGTCACATTGATCACTTGAATCTTCCTCATGCAATTTGCATTCCACCATGACTCAGAAGACAATGCACACTCACCAGAAAATCTGTGAAAATCCTTCTCTCCTATACCATACTCTTCCTACACCATCTCTCCTCCAAGTTGGTTTGAAGCAGACAAACACCAGAGAAAATGAATTCCTATGCAGGGGTACACCTCATGGCCTCCAAGTTAATTAGGAACATACATAAGCCAAAGAAAGTACGTCATTGTACAGTATATTATTAAAAACCTAAATTAAATGTGCCTCTTGAGGCACTACAATAGATCGCCATAAGGTTTTACTTGGATACACTGCTGCTCCACGTTCCCTGAGCCAGTGTGCGTTGCACTGGGCAGATGGCTGGGACTTTCGATTGGCAGTATTGATGTACACACCTTTACAAGGTTTTTCCAGGTAGACATAATGGTTTGGTATAAAGTAAATACTGCGCTAACACAGATAAAATTAAAATGAGCTGCGACTAAAAGGTAGTAAACCATAAATCCAATAAAATTCAAAAAGTCGCGCTAGAAGAATGAGAGTGGCAACAAACAGGTGCCACCACATCAAAATGAATAATGAAAATAAATAGTGGTCACTGTGCAAATAATTATAATACTAGGTGTATATATCCACCGCAATGAAAATTAAATGAATGTTAAATAAACAGAACACAGATATTGCTTTCTATGCCCATAAAAAAGAAAAGAAGAAAGAAAAAGAAAAAAGAAAATTATTGAATTCAAGAATAAGTGATTATATGTGAACAACAAAAAATTCCTCAGAACGCTAAAGCAAAGTGCAACAGTGTATGAGAGCTGTGCAAAAACAATAAAACATATACAGTGTAAAAAGCGTTAATTATACAGTGTAAAAATTATAACAAGCTTATGTATTCCACCAAAAGTCCATATCCATACAGGAACAATAATTAATAAAGTTCGTGCATGCTTTATAGCACAAAAACGTAGTGATGAGTGTCCCCAAGTGCTGAGTGAATTTTAGAACCAAAACTTGCTGCAGTGACTAAATTGCGTAGGCAGACCTCCACCATTCAAAAATGCTGCCTCTTACCAGAAAAAGTCGGTCTCTAGATTATAGGAGACCTAAAGGGCGGATGGCTGCAACCCCAGCCGGGGATCTGTACAGCAGACACTTGTTATCATCCGAATCCCGGAACTCTCTCCGTCAATCACACCATAATGAGTAGGATAAGTCCCCATAAACATAAGCTTGTTATAATTTTTACACTGTATAATTAACGCTTTTTACACTGTATATGTTTTATTGTTTTTGCACAGCTCTCATACACTGTTGCACTTTGCTTTAGCGTTCTGAATAATTTTTTGTTGTTCGCATATAATCACTTATTTTTGAATTCAATAATTTTATTTTTTCTTTTTCTTTCTTCTTTTCTTTTTTATAGACATAGAAAGCAATATCTGTGTTCTGTTTATTTAACATTCATTTAATTTTCATTGCGGTGGATATATACACCTAGTATTATAATTATTTGCACAGTGACCACTATTTATTTTCATTATTCATTTTGATGCTGTAGGCACCTGTTTGTTGCCACTCTCAGACATAATGGTTTGCTGCTTTTGGTTGCAGCATTTTTTTGGCTGTGGAATAATTTCCTGGGGCCTGACCGTGGCTACTGTGTCTCCTTATCCTCAAGCCTATTGCTTTGGGACATCCCAGGTAATCATGATTTATAGCCTGCTCAGTGTCCCATGATGTACGATAAAGAGAATTTGATTTTTGTACAAAACTGTAAAATCCATTTCTTAGAGTACATCATGGGACACAGAACTCCTTCTCATCTTTTGGGGGACCATTGCTTTCTACAAAACTGAGGAACTTCCTGAATAGGATGGGTTATGCAGGGGGACTGTTCTTTCTGCAAGTGTCCAATCTCCTATAGGTGGCACATAACCAAGGTAGTAATGATTGATAGCCTGCTCTGTGCCCTGTGATATACGATAAAGAAATGTAATTTTTGTATTTAAAGATGGAGCCTTCTTGCTCTCTCCCTCTCAAATTGCCTCTGATGGATTTTACAGATAATTACAAAAATCTGCTTCTTTTACTCCCTGGGACAAAGGAAAAAATGTATTAAACAATTATCTGCACATATTTCAAAGCACATTTTACAGGTCAAGAGTTTCAGGTCAGTAGCAAGATTGGGTCATTTTTAAGTAAGGAATCAATTTGAGGCCACATCACAACTGGGGGAGCAGCATGAGGATACAAAAAAATTGTGTCTGGTTGTAATGATAATACACTATACTTTACCAAAATATTTATTGAGTTTGGCTCATTCCTAGTGAGAACGCTTAAAATTTTGCAGTGTATTCACTGTAGGATTGTCACTCCCAGCAACCATACAAGGCTAAGTCACTATTCATGCTAAGGAGGAGTGTTATCATCATTTTCAACTCTGACAACAACTCAAAACTCTCACTGCCATTCAGAGCTGGTCATATAATCCAGTAGGGTGCTCTGCATCTGGAGGAAGTAACAAAGAAGATACATCCTTTACTCATAGAGAAGATATGTAAAAAACTCAGGTTGAAATAAGACACAAGTCTATCTGGTTCAACCAATAGACACAAACAAATGAAAACCTCCATATACAGAACTCTATACTCTCAGTTGATCATGGTCCAATTTGCTCCCCCAGGGAAAAAAAGGGAAAGGCACCCTGTACAAAAGCCTTAACCAAAGAATGAGAGGCAAGTAGCCTTTGGAACAGGATAATGGGGGCTGACATATGAACGTTTATGGTACTGAGGGATAAATCCTGATCCAGGTTTGTTCCAAAAAGGACAAAATCTACCCACACAGTATTTCCTTGGATGAAATGATTTGCCTCACACAAAGCTGTGTATGCCTTCCATGTGCCATGACATACCTTTTGGGATGTAGACTTCCTAGCTTCAGTTGTGTAGAAATTACCAAAACAGAAAGGTCCCTATCTCTTATGCCGCGTACACACGAGCGGACTTTATGGCAGACTTTGCCCGGCGGACTTTTCGACGGACTTTACGACGGACTTTCTGAATGAACGGACTTGCCTACACACAATCAACCAAAGTCTGTCGAATTCGTATGTGATGACGTACGACCGGACTAAAATAAGGAAGTTCATAGCCAGTAGCCAATAGCTGCCCTAGCGTGGCTTTTTGTCCGTCGAACTAGCATACAGACGAGCGGACTTTTCGACCGGACTCGAGTCTGTCGGATAGATTTGAAACATGTTTCAAATCTAAGTCCGTCCAACTTTTGAGAAAACAAAGTCCGCTGGAGCCCACACATGATCGAATTGTCCGACGAAATCCCGTCCGCCGGGCAAAGTCTGCCGTAAAGTCCGCTCCTGTGTACGCGGCATTAGAACTTGGCCTTCAACAGACAAACCATCAAAGCTAGCTGTGGAACAGGGTTGTAAAGTAGTCCTTTGGACAGAAAATCTGGTTTATCTGAAAGAGCCCATAGTGTGTCTGCCAGGAGCCTGATAAGGTCTAAGTATCACATTAAATCTAATTGTCCATATACCCATTGCACGCTTTCCTGGAATAGGCTCTAAAATAATGGGCGTTGCGACAACCACCAGTTGGGGACTAGAACATGCACAGTAGAGTGTAAATATTTGTGAGAACACCACAGATCTTCCGATTAAGTCTGAATGTTTTCTTATTAAAGAACAAACACCTGGCAACTGCTCTCTGAAAAACAATTCACTGTGGATCACAGAGGGGTGGCAAGATTGAACGAGCTCTAAAGCTGCTATACACTGAGCAAATTTCATCTGTTTCCTGAGGAACCAATTGAAATTCGTTCAGTGGGTGGCCCTGTTGGCACCCTCCTGACCGACATCCTTTGACTGAGAAATGGAAGGAGCTGGGTGAAAAAAATTGCCTGAACAACAAATGTATCCAATCAGGCCCAGACTGTCCATAGGGCACACCGGGCATTTGCCGGTGGGCCAGGGGCCTCCGGACTGCAAGTCTTAGGAAGAGCGGCCACTTGATGACTGGGCCACACAGCGGTAGGTGAGCGGTGACCGGGGTCCATGCTGGGCTGACACAGACCACAGCAGCCGCTCACCTCCCGCTATGCGGCCGTGCCTAAAGCAGGGCCAGTGCCAGCAAACTATGAGGTGCAGAAGAAGGCGTGAGAGACGGCTCCTGTGACACAGGAAGTGCCTGCAGGAGACAGACACCTCCTGGGCCAGCCACTAGAGATATTGCTGCACTCAGGGGACAACAGTGGCCTCTCTCCTAACACCAAGACGGATGCACAGGGATGAAGGTGAGTGCAGAGAAAACCCTAAACTGATCCAGTGTGTTACAGCCAAAGTCCTGCTTTGTAGCGGCGGGGAAAGGGGGTGGATTGGGGCTGTCTCTTTGCTAATCTGGGACTGTCTCATTGCTGGTCTGGGGCTGTCTCTTTGCTGGTCTTGGGGTGTCTCTTTGCTGGTCTGAGGCTGTCTCCTTGCTGGTCTGAGGCTGTCTCCTTGCTGGTCTGAGGCTGTCTCCTTGCTTGTCTGGGGCTGTCACTTTGCTGGTCTGAGGCTGTCTCCATGCTGGTCTGGGGCTGTCTCTTTGCTGGTCTCAGGCTGTCTCCTTGCTGGTCTCAGGCTGTCTCCTTGCTGGTCTGGGGCTGTCTCCTTGCTGGTCTGGGGCTGTCTTCTTGCTGGTCTGAGGCTGTCTCCTTGCTGGTCTGAGGCTGTCTCTTTGCTGGTCTGAGGCTGTCTCTTTGCTGGTCTGGAGCTGTCTCCTTGCTGGTCTGAGGCTGTCTCCTTGCTGGTCTGAGGCTGTCTCCTTGCTTGTCTGGGGCTGTAACTTTGCTGGTCTGAGGCTGTCTCTTTGCTGGTCTGGGGCTGTCTCCTTGCTGGTCTGGGGCTGTCTACTTGCTGGTCTGGGGCTGTTTTTTTGCTAGTCTGAGGCTGTCTCCTTGCTTGTCTGGGGCTGTCACTTTGCTGGTCTGAGGCTGTCTCCATGCTGGTCTGGGGCTGTCTCTTTGCTGGTCTGAGCCTTTCTCCTTGCTGGTCTGGGGCTGTCTCCTTGCTGGTCTGGGGCTGTCTCCTTGCTGGTCTGAGGCTGTCTCTTTGCTGGTCTGAGGCTGTCTCTTTGCTGGTCTGAGGCTGTCTCCATGCTGGTTTGGAGCAGTCTCTTTGCTGTTTTGAGGCTGTCTCCTTGCTGGTCTGGGGCTGTCTCTTTGCTGGTCTGGGGCTGTCTCCTTGCTGGTCTGGAGCTGTCTCCTTGCTGGTCTGAGGCTGTCTCCTTTCTGTTCTGGGGCTGTCTCTATGCTGGATTGGGGATGTCTCATTGCTATATGGGGATGTCTCTTTACTGGATTGGGATGTCTCTCAGAATGTATATCCCATCAAGAAACCACCCCCGCGAACGCCCGCTCCCCATCTTCGCCACCCCCCGGGGTTGTCCAGTTTAAAATGCCCGGGTCTATTTTTTGTCCCAGTCCAGGCCTGTATCCAATTAAATGCAGACACTGTTTAGGATAGTAGGCAGATAAGTCGTAATCATACTTTTTGGCCCTATGGGTAACTGTGCATCAGAACTGCTGTATTAGTCCACAGATACTGCCAGAATTTGTTTAATATGCTCAGAGCTAGATAAAACCCATATACCATAGAACCCATAACTCTATATTTTGCAGTGGTGAGTGCTAACCAGTTTGAAACAGCTGTATAAAAATTGCATAATGTGCATACTGAATAGTTCATAAGGGAACTATGCTTCTTGTGCCTTCACTTTAGCTCAGCAATTGAATTTATAAAGAGAACTGTTTGGTACGGATTTCTTGCTTAAAGAAACATCTGAAAAACCCCTAACTCTGTTTTATAATTCTCACTGTATAAACCAAGATGACAGAAGTTTGGCTCCCATTCTATGTGAACCATTTTGTAATTCATAAAATTATGACTTTCATCTGCAAATAAAAACTGTAACGCAAATCAAGAAAAAAGGATAAATCTACGAAACATTTCAGATGGCGTACTACTGCTGTAGAAATTAGAGAATGTTATAATTAAAGAAATGTTACCATTTCCACTGAAAGTAGAACAATAAGCTTTTAAAGTAGACCAATCATCTGCATGAAAAACTGTCTTATATTACTGTAAGCCATCTGTTCCAGTACCAAAAACCTCCATCCCAGCTGGTTCAATAAAGATATTCTGCAGTCACAAATGGAAATTAAAGAGAGCCTGTCACCAACTTAAAATGTTTCAGGTAAAATCACAGAAAAAAAAACTCAGGTATTTTAAATGCTTATTTGCTGTGTTTTTCTAATGACATTAACAGTTTTTATGCGCTTTGCAATGTTCCTTTGAACATTCTAGAAAATGTGACTAACTCCTTGCACATCATATACCTCTCCTGTTCTGTGAGTGTCAAGTTAATCTCTTTGCTGGCCCAGGACCTCTACCCTTATGCCGCGTACACACGGTCGGACTTTCCGGCGGACTTGGTCCGGCGGACCAGAGTGTGCCGGACAATCCGCCCGTGTGTAGGCGCCAGCGGACTTTTCCGGCGGACTTTTTCCCCAAAGTCCGCCGGACCAAGATTTGAAACCTGTTTTAAATTTATCCGCCGGACTCAGTTTCGGGCGGAAAGTCCGCTCGTCTGTGTGCTGGTCCGACGGAAAGTCCGCTCGTGTGTATGCTGGTCCGACGGACCAGATATGACGCGAGGGCAGGGTATTGCATCTCGCGCTCGCTGCAATAGGAAAAACAGATTTTCCTATTGCGGTGAGCGCGGGGCATACCAGGCCCTTAGGTCTGGTATGGATTATAAAGGGGAAACCCCTACGCCGAAAAAACGGCGTGGGGTCCCCCCTAAAATCCATACCAGACCCCAATCCGAGCACGCAGCCCGGCCGGTCAGGAAAGGGGGTGGGGACGAGCGAGCGCCCCCCCCCTCCTAAACCGTACCAGGCCGCATGCCCTCAACATGGGGACAAGGTGCTTTGGGGGAGGGGGCGCCCTGCGAGGCCCCCCACCCCAAAGCACCTTGTCCCCATGTTGATGAGGACAAGGGCCTCTTCCCGACAACCCTGGCCGTTGGTTGTCGGGGTCTGCGGGCGGGGGGCTTATTGTAATCCGGGAGCCCCCTTTAATAAGAGGGCCCCCAGATCCCGCCCCCCCACCCTATGTGAATGAGTATGGGGTACATGGTACCCCTACCCATTCACCTAGGGAAAAAGTGTCAATAATAAAACACACTACACAGGTTTTTAAAATAATTTATTAAACAGCTCCGGGGGGTCTTCCTCCGGCTTCGGGGGTTCCTCCGGTTCCTCTTCTCCCGGCATCCGGTTGGTTCTTCTCCGCTCTCTTCTCCCGGTGTTCCAGTTCTTCGGCCGGCTCCTCTGCTGTCTTCAGGTAGCTCTCTTGCCAGCAGAGGTCCGGGCTTCTGGGCTTCTTGGCTTCTTCCCTCTTCTCTTCTCCAGATGTTGACACGACGCTCTCTCCGGCTGGACTGCTCTCTAAGGGCTCCGTTGTGACTTATATAGGCGGAGACCCCGCCCCCTAATGATGTCACAGTCCCTGGGCATGCTGGGACTGTGACGTTTTAGGGGGCGTGGTCACCGGGCGATATTGACCACGCCCCCTAAAATGTCACAGTCCCAGCATGCCCAGGGACTGTGACATCATTAGGGGGCGGGGTCTCCGCCTATATAAGTCACAACGGAGCCCTCAGAGAGCAGTCCAGCCGGAGAGAGCGTTGTGTCAACATCTGGAGAAGAGAAGAGGGAAGAAGCCAAGAAGCCCAGAAGCCCGGACCTCTGCTGGCAAGAGAGCTACCTGAAGACAGCAGAGGAGCCGGCCGAAGAACTGGAACACCGGGAGAAGAGAGCGGAGAAGAACCAACCGGACGCCGGGAGAAGAGGAACCGGAGGAACCCCCGAAGCCGGAGGAAGACCCCCCGGAGCTGTTTAATAAATTATTTTAAAAACCTGTGTAGTGTGTTTTATTATTGACACTTTTTCCCTAGGTGAATGGGTAGGGGTACCCCCTACTCATTCACATAGGGTGGGGGGGCGGGATCTGGGGGCCCTCTTATTAAAGGGGGCTCCCGGATTCCGATAAGCCCCCCGCCCGCAGACCCCGACAACCAACGGCCAGGGTTGTCGGGAAGAGGCCCTTGTCCTCATCAACATGGGGACAAGGTGCTTTGGGGTGGGGGGCCCCGCAGGGCGCCCCCCTCCCTCAAAGCACCCCCCCATGTTGAGGGCATGCGGCCTGGTACGGTTTAGGAGGGGGGGGCAATCTTGCCAATAAAAGCGGCAAGATTGATTTCTTTTTCTAGTCCCGTCGCACATGAGTCACGTTCAAAATGAACGGACTTGTCCGTGTGTGGGCAAGTACGTTCATTCTGAAAGTCCGCCGTACCTCCGGCGAAAGTCCATCGGAAAGACGGGCGGACTTAGCCCGCCGGAAAAGTCCGGTCGTGTGTGGGCAAGTCCGTCCGTTTTAAAGTCCGGCGCACCTGGCGGACAAAGTCCGTCAGAAAGTGTGCCGGACCAAGTCCGCCGGAAAGTCCGACCGTGTGTACGTAGCATAACTTTTACCTCCCTACACAACCTTTTATGTAGCTGTTGAGGGAGAATCAAATGGGAATACTGTAGATCACCAAGTCTGTGACAGCTTTAAGTCTGCTGGGGCTGCTGACATCCATGGAGCACATCAGGGAACATACTCTCACGCTCTTGTGAGAGGTCCCTCTGATTCCCGTGGTTACTGGTCTGATCCATCAGGAGTTGCATCTAAAAAAGGCATGTGGTCTAACAGGGGAATCCATCTCACCACCAAGCCAACAGACCTGCCTTCACCAGGCCACCACCCATTCCCTGACCAAATTGGTCTCTGTCTTTGTACTCCAGGTTTACCCTCTGTCACAAGGGAATAACGAGTCCACAGCCTGTTTCTCCTCTTTACTGTACAGAAACAAAGTCCACAGACATACCTTATTCTGCCTTGCTATGGTCGGACAAATCCAGATTTCTTGCTAAACAATAGGGTTTTCTTATCTAGGACATTCCAGCTATCCTGGTGGTGACCACTTATGAAAAACAAATGTCTTTTCCTCTAATCAGAAGGCATAAGGGGAATACCTTCACCCTGTAGATAAATGGGACTTTCTAAATAGTTTCAGCTGAGGCCTAACACTCCCACAGGGGCCCAGATCAGACCTCCTCGCACTCACTATGCTAAAATCATGGGCTCTGATTCAACCCCAGCCATACACCAATTCCTTACTACCTAGGTAGAGACCCTGCCTCTCACTAACAGGTCTTACACACCCACTGTAGGCTCCTAGCTGCCATACACACCAGAAAACCTTATTAAAGTGGCAGTATGCAGAAGTTTTTTTGCAGCCACCCATCAAATTTAAGCCTACCTTGGATATGTGAATCTCACACAATAAGCACAAAGCGGGAAAGTTACAAGGCACAGAATTTGGGTAGTAGAGCCACTGTACATGTTAAGAACCCTTAGAAATCTTACTGCAGAGGTTTAAAGATAACTCACATTGGGTAAACTGGGAGAACTGGTATAAAAGTGTATACAAAAAAATGGAAAAATGAATGACAGACACTTACCATAATATTCCTTTCCTGACAAGCTCCATGGAAGCACAGATGGTCATAGGCCCCTCCCCCCCTTTGCTTCCAGGTCCTTAACTCATAAATTTGAGCCCACCTGCAGCCTCGGAGTTCTGTAACTAGTCTTACCAAGCTGGGTGGGATCTGTGCTGTCATGGAGCTCGGCAGGAAAGGAAAATTATGGTAAGTATCTGCCATTCAATTTTCTGTTTTTCTGATGGATCCATGTCAGCACAGCTGGGAACTAACTAGCCACACAGGGGAGGGATAATGCTACACACCCCTTAATTTTGGCTAAAGACATAAGCCAGGATGCCTCTGCCAAACTCAACTGTCATTAAGGCTGCTTCTATACAGTAATGAGCCATAAACAAACAAATATATATATATATATATATTTCCCCCCATACCGTCCCTGCTCCATCCACTCCACCCCAATTCCATCCTGGCTCCTATCCCCCCATACCGTCCCTGCTCCATCCACTCCACGCCAATTCCATCCTGGCTCCATCCACCCCACTCCAATCCCATCCCGGCTCCATCCATCCCCCTATCCAATCCCAGCTCCATCCATCCCCCATACCATCCTAGCTCGATCCACCCCACCCCAGTCCTATCCCGGCTCCATCCATCCCACCCCAATCCCATCCCGGCTCCATCCATCCCCTCGATCTAATCCCAGCTCCATCCATCCCCCACACCATCCCGGGTCCATCCACCCCACCCCAATCCAATCCCGGCTCCATCCATCCCCCAATCCAATCCCAGCTCCATCCACCCCACCCCAATTCCATCCAGGCTCCATCCATCACCCTGATCCCATCCCGGCTCCCTCCACCCCCGATCCCATCCCGGCTCCATCTACCACCCTGATCCCATCCCAGATCCCATTCTGGCTCCATCCATTGTCCCGATCCCATTCCAGCTCTATTCCTCCCTCAATCTCATCCCAGCTCCATCCATTGTGCAGGTTAAGGGGGGAGAGCCACACCAACGCACTAGCCTGCTAAGTGCAGGGGGGTGACACCATGTTCTACTGCACCAGGTGACACCAACCCTAGTGACGCCACTGTGTGCTAGGGGGCACTTTAGGACTTATGCTACAAGGGGCTTGGATATGAAATCCACCCCCCCAGCATATGTCTTCTCCCCTCCCAAAGCCCCCCTAGCACATATCCTCCCCTCAATCAAACAGATGCTGTCTGGGGTGGCATCCATTTGGTGGGCACAGTGGCTGCATTTCATGGGCACAGTGGCTGCATTTCATGGCACAGTGGCTGCACTTGATGGAACAGTGGCTGCATTTGATGGACACAGTGGCTGCTATTGAGGGCACAGTGGCTGCATTTGATGGGCACAGTGGCTGCATTTGATGGGCACGGTGGCTGCAATTGATGGCACAGTGGCTGCATTTGAGGACGCAGTGGCTGCATTTGATGGGCACAGCGGCTGCTATTGAGGGCACAGTGGCTGCATTTGATAGGCACAGTGGCTGCTATTGATGGGCACAGTGGCTGCTATTGATGGGCAGGGTGGCTGCAATTGATGTTTGTTTTTTTTTAGAATTTTTCAGTTTGTTTGCACCCCCCCAAGAATTGTGAGCACCAGCCGCCACTGATCTCTTGTATCATCTCTGCAGTCTCTGACTATGACCATCTCCTGTATCATGTCTGCACACTCTCTGACCATCTCCTGTATCACGTCTGCACACTCTCTGACCATCTCCTGTACTATGTCTGCAGTCTCTGATCATCTCCTGTACTATGTCTGCAGTCTCTGATCATCTCCTGTACTATGTCTGCAGTCTCTGATCATCTCTTGTATTATGTCTGCAGTCTCTGATCATCTCCTGTAGTATGTCAGCACAGCGTAATATTGTCAACAAATAAAGAAAAAAAGAGAAAAAGGGGAACCCTCACACAGTGATAAATCATATAAAATCATAAATATATATTATATATATATATTTATATCAGAACACTATCTTGCCATATCTTTACAATATGGGTACCGTGGAGCTTTGGATATGACGGGCGTGATTGGTTTACATTGTCCGGTGCAAGGAGGCCGTTTTCCCAAGCTGTGTCAGTGTGTCTATTCAAAGGTTTCCATCTGGTAAGCAGGAAATTGGTGTGTTTTGCGGCACGTTTGATATCCCTTCACCATTTAACCATTCGGTGGTTGATGTTTATTCACGCATTTTTATTAATATCTGGTAAGCAGAAACTCTGCAAGGTTTTGGTGTATACTCACCTTTGGGTTTATTCTCATTATTTGCATGATTTATGTCACTTGCACAGAGACCCTGTGTGTGTCTATGGGCACTGGGTGTTTTTTAATGATTTTATATGATTTATCACTGTGTGAGGGTTCCCCCTTTTTCTCTTTTTTTCTTTATTTGTTGACAATATTACGCTATGTTTTATATCCAATTTTTTTGGGATGAATTCGCATGAATCCACGTTTATCCTTCACGAGTGGAAGTTTTGCTCAAATTCACCGGGACTGGTTCCTTAAAGGCCCAGGCTGGGTTTAAGCCACTTGTTTCATTTGGCTTGCCATCTGGTAAGCATTCTACTTACTATTTGCTGTTCTAATTGATGCATCTGAGCATCTATGAACATTAATTGAACATTGAAGATTTGAATTCACTTTCTTTTTGGACTTTTATGCACTCTAAGGAGTTAAAATTTTTTTTTTAACATCACAGTATTAACCACATGCAATAGTTTAAGCGCGGTTTTTTGTTTCTTTATTCTATATTTGGTGTACCCCACTTATAACCGCAGCATACCCACTTATTTTCAGCGCAGTTTTTTTCTTTTTATTTTTTTATCTCCTGTATCATGTCTGTAGTCTCTGACCATCTTCTGTATCATGTCTGCAGTCTCTGATCATCTCCTGTATCATGTCTGCAGTCTCTGACCATCTCCTGTACCATGTCTGCAGTCTCTGACCATCTCTTGTACTATGTCTGCAGTCTCTGATCATCTCCTGTAGTATGTCAGCACAGTCTCTGATCATCTCCTGTCGTATGTCAGCACAGTCTCTGACCATCTCTTGTATCATGTCTGCAGTCTCTGACCATCTCTTGTATCATGTCTGCAGTCTCTGACCATCTCCTGTATCATGTCTGCAGTCTCTGATCATCTCCTGTATAATGTGTTCAGTCTCTGATCATCTCCTGTGTCATGTCTGCAGTCTCTGACCATCTCTTGTACCATGTCTGCAGTCTCTGACTATCTCTTGTATCATGTCTGCCGTCTTTTACCATCTCCTGTATCATGTCTGCGGTCTCTGACCATCTCTTGTACCATGTCTGCAGTCTCTGACCAGACCCTTGTATGATGTCTGCAGTCTCTGACCATCTCTTGTATCATGTCTGCAGTCTCTGACCATCTCCTGTATCATGTCTGCAGTCGCTGACCATCTCCTGTATCATGTCTGCAGTCGCTGACCATCTCTTGTGCCATGTCTGTAACCTCTGATCATCTCCTGTATCGTGTCTGCAACTCTCTCACTCTCTCACTCTGCGGAAGGTGCTTCAGAGCCCCCTCCACATTAGAGTTTCCATTTTAAATGCAAGTTGGAACTCTGTGTTGTAAAGGGGAATGCAGTGGACTCTGATATAAAGATAATCTTTGGTCACCAGAGCTCCCCCCTCCCTTACATTAGAGTTCCCCTTTACATCAAAGTTTGCAGATTCCCCCTTAGATCACGATCCGCAGCATTCCCCTTTACATCAGAGTTCCCTTGCACTGTAAGGGGGAATCCTGCAGACTCTGATATATGGGGAAACTCTGTCCTGGTTGGGTTATATTAACCTGACTTTCATGTAAATGGATAAATGTTCGTGTAATATATAATATATATGTAATATATATATTTGATTAAAGAAGAATTGGTTAGAGAAAATTCTGTAAACAGTGAATTCATAGTTCATAGAATTTAAAACTCTTAATATATGCAATTTACACAGTTCATTTTTATCGCTTTAATTATTTTTCCCATTATGGATGTGAATGGGGCCTCGTGTCTCAGATTTGCCTAAGGCCTCACAAAGCCTAGAGCCGCCTCTGAAACCTCCTTCAGGTGTAGGCCGCAGTCATTGTGCTATCTAACTTCACCAGGACAGGTTCACTCTGGATGAGATGATTGAAGGCTAGGAGAGCTCTCAACTCCAGGATGCTGGACACCATCTTCGACCCTTGAAAAAAATCCATTGGCCCTGAGCCCATTGCTCTTGGAGTAGGGCTCTCCTACTACTTTGTCGTTGTCTGACTACACCACCAGCCACTAGGTCATCAGAGGGGAATGACATTGCAGAAAATTTCGCTTCTCCAACCACAAGTTTAGGCCACTGGTCCAGAAACCTGGCTTGAAAGGGGATAAAAGTTCAACTGAGCCTACCTGACCTGCTGGAGTGAGCCAATTTCTGCGGCTCAATCTGAGACATGAAAGATAAAAGATCTCCAAATATGGCCTCAAATGCTTGCCTTAAGGGACCATGTGTTTGTCACCAAAGCTATACCTATGTCCAAAGAGGAGCCACAAAGTGCCCATATAACATGTATGGGTGGCACAATCCCCAAAATACCAGAAAGCATCCTGACATGGAGCTCTTCACTGACTTCTTGGATTATGTGCTGGCTTACCAGTTTTTCCTGGACTCCCAGACAGAAATGCAGAAGCTAACCTCTTTGGAATGAGCGTGGAAACTGAGCTTTAGTCTCCTTTAAATCAACTCAACTCAACAGACTTTCATCTTGCGACAGGAAGCCAAACTGACCGCTATTAATTTAGGCTTCACCTCTTAAGATCAAGAACAATGCAGTGATTGAGTACGTCCTTGAAGGCCACAGCAATATCTGATAGTAAGGACATGTATCTGGCCAATCCGACAATGGCCTCACATAAACTGAAGGGGATTCCAAACCCTAGACACCTTCCTGTTCAAAAGGGCATAACTTTGACATCCTGCTACGGCAACATGCTTCAATCTTGTAGAACGAACACTTGATTCAGCCACCGTAAGGGAATGGTCAAGCCGTCCTCTGGAGGTACTTGAAATACTTCTACAGCTTTGCTTCTATTTAACAAAGATACAAACAAGTAAAAGGCGCAGCACACTGAGTAACTCTATAACACCCCAATAAATTAAATAAATGTCCATATATAGTCCATAGAATGGGGTGCATACATCGAGGGCTGCCTCCACATAGGAACAGAATCCAGATTCCAGCAAAGCTGAGAAAAACAAGAAGAGGCGCCTCTAAATGTAGAAGTAATCTTGATGACATCATCCCCCCTCAATGCCTATCGTCCGGTGCACCAAGCCTTGCTCTGAATTTCCTCACCACATGGCCATCATTCCACTCCACGGTGATCAACAGAGGGCTGCAGTGCCTTGCAGACATTACAACTGAGGGACGGAGGATCGTTGTCACTTCCACCTACTTTTGGGATGCTTCCCCATACAGATAAGCTTTTTTAACTCTTCTCAAATGTGAGTTGCCCACTGTATGTTCTAATAAAAGTGTTTTTACTGCTACACTTAGAGGCGCCTCTTCTCTTTGTTTTTCTCACTTCTATTTAAAGGCATTTTACCAATCTTACAAAAGGAGGAATAAAAAAAAATCTGAACAAAGATCATCCTCATCTTCCTGTTCAGAAGAGACTGAAGAGGATTGATTGGCTTGAGAAGGTTCTGAGACCAGTTTTAATGGCCCTGAAAAGAAGACTGGACATTGCTAGAATAGATGTCCCTTGCAGAGGGTGATTTCAGCAATTCCTTTAGAGTGTCTTGACCACATGCTTAATTAATTGTGACAACTTGGTCACCATCATCTTAATCACCATCTGCTTGAACAATGTAGGAATCATACAGTCATGTTCATCCACATCTTCTTGGGAAGAATCTGACAAGGGTTGATTTACCTGAGAAGGTTCTGAGACTGCTCATTGGCACAATATATGACTCCTCACAGAGTGAGTGGAAGCAACTTCTTTAGAATGTATTGACCACGTGTTCAAAAACTGCGACGGCCTGTTAGGTGTCTTTATCCCTGACTGCTTGAACCAGCAGGGCTCATACAGTCATGCTCATCCGTATCTTTTTGAAAGAGTCTGAAGAAAATTGTTTTCCTGGAAGGCTAGGAGACTGCTCACTGATAGAATAGTTAACCCTTTCACAGGGTGAGTGGAAACACTCCTTTAGAAAGTGTATTAATCTCATGTGACAATCTGTTAGGTGCCTTATCGCTGGTTGCTTGAACAAAGCAGTATTCATGCAGTCATGTCCATCCACATCGCCCCCTTTGGAAACTCAGAAAAGGGTCTGTTTCACCTGGTATGGCTAGGCGGCTTCTCATTGCCAGAGCAGATAACCCTTTCAAAGGGTGAGCAGAAACCACTCCTTTAGAGTGTATTGACAAAGCGCTTATTGAATATGACATCCTATTAGGTGTCATCATCTCTATCCCTGGCTGCTTAAACCAGCAGGATACATACAGTCATGCCCATCTGTATTTTCCTCTTTATAGAGTCTGAAGAGGGCATTTTTGCAATGGAAAGCTATGAGATTGCCAGACATATAACCCCTTCACAGGGTAAGTGGAAATAACTCCCTTTGAGTGTGTTGGCCACTTGTTTAACCACTTGCTGACTGGGCCATAGCCGAATGACAGTTACAGTGCGGTTGGCTTATTCTGGGATGACGTATAATGACGTCTTCCCAGAATCTCGTTTCCGGGAAATCTCCGTTATCCTCAGGCCCATCACAGATATGATGGAGCGATCACTTGTCAACAAACCGGCGCATGTCTGGTTCAGCTCTCTCTTCTCCTCGCACACTATACACACCGATCTGTACAGTGTGTGAGGAGAGGAGGCAGACTGCAGCAGTACTCACCTATGTTTCACCCGTACTTCACCCATGCCTCATTCATGCCCATCTGTGCCTCATCCATGCCACATCAGTGCTCATCTGTGCCTCATCCATGCTCATCTGTGCCACATCAGTACTTATCCATGCCTCATCCATGCCCTTCAGTGTCACATCCATGCCTCATCCGTGGTCATTCATGCCACATGCATGCCTCATCCGTGCTCATCCATGCCACATCAGTGCTCATCCATGCCACATCAGTGCCACTACAGTGCTTATCAATGACCTACAGTGCCTCACAACAGTGTAATAGGTAGTCAGGAATTTCGATTTGTAATTTTATGTCCTGAGAGCACATGACGGTGCCCCCTGAATGTTGGGCCTCTGTATGTGGCCAGGATGTGTAAAAGTCTCACACATGTGGTATCACCATACTCAGGAGGAGTAACAGAATGTATTTGGGGTGTAATTTGTGGTATGCACATGCTATGTGTTAGAAATATCTTATAAATTAATAACTTTGTGTAAAAAAAAAAAAAAAAAAAAAAAGTGTCTTGCCAGAAGATACTAATTGGGATTAAATCTTAGGAACAAAGAACACAGAGCAGACATGGGTATGATTTAAGAGCATATTAAATAAGGGCATATAAGGGCATTAGCCAGTGCATCCCAATGGGAAGTACATTTAATAAAGTTAATATGAGTCCTGGGTGGCTTAACTCCAACATAAAAATGCATATAAAAGCAAAGGAGAAGGCCTTCAAAAAATACAAGGCTGAGGGATCATCATCAGCATTCCAACTTTACAAAGAATGCAACAAGAAATGTAAGGGTGCAATCAGGGCGGCTAAGATAATACACGAAAGGCACATAGCGGAGGAGAGTAAGAAAAATACCAAGAAATTCTTTAAGTACATAAATAGTAAGAAAAGGAGGTCAGATCATATTGGTCCCATAAAGAATGATGAAGGGAATCTGGTTACTGGGGATGGAGAGATGGTGAAGGTATTGAATTTATTCTTCTCCTCAGTCTTCACGAGGGAATCGGGGGGCTTTAGTAACCAAAACTGCAATGTTTATCCTCATGACACATCACAGAAAGCACCCTCATGGCTAACAGAGGACAGAATTAGAAATAGTCTTGAAAAACTTTTAATAAGTCACCAGGACCAGATGGCTTGCATCCATGGGTCCTTAAGGAACTCAGTCAAGTAATTGTCAGACCATTGTTCCTAATTTTTACAAACAGTCTACTGACTGGAATGGTACCAGCTGATTGGAGAAAAGCCAATGTAGCATCAATATTTAAAAATGGGCAAAGATACATCCCTGGGAATTACAGACCAGTTAGCCTAACATTATATCTATGCAAGCCCTTGGAGGGGATGATAAGGGACTATATACAAGATTTTAGCAATGACAACTGTATCATTAGCAGTAATCAGCATTGATTCATGAAGAATCGTACTTGCCAAACCAATCTTTTAACCTTCTATGAGGAGGTGAGCTGCTATCTAGATAAAAGAAGGCCCGTAGACGTGGTGTATCTAGATTTTACAAAAGCATTTGATACAGTTCCCCTATAAACGTTTACTGTACAAAGTAAGTTCAATTGGCATTTAACGTAGGGTGAGTACATGGATTGAAAACTGGCTACAGGGGCGAGTTCAGAAGGAAGTGATAAATGGGGAGTACTCAGAATAGACAGGGGTGGAAATTGGGGTCCCACAGGGTTATGTCCTGGGACTCCTATTTAATTTATTCATGAACAACCTGGAGGATTAGATAAAAACAGTTCAATCCCTGTATTTGCGGACGATACAAAGCTAAGCAGGGCAATAACTTCTCCGCAGGATGTGGAAAGCTTGCAAGGAGATCTGAACAAATTAAGGATTTGGGCAACTACATGGCAAGTGAGGTTTAATGTGGAGAAATGTAAAATAATGCATTTCAGTGTCAAAAATATGAATGCCACCTTTCTCACATTGGGAGGGGGGGAGACCTCTGGAGGAATCTAGGATGGAAAAGGACCTGGGGGTCCTAATAGATGACAGGCTCAGCAATGGCATGCAATGCCAAGCTGCTGCAAGCAAAGCAAACAGAATATTGGCATGCATTAAAAAGGGGATTAACTCCAGAGATAAAATGATAATTCTCCCACTCTACAAGACTACGGTCGCACCTGGAGTATGCTGTCCAGTTCTGGGCACCAGTCCTCAGGAAGGATGTGCTGGAACTGGAGAGAGTCCAGAGAAGGGCAACAAAACTAATAAAGAGTCTGGAGGACATTAGTTATGAGGAAAGGTTACAAGCACTGAACTTGTTCTCTCTGGAGAAGAGATGCTTGAGAGGGGATATGATTTCCATGTACAAATACTGTACTGGTAACCCCACAATAGGGATAAAACTTTTCCATGTAAGGGAATTTAATAAGACATGCGGCCATTCACTAACATTAGAAGAAAAGCGGTTTAACCTTAAACTGCATAGAGGGTTCTTTACAGTAAAAGCGGTTATGATGTGGAATTCCCTTCCATAGGCAGTGGTTTCAGCGGGGAGAATCGATAATTTAAAAAAACCTATTAGATAAGCACCTGAACGACCACAACATACAGGGATATACAATGTAATACTGAAATAAAATCACACACATAGGTTGGACTTGATGGACTTGTGTCTTTTTTCAACCTCACCTACTATGTAACTATACTATGTAACTATACTATGCCTACTATGTAACTATGTTTTCATTTTTTTTCCACATTTTTCCAAAAACTTGTGTAAAAAAATGACATGCTCAAAAGACTCACTATACCTCATAGAATATACATTGGAGTCATTTTGTGGGCATTTTCATTGTTCTGGTGCTCCAGGGCCTTCAAAAGTGTGATAGGATAGATTGTCAGGAAATTATATGTGTAATTTATGTTTCCTTAAAAGTCTGGAGGTGCTACTTGCATGTTGGGCCTCTATATGTGGCCAGGCTGTGTAAAAGTCTTACACATGTGGTATCACAATACTCAGGAGGAGTAGCAGAATGTGTTTTGGGGGTGTAGTTGCAAGTATGCCTATACAGTGTGTGAGAAATAACTTGGTAATATGACAATTTTGTGAAAAAAAAATCTTAATTTTGCAAAGAATTGTGGGAAAAAATGACACCTTCAAAAAACTCACCATGCCTCTTACTAAATACCTTGTCTACTTTTCAAAAAGTGGTCATTTAGGGGTATTTGTACTTTCCTGGCTTGTTAGTGTCTCAAGAAATTAGATAGGCCACCAGTACATCAAGAGTGATCAATTTTTAATGATTGCCACCATAGCTTGAAGACTCTATAACTTTCACAAAGACCAAATAATATATACTTATTTGGGTTATCTTTACCAAAGATATGTAGCAGTATAACTGTTGGCCAGAATTTATAAAGAAAAATTACTCATTTGCAAAATTTTATAGCCGAAATGAAGAAAAATACAAATTTTTTTATTTTTTCATTGATAGCGCAAAAAAAAAACCTAGTGGTGATTAAATACCACCAAAAGAAAGCTCTATTTGTGTGACAAAGGAGAGCAATTTCATATGGATACAGTGTTGCATGACTGAGTAATTGTCATTCAAAATGTGAGAGAGTGTTAAAAGCTGAAAATTGGCCTGGTTAGGAAAGGGTATAAGTGCCCAGTGGGAAAGTGGTTAATGAATGTGACAACCTGTTTGGTATCACGATCTTCATCTCTGCTTGCTTAAAGAAAGCAAGATTCATACAGTCATGTTCCACCGCATCTTTCCCTTTGGAGAGTCTGAGTTGGCTGTTTTGCCTGGGAAGGCTATGAGACTGCTCATTGCTAGAACATATAACAGAATAACAGAATTACAATAATATTCTGCAATGTACACAAACCACACAAGGTAATTGTAGACAACATAAAAGTATTCTTCTCCCCCTTTTTTTTTTTGGGTGAAAAACCGGAGAGCACAAAGAAATATAAAAGGATGTCCTATATTTCAAGAGGCAATGCTGTAATAACAGTAATCATCCACATGTGACTCCTCTACCTTTTTTTGGAATGCTGGTCTTTTGAGGGTGTTAACACAATGGCACAATATTAAAGCAAACATGAGCAGCCCCCAAAGGGTTAATGCCATGTGTGAACAGACAAAGTGTTACTTTGTGCACCTCTTATGCAGATTACGCCCTGTGGGGAGCTCAGGGTATGCATGGTGGCTACAGGGAGCAAGGCACAACAATACCCAGCAATGCAGCATTAAATTTGAATACAAAGCATTTTTACATTTAGCTCACCCAACCTCTGCCATCCGACTGTAAACATTGGCACAGCGCGGGTGTGCATGCCCAGGGGAGACTCTGCCGACACAGCTGCCCACTCTAACATGGATCCAGCAGACCCCAGACAAGGCTGTTAGCCGTGATAAAAGCCACCCGAGGACCAGCAGTGTGGCTTCCTGGATTATGGGTCATTTGGCCAAGACACCAGGGACCGTGTCCAGTCTAAGCCCACACACATCATGGTTAGACGGCCAGCCCCTTAAACCAGGCAGGTAGAGGAGGACACCTAGGTCTTGCACATAGGAGGAAAAAAGAAGACCGCTAAGGTTTCAGGTGGGCTCAAATTTATAAGTTAAGGTCCTGGAAGCATAGAGGGAGGCCTATACCCAGCTGTGCTGACATGGAGCCATCAGGAAAAGAACTTTGCAGGTGTAATCCCTTGTCATTATACTGTAGCATATTTTTAGCAAAGATGTGGGTTCAGTGAATAATAAGTATAGTACCACTTACAAGGAAAGATAGGTGTTTACCTTGCAAGATGGAATATTCTTAATGATCTCATGCAGACTGGAAAAGAGTGGTTTAAACTTTAGTGTTTATTGGGGACTTTTATTTATTGATACTACATATGTTGCATAGTAAAGCTCCTTAATATTTGGCAGTTGGTTTATATTTTTAACTATCATAGGCTGGCAACGTTACCTGTATCATAGTTCTGAAATTGAATTGCACATGGGTGACTGATTTATTCATGCTAAATTATATAATTGTGAGTGTGTCTAGCTGGCAGTATTGTCAGTCACTCAGGGAATAGAAACCAAAAAGTTTTTTCCATTTTGGAAATAGTTGAAAATAAATTGTCCCCAGGACAAAGGATGAGAAGAAATCTTCATAAGGGACACAGACAATATTAAAAGCATTTTTATACTACAGAATGGGAAGGCAGGAAAAATGACAACATTTTATTGGTGTCTGTGTTCCTGTTGAAAATTTTTCTTTGCTTGCTATCCAGATGACAACATTGCCACCAGGCTAGAAATTGAGGGGAAATCTCCCCAAAAAGATGTCAGACAACAATAAAATCTGAGAGTTTTTTTCTTTTCTCTACTCTTTCAACAACTTCACCTTTTATGTAAACTGTCCCATGCAGTGGCATGAGATCAAAGATGTTTAACATACACTGTGCTGTTCGTAAAAATTTTGTTGAATGCAAATGCAATACCTATAGGCCTTTTCTGTCACCCATGAAACTTGGTTAAATCCTTCCAATGTTTAAATTCTTGCATCCTGGCTTATTTTCAGGACATGGCAGTCAGTGGGCTCTCACCCCCAGCATTGCAGAATAGAGTGTGCCTATGGATTCAAAAGCTGCACATGTGCAGAGCGTTCTCACCAGTTGCACATCCCCACCAGGATTCTCAAACTGCTGTAGCCCCTTTCCATCTCATACTCTGGACTACAACAAAATACCCACCAAAACATCCTTCTTTGAGGAAACAAAAGTGATTATCATTTTAGTTGTCCACTAAAAAGAAGCTTACTCTTGCCATTTTATTGTAGCCCATGTCCTGGAAATTAATGAGGCTGTAGGAATGTAAACATTGAGGTTATTTCAGTTAGGCTTCATGGCTGACAGAAAAGACCTACAGGTACGGAATTTTCATTAAACAATATTTTTTTAACTAGTGGGGCCTTTTGTCTCCATGGGCCAGTTTATGTTAAAAGTCAACTTAGTATTTAACTCTTTCACTGCTATGGACATTGTACTTACGTCCACAGCAGTGGGAGGTTTTACATACAAATCCTGTTTGATACAGCATCCGGGGATGCATGTACACTTCACAAGATGATTTTCAACTTTCAGATATATGTGATCCAGCGGCTGTACAGCTGCCAGACTGACACCATAGGATCCCTTAAACTGCAGCCCCCTGCATACCCCCCCCCCCCCCCGCCATGTTTGCTATGTACTGCTGCTGTCCCACCTGTGGACGTATGGTAGGCTGGTATGGTAGGCGTCACTGAGTAGAGGGGAGGGAGACCAGCAAACTTCCATTTGCTAATCTCCCCTAACTAGTAAGAACCCGGGAAGCAATCTACTGTATATTACATAATTTCTGGTTTCAGGTGTCACTTTCCCTTGTCAGCCCTCTATGTGATAACAATAAAGTGAAAAAAGGGTAACAAATTAAAGTTACACTCAAGAACATAAATTCCCCAAAATAATTCAAAGCCTCCCTCGCCCCCTCAAAATACAAGTATAAACGTGTAGGGGACGCCTACATGTGAAAACGTAGATTATGCTACACATGGTATATATTACAACGCATGTCAAAGTGGCAGCAAAAATTCTAGGTCCACCATTCACAGTTAACCATAAACCGATGACTTGTAAAAGCTTTTAAAAGGTTGCCTATGGAAAATGTTGTGTACCAAAGTTTGTCGCTCTTTTACGGGCACGAGCAATTTTTAGGCTTGACATGTTTGGTTATCTATTTACTTGGCACAACCTCATCCTTTATATTTTACCAGGAAATGAGATAATATTTTGCATTGTGTGCACTACATTATAAATGTATTTTTTACTGAAATAATGAATTTGATAAATCTGTGTGCTAATTTCAGGCAACATAACAAATTGGAACTACAACCATTTTATTTTCCACAGTCTCTATTTTGTGAACATATATAATGTTTGCGGGTTTTAACTAGTCTTCAGACCTAAAATGGGCATTTTTTTGCACGTTCATAAAAAGAAGAAAAAAAAGAAAAAAAAAAAGAAAAAAACTGCTCTGGCAGCAAAAGGTTAAAGCTCAGTAACCACATACAGTCACACAGTTTAAAGCAAATCAGTAGTGACATGAAACTTTGTAATATCCACTTGCATGCAATAGAGAACATTTCCAGACGCCTGGTGGTAGGTAACTCTTGGGACACTGCAATATTTTTATTAGCAATTAAACTAAAAACAGTATACATTGTTATAGTTGCATAACTCTTCTCAGTTTGTGGTTCAGTTTTAGAGTTTTACCTGGCTGCAGAACAAAAGAAATAACCTGATGTCAGTGATTTAGTTACCTGTTTCACACAATAAAGGATGGATAGGGATGAGCCGAACACCCCCCCGGTTCGGTTCGCACCAGAACCTGCGAAAGGACTGAAATTTTGCGCAAACTTTAGAACCCCATTAAAGTCTATGGGACTTGAACATTCAAAATCAAAAGTGCTAATTTTAAAGGCTAATATGCAAGTTACTGTCCTAAAAAGGGTTTGGGGACCCGGGTCCTGCCCCAGGGGACATGTATCAATGCAAAAAAAAGTTTTAAAAACGGCCGTTTTTTCGGGAGCAGTGATTTTAATGATGCTTTAAGTGAAGAAATAAAAGTGAAATATTCCTTTAAATATCATACCTGGGGGGTGTCTATAGTATGCCTGTAAAGTGGCGCATGTCTCCCGTGTTTAGAACAGTCCCTGCACAAAATGACATTTTTAGTAATTTAAAACTGCTTGCGGCTTTAATGTAATGTACGGTCCCGGCAATATGGATGAAAAACAGTGAGACAAACAGCATGGGTACCCCCCCCCCCCGAGTCCATTACCAGGCCCTTTGGGTCTTGTATGGATATTAAGGGGAACCCCGCACCCAAATAAAAAAAAAAAAAAAAAAAAGGCGTGGGGCCCCCAGGCCCTATATACTCTGAACAGCAGTATACAGGTTGTGCAAACAAGACAGGGACTGTAGTTTTGTTGTTAAGTAGAATCTGTTTGTAATTTTGAACTTGTACATTTTTAAAGTGTAGCTCCAGCCAAAAAATCTATTTTTAAGCTTTTTGGAAAACATAGGGAAGGGTTATCACCCCTGTAACATTTGTTTTGCTGTCTGTGCACCTCTTCAGAAGATTTCACCTCACTTTCTGTCCCAATGACAAATGTTTTTTGAAAATTGGGGTTTTTTAGTGAAACAAGGATTGGTGATAAAGCATCAGTGAAGAGGAGACACGTTTTTCTCATATTAACTCTTACAGGAGAGAATTTCCCTTGCTAGGGGTAGATTTCATCTCACTTCCTGTTGTCTCCTTCCGTTTGCAAATAAGAGTCGTTTGTAAGTTGGATGTTTGAAAGTAGGGGCCTGCCCTATATACTCTGCATAAATTGGGGCCTCAGGTGTTGGTGTTGCCACAACACTGTAAGCCCTCACAGTTACTCTTGGTGGGCGCAGGAATGGGCCCTGCTGTGAAATATTAGATCAAGAATTGTAATTACATGTCCCTGTTGAACAGGGGCAGAAAAATTGGGCCCTAGGCACTGGTGCCACAACAGCGCAACCCCTCACAGATGCTATAGTTGGAGCGCAGGAATGAGCCCTGCTGCAAAGTATTGCATCAAAAATTGTAATTATACGCCCCTGTTAAACAGGGGCTGAAAATTTGGGCCTTGGGCACTGGTGCCACAACACTGCAACCCCTCACAGATACTCTAGTTGGAGCGCAGGAATGAGCCCTGCTGCAAAGTATTGCATCAAAAATTGTAATTACACGCCCCTGTCAAATGGGGGCAGACAAATCGGGCCTTGGGCACTGGTGCTAGTGCCACAACACTGCAACCCCTCACATATACTTTAGTTGGAGCGCAGGAATGAACCCTGCTACAAAGTATTGCATCAAAAATTTTAATTACACGCCCCTGTTAAACAGGGGCAGAAAAATTGCCACAACACTGCAACCCCTTACAGATGCTTTAGTTGGAGCACAGGAATGAGCCCTGCTGCAAAGTATTGCATCAAAAATTGTAATTATACGCCCCTGTTAAACAGGGGCTGAAAAATTGGGCCTTGGGCAGTGGTGCTGGTGCCACAGCACTGCAACCCCTCACAGATACTATAGCTGGAGCGCAGGAATGAGCCATGCTGCAAAGTATTGCATCAAAAATTGTAATTACATGCCCCTGTTAAACAGGGGCAGAAAAATTGGGCCTTGGCCACTGGTGGCGGTGCCCAGAACCAAAAATGTTCTTACAAGCTATCAGCATGAAAATTGAGGAGGAAGAGGATTGTGACTCAGCATAACAAGATAGTCACTCAGCATCAGCATAGGCAGCCTTGAAGGGATCTCACATTAAAAAAAAAAAATCAATCGGTTACACCAGCATCAGGTGCTTGGTAGCTGGTGATCCAAGACTGATTCATTTTTATGTAGGTCAGCCGATTGACCAATCCGGTGGACAGACGCACCCTGTGATTGCATACTGTGCAAGCTCTGATCCATCCTCAAGATCCAGTAACCCAGAGGATTTTCGGTGGGAAAGGTGTCCAAGTCTGATCTAGCCCCTAGGTAATCCTGCACCATGTGAATCAGACGCTGGCGATGGTTGCTGGAACTGATCAGACCTGCGGACTAAACAATTGTCTGAACACATCGGTCAGATGGCCACCTTCTCCACCTCTCCTTCTGTGACTGACCGAAGCCTCAGCAACACGTTGTTCAGGAGGACCAGGAAATTGTAATCTCCCAGGCTCTGGAAACGCGTTGCACAAACCTTTCTGCAAGGCCTCCCAAAGATGTTTCATCCTCTGCTCCCTCTGCAGCAGCAAGATAAGGTCCGCAACCTTACCTTTGTAACGTGGATCAAGGAGGGTTGCCAGCCAGTAATCATCCCTCCCCCTGATACCACGAATACGATGATCCTTCTGCAGGCTTTGCAGGATTAGGGAGGCCATGCAGCGTAGGTTTGCTGAGACATTCGGTCCAGAGTCCTCTGGGTCACTAAGGACAACATGATCCGCAGCCACCTCCTCCCAGCCACGTACAAGTCCATGGGTTTCTTGGGACTGCAAATGATCCCTTGAAGACTGCTTCTGATGCTGAGTGCCAGGCTCCATCTCAATGCTGACACAATCCTCCTCCTCCTCCTCCTCCTCCTCCTCTTCCTGTGTGGCGGGCATGCAGGAACACTGTCTGGATAAAGGGGGCCTTGAGAGGTAAGGAAGTACTCCTCTTCCTCCCTCTGTTCTGCCTCAAGTGCCCGGTCCATTATTCCATGCAGCGTGTGCTCCAACAGGTGGACAAGAGGGACAGTGTCACTGATGCATGCACCATCACTGCTCACCATCCACGTGGCCTCCTCAAATGGTGACAGGACAGTGCATGCATCCTTGATCATAGCCCACTGGCGTGGGAAAAAAAAAACAAGGTCCCCTGACCCTGTCCTGGTGCCATAGTCACATAGGTACTCATTGATGGCCCTCTGCTGCATGTGCAGCTGCTGCAGCATGTCCAACGTTGAGTTCCACCTGGTAGGCATGTCACAGATTAGGCGGTTCTTGGGCAGGTTAAATTCCTTTTGAAGGTCAGCCAGCCAAGCACAGGCATTATATGACCTGTGGAAATGCACACAGGCTTTCCTGGCCTGCCTCAGGACATCCTGTAAGCCCGGGTACCTGCCCAAGAACCGCTGCACCACTAAGTTAAGGACATGAGCCTAACAGGGCACATGGGTCAGTTGTCCCTGTCGCAGGGTGGAGAGGAGGTTGGTGCCATTGTCGCAAACCACCATACCTTCCTTAAGCTGGCGTGGCGTCAGCCACCTCTAAACCTGCCCCTGCAGAGCTGACAGAATCTCTGCCCCAGTGTGGCTCCTGTCCCCAAGCACACCAGCTCAAGCACCGCATGGCATCCTTTTGCCTGCATGCTTGCGTAGCCCCTTGAATGCCTACAGAGCACCGCTGGTTCCGAGGACAAATCAGCACAGGAAGAGGCCATGGAGGAAGAAGAATAGGAGGGGGTGGAGGAGAGAGGTGTGGCAGAATCACCACTAGAATTTTCGAGGCGTGGTGGTGGAACAATCTCCAACACTACTTCACCCTGTCCTGCATCCTTCTCAGCTGCCGGAACAGTCACTCAGTGCATGGTGAAAGATAGGTAACATCCCTATCCATACTTGCTGGAGCATGAGTCAGCGGTAATATGCACCTTACCGCTGACCGCCCTGTCCAGCGAGGCCAAGACATTGCCTTCCACACTGGTAGAGAGCCGGAATCGCCTTCTGTGAGAAAAAGTGGCGTTTGGGAACCTGCCACTGAGGAACCGCACATTCCACAAACTCATGGAAGGGTGCAGAGTCTACCAACTGAAAAGGCAGCAGTTGAAGTGCTAGCAATTTAACCAAGCTAGCATTCAACTGCTGGGCATGTGGATGGCTGGGAGCGAACTTCTTTCAGTGGTGCAGCAGCTGGGGCAGGGAAAATTGCCTGGTACAATCTGACGTTGGTGTACCGATAGCAGATTGCCTGCTAGTACTTGGCTGTGAAACACCTAATTCTACACCTTCATTCCTCTTAGAGCAGGTTTCAGAGAGGACTGTAGGTATAGTGGGGTTGGAGATCCCAGCTGATGAGGAACAAGGAGAGGTCCACTTTGTTCTTTGGTGTGGGTCTTTTAGGTATGCTTGCCAACGACCTGCAAGGCAGGTCGACATATGTCTGGTCAAGCATGTGGTGCCCAAGCGGGTGATGTTTTGGCCATGCAAGATATATGTTGCAAATAGCAGCGGTGGGATCTGATGCACTTGTCTCAAAAAAGGCCCACACCAAATAACTTTTGGAATAATGCGCAGAGACAGCAGCGCCCTGCACATGTGGAGTTCTGCGGTGTGATTCATTCGGTGTGTTGCCCTTAAGCTGGCCCTTGGAGGGCATCCTGCCTCCTTGAAGATGTGCCTCCTCCTCCTCTCTCCTATCAGGCATCCAAGTGGAGTCTTTGACCTCATCATCCCCTCCCTCCTCATCACTGAAGCAAAGCTGGCAGTATGCTGCAGCTGGGGGAACATGACTGCCAGATTGCTGTTCTTCTTGGGCACCCCCTCTCTCTGGGCTCACGTTACTGCCTTCCTCTAGCTGGGTACCATCATCGGAGCCTTCAAAATGCTGGGCATCCTCCTGGAGCATGTACCCAACACTGTGGTCAAACAGTTCGGGGGACTCCTCAGGAGGACATGGTGGGGCTAGAGAAGGAGTGACTGATGCCATTGAGCCGAGGGAAGAGGCCACGTTGGCAGCTGCTTTGCCCTAGTACCCTGAGCCTGGGTGAGAGAGGATGAGGATGGCTTGGTCATCTACTCTACCAAGTCTTCCGCATGTTGCAGCTCAAAACGGCCAGCTGCTGAAAAAACAGGACAAGCGTGTCCCACGGCCACATGCTGATGAGGATGCACCGTCTCCACGACCAGCACTGTTGCCTCTAGACACAGAGCCTGCTTGCCCTCTTTTATTGGGTTGTGACTGTCTGCCTCTCCTTGTTGGCCTTCCAGACATACTAATGGCCCGCAGTGAGCTGTAGCTGCACAAAGCTGGGATGTATATATATACACTGATACTGCAGCTAGCAGAATCCACTGCCTGCCTGTAATTTTATTAGTATGAGAACACCAGCAATTGCCTTAAGGTAGCTTTAAGTGCATACTGTGCAGAGGACACAGTACACTAACTGTAAATACTGCAGCTGCCTGACTGTGGTATTAATAGGATCAGAAGAACACCACCAATTGTCTTCAGGTAGCTTTATGTGCACACTGTGCAGAGGACACAGTACACTAACTGTAAATACTGCAGCTGCTTGCCTGTGGTACTAATAGGATCAGAACAACAGCAATTGTCTTCATGTACCTTTAGGTGCACACTGTGCAGAGGACACAGTACACTAACTGTAAATACTGCAGCTGCCTGCCTGTGGTATTAATAGGATCAGAACAACAGCAATTGTCTTCAGGTAGCTTTAGGTGCACACTGTGCAGAGGACACAATACACTAACTGTAAATACTGCAGCTGCCTGCCTGTGGTATTAATAGGATCAGAACAACAGCAATTGTCTTCAGGTAGCTTTAGGTGCACACTGTGCAGAGGACGCAGTACACTAACTCTAAATACTGCAGCTGCCTGCCTGTGGTACTAATAGGATCAGAAGAACACCACCAATTGTCTTCAGGTAGCTTTAGGTGCACACTGTGCAGAGGACACAGTACACTAACTGTAAATACTGCAGCTGCCTGCCTGTGGTACTAATAGGATCAGAAGAACACCACCAATTGCCTTCAAGTAGCTTTACGTGCACACTGTGCAGAGGACGCAGTACACTAATGCCGTGTACACACGGCCGGACTTTTCAGCTACAAAAGTCTGACAGCCCGTCCGACAGACTTTCAGCGGACTTTCAACTGACTTTTTAACGACCGGCCTTGCCTACACACGATCACACCAAAGGTCGACGGATTTGTATGTGATAACATACACCGGACTAAAATAAGGAAGTTGATAGCCAGTAGCCAATAGCTGCCCTAGCGTCGATTTTTGTCCGTCGGACTAGCATACAGACGAGCAGATTTCTGGGTCCGGCGGAGTTACGACGTAAAGATTTGAAGCATGTTCCAAATCTAAAGTCCGTCAGATTTGCGACTGGAAAAGTCACCTGAAGGTCCGGTGAAGCCCATACACGATCAGAGTGTTCGCCGGATTTGGTCTGTCGGCGTCCGTCAGACAAATCCGGTCAAAAAGTCCGACCGTGTGTACGCGGCATTACTGTAAATACTGCAGCTGCTTGCCTGTGGTAGTAATAGGATCAGAACAACAGCAATTGTCTTCAAGTAGCTTTAGGTGCACACTGTGCAGAGGACGCACTACACTAACTTTAAATACTGCAGCTGCTTGCCTGTGGTACTAATAGGGTCAGAACAACAGCAATTGTCTTCAGGTAGCTTTAGGTGCACACTGTGCAGAGAACGTACTACACTAATGCCCTGTACACACGGTCGGATTTTCCGACCGACCGTGTGTGGGCTCCATCGGACTTTTTCCATCGGAATTTCGGATACACAAAGTTTGAGAGCAGGCTATAAAATTTTCCGACAACAAAATTCGTTTACGTCAATTCCAACCTTGTGTGGACAATTCTGACGCACAAAGTGTCACGCATGCTCAGAATAAATTCCGAGACGGAACTGCTCGGTCTGGTAAAATTAGCGTCCGTAATGGATATAGCACTTTCGTCACGCTGCAATGTTTTAAATTGTTTAATGCAGCGCACTCTCTTCTTCTTTATAATGCTAAAAGAATGAAGTTGTTTTGCTGCTCATATTCACACAGACTTCTCACAAACTTCTTTATTATTTATCGTGATTTCATGAATATAATATTTTGATTATTTAGTCACATCTCCCTAAAAAATTTAATTTTTGGATGTTTTTAGAAATTTTTTTGGTTTTTATTCTGATCTCCTGTTATTTTTTGTAAATTGTTTTTTTTTTTTTACTCCAGAATAGTTTTGTGTGTGTTTTGTGTGTCAAGTTACCACAACACCATTATTATCTTGTATTATTTAATCTCTTATTAATTTCACATTGTATTTTTTAAATGTACCTGCCTCCTCACAAACAAACTGTCCTTTTTGAAGGAAAACACACATAGGCGAGTATAATAGAAATAAAAATACCTTTATTAAGGGGTCCTAACCAAACAAAGAGGGAGGCAACGCTGGATAAACTGCAGAAATTGGCGAAGCCTTTGGCCCCCAGGGCACATATCAATTATTTTAATGTAAAATTGGTGGCCTGAGGAGTCCATATATAAGGGAGTACAACCTGGTCCAGAAGTCCAAGAGATCAGGAACAGCAGCAGATGACATACATGTCCCCAGGCTGTGGTCATACAAGAGTATGCATCTTTTGCCAGAGCAGCCTGAACCCAGGTCATCACTCTATGGTCTTCCTTAGACGCTTCCTTCCAGGCTGTGGCTCTGGTGTTGGAGGTGTGGCAGGAGGAGAAGGAGGACCTGGAGGAGGAGGACCATGGCTGAGCTCACAAACGTAGCTTTGGCTTGTGAGTTGGCCTCTCAACCCCTTATTTAGGGCTTGGAAGATGATATACTCACAAATTAGGCATTGGCCCTCCCCCATTTCCAGCATTTTGCAGGCTGTTATGTATGCAAAGTCCTCTTGAACACTGTGGGGGGTTCTGAGGGCCACAGTAGCCTTCCAAAATAGGCCAATTGCTGCCTCCTTCATGTTACTCCTCTTCCTGCCACTTTTTGGTTGAAGGCAGAGGGGAGGGACCTGGGATTCGGGCAGGCTACTGGGCCCAGCCACCTCCTGGCTGAGACTTTCCTGTGTATGAAAAAAGGGACATCGTTTTAGTTTTTGGTTCATCAATCACAATAATAATTTAGGAATCCAAACTAACATATATTTAACATCATTAATTTGACCAATAGAAATATTTAGAAGAATGCTATACCTGGCTCAAGCTGGGCTCCTCCACATGTTTCTGCCTGGAAGGCCCAAGTTGGATGTCAGAAGCCTCAGCTGGGGGGGAAGGAAGTGTGGAAGGAAGAATGGAGAGTGCTGCCTAGGTTCAGTCTGGCCTGCCAGAAAATGCATTCTGTCATAGTACCACAGCCTGGGGACATAAATGGCATCTGCAGTTGCTGATCTCAGGGAATCCTGGACCTTCTTGTGCTCCCTAAGATAAGTGCTCCTCATGCCACCAATTAGGGCCTTCAAATAGGGGATGTCTGCCGTGGGGATCACCGGCTTCATAAATTCCAGCAATTGATCCAGCGCTGCCTTCCTCTTTGTTTGATTCTTATAATGTGGGTGGTTTACCTGCCACAGACAGGGCAGCTCCCTGTACATATCAGTGAATATGGGGATAAAGTCCTGATCATTCAATATATCCATTTTATCTGCAATACACAAGACAAACCCTAATGTCAGGCTAAAGTCTCCTAATCTTGTCCCAATATAGGCCTCAATCTATAAGCAGTATAGGCCCAATTTTAAATGTTACCTTCATTATCAGAATCGGCGCTTCCTATACTCCTTCCTCAGCTCACAGATCGTACGTGCAACGCACGTGTGTTACGCTTTACATACACTGCGCATGCGTGAAACTCCGCCCGCTCCTGATGTTCTTTCTAGTCTATTCCCCGCTCCTTCTCGTTTGGCACAGTGGGGAAGAGCACATGGCGGAGACACAACAGGTGCGTGCTAATAGCAGCAACGAGGAGGAGGAGGAAAGGCCGGAGCCAGAAACGTCACGACCACGGAGGAGACGATTTAAGGCCTTAAATATGTCCTTTGTGGAGATGGTGGAGATGGTCGACATATTGAAAAGGGCCCACTATGACGGGAAGTATGGACCTTACCCCAACCCCAATGTCAGAAAGGCCAAGATAATGGCGAAAGTTGTGAAGAGTCTGCACCGTAATTTTTGGGGTATGGCGATCCAAGGATCAACTGAGGAAGCGGTGGTCGGACCTCAAAATCAGGGAGCACGATCAGTATAGAAGGATCAGGTGAGTGCTGCAAAAAAGTAAGTAGTTGTCCTGTGTTCCTATTCTTTATTTTTCTTACGTTCGTGCTGCTCCATGTGCTTTTCTTTACTGTTGTACAGTTTGAAATGGCAACTTTCATGTTCATGGACACATTATTCATTCGTAGGAAACATTGTTCGTTTGGCCAATAAAACACCATGTTTTGTCCAGATGCAGTTCAAGAGATTTTTTATGGCCTACTTCTCTTAAAATAATTTTGTTGTCTAGATGGGTTAGTATATAAAAATTTGAATAAAAATGGGTTATTTAATTACTAGATGGGTTAGTAACTAGAATGAAATGCAAACTAGATTCTGTGTAAGGAGAGGACACTCAGCAGCTGTTTACACATCTGGACGCTGGAGCACTAATGTGGGACACCAGAACACCCTTTTTATTAGGGGGCTCCACACAGGTGCTCCAGTGTATACTATAGGGGTGTCTCCATCTGTGAAGCTTGTACAAAACAGGTGAGTATTCATGCTTGACAAAAAAAATTTCTTCATCTTGCAACTCTGCCAAAACAGACAATTGTACCCCACTTCCAAGCAATGTTTCATATTCCTATTTCTGCCATCAAATATTTGTGTGCGAAGTATACCTATTTTTTTTAACATAGGGGAGAAAAGACTCAGAGGACACCACTCATCAGAGGAGACAACAAACCCCCCACCTCATGAAGAAGTGGAAATCCCCCAAACCCAAGCAGAGGAGGAGGAGGGAGACGTTGTGGAAATTGTCACCACAACAGGTGAGTGTCTGCGACCACAGGCTCAGGTAAGAGATGGATGCCTGCATATTTATAATACATTTTTTTTTAAATATTTTAGGTGATCGTGATGTTGTGGAAGGAGGTCATTTCACCAGTGAAAGTGCCCAGATCCTGATTGGGGAGATAATGGGGTGTAATAGGAACTTTGAAAACATCAAGCAAAACATCAATGATGTTCAAAACAAAATGAAGAACATCATTGATGTTTTAGGGAGAATTTAAAACCCCTAGAAATCCCTAACTTATTTCTGCTTTGTGTTTTTTTTTTCTGACAATTTTGAGACAATTTTGTGACATATTATAGAAAAGCCAAATTTTAAAGATGGACACACTGTGTCAACATGTGCTATCTGCCATCACGGGAGATCAATGTAGGCATTTTGGGGGTGCAACCCCTTCCTCAATAATAAAGTAGCTGAGGGGAATGGGTTGCACCCACAAAACATGTCCTTTGATCCCCCGTGATGGCAGCTAGCACATGTTGACATTCGGCAATTTGTGTGCATCTTCAAATTTTGGCTTTTCCAGGGGTGACTTCACCCCATCTGCTGAACGCAATATCAAACACAGTTTATAAATACTCATGTCTGATATTGCCTTCACTTTCTATAAAAGTTGAGCTTTGTAAGTTCCAGAGTTGTGCATTTATTTTTGGTTTTAAACATGCCTGTTTTACCTTAAAAGGCAATTTCTACTTTTAATGTGACCTAAAAAATTTTTATACAACAAACATGTTGGTTTGTTCTAAAAACCTTTTATAAATGCACATGTGATTGTGCTTTGATTAAAAAGATTGAGAATCAACAATGTGTGGCTTCTTCTTTTAATGCTCAAAAGCATGTTTTGTAGTAAAGTTGTTGTTTTCAGTGACAATGGGGGTTATTTACTAAAGGCAAATCCATTTTGCACTACAAGTGCAGTTTCAGTGCAGTCTCAAATGCACTTGTAGTGCAAAGTGTATTTTCCTTTAGTAAATAACACCCAACAGTGCTTTATAATTTTACGCAATCACGCCATTTTCAGGACTCCCCAAATTTCAGTCATGGTCAGCTAAAAGAAAGCCAAGCAGTAAATCAAAGAAAATAATTGTTCAGTTTAAAATATATTTTATTTAAAAAATGTCTCAGACATTGTCTGGCATATCGATGGCCCCCCTACCCGCAAAGTATTTCATGTATCTTAGGGCACTCTAGGGGGGCAAGCCAGGACGGCCAGCTTCAATCGGGTTGGTTCATTAATATGAATTTCAGCCTCAGGCCCAACTGAGCCAGCATAGTTCCAAGAATTTCTCAGTAAAAAGTTGTGGAGAACACAGCAAGCCAGGATGATGTGATTGAGTTTATATTCCGCCATGTATATCGGTGTAGGAAATAGGCGGAACCAGCTGGCCATTATTCCAAACGTGTTCTCCACCACTCTTCTGGCTCTGGCCAGCCGGTAATTAAAAACCCTCTGGTCCGGGGTGAGGGTCCTCATAGGGAATGGCCGCATAAGATGGTCCCCCAGCGCAAATGCTTCATCCGCAACGAAGATGAATGGGAGTCCTTCCACATTGTCTTCTGGAGGTGGCAAGCCCAAGCTGCCATTCTGGAGATGCCTGTAGAACTCCGTGTGAGGGCGATGACTCCACCATCTGACATCCGGCCATTCTTCCCCACGTCCACATACAGGAACTCGTAAGTAGCTGACACCACCGCCAACTTCACAATACTATTGAACCCCTTGTAGTTGTAATAGTATGACCCTGAGTTGAGTGGTGGGACGATGTGGACGTGTTTCCCATCAATTGCCCCGATGCAGTTAGGAAAGTCCCACCGCTGGGCAAAGTGGGAGGCCACAGTCTGCCATTCCTGTGGGTTGGAAGGAAACTGTGGAGTCAAACAAGAAAAATGAATTAATCATTTTGCACATAAACATGGAAAGCAGATTAGACACAAACATTCTTGGCCAACATCAGTATAACATTTATTTTAGGCAGTATTTAAATACAAAGGTATAAGGTCCACCTATCAGATTCCTCCCCCCACCCACAGTATAAATACACACTGTACACATTTTAACATTCTGCTATTACCCATCAAGATAATAATAGGATACAAAAACTTGAAACAGTACCATTTGAAAGTATTCAGGCAGGCCCTTGCACTACATGCTTTGGTGAATTCTTCCATAAATATGACCACAAAAGAAGTGGGTATAGTGTGCATGGGTTTGGCAAAGTCAGCAGATAGAGGATTGATATCAGCTGAGTTAGCAGTTGGGGGGAAGGAGGGTTCCAAATGATCTTGGGACCCCCCCAAAAAAACCTCTGGCATTCTGCATGAATTTAAAGCACAAATCACAATTTTAAACATTTTAGGGGGTATTTAGGGTAAATCACTCTATGGAGCTGCCAAAATACATTGTTAATTGAGTAGACGAGGTGGATATAGGCCCAGGAGAGCATGCTGGGGGGGTTAGTGAAGGCAAATATGTATGAAAGACAAAAATTTTTTTTAACAAAAATCCAGCATGCATGAGAACAAAGGGAACATTCGCAGCATATTACAATCATGGTAATTAGGGAATGAGGAAAGAAATACAATATATTAACAAACATTAAATACAATAAAATGTGATGTTAAAGGATAAAAATCTTACCTCAATATACTTCTTCTGCAGGACCTGGATGATGGCAGAACAGGTCTCCGGGATAATGATCCCCAGAGCCTGGGGGGGAGATGCCTGTCGAGAATTTGAGGTCCTGCAGGCTTCTCCCCATCACCAAGTACCGCAGGGTGGTGACTAGCCTCTGCTCCGGAGTGATGGCTTGCCTCATGCAGGTATTCTGCTTGCTGATATAAGGGGTCAGCAAAGCCAACAAACGGTGAAAAACAGGGTCCCTCATCTCATGGAGCAAAGGCATGTGACAGAATTGGTCACGCTGGAGCAACCAATGCTTGGTCCATGAACTCCTCCTCACCCTGTTCATGGACTGGGCTTGTGTCAAAATAAGGACCCCAACACCAAGCCCCCGCACAGCACGAACTCTACGATGAGTACGTACACGCAACATGGCTAGAAAATAGTCGGCTGGTCAGAACGAAGTAACAGAATGTACTGAAGAACAGCAAGGCCTGTGAAGAGCGACCTGAAAATCAGTAACGAACGGACAATGACAAGTCAATGGGAACTCACTGCACGCACTGAAGACCAGATACAAAGACACAAGCACAAACTGAACAGCAGAAATATGATCTGAAAACAACGAGTCTGAAAAAACAAGATTAGCAAAAGGAACCCAAAGGGTGCCACGCTTGGTATTGAACTGCCCTTTTATAGTCTCGTCAGACGTGGTGTACGTCACCGCGTTCTTGGCGTTCAGAAATTCCGACCGTGTGTATGCAAAACAAGTTTGAGCCAACATCCGTCACAAAAAATCCATGGATTTTGTTGTCGGAATGTCCGATCAATGTCCGACCGTGTGTACAGGGCATAACTGTAAATACTGCAGCTGTCTCCCTGTGGTATTAATAGGATCAGAACAACAGCAATTGTCTTCAGGTAGCTTTAGGTGCACACTGTGTAGAGGACACAGTACACTAACTGTAAATACTGCAGCTGCCTGCCTGTGGTATTAATAGGATCAGAACAACAACAATTGTCTTCAGGTAGCTTTAGGTGCACACTGTGCAGAGGACAAACTGTAAATACTGCAGCTGCCTGCCTGTGGTACTAATAGGATCAGAACAACAGCAATTGTCTTCAGGTAGCTTTAGGTGCACACTGTGCAGAGGACGCACTACACTAACTGTAAATACTGCAGCTGCCTGCGGTGCTAATAGGATCAGAAGAACACCACCAATTTTCTTCAGGTAGCTTTAGGTGCACACTGTGCAGAGGACGCACTTCACTAACTGTAAATACTGCAGCTGCCCGCGGTACTAATAGGATCAGAAGAACACCACCAATTTTCTTCAGGTAGCTTTAGGTGCACACTGTGCAGAGGACACACTACACTAACTGTAAATACTGTAGCTGCCTGCCTGTGGTACTAATAGGATCAGAAGAACACCAGCAATTTTCTTCAGGTAGCTGTAAATACTGTAAAAACACCTGCCTGTCTGTCAGTAGGAAGAGAATAACAGGAACGGATCTAGCGTGTGTATATATATATATATATATATATATATATATATATATATATATATATACACACACATACACATACATACATACATACATACACACACACACACACACACACACACACACACAACACCTAGGATGCCTACTACATACCCTGGCTTTGGCCAATTACGGCTCTCTGTACAGATGGCGCTGTGATTGGCCAAGCATGCGGGTCATAGTGCATGCTTGGCCAATCCTCAGCCAGCAATGCACTGCGATGCCGCAGTGAATTATGGGCCAAACCTAGCTATAACCGGGCCTGATAGAGATCTCACTCATCTTTCTGAGGGCTCGGACATGTGGAAACTATGTTGCAGCTACTGGAATGTCTGCCTGCATAGAAGAGAGCTCTTCTGTTGTATATGCAAACCTGATGTTAAGAACATTGCTTAACCACTTGCTTACTGGGCACTTAAACCCCCTTCCTGTCCAGACCAATTTTCAGCTTCTAGCGCTGTCGCACTTTGAATGACAATTGCGCGGTCATACAACACTGTACTCAAATTATTTTTATTTTTTGTTAAAAAAATTGAAAAAGACCGAATTTAAAAAAAAAAAAAGTATATATATTTTATATTTTGTTATAAAATTTTGCAAACAGGTAATTTTTCTCTTTCATTCATGTACGCTGATGAGGCGGCACTGATGGACACCGATAGGTAGCAGTGATGGGCACTGATGGGTGGCAGTGATGGGCACTGATGGGTGGCAATAATGGGCACAGATCGCTTACACTGATGGCAGCACTGCTAGGTGGCATTGATAGGCGGCACTTGTGGGCATTGATAGGTGCCACTTGTGGGCATTCATAGGTGGCACTGCTGGGCACTGGCAGGTGGCAATGACAGATGGCACTGGTAGGCCCAGATGAGGCATATGTGCCTCCTTCCTCTTCGGGACCGATGTCCCTTTAACATAAGCTGGTGATCGGCTTTTTGTTCTCCTCACGTTGTCAGCGTGAGGAGAAAACGAAACCGATTACCGAGCTTTTGTTTACATCATGTGATCAGCTGTCATTGGCTGACAGCTGATCACATGGTAAGGGGCCGGGATCGGATCTGTGATCATCCGAGTCTCCGTGACTCAGTGATCACAGCGCCCGCACCGCGCGCCCTGCAGGGTGCGCATGCACAGGGGAGGACGTCCCATGACGGCCTCCCGGAAATTGAGGTCCACGCTGTGGCCATCATTCGGCAATGGCCCGGACCTCAAGTGGTTAAAGTGGTTGTAAAGTCAGAAGGTTTTTTTATCCTAATGCATTTTATGCGTTACAAGGGGCAATGATGAAAAATAGGGAGGACAGATGCTAGGCGATACAAGTCCCCAGACAAATGGTCTCAGTGGCGTTGAGACGTCAGGGTGTAGCTCCTGCCCCAGTGCATTTCGTGCGAATCAGGGGCATAACTAGAAATCACAGGGCCCCATAGCAAAATGTTGTATGGGCCCCCCCAACAAAAAAAATGAACAATGAATGTTGGCGCTTCAATCATCACGGCACCATGGTTGGTATGGTGTCAGGATGATTGAAACTCACCGTAATGCAGAATCAGTGGGAGCCCTGAGCGTGTCACTTGCCAACGTCACCTGCCACAAGTTGCAGATTGTCCACTTGCCACATCACCTGCCACACATTGCGGATTGTCCACCTTCCACATCACCTGCCACATGTTGCAAATTGTCATCTTGCCACGTCACCTGCCACAAGTTGCGGATTGTCACTTGCCACATAACCTGCCACACGTTGCAAATTGTCCACTTGCCACGTCACTTGCCACAGGTTGTGGATTGTCACCTGCCACAAGTTGCAAATTGTCACTTGCCATGTCATCTGCCACACGTTGCAAATTGGCCACTTGCCACATCACCTGCCACACATTGCGGATTGTCACACTTGCCACGTCACCTGCCACACATTGCGGATTGTCCACTTGCCACGTCACTTGCCACAAGTTGCGGATTGTCAATTGCCACGTCACCTGCCACATGTTGCAAAATATCCACTTGCCACGTCACCTGTCACACATTGCGGATTGTCCACTTGCTACTTCACCTGTCACACGTTGCAAATTATCCACTTGCCACATCACCTGCCACACATTGCGGATTGTCCACCGTCCACATCACCTGCCACACGTTGCAAATTGCCCACTTGCCACGTCACCTGCCACACATTGCGGATTGTCACACTTGCCATGTCACCTGCCACACATTGCAGATTGTCCACTTGCCACGTCACTTGCCACAAGTTGCGGATTGTCACTTGCCACGTCACCTGCCACATGTTGCAAAATATCCACTTGCCACGTCACCTGTCACACATTGCAGATTGTCCACTTGCTACTTCACCTGTTACACGTTGCAAATTATCCACTTGCCACATCACCTGCCACACATTGCGGATTGTCCACCTTCCACATGTTGCAAATTGTCCACTTGCCATGTCACCTGTCACAAGTTACGGATTGTCACTTGCCACATCACCTGCCACACGTTGCAAATGGTCCACTTGCCACGTCACTTGCCACAAGTTGTGGATTGTCACCTGCCACAAGTTGCAAATTGTCACTTGCCACGTCATCTGCCACACGTTGCAAATTGGCCACTTGCCACGTCACCTGCCACACATTGCGGATTGTCCACCTTCCACATCACCTGCCACATGTTGCAAATTGTCCACTTGCCACATCACCTGCCACAAGTTACGGATTGTCACTTGCCACATCACCTGCCACACGTTGCAAATTGTCCACTTGCCACGTCACCTGCCACAAGTTGTGGATTGTCACCTGCCACAAGTTGCAAATTGTCACTTGCCACATCATCTGCCACACGTTGCAAATTGAGTGTATAGTAAAAAAATATCTGCGCTAGGACTACATGTAAAATGAGCAGCAGTGCGACAACACCAATTAAATATAGAAAAAATAAACCGCGCTAAACAAAAATTAATATACAGTTGGTAAGGTGGAGGTCTTACCTACCACCTGCAAATAATAATAAAAATACAAAATTCAAATATTTAAACGCAAAGAAAAAGTCCAGATATTTCTTTAAATGGAATCAATCTTCAAATAGCAGGATGTTCAGCTTATTACAAGTAAAGATCCAAGAATGAACTAAAATTGCCCTTACCAGAACATCAGTAACAATGAGCGGATGGCATTAAACCCAGCCAGGGCCTTTGGGATGAGAAACCAATCTGCAACGTCCATTTTCAAAATATAGTCCGCTCAATGGATACAGGAGAAAAAAACAACACAAAAACTGGCCATAGTGCAGTATATCAGATGTTTAGCATGGACAAGCAGACCAACACCCTGGTGAGCACACAAGAACAAACAGCAAAAAAGGAGAGGGGGGGAAGTGAAAAACCCACGACCGTGGCTGTAGATCGTGCTTACCGACTCGCGGTGGTAACCAGGCTCTATTTCAAACTAGGAACTGATCGATGGTTGACAGGGAATACTTGATTCATCCACATTAGCCAGGAATCCATACCATCAGTATACAACCTGGCTGCAACACAAACTTTGCAAAGTCTTATCTAGCAATGGACATCAGATAGCAGTTTAACATACAAGTCACTTGTCAGAGATGTCAGAGATGATGTCATCTCTCTGCTCCGCCACCCGCTGATTGGCCAGTCCACCCACCCAGCCTCCCAGCTGCCAGCATCCTGTACATTCCCTCACCCGCCCGCCAAGCCGCCCAGCTGCATCCGCTCACACAGTCAGTGTGACTGTACGAGCGCCAAATGGACAGGCAGCTCGGCGGCTCACCTGACGCCCGTTCACTTCCACGCCAACTCACAGGGCCCTATTTGGCTGCGGGGCCCCATAGTGCCCGCGTGGGTAGCTATGGCGGTAGTTCCGCCACTGATGCGAATGCACATCTTCAGTGCTACTGAACTACTACTAGCTTTCCCTGAAGAAGTGCAACGCATGAAATGCGTTGGGGCAGGAGCTACACGCTGACGTCTTGGTGCCATTTCCATGCTTGGAACTGACGGCTCTCTTTGTAAGTGCACTGTTTCATTTGTCATGACAATATTTTTACTGATATAGTCCCAAAATACCAACCAAACCGCTCTCTTCGGTCCTCCCTAGACCTCCTGCTCTCTAGCTCCCTTATCACCTCCTCCCATGCTCACCTCCAGGATTTCTCCAGAGCTTCTCCCATCCTTTGGAACTCCCTTCCCCAATCTGTCCCCTAACCTATCCATCTTTAGACGATCCCTGAAAACCCTTCTCTTTAAAGAAGCCTATCCTGCTTCTAACTAATACACTGTTTTACTTCCTCCATCAGCTCATCCCCCACAGCTATGACCTTTTGTATCAATTGACCCTCCCTTTTTAGATTGTAAGCTCTAATGAGCAGGGCCCGCTTATTCCTCTTGTACCAAATTGTAATGTAACTGTAATGTCTGCATTTATTTTGTTAAGCGCTGCGCAAACTGTTAGCGTTATATAAATCCTGTATAATATAATAATATTAATGTTGCTGCTTTCCTCCAGCAGCTTTAATGTCAGTGAGTGCATGTTATCTCTGTTGTTCACACGTAGTGGCCAGGATTTCCATCAGGTGGAGGGTAGCTGGTGGAAGGCGCAGTCTTTGTGGTGATATTTATCACATACTTTGGACTTTTGTGCATTGGTCTTTATTTACACTGATTTATTTTTTACTATCATTTTTGAATATTGTGGATGCTTTTTGCACATTATGAATGCTGTGTTGATAGCACAAGCTTTAAGCTTGTGATATTCTATATTTGGAGGCTCTGCATTACTTTCATTGTTTGAATGAGAAAAACACTAACAGATTCCTGCATTCATACAATTGAGTTGGATACAGAAATCCCCCCTGCCAGGACATTGTATTTTGACAGCGGGGACTCTCTGCTGTCAGAGTACACTGATCAGTGCTGCAGATGATTGGCTGGAAGCCACTGATCAAACAAGGTTTTCCAGCAGTCCCATTCAACAGAAGCCAGTCTAATAATCAGCGAATACAGTATTATGGCGCTAGGCAGGCTAGGGTGGAAAAATAAATTAAAAGAGTCACATAAAATGGTCTATAATAGTCAATAATAGGAAATGGAGGTCACTAAGAACATAGCTGCAGCTCTCCCAAAGAAGATTGAATTGCACTCTTGAATATGTCTAAAAAGAAAAGCATGGGAAGCGTCACCATCTACATGTAGATTGTTATATAAAAGGTCAAGTAAAATATAAAATTTGCACTCACATTTATTAGGTGATTAAAGGCATAAAGGCATCCAAATGGAGAAACTGCAGAGCTGGACAGGGTTGATTCTATCTGACAGTGTTGCTTGGTGTTCTGTCAAATTGCTTTGCATAATGCCCACTCAGTCTCCTCCCCCTCCTCCCTTAAAAGCGCTCCATCCAATATTACTATATGGTTTGACAAAGGGGCGGTCCTTGTTGCCTGAAAACACATAGCCATGCCTCCACGCCTTCCACGTCATCCACTGGATCCTTTCTACATCTCAACAATTAAGAAAAAAAAAAAATTCACCACCGCGATACCATAGTTAACCAAATTGGTTACCCTCCACTTAGGTTAATGTTATCCCCAGCTTTGTGTACCGTCACACCTTCACATAATATACAAGGTGTGGTCCCTTAAGGAACAAGCAGCATATAAGAAGGATTAAAGATCCCCAAGACCACCTAATGCAGAGATACTAGCGGTATTTTAAAAATCACAGCTTTATTAGGACAAAGTTGTAGTAAATGTAAAAAACACATTACCATTGGTGCAAAACATTAAAAATCTCTGACAATGTTGTCATAACTGGTAAGAAAGCTGCTAACAGCAAATCACATGCATACACCACACTGCACAAACCCCACTGAGACCTGGAAAAGTAATATAATGGAAGTCCATGCTATACAGTATGGGGTAAATGGGTTAACTAATCCAGCGACATCATCTCAACCACTGACAGGCAATAGAACATAATGTGGAAGGAACTAACTATTCCTGGATAGCAACAGTCCAACCACCAATCCTCCGTGGTTCAATGTGGGCTTGGTGGGTGGGAGCCTGGATGGATCACTGTAGCTGAATAATGATGTACATAAGCTGGTAAGTATGAGCTGGCTGGATCAAAATACCTCCATAACCGCCAATGAATCCATCTCCATAGGGGCAGGATAGACCATACCGCTCGCCGTCTGAAGCATGGGGTTTGGTGCAGGCAGATCAGGTGTCTGTGAGTTCAATAGATGGAGAGCCATGCTGCATGTGGGTAAGTTCAGTATAACAGGACTGGATCAGTCTGTAATGATGACAGCTCATCATTCCTCTGTAGCATTGCAGCAGCCCATCCACTCAATCCAATTAATCCCCATGAGTGCAGGTAACTCACATGCAGATCACCTTAGGTACTTTATCCATCGCATTGATGCATCAGTCCAGTTGATCCTCAATGTGGGTGCACTAGCTTATAGCCCTCCTGCCAGGATGATGACGTCACACTGACGCATTTCGCCCACCAATAGGAGCAAGCTTCTTTAAAGCTTGCATCTCAGCCCTGGCTCCGGTTTGCCTAAAGCATCTTTTTCCATACCGCTGCTAACCTCGTCTGCCTCATTACTGATCCACTGCTATTAGCAGTGCCTCCACAGTCTGACTGACATCATCTTTCCAGCCATGAACCCGGACGAGCTCTGCAGTTTCTCTATCTGGATGCCTTTATGCTTTTAATCTCCTAATAAATGTCAGTGGACATTTTATATTTCGCTTGACCTTTTATCTAGCAATCTACACTTAGATGGTGACACTTCTAATGCTTTTGTTTTTACACAGGCTTCTGTCTAACCGGAAAGGCTACACAGAGATCAAAATTTGTCCAGTCCCTGCTAAACTGAATTTCGATCTGTGTACCCAGCTTTAGCTTATTACTTGCTTCAGCATGCTTCCTCAAGCACTATAACTGGTTCCCCTCAGCTTCTGTGTACTTTTTACTGACTACGGTCACACTCCAGCCTTCTCATCATACCAAACAGGGTTAATGTTCCTATATGGCATGTGATGATGCTGAGGCTTTGTTTGGAGAAATAGAGCACTGCGGTGGACTGAAGCATTGAAAAATGTAAGTGAAAGAGTCTATCTGCCCCTCCCCACATACACACTGCAAAGGTGGACTTTTTTTTCTTTCCTGGAGTTGGACTGTATTATGGAACCATATCACTTCCTGTTAATGTTCAAATTCTCGAATAGGTTAGGGATGTACTGGGACTTTTCAGGTGCTACATAGATGTATTCCACATGCACATTATATCTTATTAAAAAGAAAGATTTTGTGAAATACATCTATTCAGCACCTAAAAAGTCCCAATATATTCCTAACATATTTAAGAATTTTACTTTCACTATACCTACCCTGCGGAGGTGCAGGGCAGGTTCACAGCACATCTTTGTACAGTGTACAATGTGGAAGGCAGAACAGTCGGGACTCACATGTGAAGAATGCAGTCTGACGTCCATCTTCTGACTTCTTCATTCCACCCTGGGGAGAGCTCTGGTGACTACTGGATGCCAAGCAATGATTGAAGCATCAGTGAAATGTTTGCTCCATCCATTCTCCCATTCCCCCCCATGGTGCTTATTATGACAGGCCTGATCCAATGTGGGGGGGTGGGGGGTTGAGTGGGCTAGACAGGAACCTAAACCTGGGAGGGACCGAGTTTCTCCTTTCTGGAGGCAGGCAATAGGTACAGGTGCAGCTTCAGCTCCGTTTTTGGGAGGCTTTTGAGACAAAGGTGGGGCGTAGGGTGGTGGACAGATTCTTCTGCATGTTCACAACCTGGTACCCCTCCCAAGCTGCGCCCAGGGCAGCTGCCCCCCCCCCCCTTGGGTATATTACTGCTTCCGTTTTTAATTCAGAATAATCGCTTTGAAAAAAACTATTATTTTGTGCAAAACCCACTTGAGCTGATTACATCAAGTGCACTAAAATGTAATAACTGTGATCTGGGAGCATTGTAGAACTATGTGAGTTTTTTAGCTGATATAGTGCAGAAAGACAGGGCAACTGTTACTTTGAATACAGGCAATCCCCGGGTTACAAACGTGATAGAGTCTGTAGGCTTGTTCTAAACCTGAATTTGTATGTAAGTTGGAACAGCCAAAACATTTTTTATGTTTTTTGGATAGCATAGGAAAGAGTTAATACTCCTATAATGTTTGTTTTGCTGTCTGTGCCTCTGTTCAGGTAATTTCACCTTACTTTATATCCTTATGACATATGGATTTTGACAGTTTTGGGTTGTTGTGGAAACAAGGATTGGTGATAAAGCTTCAGTGGAGATACCTTTTTCCCCCACAATAACACTTACAGGAGTGAATTTCCCTTCCTAGAGGTAGATTTACTCTCACTTCCTGTTGTCTCCCTCCGTTTTGTAAGTGTGAGTCGTATGTAAGTCAGATGTAACTCGGAAAAGGAGAAAAGGAGAGGTTGGCCTAGGTAACTGAAAAACTAAAAACAGTCAGGTGACTGTAGATGAGAATTCTTGCTGCAATGTGCTGGTGCCTTCTATGCAGAGAACTTACTAACTAGACAGCTGCATCTCAGCAATACATACAGGGTAGACTTACTGTATGTAATTTATGCTCTGTGTAATCACCCTCTCTTGGTACATAAGTCAGGAGGCCTAATGAGATAAGCAATTTGGGGTGCTTCTTAAGGCATGTAAGGAGTTGGACACATCCCCAGTAGTTCCTCTGTGGACACAGTATTAATGGAGAGCTTAAAGTCTTTGAGTCAGAACCTGTTTTCATTTGTTTTTAATACATTATTAATGGCAGTAATTAGTTAGAAATATAAGTGCGCTTATAGTAAAAATGACATTTGAAAAAAAGTGATACTAAAAATACATATGAAGAAGTGGCAGGTGAAAAGAATAGTGAAATTAGTTCATACACAGATCACCCAGAGCACTGATGGAATGTAAAAAATGAGTCCATATAGATCAAAAACAAAAAAACTTGATAAAGAGAGACAGACCCAATGAGAGAAGCCAGACATCCAAAGTCCATCAAACTTCACCTGGAAGGGAAAAAAAAAAAAAAAGGAGCAAAGAGGGTGTGGAGAGGATCCCCGATGAAGGTGAGTCCCAATTGGTATGTCTATGCCCTAACCAGAGACGGTGGTCCCCCTAAAGAGCAAGTTCTTACTCACAAGCAGATACAGCCCTCTGCAGGGACAATGAACTTCCTGTGCCTCTGTAGCCTCGAATTTCCGTGATGCTCCAAAACGGGCAGAACCGGAATTCCAATCTGAAAATAACACTCATTGGTCGGGAGGATTGTGAGTGCAAAAACCGAAAACAAACTCCCCTTTGAAGACATCATCTATGACGAAACATGTAGGGCGTGGTCCTCCCGACCAATAAGTGTTATTTTCAGATTGGAATCCTGGTTCTGGCAGTTTTGGAATATCACGGAAATTTGAGGCTACAGAGGGACAGGAGGTTCATCGTGGGCAGATATGCAGATCTTTAGGTATTTAAAACATCTCTATTCTTATTTTAGAGATATGTTTAGCTTTAATGTAGGAAGTTATTGCTCTTGAATTCACTTCACTTGCATGAATATTATTGTTATTATACAGGATTTATATAGTGCCAACAGTTTGCGCAGCGCTTTACAACACAAGGGCAGACAGTACAATTACAATACAACTCGATACAGGCGAAATCAGAGGGCCCTGCTTGTTAAAATACCGGTTATACCTTTTTTACTCTCTCAAGGTTCTATAAATCAACCTGAAAAGATGCAGCCCAGCATAGCGGTACAGGATAATCAACATGTGATGGCCATGTACTTGACAGTTAGTATAGAGGGTAATATTTTACCAAATTTTCCTTAAATATGCTACTGTAAACAGATAGGTGTCAACCTGGGAATGATTTGCTAAAAAGGTTTTCCTGAACATCAAACCTCACTTAGGCTAATGGGAAATGCCGTTTTATTCTTTCTTAGCTTGATTGAAGAGAACACAGGTTTATTTGCCTGGAAAATGTTTATTAAATTACTCTAGCCTGGAGCTTATGAATAAAGGCAAAATAATAAAAGTTGCAGCAGTGTGACTCCCTTTTTACTATATTTAGTGAACACATCCATTTTCAGCATTTTTCATTTTTTTTGGAATTTGTAATAGTGGAAAAAATGACATTTTATATGGGAAAAATATATATTGCAACAAAATGTAATATGATTTTCATGTTCACTATGTTATGTGTTTGCCACGTCTAATAAATATTTAACAATATAAATTTAATCTAACTCTATTATTTGGGTGTTCATTGCCAGCAGTCCACTAGTTAATGAAAGAAACATCTAACATCTGGTTCACAGTTTCTGATTTCTGCATTGGGCAAGTTTCAGTTGAATAAATTGTCCCTTCCAGTTCTTTTTTTTGTGTCAATTTTTAGAACACAGGTAAAAAAAAACTATCAAAAATCTTAAATCTGCAATCACACCTTTATTTTGCACTGACCCCCCATCCATAATATCTTTCAGCCATGAAAAATAATCATAATAAACTTATATACAATAACACTTAAAACAAGATTTTTCTAGTTTAAGTTTTTGTTTCAATTTTCAATGCATTCGACTGTCTGCTAATAGAAATTATTTTTTGTGACATATGTGTCATATCATATGAAAATATAACAGAGGTCTGAGGATCTTCCAGCTTTCATCTATAAGCATAACAAAAGAATCTCCATAGACACGAGATGGTGGTCAAGTATACTTCTATGATCTGGCCTCTGTATGATCCTGTTTTTTTTTTTTTTTGTTAATTAGTGGAGAAGTAAAAGAGTTTATCAACCAGGTGACCATACATGTGTACACATTCAGTAGGTACTCATAAAGCTAAATTTAAGTCTACAGCAGGAATGGGTTTAAAAAAAAAAAAAAGAAAAAAGAAAAACACTGTGTAGTGATTGAAGTGCATCATTCCAAACCCAAGACCGTTGAAAAATATATGTTGCATTTTATCAGTCCTTATACATGGTGGCTGTATTAACTTTCTTTTCTATTTTTTTTTTTATTTTAGGCTGCATTTGCACCTGAGCGGTTTCAGCTTGTAAAACGCTTGTCTCAAAAGTTCCAAAACACCCAACAAGCAAAATCCCATTCATTTAAATGGCCCCTGTTCACATCTGTGCGTTCTGTAGAATGAAAGCAAAACACCTGAAGCTCAAAAATGTACATGAGCTTCTTTTTAGGCAGATTATAGGCGTTTTACTGCTTTTTACATTGTTCAGGCGTTTTGAGGTCCAAAGTCACCAAAAACGCTAGAAAAAATGCCTCAAAACGATATGCTCTGGTGTGAATGCAAGAGTGAAGACAAAAAAAGGCCAAGTGATCTATTAAGTATGATATATATATATATATATATATATATATATATATATATATATATATATATATATATATATATATATATATATATTTATATTTATCTTTATATCTATATAGCATCCCAAAAGTTCACGGTCCAATGCAGAAGGCGTGACCACACAGACAAAAAAAAAAGTCTAAAAATGGCACATGTACTATACTTTACGTTTCAGCTTGTCTACCACTACCCTGACTAGATGCAGGTGTGAAATAAAAGCAGAGCAGATGTATGTCACCCTGCTCCAGTAAAATTAAATTAACCTCCAAATTAAACATAGAAGTGGTCAAGTGGTGCGCAGTCCATTCATCAACAATATATGCAAAATATATGCATTTTTTTTTTCAAATAGTTTTTTTTTTAATTGTTTTTTCATAATACAACACAGAGAAAAATACACCCACTCACATAACATTACCCACATGTTCCCCCCGCCCAAATAAACCACAAAAATCTCCTCACTTGCGCTCACCAGTTTACATTTCCTTCTTTACTCGAATACCCATCACAATATTAAAAAAAGAAAATAAAATTCTGTCTTATTATTGGTTTTCCTCAGTACCATTAGTATTCTCAGCTGACTGCTCAGATAAATTAGAAACCTGCCACCAATGCCAAATTTTTGCAAATTTTTTAGGACTCCTCCTGTGTTTATATGTTAATTCCTCTCATCTTAAATTAAGAATAATCACTTTAATCCATTGATCTATCGTTGACGGGTATTTTGATATCCATTTTTACAATATGAGTTTATGGGCCATATACATAGTTCTCAACCACATCACATGCTTTTCAGCTGGGAGGGTAACTTCAGGTATAATCCCTAACAATGCTATTTTTGGATCAAAATGAACCCATGTAGAGCTTAACCGCTTGCCGACCGCCTCAGATATACTGCGGCAGAATTGCACAGGCAGGCAAAGTAACGTATGGGTACATTACTTGCCTCCCGTGGGCGGGGGGTCCGATTGGACCCCCCCCTGGTGCCCGAGGCGGTCGGCTTCTGTCCCTGAGCGATCAGAGGTGAGGGCTCCCAGCCAATGAGAATCTTCCTCTGCTGCTGTATAGTAAACAGCCGCAGAGGAAGTGATGTCATCGCTCCTCGGCTCGGTATTTTCCATTCCGGCGCCGAGGAGAGAAGACATCTGAGTGAGGGCACCAAACACTACACACACAGTAAAACACACCAGGCACACTTTACACCCCCCCATCACCCCCCGATCACCCCATAATCACCCCCCCTGTCACAGTGACACCAAGCAGTTTTTTTTTTTTTTCCTGATTACTGCATTGGTGTCAGTTTGTGACATTTAGAAGTGGTAGGACAGTTAGTATTAGCCCCCTTTAGGTCTAGGGTACCCCCCTAACAAAGTTTTAACCCCTTGATCACCCCCCCGTCGCCAGTGTCACTAAGCGATCGTTCTTCTGATCGCTGTATTCGTGTCACTGGTGACGCTAGTTAAGGAGGTAAATATATAGGTTCGCCGTCAGCGTTTTATAGCGTCAGGGACCCCCTTGATTGCCCCCTAGTTAACCCTTTCACCAGTGATCACTGTATAACTGTTACGGGTGACGCTGGTTAGTTTGTTTATTTTTTATATTGTCAGGGTACCCGCCGTTTATTACTTAATAAAGGTTTAGCCCCCACGATCGCCCGGCGGTGATATAACTTAGGTTTTAGGGTCAGATAGGGTCTGCGTCGCCCTAGGCAGGGTCAGGTTAGCGCCAGTACCACTAATACCCACGCACGCAGCATACACCTCCATTAGTGGTATAGTATCTGAACGGATCAATATCTGATCTGATCAGATCTATACTAGCATCCCCAGCAGTTTAGGGTTCCCAAAAAATGCAGTGTTAGCGGGATCAGCCCAGATACCTGCTAGCACCTGCGTTTTGCCCCTCCGCCTGGCCCAGCCCAGCCCACCCAAGTGCAGTATCGATCGATCACTGTCACTTACAGAACACTAAATGCATAACTGCAGCGTTCGCAGAGTCAGGCCTGATCCCTGAGATCGCTAACAGTTTTTTTGGTAGCATTTTGGTGAACTGGCAAGCACCAGCCCCAGGCAGCATCAGGTTAGTGCCAGTAGCGATAACACCCACGCACGCAGCATACACCTCCCTTAGTGGTATAGTATCTGAACGGATCAATATCTGATCTGATCAGATCTATACTAGCGTCCCCAGCAGTTTAGGGTTCTCAAAAACTCAGTGTTAGCGGGATCAGCCCAGATAATTGCCAGCACCTGCGTTTTGCCCCTCCGCCAAGCCCAGCCCACCCAAGTGCAGTATCGATCGATCACTGTCACTTACAAAACACTAAACACATAACTGTAGCGTTCGCAGAGTCAGGCCTGATCGCTAACAGTTTTTTTGGTAGCGTTTTGGTGAACTGGCAAGCACCAGTGGCCTAGTACACCCGGGTCGTAGTCAAACCAGCACTGCAGTATCACGTGGTGACGTGGCGAGTCCCATAAGTGCAGTTCAAGCTGGTGAGGTGGCAAGCACAAGTAGTGTCCTGCTGCCACCAAGAAGAAGACAAACACAGGCCCGTCCTGCCCATAATGCCCTTTCTGTTGCATTCGCCAATCCTAATTGGGAACCCACCACTTCTGCAGCACCCGTACTTCCCTCATTCACATCCCCAACCAAATGCAGTCGGCTGCATGAGAGGCATTTTCTTTCTGTCCTCCCGAGTACCCCTACCCAACGAACCCCCCCAAAAAAGATGTTGTGTCTGCAGCAAGCGCAGATATAGGCATGACAACCGCTATTATTGTCCCTCCTGTCCTGACAATCCTGGTCTTTGCATTGGTGAATGTTTTGAACGCTACCATACACTAGTTGAGTATTAGCGTAGGGTACAGCATTGCACAGACTAGGACACACTTTCACAGGGTCTCCCAAGATGCCATCGCATTTTGAGAGACCCAAACCTGGAACCAGTTACAGTTATAAAAGTTACAGTTACAAAAAAAAAGTGTAAAAAAAACAAAAAAAACACAAAAAAAATATAAAAAAAAAAAAAAAATAGTTGTCATTTTATTGTTTTCTCTCTCTCTCTATTCTCTCTCTATTGTTCTGCTCTTTTTTTCTGTATTCTATTCTGCAATGTTTTATTGTTATTATGTTTTATCATGTTTGCTTTTCAGGTATGCAATTTTTTTATACTTTACTGTTTACTGTGTTTTATTGTTAACCATTTTTTTGTCTTCAGGTACGCCATTCAGCTGCAGCGCAGATTTATTTATCTTCACAGCAACAACGTTTGCTCCCACGATATATAAAGCCATGACTCCAGCGGAGGTGATATATGCCGAAGCATGGGGGCAGCAGGGGCAGAGGAGCGATTTGCTCCTAACTTTTGGGGCAGATGCCCCCATGCTTCGGCATATATAAATGGTGCATGTATGCCCATCATTAGAAGTGGGTGGATGAAGGGAGGTATTCTAATGGTGGGCATACCCACCGATCAATCTCTTTTTTTCGTTCAGCCCACAGGCTGCATGAAAAAAAAAGATTACAATATATGCCCAACAAGGACCAGCAATGTACTGGTATGTTGCTGGACTTTGAGTGGTTATACCAGAACGATGCCTGCAGGTTTAGGTATCCTCTTGGTATCACTCTTTTCAGCCAGCAGTCGGCTTTCATGTAAAAGCAATCCTAGCGGCTAATTAGCCTCTAGACTGCTTTTACAAGCAGTGGGAGGGAATCTTCCATGTTTTCTGGCTCTCCTGTCCCAACAGGGAACCTGAGAATGCAGCCGGTGACCACAGAGCTGATCAGAGACCAGAGTGGCTCCAAACATCTCTATGGCCTCAGAAACCAGAAGCTAAGAGCATTTCATGACTTAGATTTCGCGGGTGTAAACAGCGCCATTGGGAAATTGGGAAAGCATTTTATCACACCGATCTTGGTGTGGTCAGATGCTTTGAGGGCAGAGAAGAGATCTAGGGTCTAATAGACCCCAATTTTTTCAAAAAAGAGTACCCGTCACTATCTATTGCTATCATAGGGGATATTTACATTCCCTGAGATAACAATAAAAATGATTAAAAAAAAAAAAAAGGAACAGTATAAAAATAAGATAAAAAAGCAAAAAAATAATAAAGAAAAAAAAAAAAGCACTCCTGTCCCCCCCTGCTCTTGCGCAAAGGCGAACGCAAGCGTCGGTCTGGCGTCAAATGTAAACAGCAATTGCACCATGCATGTGAGGTATCACCGCGAAGGTCAGATCGAGGGCAGTAATTTTAGCAGTAGACTGCCTCTGTAAATCTAAAGTGGTAACCTGTAAAGGCTTTTAAAGGCTTTTAAAAATGTATGTAGTTTGTCGCCACTGCACGTTTGTGCGCAATTTTAAAGCATGTCATGTTTGGTATCCATGTACTCGGCCTAACATCATCTTTTTTATTTCATCAAACATTTGGGCAATATAGTGTGTTTTAGTGCATTAAAATTTTAAAAAGTGTGTTTTTTTCCCAAAAAAATGCATTTGAAAAATCGCTGCGCAAATACTGTGTGAAAAAAAAAATGAAACACCCACCATTTTTATCTGTAGGGCATTTGCTTAAAAAAAAATATATAATATTTGGGGGTTCAAAGTAATTTTCTTGCAAAAAAAATAATTTTTTCATGTAAATAAAAAGTGTCAGAAAGGGCTTTGTCTTCAAGTGGTTAGAAGAGTGGGTGATGTGTGACATAAGCTTCTAAATGTTGTGCATAAAATGCCAGGACAGTTCAAAACCCCCCCCCCAAATGACCCCATTTTGAAAAGTAGACACTCCAAGCTATTTTCTGAGAGGCATGTTGAGTCCATGGAATATTTTATATTGTGACACAAGTTGCGGGAAAAAGACACTTTTTTTTTTTTTGCACAAAGTTTTCACTAAATGGATACCCTAGGCTCCTTAAAAGTCCCACACATGTGGTATCCCCATACTCAGGAGAAGCAGCTAAATGTATTTTGGGGTGCAATTCCACATATGCCCATGGCCTGTGTGAGCAATATATCATTTAGTGACAACTTTTTGTACATTTTTTTTTTTTTTTCATTATTCAATCACTTGGGACAAAAACAATTAATATTCAATGGGCTCAACATGCCTCTCAGCAATTTCCTTGGGGTGTCTACTTTCCAAAATGGGATCATTTGGGGGGGGTTTGTACTGCCCTGCCATTTTAGCACCTCAAGAAATGACATAGTACCCTAGTTTGTAGACGCTATAACTTTTGCGCAAACCAATAAATATACGCTTATTGACTTTTTTTTTACCAAAGACATGTGGCCAAATACATTTTGGCCTAAATGTATAACTAAAATTGAGTTTATTGGATTTTTTTTATAACAAAAAGTAGAAAATATCATTTTTTAAAAAAAATTTTCAGTATTTTTCCATTTATAGCGCAAAAAATAAAAACCGCAGAGGTGATCAAATACCATCAAAAGAAAGCTCTATTTGTGGGAAGAAAATGATGCAAATTTCATTTGGGTACAGCATTGCATGACCGCGCAATTAGCAGTTAAAGCGACGCAGTGCCAAATTGTAAAAAGTGCTCTGGTCAGGAAGGGGGTAAATCCTTCCGGGACTGAAGTGGTTAAGGAGTTTAGGGTATCAAATACACCCTCCAATAACGATGCAATTTAGGGCATCACCACAACATATATATAAGTATATCTGTATTAGTAATACACCTTGGACAATTTAACCACTTCAATACAGGGCATTTATACACCCTTCCTTCCCAGACCAATTTTTAGCTTTCAGCGCTTTCACATTTTGAATGCCAATTACTCAGTCATGCAACACTATACCCAAACAAAATTTTTTCAAATTTTTTCATACAAATAGAGCTTTCTTTTGGTGGTATTTAATCACCACTGGGTTTTTTATTTTTTGCGACATAAGTGAAAAAAGTGCGAAAATTTTGAAAAAAAAAAAAAACACTTTTTTTTTAGTTTCTATGATAAAAGTTTGCAAATAAGTCATTTTTGTTCATAAATTTGGGCCAAAATTTATACTGCTACATCTCTTTGGTAAAAATAACCCAAATTAGTGAATATTATTTTGTCTCTGTAAAAGTTATAGAGTCTACAAGCTATGGTGCAAATCATTGGAAATTGATCACATCTGATCACACCTGATGGACTGACAGCTTATTTCTTGAGACTCTGCAATGTCAGGAAAGTACAAATACCCCCCAAATGACCCCTTTTTGAAAAGTAGACAGTCAAAGGTATTCAGTAAGAGGCATGGTGAGTTTTTTGAAGTTGTAATTTTTCCCCACAATTCTTTTTTTTTCTTTTCACACAATTGTCATAATAACAAGTTATTTCTCACACACAGCATATGCATACTTCCAATTACACCCCAAAATACATTCTGCTACTCCTCCCGAGTATGGCAATACCAAGTGTGTGTGACTTTTACACAGCCTGGCCACACAGAGAAGTCCAACATGTAGGGAGCACTGTCAGTGGTTCTAGGAGCATAAATTACACCTCTAGCGAATTATTACATTTGTGAAGGCCCTGGAGCAGCAGGACAGTGGAATTACCCACAAAATGACCCCATTTTGGAAAGCAAACACCCCAACGTCTATTCTATGAGGCATAATGAGTCTTTTGAACGGTTCATTTTTTTTACGTATTTTTTTTTTTTTTCTTTTACACAAAGTGGTCAGTTTATAAGATATTTCTAACTCAAAGCATTTACAGTATTTCACAAAAGTGAGTACACCCCTCAAATTTTTGTAAATATTTTATTCTGTCTTTTCATGTGACAACACTGAAGAAATGACAATTTGCTACAATGTAAAGTAGTGAGTGTACAGCATGTATAACAGTTTAAATTTGCCGTCCCCTCAAAATAACTCAACACACAGCCATTAATGTTTAAACCGCTGGCAACAAAAGTGAAAATGTTCAAATTGGGCCCAAAGTGTCTATATGTTGTGTGGCCACCATTATTTTCCAGCACTGCCTTAACCCTCTTGGGCATGGAGTTCACCAGAGCTTCACAGGTTGCCACTGGAGTCCTCTTCCACTCCTCCATGACATCACGGAACTGGTGAATATTAGAGACCTTGTGCTCCTCGACCTTCCATTTGAGGATGCCCCACAGATGCTCAATAGGGTTTAGGTCTGGAGACATGCTTGGCCAGTCCATCACCTCTACCCACAGCTTCTTTAGCAAGGCAGTGGTCGTCTTGGAGGTGTGTTTGGGGTAGTTATCATGTTGGAATACTGCCCTGCGGCCCAGTCTCCGAAGGGAGGGGATCATGCTCTGCTTCAGTATGATCCAGTACATGTTGCCATTCATGATTCCCTCAATGAACTGTAGCTCCCCAGTGCCGGCAGCACTCATGCAGCCCCAGACCATGACACTCCCACCACCATGCTTGACTGTAGGCAAGACACACTTGTCTTTGTACTCCTCCCCTGGTTGCCGTCACACATGCTTGACACCATCTGAACCAAAAAAGTTTATCTTGGTCTCATCAGACCACAGGACATGGTTCCAGTAATCCATGTCCTTAGTCTGCTTGTCTTCAGCAAACTGTTTACAGGCTTTCTTGTACATCATCTTTAGAAGAGACTTCCTTCTGGGACGACAGCCATGCAGACCAATTTGATGCAATGTGCAGCATATGGTCTGAGCACTGACAGGCTGACCCCCCCACCCCTTCAACCTCTGCAGCAATGTTGGCAGCACGTATACGTCTATTTCCCAAAGACAACCTCTGGATATGACGCTGAGCACGTCCACTCAACTTCTTTGGTCGACCATGGCGAAGCCTGTTCTGAGTGCAACCTGTCCTGTTAAACCGCTGTATGGTCTTGGCCACCGGGCTGCAGCTCAGTTTCATGGTCTTGGCAATCTTCTTATAGCCTAGGCCATCTTTATGTAGAGCAACAATTCTTTTTTTTTCAGATCCTCAGAGAGTTCTTTGCCATGAGGTGCCACGTTGAACTTCCAGTGACTAGTATGGGAGAGTGAGAGCGATAACACCAAATTTAACACACCTGCTCCCTATTTACACCTAAGACCTTGTAACACTAACGAGTCACTTGACACCGGGGAGGGAAAATGGCTAATTGGGCCCAATTTGGACATTTTCACTTAGGGGTATACTCACTTTTGTTGCCAGCAGTTTAGACATCAATGGCTGTGTGTTGAGTTATTTTGAGGGGACAGCAAATTTACACTGTTATACAAGCTGTACACTCAGTACTTTACATTGTAGCAAAGTGCCATTTTTTCAGTGTTGTCACATGAAAAGATATAATAAAATATTTACAAAAATGTGAGGGGTGTACTCACTTTTTTGAGATACTGTATATAGCAAAAATGGCACCCCAAAACACATTCTGCTACTTCTCCTGAATATGGCAGTACCACTTGTGCGGGACTTTTACACAGCCTGGCCACATACAGAGGCCCAACATTGAAGTAGTACCATCAGGCGTTCTAGGAGCATAAAATTACACATCTCATTTCATTCCTACCTATCACACATAAATTACACCTCTAATTTCCTAACAACCCATTACATTTTTGAAGGTCCTGGAGCACCAGGACAGTAAAATTACCCACAAAATGACCCCATTTTGGAATGCAAACACCCCAACGTATATTCTATGAAGCATAGGCTGCAGACAGGTACTCGGGTACTCTGATGGGCTAGAGACAGGTACTCGGTTACTCCGATGGGCTGGTGACAGGTACTCGGGTGCTCTAATGGGCTACAGATAGGTACTCGGGTACTCTGATGGGCTGGTGACTGGTACTCAGGTACTCTGATGGGTGGTGACAAGTACTCAGATGGGCTGTGACAGGTACTCAGATGAACTGTGACAGTTACACGGATGGGCTGTGGCAGGTACTCAGATGAACTGTGACAGATACTCAGATGGGCTGTGACAGGTGCTCAGGTACTCATGTACTCAGATGAATTGTGACAGGTACCCAGGTACTCGGGTACTCGGATGGACTGTGACAGGTATCCAGGTACTCAGATGAACTGACAGGTACTCAGATGGACTGTGACAGGTACTCAGATGAACTATGACAGGTACTCAGGTACTCGTGTACTCAGATGGGCTGTGACAGGTACTCAGGTACTCGCGTACTCAGATGGGCTGTGACAGGTACTCAGGTACTCGGGTTGTGACAGGTACTCAAGTACTCAGATGGGCTGTGACAGGTACTCAGATGGACTGTGGCAGGTACTCAGGTACTCAGATGAACTGTGACAGTTACTCGGATGGGCTGTGGCAGGTACTCAGATGAACTGTGACAGATACTCAGATGGGCTGTGACAGGTGCTCAGGTACTCATGTACTCAGATGAATTGTGACAGGTACCCAGGTACTCGGGTACTCGGATGGACTGTGACAGGTATCCAGGTACTCAGATGAACCGACAGGTACTCAGATGGACTGTGACAGGTACTCAGATGGACTGTGACAGGTACTCAGATGGACTGTGACAGGTACTCAAGTACTCAGATGGACTGTGACAGGTACTCAGGTACTCGGGTACTCAGATGAACTGTGACAGGTACTCAGGTACTTGGGTACTCAGATGAACTGTGACAGGTACTCGGGTACTCAGATGGGCTGTGACAGGTACTCAGGTACTTGTGTACTCAGATGGACTGTGACAGGTACTCGGGTACTCAGATGGGTTGTGACAGGTACTCAGGTACTTGTGTACTCAGATGGACTGTGACAGGTACTCGGGTACTCAGATGGGTTGTGACAGGTACTCAGGTACTCAGATGGACTGTGACAGGTACTCAGGTACTCGGATTGACTGTGACAGGTATCCAGGTACTCAGATGAACCGACAGGTACTCAGATGGACTGTGACAGGTACTCAGATGAACTATGACAGGTACTCAGATGAACTATGAGAGGTACTCAGATGGACTGTGACAGGTACTCAGATGGACTGTGACAGGTACTCAGATGGACTGTGACAGGTACTCAGATGAACTGTGACAGGTACTCAGGTACTTGGGTACTCAGATGGGCTGTGACAGGTACTCAGGTACTCAGATGGACTGTGACAGGTACTCAGGTACTCAGATGGACTGTGACAGGTACTCAGGTACTCAGATGGGCTGTGACAGGTACTCAGGTACTTGGGTACTCAGATGGGCTGTGACAGGTACTCAGATGGGCTGTGACAGGTACTCAGGTACTTGTGTACTCAGATGGGCTGTGACAGGTACTCAGGTACTCGGGTACTCGGATGGACTGTGACAGGTATCCAGGTACTCAGATGAACTGACAGGTACTCAGATGGACTGTGACAGGTGCTCAGATGAACTGTGACAGGTACTCAGATATTCAGGTACTCAGATGGACTGTGACAGGTACTCGGGTACTCAGATGGGCTGTGACAGGTACTCAAGTACTCAGATGGACTGTGAAATGGTACTCAGGTACTCAGATGGACTGTGACAGGTACTCAGGTACTCGGGTACTCAGATGAATTGTGACAGGTACTCAGGTACTCAGATGGGCTATGACAGGTACTCAGGTACTCGGGTACTCAGATGAACTGTGACAGGTACTCGGGTTGTGACAGGTACTCAAGTACTCAGATGGGCTGTGACAGGTACTCAGATGGACTGTGACAGGTACTCAGGTACTCGGATACTCAGATGGGCTGTGACAGTGACAGGTACTCAGGTACTCAGATGGACTGTGACAGGTACTCAGGTACTCGGATACTCAGATGGGCTGTGACAGGTACTCAGGTACTTGGGTACTCGGATGGACCATGTCCTCCATGGTTAACAGAGGACAGAATTAAAATTAGACTTGAGAAACTTAACATTAATAAATCACCGGGACCAGATGGCTTGCATCCGAGGGTACTTAGGGAACTCAGTCAAATGATTGCCAGACCGTTGTTCCTAATTTTTACAGACAGTCTACTGACTGGAATGGTACCAGCTGATTGGAGAAAAGCCAATGTAGCACCATTATTTAAAAAGGGCCCAAAATACATCCCTGGGAATTACAGACCTGTTAGCCTAACATCAATAGTATGTAAACTCTTGGAGGGGATGATAAGGGACTATATACAAGTTTTTAGTAATGAGAGCGGTATCATTAGCAGTAATCAGCATGAATTCATGAAGAATTGTTCTTGCCAAACCAATCTACTAACCTTCTTTGAGGAGGTGAGTTGCCATCTAGATAAAGGAAGGCCCGTAGACGTGGTGTATCTGGATTTTGCAAAAGCATTTGACACAGTTCCCCATAAACGTTTACTGTACAAAATAAGGTCCGTTGGCATGGACCATAGGGTGAGTACATGGATTGAAAACTGGCTACAAGGGCGAGTTCAGAGGGTGGTGATAAATGGGGAGTACTCGGAATGGTCAGGGGTGGGTAGTGGGGTTCTCCAGGGTTCTGTGCTGGGACCAATCCTATTTAATTTGTTCATAAATGACCTGGAGGATGGGATAAACAGTTCAATCTCTGTATTTGCAGACAATACTAAGCTAAGCAGGGCAATAACTTCTCCGCAGGATGTGGAAACCTTGCAAAAAGATCTGAACAAATTAATGGGGTGAGCAACTACATGGCAAATGAGGTTCAATGTAGAAAAATGTAAAATAATGTATTTGGGTGGCAAAAATATGAATGCAATCTATACACTGGGGGGAGAACCTCTGGGGGAATCTAGGATGGAAAAGGACCTGGGGGTCCTAGTAGATGATAGGCTCAGCAATTGCATGCAATGCCAAGCTGCTGCTAACAAAGCAAACAGAATATTGGCATATGCATTAAAAAGAGGAATCAACTCCAGACAAAAAACGTTAATTCTCCTACTCTACAAGACTCTGGTCCAGCTGCACCTAGAGTATGCTGTCCAGTTCTGGGCACCAGTCCTCAGGAAGGATGTACTGGAAATGGAGCAAGTACAAAGAAGGGCAACAAAGCTAATAAAGCGTCTGGAGGATCTTAGTTATGAGGAAAGGTTGCGAGCACTGAACTTATTCTCTCTGGAGAAGAGACGCTTGAGAGAGGATATGATTTCAATATACAAATACCGTACTGGTGACCCCACAATAGAAATAAAACTTCTTCACAGAAGAAAGTTTAACAAGACTCGTGGCCACTCATTAAAATTAGAAGTAAAGAAGTTTAACCTTAAACTACGTAGAGGGTTCTTTACTGTAAGAGCGGCAAGGATGTGGAATTCCCTTCCACAGGCGGTGGTCTCAGCGGGGAGCATCGATAACTTCAAGAAACTATTAGATAAGCACCTGAATGACCGCAACATACAGGGATATATAATGTAATACTGACACATAATCACACATAGGTTGAACTTGATGGACTTGTGTCTTTTTTTAACCTCACCTACTATGTAACTATGTGTTTCTGTGGTAGGGTTCAATATATATTGAAGTTAGGCCTTTAAAGCCTCTTCAGTCACTGAGCGTTCCCAAGCCTTAGACCTTTTTTTGATCCTTGAGATTTGAGAGATAAATAAACCTCTCATATAGTCTTTTAAAGAACTCCAATAAATCCCTGAAGAAACAGAAGGCTTATTATCAGTACTATAGGTCAAAATAACATACGTTATTTTCTATTTTGAGGGGAAAAGGTCAAACCAATAAGGGTTAATTTTCCATAGATTACGGGTCTGAGTTAAATTTAATAAATTTTTAAAGTGCATTTGAGCCATCAGGATAAATAAGCTAAATTTCAATATTCTGGAGTTAGGCTTTAAAGGGTAACTCCACTTTTAGGAAAAAAAAAATAGCAAATGAAAAAAAAAAAAAATAGCGTATACAATTGCGGCTCGAGCCATATTGGAATTGTCTTCAATCTCTCTTTTATTAATTTTTAAAACAGTTTAAACAAATACATACATACACATATTAATCACAATTTAAAATTGGACATTATAATACATCGTCTGTGAAGAACAATATCCTATAGTAATTTTCTACTTTCCAATTCTATTCCTGTATTTATGAAATCATCTTTCATGATTAATATATAGAACATTTCTATACCAACACATTCTATTCCTTATTCTATCGAATCATCCCTAAACTATAAAACAAAACTATAACACCAGGACAACAGCCAAGCAAACAAAAAAAAAAAAAAAAAAAGGGGGGGGGGGAAGAGGATACGGTCATATTCATAGATATTGTGTAAGAGTTGCTGAGATCTGGACCTCTTCCCATTGCTGCCATGTTTGAGTTTGTTTTTCTCCTCAAACATAATCATTTCCCGCATGGATTACATCTCGTTCATCTCACATATCCATTCTACTATTGTAGGACTCTTTGCTTATTGCCAATTTCAAGCTATTATTGTCCTTGCGGCTGTTAACATATGGTGTAAGATATCTGCCCTAATAGCTTTCATTGAACCTGGAATAATTGATAATATTGAAATGCTGATATTTGATTGTATATCAGATTTTGTTATTTTCTGATAAATATGAAATATCTTAAGCCAGAATTCCCTCACCATTGGACAACAATACCAGATGTGCACGTTTGTTACTCTATCATTAGGACATCTCCAACATGTTTCTGGATTATCTCCATTTACGTTATGTAAGTCAACCAGGCTCCAGTACCATTTTATCATAATTTTATAATTTCTTTCTTGATGCTTACCAGCTAATGATAGTTTATGTGTCAAAAGAAATGCTTTCTTCCATTCTGATAGTAATATCAGCCTCCCTATTTCAGCTTCCCATTTTCTCATATATGTTAATTCATTAAGAGAGCCGGAAGGTATTAGAAGCTTATATATAAGTGATAGATTGTGTGCCAGTCTTTGCTCCTGTATTAGTAGTTGCTCAAAATCAGTTAAAGGTCTATCTATCACAGAAATCTGTGATATAGATCCAATATATGTATACAGATGTTGATATTGCATCCATTTATGTTTATAGTCAGATCCCAGCTTGGAACAGCTGAGGAAAATTGCCATCCACCAGGGTCTGAGCTATTCTTGTATTCTCAACACTGTTCCATTTAATAAAGGTTGTGGCCTCTAACACTGGTGGAAATTTGGGATTAGAAAACAGAGGGATCGGGGGCGTGGTTTGCCTTCAGAGAAGATGGCTGCTTAATCCTCGAGCCCCGTCGGACCATAGCCCATACTAAACCCACAACAGGGGAATACACCTGACTAACGGTTTCCCATCACGGGGACTTCCTCCCGTGGACCCTCAGCAACCAGATCCCGCTCACCAAGAGAACTCAGCGGACGTATCAGTCAAAACATACCGGAGATTTTTAGAACCCAGAGAACCAACATGGCAGCTCCCGCTCCCACCTCATCAACCGCTTGCAGCCCTGAGGGGATAACACTGACTCCTACGGAACAATCACCAACCCCAATAGATAACAACCCGGCCCTAATTCAACAACCAAGCCTGCAAGACTTAAGAGCAGTTGCAGCGGATATAAAGGACACGTTGTTTGCGGCCATCACAGACCTGCGGCACGAAATACAGGCCATAGCGGGAAGAGTACAGCGTATAGAAAATACAACAGCGCAACACAATACCGCTATACAGAAAGTTCATCACAAAGTGAACACACACTCTGCAATTACGAGATCTTCAGCGACACGTCGAAGACCTCGACAATAGAGGGAGAAGACATAATCTGAGGGTAAGAGGCAAGCCCGAATCTGTCGATAACGACCAGATTCTCCCTGCTGTCTCAGACCTATTCAATCGCCTCCTGGATCAACCACGCCACACACCTATTGCCATGGAACACATACATAGGGCCCTTAGGCCTCGTGGCAGAGACTCGGATCCGCCAAGAGATACCGTTTGCTATATAAACGATTTCACCCTTAAGGAAGATATCCTTAAAAAAGCCCGTGACAAACAACAACTAACCTTCGAAGGCCGCCCAATCCACATTTACCAAGATCTTTCGGCAATCACACTCCGCCATCGGAAAGACCTGCGACCTCTACTGGATGTCCTCAGGAACAAGGGAATCAGATACCGCTGGAAGTTCCCGTTCGGCCTGCAGGCCACACACCAAGGCAACTCTGCCCTATTGAGAGTACCTGAAGATCTGGAGAATTTCTGCCAAGCCCTAGACATACCTTATGTCGATGTGCCAGATTGGTATGCAGACTTTACCTTCTCCAATCTGGAAAGCTCTCTCAGAGAGGAACCGATGGAGGCTCAAAACTCGAGCTTTAGGAGGCAAAGATCTCCATCGGATCATAGATCCGGCTCCGAAGCAACACCTCAACGGCTACCGACAAGCCCAATGGCTGCTCCCCTGCCCCGCAGAGCCCGCCGTGACTACTGAGATGTACCATGCCAACAACCTCCTTACTAAGTAATGGAACCCTTGCAATACCCTTTTTTCTTTTTCTTTGCCTTTATTTTTGCTTTTAAAGATTCCTACCATGCCAATTCTATTTGGTTCATACTCCTAGTCCTCTTGCATGCCACCCCGTGAATATGAACCAAAGAAAGACACTACACTGACGCTACCCCTTCAAGCTCCACACAGAGACTGCAAACTACAATGCAGCCCCCCCTCTACATCCCGCACATTGCAGAAGACACAGATCTTTCCGCTCCATCACGCCGGAAGACATTGCCGAATACGAAAAACTCGCCAGTGACACGGCCCCAACTACGACTCCTCCAGGATCGATCCTCTTACCAAAGCCGGAATCTCAGCACGCGATACCCACACTACAACCGAAGAACTCGGAAGCATCGGGACAACAACGTCTCTCACTGAATGACTAAACCAGTGCAGGTGGTTCTCATGCGAAAGGTCTAACATAGCCTGGAGAGCAGATCACATTCGAACTCCCTTCACCGATCATCTAGACCACAGGAGCAAACCAAAGATAAGATGTCCCTCTGCACGATGTACGAAGATCAACAAAAATCTTGGGACTCACTTTTTTTTCACCAGCAGATGTTACTTGGGGTAACTTACTTTTTGCTATTAGTTCATGCATGTTTGTTTTTCTTTTAGATACGCTCGGTTACCTGTTTTTTTCTTATATTGTAGAGCTTATTCGAAGTGATCTCGCAATACTTGCTATATATGCCTAACAAGGTCAAGAGCTCAGAGGCGGAGTAGTTAACAATCATCCCAGTAATCCCTCCTATGTGCCCAATTGATAACAACACAGTCGCTGTGACCCTTTGAGGATCTACATGCTCTAAGTGACCATTTACTATAAAACAGAGAGAATCGTACATACCATCTCTATAAATCAACTCACCAACGACACCTCATATATTCCACAACAGCGCATTCCCATATCGCTGCCGCTATTGTAACTACTACACAACCGGGTTTAAAATATTCACATATCTCCTAACCACCCACAACCACCTCTGAGCTCTACCATCGTAGACGTTCTTCGGAACATATGTCTATAAACGGCATTTTGACTTCAGCAACTAGCCGATATGTTAGTGATTAACAACCTAGACATAAGAGAAAGCAAATGGGAGGGAAGGAAGAGCATATAGTCTAACACAGAGAACGAAAAAGAGGAGAAAGGGAAACATAAGAAACAGAGACAACAGATCTTCCCCCCTCTATTGCTTTTATTCCTATTATGTCATGCATTCTCGATTATACTGCAATCCTAGAGAAGGATAAGATAAGATAAAATAACTAAACAATTTAAGACTTGTTAGAGCTAAATTTTGTAAGTTTACTGTTCACATATTTACCGATTATTTACCAGTTTCACAGTATATGCCACACAGGACTTCATTTACGCCAGGCATACTCATACAACTACACTCTCCATACAGTATTCCATCACTGATGCAAAGTAGATATCACCCCTAATATACACATTCTCTGTATCCCACCTTCTCATACTCCAAGATATAACCAATGCTCCACCATACCACTTGTCCACCTCAGACACTTAAACCCCAATAATTCACCTATGTGCCTGATTGGGCTATGAGTCCGATGGCTCAGACTGAAAAACTTGTCTTACATCTCTCTTTTGACAGGTCAACCCCCACACAGTGGTACAATACTGTTTCACCTCCTCACACTTTAACTCAGATAGCACAAGCCACTGACACTTTCCGGATTATCCACATCTGTGGATCCCACCCATCTGGACAGGTAAGCCGGCTGCCGCTTGCCTCCAGAATACCCCCACCCTCCTTCCACCTTTTCCTCTTTACCCACCCTTTCCCCCCCCTACAACACCTCACACGTCTTAAGTGCTCTTAGACCACCACAAACTAAAGTATATATCTAACTCTCACCCAGATCCAACATCTCCAACGTCCCTGTCTCTCTACCACAGCCCCTCAAACACACTACACACTCCCTCAAGCGGTCTCGCTGACAGGTCTGCAAGATGTGCGCTTCACTAAATTCTACCATCATACCCACTCTTAAAATTATATCACTTAACGCTAAAGGCCTCAACACGCCAGAAAAACGCTCCCAACTTCTTATGTCCATGCACCGAAATAAAGCTGACATTATCTTTATACAAGAAACTCATTTCCGTTCCGACTCCACACCAAAACTACACAACCGTCATTACCCAACAGTATACCATGCAACCAACCCATCATCCAAATCTAAAGGGGTGTCAATTCTCATAAAGAAACAATGCCCTTTTCAACTATATGACACATTGATTGACAAAGATGGCAGATACCTCTTTCTGAAAGGATCATACCTCAATAAGAAAATAACGCTAGCTAACATATGTCCCCAAACAGCGGCCAGGTTTCCTTCCTTTGCAACATCACTGACTTGTTAACCACCTTCCAGGAAGGTATTCTCCTTCTTGGCGGAGATTTTAATATACAACTCAACCCAACACAGGACACCTCAACAGGAACATCCTCTCTCCCCTACACAGCCCTCCGAAAAATAAAATCACTCCTTCAAAACCTGCTACTCCACGATACTTGGAGAACGCTAAACCCCAACGGCAAAGATTTCACATTCTATTCACCGCCACATCGCCGGTACTCCAGAATAGATTACATATTCATATCACAAAAAGACTTGCCCATGCTCAAACACGCATCCATAGATGCTATGCTCATCTCTGACCACCACCCTGTTTCCATGACATTGACCTTCCCCAATAACATTCCACGCTCCCAGATATGGCGACTGGACCCCTCCCTACTTACTGATCCCATAATTACAACTGAAGTCGAAAATCGTCTCAAGCAATATTTTCAAGAGAATAAACCCCCCGACACCTCCCCACTTATAAATTGGAAAGCCCACAAATGCGTGATCCATGGCCTTTTCATCGCAGCAGCAGCTAAACGTAACCGTGAACGAGGACAACAATATAAAACACTCACGGAACGGATCCAGAATCTAGAAAAAGCACACAAGCACACACAGGCTGTAACTACCCTAACTGAGCTTATTCAAGCCCGACAAAGACTGTTAGACCTTTTAGGAAAACAAATACGTTGCAAATATATACTATCGCATAAAACATTCTATGAGTACGGCAACAAAGCAAGTAAAATACTTGCGAGATCCTTACAACACAAAAAAGCTTCAACAACAATACACTCTATAGCAGACACCTCAGGGAAAAAAAATAAACTCCACACCAGACATAGCGAAACAATTCGTTAAATACTACACTAAACTATATAACCTCCCCCCCACAACCCCTACAGTAAATGAAGGAACAAGAAAACAACTAATCACTGACTTTCTACAAAAATATAGTTCAGCCCCTATTTCTGAGTCCGTGGCGCGAGAACTTGACAACCCTTTAACCATAGAAGAGGTTGTCCAAGCATTGAAACAACTAAAAACGGGCAAAAGTCCGGGACCAGACGGTCTGACTGTAGGGTACTACAAAAATTACAGATATCCTTACCCCCTTTTTTCTGTCCGCCTTCAACTCGTTCACGTCTTCCTTGGAATCCCCTAGGGACCTCTTAACCGCCCACATTTCTGTAATCCCTAAGCCAAATAAGGATCCAACAGTAGTTTCAAGCTACAGACCCATCTCACTGCTCAATGTAGACCTCAAATGGTACGCCAAAACAATAGCAAACAGACTTCTCCCTCTTCTCCCCCAACTGGTACATCTCGACCAAGTTGGATTTGTCCCGGGCAGAGAAGCGAGAGATAATACGCTCAAAGCCATAAACATCCACCATTGGCTTACTTCCACCAGACAACAGGGATTCATACTACCCCTCAATGCGGAGAAGGCATTCGACAGAGTGGCCTGGGACTACATGACAGAAGCTTTAGGCCATAGGCCCGCCATCAAAAATGCTAAACCTCATACTGACGCTATATACTAACCCAACCACAGGAGTCCGAGTTAACGGCCACCTGTTGGATGCCTTCTCCATATCGAACGGAACACGCCAAGGTTGCCCCCTTTCCCCTATAATATTTATCCTCACGCTCGAACCACTCCTGAGAAGACTAAGGGAGAACCCAGACGTCAAAGGCATAAAGATTAAAAACCACACATACAAAATAGCAGCCTTTGCGGACGACATACTCCTTTTTCTTACCGATCCGCTCACCACTATCCCAAACTTACTCAAAGACTTCGATACCTTCAAGATTTTAACAAACCTACAAATTTATTTCACAAAATCTAACACTTTAAATGTCACCCTACCACTCGCAACACACAAACATTGCCAAACAATATTCCCATTCACCTGGAACGATCGCGCAATTACCTACCTGGGCATACAACTCCCAAGATCCCTTAATGACTTATACTCCCTAAACCACCTACCACTGCTACAAAACATAATGAAAGACTTAACAAACTGGAACACCGGGTTTTTTTCCTGGTTTGGACGAGCTGCAATCATTAAAATGAACATCTTGCCCAGAATATTGTACCTTTTGCAGACGATCCCAATCAAAATCCCACCTGCTTTTTTTTCAACGTATCGCACAACATGCATTAAATTTGTGTGGGGTAAATTAAAACCAAGACTTAGCTACATCAGGCTCACATATCCCAAACTTAAGGGAGGAATAGGGCTGCCCGATATAAAAAAAATACCAACAAGCATTCCATCTTTCAAGGATCATTGACTGGAACATACATACCATACATATAAAGACTGGATCCATTTGGAACAATCGATGTCACCCCTCCTGTTAGCTCAACTCCCTTGGACTACACCTCAACATATCCCCCCAGAATGTAAATCTCATCTACTCATTACTCCAACACTGATCTCCTTTCAGGATGCATGCAACAAACATGGAATTTCTTCCATCCTAGGCCCTTTGACTCCACTAGCACACAACCCAGAGTTCACACCAGGTACATATCCTTCCTTTCTAACAGAAGGTTGGCCTCACCCAAACATTCGAGCAGAACACTTCTTTACTGATGGCCGCCTTCTAACTCAAGCAGAACTGGCCACCAAAATGAACACAGCCACATTCTCCTTCTGGACGTATATACAAATTAGGCACTTTTTTAATAAACCCAAACCCCAACCAGACTGGGCAAGACATACCACTGCCTTCGAATCCCTATGCATGACAGAGGAACCTCAAAAATATTTAATCTCTCTTACATACACCATGCTATTCTCGAACCAGAACTCAAACTTACTCTGGAATAACAAAAAATGGGAACAAGAACTTGCCATTAACCTCACAGAAAAAGAATGGGAAAATATTTACACGCACATACACAAGGCAACCATTAATGTCCAGGTACAGGAGAATACATTCAAAATACTATCCAGGTGGTACAGAACCCCACTTAAACTACACCACTTTAACCCCGCTCTTCCCCAGCACTGCTGGAGATGTAAAACGGACATTGGATCCCTCATACATATATGGTGGACATGCCCCAAAATTCAACCGTTCTGGAAAGAGGTCCACAGAATTATCAAACAAGTAACCACTTACACACTTGACTACACCCCAGAGCAATTCCTCATCCACCATTCCACACTTCCAACACGCTCCTACTTCCGCTCTCTTGCTATGCACATGGTAAACGCAGCTAAGATGTGTGTACCATGCAAATGGTGATCCCCTGAACCACCAACTGTAGCAGACTGGTATAAATATATACAAAAAACTGCTGATACGGAAGAACTCATACACCAAACGAAAGACACACCCGCCAAATTCAATAGCACATGGGCCTGTTGGCTACATTTCCGTACCACGGATGAATACAAAGCGAGTCTACCCTGAGAGAGACGGGGGAACTGTGGCGGAGAGAGAGGGAATAAGGAGTCCCCCCCCCCAACCACATATACCTGTACTCCTACAGGATCTAGCTAGACCCCGTACCACTAGCCTGTTTAAATAACATATAAACACAGAACTTTTATGGTTATACAATTACTGTAGGTATTGATGTAAAGCAACTCTATCCCATTTTTTGAACTCGGATATTTCTCTCCACCATTTTGATATCTTCAGATACAAAAACATTTTTATAACAGCCAAGTGTACATTGACTGTCCATGTACTAAAGTTAACCAATGCTTGGCCATGCACTCTTACAAGCTATATTGAGATGTGTAGTAATAACTACCAAGTACTGTATGACAAAACTTTCCTCTACTTTAAGTCTTGCATAACGTGTATTGTACTATTACCTTCAATAAAAATTTGTTGGAAAAAAAAAAAAAAAAGAAAACAGAGGGATCATTGGCCCGATCTGTATAGAAAGGCATTTTCTTTTCAACATTAGGTCCCATATCTTCAAAGTTCATGACACAAAAAGCATTAATTCCTTTTTCCCAGGTCGAAACGGGTTTAACCCATGGAAGTGATTTACATTTCAGAGGGATAATATCTTCCTCCAGGGTTACCCATTGATTATATTTAGCATTATGAAACCAATCTATAATCCCAATGATAGATGCTGTCCGCAGATATATTGTAAAATCCGGAAGAGCAAGACCTCTATTGTTTTTAGTTCTAGTTATGATTTCTCTTTTTATTTGTGGTGAATTCTGAGCCTAAATAAAGCTTCCTATGGCGTTATGTAGCTGCGCCATTAGACTAACTGGAGAGATCAGAGGTACAGCTTGAAATAGATAGTTTTGGTAATATATCCATTTTCACTATATTGATCCTCCCAATCCATGAGTAGAACATTCTGTCATATCTTTGAAGTGATTTTATAACTTTACGAATTAATGGAGTGTAATTCAGCTCTTGTAGTTTAACCATATCCCTTGGGATATATACCCCATATTTAATTGCTACTTCTTGCCATTTGAAAGGAAAGTTTTTGAGTTTTATTCATCATAGTTTTATCATAGTTGACTTTAAAATTGCTTACCTCTCCAAAATGTTTAAATTTATGTATAAGATTCGGTAGGGTCACTAATGGGTTGGTAACGTATGTTAATAAATCGTCCGCATATACTGACATCTTATATTCCTTTCCTTTAACACAAATCCCTTCAATACTACTATTATTGCGAATAGCTGTGGTAAGATGTTCCATTACTGTCACATTACAACAAGGGAGACAAGGGACATCCTTGTCGGGTACCATTTGATATTTTTACATAATCCGAGAGTATTCCATTTGTACGTAATTTTACTCTAGGGTTGGAGTATAAGGCCATAATCCTTTGCAGTAGCCGGGGCCCTACCCCCAGCTGTTTCAGGGCTTCTTCCAGAGAACACCATCCCACCCTATCAAATGCTATTTTAGCATCAATTTATAACAGACATGATGGGATAGCATTCTTCTGGGCATATGCCATTAATGTACATGTTTTTATTGTATTGTCCCTTGCCTCCTGAACTATTGTAAAGCCAACTTGATCTAAATTAATATACATTGGTAAAATGGGGGTCAGCCTATTCACAATAATTTTAGAATATAAACGCAAGTCAATGTTTGTGAGAGAGATTGGTCGATAGTTACTACATATTGTGTGGTCCTTTTCAGGTTTAGGGAAAAGTGAAATATGTGCTTCCATACTCTGTGGGGCAAAAGGTTGGAAATCAGATATAGAATTAAATGTCTTTCTAAGAATAGGAGTGAGCATCTCCTAAAATACCTTATAAAATTGAGAAGTATATCCATCCGGACCCAGGCTCTTGCCCAGGACCAGCACGGATATAGCCTGTTGTATCTCTATTATTGAGAAATCTCCATCCAGTTCTTCTGTTATTTCCTTTGGGAAAACGGACAATGTTGTTTCCCTAATATACTGACGTACTCCCTCTCGACTCTTTTCCCAGTCCTTAACCCCTTGTTGTGTTGGTATATTATATAACTTGGAGTAATATGCATGAAACGTCTTAGAAATTTCCAAAGGACCATGTGTTATATCCCCAGAAGCGCTTTGGATTTCAATTATAGAGGTTAAAGGTTGTCGCTGTTTTAGGGTTCTCGCTAGTAAATCATCTGGGTTTATCCCTGTGTTGATAAAACAAAGCTCTATTTTTATCCCTCAATCGTAAAGTCTGTTAATTCAATAAAGTTTGTAATTCCATACATTTATCATTTAACCTTATCTTGTCTTTTGGATTGGGATTTTGTTTATGTATATTTTCTAGTACTGGAATTTCTTTTAACCACTAGCCGACCAGCCACCGCAGTTATACTGCGGCAGGTTGGCGCGGCTGCGCAAATCGCCATAGCTGTATGTCGCTCCTTTAAGACCTCACAGCAGGCGTGCGTGCCCAGCGGGCAAGATGATGGCCAGGCACTCACGATCGCTCGTGACAGAGCAAGAACTGGGATCTGTGTGTGTAAACAGGGGAGAGGAGACCAATCGTGTGTTCATACCAAGTATGAACACCGATCGGTCTCCTCCCCTAGTCAGTTCCATCCCCCCTACAGTTAGAACACACCTAGGGAACACAGTTAACCCCTTGATCTCCCTCTAGTGTTAACCCCTTCCCTGCCAGTGACATTTATACGGTAATCGATGGCTATTTTTAGCTCTGATCGCTGTATAAATGTCAATGGTGCCAAAATAGTGTCAAAAGTGTCCGATCTGTCCGCCGCAATGTCGCAGTCCTGATTTAAAAACAAAACAAAAAAACACAGATCGCCACCATTACTAGTAAAAAAGAAATATATACACATACACTATATATATATATATATATATATATATATATATATATATAATAAAAATGACATAAATCTATTCCCTATTTTGTAGATGCTATAACTTTTGCGCAAACCATTTAATATATGCATATTACGATTTTTTTTTAACCAAAAATACATAGAAGAATACATATCGGCCAAAACTGAGAAAAAAAAGTTTTTTTACTTTTTTTAAAAATTTTGGGATATTTATTATAGCAAAAAGTACAAAATATTGTGTTTTTTTCAAAATTGTCGCTCTTTTTTTGTTTATAGCACCAAAAATAAAAACTGCAGAGGTGATCAAATACCATGAAAAGAAAGCTCTATTTGTGGGGAAAAAAAGGACTTAAATTTTGTTTGGGTACCCCGTCGCATGACCACGCAATTGTCAGTTAAAGCAACGCAGTGCCGTATCGCAAAAAATGGCCTAGTCAGAAAGTGGGCAAATCCTTCCGGGGCTGAAGTGGTTAATAACTGAGATATTTTAAATGATTTATTTGCTTTCAGTCTAGCTCCATGTTTAATAAACAATCCTTGCAATACAAATTGTAACGTTTCCCGTTGTAAGGGGATTTCCCATGTTTTATCCTTAAGTAGATTATCATTTAACCTCCAAGACCATTGCGGTTTCCTATAGTCAGCTAAGGCCAGCTCCAGGAATAAGGGAGCATGGTCAGATCAAAGACAACTACCAATTTCAGAAGAGGGAGTCATCAGTCCTGTTTGACTAATAAAAAAGTAGTCTATTCTATGATATGTATTATGTATTGACGAGCAAGATGAATAATCTTTATCTGTCAGGTGTTGAGCCCTCCATATGTCTACCATTTGATATATTTCAAGTAACTGTTTAAATTCCTTTAAATGACTGCTAGCTTTATATGAGCGAGTTGCAGTTGTATCCACCTTTGGATACATTACAAAATTAAAGTCTCCACCAATAAGGACCGTTCCTTCTACTCTTTCCATTAACTCCATAAGAACCTGTATTCCTTTCTCAATCTGATCATAGTTTGGCAAATATAAGTTAATAATTGTAAAAATGTTCCCATATAATGTAATAGTAAGAGTAAAGACCTACTGTCTCTGCCCCTCCAATTTTGTAAAATTTGATAAGGTAAGGTTTTATGAATTGCGATAGAAACTCCTCGAGATTTAACCACTTCAATACAGGGCACTTAAACACCTTCCCGCCAAGACCAATTTTCAGCTTTCAGTACTCTCACACTTTGAATGACAATTACTCTGTCATGCTACACTGTATCCAAACAAAATTTTTATCATTTTTTTCTCACAATTAGAGCTTTCTTTTGGTGGTATTTACTCACCACTGGGTTTTTTCTTTTTTGCGATATAAGCGAAAAAAGAGCGAAAAAAAAACACTTTTTTTTAGTTTCTATTGTAAAATTTTGCAAATAAGTCATTTTTCTTCATAAATTTGGGCCAAAATTTATACTGCTACATATCTTTGATAAAAATAACCCAAATTAGTGGATATTATTTAGTCTGTGTGAAAGTTATAGAGTCTACAAGTTAGGGTGCAAATCACTGAAAATTGATCACATTTGATCACACCTGATGTACTAAAGGCCTATCTCATTTCCTGAGACACTAACAATCAAGGAAAGTACAAATACCCCCCAAATGACCCCTTTTTGGAAAGTAGACAGTCCAAGGTATTTAGTATGAGGCATGGTGAGTTTTTTGAAGTTGTAATTTTTTCCCACAATTCTTGGGAAAATTAAGACGTTTTGTGTAAAAAAAAACAAAAAAAAAAAAAACTTATTGTATTGACAGGTTATTTCTTCAACAAAGCATGCGCATACTTGCAACCACACCCAAAAATACATTCTACTACTCCTTCTGAGTATGGCGATACCACATGTGTGAGACTTTTACACAGCCTGGCCACATACAGAGGCCTAACATCCAAGTAGCACCTCCAGGCATTCTAAGAGCAAAATTACACATATAATTTCATGATGACCTATCTAACTTTTGAAGGCCCTGGAGCACCAGGACAATGGAAACGCCCACAAAATGACCCCATTTTGGAAAGCAAACACCCCAAGGTATAAATCTATGAGGCATAATGAGTCTTTTGAACGGTTCATTTTTTTCCAGAAGTTTTCGGAAAACGTGGGAAAAAAATGAAAACGCATTTTTTTTTTTAAACAAAGTTGTCCATTTTTAAGATATTTCCAACACATAGCATGTACATAGCAAAAATGGCATCCCAAAATTCATTCTACTACTCCTTCTGAGTATGGCCATACCACATGTGTGAGACTTTTACACAGCCTGGCCACATACAGAGGCCTAACATCCAAGTAGCACCCCCAGGCATTCTAAGAGCAAAATTACACATATAATTTCATGACGACCTATCTCACTTTTGAAGGCCATGGAGCACCAGGACAATGGAAACGCCCACAAAATGACCCCATTTTGGAAAGCAAAAACCCCAACGTATAATTTATGAGGCATAATGAGTCTTTTGAACGGTTCATTTTTTTCCAGAAGTTTTCGGAAAACATGGGAAAAAAATGAAAACGCATTTTTTTTTTTTACACAAAGTTGTCCATTTATAAGATATTTTTAACACATAGCATGTACATAGCAAAAATGACACCCCAAAATACATTCTACTACTCCTCCTGAGTTTAACCATACCACATGTGTGACACTTTTACACAGCCTGGCCACATACAGAAGCCCAACATCCAAATAGCACCTTCAGTCGTTCTAGGAGCATAAATTACACATATAATTTCATGACTATCGATCATATTTTTGAAGGCCCTTCATATTTCTAACACATAACATGTAAATACCAAATAACAAAAGATTACCTGTGGTTTTAGTAGTGTAGCGGTCCACAGAGGAGAGCATTGGTCCAGGCAGCAGGCAGGGATGTGGTCAGCGACAGCAAAAGCAATCATCCAGGCAGCAATACTGTCCATAGTTAGTTCAGGCAAAGATACTGTCAGCACAGCCAAAGCATTGGTCCAGGTAGCAGGCAGAGATGTCCAGGCAGAAATACTGTCTATAGTCAGTAGAGGCAGAAGGCCGAGATATGGTCAACACAGCCAAAGTATTGGTCCAGGCAGCAGAAATAAACACAGTCCATAAAGTCCTGGGTCATTACAGGCAGTGATATGGTCAGCACAGTCAAAGTATTGGTCCAGGCAGCAGGAAGGACCATCAAGCTTATGGCCAGGGGGACAGGGGTACAGGCTTCTCCCACCCAAATCTCTTTGAAGCCTCCAGGCAACCAGACCCTGTTCTGGGAACACAGAAACCCAAAAACTGATTTTCTCTACTCAGAATGCTATTCTGAAGCCCCTCACATATGTGAGACCCCTGTGTACTGAAGTAGAAGGGCAAAAGATCAGTCCAAGTGGCAGGCAAAAACATGGTCGATTTAACAGGCCGAGGTCGGTACACGTGGAAGTCAGAAACGTGGTTAAAATGGCAGGCAAAGGCATCATCGGTAAACAGGCTGAGGTTGGTGCACGTGGAAGTCAGAAACATGGTTAAAATGGCAGGCAAAGGCATCGTCGGTAAACAGGCTGAGGTCGGTGCATGTGGTAGTCAGAAACGTGGTTAAAACGGCAGGCAAAGACATTGTCGGTAAACAGGCCAGGGTCAGTTAACATGGAAGGTAGAAACATAGTGGCAGGAAAATGATGCACACAGGTAATTGAAATGGGGAAATGGCATTCTGTTACTAATAAGGGGAACTAATATCTGATGGATGTGTGATAATTTTTGAAGCAATCACCGATACACAGGCCAGGTTGGGAGGGACATTGGGGACAATAATAACTTGTATCTCTTCTGGCTCCTCTACTTGAGCATACACAACATTTCTTTTGGCGTCTTCTTCCGGATTCTGCAGGGGGAATGTTATAGGGAAAATGTTGCTCATGAAGTCGACTCACACTATCAGAGCGAATGCTTCCTGGGGCAGGTCCTTGCTGGTAAATAAGGGCAGTGATAATATTTTCAATATATTTGAGGTAGGTGATGGGTTGGTTTTTGGGTGATTTTTGATAGCAGACAAATGAATTGAACATGGCCATATGAAACAGATGAAATGCAACTTTTTTATACCAATAATTGGACTTGCGGGTTGACAAATATGGTTGCAGCATCTGATCATTTAAATCCACCCCCCATATACAGATTGTAGTCATGGACACATTCAGGCTTTACTACGGGGCCACGTCTTCTCTGAACCTCCACCAAAGTGTCATTGTGAATGGTACTCATCATGTGAACATCCTTCTTGTCCCGCCACTTCATGGCCAACACCTCCTCATTTCTCATGAATGCGGCTTCCCCCTTTTGTAGCCGTTTTGAAAGTAAGTTCTGTGGGAAGCCCTTCCTATTTTTTCGGAAGGTTCTGCAGGCCAGGGTTTTTTCACGATACAGGTGATGGAAAAGGGGTAGGCAGCTGTAGTAATTATCTACATATAAGTGGTAACCTTTTTTGAACAGGGGGTGTGCAAGGTCCCACACAATTTTACCACTGGTTCCTACGTATGTGGGGCACTCACGGGGCTGGAGCTGGGAGTCTTTGCCCTCATAAATACGAAATGAGTACACGTATCCAGTGGCTCGATCACATAATTTGTTCAATTTCACGCCGTACCTGGCTCTCTTACTTGGGATTTACTGTTTGATATTCAGCCGGCCAGTAACGTGGATAAGGGATTCGTCTACACAAATATTTTGGTCAGGGATAAAGACTTCAGAAAATCGCTTGGTAAAAGAATTTATTAGGGGGCGAAGCTTATATAATTTGTCGTGGTTGGGATGATCTTGGGGAGGGCACTGCGAATTATCATTGAAATGTAGGAAACGCATTATCATATCGTACCGTGTCCTGGACATAACAGAAGAATATAGGGGCATGTGGTGGATGGGGTGGGTGGACCAGTAGGCATGCAGTTCGTTTTTCTTTGTAAGCCCCATATTAAAAGTAAGGCCCAAGAACAATTTGAATTCATCTAGTGTGAGACGTCGCCATTGGAACATAAGGGCGTAGGACGAACTGGGGTTGGCAGCAATAAATTGCTCTGCATAGAGATTTGTTTGGTCCACCATGTACTGCAACAAATCTTCCGGGAAAAACAAATAGAAATAGTCCAAATATGAAAAATTCGAAGTGTTGGGCTGCACACCTGGCTGTGCAGTGAAAGGGGGGATTGTAGCGGATCCTGAATTGGCAGGCAACCATAAGGGGTTTGACAGGGCATCGGGAAGGTAGGAATGGGCCCGGATTCTTTGGGTTGGGTGTGCAATTCCAGTACTGGTACTGGGCTCCTCTTCCTGGGGTCTGGCACTGCTGGTGGTAGGCAGGTGTTCTGATCTTGGTCCTGATCTCCTTACTCTTTTTAGGAGGGGCGGTTTCCTCCACTGACTCGGACTCCGATCCACTACCCTCCACTGGCTCATATTACGAACCAGAATCGGATAATGAGAGCTCCCGCTGCTCTCATCATCCGACATGGTAAGGATGTTATATGCTTCCTCAACTGTGTAACCTCTTTGGGACATGATGGTGGTACTTTTGGCGGGCCTGTGTGACGGAACTGGTGGTGCTATTAACAGCTCACTGATGGTGGGCTTGTGTGACTGACAGGTTACCGAAGGCCTGTGTGACGGTACTTATGGCGGGACTGTGCGACGGTAGTGATGGCGGGCCTGTGTGACAGATGGGCAATGACAGATGGGCTGTCAGATCTAGATGGTACCGGTGGCGGTACTGATGGCGGTACAAATAACGGTACCGTTAGTGGTACTGATGGTGGCCTGTGTGACAGATGGGCTGTCAGATCCAGATGGTGGCGGTGGCTGTGCTGATGGCGGTGGCTGTGCTGATGGCGGTACCGATGGCGGGCTGTGACAGGTTCTGATGGGCTGTGACAGGTTCTGATGGGCTGTGACAGATCCAGATGGGCTGTGACAGATCCAGATGGGCTGTGACAGATCCAAATGGGCTGTGACAGATCCAGATGGGCTGTGACAGATCCAGATGGGCTGTGACAGGTTGTCTTTATTGATGAGGGGGGGGTTTGTGTTGTGCAGACAGTAGATGTTAAAATAAAGATGTTTCACTCACTGATCAGATCTCTCCTTCTCTCTCCTCACACAATCGGTGTGTGAGGAGAGAGAAGGAGAGATCCCTGGAAACCGCTACTATGTTTATACTTGTGACTGGCTGTGATTGGACACAGCCGATCACATGGGCAAACAGCCATTTCATTGGATGTTTACCCTGATCGGGATGTGACTGTGTTCAAGGGACACTCGGCATCTCCGATCGGCGCGCTGCGCACCCCCGGCGGCGCGCATTGCGCGCGCAATTTGTTATGACATGTGACTGGCTGTTATTGGACACAGCCGATCACATGGTAAACAGCCAATTTCATTGGCTGTTTACCCTGATCGGGGATGCGCTGTGTCCGAGGGACAAGCGCCATCCCCGATCGCCGTGGTGCGTGCCCCCGGGGGCGCGCAATAGCGGTGAATCCTGCGGACGTCATATGACGTCCAGTCAGGATTTTCAAACCACTTTGCTGCCGTCATTTTGCAATAGGGCGGGCGGCAAGTGGTTAAAATATGGAAATGAGTCACGGAACCATGTTGGATAATGTTTATTGTGTATATCAGGGATGTGGTCTGAGCGAAAATGTGTCTCCTGGAAAAGAATAATATCAATCTTTTGTTTATGAAAAGAAAAAAGAAAAAAAAAAAAAAGAAAAAAAAAGAAAAAAAAAAAAAAAAAACACACCCAAAAGCACAATAAATAAATAAATAAATAAATAAATAAATAAAGACTTCCACTACACAGTACACTTACAAATATACACACAAATATTCCACTATATGACTTTATCGAAGTCAAACTTACACTAGTAAGGTCCCTATAGGGGAGGGTTAGGAGCTACCGTTACCGGATCTGCAACACATCATTGTCTAGTATGTTATGCTATCTGTATATACAGTCAGGTCCATAAATATTGGAACATCGACACAGTTCTAATCTTTTTGGCTCTATACACCACCACAGTGGATTTGAAATGAAACAAACAAAATGTGCTTTAACTGCAGACTTTCAGCTTTAATTTGAGGGTATTTACATCCAAATCAGGTCAACGGTGTGGGAATTACAACAGTTTGTATATGTACCTCCCACTTTTTAAGGCACCAAACGTAATGGGACAGATTAACAATCATCCATCAAGCTTTCACTTTTTAATACTTGGTTGCAAATCCTTTGCAGTCAATTACAGCCTGAAGTCTGGAACGCATAGACATCACCAGACGCTTAGTTTCATGCCTGGTGATGCTCTAAAAGGCCTCTACTGCAACTGTCTTCAGTTCCTGCTTGTTCTTGGGGCATTTTCCCTTCAGTTTTGTCTTCAGCAAGTAAAATGCATGCTCAATCGGATTCAGGTCAGTTGATTGACTTGGCCATTGCATAACAATCCACTTCTTTCCCTTAAAAAACTCTTTGGTTGCTTTCGCAGTATGCTTCAGGTCATTATCCATCTGCACTGAGAAGCACTGTCCAATGAGTTCTGAAGCATTTTGCTGAATATGAGCAGATAATATTGCCCAAAACACTTCAGAATTCATCCTGCTGCTTTTGTCAGCAGTCACATCATCAATAAATACAAGAGAACCAGTTCCCTTGGCAGCCATACATGCCCATTCCATGACACTACCACTAACATGCTTCACTGATGAGGTGGTATGCTTTGGATCATGAGCAGTTCCTTTCCTTCTCCATACTCTTCTCTTCCCATCATTTTGGTACAAGTTGATCTTGGTCTCATCTGTCCATAGGATGTTGTTCCAGAACTGTGAAGGCTTTTTTAGATGTTTTTTGGCAAACTCTAATCTGGCCTTCCTGTTTTTGAGGCTCACCAATGGTTTACATCTTGTCGTGAACCCTCTGTATTCACTCTGGTGAAGACTTCTCTTGATTGTTGACTTTGACACAGATACACCTACCTCCTGGAGAGTGTTGTTGATCTGGCCAACTGTTGTGAAGGGTGTTTTCTTCACCAGGGAAAGAATTCTTCGGTCATCCTCCACAGTTGTTTTCTGTGGTCTTCCGGGTCTTTTGTTGTTGCTAAGCTCACTGGTGCGTTGTTTCTTTTTAAGGATGTTCCAAACAGTTGATTTGGCCACACCTAATGTTTTTGCTATCTCTCTGATGGGTTTGTTTTGTTTTTTCAGCCTAATGATGGCTTGCTTCACTGATAGTGACAGCTCTTTGGATCTCATATTGAGAGTTGACAGCAACAGATTCCAAATGCAAATAGCACACTTGAAATGAACTCTGGACCTTTTATCTGCTCCTTGTAAATAGGATAATGAGGGAATAATACACAACTGGCCATGGAACAGCTGAGCAGCCAATTGTCCCATTACTTTTGGTCCCTTAAAATGTGGGAGGCACATATACAAACTGTTGTAATTCCTACACCGTTAACCTGATTTTGATGTAAATACCCTTAAATGAAAGCTGAGAGTCTGCAGTTAAAGCACATCTTGTTTGTTTCATTTCAAATCCATTGTGGTGGTGTATAGAGCCAAAAAGATTAGAATTGTGTCGATGTCCCAATATTTATGGACCTGACTGTATATTTAGGCATCCAAGCAGATATTTCTTCTATCATCTATCCATGCTATCTATTTTTTCTTTTCCCTTTTCTTTCTTTTCTCCCTTTATTCCCTTAAATATAGAAACTCCCATTTTAGTGTCTCAAACAAAAGGAGAGAAGTGAGGAAAGAGGGAAATAACTAATATTCTCTATGTGTATTTCCTTTCCCCTTCTTTTCCGCCCTCTTCCACACCTCTCTCCATGTTGAGACAGAGATTTAATTCACCCAGCAGTAATACAATTATTTTAAAAATATGGCCACATCTATAATTTAAACTAAATACATTAATATATCAACCCAGTCCCTTCAAGATCTGAACCATAATCAAATTGAGTGTCTGTGGCAGTCAAAAATCCACCGCAGTCACTCATATCTATGGGGTAGAAGAGAAGAGGAGAGTAGATGGGAGAGAGAGAAAAGGGAGAAAAAAAAAAAAAAAAGGAGACCATCGGCTACTATCAGAGGCCTCGGAGGGCCTTGTGGGAATGCCAAGCTGCCTCATGACAGAAGGCAGAGATCAGCTGTGACCAAGGCGGAGAGTCTCAGGGAGACCATCAGCTGCCATTGGAAAGCTCCAGAGAGCCTCGTGGAGACACCGAGCTGCCTCGTGGCAGGAGACATTGATCGGTGGTGTTTGGCTTGGAGGGGAGTGGAGCCTCTGTATCCAGACGGGGTAAGGAGGCCTGTGAGAGTGGACAGCGGATTCCTTGGAGACTGGGTGAGTGAAGAGTAATAATATCAAGACTTATCTGTGTCAAATACTGTTGCCAATTATAGGACTGTATAGTGACCTTGTTTTGAAAAATATGGCACCCAAAAGAGCTAAAACTCCAAGGCCAAAAGAATAAAAAATGAACAGCGGGATGTACAGTAAAAATAAACACAGGGGCTCAAGCAACCCAAACAGATATTAAAGAGTTTTTTCAGCAACTACAACCATCGGAAGGATTATTTAACGCGATAGAAAAATTCACAGCTTCAACAACAACAGAGGAGGAGATGGGAGAATTTAGTAATAGCTTACCAACTAATATAATACGAACAACAGCAGAAATGAACGAAATAGAAGGAGGGAATTGGGACATGAAAGCATATATTTGCTCTTTACCTACAAGGGAAGATATGGACATTTAAGTGTTTAGACTAGAAACCTCTCACAAAACAGTACTACAGGAGCTTAAAATACTCAGGATAAAGTGGATCAAAGGCCTTCCCATTAGTGGGGGGGGGAGGCAATATTCATATATGGAGGAACCATCTTGCAAAGATTTGAAGATTATAGAAATCGAGATTGGGGACTGACTCTAGGGGACAGGATCGGGATGGGGGTGGGGGGAGAGGGAGTGGAGTTTTTCTTCTTTTCACTATAGGTGTTGTCTCAATACACACAGTTGAGTAATACTGTATGTTTATATGGTATCATATTCATTTTCACTTTTTTTGATAACAGAAAGGGATGGTAATTGTCAGAGAACTCACACAGCAAGCACCCGTCTCCGTGCATCAGTTGCCAATCCTGGTTCCGCTAATGCCAATGTGCATGCACGGAACCGTAGCCAGAGACAAATGAGATCCAGGGTGGCCATGCACAATGGCACCTCCATGCGAATGAGCGCACGCGCTAAAGCGCACTCGCAAGTGCCAAAGCGCTAATGTGCTAACTCGCATGCGTCAATGCACTACGGTGCTAATGTGCTAATGTGCATGCACGCATGCTGGCGCAAATACTGGCACACAGCACCCTATATAAACAGAGTCTGCCTAGCATCAGTGCTGGGTGGTCTTCAGCTTGTTCCTGTATTCCTGTTGTTACTCTGCCTGATTGACCTTGTTCCTGAAAACCCGGCTATCTTCTGACCATTCTCTTGAATCTTCCCTGCCTGCTGAACCTGCCTCTACCTGCAATACTGACCTTGGCTTGGACTTATGATTACGGCTCTGCCTTCTGATTCTGTATCCCGTTGCCCATCTGTTGCCAGCCTCTGCCTGTTTCTGACTACGGTTTTGCCTTTTGATTCGGTACCCCGCTGCCAGTCTGTTGCCGACTCCTGCCTGTTCCTGATTCTGCAGTTGATCCTGATCTGGCTCCCTCTGAACAAGTCTGGTGATCAGTTTCCACATCTCCTCAGCAGAGGTTCCTGTATCTCCAAGTTCCAGCCTCCTGCCTGCAGGCACCTGCACCCTTTTGTTGCCCTTGCACTCCCTGTACCCACCATCAGGGGTGCTTGGACCGGAACCGTGCAAGAGGCCACCCTCATCTTTTCGGGCTCCGCTGTAAGGTACGTGACAGTAATTCACATCAAAGAGGTGTTCATGCCTCTTTGTAAGAGTTTTTTTGCAGGCTGGGAAGAAGATTGCGGCATTAACCACCTCAATACAGTGCACTTACACCCCCTTCCTGCCCAGACCAATTTTCAGCTTTCAGCGCTCTCACACTTTGAATGACAATTACTCAGTCGTGCAGCACTGTACCCATATGAAATTTGCGTCCTTTTTTTCACACAAATAGAACTTTCTTTTGGTGGTATTTAATCACTAGTGGGTTTTTTATTTTTTGTGCTATAAATAAAAAAGACCGTAAATTTTGTGAAAAAAATGCCTTTTTCTTTGTTTGTCATAAAATTTTGCAAATTAGTAATTTTTCTTCATAAATTTTGGCCAAAATTTATATTGCTACATAGCTTTGGTAAAAATAACCCAAATTAGTGTAAATTATTTGATCTTTGTGAAAGTTATAGAGTCTACAAACTATGGTGCCAATCACTGAAAATTGATCACATCTGATCACACAGATGTAGTGATGGTCTATCTCATTTCTTGGTACACTAACAAGTCAGAAAAGTACAAATACCCCCTAAATGACCCCTTTTTAGAAAGTAGACATTCCAAGGTATTAAGTAAGTAGCATGGGGAATTTTTTTAAGTTGTAATTTTTTCCCACAATTCTTTGCAAAATGAAGATTTTTTTTTTTTTTTTTACAAAATTGTCATATTAACAGGTTATTTCTCTCTCAGAGCATATGCATACAACAAATTACACCCCAAAATACATTCTGCTACTCTTCCTGAGTATGACGATACCACATGTGTGAGACTTTTACACAGCCTGGCCACATACAAAGGCCGAACATTGAAGTAGCATCTTCATGCGTTCTACGAGCCTAAATGACTCATCTCATTTCTCAACCACCATTTACACTTTTGAAGGCCCTGGAGCACCAGGACAATAGAATTGCCCCCAAACTGACCCCATTTTGGAAAGCAAACACCCCAACGTATAATCTATGAGGCATAATGAGTCTTTTGAATGGTTCATTTTTTTCCAAAAGTTTTTGGAAAATGTGGAAAAAAATGAAAACACATTTTTTTTTTTTTTTTTTACACAAAGTTGTCCATTTATCAGATATTTCCAACACATAGCATGTACGTAGCAAAGATGACACCCCAAAATACATTCTGCTACTCCTCCTGAGTATGGCGATACCACATGTGTGAGACTTTTACACAGCCTGGCCACATACAAAGGCCCAACATTGAAGTAGCATCTCCATGCGTTCTACGAGCATAAATGTCCCATCTCAGTTCTCAACCACCTATTACACTTTTGAAGGCCCTGGAGCACCAGGACAATAGAATTGCCCCCAAAATGACCCCATTTTGGAAAGCAAACACCCCAACGTATAATCTATGAGGCATAATGAGTCTTTTGAACGGTTCATTTTTTTCCAGAAGTTTTTAAAAAATGTGGAAAAAAATGAAAACGCATTTTTTTTTTTTTTTTTTTTTACACAAAGTTGTCTATTTATCAGATATTTCCAACACATAGCATGTACGTAGCAAAGATGACACCCCAAAATACATTCTGCTACTCCTCCTGAGTATAGCGATACCACATGTGTGAGACTTTTACACAGCCTGGCCACATACAGAGGCCCAACATCAAAGTAGCACCATCAGGCATTCTAGGAGCATAAATGACATATATAATTTCCTGGCAGCCTATCATTTTTGAAAACCCTTCATATTTCTAACACATAGCATGCACATATAAAGAATTACAATCCAAAATAAATTCGATTGCAGAAAGGGTAAAAAAAAAGCATTACCTGTGCTTTTAGTAGTATCCACAGAGGAGAGCACTGGTCCAGGCAGCAGGCAGGGAGGTGCTTAGCGACAGCAATATTAACTATCCAGGCAGCAGGCAGGAATATTGTCTATAGTCGGCACAGCACAGTCCATAGAAATTGTCCAGGCAGAGACAGCCAGCACAGCCATAATATTGGTCCTGGTACACTGTTAACTGCAGACACTCATTATTGTACCGCGACAGGCATGGGCATGGTGGCAGTAAGTCAGCAGCAGGCTGAGGGCCACAATCAGGTAAGACCTGTGCACAGGGGCACAGGGGTAGAGGCTTCGACCCACCCAAATCTCTATGAAGCCTCCGGACTCCAGACCCTAATTCCGAAACCCGGAGAAAACAAAAATAATTGTTTTCTCCAACCGGAAAAACAATTCTGGAGCCCCTCACATATGTGAGACCCCTGTGTACTACAGTAGCAGGGCAACAGATCAGTCCAAGCGGTAGGCAAAAGCATAGTCCATAAAACAGGCCAGGGTCGGTTCACATGTAAGCAGTCCAAGCGGTAGGCAGTAGAGTAGTTGATAAAACAGGCCAGGGTCAGTTCACGTGGAGGCAGTCCAAACGGTAGGCAGAGGCATAGTCACAAAACAGGCCAGGGTCAGTTCACATGAAAGCAGTCCAAACGGTAGGCAGAGGCATAGTCAAAAAACAGGCCAGGGTCAGTTCACATGGAAGGCAGTGGCATGGTTATTTGGGAAAGAATGGAAAATGGTCAGCACAGATGATGAAAATGGGGAAATGGTTAAAAATATGGGCTAATATTTTATGGATGTGTGATAAATTTGGAAGCATTCACCAATGCAAAGGCCAGGTTGGGAGGGACACTGGGGACAATGGTAGCTGGTATCTCTTCTAAATCCTCTTTTGGTGCACACGCGACATTTTTTTTGCCGTCTTCGGCCTGCTTCAGATGGTGGAATGCTGAAGAGGAAGTGGCGCTCATGGAGTCGGCAAACAGCCTCAGAGCGAAGGTCTTCTTGGGGGGGTCTTTGGTGATAGATGAGGGACGTGACAACTTCTTCTATGAATTTTAGGAAGGGGGCGGGGCTTTCAATGGATTTGGTGTAGACTACGTAGGAATTGTAAATGGCCAAATGGATGAGATAAATTGCTACCTTCTTATACCAGAATCGGGACCTCCTTATTGACAAATAGGGGTGAATCATTTGATCGTTAAAATCTACCCCCCCATGTAGAGATTATAATCTTGGACACATGTTGGCTTTTCAATGGGACCTTGTCTTCTTTGTATCACAATTGCAGTGTCTTCATGGATGATGGGCATCATGTGCACGTCCCTCTTATCCTTCCACCTCAAGGCCAGCACTTCGTTGCATCTCAATGATGCTCTTTCCCCCCTTCGCAGCTTTTTGTCTAAAGATTGTGGGAAGCCCTTTCTATTTTTTCTGGAGGTTCCACAGGCCAGGGTTTTTGCGATGTATAAGTGTTTGAAAAGGGGCAGGCTGGTGTAAAAGTTGTCAACGTAAATGTGATATCCTTTGGTTAGAAGTGGGTATGCCAGGTCCCATACAATCTTTCCAGTTGTGCCCATGTAGGCCGGGCACTCAGGGGGCTGGAGCTGGGAATCTTTTCCTTCATATATGCGGAATGCATACAAATATCCCGTGGCTCTCTCACATAGCTTGTATAACTTTACTCCGTATCTGGCCCTTTTGCTAGGAATATACTGCTTTATTCCTAGCCGGCCTGAAAAGGGTACCAGGGACTCATCGACGCAAATTTTCTGATCGGGGACATAGAGTTCTGCAAATTGTTGAGAAAAGAAATTTATCAGTGGGCGAATCTTGTATAACTTGTCGTAATTTGGATGATTGTGGGGAGGGCACTGGGTGTTGTCGCTGAAGTGAAGAAAGCGCATTGTCATCTTGTATCGGGACCTGGACATTAGGGCAGAATAAATGGGCATATTGTGGATGGGGTGGGTGGACCAATAGGCATGTCCTTCATTTTTTTTTGTAATCCCCATGTTTAGGGTGAGGCCCATAAACATTTTGAACTCCTCCAAATTCAGATCTCTCCACTCAAAAGGACGGGCATGGGATGATTGGGGGTTGTTGGCAATATATTGCTGGGCATACAAATTTGTCTGGTCCACAATAAATTGCAGCATAGTGTCGGGCAAAAACATATGAAAGAAATCAATCTCTGAGAAATTTTGGGTGTTGGTCTGCACACCAGGCAGTGCTGTGAACGGGGGAATAATTGGCGATGCCGAGTTGGAAGGCAGCCATATTTAGTTGGCAAGACCATCTGGCATGTATGTAGAGGCCCTGGCTCTTGGGGGGTGTGACACTCCAGTAGTTGGATTGGAATTTGCTGTGCTGGTACTCAGGCGTGATGTGGCAGGACTGGTACTGGGTCTGGGCATTTGTTCCTGGGGCCTATCGCCGGCGGCAGCGCTGGTACTGGGCAATTGTTCCCGGGGCCTAACGCTGGTGGCAGCTCTGGTACTGGGCCTGGGAATTTGTTCCTGGAGCCTATTGGTGGTGGCAGCGCTGGTACTGGGCAATTGTTCCCGGGGCCTAACGCTGGTGGCAGCTCTGGTACTGGGCCTGGGAATTTGTTCCTGGAGCCTATTGGTGGTGGCAGCGCTGGTACTGGGCATTTGTTCCCGGGGCCTAACGCTGGCGGCAGCGCTGGTACTGGGCCTGGGAATTTGTTTCTGGGGCCTATTGGTGGTGGCAGCGCTGGTACTGGGCCTGGGAATATAATCCTGGTTTCCAGAGTGCCTTGCCCTTTTGGGAGGGACCCATTCTTCCTCCGAATCATTTGTCGATTCACTATTTGGTTCAAATGCCGAACTTGAATCAGAATCCAAATTGGAATCTGATGAGAACTCCCCGTTGCTCTCATCGGTCATGGAGAGGATCTGGAACGCCTCCTCACTGCTGAATACTCTTTTGGACATGACGCGGTGTGACAGGTGGCAGGTGACGGTCACTGATGGGCTGTGCGATAGGTGGCAGCTGACGTTCACTGATCGGTGATGACGGTGTGACAGGCGATGATCACTGATGGGTGACGGTCACTAAAATGTGACAGGTGATCGGTGATGGCTGACGGTCACTGATGGGTGACAGGTGATGGGTAACGGGTGATGGCTGGCGGTCACTGATGGGTGACGGGTGATGGCTGGCGGTCACTAATGGGTGACGGGTGATGGCTGATGGGTGACAGGTGCACCGCTGATGGTCACTGATTTGTGACGGGTGACAGGAGCACCGCTGGCGGTCACTGATGGGTGACGGGTGATGGCTGGCGGTCACTGATGGGTGACGGCTGGCGGTCACTGATGGGTGACGGGTGACGGCTGGCGGTCACTGATGGGTGACGGGTGATGGCTGACGGGTGACAGGTACACCGCTGATGGTCACTGATTTGTGACGGGTGACAGGAGCACCGCTGGCGGTCACTGATGGGTGATGGCTGGTGGTCACTGATGGGTGACGGCTGGCGGTCACTGATGGGTGACGGGTGACGGCTGGCGGTCACTGATGGGTGACGGCTGGCGGTCACTGATGGGTGACGGGTGACGGCTGGCGGTCACTGATGGGTGACAGGTGATGGCTGACGGGTGACAGGTGCACCGCTGATGGTCACTGATTTGTGACGGGTGACAGGTGCACCGCTGACGGTCACTGATGGCAGTCCCTTATGTGACAGGTGCACTTTATTGGGTGACACTGGTGACTGTTGGGTGACAGATGACAATTGGGGGGGGCGATGGGACAGGTGTGGTGTTGGTGCAGACACTACAGAACACAGATCGGTAACTCACTGCTTCTGGCTCTTCTCTCCTCACACTGGAAACGGTGTGTGAGGAGAGAAGAGCTGGTAACAGCTAGTTACCGCTCTGTGTTTACATTTATGATCGGCTGTGAATGGATCACAGCCGATCACGTGGGTAAACAGCCAGCCAATGGCTGTTTACCGGCGTTGGTGACGAGTAGTGTTCCCGGGAACACTCCGTCACCGACGCGCACGCGCAGCGCGCTCGCGCGCATGCACCGTGCACAATGGGGTGGACCTATCTGTGATCGGCCGTGACTTCATCACGGCCAATCACATGGTAAACAGCCATGTCCAATGGCTGTTCACCCCCCTCGGTGGCGAGCGGTGTCTCCGTGACACGCCGCTACCGCAGGAACAGGGATGCGCGCGCACGATCGCGCGCATTCCCTGTTTAAATGGGAGGACGTCATATGACGCCCTCCCGCAACGAGAGCCGCGCCGCCTGGCCGTCAATTGACGGCCGGCGGTCGGCAGGCGGTTAAGGAATATATTGACACAAAAATCACAAATAGGGTGAGTAATATATGTATACACATAAATTGAGTATAATGAGAATGTTCTATTTGATAAATGATGTCACAATTATGGGTGTAGGGGGGTTCTATATCTTTTTCTCCTCCCTGCCTCCCCTTTTTTTTCTTCACTAGAGGGTAAATAGTAGTAGGGTACACAGAAAATAGAATTGTTTATATAATATTTTTACCTAAAGAGAGATCAGCAATATTGGGTAGATAGGGCTGAATGGTTTTACTATAATAGGTGTAATAATAAAGTGGATGGGAAAACAGGGGAGAGTGAGGAGGTGGTGTCATATTGTAATTGAACTTTATTAAAAATCACCTTTCCTTTTCAATCTGCAGCTCTGTAGGTTTCTGTAAAATGCAAGAAATATGGTTATATGGAGGTGTTCTTTACACAGAATGTGTGTTTCACAGAAAACATGCAAAACATGACGGAATGAACTGCAGCTAAATAATACAACCTGGTCACCTACATGACATCAGCTTGTAAATGGACCATGAAGGTGCAACAGCATTGTGATATGCCCCTCTGTTTGCTCACTCTATTCTAATTCCAGTCTGTCCCGTCAGCACATGTTCCTTTGCTATTCTGAGTGCTGCTGGATGTGGGATGGCAAGAGGCTGATATGAAATCCAAATTACCAGAGGTGGGGGACTCGAGTCACATGACTTGACTCGAGTCGGACTCGAGTCACCTGTTTGAGGACTTGCGACTTGCTTGACAAAATTAAATAAATGACTCGACTTGACTTTGACTTGCCACTAATGACTTGCGACTTGACTTTGACTTGGGCTATTTGACTTGCAATGACTTGCAATGACTTGGCACCACCAGTGCTGTGTCTTGGCCTAGGCAAAAGCCGCCCCCCCACAAAAGAAAGCTCCCCCGAGTCCCGGCTTCTGCCCGCACAAATACAGCTTGCCAACATTGTGGGCGGGGATCGCATAGGTGTCCGCGAGCGGCGCTTGCAGTGTTCGCGGCCGCCGCAGACTTTTTTTTTATTTGATGATGACTGTGCACAGTGCTGCAGTCTCTCCTCCTAGGCTGTACAGGTCTCTGTATTCCGTCCGGCCAGGCCGCAGCGCCGCCCCCCTCCTACTGCGGAGTGATCTCTGAGGGAGGGGCTGGGCTTCTGTGCAAGTGTGCAGAGCCAGCAGCGTGAGTCGCGGGCCTCACGGTGGGGGAGGAAGAAGGAACTGGAAGTTGCCCAAGGAGCCAGCCAAGCCTAGCCGACTGACTGAATCTGAGTGGAGTCCAGTCCAGCAGCCATAGAGTAAGTCATGGCAGACTATTATTCTTCTACTGAGGGGGCACTGGAGCAGGGACAGTCACACGACTCAGGGAGGAACTGGTCTGAGAATGGGGGACAGTGCAGTGGTCGTTGCAGCACAGAAGAAAAAGCACAGAGCCCGGAGCTGAGGAGGAGGAAACAGATTTGCAGAAGCTGCAGGTTTGTTTGATGCAGTGCCAAGCAAATGCTTCCTTGCAAACTTTGCAGGGAAGCATTAGCTTGCTTGGCACTGCATCAAACAGACCTGCAGCTTCTGCAAATCTGCACTAGTGATGTAGCAGCTAGCAGGGCCCTGGCCTGTACTGATGATTACAGGACGCAGATATGATTGCAGATGCAATCTATCATCAATATCATTGCACATGCTAAAACTATGAAACCTAGGTAGGTACAAACCTTCTTTCCTTGTTTTCTCCTCCTCCTCGGCTCTGTGCTTTTTTTCTCCTGCTATGCGACGGCCACTGCACTGACCCTCAGTCCCAGACCAGTTCCTCCCTGAGTCCTTCACTAATTAACTATTACTTGTGCGAAGTACAAAGTGCTCAACGTGAATATTACATAAAAATCATATTGCTGAATTAAGTTCTCCATGCGTACTACAAACTCATTAAACAGTCCACATCCAGTGAAAGTTCATGTACTGCAATGCTCCATGCATGCTGAAATCAATGCAAGCTTTAGCACTGGTCACTGTATTGGTGTCACTGGTGCCCAAAAAGTGTCACTATGAGTCACTAATGTAATATTCTAATCTGGAATGATAAACGTGTCACTGTTTTAAACAAGGTTAGGTTAAGACCGTATATATATAATACATTAAAAATAGTTCTGTAAGTACTAGTGTACTAAGCAGCAACACCTTATTTTCTGGCAGTGCCCGGGCCATCCCGACAGCAAACTCTGGATCCACCCCTGACAGATCAACGCACAAGGCAGCTATAATGGAGGGAGCAATTCCAAAAATAATTAAATTTGGATTTAAGGATTATATTTTAGATGTTGGTGAAAAGAAGAGAACGGCGATATGCAAGGTCTGCAACTCAAAAATAAGAGACACGTCCACCACAACATCCAACTTCATCCGTCACTACAAAACCCACAAAGAAAAGTAGGTACAGTAACGTCACGTGTATATATATATATATATATATATATATATATATATATATATGCAAATTAGGCCTACATCCCACTTTAGGTGGGAGCAGAGTGTATTGTTGTTCAAATCAATAAATCACATAGCTAACTTTTTTTTCTATCTCTCTTCTGTTTACTCTATAGATATGAAGAGTACATCCATACCAAAGGGACTTTTGATGATACCCAGCCTCAAATCTCACAATTCATCGCACAGGGGACTGTGCAGCTATACCACTGCAACCACCAGCAGCAAAAGGCAATTACAAACTCAATCCTGTCAGACCTCATTCTAAACTGCAACATGCCACTGTCCATCATTGAACATCAAAGCTTTCGTCGCTTTTTGTCAATAGTAGACAACAAATACTCTCCAGTAAGTAGAAGAACAATTACTGGCAAGCTTGACAATCTGGTGGCAGATAGGAAAATGAAGCTGAAAAATGAACTCGAAGTGGTAGATCATCTGTCAGTGACTGTAGATATATGGTCAGACCGCAGGATGAGAGGCTTTCTTGGAGTCACAGTGCACTGGATCAACATTGAGGATGACCGTCTTCAGTTAAAATCACAGTTGCTTGCTTGCAACCGCTTCAAAGGTCCCCATACAGGGGAAAGAATTTGTGAGGAATTTGAGCATATATGTGAAGAGTACAAGATTAAAAAAAAGGTAGACCACATCATCTGTGACAACGCCGCAAACATGAAAAAAGCATTCACTACATGTTTTCCAGGACAGCTAGATGAAGACGATGACCTTGATGATTCAGACATTTGGAATGACCTGTCAGTGGAAGAACAGGAGATGTTTGACAATTATTTGAGTGCAAAAACCCAGACTAGACTTCAATGTTTTGCACACACGCTTCAATTGGTAATAGGTGATGGACTTAAAGAGACTAAATTAGTCAATGCAGCTCTCGCCAAAGCTTCCAGGTTGAGCTCCTTGTTACACACAAGCACCTCTTTCAAGGAAAAATTTGAGGAGGAGTTTGGACAGCGTGGAATCCCTGCCTCTGTTACCACACGCTGGAATTCCACACTGAGGCAATTGAAATCAGTGGTCAGCTGTGACCAGCTGAAACTGACTAGAATGCTTGAAGATGGGGGACACAAAGAGACTGTATTCACAGCTAGAGAGTGGAATCAGATTAAGGAACTCGTGGATGTCCTTCAACCTTTTGGAGAAGCCACAGACCTCTCACAGGGAGAAAAACTTGTGACAATAAGTGCTGTTGTACCCTGTATCCTTTCTCTGAATCACCACTTGGAAAATCATAAAGAGAGCGTGCGCTACCTTGGTGGCTTGATCCGTAGCCTGCAAGAATCACTCCAAAGACGATTCGAAGGGATCTTTGTCAATGTGAGGATGGCAGATGAACAGAATGATGTAGCAACCTTACCCTTCTCTGACCCTCTATACCTAAAAGCTGCTCTGCTGGATCCTTCATTTGGCACCATGTGGTTGACCCATGATGTTTTGGCTACCGAAAATGTCAAGGAGGCTGTGTCTGCGATGATAAAAAGTATGTTATGTTTTTGGTAATAACCCGTTTGCAGTAATAACACCTGAGTGCATTGAGTCACTGTTTTATGCTTGTGTTTTTCAGACTTGATTCTCAAAGAGGACTGCAAGCCCACCCCAACAACCACCGATGAAGACGAGCAAATGCCAGTGGCAGAGTCAGAGAGTCAATCTGGGCTGTTCACAGCATACCGCAAAAAACAGAAGAGAGATTCATGTTCCAGTCCCCAAATACAGCTGAACCAGTATTTAGACATTTGTGATGGACAGAGCTGCCTTCAGTTTTGGGCCATGAACAGGCACATGCTCCCCTCTTTGTTCAGGGTAGCGGTAAGAGTAATGTCAGTCCCTGCATCAAGCGCACCTGTTGAACGTGTGTTTAGCCATGGTGGGGTGATAATGCGACCCCATCGCTCACAACTGAGTGAGAAAGTACTTTCAAATTTAATTTTTTGCAAATGCAATGCATTTTAGGTGGCTATTCTGAGAATAGCCACTTAACATGCATTGCATTTGCAAAAAATAGTATTCTGAGAAGTCAGAATACTATTTTTTGCAAATGCAATGCATTTTAAGTGGCTATTCTAATAACTAAGAAAAAAGGAATAGAAGTAGATAAGCGCTGTTTCCAAGCCTGGTGAATTCAAATGTGTTATTCCCTTAGTGGGAGGGCAGTATGGAGTGGGAAAGATTGTAAAGATATTGCCTATAGTATAGTGAATGTTTATCCCGTGGAATTACTATAAAGGTCCTGGATGTGCATAAGTCAAGTTGGTTGTCTGACTTAATAAAGTGCAGTGTGTGCTCTAAAAAAGATATAACTTAATCCGTATAAATATAATATATCCATATATAAATGAACCCTATTTTTAAATTAAAAATATTTGTGCAAAATTATGTGATCCATAACGTAATCGATAATGTACATATGTAGTGAACAAACAAATATATATAATCAAGTGCTTTCAGTGCTGCTACAAAAAAAAACCCTGGATTCTGATGGATATTCCAATGAGTAAACCTTTCAGTGCGTGCCTTAATCCGTGTTCTAATAGTGATTGATTGCACTCACCAGATCCTAGCAGCACTGAAAGCACTTGATTATATATATTTGTTTGTTCACTTCATATGTACATTATCGATTTACGTTATGGATCACATAATTTTGCACAAATATTTTTAATTTAAAAATAGGGTTCGTTTATATATGGATATATTATATTCATACGGATTAAGTTATATCTTTTTTAGAGCACACACTGCACTTTATTAAGTCAGACAACCAACTTGACTTATGCACATCCAGGACCTTTATAACACATTTGAATTCACCAGGCTTGGAAACAGCGCTATCTACTTCTATTCCTTTTTTCTTATATCTTACTCCACCTAGTGGAAGTAATCGGTAGTGGCAGCAGTTCCAACAACATTCTTTAATTTTTAAATTTTTATTCCATTGCATGCATCCCATTGCGCGGGTGTTTCTCCCTCTTTTTTCTATTCTAATAACTAAGCTCAAAGTTTGAACTTGACACAATGCCAAATTGCCAATATCTGGACACTTGAAGAATGGTGATGGGAATACTATTATTCTCATCACCATTCAAGTGTCCAGATATTGGCATTGTGTCAAGTTCAAACTTTGAGCTTAGTTATTTTCCCCCTCAGCAAGGACTACATTTTTTTCAGGCTTGTTGGCCATTTAATTGCATGAGTGTTCTGCTCCTTGTCTGCTGTTTGGGCATTCAAAGTGTTTCTTTAATATGCCAAGAATAAAGCACTAAGCAGTTTTGTTAATGTTGAAAATAAAACAAAACCTTTCCTGAAAACTGACTTTTAACTCATTTAAAGGATGGAAATGGGGTAGATCAGTATTTTGACTTAATTTGTGACTTGACCAAAATAAATGACTTGACTTGACTTGCTTGCCTTCTAGCAGGGACTCGACTTGGCTTGCTTGCTTTTCGCCACAGTGACTTGGGACTTGCTTATGACTTGAAGGTTAAGACTTGAGACTTGCTTGTGACTTGCACATGTGTGACTTACCCCCATGTCTGCAAATTACATACACTAGTTGTGTTTAAATACACGTACATTAAATGGTTTCTAATTAACAAAGAGTGCATTAAATCTTTTTTTTTAATATCTGCCTGGAATTCAGCTTTAATGCATTTGTTTTCAGTCCTTTTTATCTGTGTTGTATGCAAGATTTTAAAATTGGTAATTTTATTTATATATGTAGTACTTACTATTAAGCAATGCAGCTCACTGTGCTTTACTACTTATTACTCTCTCAGATCAAGTCTATTACATGTCTCTTGTAACTGATTTTTTAAGACAAGCAACTGCTGGAAGGAGAATCTGCTAAATTTAGCATGAACTGTAACTGTTGAATACTGACATATGATGTAAAGGCAAACCAAAATGTTTTTGTTTACATTTATACATTTTAAACTGATTTCCTAGGCATTGTTTTCCTTTTTCTATGAAATGTTTATATTATTTTTTGGGCTAGAACTATGACACTGATGTCAGAGCATTATCATTTTTTTTTAAAAGGATATTACAGAAGAAGCTGTGTCATGGTTATGCAATAGAGTTTGTCTGTCAGCTTACGTATCACCATGTGTTCATCTCTAGAGACCAGCCGACTCTCACCTGACTGCTTTTATAATCTCTCCTCTAGCATGGCTCCACCCCAGCTCTTATCAGAGAACTCTATATTTACCTGTGCACTGTAGGCCAGCCCTGCTGATCAACCTACGTTTGTTTTCTGTTACTGACCTTGGCGTGTTCTTAACTATTCCTGTCTGCTCATGACCCTGACCTCTTGGCGTGTCCCCGACTATTCCTGTTTGCCTGTGACCCTGAACCTTTGGCGTGTCTCTGTTGTCCTTGTCTGCTTGTGGCCCCGACCTTGGCTCATTCCCTTACACCCCATCCTACTGTGGGCATGAGCTAGGGGACCCTGGGGGTCGCGACCTGGAGCCAGTTGCAGCCCAGTCCATCCTCACCACTAGAGGCTCTGGTGAACACCCGCTGGCTCTTAGACTCCGTGCCCTAGGGAATCTTACGCTCTAACCCCGGTGGGATCTGTGTTGGTGTTCCAGCGGCCCTGCCTTCCTTACCACCCTGACTCCCATCCGCAGCAGTTAGCCGTAGGGTCCACTACCTTGTGGTGCACTCATGATCCCAACGGTGTGCATCTGTCACCTAGCCTCAGGTGACCTGACAAGCTGTTTGTTTTCATGTTGTTTCTCTCTAAAAGCCCGTACACATGCTTTGATTTTCAGACGTCAATTGTGTTACAACGACCGATGTTCCACAAATCTTACTATTACTACGGTGCTTTTGACAGCCGATTTCACTTTTTCGTCAGACAAAAGCTGGATGTGCAGACTATAAAATTTTTGGCGGATGTGAACTCAACTTTTACGTCGGTACTTTGAAGAGAAATATCATTGTTGCTGCCATAACCCCGGTATCCTCTTCTTCAGCGGGCGGTCTGCTTTCAGATAAAAGTGGTCTCTGTGGTGGATTCATCGCAAGATCACTTTTATCGGCAGCGGGAGAGGGCCGCGCTCCAGTGCTTTCCGCCGCTTACCAGAGCTGTCGGTAGTGGCGGAGGCGATCGCATCCTTCTCCTGGCTTGGTATGGAGACGAGTGAGGGGAAGATGGCCCCCCACCTGTCTCCATATCATTGCAGGGCGAAAGCGACGTCAAAATGTCACTTCCGCCCATAGCACGTAAAGGTCGATTTTTTTTTCAAATTTTCTTTTATTTTTTTTTATTGTATTTTAGTGTAAATATGAGATCTGGGGTCTTTTTGACCCCAGATCTCATATTTAAGAGGTCCTGTCATGCTTTTTTCTATTACAAGGGATGTTTACATTCCTTGTAATTTGAATAAAAGTGACACATTTTTTTTTTTTAAAAGAACACTGTAAAAATAAAAAAGGTAAAATAAATAAGAAAAAAAAATTTAAATGCACCCCGTCCCGCCAACCTCGCGTGCAGAAGCGAACGCATATGTGAGATGCGTACATGTAAAAACGGTGTTTAAACCACACAATGTGAGGCATCGCCACGATCGGTAGAGTGAGAGCAATAATTCTAGCCCTAGACCTCCTCTGTAACTCAAAACATGCAACCTGTAGAATTTTTTAAACGTCGCCTAGGGTAAAAGTTTGTCGCCATTCCACGAGTGGGTGCAATTTTGAAGCGTGACATGTTAGGTATCAATTTACTCGGCATAACATTATCTTTCACAATATAAAAAAAATTGGGCTAACTTTACTGTTGTCTTATTTTTTTAATTTAAAAAAGTCTATAAAAAAAAAAAAAAAAAAAATGCGCTTTTAAGACCACTGTGCAACGGTGTGACAAAAAGTATTTCAACTTCCGCCATTTTATTCTCTAGGGTGTTAAAAAAAAAAAAAAAAAAAGATATAATGTTTGGGGGTTCTAAGTAATTTTCTAGCAAAAAAATCAGTTTTTAACTTGTAAACAACAAATCTCAGAAAAAGGCTCGATCCTTAAGTGGTTATAGCATGTATAATGTTCTACAAAATTCTAACCCAGTGGTACAGTATGTGACACCACAAAAAGCCAAGAAGCGGTTCCCTACAACCTCCGATACCTGTTGGAGATGTGGCACAGATATACAGTGGGGACGGAAAGTATTCAGACCCCCTTACATTTTTCACTCTTTGTTATATTGCAGCCATTTGCTAAAATCATTTAAGTCCATTTTTTTCCCTCATTAATGTACACACAGCAAACCATATTGACAGAAAAACACAGAATTGTTGCCATTTTTGCAAATTTATAAAAAAAGAAAAACTGAAATATCACATGGTCCTAAGTATTCAGACCTTTTGCTGTGACACTAATATATTTAACTCAGGTGCTGTCTATTTCTTCTGATCATCCTTGAGATGGTTCTACACCTTCATTTGAGTCCAGCTGTGTTTGATTATACTGATTAGACTTGATTAGGAAAGCCACACACCTGTCTAAATAAGACCTTACAGCTCACAGTGCATGTCAGAGCAAATGAGAATCATGAGGTCAAATTAACTACCTGAAGAACTCAGAGACAGAATTGTGGCAAGGCACAGATCTGGCCAAGGTTACAAAAAAATTTCTGCTGCACTTAAGGTTCCTAAGAGCACAGTGGCCTCCATAATCCTTAAATGGAAGACGTTTGGGACAACCAGAACCCTTCCTAGAGCTGGCCGTCTGGCCAAACTGAGCTATCGGGGGAGAAGAGCCTTGGTGAGAGAGGTAAAGAAGAACCCAAAGATCACTGTGGCTGAGCTCCAGAGATGCAGTCAGGAGGTGGGAGAAAGTTGTAGAAAGTCAACCATCACTGCAGCCCTCCACCAGTCGGGGCTTTATGGCAGAGTGGCCCGACGGAAGCCTCTCCTCAGTGCAAGACACATGAAAGCCTGCATGGAGTTTGCTAAAAAACACCTGAAGGACTCCAAGATGGTGAGAAATAAGATTCTCTGGTCTGATGAGACCAAGATAGAACTTTTTGGCCTTAATTCTAAGTGGTATGTGTGGAGAAAACCAGGGACTACTCATCACCTGTCCAATACAGTCCCAACAGTGAAGCATGGTGGTGGCAGCATCATGCTGTGGGGGTGTTTTTCAGTTGCAGGGACAGGACGACTGGTTGCAATCGAGAGAAAGATGAATGCGGCCAAGTACAGGGATATCCTGGACGAAAACCTTCTCCAGAGTGCTCAGGACCTCAGACCTGGCCGAAGGTTTACCTTCCAACAAGACAATGACCCTAAGCACACAGCTAAAATAACAAAGGAGTGGCTTCACAACAACTACTTGACTGTTTTTGAATGGCCCAGCCAGAGCCCTGACTTAAACCCAATTGAGCATCTCTGGAGAGACCTAAAAATGGCTGTCCACCAACGTTTACCATCCAACCTGACATAACTGGAAAGGATCTGCAAGGAGGAATGGCAGAGGATCCCCAAATCCAGGTGTGAAAAACTTTTTGCATCTTTCCCAAAAAGACTCATGGCTGTATTAGATCAAAAGGGTGCTTCTACTAAATACTGAGCAAAGGGTCTGAATACTTAGGACCATGTGATATTTAATTTTTTCTTTTTTAATAAATCTGCAAAAATGTCAACAATTCTGTGTTTTTCTGTCAATATGGGGTGCTGTGTGTACATTAATGAGGAAAAAAATGAACTTAAATGATTTTAGCAAATGGCTGCAATATAACAAAGAGTAAAAAATTTAAGGGGGTCTGTATACTTTCTGTCCCCACTGTAGGCACATTTTTACACATTTGGTGGACATGTCCCCTGATCCATGACTATTGGAAAAAAAAAATCATATTCTGGATAAAACACATAACTGAGAGCAAACTAAATCCAAATGCTGCAGCCTGCTTGATTCATGTTAACTCATACACACTTAGTAAATACAAGAAAACCCTCACCAGGCACCTTTTAAACTCATTACCTATTGTAAACTGAGCAATGTTAAATCGTCCACTGGTGTTTCTCTATATGCATAAATTGACACTTGTTATTAGTCATTTGTATGCTAAATATACTTTCAATAAACTTTGATTGTGAGAAAAAAAAAAAGTATAATGTTAAAAATTGTGAAATTCACACCAAACAATACTTTACAATAAAATACTCCAACTGAATACCCCTAAAGACACATGATAATTTCCTCCTAGCTTTTTATATGAATGTAACATATTTTTTTTAGATTATTATTCCTTTAACAGTTTACATAATCTAGGCAGTGATGTGGACACCTGAAGATAAACCCCATAGGAGATAAATAGAAGATAAGAGAATGATCGAGCCAGTTGCATTACATAACCACGGCTTTGGTTAAATAAAATGAGCACTTAGACCCCATTCACACAGGGGCAACATGACTTGCAAACGACTTGCAAAACGACTTCTGTATAGAAGTCTATGCAAGTCGCCCCAATTCGCCCCCGAAGTCGTACAGGAACCTTTTTCTAAGTCGGAGTGACTTGCGTCGCTCCCCTTAGAACGGTTCCATAGCACAGAACGGGAGGCGACTTGTCAGGTGACTAGGTCGCCTGACAAGTCGTCCCTGGGTTTTTCTCCTCATACAAGTGCTTAATTAGGGGGTTGTTAATATCCCAGAGAAAAGCTTTCACCCTTCATACAAATTTTAAAGTGTGATTTCACTGGCATAGTTTCTGATGCATTAAAACTGGAGAAAAGTTAATGAGCAAATTGGAGTTGTTACCCATGATAACCGATCAGAATTTTGGTTTAATTTTTCAATAAAATAAAAAGGGAAATCCTGTTGGTTGCTCCAGTTTAGAGGGTTTTTTTTATTTTCCCTGGTTTTAAATACATCAGTCCTGTTTTTCTTCTTCTACAGTACTTCTAATGACACATTCAGTTTATGTTGGACCTGAAGGTGCCACTCTTGGTCTGTATGAGCTCAGTCAGATTCTTCTGACATTAGTTAATAGCGTGTATTTCCGTCATTGGGGTTTCAGTAAATGAAGGTGATACAAATTACGCCTTATGCTCACCTTACCACTGAACCTGTTGACCATGAAATAATAATGTAATTTCCCCTTCTGAAATTATCTAGAAATTCAGCCTCTAGATAAACAGCTAAATTGCTACAGATTAAGTCATCCTTAGAAAGCGCCCAGCAGACCACCCACAGCTCTATTTGTATATAACTTTCTGGTGCTGAAAAAAAACACAAGCTTGACAAAATGTGCAGTTATTTTGCAATCAGGAAAAGTAATTTAGTGGCATAGGAAATTAAAACCAGGTATACCAATAAAATTATGTCAGAATCAGTTCTTTCTTTTCTGCAAAATACAGGTGTACATTTAGGACATCTCGTGGATCGACAAAGATATACACAAGTTGACATTATTATTTTAGAAGAATGAAACATTCCTTGTTTTCTTGGCAGCCGACATAAATGTATTCAGTTACACATTACGTTATTTTTAGTTGTTAGTAAACTGTATTGATATGCAAATTATGTATGGTGTAAGGGCCCATTCACTCTATCTGCAGTATAAAATGCTGCTGCTTGCACAGCAATATGGGCTACAGAGCTGTGTGGCAGGGGGAAGTGTGGTACGCATTTCATTGCATCACATGTTGTTTTGAACAAATTTTATTAGAAGCACACAATGTGACACTTTATTCATATAACTGTACAGAAGTGTGGTGTGGTGTGCTTCTGTACAGTTACATGCAGGACTTAGCAGAGTGGTGCAAGATTATGCAAAAATGTTGCATAATCTCACACCACTCCAAAACACAGTGCAACACTGTTCTGGTCTGCACAAGACACATTGAAAAGTATTATTTTTTTTTTTTAGTGTGTCATTGCAGTTACCTGCGTTTTTCAGTGCAATAAAATGAAGCTAAGTGTGAATGGACCTTAAAGCCTGTATTTTGTGTTTGCTAACACTGTTTATCGAAAAAGCAGCAATCTGCATCTGTTGTTTGCAGGGTTGCTCAATAGCTCCCAACTGTCCCTCATTGGAAGGAACCATCCCTCTTTTCAAGCCAAATATGTCTATCCCTCTTTCCTCTTCAGTTGTTTTTGTTCTGATAAATAGTATATAATAGATCTCTATAACATACAGTGCAACCAGAAAGTATTCACAGCGCTTCACTTTTTGAAAAATGGCTGTGCACCGATGCTACCCATCCAACCCAAGGGAGCTTGAGAGGTCCTGCTAAGAAGAACTGGAGAAACTGCCCAGACACAGGTGTGTCAAGCTTGTAGCATCATACTCAAAAAGACTTGAGGCTGTAATTAGTGCCAAAGGTGCTTCAACAAAGAATTGAGCAAAGGCTGTGAACAGGACCACCAGCACTCCCGTATCGGGCCCCGAATCTGTCATCTTAGCAGGGGGGAGCCTGGAGGAAGAGCGATTCCCAAATCCTGTCCACCAATAAGCCAGTCCCCCACTGTGCAGCTTTTTAGAAAAAAAGGGGCCCTGTGTTCAGTGGGGGCCAGGGGACAGTAAGCGGACCATTTTATCACTTTTGGGTTGAGTCGGATTAATCCGCCGCAGCACAGTTGAAGCCAGGCCTCTTCAATATGAATACACCGCGGCCGGCCAGGAGCACTGTGGTGGATTATTCTGCCTTAACCCGAAAGTAATAAAATAGTCCACTTACTGTGCCCTGGCCCCCACTGAACACAGGGGCCTGGGGATGTTTTTTTTTCTAAATAGCTGCACAGTTGGGGTATAGCTTCTGGGTGTACAGGATTTGTGAGGCCCCGCCCACTCTACCTCAGCCCCCCCCAATTCCTTCCAGCCCTAGTTGCCCAGCTCGGTAGTGCCCAGGAGGAAGGGAGAGGACCAGATGTAACAGCAGTGATCAGCTGGTCCTTGGCTCCCAGCTCCAGGAGGAACCACCTGCGAGACAAGCACTGCACCCAGGCCCCAGGTAGAAGAAGCTTTCCAGACCAGGTACTGGGGGGGTGGGGGACTAACAATGCTGCATTTCTAACTCATTTTAATACAAAGCACGTTTGGAGTGACATATCTGGGGGGCATTGCTGTAGATTAAGGTACACTAGTGTTGCCCTCTGAAGAGTGAACCACAGTGGATCACTTTTCAGAGGGTGTATGACAGGCAGCAAGGAAGCATCATATTGGCTCCTCACCATCTGATTTAAAGCGAAGTTCTGCCCCTCCCACCTCCAAAAATTTAAAGTCAGCAGCTACACATACTGTAGCTGCTGACTTTTAAAATTAGGAGACTTGCCTGTCTTGGAATCCAGTGATGTTGGCACCCCAGCGGATGTTTCCATCAGCTGTCGTGTGCTGCTATTACCATTGCCGGTAAGGGAACCCGGGTCCCTACTGCGCATGCGCAAAACGTTCCCTTACTGGCCCGGCAGCAGGGTAAGGAGGAGGGGGCTGAACTTGTGACATACTTCCCTGCGGCGAGGTCGGACAGAAGTGGGGACAGGGTACCTGTCAAACAGGTACCTGCTCCCCCCTCCCCCCCTTAGGGTGCCAAATGTGGCATTGGGGGGGGGAATAAGATAAGCGGAATTTCTACTTTTGGGTGGAACTCCGCTTTAATCCCTAAAAACCTGAACCACTTTGCCGCAACTGTGTTCATTGTACATGGTTGTGAGCCATCTCCATTCAGTGAAGTGGGATGCATTTGGCCACTGAACGTGATGGGAGGTATTTTTGTATGTCTTTGCCATTGCCCCCTGAATAACTGAATACATTTATTTCGGCTGCCAAGAAAACAAGGAATGTTTCATTCTTCTAAAATAATAATGTCAACTTGTGTATATCTTTGTTGGTCCATGAGATGTCCTCCTAACCACTGCACTCTGTAGAATTCATATCCCAGACCCCTGCATTCTATGCATTACCCACTCCTGATCTCTGCACTGTGTATATTAAACACTTCTGACCCCTGCAAACTGTACAGTACATATTCTTTAAAAAACGCTGTGTACATTACATATTCTTGAAAAGACACTGTGTACATTACATATTCTTGACACCTGCATTTTGAATATATATATATATATATATATATATATATATATATATATATATATATCACACACACACCCTCCCGCTGCAGTTTTTCAACGTCCTTATTTCTCTAAGGCACACGGTCCATGCTGCCTCCTTTTTCTCTTGGCTAGGGGGAGTGGTGGTCGGGCCCAAGGTCCTCAGGTAGGCTGTATGGGGGCCCCTTGATTTCTAACAGCGTCCCTGGCTGTGAATACTTATGTACATTGGATTTTTTTTTTAATAAATTCGCAAAGATTTCAAACAAACATCTTTCACATTGTCATTATGGGGTATTGCTTGTAGAATTTTGAGGAAAATAATGAATTTAATCAATTTTGCAATAAGGATATAACATAACAAAATGTGGAAAAAGTGAAGCGCTGTGAATACTTTCCGGATGCCCGGTATGTATCATTTAACTACCAAAATTGATATGCTACACTAAACATTTTATCAGACCTCTAAATTAGTGCATTTGTTACCTAAAAAAAGCCAGAAAAGAAAATGTATTAATGGAAAAGAGCACTTGGGGGTTCTACCAATAATTTTTTTGCCTTCATTTTTCTTAATTATTCCTGGTCAATGGAGCTGATGGGAGGCATCAGAGTGGTGTGCTCCTTGCCTACATATATTGTATTTACAAGTGTTCCTCTTTCAAAAGTTGGGAGGTGTTTAGCACTGGGATACCCAGAGTGCACCAGAGGGGAGAGTGAGGGCCCACCTTAACCGCTTCAGCCCCAGAAGATTTTACCCCCTTCCTGACCAGAGCACTTTTTACAATTTGGCACTGCGTCGTTTAACTGACAATTGCGGACGTGCAATGTTGTACCCAAACAAAATTGACATCATTTTTTTGTGCTATTAACAAAAAAACAAAAAAAAAAAGTGATCATTTTGAAAAAAAAAAAAAAAAAAAAACAATATTTTTTAATTTTTGCTATAATAAATATCCCCCAAACAATATATATATAAAAAAAAATTTTCCTCAGTTAGGCCGATATGTATGCTACATTTTTTTTCCCCCAAAAATATGCAGAATACATATCGGCCTAACTGAGGAAAAACATTTTTTTAAATATATTTATTATAGCAAAAAGTAAAAAATATTGCTTTTTTTCTCCCAAAAATAAGAAAAAACCCCCAATAAACGTATATTGATTGGTTTGTGCAAAATTTATAGCGTCTACAAAATAGGGGATGCTTTATGGCATTTGTATTTTTAATTTTTTTTTATATTAGTAGTGGCGGCGATCTGCAATTTTTATCAGGACTGCGACTTTATGGCGGGCACATCGGACATTTCTGACACTATTTTGGGACCATTGTCATTTATACAGTGATCAGTGCCATTAAAATGCATTGATTACTGTGTAAATGACACTGGCAGTGAAGAGTTACGTGTGTCCTAGGGAGTGATTCTAACTGTGAGGGGGCTGGGCTTCAACACACAGGACAGTGATCACTGCTCTCTATGACAGAGCAGTGATCTCTGTCCTGCCACTAGGCAGAATGGGGAAATGCTTTGTTTACAAAAGCATCTCCCCGTTCTTCCTCTCCCTGACACGATCGCGGGCACCCGGCAGACATAGAGTCCGCAGGACCCACGGTCACAGAGACTGCGGCCGGCGCGCCCCGCCTGCCATGTGCCCGCGACACTGCTTCTTAAAGGGGGACGTACCTGTACTCCCTTCTGCCTACCAGTGCCATTCTGCCAATGTAAACCGGCGTGCGCTGGTCGGCATTCGGTTAAAGCAGCAAATGCTGTGCTGGGGTGAAACGTTGGTGTGGTTTACAGTAAGCACAGTTTGAATGGCCTGGAACAGCTGCTAGGGAGAGAAATATTGACTCCTATGACAGTAGGAATCTTGGACCAAACATTTGACCCTGTGCAACAATATGAAGATGCAGAGGTATTAGACCTAACAGTTGGTGAGATCCAGGGGCGAACCTAGAGCATTTGGCACCCGATTCAGATCCTATATCTGGCATGCCCCCCCAACTTTAAAATGTAAAAACACCCAGAAAAAAAAAAACACCCTCTTCTGCCTAGTTCAGCATTTTTGAATTCTGAATTGAAAAAAAAAATGGCGTAGTTGGCTGCCGAGTAAACCGGAAGTGACACTGTGCTGTTGCTTCCGGGTTTCTACATCATAGACCCGATCAAAGGCAAACCTGGCTTTGGTTGGGTCTCAGGACCCTGGGTGGGATGAGAGGCCTGGGCGGAGTGGTAGAGGGATGGGGACATCCCCTCCCGCTCCTTGTAATAACAGCCAATGCTGTTCATCTATGGCAGCCAGTGACAATAGACGGGACAGGCAAGAGGTGTCAGTCACTCAGGTGTGAGCAGATCCCAAATTTTTGGACAGATTGTGCCACGGTCAGGGAAGTGGAGAGCTGGACTGGACTGTATGACGATCTCTGGATCGGATCTGTCCCTGGGGACAGCAGACAATGGCATCATTAGCATTGATGATTTGATTTGGATTTTGAAACTGATCTGCTGACAAAGCATGTTGCTTTCTGGACCATGGACGGTATCTGATGGCCGCAGGGAAGATGGCAAGATGCTGCTGTGACCTGCTGCTTGCTGGATGGATCTAATGGCTGAAAGATGTGGGTGTAAGTCAATGTCTGTCTACACCTCCAGCCTCTTCTCACAACCCCTTAAGTCACCCCTCCTTTATCAGACCAGCTCATCTACTATACCTGGGTGGTGAACACAGCAACACCAACCCCCCCACCCCCCTTACCAGGTAAGCTCAAGGCTCAGCCACTATAGGTGGTGGTCACAGCAATATACAGCACACGCCATGAGTCTGCATCCTGTATATAGCACATGCCGGGATTCTGCACCCTGTATAAAGCACACGCCTGGATTATGCAACCTGTATATAGCACTCGCCTAGATTCTGCAACCTGTATATAACACATGCCTGGATTCTGCATCCTGTATATAGCACATGCCTGGATTCTGCAACCCCCCCCTTATCAGGTCAGCAGCTACCCTATACCTGGGTGGTGGTGAACACAGCAACCAACCCCCCTTCTCTGTCAGACCAGCACAGGGCAGACACAAACACTCCTCCAGCCTCTTCTCACAACCCACACACACCCCCTATCACCAGCTCACCTCGGCTCTCAGCTTCAGCTAGGGTGGTGGGACTCCGGAAGACTGTGTGGACACAGTGTGTAGCAGCAGCCGCCCCAAGGAGAATGACGACACACTCAGCTCGGCTTGGTTGCGCAGCAGTGGTGGGTGGAGCTAGCAGAGGGAAAACAGTAACCAAACCAGGCTATTTCGGCCGCAGCGTTGGGGGAGTTTCTGCTGACAAAAAAAAAAACTACCAAACTGAGCAGCCAGAGCCAGGGATGCCCTCAGGATGGTGTCAGACAGTGTCACCCGACCTGGGTGCAGAGCGCACCCCCATAGCAGTGCCACCTGGGGCGGACCCCGCCATTACTCCCCTGGTGAGATCTTAACCGTAGTACCAGAGACTGTCTGGGCAGCTAAACAGCGGAGGCAGACTGGGCAGCAAGCACTGGATCATCAGAGGCAGGCTGTGCAACAGGCACCAGATCAGCGAAGGCAAGCTTGTTAGCAGGCCCAGGATAAGCAGAGGTAGGCTGCACAGCAGATACAGGATCAGCAGAGGCAGGCTGGGCAGCAAGCACAGGATCATCAGTGGCCAGCTGGGCAGCAGGCACAGGTTCATCGGTGGCAAGCTGAGCAGCAGGGACATGATCATCAGTGGCAAGCTGGGCAGCAGACACAGGATCAAGAGGAAAACTGGGCTGCAGGCACAGAACCAACAGAGGCAGCTTAGGAAGCAGGCACCAGATCAGTAAAGGTAGGCTGGGCTGCAAGCACAGGATCAGAGGCAGGCTGGATAGCAGACACAAGATCAACAGAGGCAGGCTGGGCAGCAGGCACAGGAGCAATAGAGGCAGGCTGGGCAACAGACACAGGATCAACAGAGGTAGGCTGCTGAATCCAGGGTCCAGGTTCTCTCAGAAACCTTAATATGACAGAGTGGGGAGAGACCCATTTTACTGGAGTTTTAGAGGATGTCTTTTCAAGCCCCTCCCAGGGCTGAAGGTTGCATCACCAATAGCTAACACACTAACCTGGTGCTCCCCCAGAGCATTGCTATGCTCTACCTTGACTATCATCCTCTCAGAGTCAGTGACTAAGACAGTGGTGGCTGATGCTCAAAATTTTGGGGGGCGGAGGGGTGGGCGGCAAACAAACCTGGCCCCCTCACTTGCACTACCACCCCCCCGGATGGGTTGGAGGGGAAGGCGGCGATCTATAACCTTACCTTAGGAGGAAGATGACGAGGTGGTGCAGGATCCGGGGTAGGGCTCCTGAAACCTGGAAGAGGCTGTTGCTGCCCTTCCATCCCTCCACCTGCTGCAGCTTGCCGAAGGAAGAGCCAGGGCTGTTGCTTCTCCTCCCGGCCAAACAGGAAGCGGGGTTTGAGACTCGTTGACCAGGAGACCTAAAACACCCTGGCCATTCGGGTCACAGGACCAGCTTCCTGATTGGCCGGGAGGAGAAGCAGGAAGACATTAGCGAATATTAATTTGCTAATGTTGCACAACTGGGAAAACTCGGGGCACAGTGCTCTCTCTTGCGCCCGAGCCCACCATTTTTTAAGCCATTTAAAGCCTCAGGCTCTAATCACGTGCTTAAAAAAACCCCAAAAAACACAACACATTGAAATCCAAGCGTTCGGTGCCCTGCATAGAGATTAGGGGCCGTGCGCATATTTAATTTTTTTTTTTTTTACCAAAAATATGTAGCAGAATACATAGTGACCTAAACTGATGAAGAAATTAGATATTTTACATTTTTTAATTGGGTATGTTTTATAGCAGAAAGTAAAAAATATTGGTTTTGTTTTTTCAAAATTGTCAGTCTTTTTTTTGTTTATAGTGCAAAAAATAAAAACCACAGAGGTTATTAAATACCACCAAAAGAAAGCTCTATTTGTGTGGGGGAAAAAAGGACATCAATTTTGTTTGGGTACAGGGTCACATGACTGCGCAATTGTCAGTTAAAGCAACGCAGTGCCATATCGCTGAAGTGGTTAAAAACCTTATGTAAACTGATGTGAAACTGATGTCTTCAGTGAAATCTGTGTGGTTTTCCCATCAGTTCCCTTCAGTTTTCATGCATGTATGGCGTGAACAAGCCCTGATACACCATTTCATTATTCACAGGATATTGAATTTTCAACATTATGCACCTCTGCCACTTCATTTTATCTTTTTCATGTAAGAGAACACTCTAACTCCCACACTCTGAGCCCCTCTGAGCTTTCTAGGGACACTTCTGTTTCACCTGACATGGTTGCTAGGGGAACATTTACATCAACAAATCTACCCGAGTCATTTTCATAAAAAAGGTAGATAAACAGAGGTTTTCACATCACTAAACATCACATCATTTTTAGACTCATTTGTCATTTTGTCTTCCCAATGAAGGGTACCAAACAGAGGGAAGCCTTTCTTCAAACACATAGTGGCCACTGCTGCTGGGGTTCCTCCCTCTTCATAGCAGACAGGTTCACTGCCAGTCTTTTCAAGGACTGATGTATCATTCCCAGCACTCTTCTCCATTAATAAAGTCTTATTACTTACTGATGGAGGTATGGAGGTTTCACCTTTTTTGTTTGGGAGTGCTGGCATTGCAACAAAAGACTTCATAAAACAGAATTTACTCTATCTTCTTGATCATATCAGTAGCACCCTTTTCACCCCATGGGTCTACGATGCAGAACATCTGGTAGAGCTACTTACTGAACTCCACATACTGCTGAATTTCACCATCCTTTTCTATCTTCAGGTAGACTTTTTGCCATTTTGATGACAAGAAAGGTGCAAAGAACCATACTCAGACTTCCTTTGGAAATGCCTCTTGCACAGCAACCTGCTTAAAGCTATGCAAAAACTTCACCACATTATCATTGAGTGACATACTTGGCAAAAAAACAAGACATAAGCTTTAGCCCACCAGTTGGTGTAAGCTACTACTGGGCATCCATATTGCAGACTTACAGCTCACAAAGTCTACAGCAAATTCCACAGATAAAGCAAATGGTGCACTAGCACTTTCCACAGTTCCCAAGACTAGGTACTATACCTTTAAAGTTCGCAAGCAAACACTTGCCACACACAATATGCTAGATCTTTCGAAAAGGTAGTAACAATATGCCTAAACAGTTTATCAGGACAGAACTTGCTTCTCAAGAAGGCTGAGCAGACTCCAAACAGAAGGAGTTCCACTTTGCCATTCTCATCCTCCACCAGTTGAGAGTCCTTTCCAAGGATTCAATCCATTCAGCAGAATGTGTTTTAGGGCTGTTTGCCCACTTTTATTCATCCAAATGTCAAGTTAATTCAATATGCTGCACACACAGGGGTTGTGTAGTATAACAATGAATACAAAATGGATTTCCTTGTTTGGAGAGAGCTGCTCCAGTCTCAGCTTCTCTACTTAACAGTTTCCTTCAGTCACCAGACTGGACCTGTTGTCTGCTCACATGAACTACCTCTGTCCTTTCATAATCTCCAACTCACAGACATCAGCCTGGTTTGTTTGGCCTATCTGCGTATGCCTCACAAGCCTGGACAAGAGCACCCCACTTGTCGCGCTTCAAGCTGCTCTCGCATAAATAACATTAGTAAAAAGACTGCTGCCACACACCTGTTCAAGGACCCTTTCCCTACTAAAACTGGCACTATCTGCATGTGTACACAATGAAAGACATCTTGCTACTATATTTATAAAATAATACATTCTCAATACACACTCAATTCACTTTTATTATCCAGTCATGTACAGTGGGAACAAAAAGTATTCGGACCCCCTTAAATTTTTCACTTTTATATTGCAGCCATTTGCTAAAATCATTTAAGTTCATTTTTTTCCTCATTAATGTACACACAGCAAACCATATTGACAGAAAAACACAGAATTGTTGACAATTTTGCAGATTAAAAAAAGAAAAACTGAAATATCACATGGTCCTAAGTATTCAGACCCTTTGATGTGACACTCATATATTTAACTCAGGTGCTGTCCATTTCTTCTGATCATCCTAGAGATGGTTCTACACCTTCATTTGAGGCCAGCTATGTTTGGTTATACCGATTGGACTTGATTAGGAAAGCCACACACCTGTCTATATAAGACCTTACAGCTCACAGTGCATGTCAGAGCAAATGAGAATCATGAGGTCAAAAGGAACTGCCTGAAGAGCTCAGAGACAGAAATGTGGCAAGGCACAGATCTGGCCAAGGTTACAAAAAACATTTCTGCTGCACTTAAGGTTCCTAAGAGCACAGTGGCCTCCATAATCCTTAAATGGAAGATGTTTGGGACGACCAGAACCCTTCCTACAGCTGGCCGCCTGGCCAAACTGAGCTATTGGGGGAGAAGAGCCTTGGTGAGAGAGGTAAAGAAGAACCCAAAGATCATTGTGGCTGAGCTCCAGAGATGCAGTTGGGAGATGGGAGAAAGTTGTAGAAAGTCAACCATCACTCCAGCTCTCCACCAGTCGGGGCTTTATGGCAGAATGGCCCGTCAGAAGCCTATCCTCAGTACAAGACACATGAAAGCCTGCTAAAAAACGCCTGAAGGACTCCAAGATGGTGAGAAATAAGATTCTCTGGTCTGATGAGACCAAGGTAGAACTTTTTGGCCTTAATTCTAAGCAGTATGTGTGGAGAAAACCAGGCACTGCTCATCACCTGCCCAATACAGTCCCCAACAGTGAAGCATGGTGGTGGCAGCATCATGCTGTGGGGGTGTTTTTCAGCTGCAGGGACAGGACGACTGGTTGCAATCGAAGGAAAGATGAATGCGGCCAAGTACAGGGATATGCTGGATGAAAACCTTCAGAGTGCTCAGGACCTCAGATTGGGCCGAAGGTTTACCTTCCAACAAGACAATGACCCTAAGCACACAGCTAAAATAATGAAGTAGTGGCTTCACAACAACTCCGTGACTGTTCTTGAATGGCCCAGCCAGAGCCCTGACTTAGACCCAATTGAGCATCTCTGGAGAGACCTAAAAATGGCCGTCCACCAACGTTTACCATCCAACCTGACAAAACTGGAAAGGATCTGCAAGGAGGAATGGCAGAGGATCCCCAAATCCAGGTGTGAAAAACTTGTTGCATCTTTCCCAAAAAGACTTGTGGCTGTATTAGATTAAAAGGGTGCTTCTACTAAATACTGAACGAAGAGTCTGAATACTTAGGATCATGTGATATTTCAGTTTTTCTTTTTTCATAAATCTGCAACAATGTCAGCAATTCTGCGTTTTTCTGTCAATATGGGGTGCTGTGTGTACATTAATGAGGAAAAAAAAATTAACTTAAAATGATTTTAGCAAAGGGCTGCAATATAACAAAGAGTGAAAAATTTAAGAGGGTCTCAATACTTTCTGTCCCCACTGTGCAAATGAAATAAGTAAACAGTGGTTGGTGTTTCACATGATTGCATAATTGAAGTGAATCTTTTTTTAAATAAATCACAATAATTTATTGTGTGAACATTCACAATACCTTTAATAAGAAAAGATGTGGTAGTCATTTGGTGGCCAATAGCTGGAATTTTTTTTGTGCATTGAGGGCGCTCATTTTTGAGACCCTCAGTGCCAGGGATCTTAAAGCACAGACAAGACAAGCAGAAAACGTCATTTGAATTCAATCAACAGACCTTAAAATGGACCCAGACCCTGCTGAAAGTGGGCAAGTGTTTGTGAGCGAGTGTATGTAGTAATGGCCTATTATAATTAACTATCCATTTTTTCTTGCTCAAACATTTTATTGACTGGACTGGGTCCGTCTCTTTGCTGGACTGGGGCCATCTCTTTGCTAGATGGGGATGCCTCTCGGGATAAAATACCCATCCACCATCTCCGCCCCCCCCCCCCCCCCCAGTCTAAAACGATGAACCTTTTATTCATCTTCTTTCACCATTCATAGATCACTTTTCTTCGATTAATGGAGAAGGGGGTAGAAGAGTGGGCATAGTCGGCACTCTTGACCAGTGCCTGTGACAGGTTTCTGAAGTCTATTTGCCCCCACAGCACTAGAAGATTACAGCTGTGGTCATATTTGGGGGCAGAGGACTTCAGATTTCAACTAGGACAGCTGGCACCAACACAACAGACACTTCACATTAAATGTAAAAGTACCGTTCTTTGTGCAGATTTAAAAAAAAAAAAAGAAGTTACTCAAACTTAGGCTGTAATACTGTAACAATAAATCTATCTTTTAAAAAAGTTTTTTATTAAAGCGTTTGCTGCCCCAACATTTCATATTCCTGATATGTGTCTGCTGTACCGTGTACTTGGATAAAAAAAAGTCTGTTCTCTGTGTATTGGTTCCTTTGTGTGAAATCCCTGGTGTTCCTGCCAATCCCTCAGCTTTCCTATTAACAGCTGACCCCACTAGGCAGGAGAACACACAGTGGTCAGTTATCTAGCTATGCTGGGAACTCAGTGCGTTCTCCTCCAATAATCAGACTTGTCCTGACACGCCTCCGCTGTACAACTATTCACTAGGAAGTGTGCTGTTGCCTCTCCTCCCCCCAGCTCTTACCCAGCTGAGAGCATAGGGAATGTGATCACAAAAAATAAAAAAATAAAAGTATTTATAATGTTTTGTTTATATGTATACGAAAATTGTTTTGCATTTCATTTCTATTTTAAACTAAATGGGTTGTTTTACAAGGTGATCATTTACAATCACTTTAAATTTAGTCAGTTTTATGACTAGGGCTTCAGCTAGCAACTACGATAGCTAGCTCTTCGGCTGAAATGCACTAGCCTTCCATTGGATTTGCTTAGATGTCCCAGACTGCTTATCTTTTATGAATAAAATATTGTGAAGGATTGTTATCAGACTCCTGCTCTCTCTCCAAATGTCAATTTTATAAGAGGGTGGACATCATTTTCATTTTAAGAAAATGTTATTGCATTTCTGCTTTAAGAGCTTTAGCAGCTTGCCGACCAGCGCACGCCAATGTTCGTCGACAGAATGGCGCTGGTAGGCAAAAGGGCATACAGGTACGTCCCCTTTAAGAAGCGGTGTCGCGGGCGCGGGTCCCGCGAACTCGATGTCCACGATCGTGTCACGGAGAGGAGGAACGGGCATTTCCCTGTTCTACCTAATGACAGGACAGTGATCATAGCTCTTTCTCATTGAGAGCTGTGATCACTGTCCTGTGTGTTGAAGTCCAGCCCCCTAACAATTAGAATCACTCCCTAGTACACATTTAACCCCTTCACTGCCCCCTAGTGGTTAACCCCTTCACTGCCAGTGTCATTTACACAGTAATCAATGCATTTTTATAGCATCAATCGCTGTATAAAATGACAGTGGTCCCAAAATAGGATTGCAAAATGATCGCAGCCATTACTAATAAAAAAAAAAATAAAAATGCCATAAAAACTATCCCCTATTTTGTAGACGCTATAAATTTTGCGCAAACCAATCAATATACACTTATTGCGATTTTTTTTTACCAAAAATATGTAGAACAATACATATTGGCCTAAACTGAGGAAAAACATTGTTTTTTATATATTTTGGGGGGATATTTATTATAGCAAAAAGTTAAAATATTGAGTTTTTTTTCAAAATTTTCGCTTTTTTTGTTTATAGCGCAAAAAATTAAACCGCAGAGGTGATCAAATACCACCAAAAGAAAGCTCTATTTGTGGAAAAAAAGACGTCAATCTTGTTTGGGTACAATGTTGCACGACCGCGCAATTGTCAGTTAAAGCAATGCAGTGCCGAAAAGCAAAAAGTGCTCTGGTCAGGAAGGGGGTAAGATCCTCCGGGGCTGAAGTGGTTAAGAGATAGGAGGAGTTGGAACAGGAAGTTTGTGTGATTAATAAATATGGTGACCTGTTAAAAGTCTCTCTGCACTGCTGACACAACAATGGTAACAAGAGTTGCTGGAGCTTGATGGGGAACTCCAAAAGACTTGTTTCCGTTCAGGTCCACATTGCCTGAGATTGACAGAGGATGGAAGTGGGCGAATTCTATAGCTTTTATTTAGTCCAATAGAGGCTTTAGAACCAATCTACTGCCGCCTACTGTCAGTCACAGGCAAGGAGGACCCGATTAGGAACTAGTCTGTCAGAGTTCCCCATTAGGCCCCGCCTGCCTCTCAACTTAATTTCACGGCCACAACACCTGTTGGGTGGGTGAAACCTGATGGGGAACACTAGACCTCTGTCAGGTCTGCCTTGTCTGTAATTGATAGCATGCATCAGTGGGGGGGATTCCAAAGCTACTATTGGACTTAGTAGCAGCTATGGATCCACCCATTGCTGTGTACCGTCAAGCAAAAGTAAAGCAGACCTGATGGGGAAGTAGTCTCTCCCTATAAGGCTCCATCCACCCATAGTAGAAAACTACCCAGCCATGCGCCTGTCAGTGTGATGGGTGCAGTGGTCAAGGAGTGTGCATACTGAGAAAGGAGTCCAGTATGGACGCTTACCTCAGTGCAGGCACTGAAAGATTAATGTATCTGGCTTTGACAGGTACATAAATTGGGAGCAAGCACCATCACCCTTTATGAATTCCCCAGGCTGCATCTATAGATTTGTGTGTAATTTGTACTTAGTGGTATATATGCAGTCACTAGGTTTATATAAAAGAGTGGAAAGGGCACTTTGCATCTGAGCAGCGAATGTGTAATGTTGGACAGTGGACATTTTTTTTTATCTGAACAGTATGACATTTTATTTGGCTCTCTCGCTCACTTAAGAAAATATTTGAATAAAAGTTAGAATCAAAAATGACCTATCAGCCATGCCCATATTTACAATTATGACGTGTATCTGGCACTCTCTCATATACAGAAATGAAAACTGACCTTAAATGTCCTAAGATATTGAAAGACACTGATTAATACCACTGCAAGAGAGAAAAGCCCACAAACCCTAATATCTGTTACTTTTAAATATATTATTATAACAAGAGAAAAAAAACTCAATACTTAAACGATTCAAAAAAAAAAAAAAAAAAAACGCATTGAGCTAGGCTCCTTCCTTGAAAACTTAAACAGCCAGGTTCATATTTTTTTTTTTTATTTTTTTTTTAGTTAAGATGGGAAGAATTAGGTATTTATCACATAGGCGAATTGGAAACACCCACAAGAAGCTCATGAGATATCTGCATTTTATAAATATTTTTTAAATAGTTAGTCCTTTATAAATATTAAAAAAAACATCATGCCACTAACAGTTGATTTCTAAAGCTTGGGATCCAACTTGTCAGACCCCCAAGTTGCATGACATGTGAAATCCCATGTTAGTCAATAAAAGATGTCTTAATTAGCACTATAGAAATCGCTCCGACTTTAGAAAAGGTTCCTGTACTACTTCAAGGTGATTTCTATCTGACTTGTGCCCATAGACGTTAATGGAAGTCACATCCTCACCTATATTGATGTGATTTGGATCCGAAATTACAGGACAATTACCCAGGCATTGAATGGCATATTCCATGTGTGCAGTTATCTCTGCATACCTGCTGTCAGGATCCGAGGGGTTAACAGGTAGTGGTGAGACAGTTTAGTCAACTGTAAAGGCTTTATTCAGCAAAAAGGCAGCACAAAAATGACATACTTTGTTTTCATGGCCAGTTCAAACAACACAAAAACTCTTATCAGTGTAACACAGTCCTTTTAAATAATGCTCAGGTTCCAGCCACAGCATATAACATAGCAAAGTCCCATTTCAGGCAAGCTCACCCAGCAGGTTCGAGTCAGAGGAAACAGGCATCCTCCCAGCTTCAAGCTCTCTTCAGCACTGGTAGCAAAATAGCCATTCTCCACAGCCTCTCTGATCGGCTGCCTGTATAAGAAGGCCTGAAAGGTAAGTACTTGCCCTCTTTTATTAACCCTCTCTAGGCTAACTCTCTACATTCCCCCCCCCCCCCCGTTCCAGGCTAGGGGCTGGATAACATATAACAAAATGGCCATAGGCCTGGGAAAGGGCGTCCCTATTTCAATGCATGCTCCCAGGTCTATGCCCCTTGCCTACTCTGAATCTACATCCTCTCTAGACCGGATTGCTGCTGTAATCTCATCAGTCATCTCGATCTGGTCCCATTAGGTGGTACACTTCCTGGTACTCCTCTGTAAGAAGCGACTACACCAATTCAATCCAGCGGCTTCTGGGCCATGCTTTAAATGATGCCAGGTTTTCAAATTCAGCCAGACAGTCCTCAATGTGATCATCTGGTAGCATCGGCTGTAAAAAGTCACCAGCACAGATTCCACCTTCGTTACTATTGAGACCAGCACTCTCCTTTTTTCACCATCTCAGAGGGTTCCTGCCCCTTCGTGAGACACCTGCTCTCCACAGTAGGCCTAACCACCAGCACTTGATCCCCAAGTTCAGACTGTCTGACCCTGGCAGACCGGTTGGCAACCCCAGTCTAAGCCCTTACTAATGGCTTGTGCCCACGTTTAAACACTTTACCCTTGCTCTACATTACGGTTGCTCTGCACCGTAATGTATGATCCACAGCAAATCGGGAGGACTGCATATCTACCCCAGGATGCTGTGGCTCAACACTCAACTTAGTAACCTTTTCCCCGGTGGGGATTAAAGTGGAGTCCTTCCTCTGAGCACCACAGAAATCCTCTCGGGAGTTCCCCAGATCGAACAAGTCTGGCTCTGAGGAAGTACTTTCCACTTTCAATCCTGCAAACACCTCCAGGGGACCTAGGTCAGCTTTTACAGTTTCACACTTTTTCTGGTAAATTTCATCACCAATCACATCCTGCACCACAGTATTAAACACTTCGTATGGGCGTTTCTCCTTTTTTTGGGAGGCCCCTGAACATTTAAACCTTTCTTCACACAAGTCCCAAAACATGGGGCAGTCTCGCCCAATTAGCAAGTCATGAGGTAACCCTGGGATCACCCCAACTCTCAAGGTAGCAGTTCCTGCTGTTGTGGACAGGGTTACATGGGCCATTGGATAGTCCTTGACAAACCTGTGTACAGAGACCACTCCAATCATTCTCATGGATATCAGCTTTCCCCGCAACCTGTCCGATCAGAGCAGGGTAACCCCACTCCCTGAGTAAAGAAATGCTACAGCCTCTTGTCCATTAACCCACACCACAGTCTCAAGCGGGATTAGATTATTTTTAGCATCATCCGCAAAGGCAAACAGAGTGGTGTCGAGCCATGTCACACTCCACTGGCTCCTCCCACCTTGGACACTGGGCCACCATATGACCCAGTTGTTGGCAGGACCAACAGCAAACCTCACGGGGTTCCTGTTCCCCCTGCCGACTCTCCAGAGGGTTTGACATTGGGGTGCTCCTGGCAGAAGTTTCAGGCACCCAAGCTGACACCATGCGTTCAACAGATGCCATCTTGGAGCTGGAACATGCCTCCTTGGTCTGACCCAGCTCTCTGGGTGCAGAAGGGGGCTTCCATAAGCTTTCTGCACAGCTGTACCATTCAACTGCAGCAGCCATCTTATCCAGGGACTCTGGGGCTCCGACTGAGCCACCCATCGATGTAGCCACTTAGGAAGGCCATGCAGAATCCGAACTAGGGCCACTCGCTCCACAATCTGAGAGGTGGTCTCCTCTGGTTTCAGCCAACCCTGGAACATATGCAACAGGTGATACAGCTGCGCACAGTAGGGTTGCCACCTCATCCCTTTAAACCAGGACACATATGAATTACACAGGTTCTGAGGCTAATATAAAGCACATAAGGTGCTAAGTGAAGTTAATTACCATCTTAATCAGCCACAGAACCTGTGTAATTAATATGTGTTTAGGTTTAAAGGGATGAGGTGGCAACCCTAGTGCACAGGCAGGTTTAGTTCTGTCAAAGCACCAGCCATGAACACAGCTTGCCCTTAAAGCAACAGTCACTCCCAGCCTTGCTAGAATTTCTGCTTTCAGCAGTTTATAGTCTGGTGCTGACTCTGCGGCCAAGTCACAGTATGTCTGTTGGGGATCTGCAGTCAGGAAAGGAGCCAGCACATCCCCCAATCCTTCTCAGGCAGACTTTTCCTTGCTGAAATCCGCTCAAACATTGCTAGAAACAATTCAAAACGGTCTGTGGCTGTCATCTTTTGCAGGGTCCGCTGCATTGCCTTTCACAGACCACTCTTTACAGCGGGGTCACCATTCACAACAGGGCCACCTTTCACTATTTCAGCGTGCTGGGTCTGTTCCATCAGTAAGCGATTTGTTTCTTGCAGAGCAGCAACTGCTTGCGCATTAGCCACTGCTAATTGTTTGATCAGTTCCACAATTGCTTTATCTGATGCTTTTCCAACCTGTACAGCTTTAACCCAGGTCATAGTTTGACCTGCACCCCTCAGACTGCTCAAAGCATCCTCCATCAATTGTCAGGATCCAAGGGGTTAACAGGTAGCTGTGAGACAGTTTAGTCAATTTAAAGGGCTTTTCAGTAAAAAGGCAGCACAAAAATGACAGACTTTGTCTTCATGGCCAATTCAAACAACACAAAAACTCTTCTTATCAGTATAACATAGAAATCAACGGAAAAAGGGGGTGGGGATTTTGAAGGTGCAAGATAACATCAAATGTATTCAATAAAAAATATTTTATTTCTTATCTTGAATAGCAAAACAGAAAATATACATAAAACCAAGAGACACAGGCATGTACAGTACTATTGTCGAGATGTTAAAATGGGACAGCATAAAAAACCCGACATGTTTTGCCCATAGATCGGGCTTCTTCAGGGGAGCTGTCTTTGTGGAGGTACAGGCCTTCTGAAATCCACAAACATACAAATAACATATACAAATAATAATAAGTGTCAGACTACCAATAAATAGGTAAGTATACATTTTTAAAGGTTTTGATAATTAAACGCTCAGCAACCATCTTCCAAAAAACATGAAATATACAAATAAAAAGATATGCACCTGTGTCTCTACTCCCAGGGCAGTGCTTCTATCCCAATTCAACCAAAGCAACGGGGGCAGCAATCCTGTCGCAGTCACACCCACAGCCGACTCTAACAGTCAAGGCCACAAGCGGCTGGGGGTCACAGAGGGGACAAAAGGACCAGCTAAAAAAAATATATATATATACAGGGAATGAGATGTACGAAAATAGAATAATATATATATATATATATATATATATATATATATATATATATGGGACTACCTCATAACACAAGGATATTCAATGGACTGATACTGAGAAGAGAAATAGGTAATGGAGATGATGATTCAAAGGAGGAAAAAACAATGGTCCAAACAATAGTGTTGTAAGGGGAGTCAAGGGGAGCCAGGACAGTCACAAATAAGACAGCCCGGCAACCAGACATGGCTATGTATACATACTATTGAAGCAGGCAAGGGTCCTAAATAGGATTGAAAATGTAGCGCTGGTAGATTTGCAATCTACTGCATGTTAGGTAAATTTAGTAAATTGTGTGTTAGGCAGGTTAAAAGTTCACCTCTGTTCCAGCTTGGCTGACGTTGCGGGTGTTTCCGTGCTGACCGGTGGGTGTCGCTGTTACCACTGGTCAGGGTTGGAAAGGCAACGTGCTGAAGCGTATGGATGCTCCTCTGTCCTGGAGGCACGCTCGGTGGAGGTGGTCCTCCGAGTTGCATTCTGGGTGAGGGTATTTATGGGACAGACGCCATATTTTGGGGTTCGTTTTACAGCCACCTGCTGGCCCTCCTGGCTGACAGGTATGCGTTAAGGAGCTACCTCGTGGTCCTCCGTCCGGGAGGCCCACGATACTACGGCGCAGGGGTGGGTCCAGAGGCCTGTCTGGAGCCTGCCACCGCGGCCGAGGAATGGTCCTGAGCTGTCGGTCCTGTGTGACGAAGCTGGACAACTGAGGAGATCCCAGGGGAGGACCCGTCTTGGAGAGATCACGCCGCATGCTGGTCTATAGAGGCACCTGGTGACTCGGTTGGAGGACGTATCCAAAAGTAACTATACAGCATAGTGTTGCCGGCTCGGCTTAAAGGTTCAAGCACTGTGACTGACTTTCACTACCGCAAATCTATACATCCTGTGGCAGAGCATTGTACGGATTTTTATTCCCAAACAAGTCTGTGGCAGAGACTTTGATTCGCGCTGCGTACTGGCTGCTAGACCAGTGAGAGAGGCCTATCCAGACGAGCAATGAGTGTGTCCCACGAGGGGAGTGAATTTCAAATAGTATTTGAATTATACCAAGACCTTTCACCAAGAGAACCCTTTCAGAGAATATTTGAGTTTCTTCTGTGAGTTTCCTTTCTACCTCTTTCCTGCTACTTCCGAAGTCGTTTGTTTAATAAAGCATTGAAAACGTACTCCAGTGTTGGTGCGTGTGTCGTCCAGAAGTAAACTCAACGGAACCCCTAGACCCGGTGCCGGTGAAACAGAGGGAGGCAGAGTGAAGGTAACAGACCCGCTTAAACCAGCAGCTCCACCGTGAGTTAGTGCTACAAAAATGTTATCTTTAGGCAAGCAGTGGCACTTCATGTCCCAAGGGGCTCCAGCAGCATGTAAACGCCGGAGCAGCGGCGTTTTTATCCCCCCCATCTGGTCCTGAAGGACCGGAAGCGGACGTGAGGCTGCGACGCACCTGCGCAGTGCACCACCGCACAGCTTCGCCCATCGTCGCCGGGTCCTAAGGATCAGGCGTCCGATGGAGCGGAGCAGCTCCCCCCTGTGGTTATCTGAGAAGGAGAGAGAAATCATCCCTGTGTAAACAGGGAGAAGTGATGCAAAGCATTCAGGGCGGCGCAGAGAGGCGGGTATAACATAGTCTTTTTAAATAATGCTCAGTGTTCCAGCCACAGCATATAACATAGCAATGCCCCAGTTCAAGCAAGCTCACCCAGCAGGTTCGAGTCAGAGGCAACAGAAGTCCTTCCAGCAGCAAACTCTCTTCAGCACTGATAGCAAAACAGGCCCCCCCCACAAGGTGAACTATTCCTTTAATATTGATCATAGACATTTCAATCCAATTGTACAATCTTTGTGCAATCTCTTTTAGCCTAGGTTCACACCGACAGCGGGAATGAAAAAAGTGCGAGTTCAGTTGAACTCGCACCATTTCATTCCCGCATTTCAGTCCCGACTTCGGGGGGCGATATCAGAGACATCTGTGCGGGTTTCTGCACAGATGTCTATTGAAATCACACCCCGAAGTCACCAAAAGTAGTACAGAAATGACTTTTGGGAATCGGTATGGCACCGCATATGCACATGTCAAATTGCATGCCAAATTGCTGCAATGTGAACCAGGGCTTAGGGCTGGGCCTACCTGAGCTATTCATTCAATTTGTGTCCAGTCATTCAGGTGCTTCCTTTATATACTGTGGATGTTTCCAGACTGTATTATAGGATTGAAATACTGTATGTATTGTCAGCTTTAGAATGAACAAATAGTTGCATGCTACCTTGGTTAACACTGATTTATCTGTGCAAGCTGTAGCTAAGCATACATCCCATTGTGCTGTAAAGCTCAGCCAAATGAAAAGATTTTTTGTATGTAAAAGAAATACATCAATTTTATGTAATAGTTATTTTTATAGATAAAGCTCCAATAAAATGCATATTATTTAATTTTTCAGACTGCTCTCCTTTTGAATAGATAACAACAATTCATACAGTCCATATCAGTTACAGCAAGTATTTATGAATCTGTCTACATGTCTCTCCTGAACTATAATAAATAGATGACTATTTAAATGTTAACAGTGTGGTCAAATATTTAGTTACCTAGCACTTGTTTCTTGAAATGTCATTTTTTATAAGACCACTAGATGTCATTAGAGAACACAAACTGGAAAATTGAGAAGGACTTTGTAGTGGGCACGTTTGGTGCATGGTGTTCAAGTGCTAGCTCATGGTATCCTCAAATATGTTTTCCATTAAGTAATTAGTCTGAGAGTAGTTTGGTAAACCACAGACATTTCTAAGATTTGGTAAAGTGGAACCTGTAAATTTAAAAGCATTGGTTATTTAAATATAATAAAGTTTAAGTCTAGACACTAAGTTAAGGCTGCAATTCCCATTATATTTATCACAGATAATTTCATATTAAACAGTACATTTTTCAGAAGGTGATACAGCATTTTACTGTCAGGAAAAGACAATACTCGATTTTGTTATCAGAATATGGTTACTTGCTTTTTATTGGGAATAGAGTTAGGTTCTGAAGGCTTTCGTAGGGAATAAAAATAGCAAATAAAGAAAAAATAATATACCATATACAATTGTGAAAAGTCATATTGTAGTTGAATGTTATTAAAAATTACCTTTCATTTTCAATGCGCAGCTCAGTAATTTTCTGAAAATGCAATTCAATATGGCTACCTGAAGGTGTTCTGATCATCAGTGCCTTGATTACAGTACAGCCCCAGCAGTGCCCATCAGTGACAGCAATCAGTGCCCATTAGTGATGTCAGTCAGTGCATATCAGTGCCTGCTCATCAGTGCCGTCCTTTAGGCTCGATTCACACCTATGCATGTTGCTTTTGAGCGTTTTTGGAGTTTTTTTTTTTATGCTTGCCATGTTTTTGAGCAGCGTTTTTGTAGCGTTTTTACAGCGTTTTTGCTGCGTTTTTGCCGCGTTTTGTGTTTTGCGTTTTTTTTTTTTTTTTTTACAGTTTAAAAAAAAAAAAAAAAATTAAAAAAAAAAAAAAACGGCAAAAACGCATCAAAAACGCACCAAAAACGCTGTAAAATTGCTGCAAAAACGGTGCACATGCGTTTTTGATGCTGGTCCATTGAATTGTATTACATGCAAAACGCTTTTTGTATCTCTGCGTTTTTGGAAAGGGTCGGGGACTTTTTTTCATGCAAAAAGCAGCGTTTTGCATGTAATGGATTTCAATGGACAAGCATCAAAAACGCAAGTGCACCGTTTTTGCACCGTTTTTGCAGCGTTTTTGGTGCGTTTTTGCCGTTTTTTTTTTAATTTTTTTTTTTATTTTTTTTTTTTGTAATTTTTTTTTAAGACTGTAAAAAAAAAATGAAAAATGAAAAAAAAAAAAAAAAAAACGCAAAACGCAAATCGCGACAAAAACGCGGCAAAAACGCGGCAAAAACGCTACAAAAACGCTGCTCAAAAACGTGCCAAGCATGAAAAAAAAACCTCCAAAAACGCTCAAAAGCAACATGCATAGGTGTGAATCGAGCCTTAGTGCTGCCCATCAGTGCAGCCCATTTGTACCCATCAGTGTTGCCTATCCATGCCACCTATTAGTGCTCACCAGTGCCGCCTATCAGCGCTCATCAGTGCACCGGTACCTGAGACCACTTTGTACCGGAGAGTAACAACACTCTTTTTGTCATGCAAACCATGTAAACTGTCGTGTTTTTGTCTTCTCTTTGTTTTTCTTTTTCATTTTTTGTAAATTTTTGTATAATTTTTGTTATGTCCTTTTAAATACACGGTCATCTTATGATCGAACGACTTTATGTACACCTAATTAATTATATTTTCTAATTTACATATGTGTGGTTGTTGCCTACAAAGTCCCAATGAAGGGGGATTCATATACAATTAGGGATGTGGCAACAACACACTGGTTTGATATGGCGAAACCCTCTTTTTTTTGCTCTCAGTGCCCATCAATACAGCCTATCAATGCCCATCAATACAGCCTCATCAGCGCACATCACTGAAGAAGAAAAATTACTTATTTACAAAAGAAAAATTTATTTTTTTCACGATTTTCAGTCTTTTTGCCTTTTTTTTTCAAAAAACATAAAACCCAGCAGTGATTAAATAACACCAAAAGAAAGCTCTGTTTGTGTGAAAAAAATGATACAAATTTAATTTGGGTACAGTGTTGCATGACCGCGCAATTGTCATTCAAAGTGTGACAGCGCTGAAAACTGAAGATTGGCCTGGGCAGGAAGGGGGTAAAAGTGCCCAGTAGGCAAGTGGTTAATACAGAAAAAAAATCATGCATATACCTTTTTTTCTGCAGTCACATGTGTGTTGTGATGTGCTGCAATATAGATGTATTGCGACTGTAACAATGTGTAATCATGATATTTAACATGAATGGTTCTGCAATGCACAGCACCATGGTATACTTGTAACAAACAAATGGCCCCTGCCCCCACCTATAACTGGCCTTCACAGCAAGGAGCACATGGAAGGGCTATCACATGAAAGACAAGAACAGATCATTCCATAGCTCAACTTACCAACCAGTCTGCCAACTGACCAAATTAACCTGTCCAACAGTCTGCGTTAAAAACAGGGGTTTAGTTAGCACGCATTTGCAAACGCATGCATAAGCTGCAAGGCCTCCTTACGGCACCCTGTGTATGCTTGCAGTCCTAACACTACTGAATTTATAAGCGTCTCCACAATGGAAGCACATGCATTATCATCCTTTGGCATCATCTACCTGGCTAACATCGACCCTTTCTGGGCTCTATGAGCTCAGTGTCATTTATATAGCACCGTCAGTTTGCACAGCGCTTTACAACATGAGGGCAGACATTACAGTTACATTACAATTTGGTACAAGAGGAATCAAAGGCCTCTTCACGGCACCCTGTGTATGCTTGCAGTCCTAACACTACTGAATTTATAAGTGTCTCCACAATGGAAGCACATGCATTAAATGGATAGATGAGGGGCAGGTGGGCCTGGAGGCAGCCCAATCCCTCTTAAAGGAAAAGGAGCACACTGGACACCCAGCAAGAGCACAATGGCAGCAAAGGTGTACAGCATGTCCCCTGACCATGTTAACCCCTGTTTTTAACGCAGACTGTTGGACAGGTTAATTTGGTCAGTTGGCAGACTGGTTGGTGAGTTGAGCTATGGAATGTTCTGTTTTTGTCTTTCATGTGATACCCCTTCCATGTGCTCCTTGCTGTGAAGGCCAGTTATAGGTGGGGGCAGGGGCCATTTGTTTGTTACTGGCGGAAATATGGTCCGGGGACACACTGTACACCTTTGCTGCCATTGTAGTCTTGCTGGGTGTCCAGTGTGCTCCTGTTCCTTTAAGGGGGATTGGGCTGCCTCCAGGCCCACCTGCCCCTCATCTATCCATTTAATGCATGTGCTTCCATTGTGGAGTCGCTTATAAATGCAGTAGCATCAGCATACACAGGGTGCCGTGAAGAGGCCTTTGATTCCTCTTGCACCAAATTGTAATGTAACTGTAATGTCTGCCCTCATGTTGTAAAGCGCTGCGCAAACTGTTGGCGCAATATAAATGACACTGAGCTCATAGAGCCCAGAGAGGGTCGATGTTAGCCAGGTAGATGATGCCAAAGGATTATAAAGAAGCATAGTTGAGAATATAGCCAGAGTTTCTCACAAGTAGTTTCCAGAGCCAGGCATTATAATCAGAGTGGAAAGAATGGGGAAATAAAGGAGAGGCCATATTTGGCCGCCTCTCCTCATGGGATTGTGGCATCGGCATTTAAAAGAGTACTAAAAGGTCCGTCAGGTAATTTTAAATTTGATAGGTTGTTTAAGGTCAGGTGACTCAAAAGGTTATAGAGGGTTAATAGGCTATTAGGGATTGGGCAGTTAAGGTCAGGTGTCAGAGAAGAATCTAGAAGGTTAGCTAGTATAGCAATGATTGGACAATTTAAGTCAGGTGTTTTAGAAGGTTCTGGAAGGTCAAGAGGTCAGTTAGGATTGGTCAGTAAAGGTCATATGACCTTTAGAATATTCCAGAAGGTATCCTATAGCCTATTTAAAGGAGATTTCCAGTCAGGATTGTGCCAGAAGCCAGAGAAATTACAGCGCAAAGAGCTCCGGCAGAAGTAGCTATAATACTGGTTTCAGTATTTCTCTGGCGGAATATTGGAAAGAGCAGAGGCGGCTGGAGGAGAAGAATGGATTCGAACCTGCCTTGCCTTACCTGCGGGTCAAGACTCCGGGGAAGCGGAAGACAGATTGGAAGAAGAAATAAGAAGAAGCGTTGGAGCCGGTGAGAGTCAGCGTCCATATCGGATTGCTGTACAAGAGGTGTTTCCGGCGAATGCAGTTCCGGAGGTCGAGAGGCAGGAAGACGTCACACAAGCTGGAGAAGAAGGGCGGAGAGCGAACAAAAGGAAGCGGCTTCCGAGGAGGAGCTTCAGTCCGGCACCGCCTGAAGTAAGAAGAGAGAGGCCTGTGTCGTCATCGGGTAGTCGGCGCGCATGCGCGACTACCGCTACCGATTGCAATGAAGAGGGAGCGAGTCAAGTAACAGCTGCGGCCACAGTGCAGTCACCTGCACAGCGGTATCCAGCGGAACAGCAGCAGAGGATCAGCAGCCGCAATGTAGAAGCATTAGGGGAACCTAGTTTGGTTCCTCTAACTAGTACAGCAGCCGGCATTCCTATCACTGTGCGGTGTGCTTCACCTTTGGTGTCTGATGGAGTCAACAAAGTTATTAATAATGAGGGTGAGTTGTCAGCTGTCTCACAACTTTCTGAATTGTCTTCTTCTTTACAGCAGCTTATTGCAGTTATGCGTGCTCAAACAACATCTCAGACGAGGATGCCCAGAAGCATTGATGATAGTACAGCAGGGGTTTGGTCGGCTGTATTAAATGAACCGAGCATTATACCTCATAAGTCTATTGTGTTACAAGAGGATGTCAGCACAGTGGGCACTGGGCCTGAGAAAGGGTTCAGGGAGTGCATGCCTTGTTTTATCTCTCCTCTGGGTTTTCATCTTTCTTCTTCTTTGCGGGAGAAAATCTGGAGAGAGGAGTTTATTGATCTAAATTTAGTTCTTCCTCTTTCTAGAGATTTTCCGAAATATGAGAGGAGGGATGAGAAGCAGGAGGAGGATCGGCGGAAGCCATTAATTAAATCATTTTACAGTTGGCTACAAGACTTTTGTATTTATGCAAGTGTTTTGTGTGAAAAATGCCCATCCAAAAGCTCTTTATTATTTCAACATATTGACATTATTTTAGAAGCTTACAAAAGTTTTAGTGGGTTTTCATGGTTGGCTTATGATGAGGCTTTCAGACAGAAATTGGCAGTACAACCCTCTTTGCAGTGGGGGTCTAAGGACGTCGGTCTCTGGTTGAATTTGTTTTTACCTCAGAAACAGCCTTTTTCGCGTACAATTAATACGGTTTCCAATTCAACTACAAGTTCTAATTATAAGAAAGGTTTGTGTTTTGCATACAATGATAGCCATTGTAAATGGTCATCTGCATGCAAATATAAGCATGAATGTGCTTTTTGCTCAGGAAATCACCCTATATCGAAGTGTTTTCGGAAGCTTCAGGCAAGTCAAAAAGAAAGTTTTTCCAAAAGCAATCACGCCAGTGAAGTTTCCAAGAATTCTTCCTTGGTTACAGGTTTATCCAAACCTTCCGATGGCATCTCTGCTAATTGAAGGTTTCTCCACCGGGTTTTCGTTACCCAAATTTCAAGGTACGGGTTGTACACAAGTAAATAATTTGAAATCAGTTAACGATTACCCTCATATAGTGCGTAGAAAATTATTGAAAGAAGTGGAAGCAGGCAGGATGGAGGGACCTTTCAATAGCCCCCCTTTTGAAGATTTTCGGATCTCACCATTGGGTTTGATTCCTAAAAAAGAACCGAATGAATTTCGTCTCATACATCACCTGTCATTCCCTTTTGGTAGCTCATTAAATGATCAAATTGATAGTGATTCAGTGGCAGTTTCTTATACATCTTTTGACATAGCAGTATCTAAGCTGCGTTCATTAGGGGCTAATGCACTAATGGCGAAGGCTGATGTAAAATCCGCTTTTCGGCTTCTTCCTTTACATCCTGCTTGCTTTAACTCATTGGGTATTAATTTCGAGGGTAAATTTTATTTCGACAAGGCCCTGCCTATGGGATGTTCTATTTCATGTTTTTATTTTGAAGCTTTCTCCACCTTTTTAGAATGGGTGGTAGGTAAAGTAACTGCCTCTGAATGTTTTATCCACTATCTGGATGATTTTTTATTCATGGGTAGGGGTGGTTCAAACGATTGTTTGCATTTACTACAATCTTTTCAAGTAATATGCAATTATTTTGGTATTCCTTTGGCGGAAGAAAAAAACATTTTTCCAACTTGTTGCATTGAGTTTTTGGGGATAACCTTAGACACTATAAACATGGAATTTAGATTGCCCAATGAAAAAATTTATAGACTTAATCAGCTTTTGAGGTTATTCATTAGGAAGAGTAAAGTAACTTTAAAGGAAATGCAATCCTTGTTAGGTCAATTAGCATTCGCAACACGAATTTTACCTATGGGTAGGGTTTTTTCCAGAAGATTATACACGTCTATTTCAGGTTTAAAAAATCCGTCATCACATATTAGAATTACTATGGACATCAAACAAGATTTGATGGTTTGGTTACAATTTTTGGAAAAGTTTAATGGTAGAGCTATATGGCAACAGGACTTTATTATAGATAGTGATTTTAAACTCTCAACTGATGCTGCTGGATCGGTTGGTTTTGGGACAATTTGGGGAAATCATTGGTGTTCCTCTACTTGGCCAAACAGGTGGATCACAAATGGTTTTTGCAAAAACATTGTTCTTCTAGAGCTTTTTCCTATTATAGTATCTTTAGAACTCTGGGGTTCTTACTTTAGGAATAAGAGGTTGTTATTTAGCACTGACAATAAGGGTGTTGCTTTTGCGGTTAACAGCCTTTCTTCCAAATCACCTCCTGTGGTTGCTTATTTGCGACATTTAGTTTTTCTATGCCTACGATGGAACATTTGGATAAAGGCTAAGTATATTCCAGGTAAGACTAACATAATTGCCGATGCTCTATCTCGCCTACAGATGGATCGATTTTTCGAATTAATGCCAGAGGCGGATGTGGTGGGGTCACCTTGCCCGTCGTGGGATCTGATTTGATATTTCGGCATATTAAGAATTCTTTAGCCCCTTCTACTTGGAAGAATTATACTTCTTCATGGCTTTTATGGTCTAATTTCTTATTAGCTTTGAATGTTAATGTTTCGGAATATTCGGAAAGTATTGTGCTGCTATTTCTTCAATCGTTAATTCAGAGGGAATATTCATGGTCTCATATTTGTAAAACTTTATCGGGGATTTCTTTCTTTTTGCGCCTTTACAGCCTGCCTCCCTGTCATAGTTTTTTCTCGGTGAGACAGGTTTTAAAGGGATATAAGAAGATCAATTTTAAGAAGGATGGTAGATCTCCGATAACACCTGATATTTTGTCAAGACTCTGTATGGCAACGGGGTATGTGTGCTCATCTAATTACGAAGCCGCACTTTTTTCTTCGGTTTTTACAATAACGTTTTTTGCTGCGTTTCGGATTTCTGAGGTTTTGCCTGGTTCTAAGGCAAGTACATCAGGAATGTTATCCTCAAATGTTCAGTTTTTCTCGGATGGTCTTCGTATTTTTCTGCGTTTTAGTAAAACGGACCCTCTTGGTTTAGGGGCCTGGATAAATTTGAAAGAATGCACGGATGTTAATATTTGTCCAGTTAAAGCTTTACGTTTTTATTTTGAATTGCGACCCAATATTTCAAAATTTTTATTTATTCATGAGAATGGTTCTCCACTAACTATTTATCAATTTTCGGCAGTCTTGAAAAGATGTTTGGTGTATTTAAGACTGAGTCATTTAAAGATCACATGTCATTCATTTAGAATAGGAGCGGCTACTGAGGCTGCTCGAATTGGTTTACAAGATAATATCATCAAGAAAATAGGGAGATGGAGTTCTAATTCTTTTCAATTATACATTCGTCCTTATTAAATTGTTATTTTGTTTCAGGTCCTCACCGCAAAGTGTGGATTGTGGGCCATTCTTTTGTTTTTTGGGCACAACAGAGAGCGGCTCATAGAATATATTCTGAAAATTTGGGACTGGATCCTTCCTCTTTTCGCATTCATTGGTATGGACGGAGGGGTATGTTGTGGGAAGATTTGGTTTTCGAGTTAGGTAGATTATATGCTTTATATACTTCACCGAATATACTTGTAATTCATCTTGGTGGTAATGATATTGGGAAGGTGAAGACTTTCGACTTGATTTCTTCCATGCAGGACACATTTAGATTTTTGCGAATCAATTCACCAAACACGGTTTTGGTCTTTTCCGAAATTATTCCATGTTTATGCTGGTCTAATTCTTTAGTTTTCAAATCTCTGAACAAAGTTCGGATAAGGATAAATAGGGCTATGGAGAAATTTTTAGTCCCCAATTTGGGTTTGTCGTTTCGCCATATGGAACTGGAAGGAAACTTGCCAGGTTTATATAGAGTGGATGGCATTCATTTATCGGAGGTAGGTTTAGATATTTTTAATTCTAATTTGCAAACATGCATAGAATCGGCCGCGGTCTGGGGTTTGGTTGACAGGAGAGTTGATGGTATCAACTCTCCTGTCGTTTGGGAGATTTAAGAAAAGATTTGATGATAAATGCTGAGTCAGCTCGAGTCTCAGTGGCTGGGTTGAGTATGGTTTATTGTTAAAATAAAGTTTGGTTGAGAATATGCTTTATGAGAATGGATTTGATGTTATAAATAAATTTGGTTTGGTATTAAAAAGAAAATAAACCAATAAATCAGGCCGTGGCCAATTATATCCAATAATAATAGAATAAAGAAGTATTATTATAATGAAATGGGTGTATGGTCTGTTTATTTATTTGCTATGCATGTTTGTAAATTTGCATGATGCCTACTATCCCATGGGGAAATAAAGGAGAGGCCATATTTGGCCGCCTTTCCTCATGGGATTGTGGCATCGGCATTTAAAAGAGTACTAAAAGGTCCGTCAGGTAATTTTAAATTTAATAGGTTGTTTAAGGTCAGGTGACTCAAAAGGTTATAGAGGGTTAATAGGCTATTAGGGATTGGGCAGTTAAGGTCAGGTGTCAGAGAAGAATCTAGAAGGTTAGCTAGTATAGCAATGATTGGACAATTTAAGTCAGGTGTTTTAGAAGGTTCTGGAAGGTCAAGAGGTCAGTTAGGATTGGTCAGTAAAGGTCATATGACCTTTAGAATATTCCAGAAGGTATCCTATAGCCTATTTAAAGGAGATTTCCAGTCAGGATTGTGCCAGAAGCCAGAGAAATTACAGCGCAAAGAGCTCCCCGCCCTAACCCCCCCCCCCCGTCGCGGCCAAAGATTTATGTGGTGGCTCCCTTTGGTGAACAATCAAAGGGGAGATTTAAGAAAAGATTTGATGATAAATGCTGAGTCAGCTCGAGTCTCAGTGGCTGGGTTGAGTATGGTTTATTGTTAAAATAAAGTTTGGTTGAGAATATGCTTTATGAGAATGGATTTGATGTTATAAATAAATTTGGTTTGGTATTAAAAAGAAAATAAACCAATAAATCAGGCCGTGGCCAATTATATCCAATAATAATAGAATAAAGAAGTATTATTATAATGAAATGGGTGTATGGTCTGTTTATTTATTTGCTATGCATGTTTGTAAATTTGCATGATGCCTACTATCCCATGGGGCAGGGAGCACACCCTAAGGACCTATTTATAAGTCAGTAGTATGATCTAATTGTGTCCATTCTGCTCCATCTCTTACTTTAAAACTAAAGCACGCAAAGCCCATTTCCAACATTTGACGGGATATGTGACAGGGCCGCTCCTTCTATCTGTGAGTGTTTTCTGCAGTGTTATGTGGAGAACACACTGGAAGACTTCAGAGGCTCCACATTCTTCATTCTTAAAATAAAGCAGAAACTGCAAATGTGGTGTGGAGTAACTGAGGTGATGTCCTGTAGTGTGTGAAGAGATGATAGCACTCTCCATTTTACATGGGCTTCTTAGTAATCAAAGCAGGCCAGGCAAAGTGAAAGTGGGATCAGGCCATATGAGGCCAGCAGCCAGTCGCGAAACTAGACATTATTTCACCCGGGGCACAGATTCAGTTTGGCGCCCCCCCTCACCCAGAGGACGGAATCAGTAGGGCAGTGGACGCTGTCGGTAGTTTTAACAATATCATTTATTTTGTTTTTTTTACAGTTTTTTTAGGAGTGAAATATCAGGAGTCTAAACAGACCTTATTGTCTCACGTTTGAGACAAAGAAAGGGAATGAGGACAGATTCCCTAGTCCTTTGCTCTGCAGCATCAGTGCACTGGACAGTGAACAAACAGAAGGCTCTGTGCAGAGCATCTTCCTGTTCATTCACAAACTGAAGCATAATAAATAGTTTTCTACACCTCAGTTATTAACAAACACACTCTCCATCCTGAAACATCCTCTGCAGCTGGTGGTAGAGGAGGGGAGCTGGCAGTGCTGCAGTATTTTCCTCTTACAGCAGCTGAATGCTGCGGGAGGGAGAGGAGGAGAATCCAGTTTTCAGTTGCTGTAGGAAGAAAATACAGCCCAATGGTTCCAGTAAATGCCTCCCACACTGCCCCTCCTCTCCAGGGTTGTTGACCCCCAGATTAGGGTGTGCCCAGGCACATCTGGTACACCCCATGTTCATGCCTATGGGACCCGTCCTCACTTCGTTCTGTGCAGAGGAGTTGGGCATTCACTGCGCACATGCTTGGAGGGGATGCAGCTGAGTTGAGTGAATGAAGTGAGATGACTCACCCCCTGGTCTCCACTCCTGAATCCTCACAGTTATTGTCCACACTCTTCTTCTCCATGCCCAGGATCACAGTGCCCTCATGGCAGGCTGTGCTGTAGATGTAGCCATGCTGTCCCAGCTCTCTCTGCCCTCTGACCTTCTCGTGTATGCTGACACCCCCCTGGTGGTGCCCAGGCACCCCCCCCTTAATTTTGGCTCTGTCTAGGGACATCAGTCAACTATGGTATATAGATCATTACATTGGGTGAGTTGGAATGAAACTATGTATAATATAGCCATGTCTGCAGCCAGGCCTTTTTTAACACTTTTGTTTACATGTAACAATCAGTATTTCTTGCTAGAAAATTACTTAGAACCCCTAAACATTTTATATTTTTTAAAGCAGAAGCCCTAGAGAATAATTTGGTGGGTATTGCATTTTTTTTATCTCACATGGTCTTTGCGCAGCGGTTTTTAAAATGTAATTTTGTTTTGGAAAAAATACACTTTTTTGAATTTTAATTAAAAAAAATATATACAAATACATAACCCAATTATTTTGTAAAATATAAAAGATGATTTTAAGCCGAGTAAATAGATACCAAACATGTCACACTTTAAAATTGCACACAACCATGAAATGGTGACATAAATTTTACTATCCATAAGCAATACTTTAAAAGCCTTTGCAGGTTGCCACTTTAGATTTACAGAGGATGACTGGTGATAAAATTGATCTCACATATGTGGTGGTACCTCACATGTGTAGGATGATTGCTGTTCGTGTGTGTGCGGGACTGATGCGCATGTTTTCCTTTGCGCGCTAGCACGGGGGACGGGGACACTTTACATTTTTTGTTACTTGTTAATTTTTTATTTTTTACATTTTTTTTACACTGTTGTTTTAAAAAAAAAAAAATGTTTTATCACTTTTATTGCTGTCTCAAGGAATGTAAACATCCTTTGCAATGGGCATGTGGCAGATCCTCTTTATGGAGGAATCTGGGGTTAAAAAGACCTCAAACCCTCCTCTACCCTTAAAAACATTCAAAACAGCAAGAGCAGTGTTTTTGAATACTTTTGATTTTAAAAGATGGCACTGTTGACATCTAGGTAAACTGGAAGTGATGTCATTGCATCTGGGTTACTGTCATGAACAGTCAATCCTGGTTATGCTTGGCTCTCCGGCCACCAGGCGCAAGAGCCTGAGCAAGCCGTGGAAGGCAGAAGGGGAGGGAATGTCCCTGCGGCTGCAGGCATCACCCTGGCATAACTACTGAAAGTCCAGTGGCCTACAGATACATTGCTGGTCGTTAAGTGGTTACATTGCCCAAGGATGTACAGTATTGTAGCTGCCCCCCACAGCCTAGATTCTGGGAAATAGGTCAGGACAAAGCCGCTGTGGGACAACTGTCTAAATAAAAATAGGACTGTCCCGGTAGATCTGGGACACTTGTCAGCTATGGGGGTAGATTTCCTACGGCTCTGAACTTTAAGTGTTGAGACAGGTGGCACTGGCAGGCAGTGGTGAGAGATGCTGCTGTGGTGTCAGTGAATGCAGCACCAGGGACCTGGGGCAAAAACTGCAAATTCAGGGCATGCAACTGCATGTATCTATTATTTTTGTCCTTAGGATACTAGGTTGCTGTTAGCGATAATGTAATGTCATTATAATGTGTATAAAGACGTGGAAAGTTGCTAAAATGACCATGTGCACTGTGAATGTGCTTTTATATGTATTTGTTGGTAATATGAACATGTGGGTATTCATTTGGATTCATTATCATCAGTTATTATAAATTATATTAATAAATTCCCTTAAAATATTCACGTGTTCATATTACTAAAAAATACATGTAAACGCACATTCACAGTGCACATGGTCATTTTAGCAACTTTCTTTGTCTTCATACACATTATAATGACATTATAATATCTCTAACAGAAACCTCATACAGTGGAACCTCGGTTTGCAAGTAACGCGGTTAACGAGCGTTTCGCAAACCGAGCACTGTATTTCTAAAATTCCTAACTCGGTTTGTGAGTGTTGTCGAAGAGCAGGATTCAGGCTAAAAGTGGTGTGCAGTACCGCTTTTGGCCTAATGTGGGGGGCGCCGGAGCCGAGCAGAGCCGAAAGTCGCCGATCGGCGCCGTTCGGAAATGCACGGTAAGGCCCGAGGACAGTTCGGCTGACCTCAGCAAACCTCGGAAAGGCTCGTGAACGGAGTCTTTCCGAGGTTTGCCGAGGTCCGCCGAAGTGTCCCTCGGGCCTTTTCGGCCGTTTCCGAGGCTCACTGGCGCCCCCCGCCTCTGGCCCCATGCGGTATTGCATCCCATTGAAGTCAATGCGGAACAAATTATTTTCGTTTCCATTGACTTCAATGGGAAAACTTGCTTTGATATGCGAGTACATTGGATTACGAGCATACTCCTGGAACGGATTATGCTCGTAATCCGAGGTTCCACTGTATCCTGATACTAAAAAATACTCATGGATAGCTGCTTTATCACTGCACTGCAATTTATAAACAATGAAATGTTGACAAGAAATCAAAATGAAGCTTTTCAATTCTATTTTGAAGTCAGACCTGAAGAGATATTTGTGGCCACGCTGGAGTATTCTGCGCTTCCTTCCAGGCAGGCAGCCATGCCTCTCTCATCTCTCATTCCCCCCAGCAGCTGTGTTCTCCAGAGGTGAAGAGGGGGGAAGGGGAAAGGGGAAAGGAGCTGAACATTAAGAAGATCGCTCTGTTCCCGGGAAGGAGCTTGGGATAAAAACATCCAAGGATGGACAGCTAACATGCGGTACTGTTCACAGCAACCTCCCCTAACTCTCTCCACCTCGCTCCTGGTTCTTGGCTAACAGGAGTAGTAGATACCGCTGCCACTGCTCCTGTCAGCAGCCACGCCCCTCCCCTATGCAGCGGCCGGGGCAGTGCCCCCCCCCCCGGTTTCGGCCCTGCCAGCAGCCAACGTTAAAAGCAATAAAAATTCACCTAAAAACTAACAAACTAATGAACTACATGGGATTCGAATAAACCACCCTTACAGAAGGATGTTTGGCCAATCAAGATGCATGCCAGAAGTAGACATGTAACATTTGTAGTAATGTGTCCTTTTCTGCTAATACAAAATCAGATAAAGAGAATGTTGCTGAATATTTATCATATACCTTTCAGCATTTAAAGAGAACATTTTGTGTGTTTTCACATGTTCAAAAGGTAATAGATGCAGATGTCCCTGCATCTATTACCTTTTGTACCACCATCCCCTTCCCTTTAGAATGTAAGCTCTACGAGCAGGGCCCTCCTGTCCCTTCTGTATTGAACTGTACTGTAATTGTGCTGTCCCCCCTCTACATTGTAAAGCGTTGAGTAAACTGTTGGCGCTATATAAATCGTGTATAATAATAATAATAATAATGTTCTAAGTTATTATAAAATGCACCTAAACTTGTTTTGTGATCTTTACACAGTATTTTGTATGTTTGTGATGTAATACTTTTAGTTTCATATTTTGAATATACATTTACAGGTGCATCCCGTAGTGGTCTTTGCCAGACACAATCAGAATATTGTTAAACAACTGTGGTGAAAAAAATATTTATAGAGCAGTTGGGAGCATAATTAGCTCTGACATTTCTTATTATGAACCACGGAATATTTAGCCTCTACTTAGTGGAGCTGAGAACTGTGGGAAGGATCCAGAAATTTTGCAAAAGATTGCGTCCACAAAATGGCTGTGTGTTGTCAGCACACAATAGTAAATTAGAAGCTGAGTGGATGTTTCACACACTAATGCCGCGTACACATGAGCGGACTTTTCGACAGACTTTCTGACGGACTTTGCAGCGTAGGTCCGCCGGACTTTCAAACTAACGGACTTGCCTGCACGCGATCACACCAAAGTCCGACGGATCCGTACGTCATTGTACGTACGACCGGACTAAAATAAGGAAGTTGATAGCCAGTAGCCAATAGCTGCCCTAGCGTCGGTTTTAGTCCGCTGGACTAGCATACAGACGAGCGGATTTTTCGACCGGACTCGAGTCCGTAGTAAAGATTTGAAACATGTTTTATTTCTAGGTCCGTCGGACTTTTGGGGAAAAAAAGTCCGCTGGAGCCCACACACGATCAAATTGTCCGATGGAGTCCGATCCGCCGGACCAAGTTTGCCGGAAAGTCTGCTCGTGTGTACGCGGCATTAGAGGTATTTTCTTTATTTCAAGGTCTTTAAAGCTATTAAACATTTGAAAAAAGTGTCTGTGTTGTGGAGTTGTACTGCATATGTTTTCTTTGTTAATTTTGCCCTGATATATACTGCAACTTAATCTTCCCCCACTTAACAAGTTTGCTCCATATTTTAGCAAATTATGTTCACCCAACTCGGACAGCCCCCAACCCTTTCAATGACTAAAGAATAATGTCCCCATGAAGAAACGTACAATTGGGATGTATAGTTTTTTTTCTGGTTCGGATCTGCTCAGGTATAATATGAGATGTAAATGCAGATTAAATCCCTAATCTCACTAATGCTTCTAAAATTCCAGCAGCTCAACTCTATTGTTTGTCATCGGCAATCCTAACAGTTTGCCAGCAGGGGATTGCCATGCAGTGCAGAGAAGTACTCTATGATGGTATGATGCCTTGCACATCTGGCCTGCAATGCCATGGAAACTGCTGTGAATTTCTCTCACGACCAGGATCTCTACTGTCCCATGAACCTAAGCGCTCAGACCTGGGTGGTAAAAACTGCTTATTAAAGAGGTTGTTAAGTCTAGCTATAATTGCTGGCATCCTCTCTGCCTCAGGCATATATATAGCACAGTGTGTCCATTTTTTAAGATTATATTCCTAAATACCTTTTTCCACAGATCCACTGTGTGGTCACGTGATCCCCCTCCGCTCTCCATCCCTGATCTAAAGAAGAGCAGCGGGAGGGGCTGAGATTCCCCAACGGCAAGCAAAGGGAGACCATGTGACTACACAGCAGAGCTGTGCAAGAAGGTATTTAGCAATATAATTTTTAAAAAATTGCCACACAGAGCTTTATATATTAGTAAACAAGTGGGGATGCCAAAGATTTTAACCACTTGCCTACTGGGCACATAAACCCCACTCCTGACCAGACCAATTTTCAGCTTTCAGTGCTCTCACACTTTGAATGATAATTACTCAGTCATGTAATACTGTACCCAACTGAATTTTTTGTCCTTTTTTCACACAAATAGAGCTTTCTTTTGGTGGTATTTGATCACTCCTGGGTTTTTTATTATTTGTGCTATAAATGAATAAAGACCGAAAATTTTGAAAAAATAAATTTTTCTTATTTTCTGTGATAAAATTTTGCAAATTATTAATTTTTCTTCATAATTTTGGCCACAATTTATACTGCTACATATCTTTGGTAAAAATAACCCAAATTAGTGGATATTATTTGGTCTTTGTGAAAGTTATACAGTCTACAAGCTGTTGTGCAAATCATAAAAAATTGATCACACCTGATGTACTGGTGGCCCATCTCATTTCTTGTGACCCTAACAAGCCAGGAAAGTACAAATACCCCCCAAATGACACCTTTTTTTAAGGATGACATTCCGAGGTATTTAGTAAGATGCATGGTGAGGTTTTTTCCCACAATTCTTTGCAAAATTACGATTTTTTTGTTTCCACAAAATTGTCATTGTAATAGTTTATTTCTTTCACATGGCATGTGTATACCACAAATGAGTTGGTTACCATAGTACTGTACAATGTACAACAATAGCGGCGGGAGGGGTGGGGAGGAGATGTCAGCTCAGTGTGAGATCCTAAGCAGGGAGAAATGGGGAGAGGGGGAAGAGGGGAGAGACTCACAGCAGAGAGCGGGATGACAGAGGCACGTAAACTGAATACAGTATCATGGATCAACAGCCATGATAAATGTGGTTAGTTTACAGAGGGTAAGACAGCACCAGTTAGGATCCAGGTATTGGGAAAAATAGAAAGGGACAACTGACAAGGCAAAGGGACTGTGCTATAGCTCCTGCCTTAAAGAGACAGGGGTATGTTTTCTTTTTTTTAGGGTTGCAACCACTTTAAAGCTTGTTAATGCCAATATAACTTTAACAATCATTCATTAAAGATTATTTCCAGTATTGACAATTTTTACCTTCCTAAAAGGCAGTAGTGGTATTCTATGTCATCAACAAAAAGAACAGGCTATCATCCAGATAACTTTCAAAGATGAATTCCAGGTATGGATATTTTTACCTATTTACAGTGCCTTGAAAAAGTATTCACACCCCTTAAAATGTTCCACATTTTGTCATGTTACAACCAAAAACGTAAATGTATTTTATTGGGATTTTATGTGATAGAAAAACACAAAGTGGCACATAATTGTGAAGTGTAAGGGAAATGATAAATGTTTTCTTTTTTTTACAAATAAATATCTGAAAAGTATGGCGGGCATTTGTATTCAGTCCCCTTTACTTTGATACCCATAACTAAAATCTAGTGGAACTAATTGTCACCTAATTAGTAAATAGTCCACCTGTGTGTAATTGAATCTCACTATAAATACATCTGTTCTGTGAAGCCCTCGGAGATTTGTTAGAGAACCTTAGTGAAAAAACAGTACCATGAAGCCCATGAAACACACCAGACAGGTCAGGTATAAAGTTGTGGAGAAGTTTAAAGCAGGGTTAGGTTATAAAATAATAGCCCAAGCTTTGAACATCTCACAGAGCACTGTTCAATCCATCATTCGAAAATGGAAAGAATATGGCAAAACTGCAAACCTACCAAGACATGGCCGTCCACCTAAACTGACAGCCTGGGCAAGGAGAGCATTGATCAGAGAAGCAACCCAGAGGCCCATGGTAACTCTGGAGGAACTGCAGAGATCCACAGCTCAGGTGGGAGAATCTTTCCAGAGGACAACTATTAGTCGTGCACTCCACAAATCCGGCCTTTAAGAAGTCCCATTTGCAGTTTGCGAGAAGTCATGTGGGGGATACAGCAAACATGTGGAAGAAGGTGCTCTGGTCAGATGAGACCAACATTGAACTTTTTGGTCTAAAAGCAAAACGCTATGTGTGGTAGAAAACTAACACTGCACATCACCCTGAACACACCATCCCCACCACGAAACATAGTGGTGGCAACATCATGTTGTGTTGATGTATTTCTTCAGCAGGGACAGGGAAGCTGGTCAGAGCTGATGGGAAGATGGATGGAGACAAATACAGGGCAATCTTAAACCTGTTAGAGTCTGCAAAAGACGAGACTGGGGCAGAGGTTCACCTTTTAGGTCGACCCTAAACATACAGCCAGAGCTACAATGGAATGATTTTGATCAAAGCATATTCATGTGTTAGAATGGCCCAGTCAAAGTCCAGACCTAAATCAAATTGAGAATCTGTGGGAAGACTTTGAAAGAAAATTTTTGTTCACAGATGCTCTCCATCCAATCTGACAGAGCTTGAGCTATTTTGCAAAGAAGAATGGGCAAACATTTCACTCTCTAGATGTGCAAAGCTGGAAGAGACATATCCAAAAAGACTTGCAGCTGCAATTGCAGTGAAAGGTGGTTCTACAAAATATTGAAAACTGAATACAAATGCACGCCACACTTTTCAGATATTTATTTGTAAATAAATGTGAAAACCATTTATCATTTCCCTTCCACCATTTATCCTCTCCTTCACAATTATGTGCTAATTTGTGCTGGTCTATCACAAACTTCCCAATAAAATAGATTTACCTTTTTGGCTGTAACATGACAAAATGTGGAAAATTTGAAAGGGTGTGTCAATATTTTGTGTGGCCACCATTATTTTCCAGCACTGCCTTAACCCTGTTGGGCATGGAGTTCCCCAAAGCTTCACAGGTTGCAAATGGTTTCCTCTTCCAATCCTCCATGACGACATCATGGAGCTGGTGGATGTTAAAGACCTTGCGCTCCTCCACCTTCCATTTGTGGATGCCCCACAGATGCTCAATAGGGTTTAAGTCTGGAGACATGCTTGACCAGTCCATCACCTTTACCCTCAGCTTCTTTATCAAGGCAGTGATCGTCTCGGAGGTGTGTTTGTGGTCGTTATCATGTTGGAATACTGCCCTGTGGCCCAGTCTCCCAAGGGAGGGGATCATGCTCTGATTCAGTATGTCACAGTACATTTTGGCATTCATGGTTCTCTCAATGAACTGCAGCTCCCCAGTGCCGGCAGCACTCATGCAGCCTCAGACTATGACACTCCCACCACCATGTTTGACTGTAGGCAAGACACACTTGTCTTTGTACTCCTCACCTGGTTGCCACCACACGCAGCTGATACCATCTGAACCAAATAAGTTTATCTTGGTCTCATCAGACCGCAGGACATGGTTCCAGTAATCCATGTCCTTAGTCTGCTTGTCTTTAGCAAACTGTTTGCTGGCTTTCTTGTGCATCATCTTTAGAAGAGGCTTTCTCCTGGGATGACAGCCATGAAGACCAATTTGATGCAGTGTGTGGCATATGGTCTGAGCACTGACAGGCTGACCTCCCACCCCTTAAACCTCTGCACCAATACTGGCAGCACTCATACGTCTATTTATATATTTATTCATTATTTGACATGGGTATTTATATTAATTGCATTATCGTTGCCAACATAGCCAGCAGCTAAAGTAGATGTTTTCAACAATGCAAACAAACTGCTCTTGTAGGCATTTGTGTGTACACATTTACAGTTGTAGATGCTTACATTTTAAATATTGGCATAAGTGCTTTTTTGATTTTTTTACCGATAACTCAAAAAACAATGTGAAATGACAACAGTATGTGTAGCAGTACCCCCGCAGTAGCTGCTGGTACATGGTTCCCCTACGCCTGCACAGCCAGGCAACAAGCATTTTTCACTTCCATCTGGACACAAGAAACAGTCTTTGAGCTTGGTTTTGTTGTTTTATTAGCGGTGATAACTTGGATGGGGTGAGGGGTGCCCAACTTGACTGAAACAATGGATGGGGACAACTTTATATGTATAAAATCCTGGACTGTTCTTCCATCTGGCCTTCAACAGTCTTTTAATATCAAAAGCAAAGGTCCATTGAGGACAAGGAGCTCTCAGCCCTTTAGAAAAAAGCAAAATACGTTTTAAGCTGCATACAGGAGTATCTCCTCTCCTCTGTAGAACTGCTCCCAGCTCTACTGCCTGCAGGAACTACCAGCCCTCTTGGCTGCTTGTCCACCAGCCCACCTGGCTGCTCCAAAGATCTCCCAGGGCAAGGGATAGGAAGGGTTAAGCACAGCGCTGGCCTCCTGAAAGCTTGCTACATGTGTCAGTTTCTCCCCTTGTGAATCTCTGGGTGTGCTGATGTACTCACCTCTGTCCTCTTTGCTCCCTGCTGCTCCTTAGGTAAGATTCCTTTCCAAACCGTAATGCTGTCAGAATCTTCCCAAGCCAGCCTGAGCCCAGCCTGGATGCAGAGCCTCCCTCCTAGGAAACTGACAGACTCCTCAGCACTCCATCTTCTACCTGACTCCCATGCTGGCCAGGCTCTGTCATATTTAAGGACTGGTCCATCCACCCTGCCAGGACATTCTGCCTGTGGATTGGTCAGACTCCCTTAAGCATGCAGATCTTCCTGGTCTGTGCCCACTAGCTTCTAGAAGTTTCTCCAAACTTCCACATCCATATCATGAGTCATAACATAAATTTGCCTGCACTAGCACTAGTAGCACACTAGAGGGTACTACATATGTAAGCTCTGAATAACACTATTTTGCTATCTTTATCCATAGCATCATAAATAGTTAAAGTACTGTTGTATTATTTGTTTGCATTAATATGAGGTGAACTGCAAGTACTGTCTAGTATTGTACCATCCGAGTTATTGAATGTAAAAGTGGTGAGGAGGTATAAGTTTCCAATAATTCCTGTTCATTCTTCATGTTGAGTGAAGAGTTCACCATGTTCTGAAAATTTATTCTGGTTTATGTTAAGCATAAATATTCAAATTCTACGGAACGATACTTTTGCGCCACATCAAGAAGCTGTCTTTTTGTGCTGCAGACATTTCTGATGAAGCTGATGAAGTTTCTGAAAGCTCAGGAATGGATGTACAGCTTTGATCATGTTTAATCTGGAAATACTGTAGTTTTGTAGAATGATCTGATCCTGTAATAACAATGTAAGTCAACAGAGCAAACGCTGAGTGAATACCTTGACATGTCTTATATGGATGGTCTAATAGAAAGAAACTTTTTATGATTGGGAAACTATTACTGTGTCTAAAGCCTTTGCTGGGTGTGATTCAATAATGCGGCAGAAAGGTGCAGTAAAGCAGCCAGGTAATCATGAGGGTGTGGAGAATCATTACACAATAAATAATGAAAAGGCCCTCAGGCACATATTTAAATACTGGAAGCGAAAACCATAGTTATTACTGGTCTGTAGATATACGCTATATTACCAAAAGTGTTGGGATGTCTGCTTTTGCACGCACATGAACTTTAATGGTATCCCAGTCTGAGTCCGTAGGGTTCAATATTGAGTTGGCCCACCCTTTGCAGCTATTACAGCTTCAACTTTTCTGGAAAGGCTGTCCACAAGGTTTAGGAGTGTGTGTTTGACCATTCTTCCAGAAGTGCAATTGTGAGGTCTGGCACTGATGTGAATGAGAAGGCATAACTTGCAGTCTCCGCTCGAATCCATCCCAAAGGTGTTCTTTCGGGTTGAGGTCAGGACTCTGTGCAGGCCACTCAAGTTCCTCAACCTCAAACTCGCTCATCTATGTCTTTTTGAACCTTGCTTTGTGCACTGGTCCAAACCATTTGGTGGAGGTGGATTATAATTTGGGGTTGTTTTTCAGGGGTTGGGCTTGGCCCCTTAGTTCTAGTGAAGGGAACTCTTAAGGCGTCCACAACAGTGCCTGACCTCACAAATGCGCTTCTGGAAGAATGGTCAAACATTCCCATAGGCACACTCCTTAACCTTGTGGAGAGCCTTTCCAGAAGAGTTGAAGCTGTTATAGCTGCAAAGGGTGGGCCAACTCAATATTGAACCCTACTGACTAAGACTGGGATGCCATTAAATATCATGTGCCTGTAAAGGCAGGTGTCCCAATACTTTTGGTCAAATAGTGTACATGTAAGCCAAACAGCCATGTTAAAGCATCTCTGCTAGGCTGCTTTCATTTCTAGCTGCCCTAATGTGAAATCTCGCTATGGTGTTGATTTACTAAAGGCACAAATACTGTGCACTGCACGTGCACTTGCTTCAGAGCTTAGGAAATGGGGTAAAGCTTTACTTTGCAAAAAATAGCCAATCGCATGCAAGGAAAATAAAAAACAGCATTTTTGCTTGCTCATGATTGGATCATAGAAATCAGCAGAGCTTCCCCTCATTTCAGAGCTTCCCCTCATATCTAGAGCAAATGTACTTGCAGTGCACAGTATATTTGCCTTTAGTAAATCAAACGCCAAGGGGGTTATTTACAAAAGGCAAATCCACTTTGCACTACAAGTGCACTGCAAGTGCAGTCAGTGTAAATCTGAGGGGTAGATCTGAAATGAGGGAAAGCTCTGCTGATTTTATCATCCAATCATGTGCAACTTAAAATTCTGTTCTTTATTTTCCTTGCATGTCCGCATTGGATCTACAGCGACTGCACTTCCAAGTGCACTTTTAGTGCACTTTCAAGTGCACTTGCAGTACACTTGTAGTGCAAAGTGGATTTGCCTTTAGTAAATAAGCCCCCATGTGTTAGAGAACAGAAGCATCAACCTACAGTATCACCTTGAAATCTTTTATGACACAACAGGCTGATCATAGCTACTGTATTTCATGGCTCCAGGCAGATATAAAGAAAAATATGTAATCAAGCTACAAATTCATTAAAAAAAAAAACATTAAGGCTGAATTACAGGAATTCAGCCATTGCCTAAAATCTTTCAGGGTTAAGTCCAACGAGGTGCATGCCACCTTATGGGCTTATCTCTTTAATTTACATTTGACCATTTTACATAGCTTTGAAAGCCATTTCTTTACTCTTAGCGCTCTAACAGGTGAGATACTGCTCTTTTGTACTAGGCAGGCACCTCTGCCCACTTCTCCCCTCTGCTGCTCATTCACAGAGAACGTTGTATTTTGTGTTGCACCTCCTAGTATGTTGCTAGTGTGAGGATATGCAAATTTATGTTTTAGCTCATAGTTAACTTGTGAGTCTTAATTGGGTCATGGTTTTACTACAGATCAGGCTGTCTGATTCATATAGGCAGGTCTCTGGTGCCTTCCCCTGGTTCTGAAAGTTTGGAGAAATTTCTAGAAGCTGGAGGGCTGAAGCCAGGAAGGTTGATCTGCAAACTTAGGGGAGCTTGGCCAATTCCCAGGCAGTGGGCATGGCATGGTGGCAGAGCTAGCCCTTAAATATGGATGAGTCATGCAAGCAGGGAGTCAGGTGGAAGATGGAGTGCTGAGGAGACTGTCGGCGGCCCTAGAGGGGAACCCTCTTGTCTGGGGGTGCTCTTCCTCAGGATGGAGCTCGGGCTGGCTTGGGAGGATCCTGACAGCAGTGCAGTTTGAAAGGAATATAAGGAGAATCGGGAAACTTCAGGCGGTGATCAAGTCAGGGACCCAACCAGCAGAGGAGACGCTTGCAGAGCAGCCTTGTGTGTCAAGCCAGGGGCCGAGCCGGTTAGCAGGGGTGAAGCTTGAGGAGTATGTGGAGTGCCAAGCTAGGGACCCAGCAGAGAAGCGGGGGTGACACTTGAGGGGATACCACCGCCAACTTTGGAGGAGCTCAAGGGATTCATAGTCAGTGAATCAGTGGGTCTAGTGAGAGACCAGGAACTCAGTATTGAAGAACTACAATTATCAGTTGTAGTGGAGCTGAAAGGACTGATACATTGAGTTAGGAACTGTTAATGGACTGTTACCATAGGAGACAGCAATTCTGAATGTGCAGAAGTGGCGCCTTGCTGGTGCTTTTCCCCGTACAGCTGTCCTCCTATTGAAGTCTTGGAGCCTGCCAATTGAGTTTGCAACTATCTAAGGGTGTCCTGGCCCTAACCTTCTTTTCCCCAAAATATATAAAAAGGACTGTCAAAAGAAATAAAACCTCTTTTACATCCAAGAAGTGTCTGGCGCCCAGTGACTTTAGTCATATTTGCACCCACTATGCCTCAAAACCCACCACTTATTGAAGGATGTCAGCTATCTTTGGCTTTGGAGGTTCTCATTAGACCAAAAGAGGTAAAAGACCTTGCTACAATACAAATAAATCACCAGGACCAGATGGCTTACACCCAAGAGTCCTCCAAGAACTCAGTCAGGTTACAGCCAGACCATTGTTCCTAATCTTTGTGGACAGCATACTGACATGAATTTTACCAGCTGATTGGAGAAAAGCCAATGTGGTACCAATATTCAAAAATGGACAGAGACAAATCCCTGGAAACTACAGGCCAGTCAGCCTAACATCAATAGTAGGTACATTATTGGATGGGATGATAAGGGACTATATCCAAAAATGTACTGAAGAAAAAATATCATTAGTAGTTATCAGCGTGGGTTTACGAAAGGTCTTTCTTGCCAGACCAATCTGTTAACATTCTACGAGGAAGTGAGCTGCCATCTAGACAGGGGAAGGCCTGTGGATTTAGTGTACCTGGATTTTGCAAAAGAATTCGATACAGTCCCCCATAAAACAATCCTGAACAAAATAATGGAGTGAGCAAATACATGGAAAATTAGGTTTCATGTGGAGAAATGTAAAGTAATGCACTTTGGGGCAAAAACATAAAACTAATCACTAGGGGCAGAATCGCTGGGGGAATCAAGGCTGGAGAAAGATGAGGGGGTCCTAGTAGATGACAGATTGAGCAATAGCATGCAATGTCAAGCTGAAGCTACCAAAGCCGGCAGAATATTAGCATGCATAAAAAAAGACAATTACTCCAGAGATAAAACAATAATCCTACCACTTTATAAAACTCTGGTTAGACCACATCGGGAGTACTCTGTCCAATTCTGATCACCAATCCTCAGTAGGGAAGTGCTGGAACTGGAGAGAGTCCAAAGAAGGGCAACAAAACTAATAAGGGGACTGGAGGACCTCAATTACGAGGAGAAACAATGCTTGAGAGGAGATATGATAGCGATTTACAAATATCTCAATGGTGATCCCAGCATAGGAAAAAACTATTCACTCTCAAGGAGTGTAAGAGGACATAGGGACCACACAATGAGATCAAATGAGAAGCAGTTTAACCTTAAACTGCGCAGGGGGGTTTTCACTGGCAGGGCAATAGGGATGTGGAACTCTCTTCCACAAGTGGTGGTGTCAACGGGGAGTATGGATATTTTTAAGAGACTCTTGGATGTGCATCTTAAATAACACAACATACAGGGATATGGGAAATAATTATAGACACTGACACAGGTGGACCTACACAGGTTGAACTGGATGGACTGTTGTCTTTATTCAACCTTACCTACTATGTAAGGGGAACCTCACGCCAAAATAAAAAAAAAAACTATGTGGGGTTACCCCCCAAAATCCATACCAGACCCTTATCTGAGCATGCAGCCTGGCAGGTCAGGAAAGGGTGGGGATGAGGGAACGCCCCCCCTCCTGAACCATACCAGGCCACATGCCCTCAACATAGGGGGGTGCTTTGGGGTAGGGGAGGCTCCCCCCCAAGGCACCTTATCCCAATGTTGAGGAGGACAGGGGCCTTTTCCCCACAACCTTGGCCAGTGGTTTTGGGGGTCTGCAAGCAGGGGGCTTAATGGAATTTGGAAGCCCCCTTTAACAAGGGGGCCCCAGATCCTGACCCCCTACCTCTATGTGAATGAGTAGGGGTACATAGTATCCCTACTCATTCACCAAAAAAAGTGTTAAAAAAGAGTAAGACTTGTTTTTGACAAGTCCTTTATTAAAAAAAAAAAAAAAAAATGTCCCCTGGTGTAGACCCAATGTCAATCACGATGAATGTTGGCCAACACTCTTGAAAAAAAAAAAAAAAGGTCTGGTCGATGACATCACAAGGGACGGGGTCACCCAGTTGGTGGCTGCGTGTTGGGGTGGGTGCTATAAATAGATTAGCAGACAGCTGGTCTATTCACAGAACAGCTCTGAAAGTATCTTCATTCTTCTGCCTATGTGCATGGGGGGGGGGGGGGGTGCCTTTCCTCCAATCAGCTGTCACACAGTATTTGACAAGACTCCCCTCCCACAACTGAAACAGGAAGGAAAACATCAATGTTCACTTTCTAAACAGTATATAAAGATGAAGACAGCAGATATACAAATAAAACTTATGTAGGGAGATTTGTTTAATCTCTGTGTATCATCTGACGCTGTTCCTTTCACTGGGTATAGGAGAGGGCTTACATCCACATTAACTATGGCATTCCAGGGCCACTACTTATTAACCGCATGCATTTATTTATTTCCTTTTTTGACTTGACTTTAACTCCTGTTTTATGCTGTATTTATTGGGCATTTTGGCTTTATGTGGTAAATATAGAAAAAAGCAATAGCGAATTGACATTTTCAGGATCCCATGTGGTATATGGGAAAACACCTAAATACTGCATAGGATGTGCTTTTGTGAATTGAGGCCATTGCCTTTTATTCTTCTCTCCCTCTACTGAGATACTGATGTTATGCTGCACCATTCCCCTCAGGTGAACAGAGGGAGAGCTAAAGCCATGCAAGCCCATAGACTTCTATTCAGAGCTCTGAGAATCCTGGAAGTTGTAGTTTGAGATGGCAGCCATATAACGGGAAGAATAGACACTACAGATCACCAATATAAATTGTGTAGTAGGAAGAGTGGAGAGAGGATTTTTATTAAACTGCCCGGGAAAGTTCTTCCTCTTGTCATCAAGGGAGAGAGAGAAAAAGCACCTATGTCTGGATATTTGCCTGCCTGCAGGAGACCATACCAGGAGAGATCTGAGCCTGAGACTGGGAGTGAAGACACCAGAGGGCAGCGCAGCACCGCCCACATCACAACACCTGCACCACTCCACTCTCTGCTTCACACAGCTGATCACCAGAGGCTTTCAGATAGAGACCAAGGGAGCCCCCCCTTCTACAGCGTATTTAGCACACCTTTAACCACATATATATAATTTTCCAGTAAGTGACATCAGAGCACTAATCAAAGGTGCAGCTTTTTACACACATCTTTTCAACATATTATTACTTAGTGCATGTGGATTTATTTATTTTATTAGAGGGTGCATGTGGAAGCACATGTGAGTTTAGTAGGAACACATATATTTTATATTTTACAATCACTCTATATATGCACTTTATATATGCACATCATTACATATTAATTATTGGATAGAAGATCCATAAGCGCTTTAGTATTTACTTATACCTAAATGCTTTAAAGAGTAGCTCCACTTTTGTTGAGGAGATTCTCCTCCTCTGGGTGATCAATGTACATTACAAAGATTTTAACAAACTTTAGACGTGATTTCTTTTTGGGAGTATCTCACCAAAAATGACATTTTTGTTGCAGGGGTTGCCAGATATCAGACTTGTATCTCAGTGTAGACTTCTGGGAAAATCAATGAGCCAACCACACAAGCAGAAAATTAGGTTTCTGCGGGGTGTTCTGTACACATTCTGTGTACAGAACACCTCCAGGTAGCCATATTGCATTGTACTTTACAGAAAATTACAGAGCTGCAGACTGAAAAGGAAAGGTAATTTTTAATAACATTAAATTACAATATGACTTGAGTTGCAATTGTATATGCTATATTATTATTCTTTATTTGGAATGTTTTTCCTACGAAAGTGGAGTTACCCTTTAAACTTACAGTCAACACATATACTTTGCCTTCACAGTACCTATAACTAGCTTTTTTCCTTCTTTACCCCCCACCTCAAGAGTACTGATAAAATATTTTGAACGCAATTACATAAAAATGAATACATTATGACATGATTACAGCTTTTTGAACCTTGACAAAAGCTAAGCCATTCTTTGCTGGGCTTCATAACAGAAAATTAAACTAGAGACCACAGGCTTTCTCAGAAAAAACTATTCTCCATTAACAGTAAGAAAATTGAGAGCTGACCCAATTTGTAGAGAGAAATCCAAGTGCACCAATGAGGTAGGAAATGAAAAGCTCAATGTTTTTCCAGTAATAAAGTTTTACTCGATTTACAATCATATAAAGGCTCAGTTTGTTAGCTGAAAATGTCAAACATTTGCAAGAGTTTGGGTTTTATCTTGTTACATTTGGTGCCAGATAGCCCGGGGGTCCTGGTTTGGCAGACACTGGTGTTAAAACAATTAAAAGGTTGATTAAAAAGGCAAATTGTTTTGAAACACATCCAAAGTCTGGCTTGTTAAATGAAAGAAATGCAAATACAGTGGATAGTTTATCTGCAACTGGATAGTTTAATGTGTCAATTACATTTTTTATCAGGTATTACTTTTAGGATAAAACAGTGTGTTGCAACTATGTCAAAACACTCACCAGAAGCATGTTCTCTATATTCAAAGCTAAAGATTGTAGAAACCAGTAGCTTACTGCCGGCACTTAGAGGTGTTTGCACATACTTTTGTCAACTCTGAAACCTAAGGCATTCTAATATACAAATGCAGGAACTAGAGTTGAGCTTGAACGCTCTCAAAGCACCCTATTCACTGTGATTGGTAGCATAGGCGTGCGCACGGGGTGTGCCAGGTGTGCCCAGGCACACCCTAATCACCATGTGTAGCACAGATTTCACCTTCTGTCCCCCCCTTCCCCCTGCAGAGCTTCTAGTTTCCCTCTCCTGCCAGCTGCAAGGATGTTTTAGGATGAGTGGGGGAAGGGGCCGGTAAATATTTAATGTACCGGCTCCTTCCCTTTCTGAATGAACATTGTGAGTGATGGTTAGTGTGTGTTTGAGCTTTGGGGTGCACACCCTAATGCAATAAGCTGTGCACACCTATGATTGGTAGGTTATGTGACGAATAGTAAGGCAGGGGAAATGAATTAAATCAGGCCCTAGATTTGCATAAGTACCCATGCACACATACAATTTTATGCCTTATCCACACGGGCCTACTGATCTGTACACCATTCGAACAGTCTTCATCACTGATGCACTGACGCGGGATGCACAGGGGTTCTGTGTTGCACAAATTTGCATGGATCTCCAAGCATATACACTAATGCGAGTCCAATGGACAGATCAGAATCCAGTCTGTTTGCATTCTGATCTGTGCATCAAACGCTCACAAATGTACACTCCGGGATGCAATTGGAGATCCATATAGATCCATAAAGATTCATGCAGCCAACCACCTGTCATTGATCTCAACAGTCTGTCTGCTTGCATGGGCCTGCACAGAACACATGTGCATCCAATGCAGATGAAGATGACCATTCGTAAGGTTTTTTATGGATCGGTACACCCATGTGAATATGTTCTTGGGTAGGATCTTGCTGGCAGTAAGACCCTATGTAAAATATTGTTCATATATTATATGCATGAAACTTTGTCCTAATGCGTATGTAGTGGGCACCTACTTTTAAGTATGTGACCTTTTTTGCTAGTTTATAGTTTCAGGTAAATTTAGGCAGGCTTGTACCGTTATTTGTTGGACAATGCCCCGGGACTCTCATATAAAAGCCGGGTCACATGGTCAGTGAGGGAGTTTCCTGTTCGAGCTTGGAGAGAGACCCAGCCTGGTTCCTGGAGGGGAGAGGTTCCCCCTCTGGGGAGCCAACGGAGCCCCCCTTTGCCAGGAAGGTGGGGAACTGGCATCTATAGAGGAGTAGATGACACCGTACAGCATGTAGTCCCTGGTGTCGTTGGCTGCCCCTGTGGGGAAGGGAGCGTGCCATAAAGGAGAAATAGGGATCAAGGAATCATTGCTGAAAAAGTAGCAACTAAGCGGAGGACAACTGGGCGATCGATCCTTTATGAGTGGTACATGGACTATTGATCACGTGAGTGAAAGCCCAAGGGAATGGTACTGCCAGAGGCTGAGGGATGTTGGTACGCAAGTCAGTGAGACAGGTGGTCATGGCCTGTGACTTTGGGTTCAACAATGCCCCGGGATTCCAATCAGTCAAGCGGGAGGAGTTATTCAGAGTGACTTTTCTTTAGCTCAACTTGGAAGTACCATGCAGATGGGAAGTAGTGGTAAAGAGGTGGCGGTGAAGCTGCTATTTATGAATTATTCTCTATCAAATCTACTCCCATCTTCCCTGATAAAGAAATCGCATAAAGTGATTCACTATTATCCGCAATGATTCTAGGTCCTTGCATGAAAGGAAAAGAAAAGATTACAAAGCAACAAAAGAGCATATCAAAAGAACCCTTCTCCTATCCCAGTTCAAGTTAATTAAATAAAAGCAAGAGAAAAATGCAATATGGGCTGTGTCTGGTTGAATGGGCTGCTATGGGTCAGGTGGTAAACGTGAATTATAGATATAACAATTAATCAGCCACTCCTTCGGGGGTAAGCGCTACACGTACATGCATACAGAGTACAGTGCACTGTGCAAAAAAGGACACAGGGAGCTCCTGCAGCCTAGGGTCCTTGGTATTCAGGGCCAATAGCGTGCGTTTATGTTAAAGGGTAACTCCACTTTTGTGGGGAAAAAAATTGCAAATAAAGAAAAAATAATATAGCGTGTACAATTACGATACGAGTCATATTATAATTGAATGTTATTAAAAATTACCTTTCCTTTTCAATCTGCAACCGCTGTCATTTTCTATAAATGCAAAGCAATATGGCTACATGGAGTTGCTCTGTACACAGAATGTGTACTGACCACTCCCCAGAAACATTATTTCCTGCTTGTGTGATTGGCTCACCAATTTTCCTAGAAGTCTGCCTAAGATATAAGTCAGATTTCAGGCCACCCCTGCAACAAAAATGTAATTTTTGGTGCGATATTTAAAATAGGAACACAGCTGAAGGGAAGCAGACCCAGCAGCTTTCCGCATTAGTGCCCTGCAGCTGCCACAGCTGACTGATAATTATGAAACCATTTCCATTAGACCCACTCGATAATGCAAAAAGTGGGGAGTTAAGTACAGCGCTGCGCTAAAAAAAGAGGGGCAAAGAAATAGCAGCTAACACACCTATAGACTAAAGGTAAAGGATAACAAATGAAATAAAAAGTGTAGCGCTATAAATCCCCAAAAAATTTTGTCAAAACCTAATATATTGTATAGACATATAGGTCAAAACCACAATCAATAAGTGTATATGAACAGTATATAAAAACCTATCATCACCTTAAATAGCCATAAATATAGATTGCACAAAAAAGTGACACTGTGTTATATATCAAAACAGTATAAAGTGAAAAACTATTTAGTAAATCTTAATTGACAAATGTAAACATTAATAAAATATAATTGGAAGACCGTGAAGGTCCAACAAATCTAACACCATAAAATTATGTGAAAAAGTGTCCTGAAACATAAAAAGTCCACAATATTGGTTGTAGAAAAAACGTGAAGAAAAAAAACGCCACCAAAAGTCTATGGAGGTTAAACGCTAAGAGTGGTGGATCTGTAACTCCCAGGTTCACAAATAGACAGAATCAACCGGATCTGGCGGGTAAGTGTGCTATGGAAGAACCACAAGTGGACAGAGGATCTAAAATTGTGCCGGGGCCATCACCGGAGACATCAAGAGGCTTACCGGAACTTAATGACTTGAAAAGACATACGTCATACAAGTCAGAAAGGCTTATTGACCAACCGGTCTGGACAATGCGTCTCTTCAGATGTCGTCAGCATACAGCAGAAGAGGGGAGTGACAACACAACTTCCACATCCATAGGCATTCCGATATAAGCCAAACGGGTATTCATATGCCATGCGAGGAGTAAAAAAACTCACATAGCGTGATAACGTTTGAACACTGGTTTATTAAAATAATATAAAATAGACTCACATGTTAGAAGATCAGAAACAGCTCAAATATCAAATAGCGGTAATCGTGAGGGGTCCACCCGACATGTTTCAGCTAAGGAGCCGTCATCTGGGGTGTGGAACCCCCCCACTTCACCGCTTTATAAATAAATGATGACCCCCACTGGGAGTGCCATAATACCGGAAGTACGATAAAATGATATCACTTCCGGTTCTGGGGGATCTTAAATTGATATTTTAGCTCCCACATGCATAGGGCCAAAAAGATCGGTATTGATCACAAATAAATATTGAAAAACTTACAGACAAATTCCAAAAAATAAAAAATTCATAATTAAATGCAGAGTGGCTTTGTCCGCTAACCCGGAAATGCTCTGAAAGCAAATCAAGCCTCACTCTCAGTATGCTGCGGCGTCACTTCCTCCACGGACATTGTGGCGCCACCGCGCACCACCCACAGGACCAAGCCTCGCTCCCATGCGGCGCAGCCACGTCACGTCCCGCACAGACAGTGCGACGCCGCTGCGTTCCAATGTGCTGGACCAAGCCTCAATCTGAGGCCGGTCCCAGATTTCTTACATGTCCACAAGATTGTAGGAGATGAGTGCATTAACCAAAAATACACATCTTCACTAGAGAGCATCCTGGTAGTTGGCCAAAGTGAACAACATGATTGTGCCAACTTTGCCAAAAATTAAAAATAAAATTAGACTCATTGTGATCATCAGATAAAAAGCCAAAAGATATTAAAATAAAACCAGGGAAACACATGATTAATTAAAAACATTGTTTAGCCCAGCAATTAATTATAATTATAAACAGGGCTGAAAGTGAATAGTGGTTATAAGATATATGGGATCACATATAAGGGTCCCAAAATGAATGACACTACCGGTAGGGGGCATCAATCCTATTCACAACTTAAACAGACAGTGGAACATGCAATATTACATATATTAAAAATACTAATGGTCAATTTATTGCAAATATAAAAATAAAGATAAAATTACTAAAAAAAAAGGGGGGAGAAAAAAGAGAGATCGTACCAGTTCTTAAGCTTGATTAATAAAAGAGTTGATGTCCCATTCCACATTAATACCCTGCGGAAAATGGGACCCCAGCTCATAAATCCAATACGTCTCCAACCGAGAGACGCCTCTTAGGGACGACCCCCCGCCAGGGGGCAACATACCTATCAATAATGAGAAACTGGGTTCCCACAGGGTTTCGATCATGGAATTCCCTGTAGTGCCGAGGAACAGTGTGTTTGGTACTACCTGCTTTAATAAGATTTATATGTTCCGAAACACGCGTCATGAAAGATCTAATGGTCCGGCCCACGTATTGTTTGCCACATGGGCAAGTCAGAAGATATACTATTCCTGAAGTGGCACAAGTACAAAATTGTTTGATCTTATACGTTACAGTAGAGGAGAAGCTATGGCTTGCCTTCCTTCCACAGATATTAAACTGACATACTAGGCACTTTCTACAAGGATAAAATCCAATCCAATTATGGAAAAAGGATGGTTTACTTGGAGGGTTAATGACGTTGGGTGCCAATTTGTTCCGAAGTGATGGAACACCCTTAAAAACCACGTTGGGAGTTTTGGGCAACAAAGGGCCCAAAATCTTATCTGTTTTCAGAATGTCCCAATGGTGTGCAACATTTTTTTTAATATGCTTATGCTGAATGGAAAAAGACTTCAAAAAAGACCATTTAAAATCGTCATTTAACTGTCGAGGTTTATCCTCCAACAATGACTGGCGGTCAGTAGCGCAAGCATTATCAATCTCCATATCTATGTCGGAAGGGGTTATAACCTTTTTCTAGGAACCTTTCTTTTAGGGTATTAGCCTGAACCTTGAAAGTGTCAAGATCAGTGCAGTTCCTGCGCAATCGCAGGAACTGGCTTTTAGGAACTGATCTGATCCAAGATCTATGATGGCAACTATCAGTAGGTATATAGCCGTTCCTATCCGTAAATTTGAAGTAGGTACTAAATGTGAATTTATGTTCGCTTCGCTCAATGACAAGGTCCAAAAAATGGACTGAAGCTGTGCTTGCCTCAAAAGACAAGGCAATACCCCTATCATTGTTATTAAAGGTCTCAACAAAGTCAACTAAGCCCTCATGGCTACCAGTCCATAGGAGGAAGATGTCGTCTATGTACCGGGCCCGCAACAGAAGGTGTGGGTTCTCCATGGCATAGACGACATCCTCCTCCCACTTGGCCATGAACAGATTGGCCAAGCTGGGAGCAAATTTTGCTCCCATTGCCACCCCTTTATGCTGTCGATAGAGTTTTCCATCGAACCAGAAATAATGGTGTTGTGTGGCGAACTCAATCAAATCAACAATAAAGCCAACCTGGGGTGAGGCAAGAGAGGCATCCCTATTAAGAAAGCATTGTCCCGCATCCCCACCCTTATGGTGCGGAATGCAGGTATAGAGGGATGCCACATCCGCAGTGGCCATAATAAGATCCCCAGAATAGGAAACATTCGATAGTAGTCTAATCACGTCCGTAGTATCTTTCAAGTAGGACGGCATCTTTCGTACAGATGGCTGTAGGAAAAAATCTATGTATTTCCCGATTTTAGAAGTGCTACACTTTTTATTTTATTTGTTATCCTTTACCTTTAGTCTATAGGTGTGTTAGCTGCTATTTCTTTGCCCCTCTTTTTTTAGGGCAGCTCTGTACTAAACTCCCCACTTTTTGCATTATTTAGTAGACATCTAGTATGGCTGCAGCTTATATTACTCCATTTAACATGGATGTCTTTGACTATCGTGCATCCAGAGTATTCAATACTGAGGGTGTGTTTGTGGCCACTTCTAGTGACACAGAAATTGGTGGGTTGTTCATGAGGCTGAAGAATGTCATGGTCTCTGAACTCCATCTTCAATGGGACCTAGCCTTCCTGGAGCAATATGTGTCAGAAGGTATGATCCCACGTAGTCTCAGATGGGATGTTCATCCCCAACAGGGGGAAACTGAACTGGATTCTTGGTTTACATATTTCAACGACGCTGACATTAAATTTCTTGGTTTCCTTATCACTAGGAAACGTATTCGTCTTTCGACTTTAGATCGGGAGATTAAGGAATTGAAGGACAAACTACTTGCCTATAAGAATTCAGTTGAATATAACACTTTGCCCTCTAATTTGCAAGCACATCTTGTAAAGGAGGACAAGGATCAAAAAAACAAGAAACACAAAAAATACTCCCATGACATAGGAGACTATAAGGCAGGTAAAGTGTTTGGATGGCAGAAATCTACCACAGGGCCTGTGCCGGAGCCAGCAATGGAAACTAATCAAAAATCAGGGCATTTTGGTTCCCCCCATTGATTCTTCTGTACGCCCCAAATCCTTTGCTGACAAAGGACAGTCCTATGGCGGAGGTCCCCCTTCACATAGGGGTTGACTTCCGAGTATACATACCCCTAAAAACCAACAAAGGGGAAGAGGTCATTACTCTAGAAGTAGAGGTAGAGGTGGAAATAGCGGTAATCGTCGCAGTTATGGTGAATATCAATATTACGAACGGGAGAATTCCTATCATCGGGGTTCCCCGGTACTCCATTGCGATTCTTCCCATCATTCACATTACCCTAATCCACCCTACTATAGACACCCTCCGATTTCTACATATAATAGGTATTCCCCTTTATGTGATCATTATGAGACTGTCTACCCATTCCCCAATGCTGGGTACGATCCATCCCCCTACAAACACCCTCAACCTTACTCCGGTTCTCGGACCACTTGGGGTTTTCACGATGACCTTCAAAGCAAAAAAAGAGGTCCGGAAACAAGAGAGGGTCCAGAGGAAGGAGGAGGATCCAGAGACGAAAAAGAAAACGAACTTAACATGTCAGGGGGTGTTTAACCTGAGCGATATGACTCTCACTCAGGAAGAGAAAATTATTCTGAATAAAGGCCTTAAATTCGCCCCCCTGTGCAAACTTAACAAGTTTGACACGTTTATTAACGTTCAAAAGTTTATTAGAAAAATTAACGTTCAGAGGTATATCATTTCAAATCTTACTAGGAATGTGGCCAGGGCAGCAACGTCTGGAACGGTTCACTCAGGCTTATCCAATCCCTCTCTTTTTAGTCCTCCAATACAACTCCCACCAACTATCAAATTGTTCAGGGATTTAGTGTTGAAGGATTTAGCTAACATCCCACTTAAGCATAAATTCCATAACCCTCTACATACAACGGGCTTAAAAACTTTATGTGATAACAAAAATTTGGTCAATCGCCCCGCCGATAAAGGCGGTGGCATTGTTTTATTAAATAAATCAGATTACATGGAGGAAATGCACCACATTTTGGGAGATTGTGAGACCTATATAGAATTATCTAACAATCCCACATATGAGTATAAAAAGGAATTGCAAAAACTAGTATCTAAGGGTTTTGATTCTTGTATCTTAAATAAGAAAGAGAGATAGTTTCTAGTTCCTCTTGCCCCGCATATTCCCGTTATCTACTACCTGCCCAAGGTCCATAAGGACCCTCTTCACCCCCCAGGTCGGCCTATAATTAGTGGTATCGACTCGGTCACTTCTAAAATCGGGAAATACATAGATTTTTTCCTACAGCCATCTGTACGAAAGATGCCGTCCTACTTGAAAGATACTATGGACATGATTAGACTACTATCGAATGTTTCCTATTCTGGGGATCTTATTATGGCCACTGTGGATGTGGCATCCCTCTATACCTGCATTCCGCACCGTAAGGGTGTGGATGCGGTACAATGCTTTCTTAATAGGGATGCCTCTCTTGCCTCACCCCAGGTTGGCTTTATTGTTGATTTGATTGAGTTCGCCACACAGCACAATTATTTCTGGTTCGATGGAAAATTCTATCGACAGCATAAAGGGGTGGCAATGGGAGCAAAATTTGCTCCCAGCTTGGCCAATCTGTTCATGGCCAAGTGGGAGGAGGATGTCATCTATGCCATGGAGAACCCACACCTTCTGTTGTGGGCCCAGTACATAGACGACATCCTCCTCCTATGGACTGGTAGCCATGAGGGCTTAGTTGACTTTGTTGAGACCCATAATAACAATGATAGGGGTATTGCCTTGTCTTTTGAGGCAAACACAGCTTCAGTCCATTTTTTGGACTTTGTCATTGAGCGAAGTGAACATATATTCACATTTAGTACCTACTTCAAATCTACGGATAGGAACAGGTATATACCTACTGATAATTGCCATCATAGATCTTGGATCAGATCAGTTCCTAAAAGCCAGTTCCTGCGATTGCGCAAGAACTGCACTGATCTTGACACTTTCAAGGTTCAGGCTAATACCCTAAAAGAAAGGTTCCCAGAAAAGGGTTATAACTCTTCCGACATAGATATGGAGATTGATAATGCTTGCGCTACTGACCGCCAGTCATTGTTGGAGGATAAACCTCGACAGTTAAATGACGATTTTAAATGTCTTAAATGTTAAACGTCTTTTTCCATTCAGCATAAGCATATTAAAAAAAATGTTGCACACCATTGGGACATTCTGAAAACAGATAAGATTTTGGGCCCTTTGTTGCCCAAAACTCCCAAGGTGGTTTTTAAGGGTGTTCCATCACTTCGGAACAAATTGGCACCCAACATCATTAACCCTGCAAGTAAACCATCCTTTTTACCATGATTGGATTGGATTTTATCCTTGTAGAAAGTGCCTAGTATGTCAGTTTAATATCTGTGGAAGGAAGGCAAGCCATAGCTTCTCCTCTACTGTAACCGGCCGTACATATAAGATCAAACAATTTTGTACTTGTGCCACTACAGGAATAGTATATCTTCTGACTTGCCCATGTGGCAAACAATACGTGGGCCGGACCATTAGATCTTTCACGTCGCGTGTTTCGGAACATATAAATCTTATTAAAGCAGGTAGTACCAAACACACTGTTCCTCGGCACTACAGGGAATTCCATGATCGAAACCCTGTGGGCACCCAGTTTCTCATTATTGATAGGTATGTTGCCCCCTGGTGGGGGGGTCGACCCTAAGAGGCATCTCTCGGTTGGAGACGTATTGGATTTATGAGTTGGGGTCCCATTTTCCGCAGGGTATTAATGTGGAATGGGACATCAACTCTTTTATTAATCAAGCTTAAGAACTGGTACGATCTCTCTTTTTTCTCCCCCCTTTTTTTTTGTAATTTTATCTTTATTTTTATATTTGCAATAAATTGACCATCAGTATTTTTAATATATGTAATATTGCATGTTCCACTGTCTGTTTAAGTTGTGAATAGGATTGATGCCCCCTACCGGTAGTGTCATTCATTTTGGGACCCTTATATGTGATCCCATATATCTTATAACCACTATTCACTTTCAGCCCGGTTTATAATTATACTTAATTTCTGGGCTAAACAATGCTTTTAATTAATTATGTGTTTCCTGGTTTTATTTTAATATCTTTTGGCTTTGTATCTTATGATCACAATGAGTCTAATTTTATTTTTAATTTTTGGCAAAGTTGGCACAATCATGTTGTTCACTTTGACCAACTACCAGGATGCTCACTGGTGAAGATGTGTATTTTTGGTTAATGCACTCATCTCCTACAATCTTGTGGACATCTAAGAAATCTGGGACCGGCCTCAGATTGAGGCTTGGTCCAGCACATTGGAGCGCAGCGGCGTCGCACTGTCTGTGCGGGACGTGACGTGGCTGCACCGCATGGGAGCGAGGCTTGGCTTACTGAGTGTAACACATCGACGCCGCACTGTTTGTGCGGGGGGTGACGTCGTTACGCTACATGGGAGCGAGGCTTGGTCCTGTGGGTGGTGCGCGGCGGCGCCACAATGTCCGTGGAGGAAGTGACGCCACAGCATACTGAGAGTGAGGCTTGATTTGCTTCTGGAGCATTTCCGGGTTAGCGGACGAAGCCACTCTGCATTTAATTATGAATTTTTTATTTTTTGGAATTTGTCTGTAAGTTTTTCAACTTTTATTTGTGATCAATACCGATCTTTTTGGCCCTATGCATGTGGGAGCTAAAATATCAATTTAAGATCCCCCAGAACCGGAAGTGATATCATTTTATCGCACTTCCGGTATTATGGCACTCCCAGTGGGGGTCATCATTTATTTATAAAGCGGTGAAGTGGGGGGGTTCCACACCCCAGATGACGGCTCCTTAGCTGAAACATGTCGGGTGGACCCCTCACGATTACCGCTATTTGATATTTGAGCTGTTTCTGATCTTCTAACATGTGAGTCTATTTTATATTATTTTAATAAACCAGTGTTCAAACGTTATCACGCTATGTGAGTTTTTTTACTCCTCTCATGGCATATGAATACCCGTTTGGCTTATATCGGAATGCCTATGGATGTGGAAGTTGTGTTGTCACTCCCCTCTTCTGCTGTATGCTGACGACATCTGAAGAGACGCATTGTCCAGACCGGTTGGTCAATAAGCCTTTCTGACTTGTATGACGTATGTCTTTTCAAGTCATTAAGTTCCGGTAAGCCTCTTGATGTCTCTCTGTCCACTTGTGGTTCTTCCTTAGCTCACTTACCCGCCAGATCCGGTTGATTCTGTCTACTTGTGAACCTGGGAGTTACAGATCCACCACTCTCAGCGTTTAACCTCCATAGACTTTTGGTGGTGTTTTTCTTTTTCACGTTTTTTCTACAACCAATATTGTGGACTTTTTATGTTTCAGGAAACTTTTTCACATAATTTTATGGTGTTAGATTTGTTGGACCTTCACGGTCTTCCAATTGTATTTTATTAATGTTTACATTTGTCAATTAAGATTTACTAAATAGTTTTTCACTTTATACTGTTTTTATATATAACACAGTGTCACTTTATTGTGCAATCCATATTTATGGCTATTTAAGGTGATGATAGGTTTTTATATACTGTTCATATGCACTTATTGATTGTGGTTTTGACCTATATGTCTATACAATATATTAGGTTTTGACAAAATTTTTTTGGAATTTATAGCGCTACACTTTTTATTTCATTTGTTATACATTAGACCCACTCGGCACAGAGGCACAGACAAACACACAGGGATTTCTTCAAAATAACAAAAGGTAGGAATCTGCAACAAAAGTTGTTATAATCCTAGATCATCCTGGGGGGGAATGTTTTTTTCTCAACAAAAGTGGAGTTACGCTTTAAATACTGTACACAGTAGCACAAACATTTACATGCCTACAGCTTTAAAAAAGGTCCATGGCAGGACTGTGGGTGAAGATTTTTCTGTTTGTTTTTTCTTTTTTTAACAGTGTAAGTTTTTGTTTATTTAAAGCTCCATACACACTATCAGATTTTCTGCTGAGTTTTTCTTCCAGATTTACCAAAACCATGTAGTGCAAGGGCCTGCCCGATTGCATACATATTGAAACTCCTAAGGTTTGACCTCATATTATATGGTTTTGGTAAATCTGAAGAAAAAACTCAGCAGAAAATTTGATAGTGTGTATGGGGCTTAAGTCTGCAGGATATACAGGCAAGTATAAAAGTACAAAAGAACGTACAGAAATATGTAGGGACTTACTGTAAATAACACAGAAACAGTGGTATCTCATATTAACAAAAAAAAAAAGGGAAGGGGGAATAATGAGTAGGGGTGGGCCAAACAAACCCCTGTTTGGTTCGCACCAGGACTTCTGAACACTGCGAAAGTTCGGACCCGAATAACAAACCCCATTAAAGTCAACGGGACTCGAACGTCAAAAATCAAACGTGCCCATTTTGAAGGCTTATATGCAAGTAATTGGGCATACAATGGTTATAGGGGTCCGGGTCCTGCCCTAGGGGACATATATCAATAAAAAAAAAGTTTGTAAAAAACGTCATTTTAAAACGAGCAGTGATTTTTTTTTATTTTTAAAGTGAAAGCATAAAAATAAAAAATTCCTTCCAATATAGTGCCTGGGGGGTTCCCTTAGTCTACCTGTAAAGTGGCAGATCTGTACCATGTCTAGAATATGCTGCAGCAATAATTGCATTTATAAAGCCAAACAAAAAGACATTTTTCCTGCAAGCTGCCTTTATTTTGCTCAGCAACATAAAGGCAGGGGAACAAGTGTGAATGATGAGGCCACAATGTAGTGCACTTGGAACAAGATTAGAGATTTTTTGGATACATTCTGGTGTCACTTTGACTTTGGATAGTAACGGGTGTGTAAAAATTGGTCTTTGGGTGTCGGTGGTGACTCGAGAAGCAGACTCCTCAGGGTCACTCAGGATGACAGCATCTGGAACTTCCTCCTCCCAGCCACATACTACTCTCAAGGGTCCTGGGGTTGGAAAGCCATCACTTATGGATTGACTCATGTCTTCCTCTTCTTCGAAGCCTATGAAAGTGGCAGAATCCTCTTCCTCATCTTCCTCCCCTCTCTCCTCCTGTGTGTTCTGTGACATAGGAATGATGGTGCCTGGATAAAGTGGGCCTTGAGAGAAAAGGAAGTCCTCCTCTGCCTCCTGCTGCTCTGCCTCCAGCGCCATGTCCATAATGCCACACAGAGTCTGCTCCAGCAGGAACACAACAGGGATTGTGTCACTGATGCATGCATTGTCACTGCTCACCATCTTTGCAGCCTCCTCAAATGGTGACAATTAGGGATGAGCCGAAAACCCCCCAGTTTGGTTCACGGCAGAACATGCGAACAGGCAAAAAATGTGTGCGTGTGAATAAAAAGAATTATTGCGCTTACCCTAAATCAAACACAAAGAAAGGAGCAGCTACACAAGAATGTGACAAAAATTCAACCTGGTACACCACTCCCCATTCTGCTTTTATTGAACTGTAATCACTTTTTTTCATGTATGTCGGTTTTTATCAATTAAAACCCACTTTTTTGACCTGCACCATTGGAGCCCCTATTTTTTCTTTTTCTTTCCATGTTCTGTGGATGAAAGTTTTTTTGGGTTCCTCTATTGGGTCATTATTACTTATTACTCTTCAGGATTCCTGTGACAGCTCGGTCCATCTGCCGATTGAGATTATTCATGCTTGATTGATCCGTTGTTGCTGACAGTCGGCTCCAACAGTTCCAGTAAGCATGTTTAAGTCATACCATTTGTTTGAAAGAAATTTCCATGGGATGGTTCATACGGCTTTTTGACATCTTCACCGTGATATTCTTCATCCTTTTATGACGAACATTTCTACTGTATTTGCCTTAATTGTGGACTTATTGTTTCACTATTTCACCCAGTAGGGTGCATATTATTAATTATTTTTTTATTTAGTGATTTACACACATTTCACTGTTTTGAATATTTAGCGCTACACACTTACCTTTAAAAAATTTGAGCTAACATGCAAACACCATTAAAGTCTATGGGACTTGAACGTGAAAAATCTAAAGTGCTAATTTTAAAGGCTAATATGCACGTTATTGTCATAAAAAGTGTTTGGTGACCCGGGTCCTGACCTAGGGGACATGTATCAATGCATAAAAAAGTTTTAAAAACGGACGTTTTTTCGGGAGCAGTGATTTTAATAATGCTTAAAGTGAAACAATAAAAGTGAAATACTCCTTTAAATATCATACCTGGGAGTGACTATAGTATGCCTGTAAAGTGGTGCATTTTTCCCATGTTTAGAACAGTCCCTGCACAAAATTACATTTCTAAAGGAATAAAAGTAATTTAAAACTGCTTGCGGCTGTAATGTAATGTTGCCCCCCCACCAGCCCATTACCAGGCCCTTTGGGTCTGGTATGTATATTAAGGGGAACCCTGCACCCAAATTTAAAAAAAAAAGGCGTGGGGCCCCCAGGCCCTATATACCCTGAACAGCAGCAGTATACAGGCGGTCCCCGGGTTACAAACAAGATAGGGACTGTAAGTTTGTTCTTAAGTTGAATCTGTTTGTAATTTGGAACAGGTACATTTTGTAAGTGTAGCTCCAGCCAAAAAATCTATTTTTAAGCTTTTTGGATAACATGGGGAAGGGTTATCACCCCAGTAACATTTGTTTTGCTGTCTGTGCCCCTGTTCAGAAGATTTCACCTCAATGACAATTGGATTTTGAAAATTTTGGGTTATTAGGGAAACAAGGATTGGTGATAAAGCATCAGTGGAGACACCTTTTTTCCTTATTAACTCTTACAGGAGAGAATTGCCCTTCCTAGGGGTAGATTTCTTCTCACTTCCTGTACACTCACTCCGTTTCTAAGTAGAAGTCGTTTGTAAGTCAGATGTTTGAAAATAGGGGATTGCCTGTATATACTATACGGCCTGCCCTATACACTCTGTGGAAAATTGGGCCTTAAGTGTTGGTGGTACCAGAACACTGTAAGCCCTCACAGTTACTCTTGGTGGGAGCTGGAATGGGCCCTGCTGTGAAATATTATATCAAGAATTGTAACTATGCACCCCTGTTAAACAGGGGCATAAAAATTGGGCCTTAGGCAGCGGTGGTGGCACAACACTGTAAAGCCTCACAGATACTTTTGTTGAGCGCAGGAAAAGGCCCTGCTGTGAAATATTAGATCAAAAATTGTAATTATGCGCCCCTGGTAAACAGAGGCATAAAAATTGGGCCTTAGGCAGTGGTGGTGGTGGTGGTGGCACAACACTGTAAAGCCTCACAGATACTTTTGTTGAGCGCAGGAACAGGCCCTGCTGTGAAATATTAGATCAAAAGTTGTAATTACGCGTCCCTGTTAAACAGGGGCATAAAAATTGGGCCTTAGGCAGTGGTGGTGGTGGTGGTGGCACAACACTGTAAAGCCTCACAGATACTTTTGTTGAGCGCAGGAACAGGCCCTACTGTGAAATATTAGATCAAAAATTGTAATTACGTGCCCCTGTTAAACAGGGGCAGAAAAACTGGGCCTTAGGCAGTGGTGGTGGTGCCCTGAACCGAAAGTATTTCTAGAAGCTATCATCATGAAGATTGAGCAGGAATAGGATAGTCACTCAGCATAATAGGATAGTCACTCAGCGTATGCAGTCTTTAAGGGATCCCACATCCATAGAAAAATTAATCGGTTACATCAGCATCAGGTGCTTGGTAGCTGGTGATCCAAGACTGATTCATTTTTTGAATGTGAGCTGATCAACAGAGTCTGTGGACAGGCGCACTCTGTGATCGGTTACAAAGCCTCCAGCAGCACTGAATGTGCGTTCAGAAAGAACGCTGGATGCAGGACAGGCCAGTAGCTCAATTGCATATTGAGCAAGCTCTGGCCAGTGGTCCATCCTCAAGACCTAGTAACCCAGTGGATGTTCTGGTGGAAAGGTCCCAAGTCTGATCTTGCCCCTAGATATTCCTGAACTATGTAATTCAGACACTGGCGATGGTTGCTGGAACTGATCAGACCTGGGCGCTGAGGACTGAAGAATTATCTGAGGGCGTCGGTCAGCCGGTCACCTTCTCCACCGCTCTTTCTGTGACTGAATGAAGCTTCAGCAACACGTTGTCCAGCACCAGGAAATTTTAACCTCCCAGGCTCTGGAAACGCATTGCACAAACCTTTCTGCAAGGCCTCCCGAAGATGTTTCATACTCTGCTCCCTCTGCGAAGGCTGGATAAGTTCTGCAACCTTACCTTTGTAACATGGATCAAGAAGGTTTGCCAGCCAGTAATGATCCCTCTCCTTGATACCACAAATCCATATTCCTTTCGCAGGCTTTGCAGGATCAAGGAGGCCATGCAGCATAAGTTTGCAGAAGCATTCGATCCTGAGTCCTCTGGGTCACTAAGGATCACATGATCCTCAACCACCTCCTCCCAGCCACGTACAACACCATAGAAGTTTAACAACAACTATGGGTGCACTGTATGTATTGTGTACTGTGTACACCACCAGAAAAGTAGTAGCAACTGCACTAGGGGTGCAGGGTACTGTGTACACTAACAGAAGTGTAATAACAACTATGGGTGAACTGTATTGTGTACACCACCAGAAAAGTAGTAGCAACTGCACTAGGGGTGCACGGTACAGTGTACACTGACAGAAGTGTAATAACAACTATGGGTGTACTGTATTGTGTACACCACCAGAAAAGTAATAGCAACTGCATTAGGGGTGCACGGTACAGTGTACAATAACAGAAGTATAATAACAACTATGGGCGTACTGTATTGTGTACACCACCAGAAAAGGAGTAGCAACTGCACTAGGGGTGCACGGTACACTGTACACCAACAGAAGTGTAATAACAACTATGAGTGCACTGTATGTATTGTGTACACCACCAGGAAAGTAGTAGCAACTGCACTAGGGGTGCATGATACTGTGAACACCAACAGAAGTGTAATAACAACTATGGGTGTATTGTATGTATTGTGTACTGTGTACACCACCAGAAAAGTAGTAGCACTAGCAACTGCACTGCGGGTGCACGGTACTGTGTACACAAACAGAAGTGTAATAACAACTATGGGTGTACTGTATTGTGTACACCACCAGAAAAGTAATAGCAACTGCATTAGGGGTGCATGGTACAGTGTACAATAACAGAAGTATAATAACAACTATGGGCGTACTGTATTGTGTACACCACCAGAAAAGGAGTAGCAACTGCACTAGGGGTGCACGGTACACTGTACACCAACAGAAGTGTAATAACAACTATGAGTGCACTGTATGTATTGTGTACACCACCAGGAAAGTAGTAGCAACTGCACTAGGGGTGCATGATACTGTGAACACCAACAGAAGTTTAATAACAACTATGGGTGTATTGTATGTATTGTGTACTGTGTACACCACCAGAAAAGTAGTAGCACTAGCAACTGCACTGTGGGTGCACGGTACTGTGTACACAAACAGAAGAGTAATAACAACTATGGGGGTACTGTATGTATTGTGTACTGTGTACACCACCAGAAAAGTAGTAGCAACTGCACTACGGGTGCACGGTACTGTGTACACCAACAGAAGTGTAATAACAACTATGGGTGCACTGTATGTATTGTGTACTGTGTACAACACCAAAAAAGTAGTAGCACTAGCAACTGCACTACGGGTGCATGGTACTGTGTACACCAACAGAAGTTTAATAACAACTATGGGTGCACTGTATGTATTGTGTACTGTGTACACCACCAGAAAAGTAGTAGCACTAGCAACTGCACTACGGATGCACGGTACTGTGTACACAAACAGAAGTGTAATAACAACTATGGGTGTACTGTATGTATTTTGTACTGTGTACACCACCAGAAAAGTAGAAAAGTAGTAGCACTAGCAACTGCACTATGGGTGCACGGTACTGTGTACACCAACAGAAGTGTAATAACAACTATGGGTGTACTGTATTGTGTACACCACCAGAAAAGTAGTAGCAACTGTACTAGGGGTGAACGGTATTGTGTACACCACCAGAAGTCTAATAGCAACTATGGGTGCACTGTATGTATTGTGTACTGTGTACACCACCAGAAAAGTAGTAGCAACTGCTCTACGGGTGCACGGTACTGTGTACACCAACAGAAGTGTAATAACAACTGTGGGTGTACTGTATTGTGTACACCACCAGAAAAGTAGTAGCAACTGCACTAGGGGTGCATGGTACTGTGTACACCAACAGAAGTGTAATAACAACTATGGGTGTACTGTACTGTGTACACCACCAGAAAAGTAGTAGCAACTGCAGTATGGATGCACAGTACTGTATACTATGTACACCGCCTGAAGCATATTAGAAAAAGTACACCAGGAATGACCTGCAGTCAGATATAGCTAAACTGGATACAGTGGATATATATATATATCTATATATATACAGATATATATATATATATCTATAGATATATATATATATATCTATAGATATATATATATCTATATATATATATATCTATAGATATATATAGATATATATATCTATAGATATATATATATATATATGACTGTCTGTATATATATATATATATATATATATATATATATATTAAATACACTGCAGCTAACTGAGTAACCTGCCTGCCTGGAGTATATTAGAAAAAGTACACCAGGAACGGCCTGCAGTCAGATATAGCTAAAGTGGATACAGTGGATATATATATATATATAGATATAGATATATGTATCTAAATATATATATATATATATATATATATATATATATATATATATATATATATATATATATACATGAGACTGTCTGTATATATATTTTAAATACACTGCAGCTAACTGAATAACCTGCCTGCCTGTTCAATCTAAATGACACTCTCTCTCCCCATCAGCGTCAACAACACACTACACAGGGCCGACGTGCAGGCAGCCTTATATAGTGTGGGGCGTGGACTTAGTCCCCCTGAGCCATGATTGGCAAAAGGCACCCTGCCTTTGCCCAATTATGGCTCTCTTAGCTGAGGGCGCTGGGATTGGCCAAAGCACGCAGGTCATGGTGCATGCTTTGGCCAATCATCACACAGCAATGCACTGCGCTCCCGCAGTGCATTATGGGACGTTACATGCTGCTCAAATTTGGCGCGAACGGCCCATAATGTTTGGTTTTCAACGAACGGGCATGTTTTACCCGAACAGAAAGCTCATCCCTAGTGGCAATACAGTGAATGCATCCTTAATGATCAGCGATTGGCGTGGGGAAAAAAAGCCGAGGCAGCCTGAGCCTGTCATCGTGACGTAATGGCATAGGTAAGTGTTGATGGCCCTCTGCTGCATGTATAGCCACTGCAGCATTGCCAAAGTTGAATTCCACCTGGTGGGCATGTCACAAATCAGGCGGTTTATGGGCAGGTGAAATTCCCGCTGAATTTCAGCCAACCGAGCACTGAATAGATGTGTACAAGGAGGCAGGTTTATCCACTCTGGCAACTGCAGGGGGCTGCACACTTGTCTCTGCTTGCGTGGCAGAGGATGAGGAGGATGAGGAAGGTTTAGTAAGCCAGTCCACCACCTCCTGTGAAAGCTGTGGCTGGATAGCACGGGCAAACTCACTAATCAGAGGAAATGATGCCCTGCCTGAGGATTGACCACCAAGTCCACCGTTGCCTGTGGACACATTTGTTGCTGGCCCCCTTACAGTGCCAAGGGAATGTCTGCCTCTCCTTGTTGTCCTCCCACACATTATTGGGATGGAGGGGGCGGTGCAAATGTAAAGAAGAAGTTGAAATCTGTACGTAGATGCACTTTAATCAATGTAAAGAGGTGTTTGGTGCACTTTAATTTGAGTACTCAAGCTACACAGACACACTCCACGGATACAGTATAAAATATACTGCAATATAATGTGCCAAACGTACAGTGCCGCACAGAACTATATGGCATGAAACTGGCAGTAACGCACGCAAAACGATATGGCGTTAAACTGGCAGTAACGCACACAAAACGATATGGCGTTAAACTGGCAGTAACGCACGCAAAACTATATGGCATTAAACTGGCAGTAACGCACACAGAAGTAAATGGCGTTAAACTGGCAGTAATGCACAAAACGATATGGCGTTAAACTGGCAGTAATGCACACAGAATTATATGGCGTTAAACTGTCAGTAACGCACACAAAACTATATGGCATTAAACTGGCAGTAACACACACAGAACTATATGGCGTTAAACTGTCAGTAACGCACACAGAATTATATGGCATTAAACTGGCAGTAACGCACAAAACTATATGGCGTTAAACTGGCAGTAACGCACACGAAACGATATGGCGTTAAACTGCCAGTAACGCACACAGAAGTGAATGGCGTTAAACTGGCAGTAACGCACAAAACTATATGGCGTTAAACTGGCAGTAACGCACACAAAACGATATGGCGTTAAACTGGCAGTAACGCATGCAAAACTATATGGCGTTAAACTGGCAGTAACGCACACAGAAGTAAATGGCGTTAAACTGGCAATAATGCACAAAACTATATGACGTTAAACTGGCAGTAATGCACACAGAACTATATGGTGTTAAACTGGCAGTAACGCACACAAAACCATATGATGTTAAATTGGCAGTAATGCACACAGAAGTAAATGGCGTTAAAATTGCATTAACACACACAGAAGTAAATGGCGTTAAACTGGCAGTAACACACTCAAATAGACATGTTAAACTACACTGACGCTATCTGAACTGTCCCTACTCTAGCTATGCACTAATGTCAAGATTACTGACATGGTCTCACTACACTACACTGAAACTATATGAGCTGCCCCTACTCCACACTAATGTATGTATGAATGACACGGTCTCACTACAGTGAAACTATCTGAGCTGTCCCTACTCTAGCTGCACACTATGCAAAGCTGAATTTTGGTCCTCCTCACTACACTCACACTATCCCTAGACTGACACTAAACTAATATTCTACACTGACAATTGAAGCAAAATAGTACCGTATAGCACACTAACTGATAGCACTGAACAGAGCCCTGTTCTATCTCTCTCCACTCTGAAATCACACTGAAAATGGCTGCCATTAAAAGAATACTTTTATACTGTGGGGCGGGAATGAGCCATGATTGGATAAAGTTATAATGAGAGTGTCCAATCATGACTCTGACATTGCTCTGTGCCCTGATTGGCTGAAGCTTTCACTGCTTCAGCCAATCAGGGCTTACAATTCACTGTTCAGCACCGCAATGCATTGTGGTCAGTTCGAGGGGGGGGGGGCGAACAAATGGTAGAACTACCCATTTCTTCGGCTGTTTGTCGAACGTCCGAACAGCTAAAGGTTGCCCATCCCTAATAATGAGTACAATCTGCAGTATAACATCAAAGTGTGGTACAGTCACAAAGCAGTAATGGTATGCCCAACGGTAGTTAGTGAAAATGTTCAGACACCAGCAAGGAAGGAATGAGGGAAGGAGGTGTGGAAAGGGTAGGAGGGGAGGGGAGACAAAGAGGGTCACAAGCAGCTAGAGAACCCACATTGCAAAGTTAAAAACAAACAGCCAGAGTAGGTCATGGATTGAACTGTATCACCTTGCGCATCAACCCCAACAGCTCCAGATCTTACCGAACTTGTGTGGGCAGTTCCTAGTAGCGTAAGCTTACTTGTAAAAGGGAAGGGTGCTGTTGATAGCCATTTTTAATGCACTCACAGTGGGAGGTGTTGGAGATTTCCAGTGTAAAAGAATTTCTCTATGTGCATAGTATGCAGAGTAGAACACAAAAAGTTGTGTATATCTGGCAGTCTGTGTATAGGTACTTACGCGGTACTATATACAACTGAGAAAATTATGAAAAAAAAATGTATATAAAATATTCCTAATCAAAGCTGTAGTACACTGCTAAACCCAAAAAAATAAAAAAAATTAAAAACAGTTAAAAAAATTATTAGTGTGGTGACACAAAATAAACCACCTAAATTCCAAAAGCGAACAGCTGCAACCATTAACTAGTGAACTCCAACACAAAAAATAGAGCAATAATATGTGTAAAATTGGTGCTCTACTTCTGAAAAAAAACATTTCTATATTATTGAGCAATCAATCATAAAGGGCAAAAAGGCATGATGACATATTGTGCATAGAACATACAGTGGGGACGGAAAGTATTCAGACCCCCTTAAATTTTTCACTCTGTTATATTGCAGCCATTTGCTAAAATCATTTAAGTTCATTTTTTTCCTCATTAATGTACACACAGCACCCCACATTGACAGAAAAACACAGAATTGTTGACATTTTTACAGATTTATTAAAAAAGAAAAACTGAAATATCACATGGTCCTAAGTATTCAGACCCTTTGATCGGTATTTAGTAGAAGCACCCTTTTAATCTAATACAGCCATGAGTCTTTTTGGGAAAGATGCAACAAGTTTTTCACACCTGGATTTGGGGATCCTCTGCCATTCCTCCTTGCAGATCCTCTCCAGTTCTGTCAGGTTGGATGGTAAAGGTTGGTGGACAGCCATTTTTAGGTCTCTCCAGAGATGCTCAATTGGGTTTAAGTCAGGTCTCTGGCTGGGCTATTCAAGAACAGTCACGGAGCTGTTGTGAAGCCACTCCTTCATTATTTTAGCTGTGTGCTTAGGGTCATTATCTTGTTGGAAGGTAAACCTTCGGCCCAGTCTGAGGTCCTGAGCACTCTGGAGAAGGTTTTTGCCCAGGATATCCCTGTACTTGGCCGCATTCATCTTTCCCTCAATTGCAACCAGTCGTCCTGTCCCTGCAGCTGAAAAACACCCCCACAGCATGATGCTGCCACCACCATGCTTCACTGTTGGGACTGTATTGGACAGGTGATGAGCAGTGCCTGGTTTTCTCCACACATACTGCTTAGAATTAAGGCCAAAAAGTTTTATCTTGGTCTCATCAGACCAAGGAATCTTACTTCTCACCATCTTGGAGTCCTTCGGGTGTTTTTTAGCAAACTCCATGCGGGCTTGGAGTGTCTTGCACTGAGGAGAGGCTTCAGTCGGGCCACTGTGCCATAAAGCCCCGACTGGTGGAGGGCTGCAGTGAGGGTTGACTTTCTACAACTTTCTCCCATCTCTCAACTGCATCTCTGGAGCTCAGTCACAGTGATCTTTGGGTTCTTCTTTACCTCTCTCACCAAGGCTCTTCTCCCCCGATAGCTCAGTTTGGCCGGACGGCCAGCTCTAGGAAGGGTTCTGGTCGTCCCAAATGTCTTCCATTTAAGGATTATGGAGGCCACTGTGCTCTTAGAAACCTAAAGTGCAGCAGAAATGTTTTTGTAACCTTGGCCAGATCTGTGCCTTGCCACAATTCTGTCTCTGAGCTCTTGAGGCAGTTCCTTTGACCTCATGATTCTCATTTGCTCTGACATGCACTGTGAGCTGTAAAGTCTTATATAGACAGGTGTGTGGCTTTCCTAATCAAGTCCAATTAGTATAATCAAACACAGCTGGACTCAAATAAAGTGGTAGAACCAACTCAAGGATGATCAGAAGAAATGGACAGCACCTGAGTTAAATATATCAGTGTCATAGCAAAGGGTCTGAATACTTAGGACCATGTGATATTTCAGTTTTTCTTTTTTAATAAATCTGCAAAAATGTCAACAATTCTGTGTTTCTCTCTCAATATGGGGTGCTGTGTGTACATTAATGAGGAAAAAAAATTAACTTAAATGATTTTAGCAAATGGCTGCAATATAACAAAGAGTGAAAATTTTAAGGGGGTCTGAAAACTTTCCGTCCCCACTGTAAGTACGGAGCGAGCGCCTCTCCACCGGCTGGGGCTGGGGTTTCCCAGGTGAGTATGGACAGGGCTTCCAGTTTGGGGGGGGGGGTTGGCGGCGGAGGGGGTTCGTCTGGCAGACGTAGCTTGATGTGAGGTATGCGTTTGCTATGATGGCCACCCCCTTGCTAGCGTTTGCTATGAGGGCTCACTTTGGGTAGGAGGTGAGGGGTAAGATTTGGAAGGTGACTATGTGGAGAAATGTAATTGGGATAAGGTTAAGCCAGATGAGAGCAAAGCGGTGGAAGAGGAGTAGCGGCATTATCGCCCTATTCTGCGTACTTTTGTTAAGGGAATACAGGCGTTTAACTGGCGAGCGTTAAAACAGTGCTGGAGAATTGTTCACCTTTATTCGGTTCCATTAGTCAGGTCCAGAGGGGCCCAAGCCTCTTTGCCATTCGGCTAGGCAGCGCAAGGGGTGCTGTTGACAGTTTACAAAGAACAGTTGCAAGTTCGGGGGATCCTGTTGTTTTTGCCACGATTGGTCAGGCTGCGGAGGTGCCCATTCCTTGTACGTGTCTAAGTAAGTATCTGAACAGGGGAGCGGCGCATACACCGTGGTTGGGCTTTAAGTAGGGGTTCCCGTTTCCCAGCTTGTTGGCGGAATTGCCTCTTGTCTCAGCCAACCTGCAATCAGCAAACAAAAATAGCTGGATGTGGTTTCTAGTAAACCACGGAAGAAGGTATCTTTGAGGTAGAATATCGGGTCATTTGCTAGGCTGCCATTGGGGGTCCTGGTGGTTTCGCTGTTGGGGGTACCGAATCAGTTTCGGCTTATTCTTCACTTTTCCCACCCGCAGGGTGGGTCGGTGAGCGACGAGATTGATCATTCCCTTTATACAGTGTATTATGCATCTTTTGAGGAGGCAGTGCGGTGGGTTCAGCGGTTTGGTAGGGTGGGCGTTGATGCAAGGTCCGACATTGAGGTGGCTTTTGGTCTGTTGTCGGTGCACCTGGATAGTGCACGTTTGTTGGGGTGGGGTTGAGAGAGAGAATATTTTGTGGGCGAATGCCTGCCTCTGGGTGCGTTGTCCGTATTTTGAGTTGGTCAGTTCTTTTCTCGAGTGGGTGGTCAAGGTTTTTTGGGTCCTTGCTCGATTTTGCAATCTGGATTATTGGTTTGTTATAGGCCCTCTGGACGTACGGCCTTGTCTTATTTTGTTAGCCACTATTCAACCTGTGAGGGTGTTAACAAAAAATTTTGGGTATCATTATTGATCCTGATTTTATGACATGGCGGCTACCACGTGATAGGCTGTAAGATCTCCGTGTGTTGGTTCGGCCGTGGCCAGCCGCGCTAAGGTGAAGTGTCTGGGCTTTTAGCCATTGTTAGTACTTGATTTGATTGTAGCTGTATTAGTGCAATTGTGACAGAGAAAATTGAGTACTGTCCGTGATACTTTTTTTATTTGCACTAGCATACAATTTTTCAGGACAAGCTTTCGGGGTATGTCCCCTTGGACCTTGAAGAAGGGGACATACCCCGAAAGCTTGTCCTGAAAAATTGTATGTTAGTGCAAATAAAAAAAGTATCACGGACAGTACTCAATTTTTTCAGCCATTGTTAGGGAAGCTCAACTTTGCGTGGCGCATTATGCCGTGGGGAGGGGATTCTGCAGACGCTTGGCTGCTGCAGGGGGGTTCTGGCCCGTAGCGCTTTGTTCGGATAGGTTGGGTTCACAGGGAAGATTTTCAGGTGTGGCAGGTGTTTCTGGAGCTGTACAACGACAGTCGTTCTGGTTGGCGCCGGCGGTACAGGCGAGGGAACGTGAGCTGTTTATGGACGCCGTAGGGTCGGTAGCCTTTTCGGATTACTTTCAGGGGCGGTGGTACACAGACCAGTGGCCAGATTAGTTGGCGGGTCTGCTGCGCTCGGTACTTTAATGTTATTGGAATTGTCCCCCATAGTGTTGACAGTGGAACCTTGGGGTGGGTTGTGTAAGAACCGGAGGGTTCGTGTTCATTGAGTTAACATGGGGGTGGCACATGAGATTAACTCTCGGTCGGCAACGTCTTTGCCGGTAGTTCGTTTGGGACATCATTTGGTACGGTGTTTAACAAGTAATTTTGTTTTATCTGCTGCCCATATCCCAGGGTTCGAGAAGGAGGTGGCTTTCTCGCTTGCAGCGGGACACTTTCCGTCGGTTGGCATAGGAGGCGGAGCCGATAGGGGTCCAGTGCTCCAGTGGATCATGGTAGCCTGTTCTGGCACTGTGATGTCGTTGGTTCGGCAGGCAGTAGCGGAATACACCTGACGGTCTTACGAGCGGACTTGGTGGGAATAGCCTTAGCTGGTGAGTGACATGGGTGATTGTGCCAGCAGTGGCGATAGTCTCAATACGTTTCTTTAATTTTTAGGAGGAACTGTGAAGAAGGGGTGTCTGTGGGGTCCTGTAATTACAAGATGGCTGTTTTAGCAATTTGCTTAAATTGGGTGGGTTTAGACCGTTACCTAGGCTTTCATAGTGAGTAAGGTTTTTAGGGGTTACAGGTATGGGCACTCTGGGCCTTATTCCAGTACGCCCAGTGCTGTGGGAATGTTATAGGGGTGTTTCCCTGGGTTTGTTTTTTCACCTTTGAAGTTCAGCTGTTTCAGATTACTGTTGTGGCGGCGATAAGAGTGGGTGAATTGGTCAGTCCTTCCGAATTGGTGGCGGTGGTTCAGATGTCCTGGATGGCTCGGGATAAGGTGAGTTGGGTATGCTGCTTGTTCACAAATCTAAGACGGATCCTTTCATCAAAGGTGTCAGGTTGTATTGGGGAGGGCTTCTGGGCCGGCCTTCGGCCCGGTTACAGTACTTCAGGAGTGGTCAGGGATACGGCCTCCTGGTGGGAACGCCCGTTTATTCACGAAGATGGGTGGCCTTTGGCCAGGTTTCATTTTGTGGCAGTGTTCAAACTATGCCTGAATGTGAGGGGGGGGGGGTTCTCTGTGAAGGACTATTTGTCCCTTTCATTTAGAATTGGGGCGGCGACTGAGGCATCGCGATGGGGTTTATGATCATATCTTTCAGTGCGTTGGGCATTGGGAATTGCATCGGTTCGAGTGTAGGTTCGCCCTTACCTCGGTGATGGGTGGGAAAGGGGGGGTGGACCCCTTCTCGTGTTTCCAGTGTCTGTGTTTTTTGTTTATCCTGTGGGCTGTGTTTTGGGGCTGTGTATGGTGGGTAGTGTGGTGGTGATTGGTTTTGTGTTTACGTTCCTGCTGTGTTTTTGTCTTCCAATCCCGATGTGTAAGATGTGTATCCAGGGCCATGTTTACATGCACTGGGGGGCAACAGGGGCATTGGTGAGGCCAGAGAGGAGACAGTTGGGTTCCCCCCGGACACAGGCCATGGTACGGTGGTTAGGTATAATGGGTATGTGGTGGCCCAGAGTACTGCAAACAGTCAACAATACTCTCCAAGGGATGTTGCCCCTGGATGTACTGTGGTGGTATGTGGGGGGGGGGGGCAACGACCTTTGCCTCAGGGCTTGTGGAGAACTCATTAGGGATGTGAAGTGGGAATTTTTCTCTGACTTCGTATGTCCTTCCTGGACACGGGGATAGTATGGTCAGACATTATTGGTAGGGCGGACTGGAGGGGGGGGTCCCGGTCTGTGGTAGGAAAAAATAAGACCAGGATATACTGGTTAACAAGGCAGTGGCTTAGTTTGTGGTCCGTGATGGGGGGACTGGCGTTCACCACCGCAAACGGAGGGTGACATAGGCCTTTATTTGAGGGGCAAGGGGGTACAGCTGTCCGCAGAGGGCATTGATCTGTAGTTTATGGGGCTCCTGGTAGGGCTATAACGGGCCTTATGACTGTGGCGGGTCGCCCACGCGTAAGGTGTCACTGGTGGGCGTCTGTGGCAGGGGTCTCTGGTTCCTGAAGATCGGAATTGGTGGTTAGTATATATACATATATGGATGTATATATATAATATATGGTGTGGTACGGGTTGGGACCTATCTCGGTATGGGTACCTTCCCTATCTGGAAATATGGGCTATTGGTCACTGTGCTGAATGGTGCAAGAAGGTGATAATCATTTGTCCCTGTGCTGGTCGGATCTCACGGCTAGGGGCCAGGGTGTTGTGGTGGTGGTGGTCAGCCGGTGAGATAGCATTCATTACCTTCTTTCAGGACCTCAGACGTAGCAGCCAGTTAATTGGTTGGTGTTATATATGTTTATATATGTATACATAGATATGGATATAGATATATATATCTATATAGATATATAGATATATTTATACATATATAGATATATACATCTATATTTATATATATTTGTATTGAAAGTAAAAAAGGTTATTTTATAATGTGGATAACCTTGGAATTAATAAAGGGCCATTTATTTGGCCATTTAACCAAGAAGGTGTTATGTGTTTAATTCTAATAATTTAAGTTCAATAATAAAGGTGAGCTAAGGTTGGTTGCCCAGTAATATACCAAACCGCTGCTTTTCTAGTTCTTTTTAACACAGCTGAACACAGCTCCAAACTACAGAGCCGTGTGCAGCTGTATACATGGGCATTACAGATATGAAAGCAGCATATTTTGCACCCGTGTGCATGAGTCCTAAAAAAGTGCCTTGGGTTTCAGATCTCCTGATTTGCATACTTGGTCCTGATCAATAACAAAAAAGAGTCAGAAAATCTTCATGACAGCCAGGAAACTGCCATTTTCAGAATGCATGTGTGAGGAGTGAGAGGAGAGGCTCTTTACAGGCGCTTTGCAGGCGCTATTTTTAGCGCTATAGCACCTGTAATGCGCCTCAGTGTGAAAGCAGCCTTACTGCAAGGGTTAATTGCTCGTTTTTTCAGGGGAGAAGAAGAACACTCTACTTACTTGATCCTCTGATCCCTCTGTAGATGGTGCTCCCCCACTCCAGTGGTGGACTGTCCCTCAATGTCAACATGTCCAATGCAGGGCTACTGACTTTGCACTGGTTGTGATGATGTTAAGAGCCTAGTGTGGGCACAGCCCCACTGCAAGGGATAATTTTATAGTTGCCTGGAGTTAGGCTTTTAAGAATCCTTGTTCCACAAACTGTTCATTTCAACAATAATATTCCCATGAAATTATGTGTGCAATTAACATTTCCAGGCATGTTATCTACCTGTAGAGATCCTACCTTGTGTAAACATCCAAAAGCCCTGAGGCTGGTGCTCAGTGCAAGCTAATGTAAGCCCTAGCACCTGCTCCAATAACACAGGGGCTAGATGTGCTTGTGCATACCACACCTATTTAAATCTTAAATCTTCAACAGTTTGATTTATGCAAATTATAAGAGATTTGTGAATCCTTTGTGTCAAAGAGGATTCCCTGAAGGTTTGGAACCTAAGAAATGGCAATAATTTAGCATGGACCCTTTAATTGGGCTTGGGTGGCATTTCCAAGTCATGGCCCTCATAGTTACCAATTGACAAGTTTTGATGAGCAGGGTGACAAATGCAACCATATGCTGAGGCTTAGTCTGAGGTGCAGCGTTTTTTGGGTTTCACCAACTTCTATAGAGGATTCATCAAGGGATTCTCTGCAATCATCACCCCATCACACAATTGACCAAACTGCACATGCATTTCGACTGGCGCCCAGAAGCACAAGAGGCTTTCAAGACCTTCAAGGAACTGTTTACATCAGCACCTATCCTAGGCCACCCTAATCCTTCCTTACCCTATATTCTTGAGGTAGATGCAATAGGGACAGTGGTCTCACAACACCAGGGATTAAAAGACTTATTACATCCGGTGGCCTTCTTCTCCCGCCCCAGCGGAGAGGAACTATGATGTGGGAGACTGAGAACTACTTGCCATCAAGACAACTTTAGAGGAATGGAGATTACCTACTAGAAGGCACAGCACATCCACAAGAACTTGGAATATCTACGATCTGCAAGACACTTGAGGCCATGTCAATCTCGGTGGGCACTGTTCTTCACTTGATTCTATTTCCACATCAGGTATTGACCAGGATCAAAGAACGTCAAACCAGATGCACTTGGATGTATGATGACCTAAAAAAATCTTCTGTACCAGATACCATCCTACCCGCAGGCAACTTTTTGCTTCTACAAACTGATCTTTGTAACAGAAGGAATCAGAGTAAAAGTGTTAAAACTCCTTCATGATCACCCACTGGCAAGTCACTTCAGCATAACAAAGACTATAGACTTGGTACGGTGTACCTTCTGTTGGCTGGATTTAGAGGGATTCTGTAAGAATTATGTGCATCCTTGTCCCCTCTGCACTCGAAGTAAGACTGCAAGAAGTAGAGCATGGGGGCTACTGAAACCACCACCAGTGGCCGATAAACCATGAAGAATGATCTTGATGGACTTTATTGTGGAACTCCCCCATCAGAGGATTGTACAGCAATCTTTGTGGTAGGAGATAGGCTATCAAAGATGGCCCACTTCCTACCATTAAAGAACACTCCATCTGCTATGGAGATGGCCAGGGTCTTTATTAAAGAAATCGTGAGACTACATGGGGTCCCCGTGAACATTGACCGGGGAGTGCAGTTTACCTCACGCTTCTGGAGAGCATTATGCATGGTCCTGAAAATTTAGCTGTCCTTGTCCTCAGCATATCACCCCCAGACAAATGGACGAACAGAAAGGACAAATCAGACACTTGAACAGTACATCCGGTGATTCACATCCTTCGTTCAGAATGACTGGGTTTTATTGTTACCCTTGGCAGGGTTTGCTTGTAATAATGCCAGCCACTCCGCCACTGGACAGTCCCTGTTTTTTGCAAATTATGGGTTCTAATTTGTCTTTCTTGCCTGACTTTGTTTCTGAGTCCTCAGTTCCAGCGGTACAGAGCACAATGGATTTCCTCAGCCACAACAACAGGGTACTACAGGAAGCAGTGACTAAGGCACAGATGGATAACAAACAAGCATTCAACAAGAGGAGACATGGCTTCCTGACCATCCTGATTCTCTCCAAAACTGACCCTGACTTGCCTTGACCCTGGTTCTTTTATATCCACTTGATTCTCTGCTGCCAAACCTCTGCCTGAACTTTGACCATTCTTTTGCCAGATTGCTTTGAGGTATCTGATCTCCTGTGTATAACCTGGCTTGTCTGACTCTGCACCAGTCTCCTCAGCTTCTTCAGTAGACCTGCATCCACAACGTGCCTGCATCCACAGCCAGCCAGCACCTGCTGCTACTGCTGCCATCTGCTTCTCCTACCTACCTGCTAAAGGTTAATATCGCAGGCCCTCCTACCTCACCGCGCTCTCGCAGCCGCTGTTGCAACCTCAGTGATCCTTGAACTGGGACTGTACGAGAGGCCTTCCTCTGCTCATCAGGCTTTGCTCGAAAGGTATGTGACAGCTGTCCACAAGGTTTAGGAGTGTGTCTATGGGAATGTTTGACCATTCTTCCAGAAGCACATTTGTGAGGTCAGGCACTGATGTGGTCAAGAAGGCCTGGCCCACAGTCTCTGCTTTAATTCATCCCAAAGGTGTTCTATTGGGTTGAGGTCTGGCCAGTGAAGTTCCTCCACCTCAAACTCACTCATCCATGTCTTTATGGACCCTTGCTTTGTGCACTGATGCGCAGTCATGTTGGAACAGGAAGGGGCCATCCCTAAACTGTTCCCACAAAGTTGGGAACATGAAATTGTCCAAAATGTCTTAATATGCGGATGCCTTAAGAGTTCCCTTGACTGGAACTAAGGGGCCAAGTCCAACGCCAGGAAAACAACCCCACACCATAATCCCCTCTCCACCAAATAATTTGGACCAGTGCACAAAGCAAGGTCCATAAAGACATGGGTGAGTGAGTTTGGAGTGGAGGAACTTGACTGGATAGCACAGAGTCCTGATCTCAAACTATGGACAGCCTTCCCAGAAGAGTTGAAACTGTTATAGCTGCAAAGGGTGGGCAAACTCAATATTGAACCCTTTGGACTAAGACTGGGATGCCAATAAAGTTCATGTGTGTGTAAAGGCAGGCATCCCTATACTTTTAGTATTATAGTATATGTCAAAATCACTCTTGCCCTCTTTGCAATAGTCATGTGTTACTGTTCTCTGCATAGGTCACTGGCAGGCGAGTGGTTATATGCTGAGATCAGCTGCTTTTGACAAAAAATAATATTTGCATATAAATAACAACACTGTTTGGACTACTTAGTCTGTACATTTTAGAGAAAAAAAGGAATGTGTTTGAAATTTCTGATGGAGTGGATTAGGAAGGTAAAACTATATTTACATTCTTAGGGTACCGAAAGATTCACTTTAGAAGTACAACTAATCCTTTAACAGGTGCATATTAGTAACATTGACGGAGCTGTGGGTATCAGAATGAGCATATTTGAACCTTTACTACATGCTTATGCTTAGTAAGAGATCTGCCAGTGTGCGACCAGATTAAAACTCTGTCTTTAGACAAGATTTTTTCACAACAGTAAATGAACCTAAAATATATACATGCTGGGTAGCATCACAGGTCGTTAATCTTTTTATGACATTATTTTAAAATGCAATTTCATCTGATTGCTTTTCACCTTCTATTTTTGTTAGGCTATAAGGTTTTCCTCTGCAGAAATATCCTATTAACTTTATCATGGTGGCGTTCTTGTAGCTCACGGTTTTATGCTTAATGCCAGCTCCTCTTGCTCCACTAAGTTATCCTTACAATAACAATAAGTGAGTAAAATGAAGCTTGTGCTAAGAGGAACATGCTGAGCATTATACAATCCAAGCTTTTATTTCTTATGCTTCAAAGAGAGTTTAACAACAATATTATTTTCATAAAATGCTGTGTCGGATAATGCCACAAAGATCCTTTGATTGTGTTGAGATTGTCACTAATGCTGTTATATCCTGTAGTTCTTTTAGAATTAGGCATTCTTCTCCCTTCCTCAGAGAACCCCAACCTGAGCAGGAAATACGTTTTTGTAAACAAATTCAAAGAAATTGCGCTTGTGCTGTTTAGTCTGCTTTAGATATGTGGTAGCATTTAGTCTTCATTGTTAGAGTGTGATCAGAACTTAACCTGTGCCGTGCGCTTTGTTCAGACAAAAAACTGATAAAAAGGTGCTTGGTCTGGAGACACTTCCTGGTCTCCAATGAAACACACATTTCTGGACACATTTATTTTCTTTTGTGTTGTATATAGATTTCAACCTTACATTCATTAACTACAACACAATAATAAGTATCAATTACATGTATACATATGGTACCATGAGCCAAGTCCTGGTGGATATTTTTCCACAACTATTCTCAGTAAAATATCGCACCTTTGCATGGCCAACAATGGACATGCTAAAATAGGAGTTTTAAAAATCTTGACTAATGTCAAAAATAAAGGCATTGGGACTGACTTACTCAAGTAGAAAATGTACACTTTTGCAAAGTATTTGCTTTCTTTAGTAAATAAGATGAAGTTGTGTTAATTTCAAACATCTAATCATGTGTAGCTAGTTTTGCACCCTGGTCCTTCAAGGGAGGGCTGCCATTCTGCCCATGCTTCGGCAAAACATTAGCCACCTTGCTACTATGCTTTTTCTCCCAGGTCACCATAGGGCTGTGCGGTTGGGCTAAGAGGAGACAGAGTAAAGATGACTGTGATTGGCCATCCAACACTCTGAAGCCCCATCCACTGAACCTGGAGGAGAAGGGGACTGCAATGACTTATGGGAAATGTAATTCCCTTAAAGAGACAGAGCCCTGTGGAGAAGAGAATCTGGACTAGAGACCTCATAGTCCCTGGGGTATCTGAGGAAGACTAAAGAGAGGAGAGATATCTGTAACAACACAAAAGCAGAGAGAGCGCACATCCGCCCTAGTGTAATACAATTTATTAAGAGCAACACTTAAAACTTCACCCGATACACTCACATTGTACCATAGTAATGTTGAGCATGTCTGTGTCTGAATAAACTCTCCTGGATGATTGCTGCAAGGTCTGTATGAATAGCAAACTACCATAAGGCCAGCTGACAGCCTGAGAAGACAAGAAACCGCTGATGCCGATCGCCGGCATGCCCAGGCTACTGCGCATGTGCCTGGTCCAGCCAACATTGGGGTACTGCTTGGCTGACTTCAGTGGAAATGCAGACATTAAACCTAGGTGATTTGCTTGGTGGATGGCCCTCAAAAAGAAAATTTTTTTTTTTTTTCTACAGACATAAGGGCTAGTAATATATCTGTACCTATACAGTATCTCACAAAAGTGAGTACACCCCTCACATTTTTGTAAATATTTTATTATATCTTTTCATCTGAAAAAAAACTGAAGAAATTACACTTTGCTACGATGTAAAGTAATAAGTGTACAACTTGTATAAAAGTGTAAATTTGCTGTCCCCTCAAAATAACTCAACCCACAGCCATTAATGTCTAAACCGCTGGCAACAAAAGTGAGTACACCCCTAAGTGAAAATGTCCAAATTGGGCCCAAAGTGTCAATATTTTGTGTGGTCACCATTATTTTCCAGCACTACCTTAACGCTCTTGGGCATGGAGTTCACCAGAGCTTCACAGGTTACCAATGGAGTCCTCTTCCACTCCTCCATGATGAAATCACGGAGCTGGTGGATGTTAGAGACCTTGCGCCCCTCCACCTTCCGTTGAGGATGCCCCACAGATGCTCAATAGGGTTTAGGTCTGGAGAAATGCTTGGCCATCCATCACCTTTCCCCTCAGCTTCTTTAGCAAGACAGTTGTCGTCTTGGAGGTGTGTTTGGGGTCATTATCATGTTGGAATATTGCCCTGTGGCCCAGTCTCTGAAGGGAGGGGATCATGCTCTGCTTCAGTATGTCACAGTACATGTTGGCATTCATGGTTCCCATAATGAACTGTAGCTCCCCAGTGCCGGCAGCACTCATGCAGCCCCAGACCATGACACTCCCACCACCATGCTTGACTGTAGGGGAGACACACTTGTCTTTGTACTCCTCACCTGGTTGCCACCACGCACGCTTGGCCCCATCTGAACCAAATAAGTTTATCTTGGTCTCACCAGACCACAGGACATGGTTCCAGTAATTCATGTCCTTAGTCTGCTTGTCTTCAGCACACCGTTTGCAGGCTTTCTTGTACATCATCTTTAGAAGAGGCTTCTTTCTGGGATGACAGCCATGCAGACCAATTTGATGCAGTGTGCGGCATATGATCTAAACACTGACAGGCTGACCCCCCACCCCTTCAACCTCTGCAGCAATGCTGGCAGCACTCATACGTCTATTTCCCAAAGAGAACAACTGGATATGACGCTGAGCACGTGCACTCAACTACTTTGGTCGACCATGTTCTCATAGGCTGCAAATGCTGGAATCCACCTGCACGAGCTGTCAGCTGCACTTCAGAGACACGGACGTTTAGGAGAAAACCACCCCTGGATTTTGCTGCAGGATTACTATCATGCTTGTGTTTATGCTCCCTTTGTGAGTAGTTTCAATTTTGACTTATCATTAAATGGTTTACCAATACTGCACTTAGAGGTGCTGTGTTTCTTTTCCTTTGTTGCATTGCAGAGACTGCTCCTAGCTCTTCACACTGGCTGCCCTTAGTGCTGGTACATGGATTCCTCTCCCTCTTCATCTTAGAGACTGTTACTATGGACTTTGTCCCTCCTATTGAGAGACTTTTTTAATCACATTTATTTGATCTGTGTACAACTCCAGGGTCTCTCCTCAAAGGAGCGCTGAGTTTATTTTTTTCTCTTCATTGTCATGCTGGACAGAATAATGCTGTTTTCCCTATGGAGTATTCTAATTTTGTATATGTGCAGCTGCTTATTTCTGTTTTTTTATACTGTATTCATATGAATAAAGCTTGTTATTATTTGTAAAAATGTAGTGTGCTCCTATGCCCATTATAGTCCCATATAGAGGGTTGGTTCAGTGGATACTACACACAGCAGTGGTCTTCCGGTGCAGGGGGTGAGAAGCAGTGACCGAGACAGAAAAGGATCACATAGTTGGTCCTCTTCTTCCTATCCCTCATCTATTCACAAAACTTCTTGTATTCTTTTCACAGAGTGGAAGGCATTCTGTGAATGAACGAGGTAAAGGGAGGGACAGATTAATGTCAGGATCTCTCTGCACCCATTCACAGTATGCCCTGTATTTTGTGGCTGGAGTTCCTCCTAATAAAAAAGCTACAGCAGCAGAAGATGTATATGGCATACTGGACATGTTCATTATTACATTCCATTTTAGTTTTACGGGAAGATTAAAAATAAAAACCAAAAAAAAATTAAAGCAAATTAAAGGCTATTTTTTTTAAACTAAAATAAAAAAGGAGGTTTTACTTACCTGCTCTGTGCAATGATATTGCAATGATATTGCACAGAGTGGTACCTTAGCTCCTCCTCTGGAAGTCCCTTGCTGGTACTGTCTGTTTCTCCCTACAGGTGCCTCTTTAGCAAGTTGCCTATAGACATACGCAGGCATGTACCTGCCATCGGGACTACCAGGAGTTTCCCAGTGGGCCAATGTGGACCGGTTTCAGTGACAGCGGACCGCCGCCCCCCCCCCCCCCCAGCGCTCCTCTGTCCCCCCCTCCCCCACAGTGCTCACCTCCTCTCTCTGGCTAGTTATGCAGTGCGACTGAATAATGACATTTTCCTCAGGAGTCAGCACTGAGAAGCTCAACATACGATCTGGAAGGAGGACAGCCACACACAGCTGTAACATAAGCTTCCTCTGCACTCGTTCTCCTGCTCTTTCCTTCCCCAGCTCTCCATCTAGATTCTCCGTGACAGCAGACAGGATGTCATTATTCAGTCGCACTGCATAACTAGCCAGGGAGAGGAGGTGAGCGCTGCGGGGGGGGGGGGGACAGAGGAGCACATAGGGGACCAGAGGTGCATGAGGGGAAAGAGAGGAGCATGGGGGGGGGCAGAAGCAAGCAGGGAACTAGCAGAGCAGATGGGGGACCAGAGCAGAATGGGGGGAATAGAGGAACATGGGGGGGACCAGAGAAGTATGCGGGGACCAGTGGAGCACATAGGGGACCAGAGCAGCATGGTGGAATAGAGGAGCATGGGGGGGGACCAGAGGAGCACATGGGGGTCCACAGAAGCATGCGGGGGACCAGAGGAGCATGCGGGGGACCAGCTGAGCACATGGGGACCAGTGAAGCATGGGGGGAATAGAGGAGCATGGGGGGACCAGAGGAGCACGCAGGGGACAAGCGGAGCACATGGGGGACCCGAACAGCATGGGGGGGAATAGAGGAGCAGGAGAGGAATGCAGAATCATGTGGGGGGGACAGAGAAGCATGTCAGGGACCAGAGGAGCGGGGGGGACCAGAGGAGCACAGGGGGGACCAGAGAAGCACGAGGGTACAGAGGAGCATGGGAGGAGAGAAGGAGGAGCGGCTGATGAAAAGCCATCCAGAGGGATCGGTACTCACAGCTGTCCCAGCCACATCGATCATACCTGGCTGTCCCCCGTGTCTTCTTCCTCCTCCAGCGCCTGTGTTCTCCTTCAACACCCCCCTTCATCCCTGGCCCCCTCCGTGTCCTCCTCATCCATCCCACTGTGCCTGCGTGCCCTCCACCCCACCTCATCCCCCACAGCCCGCTTCCCTCCTCTCCTCTCCCGCGAGCTGGGGGGGGGGGGAACTGTCAGGATGGAGAGCGGAGGAAGGTCCCTTCTTTTTCTGAATGGGACATAGAAAGCGTTTGTTACCGATCACTCTCTATGTCCTGTGATAACTGAGCAGAGTAAACTGTGTGTTAATCTGCTTCAGTTTATGAATGGGGGGGAGATGGGAAATACACAAAATGCCTCTGATACACTCGTGCATGAGATTTTTTTTTATCCTTTTGTTTTTTAATTTAAATACTTTTTTATTGTTTCTCAAATAGCAAAAAGATGTTACAACATTGTGATACATTATGTCATTTTTTGCGATACTTAAAACATTTATTACTTTATCATTCCATCCCTGTCCTCCCAACCCACCCCCACCTTCCCTCCCCCACACCACTCAATCATGCATGAGATATTTAAATCACCTGTCACTCACAGCAAGGGGGAGAAACAGACATGTATTTCTCTGTCTGACCGTTTTTATCTCACTGAAGAAAGAGAACTGCTCAGAGCTTTATTAACTCTTCGTGGCAAGACTGGGCACAGATGATATGAAATCCTTTACTGTACAAAGTGCAAGCCTTAATTAATTTTTTTTTTTCGGGTTTACATCCACTTTAATACAGGGAATGCATTAAGGTAAAAAACACTTTGACTTTACAACCACTTTAAGGGCTTGTTCACATAACAGCACAGATATACACAGTACCTTCAAACCAAATGTAAAGCAAAAGTACTGTTCTGGCAAGTTGGAATTTTTAAAAATATTTTCAAAGATGATGTATGGTAAGCCAGTCTCATGCCTGGGCATAAAATGAAAAGATACTGAAGCCGACCTCAATTATTAAAATAGTTTAAAAATATTCACAAATATTTATTCCTGTTGCGAAACACTTCCTTGCTCTATGGAACAGACAGACTCAAAGCTACTTTCATGTCTCCACATACAGTAACCCTCTATTATCGTTTTTAAGGAATCCATCCTTCTACCCAGCCTTTGTTTCCCTGACTTTTATTTCTGCCTCGTTGACTTGCTTAGACTTATTAAGTTAACTATACCTACTATCTTTAAAATATTTTCGGACCTGCAAGAATCCCGCGATCAATCCCAAATCAAACACTTCTAATCTCTATACATCAGGTCAAGCTCATCTTTAGACTGCATGGCTCACTTTTAACACATATGCCTCCGTGACTCCCATTCCCCAGGCCTCACATATCAATTATATCAGCAACTACTAGACAGACCCAATCCCAACTCTCCTGCATACACATCCAAATGAGAATAAGACCTCGGAGTCTTTTCAGATACTGTAGACTGGAATGTGGTTTGAGCTGCAACTAGAACATATACACAATATTAACGCCCTAGAAATGAACAACAAAATTCTGACTCTTTGCAATCTGGTCCCTGCGAGAATCATCAAATTTGTCCGTCATACACCCTGAACTGTTTTTTAAGGTTGAGAGGGCTAGGTACACACATACATACATACCTGATGGTCATGTTCTGTTGCATCCAGCTTCTGGGCAGAAATCTTCAACATCATCTACACTCTTTTTTCTACTTTGATTTTCCCCAACCTGCTTTTGGCACTACTCAACTCTTGCCTAACTGTTTTAACCTGAGCTCAATTGAAGTTGTACTTACAAGTAACTACGGCCGCAAAACAGACCATTGTAAAGGTTTGGATGTCTCCCTATCCTAAAGAAACAGAAACCAAGAATAGAATTACCCTGGCCATGATCCATGCTAAAATCAGAGCTGTCCTACTACACGGAGCTTAAAAAAATATGCTAGGATTTGGCAACCATGGTTTTGCCCATCATTTTGATGACTCCCTGCTGCTCCTTTAATGTCATTGCTCTTGATTTAAAGTGATTGTAAACGATCAACTTGTAAAACAACCCATTCAGTTTAAAATAGAAATGAACCTATGTGTATAGATATATAAAAAATATAATATTATAATTAATATAATATTATAATTACCTTTTTTCCCTTTTTTTATAAGCGATCACATTCCCTCCCCTGAACAGCTGCATAAGACCTGTGGGAGGAGAAACAGCAGTACACTGAGCATCCCAGTGAATGGCTGTGCAGCAAGGGCATGTCAGGACAAGTATGATCATTGGAGGAGAGCAGGTTGAGTTCCCAGCATATTTTGAGAACTGACCACACTGTGCTCTCCTGCTTAGTGTGGTCAGTTTTTAATAGGAAAATAGAGGGACTGGCAGGAACACCAGGGATTTCACATAAAAGAAGCAATACAAAGAGAACAGGATATTTTCTCACACAAGTACATGATACAGCAGGCACATATCAGGAATATGAAGTGTTGGGGTAACAAATGCTTTAACCTAATTCCCTTTTGTTAGTTAGTATTCACATCCCCCGCCTTCCCAAGAACTTCCCTACCCTCACCCTCCCTCCCACTTTCTTCCAACCAATTTGTATATTCAACAGGAACCAATTATATACCACTTAGCTTCTTATGGTTTGATAAAGAGTGCTCCTGACTGCCCTGAAACATGTAGCCACATCACCTCCACTTCCTGTCATCACCCAGCCGAGAAAGGTGCTGTTTGGAGCCACAGCCATCTTGTCCCTTCTGGAAGCTGCTGATACTTATGTTCCAGCCTGAAGCCTGACAGCTGTACCTCCATCAAGAACTCTGCTTCAACTAGCAACATGCCTGCAGAGCTCTGCAGCCTCACAGTGACCCTATGGAGGTCTATGTGGGTTTATGACAAGCCTTGATCCACATTTATCTACCTTCGACTATGGTCATAGCTGCGCTCCCATCCTTGGTCTGACTACAACTCACCAAAGCAGATTCCTGCAGGGCGGGACAGCCCATACAAGAGGTTTAGCAACTCATGGACACAGCGCTTGTTCTTGTAACCTGATGCAGCGGCATCTACTGGTTCAGATGTGCATATTTACTTCAACCTCAATGTGAGTTTTTAATGTCTTGTGCTACACATTAAATGATATAGTCTATGGCTTGCCCTGACACAGTAGTCTGCGCTCCCCATACATAGAGCTATGAGCTCAAAAGGACTATATTTATAGACTTTGCTAAATACAATCCAATTGCTGCGCCACTACCCATTTGTTGTATTTATGTCTTCCTAAACTACATGCAGCTGCCCCCCCCAAAAATATACCACCAGCCGCCACTGGTGATTAGTGACTGGGTGTTAGTATAAAACAGCTCTGATTTAGCAAGTTTCAAGAGCTTTTTTGCTACAGTGCCTTGAAAAAGTATTTATACCCATTGAAATTCTCCACATTTTGTCAAGCTACAACCAAAAACGTAATGTATTTTATTGGGATTTTAAGTGATAGACAAACACAAAGTTTCAATCAATTGTGAAGTTGAAGGAAAATTATAAATAGTTTTCAAAATTTGTTACAAATAAATATCTTAAAAGTGTGGCATGCATTTGTATTCAGCCCCCCGAGTCAATACTTTGTAGAACCACCTTTCGCTGCAATTATAGCTGCAAGTCTTTTTGGATATGTCTCTAACAGCTTTGCACATCTAAAGAGTGAAATTTTTGCCCATTCTTATTTGTAAAATAGCTCAAGCTCTGTCAGATTGGATGGAGAGCATCTGTGAACAGCAATTTTCAAGTCTTGCCACAGATTCTCAACTGGATTTAGGTCTGAACTTTGACTGGGCCATTCTAACACATGAATATGATTTGATCTAAACCATTCCAGTGTAGCTCTGGCTATATATTTAGGGTCGTTGTCCTACTGGAAGGTGAACCTCTGCCCCAATCTCAAGTCTTTTGAAGACTCTAACAGGTTTTCTTCTAAGATTGCTCTGTATTTGGCTGCATCCATCTTCTCATAAACTCTGACCAGCTTCCCTGTCTCTACTGAAGAAAAACATCCCTACAAGATGATGCTGCCACCACCATGTTTCGCGGTGGGGATGGTGTGTTCAGGGTGATGTGCAGTGTTAGTGTTTCCATCACACATAGTGTTTTTTTAGGCCAAAAAGTTGAATTTTGGTCTCATCTGACCACAGCATCTTCTGCCACATAAATAATGCAAAGTTAGTGCAGCGCAAAGAATAAATGCAAATGTCCTTATAATCTCATAAATCAAGCCATTGATCATGATAGAAAAACGCTGATGTAGTTCCCACAAGCACCAATAATCATCAGACCAGTAGAAAAATGCGCTTACCGGACGCGGTGGACCTCTAAATTATAGGAGGTCAAATGAGCCTGGGTTCCTAAGGAACTGGTTGCGACCTGGATCTCTTAAGGACACCGATATTCAACATCCACCAGTAGTCACATAAAAACTGGATATGGTGAGTAACATTACTCTGTGGGTTTCTTAATTAGATCCTCCAATGCAGTGTATCATAAGATGGTAACAGGTAGGAATCCCAAAAACAGAAAAAAGATCCTCTAAGTGTATACCGTTTATCAATTTATTAAAAAATATATCAAAGCAGAGATGTGTTGGAAAAAGCGCTTGTGACGTCAGATGCCGACCGAGTGGAGTATAAAAAAGGCCTTTCTGGCATATCATCTGCTGAAAGGTGGGGGTGACTGTAACGAAACGTCCCACACTGTGCTTGAGTGCTTTTGTCATATGCTTCTTCCTTCTAGTCTGAATATAGATATCAGATATTACAACTGCTGACACCCACAACCAAGTCAATAATCGTTTGGTTGCTCACCAAGAACTGTTTTATTTGAGAGGACACACAAATATATACAGCAGGATGACAATACAAACTGTAACCAGAAACCTAATTATCATAAGCTAGTTTACTAATCATTTACCCAGACTTGGTGACTCAGAGATATGACCTTTCAGGGCAGCCTTGCCATCTCCTAACTCACAACTTACAATACACATAAGTAGAAACACATCCCCCAATAGTTTGCTAGGAGACAATGGTGTGTTAGAGAGTATAATAAAATATTGGGTGAAAGACCCGGGCTTTCCAGATCTCATTAATCAGCATTCCTTTCACATACATCTGTCCACCGAGTCCCAAGCTGGCAGAGACCATCATGGCCTCCTTAATAATGTCCTTTTACATTACAACAGAATATCTTCCTAAATGCTTGTAGCTCCCTCAAATGCCAGGGCCCATAGTCGGTAGGCAAGAGGCTAGCATTCAGTCTCCTCGAAAAGCCTCTGTCCTGGGTGAGTCTGTCACATTTCTCCCCCATCAAAAGTCGACTAACAAGGTCCCAGACCTCCACCTGGTCTGGACATGCGTTAGTCGGGCAGGGTGAACTCACATAGTCTGTCCGCATGATCTCTATTCTTGGCTGCATGGAATAGTTTATCTCAGTAGGTGTGGGGCAGAGGTCATTTACTCTCTGTCTGGCTGCCAGCGCTTCATCTGGATGGTTTTTAACATTCCGGGGCTCAGTCTGCTGCTGGGCAGAGGGGCCAATTGTCCCAGCTTCCTGAAGCTGTAGAGACACTGTAGGTGCTAGGCAGAGGCCAGCAGCAGTCTGCCCTGTTGCCAGTGAATCCGCTGGGAGTAGAAGCTTTACTATATCAGCTTGTCGCTGGAGAGAGGGGCCGACTGCCCCGGCTCCCTGGAACTCCACAGTTGTTGCCGGTGCTGGGCAGAGGTTGGTAGCACTCTGCCCTGTTGCCAGCACTTCTGCTGGGGACTCCAAATCCTCCGCTCCAGCTAACCGTTGGGGCAAGAGGCTGGCTTCCTCCACTCCCAAACTGTGTAGCTGCCATTGGGGAGGTGAGCCGGCTGCTTCCTTTTCCGTTCCCTCATCTGGCTGTTGGGACTACATGTCTGTGGTACTGTCTCCCAGGTGCACGGATCTTTGCTGGGGAGGAAAGACCGTTTCCTCCACCCTGGCCGACTGCTGGGGAAGGACGACGAACACCTCCTCTCCCTTCACCCCCTGTATCCTGATCTGCTGCTTGGAAGTGACCGCCACCTTCTCATCCTGAGCCTCCGAAACTGCCACAGATATGGGGCAGGGGTCCTGGGCCCTCTGTCCGGTGGCCAGCGTTTCAGCTGGGGAAGTTCCTTGTAACTCAACAGATACTGCTGTTGGTGCTGGGCAGAACTCAGTGAAGTTTGGCCCTGATACCAGCTCTTCTGCTGGAGGCTCACCAGGTTGTTCTTAATCAGCAGAAAAGTCCTTTAAATCCCCTGTCTCTGAAACTGGTGTCTGGGGATAGAGGTTCACCATCTCCTGTCCGTGGAACCCAGATGATGCTATCAGTGCTGGGCAAAGGTTAGCAGAGCTCTGCCCTGTTGTCAGCACTTCAGCTTTGGGGATGGCAATCTCCAGATTTTCCACTGCCGATTCTCTGGCATGCTGCTGGACAAGCACATTCCTCCATCCAACGTTGTCTTGTGCAGAAACAGGTTCGTCAAGGTCAGTCAGCACTTGCTGCATCTGCCATAAGACTTCCGCGTCCATAGCTGCAGGGGCAGGTTGGCAAAGCCCACTGTTACTATGCCACCTTGCCGACTCTTCAGTCAGGAATTCAGAGCTGTCTGCTGGTATTTCCTGATAATACCAGGCAAAGGGAGCCCAGCCCTGGTGCTGAGCAGAGTCTAGCAGCCGTCTGTAGGCGATCTCCAGTGCCAAGTGCACTTCCGAGACGTTCAGTAGCTCTTCTTTTAAATCCATGTTTTCATCCAACTGCCACTCCAAATCACTCCAAAAGTTAGGTTCCCCTGTCAGCTTCACATACAACAGTCCCAGGCCACCATAGCCAAAGCCTTCTGTTGGGCTGTCATCCGCTATCCAAGGACATGCTTGGGATACATGCCACCAGAGGGCTCTGTAGCTCTCATCCAGCCACCTCTCTGCCCAAACCAGCCTGCTTAATTCAGCTGTCTGCTCCTTGTGTGGTTTCTCTCCCAAAAACAGCACCCGCAATCCATACTGCAACCAGTACCTTTCCTGGATGGAGGGGAGAACTTTTCCCTGGTGTTGTTGCTCATGGGCTAGCGTTTCCTTCCAGAGTTCGCAGTGGATAGAATCGTACCATCCCAGCACAACCTGCTCTGATACTGGCCCTCTGTGCTGTATCTGCATCTCTCGCAACCTCCTTCCGAATTTCTCTTCCATGGCGACTGATATCTGTACCTCTCCTCTCCTGCTATCTGGACCTTGGATCCAGGAGGAGGTTTGGATGTCCCAGACTGCAGGAAGCGTCCCACTGCTTGCCACCAATGTAACAAAATGTCCCTCACTCCGATTGAGTGCTTTCGTCATATACCGCTTCCTTCCAGTCTGAATATAGATATCAGGTATTCCAACCGCTGACAACCACAACCAAGACAATACTCCTTTGGTTGCTCACCATGAACTGTTTTATTTGAGAGGACACACAAATATATACAGCAGGATGACAATACAAACTGTAACCAGAAACCTAATTAACATGAGCTAGTTTACTAATCATTTACCCAGACTTGGTGACTTAGAGATATGACCTTTCAGGGCAGCCTTGCCGTCTCCTAACTCACAACTGACAATACACATAAAGTAGAAACACATCCCCCAATAGTTTGCTAGGAGACAAAGGTGTTTTAAGGAGCATAATAAACTATTGGGTGAAAGACCCGGGCTTTCCAAATCTCATTAATCAGCATTCCTTTCACATACATCTGTCCACCGAGTCCCAAGCTCACAGAGACCATCATGGCCTCCTTAATAATTTCTTTTTGCATTACATAACAGAAAATCTTTCTAAATGCTTGTAGCTCCCTCAAATGTCAGGGCCCATAGTCGGTAGGCAAGAGGCTAGCATTCAGTCCCCTCCAAAAGCCTCTCTCCCGGATGAGTCTGTCACAGTGACCATTGTGATGCTTTGTCTTGGTGAAAGGTAATATGACTGGCTACTATCATTGAAGTCTTGGATGACTGGAGTGTATACACTATGATACTATGCTGTGTCTATAACTGGTGCGTTGATGTTACCCTGAGGAATGCCTATTAACCTTTGAATACACATAGATTGACTTTGATTGAGATTGTATCCAGTTACCAATTGGAAGTAATTCTCCTATATGTTTGGAGATATCCATCCCAAGGCATCAACTTGATTATATAAAGATACAAGCTGATTATATAAAGATACCTTATAAATTGCTAACTTATACCTGATTGCCTTTGCCTGTGACTGTATACCATGTTGGTTAAATAACACACTATATGAGATTATCTTTCTCCTTTTTTGTTGCAGTGGTTGTTTTATGATAGCACCAATTATTTGTGATTGCAGGCAGCTACTGGAGCCCCTGCAATAATCCTTGTCCATATCAGAGATTAAGTAAATATTATTGGAGGCTATGTTAGCCCCTAATTTAATATGTGTTGTCTGTGTCCAATAAGTTATAAAAATATTGGAAGTTATTTTGCATATTGTATTCCCATAGCCTGGTCCTTTTGTGTCCCCTGTGGTCACATAGAGTATCCTCTCCATAGAATTGTTTACTCATTCTGATTTTCTCTGACGTTCCTCTGGGTGAGTTCTTTAAGGGAATGGACAGAATAAGTCATTGTTTTAGGATTGTAAGCTCTTTAGTACTTTATGAATAATTAGTGATTATGTATATGATCTTATCTTTATCAGAATTTTGTGGAAAATTGGTGATCCTTAGAAAAAAATACCCTGAAGAATGTTGGAGAAACAAGTTGGAATCCAAAATCAAGCTCTGATCACTCTCTATATATATGAACACCAATGACCACTGATGTGATATGTACAATACTCTGATTTTTATTGAACCAAAAAATACTTTTTAATTGTATATGAATAAACTTTCTGGTTTTATATAAAATGTGTTCTTTTCTAATTTCCATTCCAATAGGGATGAGGTGCCCGATACCAGATTGTCACCCATTTGCTACTCAAGCTAATACACACTCAGGTGTTTGAATACGCCATTCTTCCTATGCTTAGGTGACAATATTACTCCCACGCGAAAACCAAAATACTAAATAATAAATTCCTCTGTATCTTTTTTGTAATAGGATATGTTAAATATTTTTATTGTTTGTTTATGTAGAATCTTTTCTTTAATTTATTACTCAGTTGCTCAGTGGTGTTGAATAACAATGGCAGAATTATGTGGGAAGGCATGGGAGGGGCTTATGGCCAAAATTCAATTATCCCAAAATGCCTCAAATATCACAGATGCTGATCTAGATAAATCCTTTATGAGACTACAACGCCTATTAGAAAAGAAAATAAGAATCTTTTGGCATAAGAAATATTTTAAGAAATACTCTCACAATAAAGTTATACCATGGGGCCTTAGGATCCAAATTTTTCCAATCTTAGAAAAATCAGTGATACTCTGAAACATACATGGGAACAAAATTTGCAGACATGTTCACTGGAGATGATTGCAATTTTAAGGAATCAATATGAAACTGAGATCTTGAGTCTGGATGCCCAAATCCAGATATGGTATTAGGATCATGTTTTGATAATGACTTCCCCTATGTTCATTAAAAAAGAAAAAGAACTGTGTGAATATATTGAAGAATACACGTTGGGTATTATCAATGTAAGGGAAAGCATGTTTTTTCAAGACAAACTAGCACATGCTCACGCTATGCTTACAAATGGAATCAAACTGCATATAGTAGACAAGTCAATAGACCGACTACCTATACATTACCTAAAAGAGATAATTATGTACTTGACATATCTTTTGCTTTTTCCATATCATCTAGTCAATCGACAGTTTATCATGACTTATCAGAGGACAGACTTCCCAAAAAAAGGAATGGAGAATACGATGCCTCGTCCACGGAATCACTTTGACGCACTTTCGGGTTTACTATGATTTGTCGACCCCAATCTGTTTGTGCCAAACACGTTACTTCATGGTTATCCACTTCTATCAACCATTCACCTAAAAATGTATCTGTCACACATGCACACATGCACTGGTTTCTAACTCTGCTGCACCGATCTTGTCCTCCCTTTCCACTACAGCCGTGGCTACGGCCAGTAGGGTGAAACATTCTTTCTTTATTTCCGAATAGTACGCAAGCAACTGACACCAAATTAGCTCCTATTTTTTTTGTGAAAACACAGGATCAACTTCAAAGTCCAATCAGGGACACCCCACCCCCGAAGGAAATCACAGAGATACAGAGTTAGAAATTATTAATCTCTCCTCTGTGTCCCTATCTGTCAATGAAATTCCGGTGTTAAAACACTGGGTTTAACCTTTTGCCCGCAAATGGATGCTGACACATGTCAGACCATTAAAGATATTCATCTTTTCGCCAGAAAACTAATGTACAAAGTTCTTTACAATAATTCTTCATCTAATACTGAAGTAGATCATGCAGACTCTGGTGATCCTTCAATGGTATGCAACTACACTCCAGATGAACTTCAGGCACTTGATGATCTGATGGATTTGTGGGAGGAGGGCCACACTGGCTCCCCCCATGGGTGGAATCCGTGTCTTGGGTGTCACCTTTCCTCCACCCATGTCCTTCAGACCTAGATCAAGAGCCTTTCTGGTACTTAGTAATCACCCCAATATTTGGGCTCTTGTTCAGCAAGTAACAAGAGAAACTGAAAAAATGAATTTTGAAAACACAGATCCCAATAATCTATCCAGAATACAGAAACAAGCTATACAATATCAGAATAACTTCCAAATTGTGATTAAGCCTGCCAATAAGGGGGGAAATTTGGTTGTCATGAATCTTGAAAGCTATGAGGTAATGTGTCGAAATATCTTAGATAAAGAATGGTATCAACCTATTTCTAAGAGTGTAATAGAATGTAAACTTCTGTAATGAATACTACTGTATAATTTTGAGAGCCTTTCAGAAAGGCCTTATTGATAAAAACACTTGGAACTGCTTAAACATTAAAGAATCTAAAATTCCCACCTTTTATGCCTTGCCAAAATTACACAAATCAATGACACATCATCTTGGTCGACCCATTGTATCGGGTAGACAAAGTCTAACTGAGAATGCGAGCTCCCTTGTGGATAAATATTTACATCCACACGTGACTTCCTGTCAGGGCTGGGCTCAGCCCTTCCTTCTCAGAGCTCTGTGCTCAGCTGATGGTTAATTGCCAAAGACTCCTCCTTCCACAGTGACTGACCTGGTCTTCATTTCCTGCTCGTCAGCTAGAGCTGCTGGTTATATAAACTCCTTGGATCAGATCTTCAGTGCCTTTGCCTTGGTCAACATAACTGGAATCTCTCTGCTGTGTTTTCCTGTGAAAGACTTTTGCTTGGCTGACTTCCCTTTTGGTTCCTGATCCTGTTTGCTGCACCCGACTGATCTCTGGGCTCCTGTTTCTCTGGCTTGTTCTGACTACCCTTCCTGGTTACCGAACTCTGGCTATGTTTTGACTAAGTTTGCTCTGTTTGTACCATTTTACCATTTTATTTAATAGTGTGATTTTTTACTGCACTTCTGTCTCAGTTTGATTCATGGTTTCTGACAATAGGCAAAGGCCATACATTCAGAAGTTGCAGGCAATCCACTTGTTGGTAATATTTTTTTCAGATCGGATGAACAGGATTACCGCATTGATCAGTTTGCCATAGCTTTACGCACGCTCCTGAATCGCACTGCTCACCTGGAACCTCCCACTGTGGCTGCTCCGGTACAACCTGTGTTGCAGGCCATCCCTGCTGCTGCTCCGGTCTTGGTGCTGGCACCCGCCTTCGAATATTACCTCTATAAGAGATATGTCTGATTCCGCTCCGCTTCCCCAGCGATTCAGGGGCGATCCCGTTCAATGAAGAGGGTTTCTCAACCAGGTTGAGATTTACTGTCACGTACCTGGTGATGGAGCCTGATATGCAGAGGACGGCCTCTCTTACAACTCTGACTTGGAGCCCCTGATAGAGCTGACAGGAAGCACCGAGATGCAGAGTCGCACGAGTGCCTGGCGGGATCGCTGAACCTGGAGCTGGATTGGAGCACTCGGCCGGGCTGTAGAGGGGTCTGTAGGAATCCCAGAGCAGTGGTAGGCAGGTAGCTGGAGTGAGTAGACAACCGGTCCCCACAGGCAGAAGTGCAGGTGCAGCAGAAGGGATGGTGGCACCCTCAAAGATGAAGAGAAGGCAGGTACAGGCAGGCCGGGTCATACACAAACGGGCACGTCAGGAACAGAGGCTGAAGCGGAAGCAGAATCAGATTACAGGCCGGGTCGTCAGCAGACTGGCAGCGAAGTGGCAGAAGGAGCAGGCAGATGCAGAGTAGAGGACAAGCCGGGGTCGGATGCAGGCAGGAAACAGGAATGTCAGGAAGCAAGCCGGGTCACAACTGGAACGGAAGTCAGGTAGGTAATTGCAGGATACACAGGGAACGCTGTAGAGCAGACAGCACTGAGTCTGGAAACTGACTGAGTTTAAGTAGCCTATTTGGGTGTAAAAAAATGTCACAGGGTGTGTGTGCACCAATGGCATTCTGACAGGGGCAGAGGTAACAGGTCATCTTCTTCGGCAGCCATCTTGGGTGCTGGCATGTCCTTCCTGACAGGTAAAGGAAACAGGTCGTCTTCTTCAGCAGCCATCTTGGGTGCTGGCATGCCCTTCCTGACATTTACTATGAGATGCTGCCCCAGGCATTTCCCACGAGCAGAAGCAAAGTAGGCTTCATGATATCTTTGCTTTCTGAGAGAGCCTTGGCCTGGGCTAACCCTCTATGACAGACGCAAAAAACCCATTGTCCGAAGTTACCCAGAGTTTGCAGCTTCCTTTAAGAGGGTATTTGACATTCCTGCACGCTCCACGTCTGCTGCCAAAAGCCTGATGTCCGCCAAACAGGGTACGAGAACTGTTGCTGATTACGCCATTGAGCTCCGTACTCTGGCAGCATAATGAGGCCCTCATGGGTGCTTTTTCTCATGGTCTCTCAGATCACATCAAAGATGAGATAGCAGCCCGAGACATACCCACTGAGCTGGAGAAGTTGATCACATTTGCCATCCTCATTGACTCCAGACTCCGAGAGAGACCCTCTTTTAAGAAGCGCTTGCGGAAGCCTCTTGTACGTTTGGTTCCGTTCTTTGCAGTCCCACCCATGCCTCCCTCACCTCCCATACCTCCTGGTACCGAGTCTGTCAGTGAGGTAGAACCTATGCGGTTGGGCTTCACATGTCTTTTTGCGGATGAGAGGGCCTTTAGAAGGAGGGAGAGATTGTGCTTTTATTGTGGCCAGGCAGGTCACTTTTTGAAGTCTTGTCCTATCTGTCCAGGGAACGCCTGAACCTTGCAGACCTGTCATGGACAGACCTTAGGTGGCGTTGTTTCATCCCCAGAAGGATAATCACCTGGTTTCGGTCACCCTTTTTTTTGGACTGAGTCGTCCGTCGAGATACAGGCTCTTATCGACTCTGAGGCTGCAGACCTGTTCATTGATGCTGCCTTTGTAGCGAAGAACTCGATTCCCTGCAGCTGACACTCCACTTCCCATTGAAGCTCTTGATGGGAGACCCCTACAGCCTGCCCATGTGACTCATGAGACGGTTCCATTCACCATGGTTGTAGGGGCTCTTCACCATGAGATAATCCAATTCCAAGTTATTTACTCACCTAAGTTTCCCTTGGTTATTGGTTATCCTTGGTTACAGAGGCACAACCCCTCTTTTGATTGACTCTGTGCTAAGGTTCTCTCCTGGTCACCACAATGCAGTAAGACATGCTTCCAGAAGGTGGCCAAGGTCCTGTGCACCTCTTCACTCTCCTCCCTGCCAGAGGAGTACCGCGATTTTAGCATTTTCTTTGACAAAGGTCAAGCCGGTAGTTTGCTTCCACACCGGCTGTATGATTGCACAATTGACCTTCAACCTGGTGCCATACCCCCTCATGGTCAGGTCTACCCTTTGTCTGTCTGGGAGAAAAAAGCCATGAAGGAGTATGTGGCCGGTGCACTCTCGAAGATTCATCCGCAGATCCTTGTCTCCTGTTGGTGCTGGTTTCTTCTTTGTGAAAAAGAAGAGTGGTAAACTGAGACCTTGTATTGATTCATTGTTGTGGGGCCCAAAGCAGCTCCCTCATACTTGCCAACTATCCCAGTTTAAATTCTCTCATCCCTTGAAGTTTCAGTCTTGTGCTGTGTCCCAATATCTCAGTGTGAAGTGCTGTTACTAATGCTGCCCAGCTCTGGCCTATTGTTGTGTACAGATGACTGACCTGCAGACCCTGTGTTTATATGTAAATAACCGGCTTTCATGTGTAAATAGCCATGACATTACTAAGTAAATCGCTTAGGCCAGCGGCATTGATATGTAAATAAAGGCGGCATTCATATATATATATCATGTTCATCTTCAGGGAGGAGATCATATGCTGTAAGCTCTAGCAACTAATCAGTGAGCCGTAATGTGTGCTGTAACCTCTAGCAAACAAGCAGGAAGCAGTAATGTGTCATGGCTGGCTCAGCCCTTCCTTCTCTGAGCTGGCCGCTCAGCTATCGGCTAATTGCCAGCTCTCTTCTCTCTCCACAGTTAACCAGCTGTTGTGGATCTGCTCATGAGTCAAGCCTACTTAAAGATCTCCAGCTCACTTCATTCCTGCCTTCGCCTTGGTCACATCATAAGAAACCATCTCCTGCATTCCTGTTTAAAGACTGGCTTTGCTGACATCCCTTCTGGCTCCTTATCCTGCTTGCTGTTCCTCTCCTTGGATCCCTGACTTCTGGCCTGGCTGATTACCCGATCTGGTTACTGAATTCTGGCTTGGCTGATTACCCGATCTGGTTACTGAATTCTGGCTTGGCTGACTACCCAATCCGGTTACTGGACTCTGGCTATGCGTTGACTATGCTTACTCCTATTTACCTTTTTATTTTTATTAATAAACAAATGTGATTTTACTGTACTTCTGTCTTGGTCTGGTTCATGGTTTCTGACAGTAGGCGAAGGCCATGAATTCAGAAGATACAGTCAATCCAATTGTTGGTAATATTTTTTCCAGATTAGATGAGCAAGATCACCGCATGGATCAGTTTGCCATGGCGTTACAAACGCTCCCAGGTCGCACGGCTCACCTGGAATCCCCCACTGTGGCTGCTCCGGTACAACCTGAGTTGCAGGCCGTCCCCGCTGCTGCGCCAGTCTCTGTACTGGCACCCGCCTTGAGTATTACCTCTATAAGAGATATGCCTGATTCCGCCCTGCTTCCCCAGCGATTTGGGGGCGATCCAGTTCAATGCAGAGGGTTTCTCAACCAAGTTGAGATATACTTTGAGATGCTGCCCCAGGCGTTTCCCACGGACAGAAGCAAAGTAGGGTTCATGATATCTTTGCTTTCTGAGAGAGCCTTGGCCTTGGCTAACCCTCTATGGGAGACGCAAAAACCTGTTGTCTTGAGTTACCCTGAGTTTGTGGCAACCTTTAAAAGGGTATTTGACGATCCCGGATGCTCCTCTTCTGCTGCCAAATACCTCATGTCCATCAAACAGAGTACGAGAACTGTTACTGACTACACCATTGAGTTCCGTACTCTGGCAGCAGAGGTTGCTTGGAACAATGAGGCCCTCGTGGCTTCTTTTTCTCATGGTCTCTCAGATTCCATCAAGGATGAGATAGCAGCCCGAGATATACCCAGTGAGCTGGAGAGCTTGATCTCGTTTGCCATCCTCATTGACTCCAGACTCAGAGAAAGACTTTCTTTTAAGGAACGCTTTGCGGAAGCCTCCTGTACGTTTGCCTCCAAACTTTGCAGTCCCACCCGTGCCTCCCTCACCTCCCATACCTCCTGGTACCGAGTCTGTCAGTGAAGATGAACCCATGCACTTGGGCTTCATGCGTCTCTCTGCGGATGACAGAGCCTTTAGGAGGAGGGAGAGATTGTGCCTTTGTTGTGGTCAGGCAGGTCACTTTTTTAAGTCTTGTCCTACCCATCCTGGGAACACCCGAACCTTGAGGTCCTGTCACGGACAGACCTTAGGTGGTGTTGTGTCGTCCCCAGTTAGCCAGAAGGATAAGCCCCTGATTTCATTCACCCTTTCTTGGGCTAAGTCGTCTATTGAGATACAGGCTCTAATTGACTCTGAGGCTGCAGGCCTGTTCATTGATGCTGCCTTTTAGGGATGAGCTTCGAGTTCGAGTCGAACTCATGTTCGACTCGAACATTGGCTGTTCGCAAGTTCACCGAACAGCGAACAATTTGGGGTGTTCGCGGCAAATTCGAATGCCGCGGAACACCCTTTAAAAGTCTATGGGAGAAATCAAAAGTGCTAATTTTAAAGGCTAATATGCAAGTTATTGTCATAAAAAGTGTTTGGGGACCTGGGTCCTGCCCCAGGGGACATGGATCAATGCAAAAAAAAGTTTTAAAAACGGCCGTTTTTTCAGGAGCAGTGATTTTAATAATGCTTAAAGTCAATCAATAAAAGTGTAATATCCCTTTAAATTTCGTACCTGGGGGGTGTCTATAGTGTGCCTGTAAAGGGGCGCATGTTTCCTGTGTTTAGAACAGTCTGACAGCAAAATGACATTTTGAAGGAAAAAACTCATTTAAAACTACTCGCGGCTATTGCATTGCCGACAATACACATAGAAGTTCATTGATAAAAACGGCATGGGAATTCCCCAAAGGGGAACCCCGAACCAAAATTAAAAAAAAAAAATGACGTGGGAGTCCCCCTAAATTCCATACCAGGCCCTTCAGGTCTGGTATGGATATTAAGGGGAACCCCGGCCAATATTTAAAAAAAAAAATGACGTGGGGTTCCCCCTAAATTCCATACCAGACCCTTCAGGTCTGGTATGGATTTTAAGGGGAACCCCGCGCCAAAAAAAAAAAAAAAAAAAACGGCGTGGGGTCCCCCCAAAAATCCATACCAGACCCTTATCCGAGCACGCAACCTGGCAGGCCGCAGGAAAAGAGGGGGGGACGAGAGTGCGGCCCCCCCTCCCTCCTGAACCGTACCAGGCCACATGCCCTCAACATTGGGAGGGTGCTTTGGGGTAGCCCCCCAAAACACCTTGTCCCCATGTTGATGAGGACAAGGGCCTCATCCCCACAACCCTGGCCGGTGGTTGTGGGGGTCTGCGGGCGGAGGGCTTATCGGAATCCGGAAGCCCCCTTTAACAAGGTGACCGCCAGATCCCGGCCCCCCCCCTGTGTGAAATGGTAAGGGGGTACATAAGTACCCCTACCATTTCACGAAAAAAGTGTCAAAAATGTTAAAAATGACAAGAGACAGTTTTTGACAATTCCTTTATTTAAATGCTTCTTCTTTCTTCTATCTTCCTTCATCTTCTGGTTCTTCTGGTTCTTCTGGCTCTTCTGGTTCTTCCTCCAGCGTTCTCGTCCAGCATCTCCTCCGCGGCGTCTTCTATCTTCTTCTCCTCGGGCCGCTCCGCACCCATGGCATGGGGGGGAGGCTCCCGCTCTTCTCTTCTTCTTTTCTTCTCTTCTTCTCTTCTTCTTTTCTTCTTTTCTTCTCCGGGCCGCTCCGCAATCCATGCTGGCATGGAGGGAGGCTCCCGCTGTGTGACGGCGCTCCTCGTCTGACAGTTCTTAAATAACGGGGGGGCGGGGCCACCCGGTGACCCCGCCCCCCTCTGACGCACGGTGACTTGACGGGACTTCCCTGTGACGTCACGGGGAATGCCACAGGGAAGTCCCGTCAAGTCACCGTGCGTCAGAGGGGGGCGGGGTCACCGGGTGGCCCCCGCCCCCGTTATTTAAGAACTGTCAGACGAGGAGCGCCGTCACACAGCGGGAGCCTCCCTCCATGCCAGCATGGATTGCGGAGCGGCCCGGAGAAGAAAATGAAGAAGAGAAGAAGAGAAGAAAAGAAGAAGAGAAGAGCGGGAGCCTCCCCCCCATGCCATGGGTGTGGAGCGGCCCGAGGAGAAGAAGACAGAAGACGCCGCGGAGGAGATGCTGGACGAGAACGCCGGAGGAAGAACCAGAAGAGCCAGAAGAACCAGAAGAACCAGAAGATGAAGGAAGATAGAAGAAAGAAGAAGCATTTAAATAAAGGAATTGTCAAAAACTGTCTCTTGTCATTTTTAACATTTTTGACACTTTCTTCGTGAAATGGTAGGGGTACTTATGTACCCCCTTACCATTTCACACAGGGGGGGGCCGGGATCTGGGGGTCACCTTGTTAAAGGGGGCTTCCAGATTCCGATAAGCCCCCCGCCCGCAGACCCCCACAACCACCGGCCAGGGTTGTGGGGATGAGGCCCTTGTCCTCATCAACATGGGGACAAGGTGTTTTGTGGGGCTACCCCAAAGCACCCTCCCAATGTTGAGGGCATGTGGCCTGGTATGGTTCAGGAGGGAGGGGGGGCCGCACTCTCGTCCCCCCCTCTTTTCCTGCGGCCTGCCAGGTTGCGTGCTCGGATAAGGGTCTGATATGGATATTTGGGGGGACCCCACGCCGTTTTTTTTTTTTTTTTTTGGCGCGGGGTTCCCCTTAAAATCCATACCAGACCTGAAGGGTCTGGTATGGAATTTAGGGGGAACCCCACGTCATTTTTTTTTTAAAATATTGGCCGGGGTTCCCCTTAATATCCATACCAGACCTGAAGGGCCTGGTATGGAATTTAGGAGGACTCCCACGTCATTTTTTTTTTTTAATTTTGGTTCGGGGTTCCCCTTTGGGGAATTCCCATGCCGTTTTTATCAATGAACTTCTATGTGTATTGTCGGCAATGCAATAGCCGCGAGTAGTTTTAAATGAGTTTTTTCCTTCAAAATGTCATTTTGCTGTCAGACTGTTCTAAACACAGGAAACATGCACCCCTTTACAGGCATACTATAGACACCCCCCAGGTACGAAATTTAAAGGGATATTACACTTTTATTGTTTGACTTTAAGCATTATTAAAATCACTGCTCCTGAAAAAACGGCCGTTTTTAAAACTTTTTTTTGCATTGATCCATGTCCCCTGGGGCAGGACCCAGGTCCCCAAACACTTTTTATGACAATAACTTTCATATAAGCCTTTAAAATTAGCACTTTTGATTATTCATGTTCGTGTCCCATAGACTTTAACGGTGTTCGCATGTTCGAACGAACTTTTTTCCTGTTCGCATGTTCTGGTGCGAACCGAACAGGGGGGTGTTCGGCTCATCCCTACTGCCTTTGTATCAAAGCACTCGATTCCACTGCAGCTGCGTGACACTCAACTTGCCACTGAGGCTCTTGATGGGAGACCTCTACAGCCTGCCCATGTGACTCATGAGACAGTTCCATTATCCATGGCCGTAGGGGCTCTTCACCATGAGATAATCCAATTCCAAGTGATTTCCTCTCCTAAGTTTCCGCTGGTAATTGGTTATCCTTGGTTACAGAGGCACACAGTGTAAAAAAGAGCAGCGCTGAAGGTATAAAAATCTCAGATATACACTGAGAATGATAAATTCAGTTCACCAGTGACTATACAGACAATATACTAAAAGCACAAAAATACAATGTGGATAATATATAGATCCAAAAACATGATGTGTACACAATATTAATATAAGTGAAAAATCACTAGATAACCAAGAACTAAGAATAACCAGTACTCAGACTTAGAGCTATACCCACCAGTTAAGTGCAACTAAAAATAGTACAATCCAGCTAAAACATACCCTATATTACAATAAACATATCACGGTGATGTATGCTAGTTCATAGGTATAAATCTACATCAACCATATATGTGCACGCATCAAGTCTGTAATGAGAATTATATAGGTGCTTCCCAGTTCATATATTGAGATCCGGACCCAGCATGTATTGCAACAGTTGAATCACAGTAGAATGTAATAGTTCCATGTGTTTTTCACTGCAACAGGTCAGGAATTCCCAAGGGTCACTTTCGTGCATACAGTGTTGTCAGGTGACTTTTGTGCTCCCCCTTCAGATTTTCTACTCACCGACTCCTGGAACCCCTACAGGGGTATTGGGCCTGTAATACTTTAAAATGGACTTCACTGCTCCCTGTTGCTTGTGATGGGTGCCTCGGATGTATCCATGTTGGTAGGGATGCGGCAATGCCCTCATGCATCAAAAAATATATAAAAAAGGGACTTCCATAGTGTGATAAAGTAAAAAACACTTTTATTTAAAAACCATCTATTAAAACAAAACAAAAAAGTCCCAAAGAAGTGTGTATTCCCACCCAGTAGTACGCTGGGATAGGATAACAACAGATCCCGGCAGAGATACAAGTAAAAAGTCACTAAGCCCAGTACGTGTGCCGAGATGGGGGATGTGACAGCTATGCGCTGCACCTGCGTTCCACCCACTCGTCTGCAAGGAAGTGACGTAGTATGCGTAGTTCCGTCGTGCGCGCTTCGTCACTTGACGTCCTCAGCGACGGTACTACACTACTGCACACTGTGAGTTTTATGAGGAGATTCTCCAAGTCTGTCCCGCCCCTCGGGATATAAGCACCAATTACAGCCATGTATCCTTAGGGGGCGGATGGTCATAAATATCAAAAAAGGGGGGTTGCTCCACAGGGACCGAATTGAGATTTCTGTGTGAATAAGCATTATTATGGACATCCTGGTGACACTCTCCCCTGTATTATCATAGACTACACATATACATTATATATGATTGGGGGATTTCCCCTGCTGGTCAATAAATAGTATGGCATACATCAATACCAATCAAGTCTCTCAAATCTCAACGTGCGATGAGACTAGGTGTAGTTAACACAAAATTCAGAAATATATAGTGGAAATACAAATAGAATTTGAATGGGCACATTGATAACAACATCATTTAGGTATTCAGATTCACCTTACATTATATACAAGTTAATAAAATATTCCGGATGTATCATTACCCATACATTCAGGAGAGTGCCAGATATGACCCCAATGATTGACATTCATGAGAAGCCCCTAACAAATAAAGGGGGAGTATCAATACTCTGCATTCCATTTGCCCATGTGTCATATCTAGCCAGGAGACCCCTACCAGGTAGGAAGGGGGGATTTATGTACTACATGCTTTTGTCCATATATCCTAACCAGCCAGACCCTCCACTAATCCCAAATGTCACCAAAAGTTGGTAACATCAAGGAGATAGAAAATGAGAGTCTGGTCATGATAGGTACCTATAGGAACTACCATGCATAGACATCTGACTTTTGGATCCTACACGTGGATACATATGAGATGTATATCCGGGTGTATCATCCAGTTTAAAGGTGCAATCCCCTTAGTAGCGGGTGCTCAATCTTGGGACCATCATTTAATGAAGTGATGGGAACCTACAGTAATCCCTAGTGTTCTAATATTATATGAAACAAGTGTCTGTGTGCGTAGGTAGAATGGGTGTTACTGCATTTATCTCTTGTGAGATGTGCCATCTCATTAGTGTGAGACAGAATAGTTGAACTAAAAATACCCTCTGTGGTATTAGGATGTAGTGCTGAGAGTGATATATATATAAAAGTAGATATATTTGGGGAAGCCTCCAGAGGCCTTGCAGTGGTCCATACTAGTGCTCTGTGTACTGTGAGTTAAAAGAGTATGTGGTATGAATCCAGTGGACAGGGGATTGCAGTAGTTATAGAGGGCTGGACCACAGATGGTGCCAAATATCCAAAAGACATAATGTCTTCAATCGAACTTCAGCATGGGGCCATCGCGTTTTATTTCCTTTCGGGGGGTGTGAGGTGTACAAATTCCCTTCATGGGTTGGCTATAAAGCAGTTGAGATCTATATCTAGGTTGAGGCCCCTGGGAGCCAAGGACCCCAACCTATATATCCAAGCTGTCTCGTTTTGCGAGATGAGAGTGGTTTTATTACCTCCCCTCCAGTGTCCAGTCAATGCTATAAAAAATTAGGCCAGACGGGTCTCTATTATGCACCTGATCAAAATGGCGTGACAAGTTATGTTTAGGGAATCCCTTTCTTATATTCTTAATGTGCTCACGTATCCGTACATATAGGGGCCGTGTGGTTCTCCCCACATACTGGAGATAGCAAGGGCACTATGACATATGTCACATGGGTGCTGTGACACGTGATCAAGTTCTTAATCTTATATTCCCTCTGGTCAACCTTAGATTTAAACATTTCTCTTTTGCGGGGCTGCTTTTTACTAACCCTACAGGGTAAACATTTTTGACACTTGTAAAAACCTTTCAAGTTTGGAAAAATCTGTATCTGCTTGGGGCGATTGATGACATTGTGGACCGGATGATCACGGAGGTTGGAGGCCTTCCTATAGATGAACTTTGGTTTGTTCGGCAATATCTTAGCTAGCACTCTGTCTTCCTTAAGGATAGTCCAGTATTTCTTGAAGATATGCTCTAGATCTTTATATTGGATATTATATCCTGTTATAAATGCTGTATCCATTGGTTTATCCTTGTTTACGTTTTTTCTAAACAGGTTATTTTTGTCCATACTTGCTACATCAGCTTTTACCTGTATTAACCTTTCCATATTGTAGCCTTTTTCATAAAATTGTTCAATCAGCATATCTGCTTGCATTAGGAAGTCCTCCATGGTGTCACAATTTCTCCGTAATCTTAATAACTATCCTTTTGGAATATTTTCTTTCTATTGTGGATGAGTGGGTGAAACGCAGGTGCAGCGCATAGCTGTCACATCCCCCATCTCGGCACACGCACTGGGCTTAGTGACTTTTTACTTGTATCTTTGCCGGGATCTGTTATCCTAACCCAGCGTACTACTGGGTGGGAATACACACTTCTTTGGGACTTTTTTGATTTGTTTTAATAGATGGTTTTTAAATAAAAGCGTTTTTTACTTTATCACACTATGGAAGCCCCTTTTTTATATATTTTTTGATGCATGAGGGCATTGCCGCATCCCTACCAAGCTGGATACGTCCGAGGCACCCATCACAAGCAACAGGGAGCAGTGAAGTCCATTTTAAAGTATTACAGACCCAATACCCCTGTAGGGGTTCCAGGAGTCGGTGAGTAGGAAATCTGAAGGGGGAGCACAAAAGTCACCTGACAACACTGTATGCACGAAAGTGACCCCTGGGAATTCCTGACCTGTTGCAGTGAAAAACGCATGGGACTATTGCATTCTACTGTGATTCAACTGTTGCAATACATGCTGGGTCCGGTTCTCAATATATGAACTGGGAAGCACCTATATAATTCTCATTACAGACTTGATGCGTGCACATATATGGTTGATGTAGATTTATACCTATGAACTAGCATACATCACCGTGATATGTTTATTGTAATATAGGGTATGTTTTAGCTGGATTGTACTATTTTTAGTTGCACTTAACTGGTGGGTATAGCTCTAAGTCTGAGTACTGGTTATTTGCCTACCAGTGCTATACAGAGCTATTATAATACATAGTAGCATATATACAGCAGTACCTCCTCAATGTTACTATACCCACTCAGCTATTTACCTATATACCATTTTGTTTACAGGTTACACAAATACTTATCGCCATATGCACAATTACAAACACCTACAGTGTAGGGAATTTAGAACGCCTCCTACCCATCTACACTAGTCATTAGTGTCTGTAATTAAATCCCCCCTTATACACCATTGAGGGGATAAATACTTTTGGTGTGTGAGAAGGTAACAATAAAAAATCACTCTTTAGGTTTTTCCTGTATATGCTTAGCAAACAGGTTTCCAGGTAGCGCCAATTAACCCATTGTTTTTAGAGTATATATGATTGGCAGGGTACTCCTTGTGAGTGCTTTGCCTAAGGGGGGCAGCAACCTGTTCTCTTGCCATATAGGCTTGTCCTAAAGCGCGGTTTTCTCTTGTAATATTGTACACCCATCTGTGTCCAATCTCTTTGGTAAGCCTTTAAGAATATAAGGTGGTGGTTCTTTTATCCAAATATTTTTCACCAAAGTCACTGTATATCATCTTCACTATATTTGGGTCACGTCTGGCATTTTTCTTTATGGACTAATACAACATGATTGTGACTACTATTTATGTCTAGTGATTTTTCACTTATATTAATATTGTGTACACATCATGTTTTTGGATCTATATATTATCCACATTTTATTTTTGTGCTTTTAGTATATTGTCTGTATAGTCACTGGTTAACTGAATTTATCATTCTCAGTGTATATCTGAGATTTTTATAGAGTTGATCTTCTGCTGTGCTGGCTGCTTATATTGTCTTTAAGGGACAGCGCGGTATATATATACCTTTTTTATTTCTGTTTGATCTGTTTATACCGCAGCAGTTCCACAATAATATAGACCCGCACTCCATTATGGATGTGTTTGATTATAGGGCAACATGCAAGGTTAATACCGAGGGTGTATTTACGGTAACCAATAATGATACTGAAATAGGAGGCCTTTTTTTTTTGAGACTTAAAAACACCATGACCTCAGAATTACACCTTTAGTGGGATATAGCCTTCCCTGAACAGTACATATCAGAAAAAATGGTTCCAAGGAGTCTGAGGTGGGAGGTCCACCCACAACAAGGGGACCCCGACTTAGAATCTTGGTATAATTACTTTAATGAGACAGGTACCAACCTTCTAGGTTTTCTTATTTCAAGGAAAACTAACAGACTCCAAGTATTAGATAAGGAGATTAAGGAATTGAAGGACAAACTTCTAACCTACAAAAACTCAGCTGAATATAATTCTCTTTCCTCCAATCTCCAGCTACATTTGGAGAAGGAGGATAGAGACCAAAAAAACAAAAAACATAAAAAAATACTCTAGGGATGTTGGAGACTATAAGTCAGGGATGGTATTTGGGGGGCAGAGAACAATTACATCTACTACCACCCCCGATCCTCCCACTACAGCTGATCAAACAGCTATATACCCCACTAGTAGCTTGGGAAATGCCAGTCAAATTAATAATGTATACCCTAGGCTTTCATCTAAGCCTAGGAACAATTCTCATGACAACAGAGGCCATCTAGGCTCCCAGAGAGGTAGACACCCTAGCTACAACACCCCACCTCAGATATCCAGAGGTGGTGGTACTAATTACAACAAAAGAGGGGGAAGGGGGAACCAACGTGATTCTAGGACCCCCTATTATCATGAACAGGGAAACCTGGTCTCTAGGGATTCTCCCGAGAAGGTATAATAACTATACAACTCCTCATGACTGTGACCCCCAGTATTATAATCACCCCTCCATTAGTACTCAGAATAGATTCTCCCCCCTCTATGATACCTATAATGATTATAGAGATGAATATGACAGAGTCCAATATGGTCAGAGTCAACATGACTGCAATTCCTTTGGAAATAAGGATTTTCATCAGGCCGGACAAGGACTAAAAAGGCCTTTGGACCTAAAAGGGGTTCCAGAGGGGGGAGGAGAATTCAGAGGAAAAAGAAGAAGAGTTTGATAGGTCAAGGAGTTTTCAATCTTAGCACAAAGCAATTGACTATTGATGAACTAACGATCTTGGACAAGGGTCTTAAGTTCGCCCCCCCTAAAAAATTAGACATGTTTAACACATTTATTGACATCCAGAAGTTTATCAGAAAAATTAACATTCAGCGTTATCTTGTTTCTAATATGTCTCAACACACTAAACGGGCCATGACCCCGGGGACAGTACATTCGGGTTTGTCAAATCCCTTTGTTCAACCCCCCAGTACCAACGGCACCTGCGATTGCTATATTCAAGGATTTAGTCCTCAAGGATTTAGCCACTTTACCAGCCAAGAAACATTAAAACCATCCCCTACCCAAGACAGGCCTAAAATCATTATGTGATAACAAGGACCTTATAGTCCACCCAGCGGACAAGGGAGGTGGAATTGTTGTAATGGATAAATCTGATTACATTTCAGAGATGTAGAGGATTCGTGGCGATCGTGATATTTACAAAGAACTTTCGAGTAACCCCACCAACCAATTCAAAAAGGATTTGGTGGTACTAGTTACCAAAGGATTTGGAGGCAGATATTGAATAAGAAAGAGAAAGCCTATTTGGTACCAATTGCCCCCAGAATTCCAACAATATATCATCTACCTAAAATCCATAAGGATCCTCTTCACCCACCTGGGAGACCAATAGTGAGTGGTATAAATTCGATAACATCTTGCATTGGTCAATATATTGATTTTTATCTACAGCCGCTGGTAAAGAAAACACCATCATATTTGAAAGATACCACTGATACCATCAAATTATTGGAGGATATTAATATACAAAGGTGATTATCTATTAGCTACTGCTGATGTAGCATCACTGTACACTTGCATCCCACACAATCTAGGTATTGAAACAGTTAAACATTTTTTAAATCGCGACCCATCTCTTACAGGCAGACAGAGTCACTACATCATTGAATTATTAGAGTTTGCCACAACATATAATTATTTTTGGTTTGACAACAATTTTTTTTTACAACAGAAAGGGGTAGCAATGGGGGCTAAGTTGCCCCAAGCCTTGCCAATTTGTTTATGGCCAAGTGGGAGGAGGATGTCGTCTATTCTGAACACAGACCATCCTTGGTCCTGTGGGCCAGATATATAGACGACATCCTCCTCCTATGGGATGGCTCTCCCAAGTCTTTGGAGGAATTCTTCACGTTCCTTAATCGTAACGATAGGGGGATTTCTCTAACATTTGAGTTTAGTTCAACGAGAGTACATTTCCTTGATTTAGACATTAAGATTTGCTCTTGTCAATTTAAATTTCAAACAGATTTTAAGTCAACTGATCGTAATAGTTTTATACCTACCTACCTACCGACAGTTGTCACCATAAATCTTGGCTGAAGTCAGTCCCTCGCAGCCAATTTTTAAGGCTCAGGAGGAATTGTACCAGTGTTGATTGCTTTTGTGTTCAAGCTCTGTCATTGAAACAGAGATTTTTTGAAAAGGGATATGATCCAGCTACTATTGACTTAGAATTACAACATGCTATGCAAGTTGACAGGCGATCATTACTGACCACAAAGACCATACGAGAGCCCAATGAATCCTTTAAATATTCCATGCTTACTTCATTTTCAACACAGCATAAGGACATCAAGGCTATTATCCAACGTCACTGGGATATACTTAGGAACGATCGTATCCTTGGTACCATTTTACCAGAACAACCAAAAGTTGCCCCAAAATTATTGATCTCCAAAACGTCTCACTTTTTTTCATGACATGGTAGGCTATTTCCTGTGTAAAAAGTGCACTGTCTGCCAGCACAATTCATGCGGGAGACGCAAGACTTTGGAGTTTCGCTCAAATGTGACAAACAAAACTTATCCCATTAAAGTATTCTGTACTTGCGCAACAAGATATGTAATATACTTAATCACCTGCCTGTGCGGAAAGCAATATGTGGGTCGCACGACTCATGCCTTTTCTGTTCGGGTAGGTGAGCATGTTGCAAAAATTATTGGCGGTGACACTAAACACACTGTCCCTAGGCACTATAGACAACACGATAACCGTGACCCAACTGGATCACAATTTCTCATCATCGATCGATATCTCCCCCCTTGGAGAGGAGGGGCTTTCACTCGGGGGGTGTCACAGTTAGAGACTTATTGGATCTATGAACTTCAGTCTCACTTGCCATTGGGGCTAAATGTCGAGTGGGACATCAACGCATTTATTAATCAATCTTAATATCTGTTTATATTTGGACGCAGCAACAATATATTCTGTTTAACAAGATTTCAAACCATTATGAATATTATTATTTTTGTTTTTTTGTACTAAATGTTTTTTTACCATATAATGTATATGATGTATATGGGGGTCCCATGTCAAGCCGTGGCTCCTCAGTTGTTAGCCACTTATATGTACATTGGTATATCTATTAATAATACCAATATACCTAAAACAACAATAAGTCATGTCCTGTACACAACGACACTTACATTTCGTCTTAACATATTTGGGTCATGTCCCTTTTTTACACTCTTCTGGTTGAATCAGCATACATATTTTTTATTGTGATACATTCATATTGTTATTATTTATTCATTTATTTTAAGTCATCGTTTCCTGTGGACAATGATATTTACATCTAGTCTTAACATATTTGCTTATTCGTCCGATTTTACTTTTAATACACACTTTATTATTTTTTACTTCCGGCTTTCTGATTGTCGGCTATAGCGAGGCTTGTCCCACATTCATGCCATGTATCTATGGTTATTGAGATACGCATGTAATTGTAGGACGTGTGGCATCTTGTTATGCGTACCACTCTTCCTTTAGCCTCGCTCACAATGAGGCTTGAGTCACACTGGCACGACGTCACAACGTCCGCTTTTGAACACATGTGACTCCACCTTACGATAGGCGTCCCGGCTGTGCGTTCCGAGCGTCTTCCTTTACCCAGAGTGGGGCTTGAAACGCACGCCGTCAGCACCATCTTGCCTTCCCGGAAGTCACCTCCACAGAACCGCGCTGTTTCATTGGAGCCACGGCTTGATATGGGAGTTCTTTTTACTATAAAAGGGCAGTATATACACTGGATCAGTACCCCAGATGATGTCCCATATGATGAAACGCGTCGGGGTGGACTACTGATGCCACTGATACTGCCGTTCTTTTATATCAAAGCGCTTTTTTATCTTCAGAAATGGGACCACCATTTTTCAAGCTTGATTGACCCAGTGAGTGTACACCCCTCTGTGTCCAATCACTTTGGTAAGCCTTTAAGAATATAAGGTGGTGGATCTTCTATCAAAATTTTTTTCACCAAAGTCATATAATCTTCACTATATTTGGGTCACTTCTGGCATTTTTCTTTATGGACTTATACAACATGACTACTATTTATGTCATTTATAACAATTCCACTATCTAGTGATTTTTCATTTATATTAATATTGAGTACACATCATGTTTTTGGATCTATATATTATTCACATTTTATTTTTGTGCTTTTACTATATTGTCTGTATAGTCACTGGTTAACTGAATTTATCATTCTCAGTGTATATCTATTTTATACCTTCAGCGCTGCACTTTTTTACACTGTATGTTACTTTTTGCATGAGTTGATCTTCTGCTGTACTGGCTGCTTATATTGTCTTAAAGGGGCAGCGCGGTATATATATATATATATATATATATATATATATATATATATATATATATATATATATATATACCTTTTTTTGTTACAAAGGCACAGCCCCTCTTTTGATTGGCTCCATGCTGAGGTTCTCTCCTGGTCACCACAATGCAGTGAAACATGCTTCCAGAAGGCCGTTTGATTGCGCAATTGACCTTCAACCTGGTGCCACTCCCCCTCGTGACCGGGTTTACCCTTTGTCGGTCTTGGAGGATAAAGCCAAGGAGGAGTATGTTGCAGACGCACTTTCTCTGGGTTTCATCCGCAAATCCTTGTCTCCTGCTGGTGCTGGTTTCTTCTTTGTGAAGAAGAGGAGTGGTGAACTGAGACTTTGTATTGATAATAGGGGTCTCAATTGTTTCACAATTAAGAATGCCTACCCGATCCCATTGATTACAGAGTTATTTGACCACCTCCAGGGAGCAATGGTTTTCATTAAGCTTGATCTGAGAGGGTCTTACAATCTTGTGAGGATTAAGGAGGGTGACGAGTGGAAAACTGCGTTTAATACCAGAACAGGCCATTATGAGTATCTCGTAATGCTTTTTTTGCCTTTGTAAAGCCCTGCCAGTTTTCCAGGAATTTATTAACGATGTCCTCCGAGATTTGTTGCAATTATGTGTGGTGGTTTATCTCGATGATATCCTCATATTTTCCAAGTCTCTGGAGAGCCACCACACAGATGTTTGTCGTGTGCTTCAGAAATTAAGAGAGAACAATCTCTATTGTAAAGTGGAGAAGTGTGAGTTCCATCGGGAACAGGTTAAATTCCTGGGCTTTTCCATTGCTGGTTTTTCGATCGACCCAGAGAAACTTTCGGCAGTCCTACAGTGGTCTTGACCCATGGGGTTACATCCTCTGCAGCGTTTCCTGGGTTTTGCCAACTATTATCGGAAGTTTATTCGTAACTTCTTGTCTCTGGTCAAGCCCCTGACCGATATGAACAGAAAGAATGGTAACCCACAGAGTTGGTCTCCGGAGTCCATTAAGGCCTTTGAAAGTCTCAAGGCTGCCTTTGTTTCTGCTCCTGTGTTGGCACATCATGATCCTATGTTACCTTTTATCCTTGAGGTGGATGCTTCTGAGACTGGTGATGGCGGCCTTCTGTCTCAACGTCCTACCTCTGAGAGTGCTATGCATCCTTGTGGCTACTTTTCCAAGAAATTGTAACCTGCCGAGTGCAATTACGAGATTGGTGACAAAGAACTGTTGGCAATCATGTTAGCCCTGAAAGATGGGAGATATCTCCTCGAAGCTACCACTGTGCTGGTTCTCATTCTTGCTGACCATAAGAATCTCACATTCTTGTCTGAGGCTAAACGCCTCTCTCCCAGAAGGGCACGATGGGCTCTTTTCTTGTCAAGTTTTAATTACAGTGTCTCATTCTTACCCGGTACTAAGAATGTAAGGGCTGACACCTTGTCCTCCACTTCCAAGTTGGAGTCAGTTCCGGTTCCTATGATTCCTCCTGATCGTATTCTGGCTACGGTTCGCACTAGTCTTACTTCTCCTTTGGGTGACAAAATTCTTGCTGCTCAGGTCGATGCTCCTCCTGAGAAACCTTGTGACCGCTGCTTTGTCCCAGAGTGTCTCCGTACTGCCGTGCTCCAGACTTACCATTCTACCAAGGCTGCTGGACACCCTGGTAAGAATCAACTCGTTTGGGCCATTTCCCAACAATTCTGGTGGCCTAGTCTACATGCTGATGTAACTGCCTTTGTAGCTGCCTGCTCCGTGTGTGCTTAGAGTAAGACTCCACAACACCTTCCAGTGGGCCTCCTACAACCCATACCCAATGGAGAGAGGCCCTGGACCCACCTGTCTATGGATTTCATTGTGGAGTTGCCCAACTCCCAAGGCAACACAGTTATCCTTATGGTGGTTGACCGGTTCTCAAAGATGTGTCATTGTATTCCACTTAAGAAGTTGCCCACTTCTAAGGAACTGGCTTCCATTTTTGCTTGGGAGATCTTTCACTTACATGGGCTACCCAAGGTGATTGTCTCGGACAGGGGTAGTCAGTTTGTGTCCCGGTTCTGGCGAGCCTTTTGTGCACTGCTGGGAATTCAGCTTGCTTTCTCCTCTGCGTATCACCTGCAGTCTAATGGGGCCGTAGAACGAGCCAATCAGTCCTTGGAATAATTCCTACGTTGATATATTTATGACCATCACAACAACTGGTCAGACCTATTACCATGGGCAGAGTTTGCTCACAACACTGCCTTGAATTCTGCTTCCCGATTGTCTCCATTAGTTTCCAACTTTCCATGTTGCCTGACTCGTTTGTTCCGCAGAGTATTCCTGCGCTAGAGGAGCATCTCTGTGGTCTTCGTTTCACTTGGGCACAAGTCCAGGGTCTCATCCTCGGACGTACATGCTCCTGCCCTCCTCCATAATTTCCATAGACGTTTTGTCCTCAAGCCCGGTGGTCCTCCGAGGGGGAGGGATCATTGAGGAGGGGGGTACTGTCAGGGCTGGCTCAGCTGTCAGCTAATTGCCAGCTCTGATCTCTCTCCACAGTTAACCAGCTGTTGTGGATCTGCTCGTCAGTCCCGCCTACTTAAAGATCTCCAGCTCACTTCATTCCTGCCTTCGCCTTGGTCACATCACAAGAAACCATCTCCTGCATTCCTGTTTAAAGACTGGCTTTGCTGACATCCCTTCTGGCTCCTTATCCTGCTTGCTGTTCCTCTACTTGGATCCCTGACTTCTGGCCTGGCTGATTACCCAATCTGGTTACTGAACTCTGGCTTGGCTGATTACCCGATCTGGTTACTGAACGCTGGCTTGGCTGACTACCCGATCTGATTACTGGTCTCTGGCTATGCTTTGACTACGCTTACTCTATTTACCTTTTTATTGTTATTAATAAACAAGTGTGATTTTACTGCACTTCTGTCTCGGTCTGGTTCATGGTTTCTGACATAATGATATGCTGTAACTGCTGGCAACCAATCGCAATTGCTGACTGATCTGATACAGTAAACTGATTTTAAGTCTAGCTGCTATTTAATGTATGTCTCAGAGCAGGTGGAGAGTGAAATTGCATGGGGGGGGGCAAGAAAATTTTTGCCCAGGGTCCAATCAATATTAAAGATAGTCCTGATTATAGGGGTCTCAATCGCTTCACGATTAAGAATGCGTATCTGATTCCTTTGATTATGGAGTTATTTGACCACCTCAAGGGAGCAACATTTTTTATGAAGCTTAATTTGCGAGGGGCATACAATCTCATGAGGATCAGGGAAGGCGTCAAATGGAAAAATGCATTTAATACCAGAACAGGGCATTTTGAATGCCTAGTTATGCCGTTTGGTCTTTGCAATGCTCCGGCAGTTTTAAAGAAATTTATCAATGATGTCCTCTGAGATTTGTTGCAGCTATGTGTGGTGGTTTATCTCGACAATATTCCCATATTTTTCAAGTCCTTAGAGAGCCATCACACAGATGTCCACAGTGTGCTGCAGAGGTTGAGAGATAATAACCTGTTTTGCAAATTGAAGAAGTGCGAGTTTCATTGTGAACAGGTTAAATTCCTGGGTTATGTCATTTCCACTGCTAGTTTTTCGATGGACCCAGAGAAACTTTTGGCAGTACTATAGTGGCCCCGACCTATGGGTTTACAACCATTGCATTGTTTTCTTGGCTTTGCCAATTATTATCAGAAATGTATTCGTAACTTCTCGTCTCTGGTCAAACCCCTGACTGATATGACCATAAAGGACAACAACCCACAGAATTGGCCTCCAGACTCCATTAATTACTTTGAGAGTCTCAAGGCTGCCTTTGCTTCTGCTCCTGTGTTGGTACATCCTGATCCTACGGTACTTTTCATCCTTGAGTTTGATGCTTCTGAGACTGGAATTGGTGCCCTGCTGTCTCAACGTCCTACCTCTGAGAACACTATGCATCCTTGTGGCTACTTTTCCAAGAAATTATCTCCTGTGGAATGCAATTATGAGATTGGGGACAGAGAGTTGTTAGCAATCATTTTAGCCCTTAAAGAATGGAGGCATCTCCTCGAAGGTACTACTGTGCCGATGTTATTCTGACTGACCATAAGAATCTCACATTCTTGTCTGAGGCTAAAGACCTCTCTCCCCGAAGGGCACAATGGGCTCTTTTCTTGTCAAGTTTCAATTACATAGTCTCATTCTTACCCGGTACTAAGAATGTAAGGGCTGATGCTTTGTCGCGACAGTTTTCCTCCACTTCCAAGATGAGTCTATTCCTGTTCCTGTGATTCCGTCCGATCGTATTCTGGCTACGGTTCGCACCAGTCTCCCTTCTCCTTTGGGTGACAAAATTCTTGCCACTCAGATCCATTCTCCTCCTGAGAAATCTTGTGACCACTGCTTTGTCCCTGAGAGTCCCCGTACTGCCGTGCTCCAGACCTACCATTCTCCCAAGGCTGCTGGCCACCCAGGGAAGAATCAACTTTTTTGGGCCATTTCCCAACAATTCTGGTGGCCTAGTCTACGTGCTGATCTAGCCACCTTCGTAGCTGCTTGTTCCATGTGTGCTCAGAGTAAGACGCCACAACACCTTCCAGTGGGCCTCCTACAACCCATACCTAATGGAGAGAGGCCTTGGACCCACCTGTCAATGGACTTAATTGTGGAGTTACCCAACTCTCAGGGCAACACAGTTATCCTTATGGTAGTTGACCAGTTCTCGAAAATGTCTCATTGTATTCCACTTAAGAAGTTGCCTACATCTAAAGAACTGGCATTCATTTTTGCTCAAGAGATCTTTCGCTTACATGGGCTACCCAAGGTGATCGTCTTGGACAGGGGTAGCCAGTTTGTGTCCAGGTTTTGGCGAGCCTTTTGTGCACAGTTGGGAATTTAGCTTTCTTTCTCCTCTGCGTATCACCCGCAGTCCAATGGGACCGCAGAATGGGCCAACCAGTCCTTGGAACAATTTTTACGTTGCTAACATTCCTGACCACCATAATAACTGGTCAGACCTCTTACCTTGAGCGGAAGTTTGCTCACAATAATACCGTCAATACCGCTTCCTGATTGTCTCCATTCATGATGATTTATGGTTTCCAACCATCCCTGATGCCTGACTCATTTGTTTCTCAGAGCATTCCTGCATTGGAGGAGCATTTCCGTTGGTCTTCGTTCAACTTGTGTACAGGTCCAAGAGTCCTTGCAATGTGCCAATGATAGTTACATACTCCATTCTGACCACAGACGCCTACCTGTGCCTTACTACCAAGTTGAGGACAGGGTCTGGCTGTCACCTCATAAACCTCCGACTCTGTGTTCCCTCTTTAAAACTGGCACCACAGTTTATTGGGCCTTTCCGTATTCTCCGAACGATCAACCCAGTGGCTTACGCTTTAGACCTTCCTTCTAATATGGGGATTTCTAATGTATTTCAATGTATTTATATTATATTTTTTATTGTATATTTTGTAATGTATGTCTCCTTATTAAAACCTTTGGTATGCAACAGTTTCACCACTTCGGTACCACGTCTTCACCCAGTTCAGGTTGAGAACCATGAGGATTATGAGGTACAATCTATCAATGATTCCCGTAGCTTCTGTGGGAGCATACAGTGCCTGGTTCATTGGAAAGGTTACGGTCCGGAGGAACACTCTTGGGTCTCATCCTCCGAGGTATATGCTCCTGTCCTCCTCCGTGCCTTCCATAGATGTTTCCCCTCAAACCTGGTGGTCCTCCGAGGGGGAGGGGTCATTGAGGAGGGGGTACTGCCAGGGCTGGGCTCAGCTCTTCCTTCTCAGAGCTCTGTGCTCAGCTGACGGTTAATTGACAAAGACTCTTCCTTCCACAGTGACTCACCTGGTCTTCATTTCCTGCTCGTCAGCTAGAGCTGCTGGTTATATAAACTCCTTGGATCAGATCTTCTGTGCCTTTACCTTGGCCAACATATCCGGACTCTCTTTGCTGTGTTTTCCTGTGAAAGACTTTTGCTTGGCTGACTTCCCTTTTGGTTCCTGATCCTGTTTGCTGCACCTGACTTTGCTGATCTCTGGGCTCCTGTTTCCCTGGCTTGTTCTGACTACCCGTCCTGGTTACCAAACTCTGGCTATGTTTTGACTAGGGATGAGCCGAACACCCCCCTGTTCGGTTCGCACCAGAACTTGCGAACAGGCAAAAAATGTGTTCGAACACGTGAACACCATTAAAGTCTATGGGACACGAACATGAATAATCAAAAGTGCAAATTTTAAAGGCTTATATGCAAGTTATTGTCATAAAAAGTGTTTGGGGACCTGGGTCCTGCCCCAGGGAACATGGATCAATGCAAAAAAAAGTTTTAAAAATGTCCACAACCACCGGGCAAGGGTTGTGGGGATGAGGCCCTTGTCCCCATCAACATGGGGACAAGGTGTTTTGGGGGGCTACCCCAAAGCACCCTCCCTCCCAATGTTGAGGGCATGTGGCCTGGTACAGTTCAGGAGGGGGGGTGCTCTCTCGCCCCCCCTATTTTCCTGCGGCCTGCCAGGTTGCGTGCTTGGATAAGGGTCTGGTATGGATTTTTGGGGGGACCCCACTCCATTTTTTAAAAAAAAATTGGCGCAGGGCTCCCCTTAAAATCCATACCAGACCTGAAGGGTCTGGTATAGATTTTGAGGGGGACCCCATGCCATTTTTTTTTTACATTTTGGCCGGGGTTCCCCTTAATAACCATACCAGACCTGAAGGGCCTGGTATGGAATTTAGGGGGACCCCCACGTCATTTTTTTTTTAAATTTTGGTTCGGGTTTCCCCTGTGGAGAATTCCCATGCCGTTTTTATCAAGGAACTTTTATGTGTATTGTCGGACCGGCAATTCATTAATAGCCGGGAGTAGTTTTAAATGACTTTTTTTCCTTTGAAATGTCATTTTGCTGTCAGACTGTTCTAAACATGGTAAACATGCGCCCCTTTACAGGCAAACTATAGACACCCCCCAGGTACAAAATTTAAAGGAATATTACACTTTTATTGTTTCACTTTAAGCATTATTAAAATCACTGCTCCTGAAAAAAATGCCCTTTTTTTTGCATTGATCCATGTCCCCTGGGGCAGGACCCAGGTCCCCAAACACTTTTTATGACAATACCATGCATATAAGCCTTTAAAATTAGCACTTTTGATTTCTCCCATAGAGTTTAAAGAATGTTCCGCGGCTTTCGAATTTGCAGCGAACACCCCAAATTGTTCGCTGTTCGGCGAACTGGTGAACAGCCGATGTTCGATTTGAACATGAGTTTGACTCGAACTCGAAGCTCATCCCTAGTTTTGGCTACATTTGCTCTGTTTGTACCATTTTACCATTTTATTTAATAGTGTGATTTTTACTGCACTTCTGTCTCAGTCTGATTCATGGTTCCTGACACTTCCTTATTCTCATATTTCAAGGACACTATTGACCTCCTCAATACCATTGATGGTATGCATCTCCCTGAAAACAGCTGGTTGGTGGCCACAGATATCAAAAGCCTCTATAGTACTATTCCACATGTCAAAGGAATAGAGATTATAGAAAAACAGTTAAAATAAAGGGGACAATCAGCAGGACAATATAATCATTTTGTTGTGGAATTGCTTAAAGTGGAGTTCCACCCACTTTTACAACTCTTCAGCATCCCTCACTAAACTGTGCACTGTAAACGAATTGGATATTTAAAAAAAAATTTTCTCAGCACCTACTGTATATCTGCTGTATTCATTTTTCGCTTCCTCCTCCCTGGCCGTGCCCATCGCATCATTTCCTGTTTGCAATGCCTTCTGGGAAGGGGCGGCAACTTCCCTCTGACACTGCCGTTGCTATGGAAACCTGACCTGAAACCTATTACACTGCTTGTGCTGCACTGAGCATGTGCGAGATCTACAAGGATGAGATCCAGGAAGAAATACAGTCTGGCTTCAGATGCCCACACTTAAGATGGCCACGGCCTGCTGTAAGTTTATAAAATAACAAACTACTGCTATAAACTAACAAAACAGACCTTAGTTTACAGACTAACTTTACTAGAATACATTAAGCTTGTGTATTATAGGGGTATTTTTATTTAAAAAGTATAATTTCGGCCGGAACACCACTTTAAGTTCATCCTTACCCGTAATGTTTTTATGTTTGGTCCCTACCACTACCTCCAGGTGCAGGCAGTTTTGATGGGGACACATTGTGTCCCATTGTATGCCAACCTGTACCTGGGGGGTGGGAGAGGGAACTATTTGCGCGTGAAGACTTGCCTGACCTTTTAGATCATTTTGTGGTATCAATATATTGACAACATTTTGTTACTTTGGTTTGGTACTAGGGATGAACTTTTCATGTGCCTCATATCTGAAAATAACTTTAATTTGAAATTCACAATGAAATGTGATTAATATAGAATCAGGAAGCCATCATGTATCCCACCAGTGCACATCCAAAGCCCCTACTCAAAAGTACACCTTATAGTCAGTATGTATGATTAAGGAGAAATTGCACTCTAGACAGTGACTTTCAAAAGGCTGCCAAAGGACTCTATATCAGATTGAAAAACAGGGGATACCAAGCCATACCCTTCTACAAAAAATACAACAAAGCCAACAGGCAGGAATGAAATTCACTTATTTTTTCAAACAAACCCAAAAGTTCAAATCAACCAGTAAGCGTAATTACCCAATACTCGAGACAACACACCAAAATAAGAAATGTTCTAAGTAAATTTTGGCCTCTTTTAATGGTGGATCCTACTGTTAGTAAACATATAAAAACCTACCCAGAAATCACATACAAAGGAGCGACCGTTTGGTAAACAGTAATTTTCAGACTGCAGTTCGGTTCAACTCAGGTGGGCACATATGCATGTGGGAAATGTGATGTCTCTCGATATGTATTGACTTGCTTTGATGTTATTCTTCCTAATGGCCAAATTCATTATATTTCACACAGAGTTACTTGCCGAACTGTAGGAGTGGTATAATTTATCCAAATGCCTATGTGGATGTTTCTATATAGGCAAAACCATTCTATAAACGTATAAAGGATCATACTACCCCGATTCAGAAATGCCTCATGGACACGGCTTTTAGTCGACACGTGGGGTTACAACACAATTTTGATATTAATATGATCAAATTTATGGCCCTCAAACATGTACCTATGCAAGTAAGGGGTGGAAGTATCGATCAAACTCTGTTACAACTAAAAACGCGTTGGATTTATAACCTCAATGCTGCTATGTACCCAGGTTTTAATAAATATATAACCTTCAAATCATTTTTGTAATGTATATTCTGTTTTTTTTATGTGTTTTTCTTGTTTATTTATTATGTGGTGGTTTTTGATTATATGTTTTTTTTTCCCTCCCTACTGGTATTTTACCAACCTTCTACTCTTTCTGCCTTGTGATCAACATCGTTGTTTAGATACTATAAGACAACTATTACATTTTAAATGATTTTTGTAAATGAATAATTACATGTATAGGTATTGTATGTTGATGAACCGTTTAACATTGAACAAAATTATATTGTAACTGTAATAATGTGGGTAATGTATTTTGTACTGTTTTGTTCTATTGTGCAACTATTCTGTCCAAGTGCTGCACATTCACTGGAGGTTCACCAGTTTAAATGTAATGTGCAGCTTCTCCCTTTCAACCACTAGAGAAGATGGGGACTATTCCAGGTGTTGTTTACATTGGTATGTAGTGGGCAGTGCGTGCAATCACATGGACGCCCGGGGCACCTGACGGAAATCCTGGCAGTGCCCGGTTTTGTTGCTCGACGAGTACCAGTGAGCCTTCCACATGAACCCTCTTATGCCAGGTGATCCTGATGCCTTTCCACGGACTTGGGTTTAGCTATGTTGGGCTTGGTTTGAGGGAGCTGGCTCCACCTGCTGCCATTTTGGTTGGTGGCTGTCCTATAATCCTTTCGGCACCTCCCCCTCCATTCCCCCGCGTGGCATTCTGGGTCTTGAAGTCTGGCTGAGGTTTCCTTGTGCTGGCGCATGCGTAGTGACCACATTTGCAGGGGGCACACATTTGCAACTGGGCTCTTTCTCAAAGTGGGCGATTTCCATAAGTGGAAGCACTTCTGACTCTGCACTTGTCTGAGGATTTCTTCTCTGTCTCTTCGCAGGTATGTTTGCAGCTGACTGCCATCCACCCAGAATTGAAAACTGAAAAGCGTTTGTTTTCCCTAGTATAAATTTCTATGGTATGTTTGCAGCTGACTGCCATCCACCCAGAATTGAAAACTGAAAAGCATTTGTTTTCCCTAGTCTAAATTGCTATGGTATGTTTGCAGCTGACTGCCATCCACCCAGAATTGAAAACTGAAAAGCATTTGCTTTCCCTAGTCTGAATTGCTATGGTATGTGCTAACTAAGCCATCTCCACCCAAAAACGGAAACACTGCTATCTGCTTTGCCCTAATAATTGCTGGTATGTTATTTTTGCTTAACAGTCTGTAGACCTGTCCACATTACAATGCTTTATTATTTCCCTTGTCTTACCCAGAATTATGGCCCTCTTGCTAGTCTGTTTCTGGACTAAGAATTTTGCCCTGTTAACCAGCCAACCTTTATTACCTCTTGATTGCTAATTGAAATCCACCTACCACCCACCCCTATCAGTATAAATATAAGCTTCTTTTGGGGGAAGCATTTGCAGGGGGCACACATTTGCAACTGGGCTCTTTCTCAAAGTGGGCGATTTCTATAAGTGGAAGCACTTCAGCGAATGCACAAAGCAAATAAACACAAGAAAAAACTTTGAAAAACACCAGACAGACAGGTGACATTGTTTAGCTCTTTCTCCTTGTAAAATGCACTCTCTCCCACTCCTTTTGACAGTTCTGTCCTCTATCCTTAAGCTATCTCTCCTTCACCCCTCTTCTCCCCCCCACAGCATATATATATCACCCTCACTTCTGTCCTCTCCTTATTACTGCACCCACCAACTTCTGCTAATTTTAAATCCACACACACTAAAAATCTCTAAGACCCTGGGCCATGTGCCTTCATATAAATCCCACTCCCATATTACCTCCCTCACTCTCTTGATTCTCCTAACCTCCAGAGATATATCCCCAAACCCTGGGCCTCCATCATTTAACTGTACCCCGTGCACTCATCACCCTACACCCTCTGGTAGCAGCCGCAATCAACACAATTTAGTTCCCATTTCTATTCTTCCTAAGACCAGACTCCCTGTCTCTTGTGCCCTTTGGAACTCCCGCTTTGTCTGCAACAAACTCACCTCTCTCCATGACCTCTTTATTGCCAACTCATTTAACCTACTCGCCATTACCGAAACCTGGCTCCACGAATCCGACACTGCGTCTTCTGCTGCCCTATCCTATGGTGGTCTTCTCTGGACTCACTCCCCCAGATCCAGTGGACGTAAGGGAGGAGGTGTCGGAATCCTTCTAGCCCCACATAGCATCTTTCAGGTACTACACCCACCTCCCTCTCTGTCACTCTCCTCTTTCGAAGCACACTGCATTCGTCTTATCACTCCAGTTTCTCTAAGGATAGCTGTGATCTACAGGCCCCCTGGACCAGTATCAACCTTTCTTGATGACTTCTCTGCCTGGCTACCCTACTTTCTTTCTTCTGAAATCCCCACAATCATTCTCGGGGACTTCAACATCCCTATTAATGCTAACACTCCTGCCACTTCCAAACTTCTCAGTCTAACATCCTCCTTTGAACTGAAGCAGTGGATACATGCTCCTACTCACTCCGAAGGCAATACCCTTGACCTCGTTTTCTCTCACCTTTGCACTCCATGCAACCTCTCTAACTATCCATTCCCTCTTTCTGATCACCACCTTATTAGTTTCACTCTCTCCCTCTCCTCCACCTCCTCTCCCTCCAACCGCCTAAAAGTTACCTGCAGAAACCTACCTCATCTCAAACCTTCTCTTCTCTACTTTGCTATCAACAACCTCTATGACAAAATCTCACCCCTATCCTGCACCAACTTAGCCACTGCTGTCTGCAACACCTCACTTCTAACCTCACTGGACTCAATGGCCCCCCTCACTACACACAGAATCAGGCCCTGACCCCTTCAACCTTGGCAAACAGATGATACTAGAAGTCTGAAAAAGTGTAGTTGTGCTCACAAGCGCCAGTGGCGTAAGACTAAGTCTCAGAGAGATTTCAACCAATATAAATCTGCCCTCCAAAAATACAATTTCAGCCTCTTCATTGCCAAGCAGACCTACTTTATCACTCTCGTTAGCAACTTATCATCCCGTCCCCGTCAACGCTTCTCTGCCTTCAACTCTCTACTTCGTCCTCCACCGCCTCCACCCGCCAACTCACTTACTGCCCAGGAGATCGCCAATCACTTTAAACAGAAGATTGATACAATTCGTGAGGAGACCTCTACTGTTCCAATACCCTCCACGCTTCACACTTCATGCCCACAGGCACAATCATTACTTCTCTCTTTCAACCCCACCACTATAAACGAGGTTGCTAAACTACTTGCTAATATCCACCTTACCACCTGCCCTCTGGATCCTGTTCCCTCACAAATGCTACGTTCACCCTCTGGCTCTATGCTACACTCTCTAACCCACATCTTCAATCTCTCCTTCTCTTCTGGCATCTTCCCCAACTCTCTAAAACATGCACTTGTCAGACCCATACTTAAAAAGCCCTCACTGGACCCTTCCAATCTTAACAACCTACGCCCCATCTCCTTGCTCCCTTTCTTATCCAAACTCCTCGAACGTCTGGTCTACAACTAACTGAGCGTCCACCTCACTGATAATAGCCTTCTTGACCCCCTTCAGTCTGGATTTCGTCCTCAACACTCCACAGAAACTGCTCTCCTAAAACTAACAAATGATCTACTAACGGCCAAAACCAATCGACACTATTCTGTACTTCTACTCCTGGACCTCTCTGCTTCCTTTGATACGGTTAACCACCCCCTCCTCCTCAAAAAACTCTGCGCCTTTGGTCTCCGTGAATGTACTCTTCACTGGTTCTCTTCCTACTTATCCAACCACACCTTTAGCGTTTCCTACAACTCTATTTCCTCTTCTCCTCTTCCTTTCTCAGTTGGGGTCCCCCAAGGTTCTGTTCTTGGACCTCTCCTATTTTCAATATACACCTCCTCCTTGGGTCAGCTGATAGCATCCCATGGCTTCCAATACCACCTCTACACTGATGACACCCAAATCTATATCTCTACCCCTCAGCTCACTCCCTCTGTCTCCTCACGTATCACTAATTTACTATCAGATATATCAGTCTGGATGTCACACCACTTCCTCAAACTCAATCTATCCAAAACCGAATTTATATTTTTTTCCTCCCCCCTATGCCCCTTCCCCTGATCTCTTGATCAAAATCAATGGCACAACTATAAGCCCATCCCCACATGCCAAGGTTCTAGGTGTCATCTTGGACTCAGAACTTTCCTTCAAGCACCACTTCTAATCACTGTCCAAATCCTGCCGCCTCAACTTCCGCAACATCTCCAAAATACGCCCCTTTCTAACCAATGACACAACAAAGCTCTTAATTCACTCGCTGGTCATCTCTCGCCTTGACTACTGCAACTCCCTTCTCATTGGCTTACCTCTACATAGTCTATCACCTCTTCAATCCATCTTGAATGCTGCTGCCAGACTCATCCACCTTACCAATTGCTCTGTCTCTGCTACCCCTCTCTGTCAATTCCTTCACTGGCTTCTGTTTGGCCAAAGAATTAAATTCAAAATACTAACAACTATGTACAAAGCCATCCACAATTTAGCCCCCAGCTACATCACTAGCCTAGTCTCTAAATACCAACCTACTCGTTCTCTCCGTTCCTCTCAAGACATTCTGCTCTCTAGCTCCCTCATCACCTCCTCCCATACTTGCCTCCAGGACATTTCCAAAGCCTCTCCAATCCTATGGAATGCCTTACCCCAATCTGTCCGCTTATCTCCTACTTTACTAGCTTTTAGACGATCCCTGAAAACCCTTTTCTTCAGAGAAGCCTACCCTACCCACACCTAACAACTGTTTTTTAATTTTCTCCATCAGCTCACCCCCCACAGTTATTACCTTCTGTTTCCACTTGACCCTCCCTCCTAGATTGTAAGCTCTAACGAGCAGGACCTCTGATTCCTCCTGTATTGATTTGTATTATAAGTGTACTGTCTGCCCTCATGTTGTAAAGCGCTGCGTAAACTGTTGGCGCTATATAAATCCTGTTTATTAATAATAATAATAATAATAATAATAATAATAATAATTTAGTCAGCGCTTGGCTGGTGACGTCAGACGCCGACCGAGCAGGGGATACAAAAGGCCGGCATTTCCAGCATATCATCTGCTGGAAGGTGGGGGCTACCATTGTGATGCTCACACAGGTGGACTCTATTTACTAATTAGGTGATTGATTCCACTAGATTTTAGTTAGGGTTATGAGAGTAAAGGGGGCTAAATACAAATGCATGCCACACTTTTCATACTTTTCTTTTCATATATTTATTTGTACAAGAAAAACATTTATTATTTTACTTCCACTTCACAAATATGTGCCACTTTGTTTTGGTCTATCACATAAAATTCCAATAAAATACATTTATGTTTTTGGTTGTAACGTGACAAAATGTGGAAAATTTCAAGGGGTATAAATATTTTTTCAAAGCACTGTATCTATGTACCAGTAAGGAAGATTTGCACCCACTTATTGTTCCCATGACAAATATTTTGTAATTCTGTTCAGCCCATGTTGTGAACCAGGCTCCCTTGCCAAACCTCACTGCAGATATGTGAAAAAAACAAACAAATCAGCTGCAGGTATAAAGTGTAGGCATCTGAAAATGCCTATGCAATCTTGCAGAAGCAGCCCAAACATTTCCTATCATGGATGAACGCCATACTATTCTGATAATGCTGAAACTTGTCTGCTCGTTTTTGTCATTTGTCTTATAGGCCTGTGAGGTTGCCCATCTTATTGATAAATCAGTACAGCAACCCTCTGCTGTGGTTAGCACTTTGCCTAGCAGAACTGAATCCCAACCACAGCATTACCTATCTGGAGTTTTCATACTTTCTCTGTGCCTGTGTGGGTTTCCTCTCACACCCCAAAGACATGCTGGTAGGTTAATTGGCTCCTCTCTAAATTGGCTCTATTATGTGTATGTATGAATATGAGTTTAAGGACCTTAAATTGATGGCACTAAAAAAATACCTGTAATAAATAGTACCAGGGGCGTCGCTAGGGGGTGGCTTTTGGGGCTATAGCCCCGAATCTGGGGCCAATAGCCCCGAGTCTCTGCAGGGGTCCCCAAGGGGAGGGGAGGCTCTCTGGGGACCCTTATGTAAGTGGGGGGCTCTCTGGGGACCCTGATGCAAGGGAGAGGCTCTCTGGGGACCCTGATTTTAAGGCAGAGGCTCTCTAGGGACCCAGATTTAAGGGGGAGGCTCTCTGGGGACCCTAATGTAAGGGGGGCTCTCTGGGGACCCTGATGTAAGGGGGCTCTCTGGGGACCCTGATGTAAGTGGGGGGCTCTCTGGGGATATATATACACACACACAAGTATATTACTGTATATACATGTGTATGCCTGCCCAAGCGTATGACTTTCTTTACTACGCTGCTATGGGCTCTAGCCCCAGATCTTTTGTAGACCTAGCAATGCCCCTGAATAGTACAAATGTGTGGGATCGAGACTTCCTTGGATATGTTGCAGCATTGCCTGCCTGAATAGGACATTTGGCTATGGCAGGTTGGTTTGGGGGGCTACTGCAGGTACTTTACCTTTAGGTGCCTTCACTTTTCAACCCTAGCTATTTTTGCATCCATTATAAAGTTTCTTATACTTTTATTTATTTAATGAGATCATTGATGCATAAATGCCCATACCAAATTTAGCAGTATCAGTATGCGTTGGTTAACTCAGCAATAACCCTGTGACTAATTTGCCAAACTCGGGGGACACAACTGATAAGACATAAGCCCACAGTAAAAAAAAATGGATTATGATAAGCAACCAATGCTCTTTATATGTGCATTCTTTAGGAGCCTTATTATACAGTGGCAAAGCACACATTACATGTACTATTTCTATAATGACTATGGTCTCACATGCAGTATATTCATAGCTGGTGCTGATATCTGAACCATTTCAGCCTAGTTATCTTTAGCACCATTTGCTAAACTGAATTCCTATGTGTTTAAACTGAACTCCAGGGTGTTAAACTGATAATGATGGCTCGTGTTCGTCACAGTCACGTGACTTCATCAGGGCCCTGAAGTGACGTCGGTGAGCTTGCTGCTTGTTTTTGTTTTTGTCTGTTTCACATATTGCAAATGTGAGTACCTTGTTTTTATTTGTGCTGTTTCCAATAAATCTTTCAAAATACTACACCATCGAGCATCCCTCCTGTTCTTCCCTTTACATCTCCCCACACCCACTCACGAGGCTTACTGGTATAGCTGCTTTTGGCAAAAAGGGGGATTCTGATTGCAGACACAGATACATATCAGCAGATCCAGAGATGCCAGACTGGGAGGCTGCCAGACATCTAGATCCACAGGGGCATATTGGTCACCCATAAAGACATATTTACAGTGGGGACAGAAAGTATTCAGACCCCCTTAAATTTTTCACTCTTTGTTATATTGCAGCCATTTGCTAAAATCTCTTAAGTTCATTTTTTTCCTCATTGATGTACACACAGCACCCCATATTGACAGAAAAACACAGAATTGTTAACATTTTCGCAGATTTATTAAAAAAGAAAAACTGAAATATCACATGGTCCTAAGTATTCAGTCCCTTTGCTGTGACACTCATATATATAACTCAGATGCTGTCCATTTCTTCTGATGATCCTTGAGATGGTTCTACACCTTCATTTGAGTCCAGCTGTGTTTAATTTTACTGATTGGACTTGATTAGGATAGCCACACACCTGTCTATATAAGACCTTACAGCTCACAGTGCATGTCAGAGCAAATGAGAATCATGAGGTCAAAGGAACCGCCTGAAGAGCTCAGAGACATTATTGTGGCAAGACACAGATCTGGCCAAGGTTACAAAAAAATTTTTGCTGCACTTAAGGTTCCTAAGAGTACAATGGCCTCCATAATCCTTAAATGGAAGACATTTGGGACGTCCAGAACCCTTCCTAGAGCTGGCCATCTGGCCAAACTGAGCTATCGGGGGAGAAGAGCCTTGGTGAGAGACGAGGCTTTATGGCAGAGTGGCCCGAAAGAAGCCTCTCCTCAGTGCAAGACACATGAAAGCCCGCATGGAGTTTGCTAAAAAACACCTGAAGGACTCCCAGATGGTGAGAAATAAGATTCTTTGGTCTGATGAGACCAAGATAGAACTTTTTGGCCTTAATTCTAAGCGGTATGTGTGGAGAAAACCAGGCACTGCTCATCACCTGTCCAATACAGTCCCAACAGTGAAGCATGGTGGTGGCAGTATCATGCTGTGGGGGTGTTTTTAAGCTGCAGGGACAGGAGGACTGGTTGCAATCGAGGGAAAGATGAATGCGGCCAAGTACAGGGATATCCTGGACAAAAACCTACTCCAGAGTGCTCAGGACCTCAGACTGGGCTACAGGTTTACCTTCCTACAAGACAATGACCCTAAGCACACAGCTAAAATAACAAAGGAATGGCTTTACAACAACTCCGTGACTGTTCTTGAATGGCCCAGCCTCTCTGGAGAGACCTAAAAATGGCTGTCCGCCAACGTTTACCATCCAACCTGACAGAACTGGAGAGGATCTGCAAGGAGGAATGGCAGAGAATCCCCAAATCAAGGTGTGAAAAGCTTGTTGCATCTTTCCCAAAAATACTCATGGCTGTATTAGATCAAAAGGGTGCTTCTACTAAATACTGTGCAAAGGGTCTGAATACTTAGGACCATGTGATATTTCAGTTTTTCTTTTTTAATAAATCTGCAAAAATGTCAACAATTCTGTGTTTTTCTGTTAATATGGGGTGCTGTGTGTACATTAATGAGCAAAAAATGAACTTAAATGATTTTAGCAAATGGTTGAAATATAACAAAGAGTGAAAAATTTAAGGGGGTCTGAATACTTTCCGTCCCCACCGTATATGCTGTTACCTTACAGCAGTAAGGTAAGGGGACATCTATACATCACGTTGCACTGAAGACAGGAAGTCACCAGTTACCTTCACTCTATCCAAGAGAGTGGTCACCAGCATTTTATATGATTTTTTCACACTGAAGATATACAGTCACTATTTCATTCCGCACTTTATATAAAAGACTATCACGCATATATCAGCACTTTAGTCCACTTGTCCATATTGTATTTAAAGAAGATCCCGCATGTATACAGTATTTATACAGACTTTTTTGGTGATGCTTGAGACCATTATTGCTTTCACCTAAGAAGAATTAGGACAGTATGTGATACCTTAACTCACTGTATACCATTTGCTTCTATCAACAATTAAGGACACCTATTGTTGATTTGTTATAGGAATCGCCTCTATCTATGTGTATTTGGCACTTTTGCACTTGGTCACTCTATTTTGCACACTTTCCCATTTAACTGTATTGTTTATTGATTACAGCGCAACACTACCTTTTATTTCATATTTTACTAGGGTTCTGACCAGGGGCAGACTGACCATTGAGCCACTCGGGCACTGCCCGAGGGCCCTGGGCCACTAAGGGGCCCCATTAGGGTTGCCAGCTTCAGTAAAACCAGGGACAGTATGTATAAATCTGTGTTTTTTTTACATCTGTCTGTGTATACTGTGTGTACATGTATGTGTATACTGTGTGATTGTATACTGTGTGTGTATACTGTGTGGCCCCATAATCTCTGATTGCCTGGGGGGCCCCATAATCTCCTATTGCCCAGGGCCCCATGAGTTATCAGTCTGCCCCTTCAGTGTTTGCAGCAGTAGACGTTTAATTTATTGTGTGGCGCGGGGATATCTTTTATCCCATTTCTAATAAATTATGGATCTTATGAGATTGGAATTCGTGCACCTTTAAAGTCCCAATTGTTTGTAAAAACATTTGTTAAAAGTAGCTGGGATAATGATACAATGATGGGACAAGCCCATAAAAAGGACTTGACCATCGACACCATTTGTTAAAGTTAGGTAGAAATACTATACATAATAATTCAGAAATCACAAATGAGCAGCGGGAGGACTGGAGTAATGTTTATGGGGTGTGCAACTATCGACTAAAAAAAGTAGAACTCAACCTAAAACCTTTTTTTTCTAGTTTTGGATAGTGTGAGGAAGGGCTGGAACCATTGTTAGGTTTTCACTGCTATTTTAGATCTCAGTATCTGTAGAAAGTTTTTGTCATGGTCAGGGGTCAGGCTCAGAGACCAGTAGCTATAGCAGTATAGAGGTTACCACCAACCAGCTGAATAAGTACAGAAGCAGGTCACCCTAGCGGATGACATGGGCTCACCTGAGCTGCGGAGTCTAAGTACTAACCGGTGTTCATCAGGGCTCCTGATCATGGAGATGGGTTTTGCTGCATGTTACTACCAGGTGGCAATCCTCAGGATTGCCCCACCAGGAGGTGAGCAGACTGGAGTCCGGTAGCAGATATGGCAGGTAGGGATCAGCAAAAGCATAGTCAGTAAGAAGCCAAATGTCGTTAACGAGTGGTTGTAGGTTGAGATCAAGCAGAAGCATTGGCGGGGAACAAGCCAAAGGTCGGTAATGAGTGGTAGTGAAGATACAGACAGCAGCAGAAGTAAAAAGTTATATATTGGCTGGAGAGGACACAATAATCTGGTGACAGGAAGCGCAAAGGCATAGTTAAAATAGGATGCACATGGGAGGAGTAAAGGGTTCAATGCTCAAGAGAAACAACGTTCAAGGCAAGATCATTTAAAGGGGTTGTAAAGATGTTTTTTTTTTTTTTTTAAAATAACAAACATGTTATACTTACCTTCACTGTGCAGCTCGTTCTGCACAGAGTGGCCCCGAACCTGGTCTTCTGGGGTCCCTCGGCGGCTGTTTCAGCTCCTCCCCGCAAGCATTTACCACCTTCATGCGAGCTCCCTCGCACGGTGGTGAGTGCTTGCGGGCGCGCTCCCGTGATACAGCCGGTGGCTATAGCCGCTCGCTGTATCACTCGGCCCGCCCCCCGGCGCGCCGCGTCATCGGATGTGATTGACAGCAGCGCGAGCCAATGGCTGCGCTGCTTTCAATCCATCCACTGCAGCCAATCAGCGACCAGGCTGAGCTGCAATGAAGCTGACGAGGACGAGGAGCGAAGATTCGAGGCGTCAGGTAAGTAAAACGGGGGGGCTGGGGGCGGCGGTACTGTCAAAAGTTTTTTCACCTTAATGCATAGAATGCATTAAGGTGAAAAAATTTTTACCTTTACAACCCCTTTAAGGAATTGTCCTGGGAGCTGTCCAGCATCCCAGGTGGCTCAGCAAGAAGAGACACCTCCAGAAACAGCAGAGGTCACAGGTTTAGACCAGGGCCCTGACAGCTTTACTCTAACCTAGACAATATAAATTCACTGTTCAGTAAACAAAACAAGACAGTTTCTTGTGCACATCATTTAATTGGTATTTTTTTCCATGTAGTGGGTAGTTCTATGAACAGAAACACATTTTTTCATAGTAAAGCAGAACAATAATTTATGTTAGTGTTAACATGTGTTCTCACTTCTGTATAGATAAGGCTCTGTAGCTGATAAAACCCCATTGCTGAATATTTCACACCAGTGTTTTATATTTGATTTACAGTTTCTAAGTGCTTATCTCCTCAGGTGGGATATTATATATTGACCATTAGCACAGCACACCCCATTCCATAATTGCTGTTATTCCCTTATCTTATTTAAATACATGCACTAGATATGAACTCCTTCACATTCTTACACCTTACTAATAGAAAAATGCAGATTATATTGAATATCCCTTGCTTATCTAACCAGTTCTCCAAACAGGTGTGCTGAGTGATAAACGGCGATATAAACAGTTTCTAGATAGATGTGCCAATAAGTAAGATATTAAAAGTGTTGCAGGGAATGATGTTCAGAGGTCTGATTGATTCAGTTTGGTTAGCTAATCAAATCTTTTAACCCTCACAAGCTTGTGCTATTATCTTCCCTGTGTTGCAGTTAATGTGACAAAAAAAACTGAGACATTTTTACCCCTTTGATTTCTTTAGCTAGCATACAGTAGATCTGAGCTATATAAGTACCTGAAATAAAAAATATATATTTTTTAATTTTTAACTATCTGTGCCTTCACTTTATGAGCATGAATATGTACACAATTGTTTATGTTAATTTGCACTGTATACCTGTGATGAGCAAGGTGCTAACTACAGGCTTGTTAATAGTATGTCAACAATTGTACATGAATGGAGCATTGCACAATCATGGAAGATTGATTGCTCCTACATACATTTTATATATTTGTTTTCTTTTTTTGCGGCCATGTGCTACACTTACTGTTTAATCACTAGCAATTTTAGAAGCGGGATTGAGCTACTGAGGATCTGCTGTGTAGCTCTAGCCTACTCAAGTGACTATCACCAAATTATTAAAAGCTCCTGTATAGCTTAGTAGAGAGATAGAGGTTTGATAGCTGTACTACCATAAGTTCACTACCATGCAAAAATCCTGCATATTCAAGGTTCGGTGACTCAGATTCTAAAGGCCATATTGTTTGTCACCATGATGCATCTTTGAATTTAGGTCAGGCGGCTTAGACGGATCAATAATGGGAATTTTGTTATGCGCCAGCCCCCCCACTATAAAAGGGTGGGGTCTAAGTAACCATTTGTCAGTGTGTATTGGAGTAATTAAGGTTGATCTGACACTATGGGGAGATTCACCAAAACTGGTGCACTCAGAATCTGGTGCAGCTTTGCATGGTAGCCAATCCGCTTTTAACTTCAGCTTGTTCAATTAAACTTTGACAATAAGGGCCCTTTCACACGAGCTGTCCCCACAGGTCAGCCTGTCAGTTTTTCAGGCGGACTTGATCGGACCCTCCAGTCTCTTCTATGAAGCAGCGGATGTCAGGGGACACATGTCTGCCGACACCTGCCACTATCTGATCTGATCTTGTCCGCCAAAAACAAATGGATGGTGGTCCTATTCCCCATCCGTCTGACGAATGGAATGGCATCGGATGGAAACAGACAGGTGGTTATTTTCCATCTGATTGGACTATAGAGGAGAGCAGGACTGTGTCCGTGTTGCTCTGCATAGCGAACACGGACCTGTCATCCATTTGCTCAGCAGGGATCAGTGGAGAGATACCCCGCTGAGCAAGCGTGTTCCACTCAGTGGAGGTGTCCGTGTGAAAGGGGCCTTAAATATGAATCTTTTTTTTATCATTCAACGTTTATTGAAACAAATAAATAAAGAAAAGATGCACAATACGCAAGTCGCAGGTACAACTGCATACATTTTTTAGTATAGCTCAAAATACAGTGTAATAATCTGAAAACATTATCTGGTAATTCTCAATTGTTTTTTTTTTTTTTTCCTTTATTTTCAGAGAAAACATGTTACAATGTGATAGACAGGTAAGTTAAATCACATACAGCTTTTATGTATATAATAAAACAAAAAGAAAACATAGGGATGGTTCTATAGCAAAGTCCAGTGCTGGTATAAACATAAACATTCACATTTCCCTTGTTTACTCGATCTGGGGGGTAAGAATGGTATTTAACAGAGTAAATGCGTCTTGTATAGTAACTAACTTATTACCCAAATACGATAGTTTCCTGTGAGTGACCTTACTCGGTCTATGAGATCATGCAATTATTCTGCCCAAACAGAAATTAACATATCACAACTAGCTAGAAAGGGAGAACCTCTCCACTGGTCAGGGATGAAGAATTCCCTGGACAATCAGTGGAATCCAGCAAGGGGTTACTATCAAAAAGTGATGTAGAACATGATATACAACATATCTGACCAGGTCTTCCCCTAGCCTGAGGGACGAAAGGAGGGGAGTAAAATAGAGGAGGAATGAGGGAGGGTTAGGGAGAGCGGGGGAAGAAGACGGAAGAGTGGTATTGTGTAAGGGAACGTGAGGGGGAGGTAGGGGGAAAGGTGGAGGAGATGTAAGGGTAAAGAGGAAGAACGGCGGTGCGGCCCCCCGCCAGGCGGGGTCCCAGCATCGGGATGCATTCAGACTATGTTACCTCACGGAGGTAAGCTTCTGAGTAAATAAAGTATTGCCATGGGCGCCATGTCTCTCGAAAGGCCTCCTCCCTGCCGTACAAAGTGGCTGTAAGATCTTCCATGTCACGCAGTTCATTGACCTTGGCATACCACTGGGCTTTCGTTGGTGGAGTTTCTGATCTCCAAGATAAGGGGATGCAGGCCTTAGCAGCATTCAATAACTGAATGGTTAGGGAGGCTTTGTATTTCTTAATTGGTCGTCTAGAGAGGTGCAGCAGACACGCCCCAGGATCTTCCTCCAAAGTGGCCCCCGTCAGGTGTTCGATCGTACGGGCCACCTCCCGCCAGTATGATTTGATCTTGGGACATTGCCAGAAAATGTGGAACATTGTTCCTTCGCCCAATCCACAGCGCCAGCAAAGATTGGGGACCTGCGGAAAGAATTGGTGCAGAGTGGATGGTACTCTGTACCATCTGGTCACAATCTTGTAACATGTCTCCTGAACCCTGGTGGCCAGAGAGGATTTTTGGGCGAAATGTAATATCTTTTCCCTTTGCGATTCGTCTAAGCAAACTCCTAGGTCAGCTTCCCACTTAGTGAGAAAGGGGGGATAAACCCCTCCGCTGGGGCAATCAGAGATGAGTAAATTAGGGATAAGGAGTGGCGTATGGGTTCCCTGCGGTGACAGATACGTTCCAGCTCCGTAAGTGGACGTGGATTGTCCAGAGTCCAAGCGCATCGGCGTAGATAGTTACGCAGTTGGAGTCTACTGAAGAAGTCCAAAGGCGGGTTAAGGTCATCCAATCCGGCAGCCGCGTTAAGTTGGCCATTTGGTCCCAGAAAGTCGTGAAGGTGTGGCCATCTGTTCTCTTCGGATAGGGACCTATAAAGTGGGCCCTGGCAGCCTGGTGGAAAATCTGGGTTACCCAGAATCGGTATCATAGGAGAGGGGATGGAGGAAATCGAGGTTTTGCAAAAGGTTTCCCTGACGACTTGCAGTGTACATCCTAGGGTTGGATGGTCAGTGAGGGCCTTTGGAATGTGGGTGGTGAGCCATGGCCAACTCTTGGCTGTGCCCCCGGAGTCCTCCATCTCCATTGTGACCCATTGTTTGGCTTCAGCATGGCAGTACCAGTCAATTAGTCTGGTGAGATGCGTTGCCCTGTAGTAGGCTTTCATATTCGGTAATCCAACCCCTCCCCTATGTTTTGCCATGTAGAGTAATTGCAATTTGATGCGTGGTTGCTGGTGCGACCAGACAAACTCTCGAAACAATGGATCAATTCGCTTAAAGAAGGAGGATGGGAGATGAATGGGGAGGGCTTGTAGTAGATAGAGTACCTTCGGGAGTGCTGTCATCTTGATGGCATTACAGCGTCCAAACCATGTTAAGGTAAGGGAGTGCCAGTGTTGTAGATCTGTTTTAAGCCTGTGGAGCAAAGGGGCAAAATTTGCTTGATAGAGGTTGACAGGGTCTGGGGTGATGGTCACTCCCAGGTATTGGATGGTATCGGTTGCCCAATGGAATTGGTATTCCGAACGTAAGTGCCGAATAATGCGTGGGTCCAGAGTAATGTTGAGCATGGAAGATTTGGACATATTTATTTTGAAAAGGGAGAGAGCCCCATATTCCTGCAGGGAGTGAAGCAGTACTGGGAGTGAAGTGGCAGGATCTGTCAGGAAGAAAATAAGGTCATCCGCAAAAGCAGCGACCTTGTGCGATCCTGAAGTTTTGCGGAAGCCCTTGATATGCTGATTTGCCCGTATCTTGCAGAGCAGGGGTTCCAAGGTGAGTATAAAGATCAGATAGGGGGATAGGGGACAGCCCTGTCGGGTACCATTTCGGATATTGAAATAATCAGACCTAGTTTCATTAACCTTCACCGCAGCTTTGGGGCTGGAGTAGAGTGACAGTATCCAACTGAGCATCGAGGAGCGAAGGCCAATATGTTCTAATGTAGCCTTAACGAAGGTCCAATCCACCCGATCGAAAGCCTTCTCCGCGTCTGTTGACAGCAGGAGAAGGGGTCGGCGTGAGGTCCTGGCAGCGTGTACAAGGTTGAGCACCCTGATGGTGTTATCACGGGGTTCTCGTTGAGGAACAAAGCCTGCTTGGTCTTTGTGAATTAGGCTCGGGATATGTGGAAGCAGTCTGTTTGCCAAGATCTTGGCAAACAGTTTCAGGTCGGTGTTGAGTAGGGCTATCGGTCTGTAGCTCCCACAACGAAGCAGATCCTTACCCTCCTTGGGGATGAGTGATATATAGGCTCTAAGGGAGTCTATGGGGAAGGAGTTGCCCTTCGTGATTGAATTGAGTGCAGATACTAACGGTTTAGAGAGCGTCTCAAAAAAGGTTTTGTAATAGACTGGGGTGAGGCCATCTGGGCCCGGGGCTTTCTTTGGCTTTGAGCCCGCCAACGCAACTCCCAGCTCCTCCACTGTGATGGGTGCTTCCATTTCCTCCACCATATCAGCCGATAGGGATGGCATGCCTGAAGAGGCTAAATAAGTGTGAGGGGTAAATCCCCCTGTATGGTTGGGATCGTCAGGAAGGGGCTTGTCTATATTGTAGAGACCACTGTAAAACGAGCGAAATTCCTCTGCCATGTCAGATGATGTACACACCTTCCGGCCTGATGGAGACATGATGTGCGGAATATAAGTTTTGGTACGGGGGCCTCGTAGTGCTCTGGCCAATAGGGAACCAGGTTTATTTGAGAATTCATACATCGTACGCCGCGACCACGCCAGTTTCTCTTTTGTTTTATGTAATAGGAGTGAGCGAAGTTCTTCGCGTGCTTTGAGTAACTCCTGGTAGACAGAGCGGGCTAGGCTGGCCTTATGTGAACACTCTAAGGTCTTGATCTGGAGAAGGAGCTCCTCAGATCTGCGGGCTCTTTCCCTTTTGAGACGTGCCCCAATGCTTATCAAAATGCCCCTGATTACCGGCTTGTGCGCCTCCCACATTACTAAGGGATTGGGAACCGATGCCGCATTCAAGGAAAAATATTCCTGTAGTTTGGCCTGTACCTCAACACGAGTCTCCTCAGATTGTAGTAGTGATTCGTTTAGTCTCCACGAGGGTGGGGATCTCGTCCCATGTCCCATTTGCAACGTCAGTTGTATTGGGGCGTGGTCCGAGAGGGAGATGACATCTATGGATGAGTCTACTACCCTCGTCAGGTCCTTATGGGACAGGAGTAAATAGTCCAGTCGCGAGTATGAGTGGTGAACTTGTGAGAAGTAGGAGTAGTCTCTGTCTGTGGGATGTAATAGGCGCCATGGGTCTGTCAGACTCAGTGAATGGAGATCTGATTTCATCCTTTTAAGGCGGGCATAGGAGAGGTGGGAAGCACCTCGCGAAGTGTCCAATAAAGGGTCCATGGCAAAGTTCAAATCGCCTCCAAAGATAAGCATCCCTTCCGAAAACTCTAGCAGCTGAGGTATCAAGCCGCATAGGAATTTTGCATGGTCTATATTGGGGAAGTATACGTTAGCAAAGGTGACCTGCACATCAAACACCTTTCCCTTAATCAAGAGAAAGCGGCCCTGGGGGTCTGCCCGCTGCGCCTCAAACATCCATGGTACAGATTTTGCCATCAGAATGCTAACCCCTTTAGATTTGGAGATGGGGGATATGCTGTGGTATGCCGTCGGAAACAAACTGTTAGTTAGTTTAGGAATATGGTCACCATGGAAATGGGTTTCCTGTAAAAAGGCAATTTGAGTTTTACTTCTACGTAAGTCAGCCAAGAGTTGAGAACGCTTTTCCAGAACGTTGAGGCCTCGTACATTGAGGGAGGTCACCTTTAGGAGCCCCATTGTGGCACCCGCAGCTTCGAGAGCTACTAACAAGCGAAGAGGCGACAAATAGCCCTAGCCAGTGTTCCCGCCTAGCTGAGGGGCAGCAGCACCGGAGAAAAGGAGGGGAATAAGGGGGGTAAAGACTGAGAGGGAGAGAGGGGGATAGAGGAGGAGACTAGAGTAAGGGAGAGAGGAGGAGGGAATTGGGTAGGAGAAGAAACTAAATTAGTAATAGAATTACTCTGTGGACTCCCGGCAGATATACTGAAAAGTAGGTATAACAACTGGGAGGCCGCCCTAAATGGGGGTGGTCGGTGAAGCGAGGAGCGCTATGTGTCGGTTATTGGTGTAACCTATAGTAACAAATATTACAGAGAAAAATTTTTTGGGGTGAAAAGGAGATGCACTGGTTGGAAGCCTAACGAATCAAATAAACTGAATATGACATATTAACCATCCTGATAAACGAGAGAGCAAAACAAAACTAGGCAGAAATCCAAATGTGCCCCCACGTTTCAGGCCTGCATATGTAACATAGTATAACTTAAAGATCTATGGTCATTTGGCGTTGATGCACCGCAGGGGAAGCTTCGGGACAGAAGGATCCCCATAGCAGCTCGCCTCTATCCTAGACCGGTCCCAGTAGAGACCCCCCCTTACCTCCCTCTAAGGGTGCATCAAGGCCGAACTATCAGAATAGAGACAAGGGCCCACGCATCCCATCTTCCACGACACCAATCAAATGGGATACAGATGGATAGAGAGCATGGTACCCATCATGACCTAAAAATAACATTGTACATAGTGGTTCCCCCCCCCCCCCCCTCCCCAGCCAAACCCAGGTATATACCAGAGCAACAAAGGAAAAAGTCCCCGCAGAAAAAATACCCCATAGAAAAAATATATATAAAAAGGGGGCAAGTGGAAGTTATTTCGGGTGTTGCAGAATAATAAAAGGTGATGAGGGACCCATAAAAGCAAGTTTCCTGAGTATGGCTAAGTGCTTGTGTGACGACAGTACTATGCCTGAGTGGGTCGTCAGAGTGGGGTGAAGGAGGGAGGCGCCTGTTAGCCTTGAATGTTGAGAGTCTTACCAGATTCTGAGGGTTGGGGAGCGTTTAGTCCTCTGCGGATGTCGGATGCCTTCTCACGGCTTCTCGGTTTGGCGGACGAGATCTGGAACGCCTGGTCCTCTGTTGTCTAGGGGGGGCTGGGCCTTGTGCGTCCTGGGAGAGCAAGTAGTCAAACCAGTTGGGCACATCAATTACAGGTCTGGCAATGAAGTGGAATAAGGCAGGAAGTTGGTCTGGTGTGCGAAGGTAGAATTCTGCTCCTTGTTTCTTGACTATAAGGTGGAAGGGGTGACCCCAACGGTAGGTGGCATCAGCCTCACGGATTACCTCTAACAAGGGTCGTATCAACCCACGCATGATACGTGTTTGTCTTGAGATGTCTGGGAAAATCCGGATGGAGGCCCCGTCGAAATCTATCGGGCCCCTTTCCCATGCTAGGCGTAGGATGTCCTCCTTAGTTGTGAAAAAATGTACCCTGCATAAGACATCTCGGGGAAAATCCAGATCAGATGGTGCCCGCTGCCCGGATGAGGAGGCTCTGGGGCCTGGGATGCGGTGTACCCTGTCAAGTTCCAGGTCAGCGGTCGGTGGTTTGCCTAGAACCTGGTTTAAGATGGCAATGACCGTAGACCGGAGGTCAGGGCCCATGGTAGCCTCCGGGATCCCTCTAAGGCGCAGATTGTTCCGTCTGCTTCTGTTTTCACCATCGTCCAGTCGCAACTGTACATCGACAAGATGGCGTCGGAAGGTCCTGTAATCTGTCTCCAGTGTAGTGATGCGGGCTTCGGTGGTCGTTTGAGAGGCCTCAATAGTGGTGACCCTCTCCTCCACAGTGTCCACTTGCTGCTTAAGATCATGCAGTTCTCTAGTGAGGGCATTGACAATAGATGTGGCCATTGCGTTCAAATCCTGTTTAGTGGGCAGGCCTGATACTATGTCCCGCAGCGAGCCTTCAACTAGGCCGCTTAGGTCCCCTGTGTTGTCTGATGGCAACGGAGTGTCAGTAGGCATGAAAGCCGGGGACAGTATAGGAGAGGGTGCCCTGTGCAATAGAGGGGGAAAGTCTTCCTCTGCAGCGGAGGTTGTTGCCTGTGTGCCCTTCTTACTTGTGGCTGCGGCGCCCGCTGTACTGACTCGTGGCGGCGCCATCTTGCTCCGTCCGGCCGGCGAGGAAAGCTGCTGTTGCCGTAGAAAATAGTGGGATATTTCGGGTCCCCTCCGTCCCTCGGTGGCCGGTGGGTGTTTGCGGCCCCCTGGCATGTGAGGATGGCTTGGCTGCTCGGTGCTACGGGTGATTCACGGTCCGTTCCAGTGCAGAGCTCCCGGCGACGCGTCCTCACGCTTCCATAGCTAAGCCACGCCCCGTAATTCTCAATTGTTGTGTTGTCGGAAGAGGTCAGGCCAGCTCAAACACCTTTAAGCTATCATATCCAAAGATAAAAGACTTTGGTTTTGCCTCTGTCATCAACTGAATAATAAAAAAACATTGTTAACCTTATTCTAGCTTGTTTCCTTGTCGTCCTGTGCTGTCTAAATTATAAGGGTAGGGAGAGAGAAGTAAGAGAAGAGAAAGGAAGGAGTGTGTAAGCTTTCAGTTCCATGTAAACAGTGTGAGTTACAGATACGGTCCTGTGGGAGCATGCATTTGTTCTGTCATTATGAGGTGTGCGAAGACATTGCGTCCTCAAATTCCTGGGAATATTTAAAAACAAACCAGGGTTGCCAGGTCTTGTGAAATCTTTTTACACTATCTGTATCCTACACCAGGGTATCTTCCATATCGCAAATGTCTTTGACCTTGTTTAGCCAATCTGGGATGGATGGAACCCGGGGGGATTTCCAGTGTAGAGGGATCAGTAAATTGGCCGCATTTAAAAGGTGTTTAGTTAAGGAGTGCTTATATCTTTTTCTTTTACAAAGGGTTTTATTGATAATCATAGCAATTTCACAGTTTAACAGTGTAGATAATGCATCATGAATAAACATAACAAAAAGTTTAGCATCTTATAAATAAAATAAGTATGCTAGTAAATCAAAGAGAAACAAAACAATAAGAATATAACAGAGGCTGAAAACAGTTTTGAGAGGGAGGTTAAAGAAGAGCTAGGGGCAGAGATTAGTTGAGAAGGGAGGAGTAAAGAATAGGGGGAAAGGAGAGAAGAGGAAGAAAGGGGGAAGGGTGGGTCCTCGCAGTGGGGAGCAAGAGTGCATTAAATCTGAAGAAGGGTGGTATCAAATCTGGTAGGTTTAGTATATTCGACCCATGGCCTCCATACCTTCAGGAACTTATCATGAGTGTCCGAAAGGACAGCAGTCAGCTTTTCATTAACCATTATATCGTCCATGCGATTCTTAACCGCCTCAAAACTTAGTGTCTGTGTCTTCCATGCCCTAGCTATCGTTAGTTTGGTTGCAGTAAAGAGATGCAGAGCCAGCTGGCGCTCCGGGCGAAGCAGCTCCGCAATTGGTTTGCAGAGAAGTGCCTCGAACGGATCCTTTTTGAGGTCAGCGTGGAGTATGTTTCGGAGGAGGGAGTAAACTCTAATCCATAACCTGCGTACCCTCGGACAGGTCCACCAGATGTGTGACATTGTGCCCTCCTGGGAGCACCCTCGGAAGCACAAGGGAGAGTAGGCTGGGATGAACCGGGCCAGTCTAGCAGGCGTGTAGTACCACCTGTAAAGTATCTTATAGGCATTTTCTAAAAAGATGACATTCTTTGAGCATTTGGATATTGCTAAAGTCATGACCTGCCAATCCTCCGGATCGAGCTGTTTTCCTAGTTCCCTTTCCCATTGAAGGTGACAGAGCCGTGTCGGTGGTTTTTTAGAGGTAATAATAGAGGAATAGATCAGTGATATTAAACCCGAGGTTTGGGGTCTTGCTCTGCAGAAGTTCTCGAAGGGGGTCAAAATATAAGGGGTCGGTTGGGATTTTATAAGCCCCTGGAGAAAGTGACGAATCTGTAGGTAGCTATAGTGTTCGCGTAATGGGATATCGTGAGAGGAGCGTAGAGCCTCAAATGATATTATCCTAGTGGGGGTGAAAAAAGAGTGAATGTCCGTGAATCCCTTTGTCTTCCACCAGGAGAATTGCTGGGGGTTTTCGCAGCCTGGTGGGAACAATGGGCACTGGAGAAATTGAAGTAGGGGTAGATGAGGAGAAATCAGGCCGGCCGAATACTTTACCGAGTCCCACATGCAAAGGGAATGGGCCAGACATGGCCCCGTCACGAGAGGGCGATGTGTGGAAGGGAGCCAGGGCAATAAGGAGATTGGTGTTGGGTGTGAATCCACTAGGTCCATAGTGGCCCATAGCGGCATTTGGTGTTGTGCATGAAGTTGGGATAACGGGGCTATGTTTGCAGCTATATAATAGGCTTGTAGGTTAGGGACTGAAAGTCCACCATTGATTCTGCGGGCATATAGTATTTGCTTATTAATTCTGGGGCGGGTAGAACCCCAGACAAATTTCAGGATTTTGCACTGATGTATTCGTAGGATATGCGGCGGGATCGGGACCGGTAGGACTCTAAAGAAGTAGAGTAATTTCGGCAGGTATGTCATACGAATTGCCACGATCCTGCCGAACCAGGATAATGGGAGATGAGTCCAGGAGGACAACATGTCCGTCAGCTTCTTAAGTATAGGAGGAAAGTTTGCCTTATAGAGTCCCGCGTAGGTTGGGGTGAGCCGGATCCCCAGGTAGGGTAATGAGGTCAGACATTGGAACGTGAAGGTGTTTTTTAAGGTTATCAAGTCTGAGGACCGAAGATTAATTGACATGGCTTTTGATTTGGTGGGGTTAACGGACAAGCCAGAAAGGGAGGCAAAAGAGTCTAGTAAAGAGAACAGGTTAGGTAGGGTGATTCTAGGGTTTGTTAGGGTTAGGAGAATATCATCTGCGAACAGTGATATCTTATGGGGGCTATCTCAACACCAGTTATGTCCGGGTGGGATCGGATCGCCTGAGTGCTTATATCTTTTAAGTGAAAAATGCGTCAAATGTAATAAGCAGCAGGCTGTGTTTAAGTTTAGTTTAGTCTCTGTTATCTTTTTAATCAGTTCCCTGACTTTATTCCAAAAATGATTAGGGAGCAATGCCACCACATGTGGATCAGTGTGCCCATTTTTTTGTGACACTTCCAGTAAGAAGCCATTTTTTGTGGATCTCACCTGTGTAGCTTATCCAGGGTGTTGTACCAGTGCGTCAACAACTTATAACTCATTTCTTGCATTTTTGTGCTTATGTAACACTTATGTGCTAATATGCAAGCATACCTCCATTGTTTATCTGTTATTTCCACATGTAATTCCTCTGACCACTTCCTCCTATGTCCATCCGTTCTGGCGGCCTTAGAGTGCTGTAGCCATAAATAAGTGATTGAGATGGCCTTGATAAGTCGGATACTACCATGGCAAACCAATTCCAGGTCAGTTAGGGGCCTGTGGAAGTCCTGTGGGTTCCCTTTCTTGCCCAAATAGCTTTGTAGGACCAGTGACACATATGTGGGAGGTTGTTCTCTAACTTGAGCGTGGTCCACTCTTTGATTTTACCCCCAGTAAAACAGTCACCTGCCAACAGCGGGCGTTCTGCTGTATTGGTTGAAACATTGTGTTCTGGAGACCAGGGACAAAGTCAGGGTTGTCTTTCAGTGGTGTCAGTGGGCTAAGAGGCGTGGTGATGATCGTACATTTGGCAATGGAGTGCAAAATCTCCAGTGCGTTGCCTGTAAGGGGGTGTCGGCTTAAACTGGTCCATGGGATCCAAGAAGAGTATTTCAGCGGTATCAGATTCAAGTCTGCTTCTAGTGATACCCAGTCTTTCATGTGGTCATGGCAGTGCCAATCGATTACTCTAGCAAGACGTGAAGCATGGTAGTAATGTTTGAAATCCAGTAGGCCCATCCCACCCGTCTCCTTAGGTTTAGTCAACCAGTTAAGTCTAATTCTAGGTTTCTGCTGGTTCCATAAGAACCTTAATAAGATAGAGTTTAGTGGCTTGAAGAAATTTTGGGGGAGGGGGGCAGGAGGCGGAGCCTAGCAGAGCAGACATGCATTGTTAGAGCTCCACACCGCTGAGGAGAGAAGAGAAGGACAAAGCGGAGCCTGCAGGCTCAAAAGGTATCCATTTGAACCTTTTTGCCCCAGGGAACAAACTGTGAAAGTTTGGGCAGGAAATATGGTACTGGGAGGAAACCATGGCAGAAATAAAAATCACCTCACAAAGAGCTCACAGGCACTCACTGCAGCTGAAGCAGCTCCAGTCACCTCACAAGATACAGCATCAGGGCGCTCTCACAGACAGAAAATGTCACAGCAAGACTCTCCATTTGAGCCAGATACAGAACAAATCCTCTCACAAACTTCTTCACAAGCCTCCTCAGTATCCCCAGTAATATTATTACAATTTGAAAAGATGCTTCATAAGGCTTTAAAACAAACCTCAGACCAAATAACAAAAAGCCTAACCAAAGAAATAAGAGAGCTGGGAAACCGCACCGCAGCCTTAGAAATAAAAATGGATGAAATTGAAATTACAACCCAAGAAAATATAACAGAATTGGAACAATTAAAAAAAGAGAATTTAATACTTCAAACTAAGCTTGAAGATTACGAAAATAGAGCCAGACGTTCAAACTTGCGCATAAGGGGAATACCTGAAACTGTGACAGACCTGCAATCTACTATTACTGCTCTATTACAAGAACTAAAGCCAGATATCCCTATTGAACGTTTAGAACTGGACAGAGTACACAGAGCCCTCACAGCCAAAAAGAAAGATGGACCCCCACGTGATATAATCACAAAATTTCATTATTACAGAACGAAAGAACAAATACTAATTGCTGCAAGAGAAAAAAAGGAACTTAATTTTCAAAGACACAATTATCAAATTTTTGCTGACCTATCCCAACTTACTATTACTAAAAGACGATCCATGAAACCCCAACTAATGGAACTGCAATGCCACAACATTATGTATCAATGGGGCTTCCCCTTTTCAGTCAGATTTAACTACCAAGGTACAATTTACAGAAGCAGATCAGCAGATGAACTACAACAAACCCTTTTAAAATTAAATCTGACAGAACCCACAAGCAGCAACACTCCCACACGCAGAAAAATGGCGTCATCTTCACCTTCAGGCAGCACCCAGAAAATTTCAGAACAAAATGGGAATCATCATTCTCACAAAAGAGGCCGTTATGCCACATCATCCATGGACCAAGAAGATTCAATGGACTGACATCCTAATTCCTGATATCTCTTCATTTATTATACTAAGAGATGGTTCTCTATAAAAAAACCTGTATTTATAACTGAATGTAACTGCATTCTGATAGTCACACACAGTGTGGGATCATGTTACATTCCAGTTATATTTCTTATTACTTCTGATTCATATAGCCTTAGAATATATAAGTGAAATAAGGAAATTCTTGTTCAGTTATATATTTTCAGGTAATAACAATAGATTTATTACTTTTTAGGACAAATATGTTCAATAATCCAGAAGTAATGGAAGCTTTTTCTTTCTTTTCTTAAAACAAATATAATATTACCTAACTAGTTCGTAGAATTATGTTTTTGTTTATTCTAATCTGAAGCAATACAACCTCAATTTTACGAGTTAACATATCTAAACAGTTACATATGAATAAAATATGTAATTGTTTACTCTAAAAGGGTTAAAATCCCAAAATAATTCAAACTATCTTCATCAATACCAAAGTTATTAACAGTACCTTTCTAACTGAATTATTTAGCCTAGGGCAAGACTAACCATATACAACCACCCTGGAATAAATAATTTCAACAAAAACTATATTCTGCACTCCAATTAATGAAACATCATTTTGATGTCTTTTGACATAGCACTTCTCTCCTGTAAGCGGAAGATCCGTGTACCCCCATTAGCCCTCCTCATTCTCCTAACCATATTATGTGGGAGTGTGACGAAGGCACTTATTCCCCTGAGAGAGATATTTATTCTCTTTCACGGGTAAATTGTGATTACTTGCAAAAAATAATTTATACAATGTATCATCTAATCTCATATGTTTTTTGTTTACTCTTTACTCCAGAATTCACTGGTTTCTTTTCTATCTATTCATCTCTTCAGTCCACACAGGTTGATCTGCGCAGTCAGCTCTGCATAACAAAAAGTAAGTCAAAACTATTTGATCTATTACCATGGCACCACTGAATATACTTTCCCTGAATGTTCAGGGAATAAATGTCCCTCAAAAAAGGACCAAAGCCTTCCGTACTTTCCATAACAAGAAGGCTCACATAGTATGCCTCCAAGAAACACACTTCACCAAAGATTCTACTCCAAAATATATTTCTCCTTTTTATCAACAAATTTACACGGCTTCTGCCTGTACCAAGCAAAGGGGAACTCTAATTGCATTTCACCGATCCACACCATTCACCTTATCATCAGAAATTAAAGACCCAGAAGGTAGATACCTGATACTCATGGGTTATATAATGGATACAGCAATCACGGTGATTTCCTACTACGCTCCTAACAAACAACCTACACCATTCCTCTCACATATATTACAAGTGATTAATACACACAAAATAGGAACAGTGATAATGTGTGGGGATTCGAACCAGGTCCTCCTCCCATTTCTAGATAAATCACCTTTTACACCATCCAAAATAACCTCTAGATTACCTTTTTCTCAACTTCTTTCCAAATACAATCTGGTAGATTCATGGAGAGAAAGTAACCCAATGAAAAAGAAATTCACTTATTTCTCACACCCTCATCAAACCTTCACCAGAATAGATCATATTTTTCTAACAATAGGAATGATACCAGAAATTATTGCATCAGATATAATTCCGATTCCGTGGTCTGACCATAATGCAGTATACACTACTATAGCCTCAGCCATACCAAAAGCGCATGACCCAACGTGGTACTTACCGGACATAATGCTCAAACACCCACTACATCAGATGGCCATTGAACAAGCTTTAAAGGAATACATATCAATTAATAATACAACAGACATCTCCCCAATAACACTGTGGGAAGCTCATAAGCCTGTCTTGCGTGGTACAATACAAAGACAAATGGCACTATTTAAACGGGAACGCAAAAATCTAGCAAAAAAACTAGAACTCAATTTTAATGCAGCCTACATATCATTTCAAGATAATCCATCTCAGAGTACAAAATCTCATCTGGAAAAATCTAGATTGGAATACGATCTATTTCTCACTGAATCAGTTGATAAATCCCTCAAACGCTCCAAACACAATTTCTACATGAATACAAACAAACCAGGTACATATTTGGCTCGGGCATTAAATTCAACTAACAAATATTTCAAACCAATACGTTTGAAATTATCAAAAAATGTTTACACTTGTAATCCAGTTAAAATAGTCCATAAATTTCACTCACATCTCGCAACTTTATACAAGACAAACAATGAATTTAATCCTACAGAAGCTGAATCCTTCTTCTCAAAAATAACCTTACCTGAGTTATCTCAGAATCAAAAAAGCAGTTTGGATGAGCCTATAACTATAGATGAAGTTGCTAACGCCATAAAAGACCTAAAACTTAACAAAAGACCAGGCCCAGACGGCTACTCGGCTTTATACTATAAAACATTCTCAGAAATACTCTCTCCCATTCTCACTGAAACTTTTAACAAACTTCTAGATGGACATTCTTTTCGGCAAGAAACACTAATGACAATTAAAACCCCTTTCTGATGATACTTCCTGTGTGAATTATAGGCCTATCTCACTGTTAAACCTCGATATTAAATTATTAGCAAAAATAATAGCAAAACGCCTCAATAGCATTATAGGAAAATTAATACATAGAGATCAAGTAGGCTTCATGCCAAATAGACAGGCAGGCGATAATATACGCAGGGCAGTGTTATTGGCACATATTGCTAAAAAACGGAAAATCCCTTTATGTTTTCTATCTCTCGATATTAAGAGGGCATTTGACACAGTATCCTGGCAATATATGCAATTTTCATTACAAAAATGGGGTTTTGGACCCCACTTTTTAACATGGATCAAAGCATTATATAATAAACCCAAAGCCTATATAAAATATGCTGGATACAAATCTGAAGCCTTTAATATCGAAAGAGGTACCCGACAGGGTTGCCCATTATCTCCCTTATTATTTGCCCTTATACTCGAACCCATGGCCCAATACATCAGAACAAACCAAACTATAACTGGCATTGAAGTAGGAGGTATTACACACAAATTATGTATATTTGCAGACGATATATTACTTTTTCTATCATCACCACAGGTCTCTGGTCCTAACTTAATACCAGCTCTTGATGGATTTGCAGCCCTATCCGGCCTTATGATTAATCCTAAGAAATGCCTAGTGCTTAATATTTCTCTCACAAACATGGAATTGATCCCGGCTAGGGCTGCACTCCCATTCACATGGGCAGAAAAATCAATCCCATATCTTGGAATTCATTTAACAGCATCTCATTCTGACTTATTCTCAACCAATTATCCTCCTGTATTAAGACAGATCACAAATCTAATAAAACAATGGTCGCAACTTCCTTTATCCTGGATAGGGAAGATTAATGCAATCAAAATGACTATTCTACCCAAATTGCTTTATCTATTCAGAGTCCTCCCTATTCCAATTCCTTCCTATTTTTTGAGAATAGTACAAAAAAGAGCAACTTTGTTTATATGGAGCTCTTCTAAACCACGTATACCTATACACACACTACATCTTCCCAAAAATAAAGGAGGCCTGGGATACCCTAATTTTACTAACTACTACAGAGCAGCACATTTGGCCAGTCTGTCCAAATACCATGCAAAACAGGAAATCCCATTATGGGTATTTATAGAGGCTTCAGAAAATGACCCTCTATTAATATCAAATTTATTATGGCTTGATCCTAAAGACCGCTTTAAAATTCATAATCCCATAACCAAACACTTCTTATCTCTCTGGGATAAACTAAAAACCAAATATCAGTTACAATCTCCACACAATCCTCTCCTTTCTTTTATCAGAAATCCGGCCTTTTATCCGGCATGGATCTACCCAAATTCTTTTAAAGCTTGGACAACATCAGGCATTCAGACACTAAATGACTTCATAGCATCTAAATCATTCCTTTCATTCCCATCGCTTAGAGAAAAATATGATCTACCAAACTCTGAGATATTTAGATATCTCCAAATCAAAAATTTCTATACACCATTCCTAAAGGGGGATACACCATTATCCCAATTATCCATTTTTGAATCAATCTGTACAAAAGATCCATTTGCTAAAGGTACAATTTCATCACTTTATAATCAATTATATGGAGTAGCAAATCTTAATAGACCCTCTTACGTTCAGAGGTGGGAGGAGGACCTGGGACGAACTTTAGAAGACACGGACTGGTCTAACATATGGCTCACATCTAAGTCATCTTCACCCAACATCTTAGCACTGGAGACAAATTATAAAGTCCTAACTCGCTGGTACCTTGTACCCGCTAGAGTGGCAAAATATTCACCTAATACCTCAACTCTTTGTTTTCGAGGATGCCCAGAAATAGGCACATATTTACACATATGGTGGACGTGCCCAGTAATCCAAACCTTCTGGAAGGAAGTCTTCGTGATTGCATCTAAAATATTTAAAAAAATAATACAACCAGATCCATATTTAACTTTGCTTAATCTAAAACCGGAATGGTTAACACTCTCTCAATTCAAACTTATGATCCAACTAATAACGGCTGCAAAACAAACAGTGGCCAAGGCATGGAAATCTCCTACATTGGTACTAGCAGAAACAATTCACAGAATGAATAATACAATGTCCCATGCTAAGATGGTAGCCACCGATCAAAATCAAATTCCAAAATTTGAAAAACTTTGGCATCCTTGGATAAAACAACAGTTCCTGTCAAACTTCAATGACTCTGTCCTGTTGCCATGGTAACAGATTAAATGACTTACAGAGACACCCATTCTAAGGCTTCAAAGAGAACTAAAAAGAATAATAAACTGACGAGCGGGACAACCTTGTGGACCATACCTCTACCTTTCAACCCTTTTTCTTCTTTCTCTTTCCTTTTCTCCACCTTACGATTAAAGCTCATTATCAGAATTTATTTGACCTATATACACTCTACTTGTAAACAATATGTATAGTAGGTATAAATAATTTAAATACCTACAAAAGTAACTAAGGAAATTATATATATCTTTAATTTAGGTTTACGTGAACCCAATGTTTAATATTTGAAATTTCATGATATTTACCTATATAAACCCTACTGTAAAACAATGAGCTTACTTTATAGATCCTTGTAAACTTACTTTATGTATCTTTATAACATTGTATACTCAATAAACTTCTTTTGACAAGGAAATTTTGGGGAATTCTGATAGGTAGAGTGCGCATCAGATAAAGGAACTCATTTTGATGATTGCCACGAGGTCAAACCAGGAAATGTATTCTGAGTGCCAACTTATAAGGTCCTTTTCACAGTTCTTAAGTAGGGGGGTAATTCTGTTCAAAGATAGTTTGTAATTGTGGGGTTAGCCAGATTCCAAGGTATTTGAGTGCCTGAGGGTCCCATCTGAAGTGTGAGTTGGCCTTATTCACTGAAAGTATTCTAGCCAGAAGTGAAACATTTAACGCCTCAGATTTCGTATAGTTTATCTTCAAATTTGAGATATAACCATAATGGGCAAACTCCTATAGCAAATTGGGCAGATTTATTGTCGGGTTTGTTAGAAAGAATAGGAGGTCATCCACATAGGCTGCTAACTTGAATTCCCTGTTCTGAACTCAGAAGCCAGTGATTGCGGTGTTTGTTTTAATCATTCTGATAAATGGTTCTAAGGACAAGATGAATAGCAAGGGTGATAAAGGACAACCCTGTCTAGTTCCATTCCTTATGTACACCTTTTCGGACAGTATGCCGTTGACTTTTAATTTTGCCGAGGGGTTTTGATAAAACTCAGAGATCCATGACAACATATGTGGGCCTAGTCCCAGATGTCTGCACACCGCCATCATAAAATACCAGGCAACACGATCGAAGACCTTCTCCGCATTAGTGGAGGGGAGAAAGCCTTCGATGTGCTGCACTCTCCCTGCATGAATTAGGAGGAGGGCTTTGGTCACGTTGTCTTTGGCATAAAGCCCACCTGTTCCAGACCAATGAGCTCCAGAAGAAGTGGTCCCAATCGCAGAACGAGGATTTTTGCGAATAGTTTAACATCCAGGTTTAACAGGGAAATGGGACGATAACTGGCACAGTCCATTGGATCTTTACCTGATTTTTGTATCACCGCAATGTATGCAGAAAGGAAGTCTGGAGTTACCTCCCTGGGTTTGGACATAGAAATCAAGGCCGGAGTAAGTGTTTCTGTGATAATGTTTATAAAGGTTTTGTAGTAGATGGAGGAGTAACCATCTGGCCCTGGGCTCTTCCCTGATTTCAGGTTTTTGATAGCTTGTCTGAGCTCTAGAGGTGAGATCAGTGCTTCTAGTAACGTTTTGAACCCATCCTGATCAGTTCCCACCCGCATTTATGTGCCTCCCAGACTACAAGTGGATCCGCATCCGGTGTAGTGTTATGGCTAAACTATTCTGTCAGGGCTGAGGTGATTTTGGGAAGACGTGATGGGACAGTCAGCAGTGAAGCATTAAGTCTCCGGTTGCTTATGTGGGGGAGTCATTAGGTCCAGTGTTAAGAAGAGTGGGAGAGTGATCTGAAAACGACTGAATACCTACAGTATCTCACAAAAGTGAGTACACCCCTCACATTTTTGTAAATATTTTATATATATATATATATATATATATATATATATATATATATATATATATATATTTATATTTTATATTTTTGTAAATATTTTATTATATCTTTTTATGTGACAACACTGAAAAATGACACTTTTTAGTTGGAAGGCATATTCGCCTAAGTTACTACCCCTGGGGTCTACATGAATCTGTTCTGGTGCTACAAAAGATATGCAAGATGAGTTATAATGATCATATAGAGCAGTGTGTCTTCCACTGGTAGAAGATAGATCTTTGTTATCCATAACACACAGTGCCTTGAAATAGTATTCATACCCCTTGACATTTTCCACATTTTACAACCAAAAACGTAAATGTATTTTATTGGGGTTTTATGTGATAGACTAACACAAAGTGGCACATTATTGTGAAGTGGAAGGAAAATGATTTTTTTAAATAAATATCTGAAATATGGAAAATTGTTACCATACTTACCGTAATTTTCATTTCCTGGGGCTCATCATGTCAGCCTATGAATGGGTTAGCTCCACCCCTCTGACCCCACAGGACAACCCCCTGCTCAAATAAAAGGGGGGATTCCCCCATACCCCAGTATTCCTAACACAACCTTGCGACAGAATACCAGGGTGGGAAACCCTAGGCTGACATGATGAGCCCCAGGAAAGCGCAGAAACAAGAACCAAGGTGCCCAAAGCCCGGGAAGGGACATCCATCACATCCAAACAGTAACAGTAGGTGAAAGCGTTCAGGGACTTTCAGCTGGCAGCCTTACAGCATTTCCACTGGAATCCTGGCGTGACTTACCCATGAAGCCTGATTGGAAGAGAGAAAGGGTAAAGGGCCACAGGGCCCTAATTCGGACTTTACAGGCAAAATGGACAATATGATAGTAATGATTATCTAGTGTAAAGAAGAGAGTTGACACCAAATAAACGGCAGTGAACCCCTGTACGTCAACGGGTTTTGCGGTTTTGCTTCATCAGGTCACACTTGGAGGTAGTTGGAAGGAGCAGGTCTCACTTGTCAGCATAGAAATATCTCCACATGGAGAGCTCCCAGATGATCACCCAGGAATCACCGTGTAAAGCAGGAGGCAGTTTCTTACTGATACCAGCAACCGTGTATAGGGCTGATGGCATGAAGATATATAGATATGAATATAAACTCATATGGTTCACCGGGGGAGGAAGGAGGTACACCGTAAGTATCCAGATAATTCAAGAGGGAGAGTAATGGAGAGGAGAAAGGTAGAACAAACAACACCCTTTCACCTGTTTCACCTGTTTTCAGTCCACAGTAACAGGAGCTTCAACAATAATCCATATGGACAGATATATATTCCTTCCTAACTGGCTCAAACTCTCCTATACCTGCCCACAGTCAGTAAAACTATATAGGCTCCATAGGTATAGGCTCCATAGGTATATTTAAACAGGCCATAGTAGCATGAGGTTCAGTATCTCCCCCAGGAACAAAAAAACCCTGGTTGGGCAGCAGGCTCCGGGTCATCTGGCTGGGCAGCAGGCTCCGGGTCATCTGGCTGGGCAGCAGGCTCTGGGTCGTCTGGCTGGGCAGCAGGCTCTGGAACATCTGGCTGGGTAGCAGGCTCCAGGTCATCTGGCTGGGCAGCAGGCTCCGGGTCATCTGGCTGGGTAGCAGGCTCCGGGTCATCTGGCTGGGTAGCAGGCTCCGGGTCATCTGGCTGAGTAGCAGGCTCCGGGTCATCTGGCTGGGCAGCAGGCTCTGGGTCACCTGGCTGGGCAGCAGGCTCCGGGTCACCTGGCTGGGCAGCGAGCACCGTATTAGGAGGATGGGTAATGGACACTGGCCCAACAAGCTAGGTAATGGGTGCTGGCCCAGTAGGCTGGGTAATGGGCACCGGCTCAGCAAGCTGGGTGACGGGCATCAGCTCAGCAAGTCGGATGACGGGTACTGGCTCAACAGGCCGGGTGATAGACACCGGACTGGGTAGCAGGCACCAGCTCCACAGGCTGGGTAACAAGCACTGGCTCCACAGGTTGGGTGATGGGCACTGGCCCAGCAGGCTGGGATACGGGCACGGAACTTTAGGCCGTGAAACGGGCACTGAAACTTCAGGCCAGGAAACGGGCATGGAACTTCAGGTCGGGAAACAGGCACCGGAACTTCAGGCCGGGAAATGGGCACCGGAACTTCAGGCCGGGAAACGGGCACCGGAACTTCAGGCCGGGAAACGGGCACCGGAACTTCAGGCCGGGAAACGGGCACCAGAACTTCAGGCCAGGAAACGGGCACCAGAACTTCAGGACAGGAAACGGGCACCAGAAATTCAGGCCGGGACACGGGCACCAGAAATTCAGGCCGGGACACGGGCACTGGAACTTCAGACCAGGAAACGGGCATGGAACTTCAGGCCGGGAAACGGGCACCGGAACTTCAGGACAGGAAATGGGCACCAGAACTTCAGGACAGGAAACGGGCACCAGAAATTCAGGCCGGGACACGGGCACTGGAACTTCAGGCTGGGACATGGGCACCAGAACTTCAGGCCGGGACACGGGCACCAGAACTTCAGGCCGGGACACGGGCACCAGAACTTCAGGCCGGGACACGGGCACCAGAACTTCAGGCCGGGACACGGGCACTGAAACTTCAGCCTGAAACAGATTGACTGGTGTCAAAGCAGGTTGGATTAATGGCAGGATCGTACAATTCGGAAAAAACTTCTGTTTCTTCTTTGGCTTAGCCACTGAAGTTCTGTAGGTGACTGCGGGACTGTAGGCAAGGGCTGAAGCAGACTGAAGATAAGGGCTGGAATATAGTAGGGAAGAGGGAACAGTGGCTAGAGGAAGTTTTTGTGGGGTTGTTGTAGGCAGCAGATAAGAGGCAGGTGGATTAAAGGCAGGATAGGTACAGTGAGCAGAAACAGGGTATTGATATTTGGTGGGAATCAGAGTATACTGAGCTGAGACTGAGGTTGCCATGGGTGATGGGGGAAAAGACATTTGGGCAGGCAGGTGTCTGGTAGCAGAAATAGTTTGTTGGGGGCTGGCTGAGGTTGATTGCAATATATCAGACCATGCTAGGAGTAATGGTTGAACAAACTGCAGTTTACATTCTGCCTGTCTGACAAGGGACTGTACAGAATCAACACACTCCATTATTGCCTGTTGGGAACAATCTGAGTAATGTTCAAAAAAGTATGTAAAGTGATCCTCCAAAAGCCGCACCAGAGATACGACATGATTAACACTGAAGGGGGGAGAAAAATCATCACGGCCCTTTGGAATACAGGGCAGGGCCAGCTCTGTACACATTTGAATTAAAGGCTGATCATCCCCAAACAGCATATAGCCATGATCAACCAGGGAGTGAGCTAAATGAATGATCTCTAGCAGCTGGTCACTGGTCCACTCTTTCAGTGTCTGGTGGAAATATTCACCACTTCCTGATGCCAGCAGAGCATAATAAACAATCTCCTCAGAATTCATTTCAGCAAAGCAAACAGAACAGAGATGGTTCCTCTGTGCAGCCCCTTCTGGACAGGGATGGCCTTGGTATACTGTCACAAATCAGGTGTGACCAGAACTATGTGGACAGCAACAGAGGAAACCAAACGTACTGTATATGAAAAGTGAAAATAGAGTAATTTATTAAAGTAAGTGAAATATAAATACAAACACCTCCAAAACAACACAGTGCACAGACAGAAACCCACAAATAACAACAGTCAGACAGGTATATACAATAAACGGGGAATACCAGAATCATAAACGTAGCCAGGCCAGGGTCATCAACGGGAGATCAGCAGATGGGGCAGTGAGCAAACAGGACAGGGAGAGGATGGATGGATCAGGCTGCAGGGCAAAGGTAAAGGTAACAGGGACGCAGGAGGGACAGGTTCAGGTACAGGGCACAGGGAACAGGTACCAGGTTCAGAGTTGGGGTCAGATTTAGAGATCACAGGTTCAGGTCAGAGCGCAAGGAAGATACCAAGGCAAGTGTGTGTGTGTTTGCCAGGTATTAATACACATCTCCTGCAATCAAGCTCAGGTGACGCCTGATCGCAGGCGATAATGTTGGCTCCACACTGCCGGGAAACACCCGCTGGTGGACGCCAGTACTGCGGCCCAAGAATCAGATAGTGCCACCAGCAGGTGAAACCTTTCCTGACAGTTCCAGACTTCCAGGAGACACCCGCTGGTGGACATCAGTACTGCAAGCCAAATGTCTGAGTGCCACCAGCGGGTGGAACCTTTCCTGACACCAGGTCACTGCGGGGACTGCTGCAGTCATCAGCACCCTCATACAATGTTTGCTGATATCAAATGACTTGTCTTTAGAGCACAGGCCATCAAGATCAAGAGGGATATCTTCTTCTGTGGAACACCTCCCCCACTACTGTCGATTGAGACAACCAGATACTATAACCTCAGTAAGGGAACTAGCTGGCTCTTGCTGAAGATGATCAACCAACCAAAGCTCTGTAGCATCTCCAGGGCCCTCACTTGATGATTCAGAAGCCCTTTAAATTACTTACACTGCAATAGAAAAAAGACACATATGGAAGAGACAAAGTGAGCTGCGCACCCCGAAACTACGTATGTAAAAAAGAAGAATTTTCCCCGGTGGGGCTTTAGAACACCAATGAACAAACTCAAAAAGAGTAGTCTAATGAATGTAAACAATTATTTTAATAATGACAACCCATGTTCAGGGGCATAGTTAGATGGATTAAACTCGGTACATACCAAATCTGGTCCAATAACACAATTCGTATTCCACAGTACAATAAAAACGCACAGATACACATCATTTCATGTCATCAACATTCCACAATAGAAAACATGGTACATATCGTTACATTCCATCATGTTGTAGGGTATATAAGCCCTGACGTGTTTTGACCTTAATACGGTCTCTTCAGGGGGACAAATGGATCTAAAAAATATATATATATGTAGCATATGTACATAATTAGAAAAATATAACATCCTTCATCACATTAAAATTAATTGAGAGGGCAGGTTTTTACCGTTTAAAAGTGGAATGGGTGCTATATGGTCCAAAATAGGAGGAACCGGAGGGCCGAAGGCCGCCAACGTCCCCCCCCCTCCTGTGGAAGAGGAGCCGACCCCAAGGGGCTTGCAAGGAGCCACATTGTCTGCGCACCCCCACGTGGGGAGAGGGAGCACGCACCTGCAACGAACACCCATAATAGCCATCATCAGTCAAGGGAAATAATAACAATATTATACATATTTCTGAATGGGTATATTAGAGCTGACCAAGGATATGTTGTCTGTATACAAATATATATATGTTTATATATGGCGGTGATGAAAATTGAATATATAAGTATAGATAGTAGTAGGATAGGACATTATAGTGGTATCAAGAGGAAAAAAGTGTTGATGAACATTGATGGTGAGGTGAAGTGATGTGCTGCAAATTGAAGGGTGATGTGCTGGGGAAATACAAAGTGTATGGGTGACATGATGTGATGCATGAGTGGATTGTGAAGGATGCATGATGTGTGCCAACTGACAGAAACGAAAATCAAAAAACAAAAAGGATTAGAAAAATAACAACTAAAGTGAAACATTGTGAGTGAACAAAAATAGTGAAAGGAACCTAAAAGTGTGAATGTGTGATAGTAGAGTGTGATGTAATGGGGAATGATGTGATTGAAGAAATGTGATTTACCTTGCTATGATTAGTGTAGGCTGTATTATATTTTAAACATGTAAAGCTTATTAAATATTTACAAACCTGACTGCCGGTGTGTAGTGAAGGCAAGGACTCAATGCCGAAAGAATGAAAGTAAAAATGGATGCAGCACCATCCATCCTGGCCTGCAGATAATGATTAATTAATGTTTAATCATCATTCTGTTTATACCTAAGATTGGGCAAATGGGTGGTCGTACACAGGCGCAAATGCTCCACCCCTCCCCCCCGGGGGCTGACGCACAGGCCGCTAGACAAGGTGGCCCACGTGTGGCTCCCTCGGCGTCCCAGAAGACCCGAAGGCCCCGACCACTGCCGTCATCTCGCCGCAATACGCGTGATGACATGGCATCGTGCGCATGCTCGGGCCTCACGCATGCGCACTTCGTCACAAAGTGTCCAGAGATGATCAAGGGACGCCGCCGGCAAGGCAAAGCCCTTCTCAGCGGCCGTGGGCAGTGCCCTGCCGCTGACCTGAGCAGAACGGGGGGGCATGCGGGAACTCCACATGCCCCCCCTTTTGCCGGGAAGCCGCAAGGGGTCAGGCCCCGCCCCCTGGAGGGGCAGAGGACAGGCCATGCCGAGCCCACCGGAATTCACAACGGTCCACACATCAATATCCTGAAGGCGTTAGTTGCGCCATCAGGGTGTTAAGTGATTATATTCTAGGGTCATAAGGTGCCAAAAACGGGAAGAAGGTGGTTTTGAGTTTATAGAATTTCACACAAGAGCTGTGTGCGGATCTCCTGGCCCCACCTTGCACAATGTGAGTCCAAACAGCTCTTTTAGAGTGTCTTGACCTCATCCTTAATGTATTGTGACAATTGTGTCTAGCATAATTTTAATCCCCGACTGCCTGAGCAAAGGATTCATAAATTCATGTTCATGCACATCTTGGCAGAGCCTGAAGAGGGGCACTGTCCCCTACCTTCTTTAGTAGTGCTGGTCTTTATTTGGATTTTGTATTTGCTTTTCTGCAGAAAAAGCAGGCAAGCAAAAACCTTGAGCTTGCTAAATGACTATTAAGCAGCAGTGCAGTGCCTCCTCCATAAGGAAGCTCAGTAATTTAGTAATAAGGAAAATGTCCACTCCAGCCATGATATTGCATGGCTTCTCCATTGAGAGCGATTTGCACTCATATGCCGCCCCAGAGACCAGCAGAGGCGCTCCCTGATAGATGATGCATTTAGCATGTGAACACAGGAACCCATGGCAGCCATCAGAAATGTTGCGGCCCCTTACACAGCTTTAGGTCTGGGCCCCCCGGGGCCCACCCCCAACATTCCCCAGGGCCCGCCCACTGGTCGTCCACTTCAGCCGTGGAAGATTTTACCCCCTTCCTGACCAGAGCACATTTTACAATTTGGCTCTGCGTCATGGACAATTCCACGGTCATGCGACACTGTACCCAAACAAAATTTGCATACTTTTTTCCCACAAATAGAGCTTTCTTTTGGTGGTATTTGATCACCTCTGTGGTTTTTGTTTTTTGCGCTATAAACAAAAAAAAAAAAAAAAAAAAAACACATTTCTTCATCAGTTTAGGCTAATATATATTCTTCTACATATTTTTGGTAAAAAAAACAAAAAAAAAACGCAATAAGCGTATATTGTTTGGTTTGCGCAAAAGTTATAGCATCCACAAACTATGGGAAATATTTATGGAATTTTTATGACATTTCTTTTTTTAATAGTAATGGCGGTGATCCGCGATTTTTTGCGGTACTGCAACATTGCGACAGATCAGACGCTTTTGACACTTTTTGGGACCATTGACAATTATACAGCGATCAGTGCTATAAATAAGCACTAATTACTGTGTAAATGCCACTGGCAGGGAAGGGGTTAACACTAGGGGGCGTTCAAGGGGTTAAATGTGTGTTCCTTCAGTGAGTTCTAACGGTGTGGGGATGGATGGAGGGTGCTGGGCGTGGATGGGGATGCTTTGTGGAGACTGGAGGGATGGTGCTGGGTGGGAATGGGGATGCGTCGTGGAGACTGGAGGGATGGATGGTGCTGGGCGGGGATGGGGATGCGTCATGGAGACTGGAAGGATGGATGGTGCAGGGCGTGGATGGGGATGCATTGTGGAGACTGGAGGGATGGATGGTGCTGGCTGGGGATGGGGATGCGTCGTGGAGACTGGAGGGGTGGATGGGACTGGGCATGGATGGGGATGCGTCGTGGAGACTGGAGGGATGGATGGTGCTGGGTGGGGATGGGGATGCGTCGTGGAGACTGGAGGGATGGATGGTGCAGGGCGTGGATGGGGATGCATCGTGGAGACTGGAGGGATGGATGGTGCTGGGTGGGGATGGGGATGCGTCGTGGAGACTTGGTGATGTTTCTGAACCAGTTTGGATGAGCTGCTTAACATCAGCCAGCGGGGGGGGGGGGGGGGGATGGTGCTGTCAGAAGTGAAGTGAAAGTGTCACATCTTATGAATGTTTATATGCTACGGTTCTGGTTGTGGGGGAGCGGGCCCTGGCCGGCCGGGCCCCTAGGGACACTCGGGTGTATTGACCACATGCTTAACGAACGTAACAACCTGTTAGCTGCCATCATCTTCATCCTTAGTTGCTTGAACAAAGCAGTATTCTTGCAGTCATGCTCATCCTTAATCTATCTTAGGAAGAGTCTGAATAGGATTGCTCACCTGGAAAGACTTGGAGACTGTTCATCGTCGGACCAGGTAACCCCTTCACAGAGCGAGTGGAAATACTCCTTTAGAGTGTATTGACCATGTGCTTAAAATAATGTGACAGCCTGTTAAGCGTTGTCATCCTTATCCTTGTCTGCTTGAACCAACAGGGTTCATAGCATCACATTCATATGTACCCTTTCTTGGAAGAGTCTGGAGAGAGTTGATTCTCCCACAGTGAGTGAACACCACCCCTTTAGGCTTTGTCTCCACTAGAGCGACCTGACATGTGACTATGGACAAAGTCGCATGACTAGTCACAGCCCATTGATCTCAATGGCACCCATTCCCATCAATGCAACTTTGAAAATCAATGACTTTGAAAAGGTGCCTGCACTACTTTGATGCAACTTTGGAGTCACACCAGTGGAAACGCAGCCCAAGAGTGTATTGCCCACATGTTCAATGAATGTGACAACCCTATAGGAGGCGTCAAGATACATACAAAGCTTTGCCTGCCAAGGGATGAGTGGCACAGGACCAATTTAAGGCAGTGCTTGATGCCTGCCAAACCAGAGGGAGTAAATGGTAAAAGCCCATAGTTAATTTCTCATACACCTGAAAGAAAAACTCTTACCTGTATGGTACCCCTTACCTCCTTAGTAATGACTGGCTACCAGAAAGAATTGACACTCATGGCTTAGCAATATAAGCAAATGGCTTTGCAGCAAACTGCCAGTAAGAAAGACAAGGAGGTAACCCTACACAGTCTAATGCCCTGTACACACGGTCGGACATTGATCGGACATTCCGACAACAAAATACGGATGTTGGCTCAAACTTGTCTTGCATACACACGGTCACACAAAGTTGTCGGAAAATCCGATCGTTCTGAACGCGGTGACGTAAAACACATATGTTGGGACTATAAAGGGGGCAGTAGCCAATAGCTTTCATCTCTTTATTTATTCTGAGCATGCGTGGCACTTTGTGCGTCGGATTTGTGTACACACGATCGGAAATTCCGACAACGGATTTTGTTGTCGGAAAATTTTATAGCCTGCTCTCAAACTTTGTGTGTCGGAAAATCCGATGGAAAATGTGTGATGGAGCCTACAAACGGTCGGAATTTCCGACAACAAGGTCCTATCACACATTTTCTATCAGAAAATCCGACCATGTGTACGGGGCATTACTGCACCAGGACCTCTTGACCTGACTTATGTCTCTGTAAAAATATCAAATCCCTGATAAACAGGATACTAAGCAAGAGTCGTTTGGTAAATTATTATATCAAAAGTTACCAATCTACTTCAAATGATAGCCCTGCAGTTTAATAAAGCAGTTCAAAACAAATTCAGTGCAATAGGAATTAGCTTGTTTGGCAATAATCCTCTAAGGGGTTAACCACAGCTAAAGAGAGGCTGACTGACACAGCAGCTTTCCAGACCAGAGTCCTGACATTAGCATGAAACAAACTCAGCTATGCCAGAATCAGGACAAGGATAAAAAAGCTTGTTTACTACAGAAACAAAAAGGCAGGATCACATTAATATTCTACAATGTACACAGCTTACACATAACTAGTACAGATCTCTTTTTTTTATTTGTAATTTTTCTCAAAAGTAGAGTGAGGCTGGCCATACACTACACAACTCCCCAACCTCTCCCAGATCCACCTTCCACCATGCAGTGCAAGGGTGTGCCTGATTGCACACAATTAAGTGGGTTTATGTTTGATCTCACACTACATGGTTTTGGTAAACCTAAAGGAAAGCCGAACAAGAACTACACAGTGTACGGCCAATCCCCCACCCCAGTAGCCAACATGCAGCCAGGCAGGTGCCTCAATTCCACCGTCAGCTGCTGTGGAACTCAAAGACATCTCAGCTGCCATATGGGGATATATACAATCTAGAGAAACAGCACTGAATGAAGTAAGATGCATTACAGACAAAATAAAATGGTAAAATCTGGCAGAATGACATACCCCTCCAAGCAAGCAAGGAGGGAAGCCATGCTGCCACTCACCATGGACCTCCAATTCCACCATTTAGCCCGCATACATCTGCCTGGGAATCACGGTCCAGCAGAGAATTTACTGCTGACCAAGACTCCTCCAGGTAGGGATCATCATTATTCTCTATTTTCCAATTCTTTCAGTAGAGCTAGAGCTGTCCTGGCGCAAGGACAGAAAAGGAACACTGGGGCATGGGGGAACCCCTCCTTTTATTTGAGCAGGGGGTTGTCCTGAGGGGTCAGAGGGTTGGAGATGACCCATTTGTAGGCTGACATGATTAGCCCCAGGAAAGTGTGATGTACATTTGTATTCAGCCACCCGAGTCAATACTTTATAGAACCACCTTAAGCTGCAATTACAACTGCAAGTCTTTTTGGGCATGTCTCTACCAGGTTTGCACATCTAGAGAGTGAAATTGTTGCCCATTCTTCTTTAAAAAATAGCTCAAGCTCTGTCAGATTGGATGGGGAGCATTTGTGAACAGCAATTTTCAAGTCTTGCCACAGATTCTCAATTGGATTTACTTCTGGACTTTGACTGGGCCATTCTAACACATGAATATGCTTTGATCTAAACCATTCTATTGTAGTTCTGGCTGTATGTTTAGGGTCGTTGTCCTGCTGAAAGGTGAACCCCATTCTCAAGTCTTTTGCAGACTCTGACAGGTTTTCTTCTAAGATTGCCCTGTATTTGGCTCCATCCATCTTCCCATCAACTCTGACCAGCTTCCCCATGCTGAAGAAAAGCATCCCCACAACATGATACTACCACCACCATGTTTCACGATGGGGATGGTGTGTTCAGGGTGATGTGCAGTATTCGTTTTCCTCCACACATTGCACTTTGCTTTTAGGCCAAAAAGTTCAAGTTTTTTACTAATTAAGTCATGGAGTTGTTGTGAAGCCACTCCTTCGTTACTTTAGCTGTGTGCTTAGGGTTATTGTCTTGTTGCAAGGTAAACCTTCCGCCCAGTCTGAGGTCCTGAGCACTCTGGAGAAGGTTTTCGTCCAGGATATCCCTGTACTTGGCCGCATTCATCTTTCCTTTGATTGCAACCAGTCACCCTGTCCCTTTCTCACCATCTTGGAGTCCTTCAGGTGTTTTTTAGCAAACTCCATGCGGGCTTTCATGTGTCTTGCACTGAGGAGAGGCTTCTGTCGGGCCACTCTGCCATAAAGCCCCGACTGGTGAAGGGCTGCAGTGATGGTTGACTTTCTACAACTTCCATTTAAGGATTATGGAGACCACTGTGCTCTTAGGAACCTTAAGTGCAGCAGAAATGTTTTTGTAACCTTGGCCATATCTGTGCCTGAGCTGTCTCTGAGCTCTTCAGGCAGTTCCTTTGACCTCATGATTCTCATTTGCACTGACATGCACTGTGAGCTGTAAGGTCTTATATAGACAGGTGTGTGGCTTTCCTAATCAAGTCCAATCAGTATAATCAAACACAGCTGGACTCAAATGAAGGCGTAGAACCATCTCAAGGATGATCAGAAGAAATGGACAGCACCTGAGCTAAATATATGAGTGTCACAGCAAAGGGTCTGAATACTTAGGACCATGTGATATTTCAGTTTTTCTTTTTTAATAAATCTGCAAAAATGTCAACAATTCTGTGTTTTTCTGTCAATATGGGGTGCTGTGTGTACATTAATGAGGAAAAAAATGAACTTAAATGATTTTAGCAAATGGCTGCAATATAACAAAGCGTGAAAAATGTAAGGGGCTCTGAATACTTTCTGTCCCCACTGTATATAACACCAATAGTCTTGCAATCCACATAATGTTTTGAAATGAACTCTTCACCATCTTGTAATCTGATTGTTAATATATTTACAATAACCTTGTTTTCCACACCCAAAGGGGCCCTTTTTGACACATACATTACATAGAGTACATTACCCGTTTGATAGTTTGTTATGATTTTGACCCTAATAGATATCTATAGACAATTTATGGATTCTTGAAAAACGTTCTACTTTTGGGTCTGTCTGTAATAGACATGAATAGTTTTTAAGAAATTTTACCTAGGCTTTGTTAAGGGCTTTTTAAAAAGTATTCTTACTATAGTCTCAATGCAATTAAACATTACACAACAGGTCTGATTTGTGCTGAAAATAATTCTTGTCAGAACAGTTGCCACTAAAGCATAACTATTTACTATAGGGTATAGAGTTTACTAATTGTTCTGGGTATGCACGGCTAATGTGTAACAAACTTACAAACTGACATTTATGGACGCTAAGGCCATGTAGACTTCATTGGAATAATTATGAATAGATGTTTATTTTCTTTTACAGGGTCACAGCAGGGTTTTATCTATTGTGTATGCTTGTGTATATGTAAAAAAAAAAAGTAAATATTTTCTATGTAATAAATTAGATTTTTATCTACTCATGTTGCATACATTGGTACAGTGAAAGTCCTGATATTTTTTTTTAATGTTTGTTGGATATTAATTTTAGGCATTATTTTGTATTAAAATTGTCAGGCAGGCCAAAAGGGAAAGGCAGAGATTCTGCACCCAGAAGTAGTAGGGGCAAGCAGGTTCTGCAGGACAAAGTGGTGATTGGACTGCACCATCTATTAGTAGGGAATGTCTGCTTTTTCTATTTCACAGTGGCCATGCTATACAGTCCTAGCACAGGAGGTAGTTGAAAGGCAAACATAGCCTTCCTCTTCCTTCTCCTCCCAAGCACAAAGCAGCCAGTTGTATGCAACTGCTGCTAATGTGCCCTCTTCCTCCTTCTCCTCTTTTGCTAATACCCTTATTGCCCTGCAAACTGGCAACAAGACATTGGCAAAAATTTGTAATCATGCAAATCATTGACTTGCTGTAGGAATAATCCTTGTCATGCGCATTCCTCATTACAGATCAGGGGCGGATCTGGGGGGGGGGCAACGGGGCAATTGCCACCCCCAAGAAATTTGTTGCGGGCCGGGCGGGCGGGTGAGAGAGCGGGCGGATGAGGGATCGGGCGGCTCCCCGAGCGGATGAGGGAGCGGGCGGCTCCCCGAGCGGGTGCGGGAGTGGGCAGCTCCCCGAGCGGGTGCGGGAGCGGGCGGCTCCCCGAGCGGGTGTGGGAGCGGGCGGATGCGGGAGCGGGTGGCTCCACGGGAGGACCGGGCGGCTTGGGTGGGTGAGAGCAGGCTAGGTGGTGTGAGTGGGGGCGGCTGGCCAATCAGCGAGCCGACGTGCAGGGGAGCAGAGAGATGACATCATCTCTCACTGCCCCGCATCCCTGCAGTAACTTTTGCCTTCAATGTACAGGCAGTGTGGGCAGCAGAGAGATTACATTATCTCTCTGCTGCCTGATCTGAAAGGAGGCAAGCAAAGCACCACCTTAGCAGCTATATGACAATCCGCAAGGTATCAGGTGACGTGGCAAGTGACAATCCTCAATGTGTGGCAAGTGACAATCTGCATCTGATGGCAGGTGATGTGACAATCTGCAATGTGTGGCAGGTGACGTGGCAAGTGACAATCCACATCTGGTGGCAGGTGACGTGGCAAGTGACAATCCGCAACATGTGGCAGGTGACAATCTGCATCTGGTGGCAGGCAAGTGACAATCCGCAATGTGTGTCAGGTGACGTGGCAAGTGACAATCCGCATCTGGTGGCAGGTGACCTGGCAAGTGACAATCCGCAATGTGTGGCCAGTAACGTGGCAAGTGACAATCCGCAATGTGTGGCCGGTGACGTGGCAAGTGATAATCTGCATCTGGTGGCAGGTGACGTGGCAAGTGACAATCCGCAATGTGTGGCAGGTGACAATCCGCATCTGGTGGCAGGCAAGTGACAATCTGCAACATGTGGCAGGTGTCGTGGCAAGTGATAATCCGCAATGTGTGGCCAGTAACGTGGCAAGTGACAATCTGCAACGTGTGGCAGGTGACGTGGCAAGTGACAATCCGCAACATGTGGCAGGTGACAATCCGCATCTGGTGGCAGGCAAGTGACAATCTGCAACATGTGGCAGGTGACGTGGCAAGTGATAATCCGCAATGTGTGCCAGGCGACGGTGGCAAGTGACACGCTCAGGGCTCCCACTGATTCTGCATTATGGTGAGTTGAACCATTAAATTTTATATTACAATATATTAATAGAAATAACAACCATGGTGCTGGGATAATTGAAGCGCCAACACCAGCCATTTCCTCGATAAATTGCCCACAAAAAAACGTATTTTCTGGCAGTGCCCCTCCCGAGACTAGACTCTGGATCCGCCCCTGTTACAGATATTGAGGATGGGGCCCAGGACCATCGAAGGAAGGGACATCAGGCAGGAAACAACAAGAAGCAGCGATGTTGCAGAAGCTGGGGCTTAGGCAGCGAATCCATGGATGCCACTTACTGGAGAGGAGGAAAGTTCCTAGGGAGAAGCAGAACAGCAGCGAGGGAGGATTTTTTCAGGGGCAGGGAAAACTTGCAAAGGACTAGAAGAACAGCTGTAATCCATCTGGTGGAACTGCCCTACAAGCACAGGCCACTGCTATGACCAAGGTTGGTCCACAGAATTCTACAGTGTGGGCCTTTTTTAACATAACAAGTCTAAGCCATTTGGATACTGAATGCACAAGGAAACACATGGCCTTGCACCACAAAGCTTGGTGGCAGCATCTCAATTAGAAGAGACTAGAAGAGCTCCATATATCTTATACAAAAACACATTACATTTTTATCATTTGAGCTGCTTTTATATAATTAAATAGTTACAGCTTTTTACTCCTAAATCATCCTGTGCTTTGCTTAAAAAAAGTTCAGGACTGCATCCAGTGCCATGCAGCCAGGTCCTCATTGTTGCTGTCGCTCCACCATATGTGCATTCCTGTTGAAATGGTGTATAGGATACTCACAGTTCACCCACTCCTGAACACATAGGACCCAATTGCTATCAGTAAGGTGGCAGTTTTTCATTCTAGGAGTAATAACCCAGGCTGTCTTTTTCAGCTTCCCTGCCTCTAGCCTTATGCCGCGTACACACGATCGGATTTTCCGACAACAAAACCGTGGATTTTTTTCCGAAGGACGTTGGCTCAAACTTGTCTTGCATACACACGGTCACACAAATGTTGTCAGAAATTCCGAACGTCAAGAACGCGGTGACATACAATACGTACGATGGGACTATAAAAAGGAAGTTCAAAAGCCAGTGCGCCACTCAAACTTGATTCCAAGCATGCATGGAATTTTGTGCGTCGGACTTGTGTACACACGTTCAGAATTTCCGACAACAAGTTTTGTTGTCGGAAAGTTTGAGAACATGCTCTCAAACATCTGTGTGCGGAAATTCTGACAGCAAATGTTTGATGGAGCATACACACGGTCGGACTTTACGACAACAAGCTCACATTGAACATTTCCCGTCGGAATTTCCCATCGTATGTACGTGGCATTAGACTGCCTTTTGTGACTATGACTAAACTTGCTATTGTGAATAGTCAGTTGACTGCTATAGCAGAATATGGCACAGAACATATAGTGAAAGGGGCCATGAGTATAAATCAAACTATGTCAATATGTAAGAAAAATGATTTGTAATTTTGTATGCCTGTTTGTATTTTCCTTCCCCTTTGGAACATTAATGAAAGGATAATTTGGGCAGCACAGTGGCTAAGTGATTAGCACTTCCACCTAGCAGCACTAGGGACGTTGGTTCGAATCCGAACCAAGGCACTACCTGCCTGGAGTTTGCATGTTCTCCTTGTGCCTGTGTGGGTTTTCTCCCACACTCCAAAGACATGCTGGTAGGTTAATTGGATCCTGTTTAAATTGGCCCTAGTATGTGTATGTATGAATGCACGTTAGGGACCTTAGATTGTAAGCTCCTTGAGGGCAGGGACTGATGTGAATGTACAATATACAGGTATATGTAAAGCACTGTGTAAATTGACAGTGCGTGTAATAAATAAAATAATTCCCAAAAATAATAAATGCAGTTATAGGTAGTAAATAGATAAAAGAGAACAACAACTTTTAAAAAAATTGAAAAACACTTTCCTAAAGGCTTTAACACTGATAGCTCACATTTACTAAACATAAAATAAAAGCAAACACATTGTTGCTAGCTTATCATTACATGTACAGTACTGCAAAACATATTTGACTATATAAATATATATATCAGGAACCTTTGGAAAACACTTTACTGAAGGAAAAAGAGGTTGACTAAGGTCACATGTGACTCAGAATATAAAACTGTTTATATATGCATGCAATTATATTCATCTAAAAATATACGCTTGATACCACACACCAAATTAGTTTACATGAGCTGAAATGAAAGCAAGGCTGAGGACAGTGTTTGGTGAGAAGAGCAATCAACACATACCACCATTTTTGTTCTTTGTCTGCGAGTCTGCAATCTGATAGCAAATCCCGTTTTTGCTTACTCACCCCAGAGGAAAAGTTTTGTATATCAGGTATTAAAATATTGATAGCATCATTGTCACAGCTTAATAACGCTGGTGGAAATCACAGCTGGAGATCACATTTGTTTAATTATGGATCACTGAAAAGCTGTGCATATACTTGCTCAGGATGTTAACAGCACCAAGTGACAGATAAATGTTTCATAAGAAAGTGTTTACAGATTTTATGAGCATAATAAACATTGCATACATTTAAGAAGTTCTCTCAAGAATATGTGAAAATGCATTTAACAACAGATGATCACTGTCCAATCTTTCCAGGTTTGAGAGATTGAGATGTCTGTGAACTGTCTCAGACTAGCATAATATATCCTGCTGATAGCTCTCAGGGGAAGGTAGTGCTCGTTATATAAGGTCATGGCTAGATTTTTATCAATGAAGCCTGTGCCACGGATGTTCAACCTGTGGCCCTCATCATTGCCACATTATATTGGCTACACTGTGTTTTCTTTAGGTTGGGGGTTTACATTCAAACTATTTTAGACTGGGATTAAAGTGGTTGTAAACCTAGTTACACCACCTTATATAGTGCCTTGCAAAAGTACTCACCCCCTTGGCATTTTTCGTGTTTTGTTGCCTCACAACCTGGAATTAACATGGATTGTTTGAGGATTTGCATCATTTAATTTACAGAACATGCCCACAACTTTGAAGATTTTTTTTTTTTATTGTGAAGTAAACAACAAATAGGACAAAATAACAGAAAAAGTCAATGTGCATAACTATTCACCCCCCTAAAGTCAATAGTTTGTAGAGCCACCTTTTGTGGCTATCACAGCTCCAAGTCACTTTGGATAAGTCTCTATGAGCTTGCCACATCTTACCACTGGGATTTTTGCCCATTCCTCCTTGCAAAACTGCTTTCTTCAAGTTGGATGGTTTGCACTTGTGAACAGCAATCTTTAAGTCTGACCACAGATTTTCTATTGGATTGAGGTCTGGGCTTTGACTAGGCCATTCCAACACATTTACATGTTTCCCCTAAACCACTCAAGTGTTGCTTTAGCAGTGTGTTTGAGGTCATTGTCCTGCGGGAAGGTGAACCTCCGTCCTAGCCTCAAATCACACACGAAGTGGTACAGGTATTGCTCAAGAATATTCCTATATTTAGCACCATCCATCTTTCCCCTCAACTCTGACCAGTTGCCCAGTCCTGACTGCTGAAAAACAACCCCACAGCATGATGCTGCCACCACCATGTTTCACTGTGGGGATGGTGTTCTTTGGGTGATGTGGTGTGTTGGGTTTGCACCAGACATAGCATTTTCTTTGCTGGACAAAAAGTTCAATTCTAGTCTCATCAGACCAGAGCACCTTCTTTCATACATTTTGGGAGTCTGCCACATTCCTTTTCACAAACTCAAAACGTGCCATTTTGTTTTCTGCTGAAAGTAATGGCTTACTTCTGGCCACTCTGCCATAAAGCCAACTCTATGGAGCACAAGGCTTATTGTCGTCCTATGTACAGATACTCCAGTCTCTGCTGTGGAACTCTGTGCTGCCTCTCTTATTAATGTCCTCCTTGCTCGGTCCGTGAGTTTTGGTGTGCGGCCGTCTTTTGTCAGGTTTGCTGTTGTGCCATGTTCTTTCAATTTGGTTATGATAGATTTGATGGTGCTCCTAGGGATCATCAAAGATTTGGATATTTTTTATAACCTAACCCTGACTTGTACTTCTCAACAACATTGTCCCTTACTTGTTTGGAGAGTTCCTTGGTCTTCATGGCAGCATTTGGTTAGTGGTGCCTCTTGCTTAGGTGTTGCAGCTTCTGGGGCCTTTCAAAAAGGTGTGTATATGTAATGACAGATCATGTGACACTTAGATTGCACACAGGTGGACATCATTTCATTAATTATGTGACTTCTGAAGGTAATTGGTTGCACCAGAGCTTTTTATGGGCTTCATAACAAAGGTGGTGAATACATACGCACATGCCATTTATCAGTTTTTTATTTCTGAAAAATAGTTTTATGTATATATTTTTCTAATTTTACTTCACCAACTTAGACTATTGTGTTCTGATCCATCACATATAATTCAGTTTAAAGAAACATTGAACTAAAGGCTGTAATGTAACAAAATAGGTAAAAAGCCAAGGGGGTGAATACTTTTGCAAGGCACTGTACCTACAGGTAAGCCTATAGTAAGGATTACCTGTAGGTACTGTAAATATTTCCTAAGCCTGCACGCTTTAGGAGATATTTATCATATACGCTTGCGCCAATGTCATCAGCTTATGCGCACTGAAAAAACGGCCTACTAGTGCCAATCACAGTGCTGGAGCCTGCGAACCCGGAAATAACTCGGAGACATGTCACCAGTCAATAGCTTTGATCTAAGGTAAGTATTTCATAATGAGCTAGTTTGCAATGTATACTAGCTTATTATGCCTTTGTCTTACAGGGTTTGTTTTTTTTTTGGGGGGGGGGGTTCTTTTCGGTTTACAACCACTTTAAGGAATCTACACATGCCACCCTGTAATGTGTTTTTACTGGATTTATAGCAAAAATAATTTTGTACTCTTCTCTGCCTCTGTCACCTATAGGTAAATGCCTATTGTGCCCAGTGGTAAATCTGACCTTGGTAAAGATTTCCTTTGCAAAAGGATTATTTCCTCCCAAGTGCCTGTGGAGACATGGTGTGGGGAACAGGATGGTCAAAATACCATCAATACATACAGACACTAAAAAAAGTGCTTTAGAAGGGCCTTCCAAATGTCCAAACTAAAATGGTGTATCAGCATTAAAGTCTAGCTGCCCATGCAGGAAAATCAACATATTCACTTTAATGACCCCCATGCCTAGCAGTAAATACTTACTTACCTCTTCTTTTGCTCCCATCTTAAGCTGCCAGGAGTTTGAAAGATAGCCATTGGTTAGCAGCATATACCTACTTTCCTTTCATTCCCATGCCAATGACAGCCCTATGTAAGCTTAAGTTAGATCTCCATTCAGAGCTTGAACATGGCTGACTTTTCTCCCCATGCTGTATAACATCCTTGGGACAATCACCAAGTGTTAGTGCTGTAACAGAGTGAATCATAGCTTGAAGTAATGGGTATTTTCTTTGCTCCCAACAGTTGTACAAAGCAGTGGGGAAGGGAGGGGAAGGGGAAGGAAAGGAAAGGATCTGCAGCTGGGGAACAGGCTGTGCATGGACAAAGTACAGGTTTGTTATAAGATCATGCTATTTCAATTTTTTTAATGCTTCTTGAGAGCACTGTTTACACAGACTGAAAAGATCTTACAAAACATGGGCAATGTATGATTTTCTGAAATTAGAAGTTCTGTAAAATTATCTTTGAGCATTTTACTAA